>NW_028327175.1:62480345-64880345 GCF_987537825.1 Furipterus horrens | reverse complement strand
CATTTAAGATTCACCAATTCCTACAAGGAAAATATCCTGAGTTTTATTGTTAAAGATGCTTTTTCCAAGAACACTTTTTATTTATTTTTTTAATGATTTCCACTTACATTTTTTAATCAAGTCTTAGTTAAAACTAAATTTGCCAATATTCCAGTAGGAGCTCTTTGCTACCACATTATTGTTTCAAGTCAAATTCACAGTTTAAAACCAAGAGAAAATTAAAACCCAGTATTGTGTAAATTACCTCATCTTCTTCTTTCTTTTCTCCTGACCTGGAAGGCGATCCACTGTTTTTTTCATGGACATGCTATAAAAGAAGAAAACACACAATGTTTAATAGAGGGAGGTGATACAAGATAATATAATAGTGACTTCAATCCCAAAGGGCTAAATATATAGACTGCTAAGAACAAGGACCCCTTTAATCTTCCTCCTGAGAATGTTGATAATTCTACACTCACCGATGTGGGTGGCTTTCAAAAATCAAGGGTAACTACAGACACGCATTTGCGATGTAGAAAGTCAGTCAGTCTGTAATTAACCAGGCACAGATCTGATTGTGATGCCGAGGTGGCATCTCATCTCCTACAAAATGCATCATGGAATTTTAAAGCCCAAATTGCCTGCGTGGGAGACGTCTGGCTCCTAATGGAGATGAGATGTCTGAGGACCATATTGAGAGTAAAGTCATACTAAGCCTCAGTTCAGCATGGACAAGAGAGGGGACCACAGCTTCCAAGTCAACCATCACTTCTGATGGCCCTTGGGAATTTCCTACAGTTCTTCTAAGTATTCATTAATGCAGAAAGATAAACCCTGAGTGGAAAGAACAAATCTGCAACTTCCATTTACTATGGCTTTAGAATTTCATGATGTGCAGAAACAGAATTATTTTTCTTGCTAGGACACTGGAGATGAATGCAAGTATTTGTATGTGGCATAGAAATGCTTTAAGTAGCTCCCATGCTCATTTCTTTTGATGGTAAGGTAAAATAAGCCCTATAGTTTATTAAATTTTTCTGAGAAATGAAGAAAAAAGATATGTTCCTGAAAAGAGCGTACGAAGTATTATTTCATTTTTTGCACATTATGAGATGAGCAAAAAAATGGGTAAAGGAAACCTAATTGTAAAAAATAAAAATTCATTACTGGGTTCAATCCCAATCACGTTGAATTAAATCAAAATATAAAATTCCATTACATTCTCTAGAATAGAATCATAGTATGGATATGTAGGTAACTGAAATTATTCAAATATTATTTACAAGGCACTTTCATATACATTCTTATTTAACTATAAAAGAGATTAATGTTATTTTGTAGATTAAAAAAAAACTAAGAATAAGGGTCATTTGGTGTGCTTTTCACAAGGTCATACACCTAGTAAATGGGAAAAGTTTACAAAGCAAGTTTTCTGAATTAAAATCTGGTGTTTGTCACTGTGCCATGCTAAATGGAATAATAGTTCCTTTAATCATATCAATAGATATTTTAGTTAAAAAAAAAAAAAAAAGAAGAAGAAAAGGCCAAGGAATGCCAGATACATTGCTGGAATCTTTCAATAGTCTTCTGGTATGAAAAACTAGGAAGAAATCACTTTCATGAATAGACAGTCCTTCCCCAAGTGAAAGACTGTCAGGAACTGGCGGGCTGTGCAATAGCTTGGTGAATGAAGCCCTTGCAGGGCTGGTTTTACCTGCATGTTGCAGTCAAGGGTTTGCTCATCCACAGCTTAGAGCAATCAGTACTGAACAGTTAATGAATCTTGAGGGGAAAAAAAAAAAAAAAAAAAAAAAAAAAACACTTAAAAGCCCACATATGTATCAGAGCAAGGTGGGAAATGATAAGTTTTAGAATAATTGATCAACAAAAGATTCCAAAAGGCCAGACTAGGCAGAAGAATTAGTAGTCAACATTTGGAGATAGAATTTGAGAGGGACAGATCTGCAATGACAGAGATTTACCCAAACTGTTTTCTTCCCAAACTGGTAATTTAGAACCATAATATCACATTCATTTATAATCTCCAATTCCATATCGTTGTCAGGCTTGATATAGGTAATAACACAACAATATTCACTGTTTTTACCGAGCAGTACTGTTTAGAGTGCCTCATTTGCTTGCCAGGAGGTAGTATTATCATTCTATTTTACAAATGAGCAAACTTAAAAGAGGCAGTTTGCTCTTGTCTGGTACAACATTCCATGTTCTCCACAAGGTCTCCACTTTCTGCTCATGTGGCAAATATATATTATGATTTATTACCCCACAGTAAATGCACAGCCTTTCCTCTCTAAAATATTGGTATACAGATTATTTTTCTTTAGAAATTTTTTAAAAGTGGTTTCCTGATAGTGTTTCAAAATTTCAGTTCTCCAATTTAACCAACAATATCAGTTACCTGCTTCCACTGAAATGTTCAAAATCCCTCAAATTTATGTTGGTTCCAAATAATAGTTTGGAAGGTATATATATAACAACTATTTAAATGTTGAGTCACAATAAAAACTTATAAAAATTATGTATGTTAAGAATTAGTATTCTGTCATTTTAAAAGAAATATTTGCTCTCAATAGGAAGTTTTTTCTATAATACTGAAAAGTATAACGACATAAATAAAAATCACATAAGTGGTAAAATTGTTTAGAAACTGTATGGATTGTACTTTTCCATTTTCTGTTTTTTAACCTGGATTTTTATTATAAAATTTTTCTAACATATAAAAGTTGAGAGATTAAGACGTTGAATGTCAATATTCCCATCACTTAGATTCAACAACTAATAACACTGCTGCCATATTTTGTCTTACCTTCATATATTATAGACAAATGCATAGATCTATCTATCTACGTTTGTATATATAACTGAATTTGAAAGTAAATTGGAAATATTCTGAAACTTTACCCCTAAATATTTCACCAAGCATCTCCTTAAATTGAGACATTTCCCCATTTAATACCATCTCACTCTAAGAGAATTAATAAGTTACTAATGCCATTCAACTTCCCATAAATAGCAATTTTATAAATGAACTACTGCTCTGACCACTTCCTGCAGCTTATTCAATACTCGGCACCATATTAACGGTATAAAATTAATTATATCTTTTCACTGAGAGAGGTTCAAAGTGCCTGATGTTTTAATTCATGGAATAATTAAGCACTTTTGACATAATTGAGATGATGAAATGAAGTATTTGGAAAGGATATATGTCAAATTTGATCCAGCTTAGGAACCTGCAGTAAGACTTTGTAAAAGCAAAGAGAGAAAACTTTGTCCACTACTGTGCGAGGCTGATGAGGTGGGGACAGGTGAAAAGCATGAGAAGGAAAGAGAACCGAGCCACAAACCTAATAAATCCAAGGAGTTTTCTATAGAAGGAAAAAGCACCAACGTCTACTCTGTGCTAAGACGTGTGCTAGGCATCTCCCTTATGTGCTCCTCTCTATGCCCCATGGCAATTCTAGGGCTACACACTGTCACCTTGTTCTACAGATAAAGAAACAGAAGATCTGAAAGGTAGGATCTTCCGCAGTCACACCACATATCAGGATTATAGTCTTATTGCTACAGACTGGGCTGTGCTGGAACTAGTTAAAAGCTGCCTGAGATCTTGAGATTCGATTAAGAAAGTCTCATCTCAATCCAATACTCTAAAATGAAAACCACCACCAAAAAAAAAAAAAAAAGCAACAAAAGCAAAACAAAACCTTTCTAGTATAAAAATCGTTTGTTTTGTAAAATTAACCAGGCACACGATATCTATAAATGTTGTCCTGATTTAGCAGCTGAAGACCACGCCAAAGACAGGAAGAGCAGGAGGCCAGCCCTGAAGCAGGGAAGGTTTCACTGGGAAAACAAGGCCACAGAAGACAGGGAGCTGAGATAAAGGATAGAGACAGGCTGTGTGACAGGAGGTCAGAGGCAGGGAAACCATATAAAGAGGGCTTTCCATTCCCCCTCAACAAGGAATAATTTTCCACCCTGACTGGTATGTCTCAGTGGGTTGCGCATCATTCTGCAAAGCGCAAGGTCACTGGTTGGATTCCTGGTCAGGGCACATGCCTGGGTTGCGAGCCCAGTCCCAGTTTGGGCTTGGGGTGCATGTGAGAGGCAACCAATTGATGATTCTCTCACTCACTGATGTTATTTTTTTTTACCTCTTTCTCCATCCTTTCCCCTCTCTAAAAATAAATAAATATTTTTTTAAAAAGGGATAATTTGCCAAACTATTTCTAGCCCCTGACATTACCACATATTTGGCAAGTATGTTGTTTTTGTCCTCATCCTAGGAAATAGCATTTATATGCTAAAATCTTCTACCATAGCAAATGTAAACCTGTCAGGAAATCAGCCAGAGCCAGGAGCAATAAGGCCTGGAGCCTGTGCTTTCACCTGGCTAAGGAAGGTCCAGCATTTGGGCCTCCTCCCCATTGTTACCCAGATACGCCCATATACTTTGCACAGAATAAGTTAGAATCAACAAACTTCTACCCATGTAAAAGAAGAAAGAAGGTAGAAACAAATGAGCTTCTCCAAATCAAAGGCCAGCTGTGAATGAGGACCCAATACTAGTGTGCTTCTGAAATGTCTTTGTTTTATTTAAAAAAAAAATAAGATAAGTTTCTTTTTGTGGGGGTGACAAAAACATTCTAAAATTAAATTGAGGTGATACTTGTACCATCCTGTGAATTTATCATTTGTGAATTATATACAAAAAAAAGTTGTTTTAAAAAACCAGTAAAGGTTATTTGAAAACAACTTGAAAATTGTCCTTCTTCAACTTGAAGGCCATAGAGATCAATATTTGGACATCCCGCCACAGCTGTTCCAAAACCATGAAGCAATAAAAAGTTATCTTGGTGCCCTCTGGACTTGTCCAGGGCGCAGAGTTCAGCTCTCGGGAGCACCACCGCTGCACTTACCGAGAAAGGTTTGTTTGGGGGCCCCCTGAGAGCCAGAAAGCCTTCTGTCAGCAGCGGGTCCCATCCTTCAGGAAGGGCCACAGGTACCTGGGGAATGTTTGGAAACACTCCAGCTAGAGCCCAGGGATTTGGAGTTAGTTTGCTTACGGTCGGGACTGGGCATAGGCACAATTTTCCTAAAACTCCCTGACTGATCCTAATATGCAGCTAGAATTGGAAATCACTGATGTTGAGGGGAGATTTGTGGCACTGTGACAGGAAGTGGAGTTTTCTGCTCCTCAAATCACCCCTCTGTGTTGGCCTCCACGGGGGCACTCAGGGTCCGGCCGGAGGGCAGCCCTGGGCTCCTGGGTAAGCTGGGGTTGCTCCACCAAGGAGCACAGGGCCTGGTGTTCACACCCGCGTTTCCTGACTAACCCTGAGCCCTGCCCTATGCGAGGCACACCATATCTTCGTATCTGCACATAGGTCTCTATTTTCTTAGTAAAGCAAACAAATTAGCTCTTTATTGTAGACTCTCTTGCTTACTAATTACTTCATAAACACATATTTTGCCTTCCTAATCACATGGTAAACTACATTCTACATTCTTTTTTTATTTTCCTAGTTCTGTGGCAGGGCCATGACAGATCATGATTAAATGACCACATTTCCACAAACCTCTAAATGTTCCCTATGAAGCACTTTTGGTTTTTTCAGGTCAGTTAACTAGATAAAAGAACAAAAAGCTGGAAAAACATAGCTTGAAAAATTAAGAGACAATGTGCAAATTGGTATTTCCTGCCAAGTCCCTTAAACTCTTATTATTGTATGTATTTTGCTTGCTCAAACAATATTGTTCAGCAACAAGCAGGACCAAGATGTAAAGCTTGTTTGGCTTTTTCACAGCCTCCCTACCCTGTGCCCGGAGCCTGTCCTGCTGGTGTAGGCCGGAAGGTGGGGTGGGGGGGTGGGGTTTGCTGGCTCCCTGGATTGATGGCGTCAGGCTGCTCTTGACCAGAGGGAGGAGGGAAGGAGACTGGAGGTGATGGGTAGGTGGTATTTTCCCCCTCCTGTCTGCCTCTGGGAGCCTCTGCAGTAGGATCTCCTGAAGGGCAATTCAAGGGTGGTTCCAGCTTCTGCAGGGTGATTCAGCACCTTCCTCCACCTTTCCAGTCTGGGAATGGCAGCTTCCTGCAATTTCTAATCTCTGGGTTGCCTCACCCATCCCAGATGGCTTCCCAGACTATTCTATAACCTGGGTAACCAATTCCCTGCATTTCAATTCCTGACAAACTCTGGGACAGAAAGAGCATGGATCTGAAAGGCTATGTGACCTTGGGCAAATAATTTAACCTCTATTTCCTTTTTTTTCCCCTTGTAAAATGGAGCTAATGGTACTTACTGCCAGGGGCTAGCTATTTATGAAAGGAGCTGTTAATGAGGAGCCTAGCCCATTGCCTGGTTTAAGAGGATAAAAGTTATTCCACTCTTTTCTTTTTCTCTGGCACCAATCTGATTGTGGTGAATTATTAGACAGTAAAATGAATATGAGATATAAGCAAAAGTTTTAAAGGGTTCATTTTTCCAAGGCTGTAACTATTAGAGCAGAAAATTTGTTTCTTACTTTTTATAAGTACACAAGAACTAGATTCATCTGATAAGTTTAAGTCTATTACTTTGTCTGTCTCATGGCTGTGTATTATATTAGTCTCACATTTCCATATTACATCTAAGGAAATGAAGTACACAGGGAATAGAGAATTCATTTTCCAAACAACCTACACTCCGTTGGCCACAGGTACAAAACAGTTAAATGTGCAATTCCCACACTTCAGAATACCCACACTTTAGAATACTTTGCAAGGGGGGGGGGCGGGTGTGTGTGTGTGTGTGTGTGTGTGTGTGTGTGTGTGTGTGTGTTGGTGGGGCTGGGAGTTGGAGAGATAAAACAAGATTGACATAATGTGAAAATGTCCATAATTATTGAAGCCAGATGATAGGTACATGAGGAGTTCTTTATATTATTCTCGCTTCTCCTGATACAAATTTTTGAAAAATTTAGTCCTTTTATCTCAGGAGTATCTATTTCCCTAGTCACCCAAAGGCAATATCCTAGTCATTTCACTTTATTTTCATGCCGAAAACCCCAAACTCATGGAGAAAGCTAGTGTGAGAGTAATAATCTATTCATTTTTTAAAAATTAGTGAGTAGAGAAAGTCAAGAAATGGTATATAAAAATGGCAATAGCAATAAAGAAGACAATTTTAAAAGAAAGCAAAAATATTATACAGTAGAGGAATACAATAACTAAAATGAAAAATTCACTAGAGGGATTTTCAAAGGCAGATTTGAGCAGGCAGAAGAAATATAATAACCTGAAGATAGGACAGTAGAAGTTATTGAGTCTGAGGAACAGAAAGAAAAGGGATTAAAGAAAAGTGAAGAGAGCCTGAGGATCCTTTGTGGATGTCCCAGAAGAAGAGGAGAGAAAATAAGCAGTAGATTACTTAAAGAAATAATGGCCTGCCCTGGTCAAATGGCTCAGTTGGGTGGAGCACTATACCATACTCCAAAAGGTTGTGGGTTCGATCCCTGGTCAGGGTATATGCCTACGTTGTGGGTTCCATCACTGGTCAGGGTGTGTACAGGAGGCAACCGATCGATGTTTCTCTTTCACATCAATGTTTCTCTTTCTCTCTCTCCCTCTCTCTCTCTTTCTTTCTCTACCCCCCCCCTTCTCTCTCTAAAATCAATAAAGACATATCTTTGGGTGAGGATTTTAAAAAGGAAATAATGGCCTACAACTTCCCATATTTGATGAAATATGAATATAAACAAGAAGCTCAACAAACTCCAAGTAGGATGATCTCAAATCCACATTATAATCCAATTGTAGAAGTACAAAGACAAAGAAAGAATCTTGAAAGTAGCAATAAGATTGCAGTTCTCATCAGAAACCATAAAGGTCAGAAGGCAGTGGGCCAACCTGCTGTACAACATTGAACCTATAGTCAACAATAATGCACTGTACAACTTAAAAATTTGTTAAGAGGGTAGATCTCAAGTTCAATGTCCTTACAATAGAATAAAAAAAAGAAAAATGGTAAAGAACACAGATCCTTGAATACAATGCTACATACTTTATATGTATATGTAAAACTAATGGGGATGTATGTTGAATGGGTGTAGAGTTTTGATTTTTCAAGATAAAAGAAGTACTGGAGACAGATAGTGGTGGTGGTTTCATAAGAATACAAATGTACTTAATTCCACTGAACTTTACACTTTAAAACTAGTTAAGGTGGTAATTCTATGTTATGCGTATTTTACCACTACCACCACCACAACAAAAAACCTCAAGGAAAAAACAGAATAAAGATGGGCTGCTTAGAGACGTCTTGTATCCCACTGAGACAACCTACACAGAACTAATTATCCACCCATTCACCTCAGCATCTCAAAAGACCACCCACTGTTTCCACCCCCAGCCAGCTATATCATTCTTTAAATAGCACTTGTAGAATATAATTAACTTTCTGGGAAGTGTCAAAACTGATTAAAGAACACTATTATCAGGTGTTACTCTTAGTTTAAAAGTCTTATCTGCAATGGGAAGCAAAGTAACTCAGACATTGCCAGCCTAAAAACTAAAGTATCTGACCTCCAGTCACCCAACACCTTAAAGCCTGTGCCCTCCTTGGAGACACTATAATTTGCGTTCCTAATCTTAAACATCACGGCAGCCATGTGGTCTGTCCAGCCATGGAAAATTTGTGACAGACACTTCTCCCAGACTGGCTGCAATGATGCACCTCCCACGTGACTGGGCCCATGGGTCTAATTAAACTAAGGAACACCTTTAATTAACAAGGCCAAATCGAGTCAACTTAGGACTCAGGAATGTGATTACTGCTGTAAACCTAATTTTCTCTTCATTATTATGATGTTCATCAGATGTTCTTCAACTCTAACTTTTTACATAATTCTTCAGAAGATCAATGATATTGATGTTATTCAATATGGAAACATACATTGTAATGTTTCACCGATTGGCTTTATATATGGCATTCCCTTAAAAATATCACAGATATATCTTTTAATTATTTTATTTTATTCTGCTTAAATTTCTAAAGTTAGGTAATTCATAATTGTTTTTCCAATATTTAAAGAGCCCCACTAAAGATACTTTAGTTATAGGATTTCCCAGAAGTGTAATATGTAACATATATCACATACATGTTATATATATATAAGTATATATGCACATATATCATGCATGTATATATGTTATAAATTGGCTCCATGGACCGTTAGGGGCTTTATTGGTGGGGCTTTTGTATGTCTGTGTGTGCATGTGTATTTTGTTGTGGAAAAATGTTCCTTAACTTTCATTTAATTCTCAGAAGGGTCTGTGAGCACCCCCTCACAACCACCATACAAAACTGGTTAGGAACCTAGGCTGTACTGTCCAAATGTGTAGCCATTAGTCACTCATGCCTATGGAGCACTTGACATGTTTCAGGTGTGAACAGATTTTGATGAGTTAATGAGAAAGAAGACATGAAATAAATGATTTGTATATTGATTACATGTTGAAATAATGTCTGACACATAGTGGGTTAAATAAAATATGAGTATTAATTTATCTGTTTATTTTTGCTTTTATGTGTCTGTTAGAAAATTCAAAATTATATATGTGGCTCACTATATTTCTACTGGACAGCACTAGCTTAGGAAAAGTCAAGGTTTGGCCACAGGCATATTGCTGATTGTAAGAGGTCCCTACTAGCAGACAATTTCTGTAATATTATCATTCCAAAATTGAATTCTAGGAGAGGTTTTAGCAAAAATGACACACTACTCCTAAAATTAACAGTTAAAAGCATGAATTTAAACGACTTTCATCTAAATATTCCCACATAACTTCCTTTAGAGAATCATGAATTTGAAATAATTTTGATATCAACTCTGAACCACTGACATCCATATTTGCGGATAATTCATGTGGTGCATTTTGATAAGAACCTCAAAACAATAATGACTGAAAGCAAACTCTTGCTTTTAACATATCAATAACATGCTACATTTTAAAAGCCCAGAATACAAAATGGAAACATTCATGATGAAATATCTCAAGGGAAACCAATATTAAATGTATATATGTATGGTGCTTTGATTCATAAATCTAATGAATCCCTGATGGAACTCATTTTATAGGTATGAAACAGGTTCAAAAAGGTTGACTCATTGCCTTTTGCAAACAAGAACTCTGTCTTGTTCTCTACTGTGTACTTGGAGGCTAGCACTTTGCCTGGCATATAGTAGATGCTCAGTAAATGGTCACTGTCTGATAAGTAACAATTTATTAATTCCAACATAAGATTTCTCTCTAAAGAAGGTCTGATTACAACATTATTGCTTTTTTCCATACCACAAGCTGGTAGAGAGTGGTGTACTTTACTAATTTTTTTATCCTCACCATAAATCGATGAGATATAAATATTTTCACTCTCTTGGTTAACAAAATGACTGTGAATTTCTTTTTTTGAGGGGGGGGTGCAATCTATTGTAAAATTGTGCTTTCTGGTTCCTGCACATTACAAGTGCCAGCTTAACTAGATATCACATTTAATTGGTTGGCCTCGCATTCAAAGCACTAAACAAATGGAACATCTTTGTCCCTCATCCAAATTACAGTAATAAAGAACAGAGCAGCGCTACCCGCCTCCTCTACCGCCACCCCTTTGAGTTGGAGAATGCACGACCAATAACATTCCTCTAAAAGTTTTAAGCTTTACTCATGGATTAAAAACAAACACTAGATATTAGCTCTGGACAGCTAAATCCTAGTTTATCCAGAAATCCGCGTCCTGGGGCGGAATTCCTCCAGCATAATTTGTTTCATTCAACTTCTGAGCCCGAACTGAGCCCGACGCTTCTGCTCACACAGACTCGCACGTCCGGGCGCGCTCCCACATACCACCGCAGGGTGAGTCTCAGCCCCTCCCGGAGCCTAACCTGAAGATCAGAGAGGAGGTCGCACCCGGTCCCCACCTCTTCCCCGCCAAACCCCGGACGGACAATGCCTCGTCCCCACTCCCAGAAAGGCAAAGAGAACACATTCCCTTCCAGGTTCTGCCCGGAAACGATCGCTTCTATTTACCGTCTTGTACCACCAGCTTGCGAATGCCATGGTGATAACCGGTTTGCTCTGAGCCGCGCGAGGAATCGGGGTGCAGTGCTGACGGCGCGAGGCTGGCACTCCACCTGCCCTGGACTTAGCCGGCACTGAGTTCTGCACGTCCTGCTGCTGTCAGGTGGGCGGGCACCTGGGCTGGGCCTGACGCAGGCCCCGCCCAAAATGGGCTGGCCCCTCCCCCCAGATTTGGCTCGGCGCTGGGTAGTAAAGATCTGTTATTTCTCCCGCGGCCACACCCTGCAGCCCTGACTACACGGAAGACAGGATCTCGCAGTCCATTTGAAAATCTTAACCCACTCTGGGAGCTGGGGGCGGGGGGTCCCGACTGACCTATGGTCCCATTTCATCTCCACATCATTTTCACTCGAGTCTCACCAACCAACTTTTCCCGACGCGGGCCACCCACTTATCCGGCTCACGCCACGCCCAGCGCACTTAGCCCAGGCCCGGGAATCCCTGACCACCTCCAGCCACCTGTCCTGCAGCGGGCACTGAGTCCCTCGCCCTTCGCAGGAATGGGAAGGGGCGTGAGGGCTGCATGCCACGCAGGCTATGCCCAGAGGAGGCGGCCCACGGCTTCTGGGCGGGGGTCCTCCCAGTGCACAGCCCCGCAGCTCGGGCAGGAACGCCACTCACCTCCTGGGTGTGGCGGGCCGCTGCGGCGCGCCGGGGCCGCGGGGAGGCAGCGGGCTTCTGGCCCGGCTGGGACATGGCGAAGGGGCGACGAGCGCAGCCTCCAGGAGGGCGTTGCGGAGACTGGAAGGGAGGCCGGGGCAGGGAGGGGCCGGCGGCGCGCCCGTGAGGCAGCTTTTTCGACCCAACCCCAAGCTCGTGCAGGGGCTGCCCCAAGCCCCGCTGGGCCCTCCCCTTCCTGCCCGCTGCTGGCTCTAGCGGTCCGGGCCTGAAACTTAACACCCTCGGCCCCCCATCTCCACTCAGCGACCGTCCCCGCCCCCCTCCCTAGGACTGTTAGGTTCCTTGTGGGTCACAGAGAGGAGGAGCTGGAGGTCGCGGGGTTCCTTCTTCGACTTGCCCAGACTTATCGTGCAGTTGTGCAACGGGAGAGCGAGACCCGGGCGTGGCCCGTCTACGCCTGGACTCTTCTCCCTAAGAATCTCGCGAAATAGACACCTTTTCTACAACGTACCCTGGCTTGGCTGGAAGAATTTACCAACTCAAATCTGGCCCTAGCCTGGACCGTCTGGATAAGAAAGCAGATGACAAAAATAAATTAGTGTCTGTGTTTGCGTTTTGTGTGTGTGTGTGTGCGCGCGCGCGCGCCCCTGTGTGTTTTATGTCATTTTACTTTGGGGTTTTGTTGGGGGGGGGCAATTTGGAAAATGTAATCATGTTTTATGGGGAGGAAGCAGTAGATCCCAATCCAAACTGAAGAGCAGTTCAAGTGTAAAACCCAATAGCCGTTCTGGAACGTGGAGCCTTTCTCTGAGGCTGGATTGCTTTTGTCTTTGGCTCATCTGGAAGAGGACTTCCTGGTTTGGGGGTGGAAGTGAAATGTAACAAGCCTGACTGGAAAACACTCAGCTGCAGAGACTTGTCAGCCTGCGGTTGCTGCGTTCTGTGATCTGACCTGATTGAAAAAACCTGTTACCCTGCAACAGCATTGACACCTTGGGCCTCAGGGTCACTGCTGTATTACAGTGTTGTGTTGTGGGTCGAGACAGAGAGAGAGAGAGAGACCGGAGTATAAGGAAAGATTTTTTCATTCTACAGGGATCTTCACGGAATGGAATTCTTGCTTTTTCTCATTTTTAGGGATTCTGACTTTCCTTTAATTGAGAGATGGTAACCCTCCTTCTTAATGTGGGGAGCAGGGAGGAATGATTTGAAAGCATTTCCTCTTAAAGAGTTCTACTGATTATCTAGGTATATAGTATTGTATTTCCAGCCAAAAGGCTGCGGTTTGTTGGAATTTATACATAAAAGATGAAATAATTTGGATATGGGGTCTATGATTGTCATTGAAAGAAAAATTGATTGATGGCATCAATTACATGCATAATTGGGGAAAATGTCATAGCCTGAAAAATGCTTTTATGATTGTGACCAAACAACTGCAGTAATTTAAGCGAACACTAAAACTATAGGGGTGAGGTGACAGGCAGCCCATCTCAGGCCCAGGAACTGGAACCATTTTCTAACTCTGGAGCCTAGAGGCCCTAGATTCAGGCTTTAGGGCCCAGAGTACCTTATTCTAACTCTCAAAGAATGGTTCCCATTAAAGTTTGAGGTGTTTTATAACGGAGGATTTAAAATGGAATTTGAACCAGTTTGTTTTATATGTCCTGAAAGTCTTCCATGTATATCGCTGTGAAAGGAATTGTAAAGGGAGTGATAACAGAGATTTAAATACTTTCCCTGCCCTCCAGAGACTTAGAGTTTTGCTGAAGTTATATGGCATTTATAGCACACAGTCATTTGGGAGACAGACAATTGTGAATAAACACAAATGTGCTTTGGGAATTTGGAGTTCTGTGGGTTTCGGCGATTATCTGAAGAGAAAGGATGCGGACAGGAGAAGAAAGGGTTGGGGCAGTTCAGGAAACAAAAAGGTGTCGAGCCACCTGGCTGGAATTGCTGGTCCAAGTTAAGGAGTAATCCATTCATTTATCAGCTTATTAAACAGCTACACTGCGTTCGTGATAGAGTCAACACCAAAATCTGTAAGAGATAATGACCTTAACCTTTAGGCTTTGTTTAAGAGTCAGAACCCATATAAGCAGAACATTTGTGGGCTAAATAGTGCATTGATTTAATGACTATGAGCAGAGAAAAATTTCACAGAAATTGAAAAGGATGATAGTCTCACTTTCTCTTGTGGTAAGTGAGGAATTTGAAACTGTAATACCAGCATCAGCACTTGAGCATCTTAAGGCAGCTCATTTTAAATGTATATGGCAACTTTTCCTACATTTTTCTTTGCACATATTGTAAGAATTGTATTCCTTTATTTACTCAGTAACACCTGCTGTGTGTCAGGCTCTGTGGAGGTACCAGGACCTCCTACACTCAAGAACCTCATAGTCCAGTGGGAAAGACAAAAAAGTCCACAAGCACGTGACCATGGGATAAGGACTATTGTGGCACAGGTATTTCAAGAGTGCTGTAGGATCCCGGAGGTGGGGCTTTCCATTCTGACCTAGGGGTGGGTGAGCTCAGGGGTCACTTGGCTTCTTCCCCCATGTCTGACTTGAGTGAGTTGAAACACTCTACAAACTCTCCACATTTTATCTCTTCCTCTTCATCCCCATAATTGTTCAGGAATTTATCGCTTCTGATCAGAAAACATAAAATGAGAAAAAGTCAGGATGGAAACCCAAGAAGAAAACAGTGGAGCCCAAGAAAGAGCTTCAGTGGGGCCGAAGGAAGCTAACAGAGAAGTGGGTGCCAAAGGCCCAGGGAGGGGGTCATCTGAAAGGAAGGACTGGTCCACAATATAAAATATCACTCAAAGGTAGGGTGGGACAATGTAGGAAGAGTGTCCTTTTGACCTTTTGATCTGACAGCTGAGAGGTTTTTGGTAACACAGCCAGTGGGTGAAACTGAGAAGGAGACAGAGCATTTCCCTGAGGTACTCACAGTCTGGACAGTCCCCTTTGCTTTAAATGACATTCCTTTCTATACCACCATGTACTCCAGAAGGGAAGTTACCCCCAGAAAGCCTGGAACTTCTGGCTGGCATCCCAGTGTCCTCCAAGCACTGAAACTTACTTGTTCTGTCTGCCACCTCAAGACTCTCAGCCAAGTTTGCTCTGCTCCATAATAATGTTTTCCTGAGTAAACCAGAAAAAATCCAAATTCTTGTAAATAGGCAAAGACTAGCAAAATATGCAAAAGCTCTCAGCCTCCCTTCCCTTGTAACACACGTGCATTGGGTTGGCCAAAAAGGCTGTTATTTTTTTCTCTGTAAAATAAAAGATATATTTTTTATTTTCACCAATAATTTTATTGATTTGGATATTTTGAGTATGTTGGCTATCTCCTGCTATTGACTTTTAGTGGGTAGAGGCCAGCGGTGCTGCAAAACACCTTCCAATGTATAAGACAGCCCCACAGCAAAAAAATTATTTGGCAAAAATGTCAAGAGTACCAAGAAACTTTGCAAACCACTTTTGTCACATTTGATCAATCACAGCACCTTCTCCAAACCCTGCACAAATCCTTTTTTGTGTGTTTCAGTTGCATTTTACCTTTCTTGAAATAATAAAGCATAACACACCAAAAATGTTGCACATCTTCTTCCAACTTCAATATTAAAATGGCTGCACTAAAATTCACCCATTTTTTAAAAATGCACACTGATATGACAGTTGTCACAATACAATCCAACAAAATCGTTTTGAATGAAGGTAAGGACAACTACGTGCTACTGGAGCCATTGTACGGGAAAAAACATACTTACGTTTTGGCCAACCCAATATCTGAATAGGAACTCTATTCTTCTGACTGTAGAATGAAACATTTTACAGGAGGGTAGCTTCAGTGGTAAACTTCTATGCACAATGGAGAAGGCGCTATGCAGTTGGACAACTTGTTTAGACAACAGGAGCCTTGCTATGTGCTATGGTCTGAATGTTCGTGTCCTCCTCAAATTCATATGTTGAAATCCTAATGCCCTAATAATGGCATTAGTAGGTGGAGGCCTCTGGGAGGTGATTAGGCCATGAGGTCAGAGCTTAACGCCCTTATAAAAGATGCCCAAGAGAGCTCCTTTATCCTTTCTGTCATGTGAGGAAACAAGAAGTCTACAATTCAGAAGAAAGCCCTCATGCAATAATGCTGGCACCCTGGTCTTGGACATCCAGCCTCCAGGACTAAGAAATATACTTCAGATGTTTCTAAGCTCCCTCCCCAGTCCATAGTCTTTTGTTATAGCATCCCAAATGGACTAGACACTGTGCATCTCAGATGATGTGGGCTTGTGCATGGATGGCAGATGGGGGAGGGGCAGGAGAAGGGAGAAAGTATGGAGATGGGAGGATGGAGAGACAGAAGCAGAAGAGAAAAAGGGAGAATTTACAGTAGAGGAAGTAGTTTGAAGTTTTCACTGTAAGTTCGAGCCATACACAAACCTACAGTTAGGCTCTCAGGATTTATGTCTCATCCTTTCCATCCCTCCCGTTAGTAAAACACCTGCAAAATACCTTCAGGCCTATTCTTCTTTCTGACAGATTTCCTGCTTCTTGTCTGTATGGACCAAAGGAGGCTGAGATTATATCTCCTTTTCAAGGCTTTATTAGAGAGTGCTTTTGGGATTAAATGCCTGAGGAAGAGAGGCAAGGACTGAGCAAAGGCAGACGTTGGGCTGAGATGCAGACCCAGGAGAAGCCTCAGATAACCCTGCAGGGAATGATGAAGATGGGAAGCCCTTTAGAGATGGCCGGAGTTGACAAGAAAGGACTGAGCCTTTCTAAGCCTGAATCGACCAGTCCCTGGATATGGGTGAAGGGGAAGGAGCATGGCTTTAGGGGAGGAAGGTGGCTCCCTTAAACTGTGGCAACCTCCAAAGGGGGTGAAAGATCAGAAGCTGAGATAAAGGCTCTTGTATTCATGAAGGGGATTCAGGCAGCTTGTTATATCCATTGCTCTCCTCAATGCTATATAACATTGTAAAATTTTGCCACAAGAATGGAGGAGGGAATAAATATTGCAAAAGCATGTTGTCAAGTTGCTATTTAACAGAACATTAATTTAGAAAATATTACTCATTCAATTAAATTTCTCTCCCTTTTATAATGACTTTTTCATCAAGAGGGTTCACTAAAGAACAATTTGCTTCACTGAGCAGCCAAGGTATTATATGACTATCTAGATATCGAGAAACAACAATTTCACAAATGTGATTGCTAAAAATGGTTAGAAATAAAGGGAAAATAAACTTTTTATTTTCTTGTTTTATCTAGTGATGTTACAACAAAGAAAGATTGCTCTATAGGTCTGACAACAGGCAAGGAGGTAGATATAAGGTACCTGCTTGCCGGGAAGCACCCTAAGAGCCTTCAGCTGTCTTCTGCTTTCATTACTAATTTCACTTAACTTTGCAACTCCCATGCTGAGGAGTGTGGGTTTATGAAGAGCTCAGGTCTCAGTTAGTGCAATCTGCTTACCAACAACGAACGAGCACTGCGGGAATCATTTCTTCTTAATGTTTACAGTCCTTGGTGGCTCCTGGGTGCCAACAGGATGAAGTAAATGGCCTAAAAGCTCCCAACCAAGTACCAGAGCTGTGATTCAGACCTCTATTTGTTTAACAGAGCCCAAAGCACATGCCCTACACCAGTGTACACAGTCCTACCTGCAGTAGTTACCTAGGCAGAGATCAGGCGACCTCTGTCAGGGATGGTCCAGAGAGGGCACCTGATTCAGGTCATGCAAGGTCTAGACAACCCTAAGGTTCTCTTCAAACTTTGTTTGCCTTTGTTTTGTTTGATCATCAAAGCAAATGGCTCACAAGGATATTTTTAAGCAAACATAATTGATTTAATATCATTTTAGCCAAAGCATTAAATAATGCTCCATTAAAACCCTGGGGGAGGGACATAAAGCAGAAAAGTGGCATGAGTAATCCGCAGTATTGTACCTAATTATAAACCTAGCTACAGGTATAATCAGCTTGTGGCACACCCAGAAGGTGGAAAATATATGTTTAGGTGATTCCTCTGTGAAGCCTCTACTTAAACAGCCTGTGTCATAGAGCCTCCTGACATGCTATAGCATTTGGCCAAACCTGCTCGAGGAATGAGTATCTACCATTTGTTTATTTTAAGACTCACAGTTGACATATATTATTTGGACATGTGATTTTCTTGTCTATATTAAAATGATACAATGAAAAATATAAGGTGTGATAATTGAGATATCCCGGGAGGGGGAGGGGGAGAGGCTGGTGACAGAAATGGTGGTCACACGGACTCCAACAATTAAAGGCAGGCTACTGCATCTTCCAGACAGAGCTCACACACTTAAACATAGCATAACTCACTGTTACATCAGAATTATGGAAACAAAAGGATGAAGAGTAAAAATACACAAGAAAGAGCCCTGGCTGCTGTGGCTCAGTGGATTGAGCGTCGGCCTGTGAGCCAAGTGTCGCTGGTTCGATTCCCAGTCAGGGCACATTACTAGGTTGCACGTCAGGTCCCCAGTTGAGGGTGCAAGTGAGAGGCAACCACAAAAAAAAACCCAAAAAAACAAGAAAGTATGGCATGAATCTTCGAGTATATTGCAATACAGGAAGCTAATCTGAATAAATGAGGACAATTTCATATCATATAGGTTTGTGCTAAATTTTGGAAGGACTCAAATTATGGAAGTCCTTAAAAGTCAGTCCAAGGAGCTTAGCCTTTTCCTTTTATTATTTTTATTGTATAGTGTTTGTCATAGAAATAATTAAGAAAACATAAACAGGAAAAACAAAACTGAAATAAAAGTACCAAAATCCCAATATGCAGTTAAGCTATTGATATATGGTTTTATCTTTATCTATAGCTCTCTTATATACATGCTATTTTGTAAATGCATTCGATCCTGAATATTTTTGGTGTCAATAAATATGTATTAGAAATGTTTGGAGAACTCAGAAAAGGAAGAGAAAACTGTGGAGGTGAGTGGATTGGCCAGGCCTCATGGTGGGTGGGCTTATGCTGGACCCTGAAGAATATGCAGGATTTAGATAATCAGGGAATGAGACTCTCCAGGCAGTGCAACGTGGAAAACTGCAGGGAAAGGGAAAGGAGAGTAGCTGGTGCATGGCCCAGTGGGGAGACCTCCCAGTGGGGAGACAGCTGCCTTCTTGTGGAGAAGGGCAGGTGAGACTGGGAGAAGGATGGACCCAGGCAAAAGAACTGTTTAGGGCAATGTTTCCTCGTCATCTCTGAGAACCAAACAGGGAGGAATGGGTTTGATTGGTAGTTCACAGTTGTTCTCCATAAAAAGAGTTATGGATGTGATGTGCAGTAGTGAGAGGAGCAATTTTCCAGTTATGCTGTGAGTTTGCTGAGACTATTTTGTTGTTAAGTGTCAGAACTGTGTAAGTTCAAAAAAAAAAAAAAAAAAAAAGAGAGAGAGAGAGAGAGAGAGAGAGAGAGAGAGAGTGGGCAGATTAGTTCCAAGGAAATAATGGGCCTCCTCCCAGGACTAAAGAGCTGAAATGCAGCTGGGCCTCACTCCAGGCTGGAGCTCATAGCCTGAGGCTCCAAGGAAGCTTGCCCTCCTCTCTCCCCATCTATCTCTCTGCTTCCTCAGGGACCTGCCATGATCTTGCTCTGTAGGCTGGCTTGCTGGGTTGTCACTTCTCACAGTGAATCCCAGGTGTAGTTGTTGCCATTTAGAAAGTTTCCCTTTGTCTCCTTCTTAACTCTCTATTCAGTTCCCACATCCCCATGAGGAAAGCAAACCTGTTTGAGTCAGTTCAGGTCAGACCTCCCCTTGGTTCCATCCACTATGGGTTGGGAGGAAGAGAGTAGAGAGATGAGGTCATAATGGACTCCAGGAAACTGCTCCAGGGAGGGAGGAACTTCAACGTGCTGGGAGGATGATCCAAGTGGTCCTGCTGCATGCTCTCAACTCTCTCCTCTCCAAAAACTAGTGACTCTCATATGAGTTGCATTAAAAAAAAAAAAAAAAAAGACTGAGAGTGCCCAAAATGACCTTGAATATTATTGAAGAGATACTTTTTCTCAATAAAAAGAAACCTGGACATAGGATGGGCATGTAGTCCATTGACGAGCCTCTTGAAAAGGGCACATTGTCCTCATGTGACAATCTGAGCCTGAAACAACAGAAATATAAGGAAAACAAAAATAAAAATAAACCCAACAACATTATTTATGTAATGTGAAGTGATCTGAAACAAGAAAGATTAAGAGTATTATAAACACCAAAGATAGGTGACATTAGGCCTATGTTGATATACAAGAACTTACTCTGCATGATGACTTTTGTTCTTGGTTAAATCTAACCAAAGTATTCAGCAGTGACATGTGGTTTGGGTGTGGTAGTAAAAGCCTGGGTGAGTCACGTCAATGACCAGTTGTGGTTTATTTTCTCTATAGAGAGGAAATATGGTCTGCTAAGCATATTAGCCCAGCTTAAATACCTTCTAGATGTACTACAAGAAATAGCTATTAATGGGTAAAGGACTTGCTGAAAGAAGAAATGAGGGCAAGGACGAAAGAAAAGCTAGATGACTATTCTTTGAGTGGGAGAGGTAGATTAGGATACATAGAAAGGATAAGATAATTAATATGAACACTTCTATATCACAAGAATGTCATAGCTCTTATAAATCAAAGTTGATTCCTATGAACTACTTTAAGGTCTTGGTAAATTCTAGAAAGAACAACACATTAAAGGATAATTTGATTTTGTTAAGCACTAAAGCAAGCTGTTTGCCTTTGAGAGAATTGGGCTGCTACAATTTTTATATGGAAAAATCAACTCAATAAAATAGTGTTTGAGAGTAGAAGCACAATGGAAGTTAGAGGGAAGCAGCCAGATTTCAAGAATATAACTCAAGAGATACACTTGTCAGCCGGAGTATGTATGTAATTGTGTGACTCAGTTTTCGGTATCGCCTTCAGGTTGGAGGGGCCCTGATGTGCATGCCATCACCTCAGGATGGATGGAACACTGCGGGACTTTGGGTTTGGTGTATTCATTACCATGAATACATCATCTCACACTTATTTTCTTTATTGTCTAGTAAATGCTGGAGTTATTTCAAATAATCAGACATTATATCAGCACAACCACAAAACAAATATCTCAATGAAGTTCATATTTCCTAAGGAAATGGAAAAAAGCACCCATTCTTGGGGATGAACATATCATGGTGAATTCTGGCTGCTAACTCAGTCAGCAATGTGCATCTAGATCAGGGCTTTCCTGGAGCACAGCTCAGCTGGGGATCATGCTATGGTCTGGAGAATGTTTGGAATGCTGGCTGAATGGGGACAGACCTAAAACATTCATCAACTGGAAGTTGCTTCTGACTTCAGCCAAAATTGGTTTGCCCCAGCCCAGAGAATACTCTGGGGTTTAAATTTTTTAAATTAATACTAATAAATGCAATGCAAGAATTGCAACCAGCATTAGTCATAATTATCATACATGAGGTACTGTACTAAGTGCTTTAATACATTGCCTCATTCAATCTTCAGAGTAACCCTAGAAAGTAGGTATTTAGTTTTATTATCCAAAGGTAACAGATAAAGGAACTGAGGTTCAGAGTGATTAAGTAACTCGCTCAAGGTTAGACAGTAAGTGGCAGAGCTGGGATTTCAAAACAGCTGTGGGGATCTAATGCTCTTATGCTTTACCCACTAGGCTGTATGCTTACCCACTATGCCAAAAACATGATGGCCTCCAGCACGTGGAACCAGTGCTCACTTCAGTGTTTACTCACCTCTGTTATTGACTACTCTATAGAAATTCTGATTCAAGTATATATTTGTATGAAAATCTATTAATAATTCTTTTTTTAAAATAATTTTTAAATTTTAGAATAGTTTTGGATTTATAAAAAGTTTGCAAAGGTCGTATAGAGAGTTTCCCTTATTGTTAACATCAGGCATTACCATGACACATTTGTCACACCCAACAAACCCACATTGGTATGTTACTATTAACGAAACCAGACTTTATTCTAATTTCCTTAGTGTTTCCCTGATGTCCTTTTTCTGTCCCAGGACCCCATCCAGGACACCAGATTGCATTTAGTCATCAGGTCCCATTAGGTTCCTCTGGGCTGTGAAAGCTTCTTAGACTTTCCTTGTATTTGATGACTTTGACAGTTTTGAAGAATATTGCTCAGGAATTTAAAGAATATCCCTCACTTTGGGTTTGTCTGATGATGATTTTCTAGTTTGGGGTTATGGATTTGGGGGGATGGACCACAGAAACAAGGGTCATTCTTATAACATCATATCAAGGGTACATACCTTCAACATGATTTATTGCTAATCATGTTAATCTGGATCACATGGCTGTTGTAGTGTTTATCAGGTTCCTCGACTGTAAACTTAACTTTTTACACTTGTCTATAGTCTTTGGAAGCAAGCTACTAGATACAGTCCACATTCAAGGGGCAGGGGGTTAAGTTCTACTTCCTTGAGGAGGAAGTATCTACATAAATTAGTTGTAGTTCTTCTGTATCGGAAACTTGTTTCTTCTCCCTGAAATATTTATTTATTCAGTCTTTCATTTATATCAGTATGGACTTATGGATTTTTATTTTATACATTGGATTATGGTTTATGCCATGTTATTTATTGTGTTGCTCAAATTGTTCTAGCTTTAGACATTGGGAGCTTTTTCAGGCCAGTTCTGTTTCCCTTTGACAGACCCCATCATTTTGTTTCTGAACACTGCTTACTGGCACTACAAGGTGCACCAGGCCCATCTATGTATTCCCTGCTGTGGCTCTAGAGTCAGCAATTTCTTCAAGGCATCCTGATTCCTTTTATTGGAAAGTGGTATTAGAAATCAAAACCCAGGTGCTGGGTATAAGGTATTATTGCTTATAGGACAGAACTCTAAGGACAGAGCTGGGATGGATATGTATGTAGACTAACCAGTGCTCACACACATATCTGTAATTATTACTGTATCCATCTGATCTATAGTAAGCTTAACATGAGTTCATATTGATGTCTCCAACTCTAATCTATACCACAAGTTTCATTCTAGTCTTTTCCCTTGCTTGTCTGCAATTTCCACTCCAAAAGTGAGAAAACTGGATTCTGTCATCTGCCACTATTTACTTAATTGTTCAGTCCCACCTTACATGTACAGTAGTTGCAGAATTCTTAATCTATATCCCCATGAGAAGAACTTTATCAACTACAGTACAGTGTTTATGTGAAGTTTCTTTTGTCTTTAGTCCTACAGCCTCTAGTCAAAACACTGCCTATTAAAGTTACTTAATTCTTTTTAAAATTATTTTAATTATGAAAACATCATAGTTTTCCTGAGGAGTATTTGGAAAATAGAACAGTTTAAAGAGTATTCCATAATCCTATATTAACCACTGGTAACATTTTAGTTCTGTCTCTCCTCCTCTCTCTGTTGGTTTGTATATATGTACATAAATACAGGTATCCCTTTTACATGTTTATCTCTCTACATGTAGCTCTCTCCATATATGTATCTCTCTACTTATACAAGTATCAAAGGAAAATGTAGTCAACAGTGGCTATGCAGACTATTTAGAAAAAATTCCATAATCAATTCTTAAGCTGAATCTTAATAAAAACCAAGGGCGTAGAAAAGAATTCTAGTACATTTAAGTGGAGCTGGAATTCTGTAAGAATTTTGGGTCCTGACAGTATAAGTGTGTGCTTTCCCACAGATGAAAACAATTTGCTTATAGAGGTGGACCACAGAGAAAACTCCAAAAAAAGACAATTTATTTTTTCTTGAACATTATTTTAGATGTCCTTAAAAACACAGATGAGTATTCAGTTGAGACTTTGCATTTCTATTCTATAGAGCAGCAACTTTTCCACTGGTGTGATTCAATGATTTTTAAAACACTCAAAACCTAATTAATCAGGGACATTGACCTCTTTTCCTTTATATTGTCAAATTAAAAAATGACAAAAGCCAACACAACAACACAACAATAGCCATCTGGTATGAGTGAATCAAAATGATACCTATTTTTCTATCAGACTGCATAAAATATAATATATTTTTTGGTGTGCTGCAGATTTTTAGTAATTAGTTTATGTGTGCCATGAGATGAAAAAGGTTGAAAATTGCTGCCATAGAGCACAAACAAGTTTTCTGTGATCTCCATAATTTTATGAGATCTTAGTGCTTAACCACTTTGATCCCAGTGTGGGTCCCTGTAGCTCAATTCTTCTCTTTTCATACACCCTCATTGAGTAAGGGATCCCCTGAAATGAGCGACACCAAGCTCTTTGCTATAAAGAATGGTCACAGTAAGTTATGTTGAGAGAGAAAGAGAAACCTGACTCACCTAAATTTTATTACAGTACATTGTTATCATTGTGCCCTTTTATTAGTTATTATTGTTAATCTCTTATTGTGCCTAATTTATAAATTAAACTTTATCATACAAATATGTGTATAGGAAAAAACATAGCACATACACATTTTGGTACTATTTGTGGTTTCAGGCATGCACTGGGGGTCTTGGAATGTATCCCCATGGATAAGGGGGCATTACTGACTTGAACACTCCGGAATTAGCAATCTCTGAATAGCAGTGTGAATGAGTAGCAAAGTAGACTTGGGCAAACTGTACGAGGGAAAAGACACACACATGCACACAAAGGAATTATCTTATGGAGGGTGGCCCCTCGTAGTACAGGCTTCCTCTGCTAGGTGAGTGGTCTAGGAACCCTTCTGAGTCAGTGTACCAGCTGGCATTGTTGTGAGAGGCTGTGTTTGACTTCAGTGAATTTTTTTGAACACTCTTTTAATATGTTTGCTCACTTCACAATGGGTGATTTATGAGCACCTGCCCACACCGAGTTGAGCATTTAGTGGTTTTTGACCAAAAACATCATGACCCCCATGTCCTACCTTCCCTATTCATCTGATCTTGCCCTGAGTGACTTTTTTTTTTGTTTCCCTCAATTCAAAAAGTCCTCAAAGGGAAGCATTTTGCCTGTGTGAAAGGGGTGAAACAAAAAACGGCAGAAGCACTAGACACTAGAAGTTATCAAAATCAACAAGTTCAAAAACTGTTTTGAGCAGTGGAAATACATCGCAATAGGTGTATTGCATCAAATGGAAAATACTTTGAAGGTTACTGAAGTTTAAACATGCAAGAAGAAATGCACAATTCTTATAAATAAATTTTAGTTTTGGGGGGTCCTCCTTCATATGGCCTCCCTGTACCTTTGTCTCTTATTTGCAAAATGGACCTTACCTTATATGATTGCTACAAAAATTTACCAAGAAAAGAAATGTATAGTGTTTAAGCTTGTACCTGATGCACAGTAAACTTAGTAAGTAATGAAACTACATTAGTCTTAGTACAGTGATTGATGGGCTGACCTAAGACATAATTTGTCCGAGCATTCAGTTTCTTTTTAAGATCATCCTTTGTTCACTCCTACACAATAGTGTCTTTGCATAGAGAAGGATGCTCATTTTTATATTAGGTAGAAAGCACATTTGTTTACTTCACTAAACTGTATTTTAATTCTGTTTTTTTTCATAATTTTATATTTTGAGTCTCATTAATTGACAGTTTATACAAATATTGAGCAACTCTTCACATAAGAGAAGATGCTCATTTTAATTTATAATAAGAGAAATGCAAATTAAAATTACACCTCGTTACCATTTCCTACCTCTCAGAGCTGGCAAAGGTGAAAAAAATTAAATAATGTATTGTATTGGTGAGAGTGTATAGAAACAGGGAATTGGGTAATTATCAGTATCTATAAAAATTACAAATAGACCTACACTTTGAGCCAGCAATAACTTTTAGAAATGTATATAACAGATATGTTGCCATATACAAAATGGTGTGTGAGCAAGGTCATTGTTTTTAATTGAAGTATTTCTTTTAATAAGAGTATTTAGGAAACAACCTAAATTTCTATCAATAGGGCATTTATTAAGTACATTATGGTACATACAACCATTAAAAAAGAATGGGGAGCTCCTTATTGTATTATTATGGAATGCTCTCCAAGGTATAGTTAATAAATAGCTAAGTGCAGAGCAATATGGGAAAAACGCTATTAGTCTAAAAGGGGGTAAAAGAGAAAATGATATGTATGTGCTTGAGTACGTATCAAGTACAGTATTCCCTCACTTATCGCGGGTATTACCTTCTAGACAACATCCCCCCCCACACCGCGAAGTAGGAACCTTACATTTATTCTACACTCTTAAACCTACATAATTTTAACAACATACATATATAGTACCGCAAAATCCCACGATATAGAGAAAAATCCGCGATAAATAATTAAATATAATATCTTTTAAAATCCCGCGATAGAGTGAGGCCGCGATAAGAGAACCACAATATAGAGAGAGACTACTGTATCCATGAAAGCTGCACAGGAAGCTGCCCCCTTAGTTGTCTGTTAGAGGAGGAACAAGGTGTCTGGGGGACGGGGGAGAGGAAACATCCGTACTATATACCATTTTACCCTTTTAAAAGCTTACATATGTAAATGGTTGCATATTTTAAAAATAAATAACTTAAAGTATACTTCATTGGTCAAGACACTATCCTCACTCAGCCCTAATTTTGTTGGTAGTTTTAAATTAACTTTATCATAGGTATGTACATATAGCAAAAATACAGGCTTTGATAAAATAATGAAAAAAAAAAACCTCAATCTCTTGAAGTTTAAGATGTTTAAATAGAAATAAGGCTGATACTATACTCAAACTCCTGCTCCTTCCACATGGCTATATACCTGGAAAAATAGAAACTGATATTTCCAAGATTAAACATGAGTTATTGAGAGAAACCAGGTTTTTTGGAAGCAGTAGGGAAGAAGAATTGGTGATAGGAAAAAGTAGAGAGAATCAAGACATCTAAGTCTATTTAATATGAGTCAAGTTGAAGAATCTTTAAATTAATCTGAAGCAGAAGCAATTTTCTAAGTAAGCACAGATGAGTGCCATTTAATATTTGGAAGAAGGAATTAAGTGGCAGTAGCCCAGCCTCGGCATAGCTAATGGGATGGAGGGTGAGCGTGTGTTCCTAATTTCCATTAGGACTGAAACAAATGCATGGATCTTACGTCACAGTGAGAGATACAATACTTCACTACATGACAGGAAAGATCTTCTGATGTGAAGGTTGTTTGGTAATTGAAAAGTTACCATGAATATTAGAGTCTATATATCTAGGAACTTCAAAATATAGCTTTAAGTCAGACTAAGATAGCTTGTTCTTTATCCTGCCTCAGCCCAGAGAGATGAAGCCCATCCATTCGAGATCCCATCCAATCTCTGATGCTATAAATAGTCCCCAATTCCCAGTCAACTTGGATAGTGATTCTATCTACATTTTTCTCCAATTTGTGAGTAGAATAACAAAGTCTATGTAATTTGGTGCTACCTCTGATTATTTCCCCACAATGCCCCAACACAAATGCTTCCCTCAGGTCAAGAAGCTTTAACTCTCCGCACCTTGTTAAACATCAAAACATTTTTCTACCTACAAACTCACATGGTCTTTCCATGCCTGGGATGTCCTTCTCTTAGGAAATCCACCCACTAAAGTGTCATATTCTATTCAGTGTTCAAGGTATCTCTCTACAGCTATAAAGCTTCTGAATTTCTATGATACTTAAAATCTGAATTACAAAGCTTAATGCTGAATTACACTATGATTCTCTGATATTATATCTAGCTTTCCAACTACAGTGTGAATTCTTTAAGAAACCTGGTCTGATAATTTTCTGAATCCACATGTGAATATTTCTTTGATTTTATTCACAAATAGTTCTTCAGGCTTATTTTTACCCTTGAGGTTTAATGAGCTTAGAGCTCAAAAAGATTTTTAAAATTATAGTCCTGGTATAATTTTTGAAAATTGGTCAAAATGCAAATTACGTTGGGCAGCACATATTTTACTTTAGAGGGAGCATTACCTAATGCTTTTAACTGTTTGGACTCGGAAGAGAGACATCCTTAACATTCAGGAAATGAGGCTGCTCCTGTCCTCTCTAATCCCAGCTCTCTGATCCCCTATTTCAAAATAAGAGATCTGGTATTAGCCAATGGTTTTTTAGATATGACACCCAAAACACAAGCAATAAAAAATAAGTAAATTGGGTTTCATCAAAGTCCATTGTTAAAAAAGTATAAAGGCAACCTACAGAATGGAAGAAAATATTTGCAATTCATGTATCTGATAAGGCTCTAGTATCTAGAAAAGATAAATAACTTACAATGCAACAACAAAAAGACAGACAATCCAATTTAAAAAGAGCCAAAGGACTTGAACAGACATTTTTCTAAAGAAGATACACATGAAAAATATTCAACGTTATTAGTCATTAGGGAAATGCAAGTCCTATTTAGGAAATTCAAAACCTGGATGAGGTATTACTTTGCACCCACTAAAATGTCTATAATAATACTGTAGAAAAAGACAGTAGCAAGTACTGGCAAAGATGTAGAGAAATTGAAATACTCATATATCACTGGTGGGAATGTAGAAGGGTATAGCCTCTGTGGAGAACAGCTTGGCAGGTCCTCCAAATGTTAAACATAGCATCACCTAAGACCCAGGAATTCCACCCTTAAGTGTATACCTGAGAGAATGAAAACAGGTGTACACACAAAAACTTATACACAAATGTTCATAACATTATTGACAATAGTCAAAAAGTAGAAACAATCCAAATATCTATCAGCTGATGAACAGATGAACAAAATGCGGTGTATCTACACACTGGAATATTATTTACCATAAAGATGAATAAAATACTGATCCCTGCTACAAGAATGAACCTTGAAAATATGCTAAAAGAAAGAAGCCAGACACAATAAACCACATATTGTATCATTCCAATTATATAAAATGCCCTCAATAGGAAAATGTATAGGGCCAGAAAGTAGATAAGTGGTTGTCAAGGGATGGGGTGGACTAATAGGTACTAAAGTTCTTTGGGGGTAATGAAAATATTCTGGAATTAAATAGTGGTAATGGTTGCGAAACATAGTGAATATACTAAAAACCACTAATGCATACGCATTAAAGTGGTGAATTTTCTGTGAAGTATATCTCAATTTAAAAAACACTATTAAAAAAGGAGATGCTTAAAGTGAGTCATGAAAAATAAGCAAGGAAGGGTCCTTTGAGTGGACAGTGGGGAAATGATTCTAGGCAGAGAATATCAAATGCATAAAAGCACAGAGCTGTAAACAATATAGGGGTGGGCAAAAGTAGGTTATAGTTGTGGTACACAAAGCAGGTTATTCTTTTCTTTTCTCTTCTTTTTTATTATATTTTTCCCATTACCATTTATCCCTCCTTACACCCTCTTCCCCCCTAATATCCCCACACTGTTGTCCATGTCCATGAGTCCTTTCTCCTTCATGCTCGTCTCCCCTGTAACCACTCACTCCCCAGCTGTTGCCCTGCTCTCCATCTATGAGTCTGTCTCTATTTTCCTTGTTAGTTCAGTTTGTTCATTAGATTCCACATATGAGTGAAATCATGCAGTATTTGTCTTTCTCAAACTGGCTTATTTCATGTTCTTCAGGTCCATCCATGCTGTTGCAAAGGGTAAACTTTTCTTCTTTTTTATAGCCAAGTAGTAGTCCATTGTGTAAATGTCCCATAGTTGTTTTATCCACTCATCTACTGATGGACACTTGGGCTGCTTCCATATCATGGCAATTGTAAATAATGACCACAATGAACATAAGGGTGCTTATGTTCTTTCAAATAAGTGCTTCGGGTTTCTTCAGATAAATTCCCAGAAGTAGAATCACTGGGTCATAAGGCAGTCCTATTTTTAATTTTTGAGGTATCTCAAACAGCTTTCCATGGTGGTTGCACCAACCTGCACTCCCCCCTACAGTGCAAAAGTTTCCCCCTTTGTCCACTTCCTCACCAGCACTTGTTTGGTGATTTATTCTCATATTATTATTTATTTTATTATTTACTTGTATTACAACTGTAAACCTACTTTTGCCCACACCTGTGTATTCCGTTCAGGACTCTGCCAGCAACTATTTAGGAGACTTAAAATATATATACATGTAGTGTAAGTGCTGATATTTGCTTTCTTTTTTGTAATGCATGTGCTTGACTTAAGCTTTGATTGCTGAGACATCCATTTCAAAGGTGCATCCACTTCAACAAAGAAACAAACAATATCTGGAATAAGCACATTGTCAGCCACAGAGTAGATAAAGTTACTAGCCACCTCCCCACTATGAGACTCTTTGTTTTAGAGATCTTCATTGATTTCAGTAACTAACTCTTTGGACTACTTATTTGTTTTAGGCTTCTTCATGCTTTAAATTTCCTCTCTTAAATTTTAATCTCACTAATAAAGAGTGACCCTGGGAAACGTTAGGCCACCACCCTTGACACCAATTAAAGTAGAATCTCAGCCAGAGCTTCAGTTTTCTCTCTTTGTCTCTCTGTTTCTCTCTCTCTCTCCCTCCCCCTCTCCCTCTCCCTCGATCCGTCTGACCGTGTTGCATGGCCCCAGGTGTGCTGTGTAATTACCAGGCTTGTAGGCAATAAATCTGTATCTTTTCAAAGTTTCCTGATGGTTCTTGCAGAATGATACCTTGCACTCACAATAAGAACCACAAGGGCTTTGTCCAGCCATAATATTGGTTATTGCTAGGCCTGGACCAGTTAAAAAAAAAAAAAAAAACAAGATTTGGTTGTAGGCTAAAACACAAAAAGCAACTCCTTTAAAATAAGTTAACGTGGCATTTATTTTCTTGTGTGATTAGAAGATGTTTTTCTTCCCTCCTGCATTTTGGTCCTCAGCGTAGAAGTAATTTAGTTGATCAATAAACAAAGAATGCTTGGGGATCATCCCTCTGCCTGAAATGTGCTCCCCTGGCTCCCCGGGGCTCAGGCCTTGTCATCTTTCAGGCCCAACTTAGATGTCTTTTTCCAGAGAGGCCTGCCTTCACCCTGCCATCTAGTAGATTCCCACTGCTCACCTTCATCTTCTCTCACTGCAGTTACGTTTATTTGCTTGCTTGTTGGACTTTTATATCTAATGCTGGATTGCAAGCTCTGAGGAGAGGGAAGATGATTGTTTTTATTCAGTGACATATCCCAGCTGCCTAGGACAGTGCCCCAGAAAAATTAATTGAATGAATGACTAACTGCAAAGGCAGAGAGCTGCGACCGAAGATCAAGCCTCCTCCAATTACAGGCCCAGAGCACCTTCATTCTGAGCTGATCCTGTCCAGGCTGGTCCACAATATCCCAGGTTCTGCTGGTCTAGGGCTTGGCTGTGGTTTTACTGAGTTTGCAAAATTTATGACACCTGATGGGGGGGGGAAATCATCTCTGCCAAAGTCAACACCAAATAAGTGCTGTGACTCATGGCTCAGTCTGGATTAGTTAAGGTTGGGCAGAAAGGGATGGGACGGGCATTTCCCTCAGGCAGCAGAACAGTGGCTTTTAAAGATGCAGACCCCTGCTGCTTGAGTAAAACGCTCACGGAAGGCATGTTGGGGAATGAGGTAGGAAGGAAAGGTTGAGATATAAGTTAGGGTTTGAAATCGGCCTGGTTGATCTATGACAGCTCTTGTGTTTAGCACTGCGTTAACCGCCAGAGAGACACTGAGGGCAAGTGCCAGCCCATACTTCCTAGAAAAAAGTAATGCTTCTGTTGCAGGTGTGGTTCTCTGGAGAAGATGCTCAGAAAGAGTTTGTGGGATGAGATATTAACTATGGTGGATGGTTGACAATTCCTTAGCCAGCCCAGAGGAGGCTCTGGAAAGAGAACTGTTAAGCAGTGTAGTCACACATCTTGCCAACTGTATGGGACTTTATTACCATCCCCTGCCCCCTGCCCAATAAGGCATGACCTCAGGTCAAGTGGTTCTCTACAGCTGAGACCCCCGCTCCCACCCCAAAAGGAGTTGGCAGCTGGAGGCTGCCTGCTGACCACATTCTCTGCAGGTGGGAGCAAGTCTCCATTTATAGGGGGTCTGCTCGCTGCACCCCAACTCTACCACATTAGCCCACCCTAGTTTACTTTCTTCCCCTGTGAATACTGTCCACGGGCTACTTTTTCCTCTTCTTTTAACCCATAAGAAATATCATCAGATTCCTTCTTCATTAAATAATAGGTGATAAGTAGGAGAACTCCTTCATCTTTAACTCTTCTATGACATTGTTAGGCCCAAGATGACATTTTGCCACCCTTAACTTTGGTTTGGTTTTTGAAATATAAGACTTTAAAATGATTTAGACTTTTAAGACCATCGACTGAGAAAGAAAGGCTAATGCTTCCCTTTCTGGATGGAAATTGTTTGATTCTACCTGCAATGTTGTTATCTTCAGGGAGAGAGAATCAAAGAGATGGGGAAATGAACTCCATTGCATACCTCCAGGGCCAGGCTCTTTGAGGTGAACTTTCCATATGTCACTTAATGAGGCGGAATTACCTTTCAAAGACAGGTGAGTGCTTGGGAGGAGTCAAAGGCATTGCCTGTCCCTTATGTCAGTGAAGTAGAGGCATCGTTTGTGATAGACGCTAAACTTCTTTCGGTACTTCAGGATGAGCTATGCAGTGCAGACCTCAAGTTCCCAGGAGCCGCCTCCTTCCCCAGTCATATACTAATTCTAAGGAGACCAGCAGAGATAAAAAGCAGCTGTGACAGTTCCCTTCAGGAGTAAGCTCTTTGTTCACTGGTTATGTTTTGATCGTGCAGGGAAAACAACATCCATACTTGCTTTCTAATTTGGGTTCTGAAGGTTAAACAAATTGGGTCACTTTGAGAAAGCCAGTTAACTCCCCAGGTCTCTGTGGCTTAGATGATCTCGGAATATTATTATCCTCCTTTTAGATAAGGTGCCATGGATGACATCCTAAGGCCTCACAGCAGGCGAACGGCAGAGCCGAGCTCGGGGCAGATCTGCCTGCCTGGCTTTAAGCCTCCATGATTTCAATTGCCTCACTCCATCTCCTGGATTTGTAAAACAAGGAGGTTGATTGTATGATTTCTACATTTCCTCCCATTTTTAATGCTTCATGGGCTATTAGGGTATGCTTATCACATAGAAATAGAAACCTTACTTAGTGCATATACACAGCTTTAATGTTATGCAGTTATTGGAAGGGTCAAAACTGATTATTGCCGTCTTTGGGGACATCTCTTCTGAGCAGCAAGAGGCTGGGTGGATGGCACCCTTTTACATCCCAAACCTTTTAGCCATGGGGAGCATTTGATATGCTAGAGTAATGTATATATTAAATGTCTTTTTCATAGAGCAATTTTAACAAATTAAAGTAAATTGCCAAAACTGTTTAGTGCATGCCATTACATATAGGGCCTTTCAGCGTTTGAGCACTGAAATGGTCACTTTAAAAGAGTACTTTTAAAAAATTAACAGTACTTAAACAAATTTATTTCCTTTCTAAATGTTTGTATAAGAAACGATAGCCCTGGCTGGTGTGACTCAGTGGATTGAGTGCCAGCCTGAGAACCAAAAGGTCGCCAGTTTGATACCCAGTCAGTGCACGTGCCTGGGTGGCAGGCCAGGTCCCCACTGCGGGGTATTCAAGAGGCAGCTGATCGATGTATCTCTCACACATCAATGTTTCTCTGCTTCTCTTTCTCCCTCCCTTCCTCCTCTCTAAAAATAAAATAAATGCAATCTTTAAAAAAAGGGTAATATTTATTTCTCTTTTCAATATAGAAGTGTTCTGTTCCTACCATAAGGTCACTGATAGCAATCAACCAAGCAACCAGTTTTTCCTCTTAACTTTGTAGGCTAAATCACATGTTCAGTGAAATGAAAGTGAAAGTAGGGCAAGTATGTGAGTTTCACCTTTAGGGTTGACTTTATGTCTGGGAAACTCAGGGAGCCTGAGTCATGAGACTTAAAGAGGGTCCTAAACAGCTTCTAGTGGTATCGTGGGGGCACAGTGGCAAATGACCTAGCAGAGTCCTTCTCTTCCATTCCATGAACCAACCACACAGTACAGGAGACAGTAATACATTTGTGTTTCTGTGCACTGAGCATAACCTTCTTTCCTTCAAATGGGAGTTTTTTCAGAAAGTAGTCTGTACTTAATTCAGAAAATATAATAGTAACAGCTCGTGGTTTTTGTTTTTTGTGGGTTTTCTTTTTCTTTTTTCTTCTTTTTTTACATTTTTGCAGCTTTCCAAATATTTTCACATGGTGGATCACAGATTTTGGGCTTTTATAGACTACTAAAATTATAGGGGGAAGAAAAAAGGAATAGCAACATAGAGTGTCCAACTTTGTATTTTCTCAATAATGATATTTGAGAGAGAAAAAATTGTCATATTCCATCACCATCACTCATGAAAGAAAGGCCATGATCATAGGAAAGGAGCAAGGTGGTCAGTTCATACAAAAAAACCTTAATATAACATTAAATTGACTTTTTGGAAAATTCACTACATTATCCTGCATTTTCTCATTCTTCTGCAGAGCAGTAAAAGCTTTGCCAGGGAGTTTCCAACCTCTAAATTAGGCAAAACCGGTATTACTGTCATGTTGCCTTTTAAGAGCTGTGGCGAGGAGATGTGACATAATAAGCTCTGGCGATGCTGGCACTGCCCATCCACACACCACACCTCAAGGACTTAGACCCTGGGCTGTGATCGTGGCTTAGCTACTCACCAGCCAGGAAAACCTGGGACATGTTCGCGATACCTGAAAGCCCTAGAAAAAACATTGCCATCAGCTTGCCCTGAGGGCCCAGGGTTTTAATACAGGGGCAAGGAGCTGGGCAAAGTTTGGTTGGTTTAATTCCCTATTCTTGCCTCTCCTGTGGATTTGATTAGAGTGATCTTCCCAAGGCCAAAGCCACTCTGTGTCTACAGCCACTAACCAGTCTGTTCAGCCAGTAGAGACTTATTTGTGTCTGTTATTTCCCTCTGGCTTGGTAGTCCCCAGAGAAACACTTATGTTATGATTTAGATATTGTTCTTCAGAGACTGGCCCTCTTGGAAATTCTATGAGCACTTCAGTATGCTTTAATAAATTTCCTTTCTTCTTAAAAAAAAAAAAAAAAGTACTAGAGAGAGTAAAAGAAGAAAATCTGGAAGTATATCCCTGAATGTCTAGGTAGACTTGGTAGGTACAAATTTAATGGACCATTAGATAATGGACTATTAGATAAAACCCCAACCATATGAGTTTTTCAGGCAGGGAATACATTGCTTGAACCTGAACTAAAGTAAACAACAAACTGAAATTCTTTGGGGGTTTATATATGTGAGTGGCCAATAACGTGGTGACCTCTTTTACTCTTCCTTTCCTTCTACAAATCTGCACTTACGGAAAAAACAGAAGTTATGTTCGAGAGGGAATTCTACATTTTTATTTTCTGTTTTGTTTTTTTTTAATCCTCACCTAAGGATATGCTTTATTGATATGAGAGAGAGACAGAGAGAGAGAGAGAGAGAGAGAGAGAGAGAGAGAGATGTGAGGGAGACACATCCATTGGTTGTGTCCTAAGGATGGAACACGACCAGGGATCAAACCCACAACCTTTTGGTGCATGGGACAGCACTCCAACCAGCTGAGCACCTGGCCAGAGCTATTTTTTAAAAACTCTTCTTTCAGACTGGTTTTCTTGCCTCTTATTAGCTCATATTATTTTACTGATGAGAAACTGGAAGTACAAAGAGGTTAGAAAAATTGCCTAAGATCACAGAGATTGTGATAAAAGGAGAACCTAGCTTTTTATACAAATTTATTGCAAGTTTCAAGCATTCACCAGAAAAACACTACAAGGAGAGATTCTTGGAATAAATTTTGGTTTATTCTATTTGAGTATAGATTAAGGAAAATTCATATTCTACTTTTTAAGAGTGTGTACGTGTGCACATGTGAGAGAGAATGTAGACCCTTAACTAGAAACATCATTATTTTACTCTATACTAACTGTAACTCTAAAAAGATTTTTGTATTGTGACTTTTTAAGAGAGAACTGTCATGAAAAATGACAACTGAGGCAGTCTTGCAGAGAATTAACCTTACTAACTCAGAAGGACCATGTGTCTGTAAAAATTGCACACAACAAATAGCAAAGACACCAAGAGCTCTTCCCTGAATCCCTGTGTTGCCATGGAAATGGACAAGCAAAATGATGCTGTGATTTCTTTCTTTTTTTTTTTTTTTTTTTAAGTATATTTTATTGATTATATTGTTACAATAGTTCCTATTTTTTTCCCCTTTGCTCCCCTCCGCCCAGCACCCCCCTTCCCCAACAATCCCCTCTCCAAGTCCATGCCCATGGGTCGTACATACAAGCTCTCCCGCCTCACCCTTTCATATATTCTTCTTCTTCTTTTTTAAAATTAATTAATTAATTAGTTAAATATTTTAACAATAAAAAATAACAATTCCTCCCTCTCAGACTTAAGACCCTTTACAATCTTATAAAGGACAATGGATGAAGGTCTCGAGCTCCTCTAGCTGCTTCAAGCTGGACATGGTCGTCGTCCTACCTACCCGTGGGTCAAGAAATCCCTAATAAGAGTGGGGATGTGGAGGGGAGGGTGGCCTTCCCACAAGGGGAAGGATCGTGCAGACTCCAGGTTGGTTGGCTGTCTCTGGACAACGGCATGCTTGGTTTGACAGGCTGGCATCCTTGTTGTATTCTGGGGGCAACAGGGTTAAAGGACATCATTCAATCCGTAACCACTAGATGACAAAAGACAGGTATTAATTTTTCAATGTCCCACATTAGGGAAAAGAAGGGCTTCTTTGGAGGAAGGTGTGCCAGGTACATCTCACCTGTCCAAAACCCTTTTGCCCATTATACTTATTTTGGACTGAGGGAAATATTTTAGGTTTCCCCCCTCTCAGGCCTCTGGGCTCTTTCTGTCCAAGCCATTAGGATAGAAAAGAGAAACCAGTTTTAAAGTGAAGCCCACAGACCACCCCGTTCTTCACCAACCCAGCCACTTAGTTCAGCCAAACCATTGAGTCTCAGGAGGCAGCAATGCAGACAGGATTAAGTGAGGCCTATGCATACAGATAATCACTCAGGTAATGAGATTGTAGGCTTATGCCCTTTGAAAACAGAAAACACATGTTAATTTATGTAACATAACCCACATACAAGTCTCTAAATCTGTAGGACTGTCTTATCGGAAGGAAAATCCTTGTCCTTCTAATATTCACTGAACTTGCATTTCTATTCTTTATATTTTTATTCCCCCCCCACTAAAAAATTTTCTGTTTGTTTGTTTTTCCACTACAGTTGTCTCACTTTTTTTCCCCCTCTTGCTTCCCTGCACCCTGCCCCCCCCCACAGTCAGTCCCCACCCAGTTGTCCATGTCCATGGGTCATTCATACATGTTCTTTGACTAGACCCTTCCCCTTCTTACCCCTTCTCTCCCTCCCATCTCCCCCTTTGTTACTGTTAGTTTATTCCTTGTTTACATACCTCTGGTTCAATTTTGCTCATTTGTTTGTGTTGTTCATTAGTTTCCTGTAACAGGTGACAGCATAAGGTAATTTTCTTTTGTTGCCTGGCTTATTTCGCTAAGCATAATTCTCTCTAGTTCCAATCATGTTGTTGCAAATGGTAGAAGTTCCTTCTTTCTTTCAGTACTTATTCATTGTCATTTTCCCCCTTTGTACTCGTGTTCCTCTCTGTCTCTCTGTTTCTTCATCTTCTTAAAGCAGACCCTTTAGCATCTCTTGCAATGCTGGTTTGGTGGAGATGTATTCTTTTAGCCTTCTTTTGTCTTGGAAACTCCTTATTTCACCTTCCATTTTGAATGAAAGCCTTGCTGGGTAGAGTATTCTTGGTTGTAGGCCTTTGTTTTTCATTGCTTGGAATATTTTTTGCCATTCCCTTCTGGCTTGTAGTGTTTCTGCTGAGAAATCTGATGATAGCCTTATTGGAGCTCCCTTGTATGTTATTAGTTGTTTCTCTCTTGCTGCTTTTAGGATTCTCTCTTTGTCTTTGAATGTTGGCATTTTAATTATGATGTGTCTTGAAGTGGGCCTGTTGGGGTTCATCTTCATTGGGACCCTCTGTGCTTTCTGGACTTGCGTGACTCTTTCTCTCGTCATGTTAGGAAAGTTTTCTGTCATTAGTTTTTCAAAGAGGTTTTCTATCCCTTGCTCTTCTTCTTCTCCTTCTGGAATTCCTATGATACGGATATTATTACGTTTCATGTTGTCCTGCAGCTGTCTTAGAACCTCTTCAGTCTTGTTCAGTCTTTTTTCATTTTGTTGCATTGTCTGGGAGTTTTTGTGTAGGTTGTCCTCCAGTTCGCTGATCCGATCTTCTGCTTCCTCTAGCCTGCTTTTAATTCCTTCTACTGTGTTCTTCAATTCAGAGATCGTATTTTTCATTTCCTCCTGGCTCTTATTGATAGCTTCTATGTCCTTTTTCATGCTCACGTAATTTTCTGTGAGTTCCTTGTAGTTTTTCTGGAGTTCTTTGAAGTTTCCGCTGAGCTCATTCAGCTTCTCCATAATCCATGTTTTGAATTCCATATCTGATAGTTCGCTCCCCTCTATTTCATTTAGCACTCTTTCTGGGGATTCTACCTTTCCTTTTGATGGGAGGTTGTTTCTCTGTCTCCCCATTTTTTTGACTCCTATTGTTTGTTGGTGCTTCTTGGAATGATCTGCACTTCCTGGATCTGCCTCTGGTGGCGTCAGATCATGTACCAGTCTGGCCCTAGGCAGCCTGTTGGAGACTTCCAGGGATCTACTGCTGTTGTCTGTCTTCTTTGATTGTTAATCTATTCAATCTGTGATTAGCTGTCAGGCTTAAGAACTGTGGGTGTGGCAGCTTAATTCCTGTAGGCAGGGCTTTTGCTTCCCCTCAGGCTGACGCCACTTGGAGGGGAATGGTCTACCCGCAGTACTGGGGATGAGTCAGCACTGGGACCCAGTCAGCTGCTCCTCCAGTTCTCCCCTCAAAGCCACCGTGCCAAATTCTCCCCAAGTGTCTCCAGTCCTCTCTGCCTTCCCTCTGCTTGAGCCCAGGGTAAGTGGTGGCCAAAATATTTTCGTATGTGATCCACTTAAGAGCTCTTTTTCTCCTGCTGTTTCTCTCCGGCTAGCAAGAAAGCCTGTGGCTTTTCGCTTTTCACAGCTGATACTATTTTACTTTCCACTCTGTCGCTGTAGGCTGGGAAGCCCAGCTGGGGGTTTAGACCCTGCCCTTCTCAGGGGGAATCCCCGGCTGCTGAGCTGTTTCTCAGCCCCTTCAGCTGCCACCCGTGGGAGCCCAGCCAGCCCTTCCACGTCTCCGCACTCCCTACCGGTCACGTTGTGATGTAGCGGCCTTTTCTGTCTCTCCGTGGTTATAAGACTTCTCTCCAGCTGGTGTTCGGTTCGTTATTCCAGATGATTTCTCCAAAATTACATTGTAAATCCAGACTAGTTCTAGGAGGAAGTTAGTGTAGCTTCCACTTACTCCTCCGCCATCTTGTTTCTCCGATGCTGTGATTTCTTATCTCTAGAAACAATTCTTGCGCAAAAAAGAACACAAACACAAAGCCATATAAATGGATGGAGATTATTTACTTATTAAATCATGCTAGTTCATGGAGATTAACCTCCTGATAAACCCTTTGACTTTGACTTTTTTCTTTTTTAAGGCCAGTTTATCTTCCCAGTTAGTGAAAAAGTGGCAAAGAGATAGCAAAGATCTTTATTATTAATGACTACATTCATAAACAAGAGATGGGAGCCATACTAAGAGGCCTCATGATACATGGCTGTGCCTCCAGCCACTTATTCCATGGGGAATTCTTGGGGAATTCTTATGCCCACTAAATATATTATTGGGGGGCATTATATTAGTAATACCCATTTATCTTAGGAAATTTATAGAACACCTAAAAGAAAAGTCACTGTAATCCTACCATTCTGTAGTAGCTATTACTATGATTCTGGTATAATTCTTTCCAGATAATTGCGTGCATATATTATAAAACAAACTAGACATGTGTTAGTGTGTGCATTTACAAGATTGGAATCACACTATCCTTCCTATTTTTTCAGACTCTTTTAAACTTGTTCAATGTAATATACTTAGTCAGTGGGTTGAAATGCTTCATTGTCTGACTAAGAATAGCTGTCTCTTTCCCACAGAAAGGTGTGCCTAAAACACACACACACACACACACCACACCATGGGGTGGATATCAGAACACTGTTCTCTTGAATATTTGTGGTTATTTCCTCATTACACCCATAAAGGTTTGTGGAAATCCCCAGTATAGCACATGGATAAAAGACAGATCCAGTTATAACATAGAAAACTCCGCAGAAAACTGTGGGTGTGACTTAGATCTAATTAAAATAGTATGACATGAGTTTCATTGAAAAAATTAACAAAATTACTATAATCTTAAAACAAACAAAAAAGCCCTTTCATTTCTCTTCTTTTACTCCAAGAAGGTATGCTAAAATAATCAGAGAAGGAAGAAGTTTGAACTTTCATGAGGAGGCTAAATGTAGAAAATGGCATGGATTTGGATTCAGACAAACCCAGATTTACATAATGACACTTCCATTTGATATCAAGAAGACGTTGAGCCTTACTTTTCTCTTTTGAAAACATAGAATGGAAATAGTCAATTAGAGGGTTGCTGGGAGAATTAAATGAGAATATGAATGTAGAGCTATTTGCAGAGGTTATGGCTCAAAGTGGGCACACTCCTTGACAGCTGCTATTATTATTATTATTATTATTATTATTATTATTATTATTATTATTATTATTGGCTTTTGAAATAATTGACCCAAGACCTCCATGCTCAACCTCATGTACTATGCTATGAATTTAGTGGTGTCAATTAGCTCTAATGTTCACCTGTTTTGGAACTCATGAAAACAAATGTTATTAATGTGTGTTAGAGTCTGTGGCCTAAGAGTCACAGATGAGGACAGTTAAGAGCACTGGATACAATTATTGAAGTATACTGGGTATGATGGAATTTATGAAATGACAGAGCTACCATCTATTTGTGAAGGAAAATGATTTATATCCCCTGTGTAATGAGACATTTCACTAAGAGACACAACTGGGCATGAGTGCTTTGAATACAGAAAACAGCACAAAGCATTCTTTCTCTGTCAGGGCTAATGTACTCCAGCCGCTGCCCGGGTAACATCTCCTTCTAGTGGGTTCCACAAAGAATGTGTCAGCAAATGGCAACGGATTGTACATTTCAAATCTTGCTTTTCTCCCTTGCGAAAAGGTCAGTCCATTCTTGTTTTTTCAGTTTAAAGTGAATGTACCTGTTTGTTGAGTTTGTGTTCAATGTTTTTCCTAAACAGGTAGATGCTCTTCAGGGTACCTCACGATGCACCCCCCTCCTTCTGGTCAGTCAGACTCACTATCTAGGGGTGCTTTCCTTATGGGTGACAGCTGTCTCATTTGTGCAGCCAAACCTAGAACTTCTCATTGCTATTTTTTTAAATTTTACTTTTGATTTAATCTTTATTGTATTTTTTTCTCCTACCATTTTCTCATTGCTTTTTAACTGACAGGGTGATTTAGTTTATTGCCCATACTTCTGAGATTAAAACATAAATATTAAAAGAATCATGTGTCTAGAGAAGAAGAATCAGAAGAATGGTTTCAACATCAGGCTCATACTATGTGCATTGTATCTGTCTGGTGTTGTTAGAATATTAGCTGAGAAATCCCAGCTACTGCTTGAATATTGCAACTAAGATGAAATGATTTACTTCTTGGACAAGTTGGAAATTTTCCCATAAGATTTATTTTTTCCCTCAGCAATCAGCCACCACTGTATCACCAATACTACAATACCAATTCTAAATCACGAGCTCAAGGTTCATTGTTCATTCCATATTTCCTTTCTATGTGAGTCATAATTAATAAATGTTGGAAGAGAAATAATCTCTGTTTTTAAGAGTTCCTGCCTGCTTTGATAAGTCAATTTCATTAAACAGTTGAGAAGCAACTGTAAAACTATAAATAAAATCATAAGAGACTATAACAATCCTTAAAACCCCAGATATGTGGTAAAGATTCTTAAAACTGCAGGTTTTTAAAATCCTGATACACAACATCCCCTGGAAATCTAACCCAGTGACTAGCAATTGAACTGAAATTCCTCAAATATTAGCATAATTCCCTTGGAGCTTTCTTTTATCAGTCACTAAGGAGTGGCTAAATTTGGACTAGTCGTCACACCTGGGGGACAGAGAGAGTCAGGATACAGTGATTCTGAGAAACAAGCTGTTGAGGAAAATGGCAAAACCCTTCACCAGTGCGGCCCCCCATTGGGTACATTTTAGGTGCTTCCTCCCTCTCCTCCTTAGAATCTAGACCCAGGTTTCATGTAAGGCTGCAATCTACCGAGGAAAGAACACATTTCCCAATATCTTTTGCAATCAGTGGTGCCCATGTGATTGCGCTCTGGCCAATGAGATGTCAACACAAGTGTTCTCAGTCTTTTCATTAGTAAGACTGCCTAAAGAGAACTGCCTCAGTTAGTAGCGATCCTCTCCACTCTTTTATCTTTCTTCTTTCTTGCCCTTACATGACCTGTAATAATTGGAACTCCAACAGCTTTTGGGACCAGGAAGTGACTTTCAAGGTGGCACTGGGTTGGAGGGAGAGAAAGACCGAAGATGCTTTGGTCCATGATGGATGCGAAACTGCCATTATGGACCTTCTTATGAGAGAGAGAAATCAACTTGCATCTTGTTTAAATTACTGCAATTCTTCATTTTCTGTATGGGCAGCTGAACCTAGCCTAACTGATAGCGCCATGAAAGGATCATGTTCCCTGCACATTTCCTTTAAAAGAAGACATAGCCTTTTATTTTCAAGACAAGAGGTTTAAAATGCCAACACTTTTGGGAGTTTCTTTTAAACCACTTTAAAGTACAAATGACTTGTAGCAGACTCCTTTCCTGAGGGCAGATTTTTGAGGTAGAAGACAGAGTTTGAGGTGCCTATGGAGGAAGAGAGGTGGGAGGGAGAGATGAGGATTTGGAAAGGGAGAATTAAAGATGCTTTGACTTTATCACATTTCTGTTCTCCTAAACCTGGTGGATTTGGGACCCCACAACCTGCCCCAGAGGACCTAGGGGACAGGGATGAGAGAACTGCAGGTATTTTAGTGGCCCCGAGGCACCCAAAAAGCCTGGCTTTCCAGGCAATGATGGTGGAGGACAATAATAACAACAAGAAAAAAATGGCTGGTGTGGCTCAGTGGATTTAGTGCCAGTCAGGGCACATGCCTGGGTTGCGAGCTAGGTCAAAAGTTGGGGGTATGTGAGAAGCAACCAATCAATGTATGATATCTCTCACACATTGATGTTTCTCTCCCCCTCTTTCTCCCTCCCTTCCCCTCTCCCTAAAAATAAATAAATAAAATCTTAAAAAAACAGAAACAAAAACAACAACAACAAAACACTGCCGTTCTACTTATTGACTGCCTACCAAATACTGGGCATTGACATGCATTGTCCCTAATCTAATCTTCATAAAGCCTCCGAAACATAGGGGTGTTAGCCATATTTTACATAAGTACAAATAGAGGCTCAGAAAGATTAAGCAACTTGTCCAAGGTCATTACCTAGGGTTCAAGCAGGGTGACCAACTGTCCCTTTTTGCCCCGGACTGAGGGGTTTCCTGAGATGCAGAACTTTCAGGAGAATACCAGGCAAATCAAGATGGTTGGTCACTCTAGCCATCTGACAGCAAAGCTCTGCTATACTATCTGTAAGCCCCAAGAAGCACAGAGCTCAGATAGATGTCCTCAGAACATCCTGAGATGTTCAACTTTCACCTTCAGCCTGGGAATCTGCTCCCCTCTCTAGAAGAGGGCCCTGGAGTACACCTAACAGGACTGTGTGATGCCACTAAAGTCTGCTCTGTGCTGTCTCCCCATCTAAGCTAGGACCCCCAACTCCACACACGCAGCAGCTAACAACCTGGGAGAGCCAGAGCGCACAGGAGCAGAGCCTTGCCCTGTGTACAGCAGAGCCCAGAAGCCCGGGTCCTAGCCCCATGGTGTGAAATATTCCAAATCCTTCTCCCTGCTTCCCACCAGATGTGACCACTTACAGCTATTACAATACCTTTAAAATTTCCCTATTAAAATACTTTTAGGGGGTTTAAAAAGCACTGTTATTTATATCTTCCTAAAGATGTAAGAAATAAAATTTAAGGTAACTTCCAAGTTCTATCCCTTCCTGTTTTAGCATATGCCTTACTAAATGGTGCCAACAGGATTTTGTGGTCTCAACTTAAATAAAAACCTCAATAATGGCCATGTAAGGCGGGGGTTCACAGCTTAGAGTTTCTGGAGAGGATTTGGGGTGGGGGTACGTGAACTTCCCTGAAGTTCTGTGATCTGATGTGTGTGTATGTGTGTGTGTGTGTGTGTGTGTGTGTGCCCTTTTATAGGGCAGAGGGTCTGCAGTTTTCACCACATTCTCAGGGGAGTCTGTCACCAACAGATCATTGACAATCACTGGTGAATTAACAAGAATTAACTTGGAAGAATTTTTAACAAAAGGTGCCTTTGTTTTATAAAATGATTCACAGTAGCAAATTATCCCCATGTATTAGCCTGTGATTCAGACCATAGAGCCTTGGTATATCAAACGAAGATGTCAGAGAGCCATGGGACGGTGTGGTCCAGGTAGCAGCAGGAAAGTGGGGCTTAAGGCTTCCGTTTTGGGGTGCCACACCCTGTGGTAACAGAACTGGAATCCTCAGACCCAGAGGAAAGTCATGGTGTCCACAGCGCCCAGAGCCAATTGCCAAAGACATTCTTATTCTCTTTTGCCATTAACTTCTCTCTAGATAATTGGTTTTTTATGCTTGGCATTTTCTTTCATATTTTTTGTTTGTTACAAAGTGCAACTTCCCTCATAAGTAAATTCAATAATCATCTATTGCGTATTGTAACCCAGTGTCTGAGAGCCTACACACTGGAGCCTGGACCTCAGTTTGGGTGTATAGCTCAGCTCCACACTGTGTAGCCACAGGACTCTAGGGAAGTGGGCTGACCTCTCTAAATTTCCATGTGTGGACCCCAGTGTCATGAACCCTGTTCTCTGTCCTCCCTTTTACCCCCCACCCCTAGCAAATTGTTGAAGCAGGAGCCCTAGGACCCCTGATAATCTGGTTCTCTATTCCAGTCAGCCCCTCTCAGCCTGCCTCCCCGGCCCACCTGTCTGCTGTCCTTGGTGGGGTGGTAGAGCTTGCTAAGGTTTCCATCAGTGCTAGTGTCAGCCATGATGCCCATTTTCCACCGACGGAGAAATCGGAAACGCTGTGCTAATTATACTCTGGAAGATGAGTGCTGACGACATCAACAGTTATTACAGAAAAAGGACAGATAAAGAGGCGGTAACTTCCCAGGAACTGCTGAGTGACCCCATAGACTTTGGCTTGCTCAAAGTCCACTGCAGGCTGATGCTGGGGCTTCCCCGGCGCACAAGCTTATGCTTTTGAGTACCTAAAAATCAATAGTCCATTTTCCTGGAGTGTTTTCACCTTACTAAGCTCAGGATAATGGATTCCTTTACATGATTAAAATATATATATACTTTATACATTCTGGAAGAAAATAAAAGAACGGAGTAAGAGGCTGACCCAAGGCCTGTGCATACAAGCTGGGCCTGGCCTCTGGCATGAAGCCCATGGTCCTCGGGCATATTGCTTATATTTCCTCAGAATCTTTGGACTCTGTTTCAGCTTTGTCAGCCTCTGCAAAGTTTTTCCTTCCCCCATAGGGAATGAATCATTTCATCCCCTCATATCCTGCCAAATATTTCAAATCATGCCTCCCATGCTTGGTTAAGTGCCTAAATTGAACTCACTATGATGAAAAGGCAACTTGTGGAAAACAAATTTTCATTCTCGTTTACAAGCCTCTTGAAATATGCTTTTTGGGAGGAGCTTGTGGGCATGATACCCTGACCCAGCTGGGTGTTCCTGATGAAAACCCACTGTCAACAATGAAGCTGTGTAGCAGGTAGGATGCCACAGAGCTGAGGAGTGAAGGGAACCTGATTCATCTTCCTGGAACAACCTAACAGATCAGGGATATGCCCCTAACAGATACTGCATCCAGAGGGGAGTGGAAACTCACTTGAGATAAAAATAATGCGCTTCTGCTGCCATCTGGTGGAGGTCTCACCTTTAATCATTGTTAATCAAAGGGTCACTTGCCAGACACTAACACGGAGCAGTGATTCTCAAGTGAGTTCTTTGGACCAGCAGCGTTGGTATTACCTGGTCATTTCCTAACTATGACATTTGGTTTATTACTTAACCTTTCTGAATCCTGTTTCCTTCGTTATAAAATATCTAACTCATAGGATTGTGATGATTTAAACAGAAAATGTAGGTAACATGGGCAGTAATAATAAATTATATAAGATTCCTAGTAGTGTGAGCCAAGTGTCACTGGTTCGATTCCCAGTCAGGGCACATGACTAGGTTGCACATCAGGTCCCCAGTTTGGGGCGCGAGTGAGAGGCAACCGCACAGTGATGTTTCTCTCCCTCTCTTTCTCCTTTCCATTCTCTCTAAAAATAAACAAACAAACAAATTATTTAAAAAAAAGATTTCTAGTAGTAAATCTAACAAAAGATCTGCAACTATGAAAAGGTAAATATTTCTTTGAAAGATACTTGTGAATGCATAATTAAAGGAGCACTTTGGAAAAGCAGAGTCTGAAGCCCTACTCTAGACCCACTGGATTAGGATGTACATTCTAATAGTGTAGAGAAGGACATATTAAGCAAAACCTCATCTATAAAGTAAAAGATTTTGATACAGTTAATCATATTTAAATTTAAAACTTCTGTGCATGAAAGGATACCATAAATAATGTGAAAAGGCCGGATAATGAATGGGATATTTCAATACATCATTGACAAGGGATTTGTATCAGAGTACATAAAGAAAAAAATAGGTAAAAAAGTGGAAAAATTGACAAAAGACATGCATAGTCAATACCAGTCCTGTTAGACATATGACAAAGTGCTCAACCTCAGCACTTAACAGAGAAATGCATATTGAACAAGAGATAGTATAAACAGTTAAGAAGGAGAACGACCATACGATCCAGCGATTCCACTTCTGGGTATTTTTCTGAAGAAAATGAAAACATAACTTGAAAAGATATACATATCCCTGTGTTCATTGCAACATTATTTATAACAGTCAAGATAAGGAAATAACCCAAGTGTTCAACAATGGATGAATAAAGAAAATGTGATATACCTACATATGTGTATGTCCATATAATAAAACATTATTCAGCCACGAAAAGAATGTAACTTGCCATTTGCCACAACATGGATGAAACTTGAGGGCATTATGCCAAGTTTAATAAGTCAGACAGAGAAAGACAAATATCTAATCTTACTCACGTGTGGAATCTAACAAAAAACCTTAAAACGAAGAAACTAGAACAAACCAAACTTACAGACACAGAAAACTGATTGGTGGTTGCCAGAGGCAGGGGGTGGCGGATGAGTGAATGGGTGAAGGGGTCAAAGGTACACACTTCCAGTTATAAATGTCATGGGGATATAATATACAGCCTGATGGCTATAGTTAATAATTCTGTATTGCATTTTTGAAAGTTGCCAAGACTTGAATCATCATGTTGTATGCTTGAAAGTAATATAACATAATATGTCAATTATACCTCAGTAAAAATTTAAAAAGAAAAATGAGACAGTGTCTTACAACCACTGGGTTGAGTCTGATGATACCAAGTGAAGGAGCAGTAGGGATTCTTGAATGTTGGTGGATGAGAAAACCAAACTAGTGCCCCTGGGGGACAGTTTGGTGTGACTTTATAAAGTCACCAGTCCCACATCTATACATTTGTCCTGGAAGCACTCTAGTACAGGTGCTCAAGGAAGCATTTCCAAGAACTTGATTGAAGCTCTTCTGGGAAAAGCCAAAAATTGGAACTAACCTTGAAGTATATTAACACAGCAGAATAGATTAATATATTTTCCCTTAGTAGTGAATGCTGTACAGCAGTTAAAACAAGTGAATCAGAGCTGCACATAACAACATGTACCTCGGAAGCATGTTAGGCAGTAAAAAAAAAGAAGGCAGTTGTCAAAGATATATAAACAATATTATACCATTTAGGCATATGAATAATAAATATCAAATTTAGGATAGTAGCTACTTCTGTCAAGGAAGAGATGATAGCATTCCGGTAAGGCTACAGAGAGAATTTCAATAAGATCTGTAATGTTTAATTATTTAAGGTTAGTGCTGGATATATTTTTTATAATGTTCTCTGGAATATTTATATGCTTGAAGCAGTTAGAGGAAAAGATAATGTACATAAAATGAATGACACATATTAAAATACAGTTATGATTATTAAAGACAATTGAAATCCTTTCAAATAAATGATTCTAATATTAAATATTAATCTCTGGGAGGAAAATTTAAAACATACTTTACCTTAAAGATCTCTTGCAGCAGCTTATATCTATTTTCTTTTATCAACATGTCTAAAAAGCAAATTAACCAACCAATAATTTTTTTTTCCTGGACTCCTATTAAGGGCCTGGCAGCAAGCTACTTACTGTGAGGGGAATATACAAGGGGCAAAATACCTGACCTCTAACATATTTGAGATTAGAAAGGAAAAGGAGAAAGAGCAGGAGGAGAAGGAAGAGAAAGATAATTATTCCAGGAAGGATGGAGTATAATTGTGTAATGTAATGACACTGCTCTTTTAACAAACACACTATTTCATACATAAAAAATGAAGGTGATTCCTTGCAAAGTAGCTCTTCATGACTTGTATTGGGTTGGCCAAAAAATCTGTTATGTTTTTTTCCATAAAATAAAAGACACGTTTTTTTTATTTTCACCAATAACTTTATTTATTTGGCTATTTTGAGTGTATGGCTATTCACCACTATTGGCTTCTAGTGGGTAGAGGCCAGGGATGCTACTAAACATCTTCCAATGCCTAAGACAGCCCACAGCAAAGAATTATTTGGCAAAAATATCAATCCACGTTTGATATGTTCAACCAGTCACAGAAGCTTCTCCATACAATGCACAGATTTTTCTTTGTATTTCAGTTGCCTTTTTACCTTCCTTGAAATAATAAAGCATAACACACCAAAAATGTTGCATACCTTCTTCAATCTTTGATATTAAAATAGCTGCACAAAAATTCACCTATTTTGACAAGTTTTTTAAAAATACATAATGATATGACAGCTGTCACAATATGATCTAACAAAATTGTTTTAAATGAAGTTAAAGACAACTAAGCATATGTACGACCCATGGGCATAGACTTGTGGGGGGGGTTGTTGGGGGAGGGGTAGTGCTGGGCAGAGGGGAACAAATTGGAACTATTGTTACAATATAATCAATAAAATATACTTAAAAAAAAAAAAGACAACTAAGCACTACTACAGCCATCATATGAAAAAACTAAAGGAACTTTTTGGCCAACCCTATAAGATTTACCTTGGAAATATCACTAGTAATTAAAGTAATTTTAGAACACCTCTTAGAATTATGTTTAGAGTATCTAGAATTCTAGCTTGAGTTTCTATAATAAGAAACATATCTGGGAGGAAAATTTGACTTTGGAGAAAAGTCAACTCAGTAATATAGCTTTCGGCCAATGACTAGGTATGATCACATAGTAGTGATTTTTTTTTCCAAGACAAAATACTTGTATGATGCTGTTTATAACCAATGGTGGTTGCCTGGGTGATCGTCCAGCTGCCATAACCTCTTCCCAGCCACCCTGAGAGCTGAAGTATACAGTATCTCTGCATACCTGTAACTAATTACTGCACACAGCTGTGCCTCAGACACTGGTTGAAAAGATCTTTAACAAAGCACAGCTGATCTTCCTACACATCCTGCAAAATAACTCAATGTGTGGCAGCACCTGGTGGATGCTCTCCAGCACTGTTTCCTGTATGGAGGCACACTGACTTGCTGGATCCTGCTAGCAGCTGTCTTGGAATTACCTGACTGGGTTTTGGAATGCAGGAACCCCTTTCATCTCTGACCACAGACCTCCAGAGCAATTGTCCGAGTCCTTCCTCCTCAGCCCATAGGAAGTGTTCTAAGATGGCAGAATCACGCAATATAAGGAGCCTTAATTCCTGAACTACTATTTGGAGCAGAGCCTCCTACAAAGCCCCGTGATCTGCAAGGGAATATGAAGAGAGTGAGGATAAGCCTTTTTATCATTAAGCTAATGACATTTTGGAATTTTTTTGTCATGCAACATAGCCCAGTGCATTCTAATGCAGAGGCAATTCCCAACAATCAAGTCCCAAAAGTGTTCTAAGCAATGGCAGCAGCATCATAAACCCAAGCTCTTAAAATGATACTGAGAACAACATTCATTGTCAAGTATATTAGTGGGGGTGACTTTGTACTTAAAGTAAGATATTATCACTTTAGGGTCACGTGATGCAAAGTTGTATAGTAGAACATTCATGTGCTTAGAGTTAGATTTCTCCTCAAAGAGCTGGACCTTGAGGTCAGGTTAGCATTTAAAGTGGGTAAGGAAGAAAAAGGGGGAGCATTTCAGCTACAAGGGAAACAGAAGCACATGTAGAAAAGTCCTCTGGGACTGTGTCTCTGTACAGGGGCAGTTCATTAAAAAGAGGAAAAAATATTCCCTTTCTCCTTTCCCTAAACAAAGCAATCAAGGATAGCTAGATCTCATCATCATCTTGTGGTTTTGGAAGATACAGATTCCACTTAATGTCTATGTACTTCAGATCTCTGCAACTATTTCAAATTGTTGTTAAAGGAAAAGAGGCTTCTAGAAGTCACGATACCCATGGCTGATATATACTATTTACCACGTACCAGGACATAAACTCAGTGCTATAAGTCAGAACAAGGAGCATCTGCATCCCTTGCGAGCTTTTTGGAAATGCAGAATGTCAGATCCCACTTCAGACAGTGTGGATCGATAGCTGCATTTTAAAAAGATCCTCCAGTGATTTGCATACATGCTAAGGTTTGAAAAGCACTACTTTAAATATTTTATCTCAAATTCTACAGAAGCCCTCTGATTCCAGTCATGTCTTATTCAAAAATCTGCAAGTGTTTCATATCATCATTAAAAGAAAAGAGACTTCTGGAAGTCATAGTGCCAATAGGTATTTTTTTATCGAGTATTTAATGTTCCTCAAAAACCCTCTGAGGTAGGCATGGGTAATATTATTAACCCCATTTCAACATATATGAAAATGAGGCTCTGAGAGTTAAGTAATTTACCCCAAAATACACGCTAGTGTTATATATATGAAGTACACGGGGATGAGATTAAACCTATTTCCAGCTGATACCAGAATCTGAGCTTTTACATCCTACAGTGGGGGTCTCTTCTTGTACTGAGAAGGGCATCGTGGGCATATAATGGGCTCACCAGTGAGTGACAGACCAACCTGACTTCCAGGATACATTTCACCGGGAAGAACAGCAGAGGAACCTGAGACATCTAGAAAAGTGATTGTGAAAGGAAATCCTTGCAAAGGTGAACAAATGAATAAACACATATTCAAACATTGGAAAAAATGCACATTCATACACTGGTAGATATACACAGTGATAATATGTAAAAATGTAATTTTAAGTGTTGTCCCAGCTTTAGCAAGTGAGGTCAGAAGGAAGATTTCCCACTTCTTTCTGAGGGAGAATTTAATGATCTGGATATTTCCTCATTTATACAATGGACTGAGCCAAGGAGGCAAGAATCAGGAATTCATTTAGCAATAGTGAATGGAATGAATAGTGCTGTGGTGTTTACTTGTTGCTAACCACTTTTATTGCTGAAGGCACCTGCTATAATACTTTAATACCATGGTTCCCACACTTCAGCATGCATCAGAATTTCCTGGGCAGCTTGGAAAATGGAATTCTGGGACTCATGCCCAGAATCGGTTCAGTGGGTCTAGGAAGGGTCCCCAAGGTTTAGTATCTCGTAAATGTCCACATGCTGCTGTTGCTGCTGCTGCCGGTCTGGGACTGCATCTTGAGGACCACCGGGGCAGTGCATAAAGTAAGCATCAGACCCCAGGAGCTAGGTTTCAAGTTGTGCACAAGTGGTGTAAACCCTCCCACGTCAAGGAAAGTGAGAAGGGGGACAGGGAACATCAAGGTTTTCCACACTGCAGGGCTTCCTCAGGGAAAAATTCCTCATTCCTTCTGACCTAACCTCTCACTTTTTACCTAGATTTTGAGAAAATAGGAGAGGCAAGGGAAGAATCGTTACAGGGTTGAGGCAGGTTTAAGTTTGGTTTGTAGACCGCCTTTCTGCCTTTGTGCTCTGGCTTCTTATCTTCCAGGCCCTTCCCTCTGTCCTTGTCCTCACCTGGCTCTCAATCACTCACTCCATCCACATCTATTGCACTGGCACTTCTTATGCTTAATCCTCAGGATAATGCTGCAAAGAAGGTATTATTCTAATTATACGAATGAAAAACTGAGACCCAGAAAAGTAAAATAATTTACCAGAAATAACAAAATGAGTAGGTAGTGAAGCAGGGTTCAAATTCAGGTTTATCTGCCTCCAAAGCTCTTTCTCATTTCCCTGTTCCACTCGCCTGGACTCAGTGGCTGTCCAGGTCGGCTGCCTACTAGGATTGTAGTGATCTTGTGCCCCTGCCCCCGACCTATTAAGCTGGAATCTCAGGGTGAGGCCCTGGGCTGTAGTAGTTTAAAAAGCTCTCCAGGTGATTCATATGTGCTGTCAGGATTGAGAGTCACTGCTTTATGGGTATCTGTGTGACTCCATTAGAGGGAAAATTATGTATAATACTGTCCCCACAACTCTCTGACATCGACCCAAAGGGATGGTGGAATTATCCCAATATTTGCATATTTGAGAGATAATTTCAAATCTTACCAGCAGGAGCAGTTTTGTCTAAGACATCTAAAAGCTTCTTGAAAACAGGGTTACCACAGGCTGTATTAACAGGTGGGGAGATTATGACCTTGAAATAGTAAGTTTTTGCAACACAGTAACTAGATATATCAGTAGAAGTAGAGCCCTAAACAGTCTGTTTAACATGGAACTAATGATGATGGTTTTCCAATTTTATGTAAGTAATAGTTTCTTATTAATAAAATAAAATATCCATTTTACCCACAAGGTTGTTCCTAGGGCCCAACCCCACCCCCAAAAAACTGTGTTCTGTTTGTTTGGTCTCACGATCCCCCAGGAGAGTTTTTTTTTTTTTTTTTTTTTTTTTTCCATTGGTTGTCAAATGATCTTTAATTGAAATATTTTCCTTTGTAGTCCTTAACTCGCCGGGCACTCCACTGCACCACTGTTGATGTCATCTATGATATCGTGAGGGTGGCGGCCATCAACATTGCAGCCCACAGACTGGGCGGTCCCCAGGATCTCTTTAATGGTTCCAGAGAGCTCTCTAGCTAAAGATCGGTGCCGCATCTGTCGGGCAATGTTGACAATCTCATCAAAAGTGATATTTCCACTGTGCTTAATGTTCTTTTGCTTCTTTCTGTCTCGTGGGGGTTCTTTGAGGGCTTTGATGATCAGGGCAGAGGCAGAAGGCACTACCTCAATCTGGGCCTGTCTGTTCTGAATGGTCAGTTTCACTGTAATCCTCAGACCCTTCCAATCACCGGTTGCTTTGGCGATGTCATCACCAACCTTTTTTGGAGACAGGCCCAGGGGGCCGATCTTGGGGACGAGGGCCGACATGGCGCCCACTTCCCCGCCGGTGCACCGCAGGTACACGACTTTGACCTCGTTGGGGTCGAACTTTGGCGGCATGGTGGAGGCAGCTGGTGTCAGATGAACCCGGATTCGGGACGACCGAAGGAAGTTGCACCTTCGCCTCCTCCGAGCCGAAAACCGAAAGCCCCCAGGAGAGTTTTAACTATATGCCTTTTACCATGAGGTACATCAAGTATTCTTGTTATTTCTCCTATTCCCCTGCTAAGAATGAAGTGAATGACCTAATTTTTCTTTTCAGGTTGAGCATGATTTATAAATCTAATTAAAGTAATTAAGTGGAGTTATCCCTCGAGGAATCAGGAGAAAATGTAAGAGCAGAAGAAAGCAAGATACTTAACATGAGGGCTGGAATAAGGCAAAACTGAATTCAAATTCTGGTTTTGCTCCTAATTAGCTGTGTAAACTTGGGCAAGTCTAATGTCTTTGAGTTCTCTCTCTCTTTCTCTTTTTTTAAATCTGAAAAGTGTGTCACTTGACATCTACTTATATCAGTTTTTATAAAGCTTAATACACAGTATACAGCAGACAGACTATGACAGACAGCTATTCGTATGTGCACTGAAGGACTGGAGGGGTTACATTTTTAGCTCAGCCCTGGACAGCTGCACCCGCATGTTTCCCTGGAATTTCATACTTGTTCTGTCTCAGGTGTGGCATCATCACCATTTGACCCTCTGAATAGTGAGAGACTTTGTAGTCAACCTCAGTGCCTCCTCCCCTATCCCACCACCTCTCCTTCTCTGCATCACAGAAGTGTTGCCAGTTCTCTTTCTCCTAGCTTACTTAAACCCGTTTCTTCTCTGTTTCCACAGGCACCAAGAAGTCAGGTTTCCATCTCCTTTGCCAAGGCATGTGACAAGGCAGCAGCTCAGAGGTACTTTTGCTTCCATCCTTCTCTGTTTTGGCCTCCTGAGCCCATTCTATAAGCTTCTAACAAAGATTTTTTTTCTTACACACCTCTCATGGATTGCCATTGCTCCAGAACAAAATCTAAACCCTATGCATGGAAACTGAGTAGCCTACATTCTCCCTTCTGTGGCTTTCCATCTAATTTCCCATCAATCCCACATTCCTTGTCCCACCAACAGCCAAATAGACACAATGGTTCAGTCCTACAAAATTAGTGCACATTTTGCTTCAGCCCTTTTGTGTGCTCTGTTCTCTATACCTGGAATTTCTTTTCCTCTCCTCCACCCATTCAACCTATTCAAGTTCTGCAAAGGTCAGTTCCATCACTATAACCTTAGTGCCCTCCTCTCACCAATCTCCCATCACAATGAGCTGCTTCCTCCCCAACACTCTCTGCCACATTATTTAAAAATTGCCATGGAGTGCCGACCAAGTGTCATCATTATCTGCACCTACCTTTTTCTATGTAAATCCCCAATTTCTAAAAGGTCTTGAAGACCAATAGCAAGGGTCCAAGTCTTATTAATCATCTTTTTTTCCAGACTTGGACTAGTCCAGGAATTATTTGGAATAGAGTGATTACAGTAGATTGTGACAATAATGAAGACTGGGGTCCTGTCTGTCTTGTTCACCTTCGTATTCCCAGTGCAGCGCACCTTCTAAATGCTCAATGAACATTAGTTAGATCAGTGAGTGAATAAATGGGAGAAAAAAACATTAAAAAAGAAACTATGCCATTTAGGATGGTGGTTAATATATTTTTATTTGATTTTTACTGTCATCCACAATTTTGTCCAACACTGGATCTGTTTTCAGCAGGGTTAAATGTTACTTTTTATGTCAAAAGTAATGCAGTATAAGGCCTTCTCCAAAAAATGGAATACTGAGCATACTGATAACAAGGCAGCTTAGAGCTGAGGAACACACACACAGAGAGCAGTACCACAGAAATTGATGGAGAGGCTAGCAGGAAAGCATTTTGTAGAATCCTTTAGAGAGAAGTAAAGTCTCCTTAGCAAAAAGGATGCCAGATTTTGTGTGAGCTAACAGCAATAAATTGATGCAGAGACTTAGATTTTCCTCTTAACAATATTAGAAGAAAGCAAATTCTTAACTGAACTTGTAGGGGACATGGAAGCATATTGACAGAAGCTGAATCATACAAGAAGAAAAAGGAAGACCTGTTTGGGAAAAGAACTAAGACTAACCCTGAATATGGTAAAGATTCTGAACTTCTTCAGTGAGGATGTACTTCACATTAATATCAGAAACTCACTGATCATGTAGAATTAAAATGGGATGGACCACAAATGACTACTCAGAGAGGCTGACTAGCTGAACAACATGACTTACCATAGGGGTCACTGGCTAAGACTTCCCCTCCCCAAGACAGCATGTAAGTAAGTGAGAATCATCAAGGTTGATCTCAATGACTTTCCTCTCTCTATATTTTAATGGCTGACCAAGACTCCTTCAGAGGACACTTCTTTTTTCCCTTTGGATAGCATTAATATCATTCAGTCTCTTGTTTTTCCTCTTTATTTTTAACCTAAAGAAACACATTACTGGCATTCTAGCCTTAATAACATTCAGTACACCATTCTTCTAATTTCTGGTAGAGCAAAATCCCTTGCTATCCCAGGGGTCATATCTGTGTTACCACGCACTTCTCTTCCATCTGTTGTAACTGACCTGGCCCCAGGGGTGGGCACGTGATGCAGGCAAGGTGAGTCATAGTTCCTTACTTCCCTGAACACAGCGATTGGTCCAGGGTTGAACACAGGTCAGGGCAACTAGTCCTTCCTTGAGCTGGAAGGAGATTGTAAGCTCATAGCTGCTGGAATCCATGCTTCTAGTGGTAGGAAAGACTGACATCAGTATTCAATGGCCTTTCTGGTTACATACACCAATACATTCCTTTCTTTCTCCTGCAATATGACTTTGATTCCTCTTAATTTGGTTTGGTTTAAAAATTCCAATACATAATCCATTATGCATTGGTTTCAAAATTTAAATCTCAGAGGACAATGTTATTCTTTTCATGTCCTAAACTGGCAATATTTAGAGAGCACACACCACTCTACCATTCCCTCATCACACTTCAACTACATTGTCTGCCTTTCTGGCCCTTGGACACCTCATACCTCTTTCTTCCTCCAAGTCTCTGTACTCGCTGACCCTTCTACCTGGAACACCGTTCCCCAGCTGCTTTTGTACCTGGCATATTCCTAGTATTTGAGTCTCACTCAATGTTACTTTCTCATAAAGGCTTTCCCTGACCACCTTAAACAAAGTCATCTTCTCTAGTAAGTTGATTTCATGACCTTGTTCATTTCGTTTATAATATATATCCTAATATAGATTTATCTTATTTTGTTTGTCATCTGTTTTTCTCCAAAGAACATGAATTTTATGAGGGCGGGACCCCCATCTGACACTCACTGCCTCGTTTTCAGTTCTTGGCATGGTGCCAAGATCATGATACACTTAAGCATTTGTGAAATGTTAAATGAAAATTGAGATCACAACGTATAACTATTGTTAAGGTAACAATATAACATTACGTATAGGTACTCTACATACTTTTTGTGTCGTGGTTTGGGTGTGGTTCAGCCCTTCTGAAGCATTCTGTGCTCTCCCATGAAGTTCTGAGTAAGAGCACTCCTTTGGATATTCTCACATATGAACCAGAGTGACCCTACTCGGCTGTGGCAGATAGGATTCTGCTGTTCAAAGTGGAAAAGTCAGGTCTAGTAACCTCTCATAGAGAGAGCTGCTTGCCATTTAGAAGAATCTGAAGCTAAACCCTAAGAGTCCAAGGAGAAATTTAGAGGGAACCCAGAAGAATGGATCATTTACTGCAATTTTTTATTGAGACACTAGGTGGCAGGTGACTATGCTCTTGGGCACACAGGAGGCGTAATTAGCATTATAATGCCTACCAAATGCTGGATAACTTTCTCTGTTGACATTAAATGCCAAAAGGTATTTTTATTCTTTGACAAGATAATAAGAATTATACTAAGGGCTTCAGACTTGGTCTATGAAGAGTAAGATGTATTATGAAACTTTACTTTCAGAATCACAAAGTAAATGTGCAACATAAAAATATTATAAAACTAATCTAGTGGAAAGATTAATGTCAGCTCCAGGGTACCACCAGGAGAGATAACTTCTGTTTAATGAAACTAAAATTGCTATCTTCACTGCAATAACAGCTATGTACCTTTTGAATTAATAATCTAATTTAGTAAATAATTGATTGTATTTTTCTCTTTCTTTTCTCTTTTACTTAAATACCAGGGAGATTTTATTTTTTAATTCTTTCAAATATAAACTGATTGGGGAATCTATTGTTTCCCTGGTAACCTTCTATGCAGAGTCCTAGAATTGGAGAACATTTATTTTCTGTCAAAGCCACAGAATATTGAAGAAAACAACCCTGGCTGGTGTGGCTCAGTGGACTGAGTGCAAGTCTGAGAACTGAAAGGTCTCTGGTTTGATTCCTGGTCAGGGCACATGCCTGGGTTGGGGGGCCAGGTCCCCAGATGGGGATGTGCAAGAGGCAACCAATCAATGTTTAAATCCATTGATGTTTCTCTTGCTCTTCGATGTTTCTCTCCCTCTTTCTCCCTCCCTTCTCCCTCTCCGAAAAAATAAAAAGAATGTTGGAGAAAACAATCAGCCGAGGGATACACGCAAAAGCAGATTGTTTATGTATTTCCTTTTATCAAACAGAAATGAAATGTTCAAGTCACCTGCTATTAAATAAGAAATATAGCACAAAATATACTAAGCAGTATTCTAGCCTTAGTATCATTTAGCATACCATTCTTCAAATCTCTGGTAGACCAAATTCTCTCACTATCCCAGGGGGAAAGGGTATAATAAATATATTTCCTTTCCATTTTGTGGTCTTTAAAGAGGGATGGTAAGGAAAGTAATAGAAAGAGGATGGAAACAGAGACAACCAGAGATGGAAAAAGTAATGAAAGGAAGAGTCATGAATGAGAGAGGCTGAAGAACAGAAGAGAAACATTGATACAGAGGGAGAGACCAGAGAGAGCAAAGGAGAGGAAAGAGGCAGGGAGAAAACAAGGGAGTCATATCATAGATAAATGGCAGCAAGGAGATGGGGAGCAGAACACAAAGAGAAGAGAAGCAGAAGGAACACTGAGACCTAAATGAACCGAAAAAGAGGGTTAGGAAGTTCTGAGATGCTTTCATCTGGGACAGCTTCATCTGCAAATTCAGAATAAAAGCAGCTGCCATTTGCTGCTCTTTGAAATGTCTATTAATCAGGGAATCATTGTTTACTTCTAATATTCAAGCCTTAGAAGCTTTTCTTCAAATAAATGGGAGTGAGCCTCTTCTAGGTTGCAAGGACCCAAGGGAGGCTCAGGCTTACTCAGAGGGTTGGAGTGTGTAGAAAGAATGTGCAGAGACCTTTCAGAGAGACAGGAGCTGGCAGATCTTTGGGATGAGAACACAGTTCTAGCCACCAGATGTCTTGTCACTATGTCAGTACAAGAAACCTATTATTGTTTCTTTGTTTTTTCTCCATATCTGTCATTTCATTTTCCATTTCTGCTTCTGCTGCTTCTCACTATCATTGATTTTCTGTCTCTAAATTCACACTTGCTAAGATGGTGGCTCCATGAGTTATCGAAATGGATATTTCTTTAATCTCCCAAATAATTAGAGACAGGAAATCATAGTACCTGCACTGACTGGAGCACTGAGGATGATAGTAAATTCAACAGCCAGAAGGGAGATTGGGACACTAACCACCAGACCCTTCTTCTCTTCAACTCCCTAGATTAAGACAAGCCTTGATTAAATAATGGTCTTTACATTCCGCATTTGTCTGATCACTCATGCTAAAATTCTTACAGAGTTGGGGCTCAGTGACTGTTTTAACCATCTCAGGCTGTTACAACAAAAATGTCATAGCCTGGGTAGGTACTAAACAATAGAAATGTATTTCCCACAGTACTAGCAGCTAGAAGTTCAGGATCAGGTGCCAGTGTGATCAGGTTCTGGTGAGGGCCCTCCTGGGTTACTGCAGTTGACTTGTTGTGTCCTCCCCTGGCAGACAGCAGAGAGGGAAGCAAGCTGTCTCATGACTCTAATAAAGGGCACTAATCCCATAATGGAGACTCCATCCTCATGACTGCATCTAATCCTAATTACCTCTTAAAAGTGTCTCCTCCTAATGCCATTTCTTCCCAATATCATCACATAGTAGGTTCAACCTACGAGTTTTGGGAGGTCACAAACATTCAGTCCATTACAGTGATCATGACTTCTTTTTCAAAGAGGAAAAAGAAGCAGGGCAATGTTCATTGGTTTGTCCTGTGGCACCCAGCCCCTGTGGCCCAGCTTACAGGCGGCTGAGAGGAAGAAAGGAACTAGAGCCAGGCCATTGCTTGTTTTCCTAGAGAAAGGTCAGCTGGGGGATGTTTGTTTTGCCCAGTGCTTGGGTAGGTGGGACATGATAGTCCTTGGTCCTGGCCATGGTGGAGGCTGGGAATGGGGAAACTGGCTGCCCTGTGGATAGAGAGAAATATATGGGAGAAAGGGAAAGAAAAAAAAGTTGCTTTTTTTTGCATTTCCATTTAGGACAAAAAGAAATAGACAGCAGTGACAGAGTATATTTTCCTTTAGGCTGACTGTATGCTCTCATTAGGCATAGCAGCCAGAGCTTATTTATAGAATTGCACTACAGTCTTGCTGTATCTGGACAGCAAGTCCAACCAATTCTCATCAAGCAGGTTGTTCAAGTTCTTATTACAATGAGTTCCCATAAAATTAGTCTCTGGGCATAGAGCTCTGGGAATGTGAAGAGACATATTGATCCAGAGGGATGGCAGAGTCAGGGCTCAGCTGACTTTACTGCAGTTCTTGCCCCTCTCCTCCTTACTCCATCTGTCTCTCCCTTTTCCCTCCCCCTTCCACCCTTTTGGATGCCCACCAAGATGACTCAATACTGTCACCTAACCACATAACTGCTTTGATACTCACTTTTCACTTTTACAGAGGGATGATGTCTACTTAGCAGAGTTACAATGAGACCTATATAAAATAGCATATATGAATGTCCTTGCACAGAGGAAACACTTGATAATTACTCAGTAGAAATATAAAGAAGGAAAAAAGAAGGCAGTGCTACCCAGTACCTGGACATATAAACCACTCAATGAAAGGTTTACTGGGTAGGCTAGGAGGAGGGAGAATCTGAGCAAACTAATGAAGGGGTGTGACATTGGAAGGGCAGGCTGTTGCCGCTGCTGCTGCTGTTATTTGAAAGAGATATAAGGCTAAATCTCTAGTCTGTGGTAATTAGAGAAACTCCCTAGGCACTTCATGAAGCTGGGAAGGTAACCTGTGTGTCCTGCTTGGATGGGAACCGATTTCAGTTTGTATAATTACATCCTGATAGCAGGCCTGGGCTGCAAGGTTTTTACAGAAGGATAATACTTTCTCTCTTGTACTTTATGTAATTAGCATTTCACATAGGTGAGTGAGGAAATGGTGACAATATCCAACCAGGTCTTCTCTTTCTCAGGGAAGATGGGCAAATTCTTGGGCATCCTGCGACATTAGGAAGGTCTTGAGGATTAAAATTAAGCCTGAAAATTAAAAGGTGCTCTGGAAGTATTTTTCATTATGCTGCCTGATATGATCTTCATAACAATGATAAGCAAGAAGCCAAGGATCCTAAAAATAAAAGATGGTGCCATCCTGATTGTCACCATCTGGTAGGGCTGAATTGTGTCCTCTCCTCACTGACCCCTAACACACTGTAGCTGGAGACAGGGTTTTTAAAGAGGTAACTGAAGGTTAATGAGATCATAAGGGTGGAAACTGATACAATTGTTGCCATAGAAGATGAAGAAGAAACAGCAGAGATCTCTCTTTTCCACGTGCAGAAGAAAGGCCATGTGGGGCACAGTGACGAGGCAGCTGTCCCCAAGCCAGGAAGAGGGGCCTGACCCCAAACCAGCCTGCCGGCACCTCAATCTCTCTAAAACCAGCTGGCACTTGAGTGCTCTGGACATGGTGCAGTGGGCTCATTGGTTTGAGCCTCCACTCTCCAGGCTATTCTTGAGGTGCCCAGCTGTGATCCACATGGGACATGAAAGCAGGAAGCATCTCATAGTAGGTTCTGTCCTATGCATGGCGACATTTGGTTTTCATTGGTCACAGTGATCACGAAGAGTTCTGCAGTCTAGACCGCGTCTTAGTACCTTTATTAAGATTCCTAGTGCTGCTGTAACAAATCACCGTATTACTTAGTGACTTAAAACAATGAAAGTTTATTCTCCTATAATTCTGGAGCTCAGGAGTCCAAAATCAGACCAACTTGGCTAAAGTCAAGATGTTGGCAGGGTGGTTTGTCCTGGAGGCTCCAAGGGGAGAATGTGTTTCCTTGCCTTTTTCAGCTGAGGGGTTTCCTGTATTCTAGATTTGTGGTTGCTTCCTCCAATATCAAAGTACATCACTCCAGTCTCTGCTTCCGTCATCATGTCTCGTCCTCTGACTCTGACCCCACTTGTGTTCCTCTTTTAATGGCCACCATGATTACATTGAGCCCACCTGGATAATCCAGGATACTGTCCCCATCTCAATAATTTGATTGTATCTGGAGTTCCTTTTGTCATATAAGGTTGTATTCACAGGTTCTGGGGATTAGGACATGGACATATTGGGGGGTTGGCATTATTCAGCCTCCCTCATGGCTCTTCACTACATCCCACACTCTCAGGCACAGGCCCTTTATGGAGACCATCCCCATTGGCAGCTTCCTGTGGGCTCGTTACACTGGACTGAATCTCTCCTTTTCTAAGCAACCAGGTCTCATGCTGCTTCCAAGGAAAAATTTTCTCATTTCTCCAACCCACTTTGACTTCTCATATTGCTTAAAATATAAGCTACATTATTTGGCTCTTATATGTTATGCTCAAGTCAATTCTGTTTTGCTCATATATATTTGTTTCTCAAACTAAAGTGTGAATTTCCTATGTAAGTTTCATGTATCTTCCTCTCCATCCCCCTAAAAGAATTTCTTTGGCTTCTAGGTCACCTTCTCCTCGGCTGGATTCACAGATGCCCATAGGCTGTATGTCACTCCCCAGCTCAATGCCTGAGTCCATCAGTGTCCTTGCCTGTTTGTTCCCCAGTTTCACTCTTGGTCTTGGTTGTGGGTCAGACTCCTGCTCTGGGAACCTTCCTTTACTCCACTGTCCTCCAGGACTGAGGTCCTGCCTTGTCCTTTGGGGTACCCTTGTAACAGAACCCCTGGGCTGCTCCAATTGAAACAAAACCCACGGGTTGTTTAGTTAGGGGCCCGATTGCCCGCCGCCAGAATTATAACTGTGAATACCAGAGTTTGGTGGAAAGAAAAAGAATTGTTCATTTACACATAGTCCTGCCTCCCCCTCCCAGACCTGGCCAGTCTTAGGAAAGTCAGAAACACCATTTCCCTACTTCCTAGGCACAGTTCAGCTTTACCAGTAGCTTTTAATCACTCAGTTCTGATTGGGGAGGTCCTTTCTGTGCTGTGGTGCCCTCCAGCTCTCAATGCAGATCTGCCTGGATTCTCAGCCTCCTTGTAAACTGCCTTCTTCCTGCAAACCGCGTGGATCTCTTCTCCTTCTCAAAGCAGCCTGGCAAGAGCCTCTTCTTAAAGCAGCCTGGAGACCCCTTCTCCAAGCCACATGGAGGAAGCCCACAAGAGCCAGAGAGTGAGGGCGTGAGGGCCAGAGAGAGAGAGAGCCTGAGAGAGAGCCTCCTAGAGTCAGAGCCAGCCCAAAATGTCTGCAGCTGCTTCTCTCTTCCTCACTGCATCCTCTCACGCAGTGGGTGTTGCAAACAGTTTTGACCATTCACAGAACCCTACGTAGGCTCTGTCTCCTTCTTCTGTACCAGCCCACAGTCCAAGACCCCTCCCAGACCCGAGCCTTGGAAGTAAAGCGGATCTTTGCAACAATGTTTCCAGCCACTAGCTCCAGGCATGCAAGGGCATCCTGAAAGCTGCTTCCTTTCCCCTATCTCCCAGCCGCAAACTCTGGGGTTTGTTTTTGGACTCCCCTGTTTCTGTAACACCCTTCCCTGGGGCCTGTAGTTCTGCTGCTAATTCCCAGCTCTCCTGGTGGCCGGGGCCCAGGTCCATGAACAAGAACTCTCCTGACAAAACCTATTTGATCAGAATTTGGGGACCTGGGGACTACCTGACCTTTTGGCCAAGCCTGACCTGTGTGTTAGGACCTTTGTGCCTCACCTTAAACTGCTGGAGTTGCCCATGTAGGAATCATGCTTTTATCTACCTAGAGAAATATCTACTTTGGCACCTGAGGCAAATCTCCCAGCCTGTTAGGCCTCCATGTACATGTCTTCTGTGAGCACAAACCATCTGTACTTTTTATCCTGTGTTTCTGTAGGTAGCCATTCATCATGAATGACTCTGGGATACAGTGTGAATCTCCCACAAAACCTCAAATAAATCTAATGAGTGTTCAAAACCAGCACCACTTTACTGGAGGACTGATTTTATTCTCCTCCCTCCATTTTGGCACATTCAAGACTAACTATACTTTACTAGAGATACACTATGAAAAGAGAGCTGCTTCTTTTGTCTCTCCTTTCTGGAGACATAATTAGCTGTAACTGCCACTTGAAATTCACCTTTTGAGAGCCTGCTATAGGTAAGAAGCAGTAAGGATACCAAGAAGGAAAACACAGTTTCTGCCTAAAAGAAGCTCCTACCCTAACATACTACACAGACTAGTGAAACAGAACTTATAGTCAGGGGGAGCGGCATAAGCTGCAGGTTTGTTGCAAAATGAAAATGTGGAGCCGCTTGTTCAAGAAACAAAATAAAAGCATCATTGGCAGTATAAAAATTTTAAACTTTTTCCTTTCTTTTTCGGGCTCTCTTGATTTGGCATACTGTTTTTTATGTTGTTTAATATTATTCTAAGCGGAAAAAAAATAAAGCTCTAATTATTAGCATGGGTTTTGTCATCCATCTTTATTTTGTGAGATTCAAGTTTCAGGTTCAAGTATGAAAGCATTTAACTTATACTCAGAATCTCTGAAATGACATAATTGCAGTGTTTGGTTTTTGCCAGGAAGGTGGAAATGCTGCATAAAACTAACTCAATTGTCTTTATTTTACTTCTTGATAAGCATGCATTCTATCAACACTCACTACCTTTAGCTTACTGGTGGAAAAAGAAGGACTGACCTAGCTTTCCCTTTCTCCTATGTTATCTTTTTCAGTGTAAGTGGTTGACTACTACAAGGAAGTAATAAGGGCAGAAAATCATGGTGGTGTTTCTAGCTCATTCTTGTTTCTTAGAACACCACTGCTTTGTTTCTGCATTCAGAAAAGTTGTAGTCAAAACAGAAAACATATTGCCTAGCGGTAGGTGTAACATGCTTGTCTTGTACTTGTTTTGTTCTTGCTGAAGTCTCATGCACTGAAATTCTGTGCTTTGGGGCATTGCAAATATTTTATATGATGGGGCAGCAAGAAATGGCAGACATGAAAATGGAGTCCTAGACAGACACACTGCGTTTCCCTCCACAACTAAAAAGGAATGCAACTACCTCAAAACTAGAGACAAGCAGAAGACCCAGAAAATCAAGCTTCATGGAAGTCCAGAAAAGAAAGAAATAAAAAAGAAATACTCATCCAGACAGGTAGGAGGGGTGGAGAGGACCTGGTGTGGTTGTGGTAGTGGCAGCGGCGGCAGCGGCAGCGGCAGTGGCAGTGGCAGTGGCAGGCTGGTGGAAAGCTCAGTCACACATTTTAAAAAGCAGGGAGGGACACCTGGGGAGCGCTCCCAGCACCAGACCAGACCACACAGCTCACAGTCCCAGTGCCTGGGAAAATAAAGCCTCATTGCTTCTGACTGTGCAAACTAGTGGGGATTGGGGCGGAGGAAGAATCTGCTTGTTTAAAGGGCCCCCACAGTCCTAGAATATCTGCAGACCCACTCACTCTGGAAACGATGGCCAGGGTAACAGCTAGAGGGGTGCTAGGTCAACATGGAAGTAGGAGAACTACCTGGAAAAGGGACAAGTGCTGAGCAAGTGGCATTGTTCCCTCTCAGACTCCTTCTCCGCATACAGCACCACAACCTGGTGAAATGGGTCACCCTGTACTGATGAATACCTCAAGGCTCTGCCCCTTAAAAGCAATAGGTACAACTGCTATACCTAAGACACAGAGGCAAACAAACACAGGAGTTGGTCTAGATGAGGAGACAGAGAGGTATGGCCCAAAAGGGGGAATGGATCAAGGTTCCAGTGGGAGAACTAAGCAATGAGGAGATAGCCAACCTAACAGATATTGAGTTCAAAACACTGGTGATAAAGATGCTCACAGGCTTGACAGATATGCTTAAGTATGGCAAACGCATAAGGGAAGAAGTGAAAGTTATGCTAAATGAAATTTAAAAAAATTCACACAAGACCAATGGTGAAGGCAAGGAAACTTGCATTCAAATTCAATGATTTGGAACATAAGAAAGAAAACAGTCAACCAGTACAGAATGAGGAAACAAGAATTAAAAAAAATGAAGAAAGGCATAGAAACCTCTGGGACAACTTTAAACATGCCAACATCCGAATCATAAGGGTGCCAGAAGGATAAGAGGAAGAGCAAGAAATTGAAAGCTTATGTGAAAAACTAATAAAGGAAAACTTCCCAAATTTTGCGAAGGAAATAGACATACAAGTCCAGGAAGCACAGAGAGTCCCAAACGAGCTAGACCCAACGAGGACCACATGAAGACACATCATAATTAAAATGCCAAAGTTTCAAGATAAAGAGAGAATCTTAAAAGCAGTAGGAGAAAAGCAGAGAGTTATGTGCAAAGGGGTGCCTATAAGACTATCAGCTGATTTCTCAAAAGAAACTTTGAAGGCTAGAAGGGACTGGCAAGAAGATTCAATGTGATGAAAAGCAAGAACCCACAACCAAGGTTACTCTATCCAGCAAAGCTATCATGTAGAATGGAAGGGCAGATGAAGTGCTTTCCAGACAAGGTAAAGCTAAAGGAGCTTATCATCACCAAGCCATTATTATATGAAATGTCAAAGGGACTTAAGAAATAGAAGATCAAAATTATGAACATTAAAATGACAACAAACTCACAACTGTCAACAACTGAATCTAAAAAATAAAAACAAAATCCAACTAAGCAAACCAGAATAGGAACAGAATCATAGGTGTGGGAATCATTTCGAGAGTTATCAGCTGGGAGGGAGAAGGGGGAGAAATGGGGAAATGGTGCAGGGATCAAGAAGCATAATTGGTTGGTACAAATAGACAGGAGGAAGTTAAGAATAACATAGGAAAGGATGAAGCCAAAGAACTTATATGGACAACCCATGAACATGAACTAAGAGGTGTGGGATTGCTGAAGGGAATGAGGGTACTGGGCAGACTGGAGCAAAGGAAAAAAAATTGTAACTACTGTAACAACATAATCAATAAAATATACTTTAAAAAACAATAGCAGACACATATTGAATGTATCTCTTCTGCTCAGGGACGAGCTGCATTGTCCCATTGGCCTTAATTTACAAAACACAAATTCAAAGATAAAATTATGAATTTCAAGATGGTAAGAGCAGAATATTGAACAAAGTGAGGGGGTCTTCAATGTGAAGGTCTCTGTTCCATTGTGCAGGCTGCATACCTGTGAAGCTGGTGACAATACCCTGTGAGAAATTCCATTACAAAGACATACACAGGGTTCCATGGGAACATCTCACTAGAAAGGAAGAAGAAAGGGGAACTCTCTATGGGAGGTAACACTAGAGCTGAAGCTTCAAGGATGACAAGGGTGTAGCCAGGTGAATGAAAAAGGAGGAGGAGAACATTGCAGCGGGAGAAACAGCAAGTGCAAAGACACAGAGGCATTACAAAGCACTGCTGGTTGGGGAACTACAGCTGTTGGACGCGGCTATATTGCAGGTGGGTGTGGGATAGCAAAGGAAGTTGAGACTTAAGGAGTCTTAAAGGCGTGTAGGTGTCAAATGAAGGAATTTAAATTATCCAGAAAAGTATAAGCAGAAAAGTGACATAAAGAATTTGTATTTTCAAAGGGCCTTTTTTTATGTGGATGATGGGTGTGAAGACGGGAAACTATAGCAGGAGAAACCAATTTAAAGCCATTGCTGTTCTACAATGGGGAAGCTAAGACTGTGGGATTCTTTAATGTTGTCCCTTTAAAAAATTGTTGGGAAAGGCAGACTCATATTAAGAAATGGGTTAAAATATTAACTAAAGCACAATGCCATTTATAGCAATAACAATTGCTATAGAGTTAGGTTCTCATATCAATTTCTAAGCCACTCTCTTCAAAGTGCTGGACAAATGTTTTGACAAATATGGCTAAGAGAATTTTATTTTTTGAAATTTTGTCCTTATCCTATTATTGTTCAGTGATCATTCTGTTGTTGCCAAGGGTTTACTGCTGAACAATTTTAAGCATCTTTTTTGTTATGCTGGTTTATCTTAAAGCAAGAGCTATGAAAAAAATCTGTGAGCCAGAAACTATTCTTCCAATATCATTTGTATGTTGTTTAAACTCTGCTTATTATGCAAAGAGTCAGAGAATTGAAGCAATTTTCAATCTTATCCTGTCTGTGCCCAAGACATGGAAACATTCCCCATCAAAACATTTCCCCCTTGAATCTAATTCCTCAGGGCAGTGCTTTGCTGCCTTTTTCAGGTAGCAGCACAAATAGAGAAGTACAATGTCTTTACGGCACACTGAGGCTAATGGACAAGGATATGTGCAACTATGGGGGGGTTCTGGCTGCGCCAGTCCCTGCCCATCTGCAGGGAGGGCTTACCAGTCCTTGCTTGAGTGCACCTGCCACGCATTTGCAGCACAGCAGCCTGCCTCTGCACATAAACCGGGAAACTAACAGTCTTTAGTCCTTTCAAGTTTCAATATTAACTAGTTCAGTGCTTCTTAAACCTTAATATGCTTATGCAATGCATCGGGATCTCATTAAAAATGCATACTGTGATTTAGTTGGTCTGAGATTCTGCATTTATAACAAGCTCCTAGGCCATGTCAGTGTGGTTCATGGACCACACTTGGCATAAAAAGGAACTCGAAGGTCCGTTCATACAACTTGCTCTGGAAAGATTACAAAATTAAAAAGAAATTAATATAACTTAGGAAAATGATAAAACTCAAAAAATTTTCTGACTTTTAATATTAGTTACCAGGACACCAGAGACAGTATTAAACAGTCTCTTTCAAATTGCAGGTAAAGTCCAACATTCATATTTTACTAATACTGCCTTGGTTCTGTTTTACACATCCAGCATTTTAGAAGCTTCCAATTGTTGTTCTTTGTACCACTTTAAAACCTATTCCACAGTGATTATAACAAACAGGTTTTTTTTTTATAAGGAACACCTGCCTGGAGTGCACTCCTAAATTTGGTTTTCTTGTAATAAAAGAAAGACCCTTGCAAAGGAGGGGTGAGAGCTGATTATTTATCAAGTCTCTTTTCCTAGAATGAACAATTTCAAATAAACACATAATTATGTTAAAAATTATTATATTCTCCTGGTCTTTGATGTAGAGAAACTATTAAAAGAATCACTTGACCTTAAACAAAATATCCTTTTCTCCTCAGATTGTGACTAAAACTTTTTGCTCTAGAAACTGTTATTGTTTCTTCCCAACTGTCAATGAATGTGACTCAGAGACCACAGGTGATGTTTTATTTCCAAATGGAAATAAATTTAAAGGCAATTGTAAAAATGACGTTCAGATAAAGCAGAAAGTCGCACTTAAGATAAATGGCGTTATAATATCTTTGAAGAGGAAATGAAGTCTCAAGATTCAAGCATTTTGAAAATAACAAATGTAAACTCTCTATTTTTATACATAACAATTTTTGAATAAGAGAAAGCATTGATATGCTATGAAACTGAAAAGAAATTAAACTTCTATTCAAATTCAAATTATGAAAAGTTTGGAAATTATTACCAAAATACTTATTTATATAACATCCAAATACCTTTCTTCAACCTCTTTGAAAAGTTTACTAAATATTTGGCAATTTAGTCTATCAATCCTTATAATATAAGCATAATTGGAGACATTTGAATATACATTTGTTAATAGGAAGTGAATTTGACATTATTTAGAAAGCTACCATCTTTAAAGTAATGTAAATGAAATCATGTGTTTTAATGAAAATGTTTTTGGAAGAAAGGATTGTTGGAGCAATAACTTTAAACCTCTGATAAACAAGAGTGATGCAATTTTTATAACTCAGGGAATAAAAAAAGATTATGTGAGAAGACAAATTAATGATTCTGGAGGCCTAAAAAATTACTAGGTATTTGAATGAAATAAATGAAAATGAACTGCAGAATTCCATTACCAATTTATGGAGGCCTCCCTTCTATACAGAGCTAAAAAAGGTGGGTGGTGCTTTCTCTATATGAAGTAAAGAGTTGATCAATCTCACATCAGTCTTTTCTCCATGATAGAGAAATCATGGCACAAAACGCTTTGACTACAGATGAGTAGTTTTATGGTCAATAAATTGTAGTACATGGTGTTTTACATTAGAGAAAAGGGCAATCAGATTTCATGCTTCAGACTGTAAATTGATTACTGTCTTGGGTTCTGAACATAAATCATTTTTCAGGGTATCTTACTGTAATTTCAACCAGTTGGTAAAAAGCACCTTTTTTTATTCTTATCTGAATTGAAAAATATTAGACTTAGGCCATTATAGATATCAAATGACAAAACTTGATGAACTGATATCTTATTTATATGAAGAAAACATGAGTTTAACATGAGTTATAACATCTACTTTAATTGTAAAAATTTTGGCTAATGAAAGAAATAGCACTCTACATGCTCTAGAAGCTGTTATTTCCTCCAAAGTGATTACAGTCCAGTTAATTACACCCAGGTGGTGGCTGGATCATGAAATGAAAGACTGAACAGCTCGAGGTCCACTAAGGAAAAGAAAGCTGAGCTATGCCTGTCGTAAGTACTGTGCTAGGCAGTTTGCATGTACTCTCTCATACAGATGATTATCTGTAAGGAAGCCTACTTTTTATGAAAAATGAAAGCTTTTCTGAACCAGCTAAACAGAGCTTCCTGAATATTCCTTATTTAAATACCATACACAATTAGAACAAAAATAAAAAATATTTTTGGGAATTTATCTATCTTCAATGCTTCTCAATAAGCAGTTTCCTTTGAGCTTGAATACAACTGACTATTTCTTGAAGTTAAAACCCCTTGGGACATCTTCACAGAGCTGAAATTATCAGTAAATATATTATTTATCACAATTAATTTGTCTAATATTCTTATTAGTTACCCACTTTCTACCCATCTTGCTGTTTAAGGCACATGCCTTATAGAAATCAAAAAAACAATTGTTTTCCTTCTGTGCCCCAACAATTCTCTTCTATAAAGATGACACTCAAAATATTTACTAACTTACATGAGTAGCAACCAATCAAGAAATAATATTTCTCCTTGTTCCTTCCTATACTTACCAACATAACTATCCTTTGCTAGTCAGGATGTCTTCATCTGTTCTCCCTAGTGACCAATTTCAATCCTAGTTCTTTACCCTTTGAAGGGCTAAATGCATTATTACCTTGTTGTGTGTATAGGATTTGTAAACCATAGGCACCTGCTATAGGCCTTCTGAGCTACAAAGGCAATGGCTCCAGCAGTTGTAATAGGTTGCTGTTAAATAGGTCAATTTTGTTTTTCAGAGCAGAGAGCTACTTTACAAACCATTATAGCTGAAGTGGTGAATTGAGAATGAGGGTCTTATTTTCTGAAAACAAAGTCCTATTGCTTAAATAACCATGGCAATTATAGAAACTCCATGTTCAGTAATAGCTGAGCCAGCTTGAAGCAATAGAAAGACCATAGGCTTTAAACTTAATAAATCTGGGTTTGAAGGCAGCTTTCCTACCTCGGTGATCTTGAACATGTTATGTAGTCTAATTTACCTTCTATTTCCTTATCTGTGATATGGAGATAAAAATACCTTAGGGCATTTGCTTGGGGTTTACAAGGGATAACTTATAGTGAGGGTTTAACATAGTGCCTGGCTATCACATAGTAGAGGTCTGATGAATACTGTAGTAGCTATTATTATTCTTCTTCTCTACCTTTTCTGAATTAAGCACTGATTAATTTGTAGTAGGTACATAATTTACACTAGACCTACTTATAGGCATGCTTTGGAGATACTGCAGTTCCAGTTCCGGGCCACCATAATGAAGCAAGTATTGCAATAGAGTGAGTAGTAATCTTTTTGCTGGTGGAGGGTCTTGCCTTCTATTTGTAAAAAGACACACCTATGAGTTGCAATAAAGCCAACTGTAATAAAACTGTACCGTGTGGATCAGCAGCTTTTCATCCCTCACTTTGGCCCTGCATGTAGGGTCAGAGCTATCATGGATGTGGGAGCCTTCAGGAAATAGTTGCTTTTATGAATTGTAGTCTTCTGCCATGTTGGTTACTAGATTCCTAACTGACTTAGATAAGCTGCCTTCCTCACTGCACTGTTGCTGCAGCAAGAACTTGTCTCTAATTTGCTTTAGTACAGCAGTGAACTCCCAGGCTGAGTTGTGGCTTCCTCTTCTACTTGTGGATATAACATCTCTGTTTGAGCAAAGCAAATTTTTGACTCATTTATATTGTAGTATTTTGTGACATTATAATCTTTCTCAATAATTCCAAATCATCAACACATCTGAATTATTTTCTGGGACATTAAAAAAAAAACATTTAAACAAAAAGAAGTTTAAAATCAGATATAAAAAGTTATTTCTAGACATAGGAAAAAACAAAAGGTAATTCTCAAGAAGTTATTGACCTGTCTTTCTATTGGCTCTCACAGAGCTAGTGCTCCAGTCACCTGGTAGCTGTGTGACCTTGGGCAAGATAATTAACTTCGTAGAGCCTCAATTTCCTCATCTGTAAAATGGGATAATAAAAGTATCTACTTTATAGGGGGCTAATAAGAATAAATGAAACACTGTATGTAAAGTGCCTAAAGTAGGACCTGGCACATAAAGATTTTCAATAAATGTTAGCTACTTTGTAATTTTAAAGACATTTAATTATTGCTAAAGTATTACAATAATACCCCCCACCCCCAGAGAGTTGTTTATTTCACACCCAAGGAAGTTACCAATGATACAATCCTTGGATGCTAAAGATGAGAAATCCTGTCCTTCATTTTCCTATATTTTTTCAAGAAACATGGCTTGGCTGTTATTTATGCTTTTGAAATATTAGAAAACCAAAGGGTTTTAAATGTGTGTGCACATTTATAGATGTTTTCTAGTCTTTTTGGTAGATTTTTATTAGACACTTGGGTGAATGGGCCACTCTCTGAATGTTCTATCTCTCTCTCCTTTTAAATTTTATTTAATTTTTATTGTAACTTTTTACATTACTTTTTAGTCCTCTTATACTCTCCTCTCCTCAGCAATCACCACACTGTTGTCCATGTCCGTGAGTCCTTTTGCCTTTTTGCTCAATCCCTCTACTCCCTTACTGCCCCCCACCCCCAGTTAGCTGTCATCCTATTCTCCATCTATGAGTCTGTCCCCATTTTCCTTGTTGGTTCAGTTTGTTCATTAGATTCCACATTTGAGTGAAATCATATGGTATTGGTCTTTGTCTGACTGGCTTATTTCACTTAGCATAATGCCCTCCATGCCCATCCACACTGTCACAAAGGGTAAAATTTTCTTCTTTTTTATGGCTGAGTAGTATTCCATTGTGTAAATGTCTCATAGTTGTTTTACTCACTAATCTTTTGATGGACACTTGGGCTGCTTCCATATCTTGGTGATTGTAAATAACGCTGCAGTGAACATAGTGATGCTTACATTCTTTCAAATTAGTGTTTCAGGTTCCTTCAGATATATTCCCAGAAGTGGGATCACTGGGTCAAAATGCAGATCCATTTAAAATTTTTGAATTATCTTCATACTACTTTCCACAGTGGTTGTACCAATCTGCATTCCCACCAACAGTACAAAAGGTTCCCCTTTCTCAATATCTTTGCCAGCACTTGTTGTTTTTTGATTTATTGATGATAGCCATCCTGAGAAGTGTGAGGTGGTATCTCATTGTGTTTTAATTTGCATTTCTCTGATTACTAGTGACATTGAGCATCTTTTCAATTGTCTGTTGGGCACTGGAGAAATGTTTCTTCAGGTCCTTTGCCTGTTTTTTAATTGGTTTGGTTTTTTTAGTGTTGGGTTTTATAAATACTTTTTAAATTTTGTATATTAACTCCATATCAGATGTATTGGCAAATATGTTCTTCCATTCTGTGGGTTGACTTTTCATTTTGTTGATGATTTCCTTTTAGTTTGATGTAGTCCCATTTGCTTATTTTTTCTTTTGTTTTCCTTGCCTGGGGAGATAAAAATTTCTATAAGCAATGTCTGAGATTTTGCTGCCTATGTTTTCTTCTAGTGTTTTTTATGGGTTTGGATCTAACATTTAAGTTTTTGACCCATTTTGAATTTATTCTTGTGTGTGGTGTAAGAAGGTGGTCTAGTTCCATTTTTCTGCATATATCTGTCCAATTTTCCCAACACCATTTATTGAATAAACTGTATGTAGCCTATTGTATGTTCTTGCTTCCTCTGTCAAATATGAATCAACTATATACCACACCTTCTCTCTTTTAACCCCTAGTTCCTCTACCAGAAACAGAATGCTGGGTGGAATTCACATAGACTTAATTGATTGTAGTAATTTGGTCATTTTATACACAATTTGCATTTCTATAATCCCAACTTCCTAGCCACCCTACCACAACATTGCTATGTATGGTATTAAAACAAGGGCTCCATGTCGTTTTCCCAGATGGGACCTGAGATAGGAAGTGGGGGGTTGGAAGGAGGAGAGGCAGCTTGGAGTTCACACACTGGAGTCTGGACATTATTTTAGGTTATAAAAAGTTAATTAAAAGTCTTTAGCAGTGGAGTCATAGGGATTATTCTGTGTTGGTGGATAGGATGAACTGGAAGTAGAAAAACTGGAGGCAGGGATATCAACTGTGACAACTACAAACAAGACGCGATAAAGATCTAATCTGGGACAGTGAGAATGGGAACAGATCAGGGTTGAAGGGTTGAGATGATAGAGAAGATGAATAGTAAATCACAACATGAGGTTCAACTGGATATAATGGAGTCTAGAAGACATCCGGTATAAAATAATTGCTTCTTCTGTAGCGCATTGCATTAGTATGCTAGAGCTACTATAACAAAATACTTCGAACTGGGTAGCCTAGACAACAGACATTAATTTTCTCTCACAGTTTTTGAGGCTACACATCCAAGACCAAGGTCAGTGGGTTGATTTCATTCTGGGGCGTGTCTCCTTGGCTTTCACATGGCTGCCTTGCTGCATCCTATGTGAGTGTCCCTTGGTCTGCATTACCTGTGTCCTGATCTTTTCTCATATTGGATTAGGGCCCACCCTAATGGCCCCCTTTAAACTTAAGTACCTCTTTAAAGGTCCTATTTTTAAATACAATTACATTTTAAAGAACTTAGTCTTCTTCTTTATTTTTCTGTTTGGTACCTATAACTTTCATAGTGAATTTGGGCAAAAATTGTATACAAATAAAAACAACAGTGGCATTAACATTTGTGAAATGCTTATCATGTGCTAGAGACTATGCTAACTAAGCACTTTACATATATCATCTCCTTCAATCTTCATGAGAAACCTCTGGTATCAATCCTATTATTATCTCCATCTTGCAGAAAGGGAAACTGAGGCAGCACTTAGAAAATGTGCCTATGCTAAGGTTTCACCTTAAAGGTGGTGAACCTAGAATTTGAATCTAGGTGCTCAAATGCCAGATACCATGATGGAAAGTTTCCTAGCTCATTTAATTTCTCAAAATGTGGTTGGCAATGGGAAGAGTTGAGTGTTTTGAGAACCCCAACCTTTTGAACAGAAACTTTCTTGCAAGCCTTTGTGTTAACCCTTACCACCAACATTCAACTCAGCTCTAACACCTGGCACCAACTCTTTCTCCCCCAAAAGTGATAGTAAAAAAATAAGAATGAAGGAAGAAAAACATTATCTCAGATTCTGGAAAGAAACAAAATGAACGTTGTAAAGTGGAATAAATAACTTTTTGTTTTCAGATGGGATGCTCTGAAGAAGGTGAAGACCATTTAGAGATTTGAGATATATTTGAATTAATAATTCTCATAGTAATTTCTCAGGCTATGCTCATTTTACCTTTACCTTTCTGTCTTCCCTAACTTGTGATTTGGGGCAGTGATTAATCAAAAATTTTAGCAGTGTAATTTCCTATTTTTCAAATAAAACATTATATTGCATCATAAAACAATCATAATAGTACTTTTTAAATTAGAATTACTTTATTTTATTTATTGCCTCTTGCACACCCCCAACCAGGGACCTGGCATGTGCTATAACTGGGTATCAAACCGGCAGCTTGTTGGTTTGCAGGCCGGCACTCAATCTACTGATCCACTCCAGCCAGGGACAAAACAGTACTTTTCATACAAATTTAATTTAAGCATTGACATTCCCATTTATTTACTAAACAGACAATTAATCAGAAGATACATTAATATTTTGTTATTTTTCAGTGTGTTAAAATTTGGCATATGTCACATTTGAATGTGCTTTCTGGTTAGTTTTTAATTACAGTTTTCAAAATAACTATTTTAAAATAACTAAATTGTTTAAAACTAATTATTAAAACACATTTTAAACACTGTAACAAATGCTTGCTGGGCCCCAGCAGTGCCTCTGAGGAAGTCCACAATTTGCAAACCGGTAAGAGAGGGAAATGGAGGCATCAACCCCATCCCACTGCATAATGAGATGCCGGCTCCCCTTCCGGCTCATTTATGCTGGCCCACGCTCCAGGCAAAGCAGCAGGCGGCAGGCTCCATTGATCTTACACACACACAGAGTCACTCATCCATATGCTCAATGTTTGACGCTGTGTCCCTGCCCAGTCACAAATTAGTCACTTTCCGTTAGTGACTGTGAATACAAAGGAGGCATTCCAGAAATACGGATTTCATTTCAACGATTAGGGAAAGAGAAACCAGTAACCAGTGTTCTTCATTTATTGTATCTCTAAATGCAATAGGTTTAGTCTATGGCCTCTATACATGCTCATGAAAATATCTCAGCCCTTAAACCTTCTCCCAAAGTCCCAATTCTAAAATGAGGAAAGCAGCTGAAAATAGGGTGGAAACTCACTTCCCTTCCTTTCCTTTCTTTCCTCCTTCCTTTCTTTTATTTTCCTTCCTTTTTTCCTTCCTTCCTTCCTTCCTTCCTTCCTTCCTTCCTTCCTTCCTTCCTTCCTTCCTTCCTTCCTTCCTTCCTTCCTCTTCCTTCCTTTCTCCCTTTCTCTCTCTCTCTCTCTCTCTCTCTCTCTCTCTCTCTCTCTCTCTCTCTCTCTCTCCCTCCCTCCCTCCCTCCCTCCCTCCCTCCCTCCCTCCCTCCCTCCCTCTCATTAAGGGTCACTGTGCCTAGTTATAGAACCATAGCATTTTAAAGTCAGAAAGAAACTTGAAAATCATGCAGACTCTATCTTGCCTCTAAAAGAATTCCCTAAATAGCATTTTTTTATGGCCTCTGACAGCACATTCTAGAGCAAGAAGCTTCCTATTTCATCATTCCACCCTGAAAGACAGGAATTTATCGCAAGCTCTGTTACATTGCATATGACACAATTTAGTTCATCACTAGTTGGTGAACATCCAGGTTGTTTCCAAGAGTTTTTCTCAACAATATTGCAATAAATATCTTTGTGAGCTAGGTTTACTTCATCAGCAAAGACTTCCTCCAAGTGGAATTACTGAGTCAAAGTATATGTGCACATCACATTTTAAAAAATTTTAATAGCTAATAATGAATCTTTTCAAAAAGATTATGCTAATTCGCATTCCAAAAACAAGGTATAACAATGCGTATTTTCCCATTGGATTTTATCGAACTTTTAAACTTTTACCTGTCCAGGAGCTGAAAAAAACAAAACTCGTTGTTTTAATTTGCATGCCATGATCACTGCTAAAGGCAAACATCTTTATAAAGGTCAGTTGGTTATCTGTGGTTGGTCTTGTGTGATTTGTTGTTAAGTTGCTTGTGAGTTGTTTTGGGGTGCTTTATATTATCAATTTGAAAGAGGTCTTCATTGATTAAGGGTTAACCTTTCTACCGTTACTCATGGAACTAAGTTTTAACTTCTATCCTGCCTATCTTCTCTGAACAAATTTATTTCTCAGTGATTTGCTGGAGATGTGCTGCTTGCTCATAAGTGGGTGTCTCATCCTAGAAGAGACATGCACAGTAAGGCCTCACAGGGGGGTCCACAGACCAAAAGAACCCGCATCATCTGGAGATTGTTAGACTTCAGACCCTCAGGCCCTGCTGCAGGCCTTCTGAATCAGCCTTCAGTTTCTCAAGATACTCAGAAAATCTGCATACACATTAAAATTTGAGAAAGACTGCAACAGAGTATGAAGGGTCTTTAATTATTGCCCCTGATTCTGGTATTTATATTAAGATTACCATAGCTTTTTAGGTCACAGTAAATAAGTTTTTTATTCTGCTTTCAAATAAACTATTGTTAAACTGTTTCCCTATTTATGTATTTATTAATGAACATTTTGTATCTAAGTAAAAGATTTTATCCTTATTCTTAATACATTTCATTGTATTTGTTTCTTAATAGCTTTTGAAAAGAAATCTCCAGGCCCACATGGTTTAACTGCAGAACTCCACCAAACACTTAAAGAAGCATTAACATCAATTTTACACAAAATTTTCAAAAAAATTGAAGAAGGAATATTTTTCAACTTATTTTATCAGACCAGTATTACTCTGATACCAAACCAGACAAATACTGAACACAAAAGAAAACTACAGACCAATATCCCTCATGACTTTAGACCGAAAAAACAGTTTTCAAATCAAACCTAAAAATAACTTGAAAGAATTATACATCATAACCAAGTAGGTTTATTCTCAGTATGCAAAAGCTGGCTCATCATTTCAAAATGAATCAAAGTAATCCATCATATCAACAAGGTTGATATAAATCAAGACAAATTATATGGTTATATCAATTGACACACAAAAAGCATTTAACAAAATCTAACATAATCTATAATAATAACATTTAGTAAGTTAAGGTACTACCTCATCTGCATAAGTAGCATCTATAAAAATCCTACAGCCAGCATCATGCTTAATCATGAAGAACTGAATGCTTCCCCCTAAGGTCAGGTACAAGGTTAGGATGTTCACTGCACCACTCTCATTCAACATAGTAATGGAACATCAATCCACAAGAATAAGTTGAAAACAAGAAATAAAAACATACGAATTGGAAAGGAATCGATGAAACTGTTTCTGCTTGCAGATGACATCATGCCTATGTAGAAAATCCCAAGAAATTCTTGCATAAACACACATACACACAAACCCTTCTAGAATTAAATGAGTTTAGCAAAGTTACAGCATACAAAGTCAACACACAAGAATGAATCTTATATTTATATACTAACAAGTGAAACTGAAACAAAAAATACAATACCATTGTTGTTATTCCAAAGAATAAAAAACTTACCAAAAAAAGTAGTGGATCCGTACACTAAAAATTACAAAATGCTGATGAAAGAAAAAAAAAAAAAAGATCTAAATAAATGGAGAGATTTACCATGTTTTTGAATTGGAAGACTCAGTAGACTAAAGATTCCAATTCTTCTAAAAGTGATGTATATTTTAATGCATTTCTGTCAAAATCCTAGCAAGGTTTGTTATTTATTATGTATTTATGTATGTATGCATTTACTTAATAGATAAGCTTATTCAACCATTTACTTGGAAAGGCACAGGGAGAGGGATAGACACATCAATAAAACATAATAGGGAATCCAGGAAGAGACCCACACAAATATACTGACTTAGTTTTTCACAATGGTGCAAAAGTAATTTAATAGATAAATTATAGTCTTTTCAACAAAATGATGCTGGAGTCATTGAACAGCCATAGGCAAAAAAGATAAATCTTGACTTAAACTTTATAGCTCATACAAAAATTAACCAAAAATGTAAAATGTAAAATTATAAAAATTTTAGAAAAAAAACAGGAGAAGATTTTAGAAATCTACGGGTAGGCAAAGAGTTCTTAGACTTGACACAGTATGGATAATACAATCCATTACAGAAAATATTGATATGTTGGACCTCATCAAAATAAAAACTATTGCTATATGAAAGCCTTTGTTAAAAAGATGAAAAGATAAGCTATATAATGGGAGAAGAATATGTGCAGACCACATAGTCAATATAGGACTAGTATCTTGAATATATAAGGAACTAACAAAATCCAATGGGACAAAACCATTTAATTCAATTAGAAAATGAGAAAATATATGAGGGTTTGGATAACAAATTTTGTATATTCACATTGGAATGCTACTCAACAATAAAAATAATGCATTAGTATTTTATGAACTACAAATACATGTATTATGAGAAAGTCTCAAAACAACATGCTGATCAAAAAAGGACAGAAACAAAGAGTATATGCTACATGATTCCATTTATATGACACACTAGAATAGGCTAAAGTAACCTTATGATGATGAAAATAAGGAAAGTGTTCGCTTAAGGGAGTGGTGGGTAGGATTATCTGGGAAGGGGCACAAGGAGACTCTCTAAGTTGATGTCAATATTTTCCATGTTGTTTGTAGTGCAGGATACATGGGTATGTGCATTTGCCAACATTCATCTGATTGTACATTCATATTTATGAACTGTGCTTGTCATTTTGTAAAAAGCATAAAAAGACAAATCAAGAAAATTAAGTTGTAAGGCAACAGAAAATGCCTTAAAATTAACATTTCTGACCTTGTGGGGCCTCCTGTAGAGGTATGGTAGAAAACCATCTGGCTCTTAACTATTTGAGTAATCACGCCCAGTGCACAGTCCAAGGGCATAAACCATAAAAAGTAAAAAAATCACCGTATGGGACAGACTCAGCAACCACAGCAGTTACCTGCATCATGTGTTGCTCCTTGTCCTTCAGTTTTGCAGCTTTTGTCCTTCTCCTCATTAGTCATCACGTAACTTGTTCCTGTCACCACTCAACTTCCTATCTAGTTTGTTTCTATTTTGTCCTGAATACACTTGTTATTCATTTAACCTTTCTTTCTGCTGTCTCACCAACTCCCACCAGGCTCTGCATGGTGCTGTGAGCCATACCCCCCAGGACTGCAGACACTTGGTAGACAAATTCAGAACTCCCCTCAGCTCTGACAGGCTCACAGCTGTCCTCCTGGCTCGCGCATGCTGGAGGCAACAGTAAGCCTGTCCAAAGTACAGAGAATAGCAGCAAGGAAGCTCTATTTTCAGCCAAGGTACCCATGCAAGCCTTGTCTTGATGCCCAAGTCAGCTATTGGAGGGGGTAGGGGAAGAGAAGACCAGGACATTTGTTCAGCATGACATTCAGTGGTGAACAAGACACAGCACTTTTCCCAAGGATCTTAAGGATTTCACAGTCTTGAGAGGCAGTCAGACAAGTTCCTAAACTTGTAGTTCTCAACCACAGAGCTGTTGGAAACGGGGTGATAGATGCAGAGAGAGCTGGCTTACAAGGACGGCAGGATGGATGGGATTGGCCTCTAGTTCTCAGAGATATGGTGTTTAGTGGATTTCCCAGTGGACTTTCCTTTCTGTGTGCAAGTCACAGGGAGCAAAATAATTATTCCTATTTTTTTGGCCTCGTCTTCCAGTAGCTGAGGCAGAATTTGAACAAAGCACCATCTGACTTCCAAGTATGAATACTTCCCACTCTGACATCATACTTTTTCCTGATGGCCACAAATGTCATATTTCTGTGGCAGAAACAGATCTCTAGGAATGAGAAGTCTCTCATTGTCTCTGGTTCTTTCAGGAGTGGAAGTGTTAAGAATGTTTTTTTGAATGTGTATTTCAGCATGGAGGTATTCTATAAAATAAAACTTGTTCCTATTGGTTTGGCACTGAGAAGACCTCGGGGAGTCTCTTCTGCTCATTATCTTAAAATGTGTAACAGCAACAAGGAGGGGGTGGCAGCCCTAGGTTTGTGTTTCTGGAGTGGTAGCGTCCAGAGGAGACTTGGTCTGTACAGAGGGTAGCTGCAGCTTTATACCAGCACATGCTTCTATTTTTGGCTCTGACTCAAGAGTAAAGGCCGATTCTGTGCTGATTTCTCATACATATATTATTGCCTTTCCACACAACTTCCATTGTCCCTAATGCTCGGCTTTTGTTAATATTATTCTACATAGGCATAGGTTTAGTTATTACACATATTAATACAGATTCATTTTTAGTTGTCTCTTACCAGTCCCTTAAAATAGTCCCTTGTGTGACAAGCCAAAAAAGATATCCCCCATGAAAACAAAAGAAATATTCACAGAAAGAATAAAGAAAGCAACACGTTCTTTCTAGGTAAATGAAGGCAAAATATAATGCCAGAATACTCCCCAAACCCTCTCAGTTTTAAAGGGATAATTTAACCACCTTTGCCTTCTGTCTCTTAATTGCAAACAAACGGGGAAAGAACACCTGTCAAAGACACCTGCCGCTGCCGGGGCAAAAGTCTCCTGAGAGCTAAGCTACATAGATTTCTGGTGCGGGTTCAGCCCGAAGCAGAGCTCATCCCTCCCCACTTTCAAACGCTAAAGGCTCTTCAATACCCAGAAAGGAGGTTTCCAAATGTTCAGGCAAAAAAAAGCCCTTACTTCAAAAGAAAACTTAGCCCAAAGCTCAAGAAATCTAAAGCCAGAGAACAGAGGTAAGCAAAGCTGCTCTGGTTAAATCAGAAGAATGTCACCTGCCCTCTCATCCCCATTGTCCCCTCCCTTCCATGAGACTCTGAATCTCTGCCCCAAGCAGGGTTTATTAAATACCCAAATCCTTAGGCGACTCCAACACATCTATTGTCTGGCTCCAAACCACCCTGCCAGGATCATCCCCTCCCTACATTCCTGGCACTGCAAAGTTGAAACAGTCTCCATAACAGTGCCCACGGGTCTTTAGATCTCCCCTGGCCTAATGTGCATAGATGTTTATTGAAGTAATGCATTATGGCATGACAGTGCATGAACTAGGAGAATCTGTACACGAAAAGAAAGATACAATGTAGGCCTGCTCTCAAGGGGCAATTTAGTCAACAGAAAAGTGAGAACATGTTAGGAAGACGGTGAGTAGTCCAGTGAGAGGGGGGGCCTCTGTTTACAAAAGCAACAGGCATTCAGAGACCCTTGCGGAGGAAGTGGCCCTTGCAGTTTCTTGAAGGATGAGTTAGGATTGCGTGGGTAGAGAGAAGCTATGGAGGTGAGACTGAGTAATGCCACCTCATGGTCAGGCAGGAGACAGCCTGGCAGGAAGGAAGGGCTGGTGCTGGGAGGAACAGATATATGTGTGGATAGACATGTTGGGGCAGAACTGTGGAGGGCGTTTCAACTCAGGGAGCAGATGGGGTGCGATTTGTTCTGCAGGGGAACCATTATCTATTCTTAACGAGGAGAGTGACGTGGTGAAAGTGGTAAATTAAAATCTTGAGGAGAAGAATAACATGATTCAAGTCCTACACTAAGAAAATTAGTCTAGCAGTGCTATACTGACAAAAGAGAATAGCTAGAAGGCTGCTTTAATAATGAATGAGCTCTCTTCTTTCCTCCTGGTGAAGAGATGTATGTGCCTACACTCAAATTCAGAAACTCCCACATAATTTGCAGCAAATGCTGACACCAGCTCATGTGGCCCTCCTTGTGCAGATGAAAGCAACTCAATGTTGGGCTTAAAACAAGTTCATATGTTTGCAAACAAGTATATTTGGGGGGGAAAAAAGGAAAAAGCATTCGCACTGTTTTACAAACTCAGTAACAGTGTCTTGATCAGTTCTATTTTTAAACTTCATTTGTGTACTCAAGGTTGTGGCAGTCTTTTATTTTATCAGCTTCATTTTTAAAACTTAAATTATAAATGTGCCGGTTTCTGCACATTTCCTGGCAGTGGCAGGGGTCACACGTGGTTTACATTTTAAGTTACTAATCCTTTCTGCTCCTCCTTCAGCTTTCGACTTTAAAGGACTTGAGGAGGTACTGTCTTTGTAATATCCACAGTGCCTAGCTCAGTGCTCTGACTGTGGCGACCAGTGAGTATGTGGATCATGAAGCTCTCAGATCATACTCAGATGATCCCTCTGTCTTTGCAGAGGTTCCTTGCTTCCTTGCTTAATTGCCAGTGGACCATCCTGTTTGAAGAAGGAGCAGAAACTGCTTTGGGTTGTTTTCTTGAGTTCCATGTCATCAGTGATGGATTAGTATATCCCCGACGCATCTTTCATTATTTGTTTCCTTTCCTGTTTTGCTTTTCAGGCTCATCCGCTTCATTGCCACCTTAATTGGGAAGAGAAAGGACTGAATTAAAGGAACAACAGAATAAACAACTTTACTACATGAATGAGAAAAATTCCTAAAGTGCTTTTCTCCAAGGCAGAATTTGCACACAGAAATTCGCATTCATTAGGCTAAAGGCAGAGTGTGTCAAGGCAGTTGCAGGTTTAATAGAGAGGTCAGACACTTTCTCTTCGTCATTCCTACTGAAGACATCATTAGAGCTACAGTAAAATAAGAGAATGTCACAGAATGTCAGCCTAGTCATAGTGCAACTGTTCTTTTTTCATTAGTGACTCAGCTGGTTGCTATGGAAACCTCACTCTAGTATCAAGGATGCTAAGGCTGATGCTTTTCCCCTCTATTTTCAGTTAGAATAAATTGTGCTCCCACCTCATGGGCTCCTGCCATGATATTTATATTTGGGTCACGATAATAAAGCCAGTTGGGAATATGTCTGTTGAAATTCTAACTAGACAGACAGTGCTTCCCCCTAAAAGGGAGAGTGAATATAGGACCTCTAGGTTTGATTTGAGCACCAATTGCCCTGTGGGAGGGCAGGTGTTCCCTTCTTCCCTGGCCATTTTGTGGGGATATGGCAGAGCTCTCAAGCACTTGGTCTGCACTTTCTCTAGACTGGCTGGCAGGGTCCAGAAAAAACAGGCAGTCTGTTTTCAGTGCCCACTCCCTGACTCACCCAGGGGTCCACCTATTTACATGCTTCCTTCTCAGTGGGCTCAGTATCATTTCATTTATTCACTCACTCATTTATTTATTAATTGAAGAGTGATTATAATGGGCCAAGCATCATGTTACACAACACATTTAGCTTCAGGTTTAGCTAGAGGGAGGGGTCCAATTGGGAGGGACAGAATATGTATTCAAATGCTTATAATACCATGTGACGCATGTTTTAACTGGAGTGTGGGCACATTTTGAAAATGCAGAAGAAGGAGAGGGTAACTCTGCTTGGGTGAGTGGGCAGATACTTCCCAGAGGAGGTGATGTTTAACTTGATGTCCTAACAACTGTGTTCTCTAGCTGAACGCCTTGGTGAGTCAGAGCTGAAGTCAGGCTGAAGGACTTCCATTACAGCAAAGTGATACCTGGTGGAATGCCTGCTTGCTCTTTCCATATGTATTAATCCACTTAAACTCAAAATATTTTCTTGACATCAGCATGGGTTCTGTTTCAAAAAAAGAAAAAAAATCTGGAAAACAAAGCCAACTTCAGGATATAGTCTTTGGAATCAGAGCAGACCCAAGTGAAAAAGTTGATTTTGAAGACCATATGGTCAAGTCACCTTTTCTCTGGAATTGATATATTGTGAGAGGTATCCTTTAATTTTCAAAGCAAATAAAGAAAAACATATTGAACAAAAGTGTTCTGTGTTCCTTATAATTGGTAGGGAGGGCATGAAAGGATTCATTCTTACTGCAACTACTGCCTGCAAAACTAAGGTATTTGGTGACTTGGGAGGTTAATTAAAAGCATATCTCACTGTTCAGAGAAGTAGAGGCAACAGCCTTCTGGTGCCATTATGTAGAAGACAGCATTATTTATGAACTGTATCTTGAAACAGAGCCTCTTGTAGAACCAAAATTGTAAGTATAATGGCCTGGGAATGCCCTTCCCTACTGAGCCTGCATTACTACATAGCTTAGAAATTCAAGCAAGCCCTTCCAAGATGAAAGCTCTCCACAGACTGCTCACAGCAAAGAGTGTTGCCAACACGGTCAGTGAAACGCAAAGAAACATGCAGATCAGATCAGGATGTGGGTCTCTGTAGGCTCGAGAAACCTCACCGAAGTCCCCTGCCTGTTCTCTTGAACAGGGAGGCAGGCTTGGTATGGGGAAGAGGCTCATTGCCAAACTGTGTTCCCTAAAATCCTACTAACAACAGAATCTAGTAATTGCAGCAGTGAGCATCACCAGTTCACTGTAATCTTTAAACATTTTTACAGAAAAAACTTATATTTTTGTATAGGTAATACATACAATATGGTACAAAATTCAAAAAGTATCTAAATATAGACACAGTTCAATGTATGCCTCATTCCCACTCCCAACAATTCAATGTTCACCTCCTTGGAGAAAGCCACCATTACCAATTTATTGAGTCTTCTTCCAGGGATCTCATGCTTATAAATACATATACATATTCATAGAAATTCTATACATACTTCCTGCACTTGGGTTTTTTTCACTTAAAAATATTTCTTGGACATCATCCCACATCCCAAATGGGAATAAGCCACCGCATTTAAAAAAATGAGCCACATAGTATTCCTTGAATAGAGATACCATAAGCACTTAACCATCCCTTTAATGGACATTTTCTTAATCCATTCAGACTGCTGTAAGAAACAGCACAGACTGGGTGGTTTAGAAACAACAAAAATGTATTTCTCACGGTTCTGCAGGCTGTAAGTCCAAGGTTAGCATACCAGCAGGGTCAAACGAGGGCCCTATTTCTGGTCTGTTTTGCAAAAATAAAATAACCCCATTAGTGCCATTAGTGAAGGCTCTATCCTCTTGACCTAAGCACGTCCTCAAGACCCTGCCTACTAATACCATCATCTTTGGGAGTTAGGATTTCAACATATGAAAATTTGAGGGGTCACAATAAGACCATAGCAGACACTGAGGTAGTTTTCAATCTTTTGCTCTAACAAACAATAGTGCAATGAGTCCAAGTCTATCTATAGTAAAATTTGTAGATGTGCAAATGCTGAGTGAAATAGTATGTATACATGTAATTTAAATAATTTTGCAAAACTGCCTATGATTAAAATTGTATCATATTTTACTCTAACCCAATATGTATGAGAGTTCATTTTTCATACCTTTACTATCACAATGTGTTATACACTATTCCCTCACTTATCATGGGTATTATGTTCCAGACCCTCCCCAATGAAATAGGAACCTTACATTTATTCTACACTTTTAAACCTACATAACTTTAACAACATATGTATAGAGTACCGCAAAATCCTGCAATATAGTGAAAAATCCATGATAAATAATTAAATATAATATTTTTAAAAATCTCATGATAGTGAGGCCGCGATAAGTGAACCACGATATAGTGAGGAACTACTGTACTACTTTTTGCTCAGTGGTTCAGTTTGAGAGGTAAGAACTTGCATTTCTTTGCAATTCTAATTTATATTTCCCTAAGTATGAGTGAAATTTATATTTCCCTTATGATGAGCATTTTTATACATTACAGAAGCTTTTGTATCATTCTTTCCATCAAATATTTGTTCATTTAATTTTGCAAATAACTTAATAAGTTATCATCTCTTTCTTACTGATTTGTCTGTGATCTAAGTTGCAAGAATTTTTCTCAGTTGTAATTTCTTTTTTGACTTTTCAAAATATTTAACCCTATATATTTTTTTAGTGTAGGAAATTTTTTGTTAACGACGTCTAAGTTTTTAATCATACTCAAAAAGATTTTTTCACTCTGGTATTTTAGATATGTATCATTCCCATGTGTTTTTATGTTTTAATTTTTTGAACATTTAAGTTGTGATCTATCTACAATTTTAGTATAAGAAGTAAAATGAGGATCTAGCTCAGTTTATTTTTGCAAACAGCCCTTCTGCTACTTTTAACACCAATTTTTAAATAATCCATTTCCCCCAATTATTTTAAATGCCTAATTTTTCATATGCCAAGTGACAGAATGCATTTACATCTATTTTGGTGGTTTTTATCTGTTCCATTGATGTGGGTGTGTATTCATGTGCTACTAGCACAGAATTTTATCATTTGTATCTGTGTCAACTAAAGCCAGCTCTAAATCTATCTGTCCTTCATTGTCCTCCCAGGGATATTGGAGCAGGCTCCTGTAATTGCTCCTCCTTTGCCAGTAGAGGGTGCAAGAGAATCACTGCAGAAGAAAGGGGCTTCTCTTCCTGGTTCCTGGTAATTTTCTTGGCTTGCTCCTGCAGCAGCTAGTAGCTTGGAAGTAATGCTACTTTCAAGCTTGCCTGGCCTGATCTATGGCTTCTGCCCACCAGTGTTAACCTGCTATCCTCCTGGTGGCATGATTTCCTGGGTTCAGTTTCCTGCCTACCAGCTTCAGCCTGCTGATACGCCTGTGGAGGACTTCCTGCTTATCAATCTTGACTCTCAGTTCCCTGCCCTGCCCATCAGACTCTGCCTGCCAGCTGTGAGCCCGCTCTGGCCTGGGGAAAACTCAGGGCCAGAGCAGGAACATACTTATGTTAAATTTATACTTTTTTTTTGTTGTTATTTACCTGAAATTCAAATTTTTCTGGGCATCTTTCTTCTGTTTTTGCTAAATCTGGCAATCCTACTCTGAAGATACTCCCCAGAATGAGGCATTGAGAAACAAGTTAGAGAGAGAGAGCACCTGCATCCTTGAAAACGCTATGGTTGTCTATCTTTGTGGGTAGGGTGTGATCACAGGGGTTACTGCCACTGAAATGGGTTCCCTAATTTCAATGAGGATGATGAGAATTAATTGGTCACAGTGTCCATTGTGCCCTACATGGGCAATCTATTAGAGTATTGGTTGATCTATGTAGCATATAAAACTCGAGCTAGGCTTGTTAAAAACCTGACTTGTGTAACCACCACGGAGAATCTCACCCAGTTTTTAGACCTAAGTCAATGTATAGACCCCAATTCCCTTGATCAGAAGGAAGTCTCGTTCTCTTATCTTGTTGAGGACTAGAAGTACATAATTTGATTTAATATATACAGATGATTACAAATAGAAATATTTATATTTTTTTGCTCTGCCAGTGGAAAAGGTCTAAATGAAATGACATCCCATTAGCACGAGCTCACCTAGTAACCCTAATCTTGGTTTATAAGGCTAATTTCCAATAGGAGGGAACAGCGCTCCTTGGAGAAATGACTGTTTCAAGGACTGGAGTAGCTTGGCAATTCACAGTGGCAGAAATAAGTAATTGTTCAAAAACACATACACAACACATTGATGCATAGGAATGGGGCACAGGAGCTCTGCATAGCCAAGGGACAACTAAAGCAAAAAAAAAAAAAAGTAGTATTGTATTATAATACAAAATATAAAGTAGGTATTCATGAGCCCATACTGATATAAGTAAATAAATGAGGGAGAACAAACTCAACCAGACACATCTCTCATACAGATAAAGTATATTGATAATCTCCCTTAAAGAAGATAGGGCATAAGTCTTCATTCCTTAGGTGCATTCTGTGCATTATGACTTCCTTCTAAAAAGTGAAGTATGGAAAGGAGGGAAAAGGAAACCTTACAGTAGAGAAACTTGACAAACTCTACTTCAGCCAGGTGATCAAGGAAAATATCATCAGTGAAAATTCACATTGAGAGTATATATATCTTTGATACAATGTGATAAAAATGGCACTTTACTTCTGTGCTCTTTTTCTCCAAAATTCATAACCCCAGTGTAATCATGAAAAAAGTATCAGACGATTTTCAATAAAGGAGCATCCTGCAATACTATACATCTGATCAATACCCCTCAGAACTGTCAAGGTCTTCAAAAACAAGGAAGGTCTGTCATAGCTAAGAGAAGTCCAAGGAAACCTGATATCTGTAAGTTATGTTGTATCTTAGATGGGATCCTGAAACAGAGTAAGGACATTCAGTGAAAGCTAAGGAAATCTGAATAAACTACAAATTTTAGTTAACAATGGCATGTCAATATTGTTTTATTAATTGTAACAAATGTACCATATTAATATAAGATGTTAATAATAGGAGAAACTGTAGGAAAATATATGATAACTTTCTGTACTATTTTCTTATTTTTTTGGTAAATCTAAAACAGTTTTAAAAATAGTCTATTAATCTAAAAAAAATTACTGAGAGAGCAAAAAGAAGGTGAAATACTTTTTAGACTTAGAAATCCTGAAAAAAAATCCATCAACAGCAGATAAGCAATACAAAAATTGTTAAATAAGATCCTCAGGCAGGAGAGTGATACCATATGGAAATCTGGATCTATTCAAAGGAATGAAAAGCACTGGAAATGCTAGCTATGTGGGTTGAAATAGTTCTTGTTACTTAAATCTATTTTACAAATAATGAACTGTTTGAAAAAAATGTATTGTGAAGTTTATCACACATGTACAAGTTACATGCTAACAACGGCATAAAGACCAGGAGGGGAGAAATGGGAATAACCTGTTGTAAGATTTTTATTCTATATACTTAAAGGTACACTATGATAAAATAAAGATGTATACCACAAATACTAAAACAACCATTAAAGGAACAACAAAGGGTTTTATCTAATAAACCAAAAAAAAAAAAAAAAGATAAAATTAAACCATAAAATATTTAATTAATCTACAATATGGCAGAAGAAAAGGAACACAGAACAGATAGGTCAAAATAGAAAACAAGGTGGTAGATTCAAACCCAAAGATATTAGTGTTAACATTAAATGTAAATGGTGTAAATATACCAATTAAAGGCAGAGATTTTTAGATCATGTAAAAAAGGAAGACCAAACTATTAAAACAAAGACATAAGCAAGTTAAAAGTAAAAGGATGGAAAATGATATAACACTAATCAAAAGAAAGCTGGAGTGGCTATATTAATATACAGGTACATTTTAGAGCAAAGACTATTAGGATAAAGAGCATCACTTCATAATGATAAAGGGGTCAATTAATCAACAATATATAAAATTTTAGACATTTAGTAGCCTAGTGACAGAATATAAGCTGTCACATCGCTACTTTTCACTTTCAAGCAGTTGGCATTATAAAAGGAGTTCACTGTTCATTCAAACAGGTTTAAGCTTGTTATCCTGAGACTCTGACCAGTTTTCTCAGCCATTCAATGGGTTACTCAATTTTGAACACCATGAGTCAGTCCTGCTGAATTTCAAAAAGGGTGATATTTTGACATCTGCTCTGATTGTTTTCATACATATTTTATGACACTCTCCAAATAAGAGTGAACAAAGTCTGCATTTACTTTAATTGCAAATGTTAGTGGTTGGTGGGATCATCATGAAAGGATCATTATAATGAAACTCTGTGGTCTTTCTCATACTAAATTCAGAATGATGTGGTGTTACCATATTGACCAAATAGGAAGAGTTTCCTCTTAGGGTGATATGACAGCAGAAGAACCATTAAAAACAATGCCTCTATGATTCACTTAATATTGCAGTTTTATCTTTAATTCCTTAAAAAGTTTTTTGAGCCCCAGACTGCCACAGTGCAGTAACATGATATTTCTATCCAACAGTGTGAAACAGAGACAGTATTCCAAAGGTCATTCAAGTTCTGAGCAGAAGATCATATAGCTGAGCAAGATATGGAAAGTCTTATGTATGACTGACCATCTAGTAATTCAATATTACATTTTTTTTTTATTTGAAAAGACAAATGTTGCAGAAATTTAAGGTTGAGGTTTGTCTAGGACCATTTTATTCCTATTTTAACATTTTCTAGTTTTCCCACTGATTCCAAATATATTGCCAATTTATAAATCAAGAGATGTTCCAAAGTTTAATAATATTTTACAATGTTTTTTAGATAACCAGTCATATACTTTGCTGACCCAGTGTTTGTTATAATAAATCAACATGCTTTTAAATGATTTTCCAAAACAAGGAGGTTTCCAAAACCACTATTATTTCTAACAGATGAATACAGGAGAATAATTCTCGTTCTATGGTCATGGTATAAGGGTCACATCCTATAGCTTACCATTTACTGACCTACTTTCCTACCTGCTTCAAATTAACTGGTGATTGTGTCCATCAAGGAGACTGTCCTTCGAACCTGACACTGCTCTTGATGCACCTCTGTGGTTGAAAGGCAGCTCTCACTGGAAGGCTTGAAGGACTCCAGGTGATCCTGGTTTTTCTAAATGAAGCATTTTTCTTTTGTGGGCTGTTGTTGAATCAGTGTTTGCCTTGTGTGTAGCTTACATGATCTGAAAGGAGTTTTCAGAGATTCTGCAGGACAGAACTGAGAGAGCCTGCTTGCAAGAGGGGCTGAGACGAGAGGTTAAGTGGGAGGTGGGGCTGGAAGAGTGGACCCTGCTGCTGTGGAGAGATATTTTAGGGGAAGAGCTGAGATGCTCAGTGAGGACATAAAGGAAGCTTTTGCTACATGATGTGCAATATAACTTCTTCCTCCTCTCAAATACATGAGCAAACATATACATTTTACATCAACAATTTTGATGGGAAGGGTGCTGAAATTGGCCTCTGAGAGAGAAATAAGCATGGCCCAAGGAGCTCAGTGACAATCTGATTACTTCTGGAAGCAGCACCTCCTAAACAAAGAAAAAGTAATCCACCTTCTGCTGCTATTGTTTCTTTTTTCTGCTGCTTCCAAGATGGCAGAATCTTTAGGTCATATGCAGGAAAGAGACACGAGATGAGGTTACCCTCCTTGGAGAGGAACGGATGAGTCATTTGCCATGAAAGCTGAAAAAAATAGGGATTTTTTTTCTCTTCCTGTATTGTTCATAGAAATATAATAACAGAAGTGTTTTAATAAGTTCTCATCACAAAGCTATCAATGGCTCATCATACATATATGTGACTCCAGTACACAAATTAGTTGGCTTTTTAAAATCATAACACAATGGAAGGAGAACAGAGAGTACATGAGAAGCTTAAATGGGGCAGGATGGCTTGCACATTGTTTCAGCTAGAGAAAAACGTGTTCAGATATTTTTTAAAACAAAACCTGCTGAAAAGAGTCAGGTTGGTTTTATATCTTTTGATAAAGAAGCCAGTTCAAATCCAGTTCTCAGAGGAGTTTTAGGGGAAGTAAAGCACAGTGACTGAGTCAGGGTAAGGGTATATGGGACAGAGCTTCAATCTGGCATGAAACCAGTAAGTCAACCAGTAGTCAGAGGAAGTTTGACTAGTCTAGCCACTCTATGGAAATATTCTCTACCTTGGAAGCAGATATCTTAGTCATATTGGTAATTCTCCAACACTTTACATATAATATGTGCTCAGTTTGAGCACTGGGTAGATATAAATTTCATGAGAGGTTACTTTAGTAACTTTTTTCAGTGAGAATGGGATTGTAAATTCCCATCCCAGCCTCATATCTTACTTAAGTATTTGTCCAATCAATATATTATATTTTTACTTCCTTCTTCCTTTCTGTAAAGAATGCTCATATTATAAACATCTCTCCACCAAAAGGTCAGATCCTTACTTACCTAGATATTTCTGTAGCATTATACTAAATTATTGTTATAATTTCATATCCTTCCTAATGTTGCACACATTTGATATGACAGCTCAGAAAAAGATTGAGATATGTTGAGGGGTCTATAGAAATAAAAATATGTCATTACTACTGTAGTACAAGGATTTTCTTTGAATCTCATACCTGTGCCTTACTTTCCTCTTTTCTGATTCTATAATGACCTCTCCTTCCTAAGTTTTTATTCACTTGATAATCCACTCCACTAACACTATTTGTCAAAGATACCATAACTCTTCATAGCGCCAAATCCAATAGATAGGTCTACAACCTCATCTACTCAACCCTTCACTGGCATTGGATATTGTTGGTTTACCCTCCACCTTCTCCATATTAAAAAAAAAACAAAAAAACTAAAATAAAACATATGGTTAAAAATGTAAACATACAAAAGGGCCATCAGAGAAAAACAAAACTAAAGCATCCATTCAATTATTAGATTTAACAAATAGAACACCCAGTTAATTTGAATTTTAGACAAACAACAAATACATTTTTAGTATAAATATGTCCTCATTGCATGAGCATCCTTATACCAAAAAAAAAAAAATTTTTTTAATCTGAAATTCAAATTTAACTGGATGTCCTGTATTTTGTCTAACTCATTCTGCCACACTCCCTGCCTTGTCTTTCTCCCCAGAAGCAATACTTTCTAATTTTTATAAGCTGTTTCTTCTCATAGTTAGCTCCATATTTCAAATAATTTTTTTAAATTTCTTGATTTTTTGACCTTTGCTTCTGTGATAATAAATGAGGATTTAGTTCCATTGCATAATTTATATTCTTATTTTCATAACTTCCCTATTCTCTCAATATAATTGTACTTGCTTTATTAATTGTTCCCTTATTACAGTTAGTAAAACTCAAACACTTTCAAATTCTTATTCCATCAACTATAGATAACATCTTGACTTTTTGTAAAGTGGGGGAATTAGTGCTCTTGCCCTGTTTTTTTATCTTTTCTTCCCAGGTGTACACCCCACTTTCAGCCTTCTGTACTTGCTCTATTGAATTGATGAGGTTGATACTATTTACCATCTGTTCTCTAAAAATAATTAGGCCAGTAAGTTGTTTCTAAATAGTGAAAATCAACAAAGTGCTTACATTATTATGACTTTGTAAATTCTATTTATTGAAGAGCTAATAATTTCCTATTGTGAATATTTTTAAAATATTTCCCCCAGACAGGACAAATAGTAGTTTCTTACAGGGTAACTGCAATGTGGAATCTGACATATTGCAGTCTTCATACTCTGGTACATTAAAATCTATTGTTCTTTGTCTTACTTTGAAGGGCTCTTTTGCTCATGTGTCATATTGTAGCATCATGCATTGGTTATTCAGAAAATGTTGATACAATGAGTTACGCTGACTGTCCAAATGTTGACAGATTTTACAATATCAAAATAACATTTGTTAATACAGTATAACCATTGATCCTATCAGAAAAATCTTTAAGTATGGGGAATCTTTCAGGCTCATGACAGTGGATACAAATTCTCCAAAATTATTATAAAAATTTGTATTTTATCAGTGTCAATAAATAATGTTAGTTTTTTTTGGGGGGGGGGACTTTTGGCCAAGATGGAGGCCTAGACAGACATGCTGGGTCTCCCTTCACAACTAAAAAGGAACGCAACTACCTCAAAACCAGGGACAACCAGAAGTTCCAGAGAATCGAGCTGCATGGAAGTCTAACAAACAAAAATATAAAGAAGAAATACTCATCCATACAGGTAGGAGGGGCAGAGCAAGGGCAGAGAGGAAGCAGTGTGGTGGCAGCAGCAGCAGCAGCAGCAGTTGCAAGCTAGTGGAAACTGCAGTCAAACATTTAAAAAAAGTCAAAAGGGACACCTGGGGAGCACTCCCAGCACCAGGCCAGATTGCACAACTCATGGTTCCAGTGCTGGGGAAAATAAAGCCTCATTGCTTCTGACTGTGCAAACCAGTGGGGGTTGGGGCGGAGGCAGAAGGTGCCGATCTCTCAGCAGAGTTTACTTGTTTAAAGGGCCCCCATGGTCCTAGAACATCTGCAAAACCACTCAATCTAGGAACAACGGCCAGGGCAACCACTAAAGAGGCACCATTCCCATACAGAAATGGGAGAAGTGCCTGGAAAAGGGGCGAGTGCTGAGCAAGCAGCATTATTCCCTGTCAGACCCATCCTCCACATACAGTGCCACACATGATGAAACGAGTCACCCTGTACTAATGAATACCTAAGACTCCGCCCCTCACAATGTAATAGGTGTGACAACTCTACCTAAGACACAGGCAAACAAACACAGGAGCCTATAAAGATGAGGAGACAGAGAAGTATGGCCCAAAAGAGGGAACGGATTGAGGTTCCAGTAGAAGAACTAAGCGACGAGGAGCTAGCCAACCTAACAGATGAGGAGATAGCCAACCTAACAGACATTGAGTTCAAAACACTGGTAATAAAGATGCTCACAGACTTGACAGATATGCTTAAATATGGCAAACACATAAGGAAAGAAATGAAAGTTATGCTAAATGAAACAAAGGAAAATCCACACAAAACCAATGGTGAAGGGAAGGAAACCAGGGTTCAAATCAATGATTTGGAACATAAGGAAGAAAAAAACAGTCAACTAGTACAGAATGAGGAAACAAAAATTGAAAAAAATAAGGAGAGGCTAGGAACCCCTGGGGCAACTTTAAACATGCCGACATCCAAATCATAGGGGTGCCAGAAGGAGAAGAGGAAGAGCAAGAAATCGAAAGCTTATGTACAAAAATAATGAAGGAAAACTTCCCAAATTTTGTTAAGAGAGTCCCAAACAAGCTAGACCCAAAGAGGACCACACGAAGACACATCATGATTAAAATGCCAAAGGTGAGAGATGAGAGGACCCTAAATGCGGCAAGAGAGAAACAGAGAGTTGCCTACAAAGGGGTGCCTATAATACTATCAGCTGACTTCTCAAAAGAAACTTTGCAGGCTAGAAGGGACTGGCAAGAAGTATTCAATGTGATGAAAAGCAAGGACCTACAACCAAGACTACTCTATCCAGCAAAGCTATCATTTAGAATGAAAGGGCAGATGAAGTGCTTCCAAGACAAGGTAAAGCTAAAAGAGTTAATCATCACCAAGCCATTATTATATGAAATGTTAAAGGGACTTATTTAAGAAAAAGAAGATCAACACTATGAACATTAAAAGGACAACAGACTTGCAACTGTCAACAACTGAATCTAAAAAATAGAAACAAAAACAAACTAAGTGAACGACCAGAAAAGAAACAGAATCATAAGTGTGGGGATCATTTGGAAGGTTATAAGCTGGGAGGGGGAAGGGGAAGAAATGGGGAAATGGTACAGGGACTAAGAAGCAGAATTGGTTAGTACAAAACAGACAAGGGAAAGTTAAGAATAATATAGGAAAGGGTGAAGCCAAAGAACTTATATGCACTACCCATGGACATGAACTAACGGGGGTGGGATTGATGGAGGGAAGGGGGGTACTGGGAAGAGGGGAGCAAAGGGAAAAGAAATTGGGACAACTGTAACAACATAATCAATAAAATGTACTTAAAAAAATACTGCCAGTTTTTTTTTCTTTGAAGCAACAGTCTCATTACATTCATTTTAGGAAATGTATGCTCAAACTCCAAGTCTGAATAACCACAGTTTGCCTGTCATTTGCTCATTCAAGTAAAATTGGTGTCCTATGGCAAAACATGTCTCATTCAGCTCACAGTTCAAACAGTTACATAAGCACTAAATCCCTAGAGACACCCTCATACAGGGGTAGGCAGAGACTATGCACAATTGTTTTCGATACACAGAATATGGAAAAGACATATATTCAAAGATCAAGATGAAAAAAAGTAATAATTTTCCATGTTTCATCAATGACATTCTTAAATGAACAGTGGCATTTTGGTTTTTTACTGGAGTGCCTGCAAGTGTGGCCTGGTGCCATCACCCTAATTTATGCTAAAGCATCAACGATTTTAGCCACCATTGCTTATGCATTATTGATACAAATGCCAAAGCCATGAGAAAGGCATATTATATCCTAGTATTATTATGAAAAGAGCTTTGACCTCAGAGTCACCCTGCAAAGGACTCCAAGTTCTTCAGGGATCTGTGGAGCCCAATTTGAGAAGCATTAATCTCGTCTGGACCTGGAGACTTTCTTCTGAGGACCATCGAACTTCTTTCTCTCTGGATTATAATCCTGAGACTTCCCATCCAAGCTGTGGGTCGGAGCTACTCTTCTGGATCCCATGTCGTCTGTTGTTGTTTGCTCCCTGGTTTTATTACAACACAAAGAAAGTTATATGGAAGGTAAATTTTTCTGAGTCCTTGCATATATAAAGAATCTTAATCTATCTTCACACATGATGGGTTAGCTAATATGGAATTACAGCTTGAAAATCATTTTCCCTCAAAACTTGATGTTGCTCCACTGCCTTCTAGCACTTGGTGTTGTTATTGCAAAGCCTATAAGAAGGCGATTCTAGTTTATTTACAAGTTGTTTCCATTACACACCACTGTGGAAGCACTTCAGATTATGTTTATATCCTTGGTGTTTCTAAATTTCAACATAACGTGACTGTGTGTGGGTCTTTTCACTAAAAATATTTTTATTGTGATAAGCCCTCATTAGACCTTCTAAGTCTATAATCATGTTCCTCGGTTATTTGAAATATCCTTGCATTATTTCTTTGATAATTATTTTTCTATCATTTGTTTTCACTTTTTGGAACTTCCATTAGTTAGTTTTGGAACACCTGAATATATTCATTAGTTTTCTTTCCACATTTGTAATTTTTTATTTAAGTAATATTTTCTATCTCTTTGACTTTTCTACTTTGAGTAATTTTTCCATTTTGATTTGTAATCTTTCTATTGGATTTATTTTGGCAGTTATGTTTTATTATTCAATACATCTTTCCTAGTTTTTAAATTGATTATACTATTAGAGTTGTTCCAATTTTTTCCCCTTTGCCCCCCTCTACCCAGCATTCCAGAATCCCTCTGGTAATCCTCCTTCCTTTGTTCATGTCCATGGGTCATGCATATAAGTTCTTTGGCTACTTCATTTCCTATACTTCCTCTTAACATCCCCTCTGTCTATTCTGTACCTACCAATTTGTACTTCTTAATACCTGCACCTTTTCCCTAGTTCTTCCCCTCCTCCTCTCAACTGACAAACCTCCAAATGATCTCCATTTCTATTATTCTGTTTTTGTTCTGCTTGTTTGCTTAGTTTGCTTTTTAGATTCAATTGTTGATAGTTACATATTTATTGCCATTTTAATGTTCATAGTTTTGATCTTCTTTTTCTTAAATAAGTCCCTTTAACATTTTATATAATACAGTAGTCCCTCTCTATATCATGGTTCACTTATCGTGGCCTCACTGTATCACAGGATTTAAAAAATATATTATATTTAATTATTTATCATGGATTTTTTGCTATATCGTGGGATTTTGCAGTGCTGTATACATATGTTGTTAAAGTTACATGGGTTTAAGAGTGTAAAATAAATGTAAGGTTCCTACTTCACAGGGGTTGTCTAGAACGTAATACTGTGAGGGAATACTGTAATGCTTTGGTGATGATGAATTTCTTTAGCTTTACCTTTTCTGGGTAGCACTTTATCTGCCATTCATTTTAAATGATAGTAATCTAGGTTGTAGGTCCTTGCTTTTCATCACTTTGATACTTCTTGCCAAACTCTTCTAGCCTGTAAAGTTTCTTTTGAGAAATCAGAGGACAGTCTTATGGGAACTATGGGGAATTACCTGCTTTTCTCTTGCTGCTTTTAAAATGCTCTATCTTTAACCATTGGCATTTTAATTATGATGTGTCTTGGTCTGGTCTCTTCGTGTCCATCTTGCTTGGGACTCTCTGTAATTCCTGGATTTATATGTCTATTTTCTTCACCAAATCAGGGAAGTTTTCTTGCATTATTTTTATCAAATAGGTTTCCAACACCTTGCTCTTTCTCTTCTCTTTCTGGCACACCTATGATGCAAATGTTGGAACACTTGAAGTTGTCCCAGACTTCTTACACTAACCTCAATTTTTTTGATTCTTTTTTCTTTTTTTGCTGCACTAATTGGATGTCTTTTTCTTCCTTATGTTCCAAGTCATTGATTTGATTCTCAGCTTCATCCACTCCACTACTGATTCTCTGTAATTTTTTCTTTATTTTGATTAGTATCTCCTTCATTTTTGATTGGATCACTTTTATGCTGTTGAAGTAACCACCCAGTTCCTTGAGCATCCTTATAACCAGTGTTTTGAACTCTGCAACTGATAGATTGCTTACCTCCATTTTGTTTAGTTCTTTTTCTGGAGTTTTGTTCTGTTCTTTCATTTGGGCCTTGTTCCTTTGTCTCATTTTGGCAGTCTTCTGCATTTGTTTTGGTGTATCGCATAGAGATGCTTTGACTCTGTCTCAGTAGCGTGACCTGTCTGGATAAATGTGGTTTCTTTAATTCCTTAGTTGTTGGACTTCCATGCGGCTTGGTTTTCTGATGGTTCTGATTGATAGCTGTTCTGTAGTTTAGCTATAATTTTGCTGTGATTGTGTGCGGAGGTGAGCCACCTTTACCTACCCCTCCATTTTGACTGGAAGTTCCCTTTCCTACGTTTTGATTGTTCCTTCTTTCATAGCAACTTTTCCTTGTGTTATGATGCAATATTTTCTCAAATCTCTTTGATGAGAAATCAAGTTTTTTAAAAATTGTTTCTATTCCATGTATTAAAATTTCACTTTCTCCACTGTCATTTTTACCTATTGATTCATCTTGATCTCTTTCTTTCATGTTAGAGACTTTCTTTAATAAAGACCTTTGTCTTCATTTTTAAGAATAAGCAATAAAAAAGTTAATGGCAAGCTCTGGGTATAGGAGCAGATATTAAGGTGATTGTTAGGAAGGTAGACTATTTTTACTGGGTAATTTCTAGAAACTGGAGAGTGTAGGCCTTCAATTATTTTATAAAAGATATTCCCCCCACCCCACCCCGAGATTCAGAATGCAGGGGTGGGTGTGGTGAGATAGCAGCAGTACATATACTTCCTTTCAATCAATTCTCTGTGTTCAGCCCTTGTCTCATTTCTACTCTCTGTCATACCTGGCATATCCTGGGCTGCTGTAGGACTCTGCAGGGTAGATGGGTCTCTCCTTAACCATTCTACCTTACATGTTCTCTGAGCTGTGGCTTCCTCAGTCACACTCAATCACTCTTCTTCTCTGTTTCATACTCCAGAAAACATTGAAATCATTGAAATACAGCCATTGATGGCTCTTCCAGGCTCTTTAAAAAAAATCTTATTGGAGTGACATTGGTTAATAAAATTATATAGGTTTCAAGTATACAATTCTGTGATACATCATCTGTATACTGCACTGTGTGCCCACCACCCAACGTCAAATCTTCTTCTGTCACCATATATTTGACCCCCTTTTAAACCTTTTACTATCCTCCCCCTTCCTTCTGGTAACCGCCACACTGTTGTCTGTGTCTATGAGCTTTTGTTTGCTTTTCTTGTTGGTTCATTTGTTGCTTTCAGTTTCATATCCAAATATTAGTGGGATTTGACATTTTCTGACTGACTTATTTTGCTTAGCATGATATTCTCAAGGTTCATCCATATTGTTGCAAATGGCAGTATTTCATCCTTTCTTATGGCTAAGTAGTATTCCATTATATATGTGTACCATATCTTCTTTATCCAATTACCTATTTAAGGACACTGTCTCTTTTAAAAAGTGTATTATTATTTACTAGGGTCATGATATAGAAAGGGGAGAGATATGTGCTCATCATTTCCCCAACCTTAGTGACTCACCCTCTTCTTTTGACCACCATGATATCCACTTTCCCAGTTCTCCTCCTCTTGGGCTAACACTTGCTGTTCTGTACTGATAGCTCAGTGTTATAGTTGCTGTTTTCTCTATACTCTCTTCCTAATTTTATCCACTGTGTCATTTTTCAGTGTTTCTTTACATGCCAATAGTTGCCTACTTTGTATCTTTCACCCCAACCTTACTTCTAGCTCTAGGCCATCAATGCTCATCCAGTGTGCCATGGCAGGTGCACTGATGTGCTGCAAGAATTTTTAAAACACCCAATACTTGACTATTTAGTCAGGGGTAGTGACCCATTTATTCATAGATTGACAAATTTTAAAAAATGACAACAGCCAACACAACAATAGCCATCCAGTGTGAATGAATCAATTATGACTATCTTTTTGTCAGATTGGAAAAAAATTTTTTTTCACTTGCCACAGAATTTTAGTAGTTAATGTGTGCCATGAGATGAAAAAGGTAGAAAATTGCATCTCTGGGCTTTTTTATTTAGTTGCTTACTAAAAATTTCCAATGTTTCACAGATACTTCAAATATTGGTTTCCAGTATTTTCCCCTTTTCAATTTCTTTCCCCTATCTGGGGCTTCCCATCTCAGGTAAGGGCTCCTTCTCTGTGCATGGCCTTTTGGCATCCTGTTCTCTCTTCATGGAATACTATTTTTTTATCTATCTGCCTGGCTAGTTTCTTCTCATATTCAGGTATCTTCTCAGAGATGCCTTCTGTAATTATCCTACATAAACTGGTCTCTACTTCCCACATTGTTATCCTATCTTTTGGCAGTTGATTATAAATCCTCATAGAACTTTTCAAATTTAAAATTATTTTTATGTTTATTTTTTCTTTTTATTATTAGATAGTAAGTCCCACTGCTTTTGAGGGCTGTGCTGTCATTATTCATCACTGCTTTCCCAATACTAACATATTGCTTCACTATTAGGAGAAAATTAACAAATATTTATAGATAGTGTTTATAATAAATACTGAAATCTCAAAAAGCTTTCTTATAGCCATCTTAAAATTGCCTTAAAGGACCTCAAAAATACTGTAATAGCTTATCTTATTGCTTATTTAATTGTTTAAATGTAATTTAAACCTGAAAACATGGCTTAATTAAAATATATGATTATAATACTTATAAACATGGATTAGTCCAGAAAACAAAATGGTGTCTTTTAACTGGCATATGTAATTCCCTGAAGTACTCTTTAATCATTTGTAGCCTTATATCTCCAAATAAATTTTTTTGTCAGTCTTTTCCTTTTATCCTTACTTGACCCAACTCTATGAAATTAACATGGTTTGTTTGGTAAGGACCACACTTGTGCACTTCAGAATGAATTATGAATCATGACACCACCTGAGAACACAGGAACAATAAAGAGGCAAGACTTTCCTGCTAAACCCAGACAGCTCTCTATATTTCACTCCTTTAAACCTGCCAAATAAAATGTCATGGAATAGATCAGACGACTCTAGAGGATCTCACTGTCAGGAGGAGATGTTTTCAGCAGGTATATATCAATTGTCCTGCTACAGATTCTTGGCTTGATTCCCAACTCCCACTTCTTCAGGGCAGAAACAGAAACACAAAACCAGTTATCCCGAGAACTAAGCCCTGAAAACTGAAAGAATAAGATATTATTAATGACTATGGATGTGATATTGTGCCCAGTCACCACCAGAGCCTTCTATTGTCACTTGCTACTAGGAATAATCACTTGGGCTAACCTTACCAATGCCGGTAGCTATCATAGGAAAAGACTACCTTATATGCAATAATTCATGGTTTTAATAGAAAAATTCTTAGAAATTATCATCTTACCCACCTTGAATTAAAGGACATAATTAGTGTAGTAATAAGAACCATTTTGCCCTGGCTGGTTTGGCTCAGTGGATTGAGCGTCGGCCTGCGAGCTAAGTGTCGCTGGTTCGATCTTCCAGTCAGGGCACATCAGAGAAGGAAAACTCTGACTCCAAAAAACCTCCGCTGCCTTGCGGCATACCTCTTCAGGGGAAAGGCTAAGGGAGTAAACCCCGACAGAAAATCCGGAGCCAGAGTCCCTAAGGCGGTTTGACGTTGTAGTCAACACCGGCAACTCCTGCGGCGCACCTGAAGCCAAGCTGTATTGACTCTGTCTTTCCCTTGGACCCTTCAGCTGCGAAGAGAGGGGGGGTCTGCTGCATGGGCAACAGCAGACCCTCCATATCACCCTGCCCAGGCTCTGTAGCTTCAGCTTCACTGGAGAGGACACCCCAGCGTCATCGCAAGATGTCGATTCAACACGGGAGGAGACAGATACTGTGTCACTCCCGAGTCGGACTGCACAGCCATTCTCGGCGGTGCAGATAGACTCTTAAGAAGCTACACCATCGTCTCTCGAGACGGACGGCTGCCGACGAATAAGAACCATTTCTGTGTAGCAATAAGAGCTTGTCTTATCACATCCAAGGGAAACCTACTGCTCAGGGACAGCGTCTATTCTATCCCTCTCACCCAGTAAGCCATTTGAGGCATTTGCACTAGTCTCCCGCAGTTTCTCCTATCCTATGAGGATGCTCTTCACAGGAAATCGTATTGACCTTGTAAGGCCTTCCTCTGTTCTCAGGGGAGATGTAAAGGAAAGTGGGAGAGGCCCAGGGGAGGGTGTCAGCAGTTGCCTGGAGAGGTGACTGTTGCCAGAACCACAGGTGGAGAGGAAGTTGTGCTAATTAACTAAATTTGGCTCTACAGCTTTGTTGGTCTTCTAAGCCCAGAATGACACCTGTCTCCCTCAGTGAGCTCTGGCTGAACTTAGAAGTGCTTCTGTCTAAAGATAATGAGTAAGTTTGAGCTCTGAAGTCAGACTACCCAGATTTAAATATCAGCTCTGCCACTTCCTGGCTGTGTGACTTTACCAAGTTACTTAGCTTCTCTGAGTTTTAATTTTCTCATCTGAAAGGGTACATAAAATTGAAACCTCTTTCTGCAGACTTTTTGGGAGGATTAAATGAAATAGTTCTTAGAACTGTGAAAATATAAAATTATTATCAGTGGAAGTGGGGTTCTTGCAGTGTCTCAAAGAAAAATATTTCCTGAGACCCACACGGTATGGTTTATTAATGATGTATAATTAAGGGGGTTTCTCTCCTGACCTTCCAATGTCCACTCTCCATCTCGCCATGGAAAAAGTTTGTCTTCAGTAGGGCTAAGATGCAGACCATTGCCCAGAGTTTCTGCTGCATATTGAAGCCCAGCCAAGTCCAGCATCCAGCTAGGTTTCCAGCTGCAGTCCATTGCTGTGCTTGATATCCAGGCTCCCTCATGGAGGCCATGGGCCATGTGGCTGCTAAGGTCATGTGGCCATGGAGAGTACAGGTGTGTGCACCATGTGAGTATGGGTCACAAGTGAGAGAGAAAGAGAGAGAGAGAGAGAGAGAGAGAGAGAGAGAGAGAGAGAGAGAGAGAGAGAGAGAGAGAGACGGACAGACAGACAGACAGAGACAGAGAGAGAGACAGAGAGAGGGAGAGGGAGAAAAGGTGCTTCTTTGCTCCTCTGGGGATAAAACTAGGAGCTTGGGTTTGGGACAGACCAGATGCTTTATCAAAATTGCAAATCAACTTCCCAAGTGTTTGCAGGCTTTTCATAGGGTCCATCCCCCAGTTAGACTGACAGGCCTCTATGGTCTAGCACCTCCTCCTACTCCCTGGTGAAGCAAACAGGCTCCTGCTTTCCAGTTTATTAAGCTCAATGTCTAGTCTCTTTTGCTTCCCTTCTCAATATTTAGCTAAACACTGATGATTAACAAAATGAGTGCTAAATAAATGGTGCTAGTTGCCGTGGGCACTGACGCTCTCTTCCAATCATTTATCATCCTCGTGAAATGCCCTGTCCTTGTTTGGTTTTGCACACCCACCCCTATAAAGCCTTCTTATTTTGGGCGAAGCTTACGTTCCCTTGGCTCAATATCCCTCCCACTCAGAGATGGGGGACCTGGCAGAGGCCTAAACAAATCAGCATAGTCTCATCCTCTGGCCACGGTTATTGGTCCTAGGGTAGGTTTGTGATCCAATTTGATCTAATGATTTATGGGGACTTCTGGGGAAGAAAAGCATCTTTTATTTTCTGAGAGAGGTTTCAGAAGGAAGGTGGCATTATCATCATCATGATCATCATTATTGCTATTACTATAATTATTATTTTGGATGACAGTTCTAGGCTTTCTGGAGAGTTCCAACATTTGCCTTTTACCACCTGTGAGCCTGCTGTGAAGAGAATAGTAAGTGCTTCACACACAAAAAAAAAACAGACCAAAGAGATTTATTGAACTTCTCCATGAGCATAAGGGACAGTGACAAGGTTAGACTCTTCACAAGATTCCCCAGAGGTTAGACGCTCTGAGATCAGTCAAGGAGCTGAGCTACTTGAGGGAGGGAGGTCTAGTGTTGCGTCTCTAGAGCCTTTTGAAAATTCCTCATGAATTTTTAACTACAAGAGGGCAGCAAGTTATGTGACATCATCAATCCTGAAAAAGCAAGTTCTCCAAGGTCCTTGACTTCCTTCAAATATTCACCAGAGGGAAATATTCTGATGTCTTTTTATGTTTCTAAAAGAAAAGCAATGACATCTCAGAGAATACTGTGGCTGCAAAACTTGCAATTTCAAGTCCATTTATGAGGTACTAATGCAGGCACCAGCAATCTGTGGCATGTAGGCCAGTGAAAACAGACCAGTTTTCATCGTCAGGAATCAATTGCCACCCTACCCCTGAACCAGAGTTCCCACTGATGGAAAGAACTACCACAGGGCAGTAAAAAGCAGTAGCTTACAAATATTTCCAGCCTCATGTTAGCAGTTTGGTGTATCCACCCTGGGGAGAGAGACAACCTTGGCATGCCAATTTTCAAAGCCTGCCAATCTCTGTAGCAAAGCACAGTAAAATTAACTGACATTTGTATTTTGTTTTGTTGCTTGGTTCCCTATAATGCTTATATTTTTCTTTAGTTTAACTAAGTGGTTACCAGGCTTAACATTTATTCTTGACTAACTAAAAACACCAGATTATAATTCATTAAAGTGAATACCTTCAAAAGCATAATTATATAGATACTATTTAAGTAAGCAAAGGGAAAGAATGTAATCAAGCCTGATTCTCAAGAGCCTTTTGAAAATGCTTCATGAATTTTTAACTGCAAGAGAGTAAGAACTTGTCTTTATGACTCAGCTGAAGAATGCTTTCTCATAACCCACTGCTTTCATCTGAAGTTCAGAAGAAAAGAACATTATCTATTACATCATCAGTATCACTGGTTATAACACCTTGGGTTTCCCTTGGAAACTTGGTTCTGGCATTTAAATCTCTAACAAGTACCCAGATTCAGGGAAAGAACCATTCAGGTGAGTATCCCACCACTTCCCACGACTTTGTCAAGGGGCGAGCTCCTCTCTGGGTTTCCCTTCTGGGTGATCCAGCTCAAAGAGAAAAATCCTGGCTAAGAAACTTCAGCAGCATGATGATCTGACAAAGGGTCAATGAACTGACAGCTGTTTCAGCAAGGTAACACACCTGTGGCCCATGTCATAGAACAGACCAAGTACCTGCCCTCAAGGAGTTTATAGCCTAAAAATTGACTGTGTAGGATTAAATCAATGTGGGAAAACAGAACAAATGATGAGCCAAGGAAGCAAGATGAGAAATGAGGATGAATCACTCTTCAGTGATCAATATTGTTTCACTGAATTCTATCTTGGGCCCTCAGAGACAGCAAAGCTACACAAGAATACTGCAAGGTTAATAATAACCAGGAGGCCTGGGTTCTACTTCCAGCTCTACTCTTTGTAGCAAGAATAAATATTAACAAAACACATGGGTTTAACACCTGCTAGGCTGAAAATAAGAAGATTCTTTCCAAGCTTATATCTACCTGGGGTGGTAGAAAATTTATCATTGATCTCATTTAGGGGAGCTGCTTCCACTTCTCTGGGGTTTCAGGTGACTTGTAAGTCTAGAATCCAGGAGAAGGCACTCTACTGTTGGGTTCATCTTGGTCATGCTTTCTGGGAACCTTGGATATAGGAAATGTTTCCAAGGTTGGGAAGTGCTTCAGAGCCCATGTCCAGCTGCCTGAGTTACAACACATGGTCATTCTTGTGTAGGCTGTGTGTGCGCCCCAAAGTTCTATGAATGAGCACAGTGCTGGTCCTCACTCAGAAGTATTGACCCCTTCACCCTCAAAGAAGCCTTAAAGCCTCTCTCTTCTTCAAATGGATCCAATTCAACTTTCTCCAAACTTTGAAGTCCTCTTTCATTTTCAGATGTTTTGCTACTATTGCTTTCATGAGCTTATGCCTTGAAAACAAAAGTTGAGGCTCAGTTTACCTGCCAGGTATCTGGCAACTTCTGCTTTTGGCCCCATAACACAAGAGCCTGTCCATGGAAACAAAAGTCTTAACTACCTTTCAGGGTGGAGAGGGAAATCCATTCACAACAGTGAGAATAAAACATGACTTCAATTGATAGGTTGTCCTGTTACCCTCAGTGTGAGTGGCACAAGCAATTCCATGATCTGTTCCTCTTCCAACATCACAGTGATTGGGGTATTTCAGGAGTGGCCAAGTGGTTTTGTCACTTATTTTTCAAAAAAAAAAAAAAGGATTTAAGCATGAAAAATGCACATAATGCAGTGAGATAAAAGTACAAATAGTTTTTAAAGGAGAAAAAAGGACTAGAAAATAAGATTAAGTTAGGTGTGTCATATATCAAAAATCATGCCTTAAAATCCTATGCGCTTGCTAGATAAAGTTGGGTCACAAATGTCACAAATTTGGTTATAAACTATCAATCTGTGAATATGGAAAGCAATCTCTTTACATAACTGACAGTATCTAAAAGGTTTTAAAAAATAACAGCTTCTGATATGATTTATACAAGCCTAGTCTGGAATTCTGTTCACGTCCAGAGGGGCTGTGAGGTTAGATGTGGTGGAGGAAGTGTACTAACGGTTACAGAATGTCTCCATGGGGCCAGACACTACCTCCATATTTTCCAATTTAATACTCAAAACAACTTTTTAAGTACAAATCCAGTGCACTTTACACTGTCCTTTACTTCCCCTCAGAAAAAGAAGGTCCTGCTGAGTACTTAATGCAAAATCAAGGTTGAGTCTCATGGTACATATCAATAAGGAATCTTCCACAAAATTTGAATTAAAGGACTTTAACCAAGATTATTGGTACTCACAGCCATTCTTTAAAATGACAATAAATTCTGTTGATCCTTGCTTTGGACAAAGCTTCTCAGGGATGGTTGGCTGGCCCAACACAAAGCTTCCTGAAATCACTGGTGTCCCTTATGTAGAGCTTTGTAACAATTATATCAGCTTGGCCATGGGACACTGCCCACAGATGTTCTGTGAGAAATTAGAGCTTAGAAAGAGAAGCCAGTGTTATTCCAGCTGAGTCTAATCTTTGATTCAACCCACCTGAAAGCTTAAATGTGTACATTTTAAGGTAGATTTGATTTAAATGTCTATTGACAAGTACATGGGTATATACTGAAATAGGAGTAGGGTGTAATGTGGGTTCTGTAGTTTTCAAGTATTACTCTCTGACCCTTCTATCCCATGATCAAACTGATACCCTTTAATATAGTTCTCTTCCCCTTTAGCTCACTAATGTGGATTCTATTCTCTGAACTGAAAACTCCAGTGATATAATATCTGTAGAGGAGAGAGAGAGTAAAGGAATAAAATTCATGTGGATATTAAGCTATAATTAAATACTAGCTAAAATGTGTATGTGTACTAGAAATAGATATTGATGCCCTAGTTTTATCCTTTAATTCTATGTTTATTTCCTTATTTAGATTTTAAGTACCTCAAAGACCAAAACCTCATCTTCTCATCAGAGTAGAGTATTTAAGAACATGCGCTCTGCCACCAGACTCTCTGATATGAAAACTGACTTCTCCATTTTTAGCTATGTGATCGTGGGCAAGATACATAACTTCTCTGTGCCTCAGTTTCCTCATTGAAAAAATGAGAATAATATTTATATTTCCTTATAAGTGTTCAGATTCAATGTGATAATAACAATAAAGGGCTTACCATAGTTTCTGCCATGTGATGAGACTTAATAAATACTAGCTGTCATTCTTATCACATCATAACTCTATAGAACTTGTTATAGTGGCAGTGACAGCCAGTGTGAACAAAGAAATAAAAGTGTGTAGAAATCACCTTCAATCCTGTAATATTTTTGTAGCTGATAAAAACTACCCTTCTCACTCTCTAAACTTTGGGGGTTTCTCTGAAGGTTTTTTCTTGCTCCTTGATGGAGGAATGGTGAGCACAGAACCATTTTAGACTGTCAACTTGCTTTAGTATCCCCCAGCTGTTTTACACGCTCCCTCCAGCCGTTCTAATTACCAGCTCCATTTATATATCCCCCTTCCCAAGTCTCCTCTCTATCTGATTTCACATGAAATTCATACAGGCAGTGTCGTGCAAGTCTCCATGGTGACAATTCATTCTCTGGTCTCCACGGTGACACTTGCAAACACTTATAACCTCTCAAATTCATTTTGTTTGTTTGTTTGAAATGTCTACTGATTTGTTTATAGTCTAAGCCATGCATAACATCACAAATCTGCATCTTTCCAGGAATAAAAAGAAAGGAGAGACAGGAACGAGAATGATATGAAATAATATTTAGACATGTCTCATATGGGAATAAGCCTCTAAAAAAATGTATGGGGGAAACCAAAACCAAAAATTTTATTCTATCCCTTAATATTTCAGAAATGCATAGTTAGCACTTAAACTTATTTTCAATTTGTTTTTAATGATAGATCAACTAGTGTCTCAGTAAAAATAAAAATGTGTGGGACAAACCTCACTGAAATCTAGATCTAAGTATGACCACCTGTCCCAGGAGTGAGGGGTTTCCTGGCACATGAGATTTCTAGTACTAAAATCAGGATAGCCCTGGGCTTCCCAATTTTTTTCACTTTGTTGAGGGGCTGAATAAAATGATTGCTGTGATTCCTCCAAGATTGAATGTTTGTGATTCTATACATATAGTAGAGATGGGTGTTTTCCCTAGGAGCACCCAAGTTCACTGTGAAGATGGTAATCGTGCTTCACTTCCCAATTATAAAAACATATTGGAAGTAAAAGTACATTTCTTTTAGAACTGATCATGCTTAGATGTGGTAGTGAGCCAAGTAACTGGTCAGGTCTTGAACTCTAGTGAAGTGACTTAAATCATATATATTCTTTTCACTTGGGTTGTTCAATATTTTCACCAAAGAAGGAAAATCTGTTTGGAGGAATGGGTGAGAGTGAGTTATATTTATTTTTCAAAGCAACTGTATGGTTCAGGGCACATCACCCTCCCATTGCAAGCACCTTTAACCACCAGTAAGAAACTCATGGTGTGTAGACTTCTGCATTCTCTCAATTTTGCCTGAGAAATGAGAATGGATGTTAAAAGGCACCAGGTCCACTGATCTCTTTGCCTTATCGCAAGAGAAAAGACAACATGCTAAAATGTAAGGAATTATTCAGAACAAATAATTTGTTATTTTCACATAACTCAAAGATGTTATTCAGGGGTGTGCAAGATCAGTGAGCTGGGTGGAGATATTTCAGCAGAAGAAACATATTGATGTTTCCATTTCAGTTCACAGCATTTGTGTGCCCCTTGCAACAATTTATATATGAAGAAAAGAAATTGTTTTCGTAGAAAGAATATGTACAACACTCTCTTTCTCCCCTACCGCTGAAATGCATGTTCACCATGTTAGGCGAGGCTTCTTTCTTCACAGATGATTCTTTTACAAGTTGGTAACTCTGATGTGAAGCATTGCTCACTAGCGCAGTTTCATTATCGATAGGCCTGGGTGTCTACTGCAGGTTTATCTGCCTGTTTATCTGTCTGCATGCCTTGAAAAATATTTATTTATGAAACGACAATTATATAGAGAAAGATTAAAGGAAAAAAGACCCTTTAGTTAAAAGGATGTTTGTTAGAAATCCTTTGGACTTATCTATCTCTGTTTACTGTAATCCTATTTTTCCTAAAATTTTTTCAGAATTAAAATTAATTCTCTGATTTTTCTTCACTATTATAAAATTAATCTATTGGTTATTCTCTTCTATAGTAGGATGGAGTCTGCTGTCACCTTCATTTTCATTATTCCTCCCTACTCTTGCCTTTGAGGAGAGGGAGTATCTTCCAAAACATGCAGCCACTGAAATTATGTTATGACAAGTGATCAATTTAGCATAGAGAGTTTTGCTTGCCTTATATAGGCACTGGGCATTGAAGAATTTATAAATTGATCTTTGCTTTTTGGGAGTTAGAAACAGGAACAGGCCTTACTGGCCTTGACCTCTGATACCTTGAGGGCAAGGCAGAAGGTGCAAAGGGAAAAAGAACTTCCTAGTGTAAACCTTTGGTTAATTCTGTGTAGTTTAAAAACAAACCACAGTGGGAATATTTGAACCATCTTCTGAACGCTATGCATGTTTATGATCACCTACAAATAAACTGTGATTCATACTTGTAATGGAGTATACCTAACAGATATGAGAGGGGGTGGCATTGTTGAACTACAGTAAAGGAACTGGCCACACAAAATGAAATAAGCCAGGACCATTGAACCACTGCAAACTACATGCAGACCCAGTCTGAGCTGTTGATGTACTTGGTGTACCGCCTCCTCATGCCCTGCAGGGCTGTAAAATGGGAGACTGGATAATGTCTTAGTAGAAATCCGGAACTATGCTTTAATGAGGAGGCTCCTTAGTATGATTTCACAAAAGATTTCCTACAGAAGGTGTCGGAGGAAGGGGGATGATGGACCTTTGCATCATCCATTACAGAATTTAAAGAAGGCTGGTTTAGTCCTAGGGCATGACAGAAGGTGCATAGGCAGAATGCCAGAACTAGGAGAGGACTGGTCACCATCCAATCTGACCCCCTGCCTCTCGCCAGGGTCCCGGTCCCAGGAGTAAGAGAGAAAGCAATGGTGCTTGCTCCAGAGGAGGCGGTCTCAGATAGCACAAGCTGCTGATGTTTGTGGAGCCTGTAGATTAAGTGCTAGATTTTGAACTGTTGATTGAACACATTTAGGAAATGCTCTATGAGTGGACTCCCAAGGAGCAGAAAGCATAGGAAGACTGTGGTGAGATCAAAGGAGTTGAATAGGACATAAAAAACTATCCAGAAACCTTGCTCCAAGACAGCCACTTACATCTAATTCTATTCCTGTCAATGAACTAGCCTTAAAAATGTTTATCAGCTGGGCAAAGGGCCTTTAAGGAAAGGGGGAAGACTGGGTATTGGGCAAGTTCTGTCACAGAAAAAGAAAGACTGGCATTTAAGAGCAAGCAAAAATCACAACAGAGTGGCTAGGCAGCATCTCAGACACAAGCCCCTATCTCCTGATACAGAGAATTCCAAGACAGAGAAAGGAAGAGGGGGAGTGTTAGGGTGATGAGTGGGGGTTACTATTTTATATAGCTCTGCTCAGATTTGGGTAGAAACTTGCAGCACATATTGAACACTGAGCAGAGTTTTGATTAACTAAAAGTGAGGTTAGGTTCCCTCTCTCTGGGAACAGAATACCTTTCCAGATATTAGGGTACATAAGAGGAAATCACTATTTATTAATACATATTTATTCATTCACTTATTATTTCAGCAAATACTTAGGCGGGCATTACACTGAATGCTGGGGTCACAGAAGGGTGAGAGAGCCATGTCTGCTTTCCCATATAGTCCTTTTGGTAGGTTCCTTAATCTCTGACCCAGAGCTCATAAATGAATAACTGTGAACCACATATATGATTTATTTGACCTACAAAGTATTAACTAATGCAGTATATTAACTAATGCAGTGTTTTCACAAATGCATACTAATTGATAGCTGTCACGAGTTAAATTGTGTCCCCCCTGCAAAATATATGTTGAAGTCTAAACCCCCAACCCCTTAGAATGTGGCTTTATTTGGAAAGAGGAGCCTTGCAGATGTAATTAGTTAAGATCAGGTCAACTAGTAGGATGGGCCCTCATTCAACATGACTGGCGTCCTTCTAAGAAGAAAAGAAGGGACACAGGCCCATGAAGGAGAAGGCTATGTAAGGCTCAGACTGAGTAATGCAGCTGCAAGCATAGGAATAGCAAGAATTGCTGGCCACCACCAGAAGCTAGAGAGGCTTTATTTTCTGCTTCTAGTCACAGCCTTACTCAATGGACTTGACCATGGAATTTTGTGTTGTCAAAGGTCAATAGGTCTTTACTCAGAAATCTCAGTGGACATTTATCTGCCCAATCTCTTTATTATTGCTACCCCCACTGTACTGCCTACTATATTTCTCTCCATATCTATCTATCTATCTATCTATCTATCTATCTATCTATCTATCTATCTATCATCTACCTATTTTAGCCTCTTGGCTTTCTATCATGTCCCCTCCCACTAGAATATTTATTCCCCAAGGGCAGGCATTTGTCACTTTTGTTCACAGTGGCAGGTCCAATGCCTAGAGAAGTGCCTTCCCTAAGAATCAAGAAACTGTGGTAGGCCAAAGCTGAAATAAATCCTCAAAATCAGCTAATTTAACCAACACAGTTTTTTAACCCTGGGGGAAAATAATCAGGCCCAGAGAGGCCACATGATTTGGCAAAGGTCATACAACCAATTAGTGGCTGAGTCAGGATCAGGACCAGATTTTCTGTCCCAAGTCCAATGATTATTCTGTAGTTCCAGGATGCCTCCTTGCTAACATAGTCATAGTGTTTAGATCTTAAGTACAGAAGTATCAAGTGATAATTGAAAAATGATAGCTTATATGTATTCCATCTAATTATTTATCTGCTAAATGATTTAAAAACAAAACTGAAAACATATTTAGTTTATGCTCCTGACATTGTAACTGTGTAAAAACTTTGTTTCTTTAACATGACCTTTTCTCCTTTCTCTCTTAATTCAAATTGGCTTCCTCCAGCACCTGACTCACCTGTCTCCTTCTCCCTTGCACGACCACTCCCTTAATCATTAAGCCCTTAGGAAAATGAGGTTCTGATCAGCATTAAATAATCTTAGAAACAAAGTCTTGGGTCTGTTGACCACAGATAAATAGTTTCAGTCAAACTAGAGATAACATCTAGGCCTCAGTTGTATGTCAGCTCCAGCCCAGAAAAGCTGTGAAACCAGATGAACCAATGCCATGGCTGACATCAGGACCAGATACATTGATCAACTACCCCTACCCCAGGGCCAACCAATCAGTAGCCTGATCCTAACTCCTTAGTCACCATGGTTAATGGTTTTCTTCCTCTAAAATTCTTCCCCTGGAAGCCATCACAGTGCCAGGCTTTGAGCATTAGCTAAGCTAAGGCTCAGGGCTTGGGCCCCTTTCTCAAGTAATAAAACCTTATTTTCTTTTCTGCAGATAGCTATATTGTGTCCCCTTTGTTAATGAGGTAATAAGAAATAAAACTGTAACCCACCCATAAGGTTTGAAATATAGTATAATGCTAGAAAACCAAATGATGGTTTTTGTTAATTAACCCCTACAGCCTTTAGGGGAAAGTTCAGTCTAGCAGTTGAAAAAGAATACCACGTCAAAAAGAGAATAGCATGTATTCAACTATATGTCATTCATTCAGCACGAATGTAATAAGGTCCAGATCTTTCTGATGACCGAAACCAGATACAGTACCTGTCCTGTAGAGAATATATTCTTGAGCTGTGTTTTCCAAAGTTGCCCAATGAGAGCAGTTTTCCTTGGGGGTGAGAAGCACTTGTAAAATATGCAGATTACTAATCTCTATCCTAGACCTACAAAATCAGAATCACAGGGAAAGATTCAGGAATCCGTGTTTACAGGGTATTCAAGTTCATTTTTATCAGGTAAGTTTCAGAAACAGTTTTAGTGGAAGCTATTGACATTGATCCTGTATTTACACTGATTCATATGTTATTTGCAAAATAAGTGCTATGGAAAACATACACAGTGATTGTTCATTAATTATTTATTCAATATGTACTTATAGAGCACCTAATGTGCGCCAAACACTGCTTTAGGTGCTAGGGATACAGCAGTAAACAAAACAGCTGAGATCCCTGCCCTCACCAAGCTTGCATCCTAGTGAGGGAACAGAGGAGGAGCACACACTCAAATGAGAAAGTTCCACATGGTTGTAAGTGCCATTCCATGGTGGAATGCCTTTTTGTACCAGGTAACCAGGCTAGGAGGAAAAGACAGAGAAGGGGAGGAAGCAGTAGTGGTTCCCTGCCACTCAGGAGGTCAAGCTTCAGGGGATGGAGAAGAAGTACTGGGATAAGTCTGGGCTGATTTCAGAACAAAAGTCTTGATCTGTCATTTTATAGGCCCATTTTGGGAAGACTGCATACTTCTCAGAGAAGTCCAGAGATTAGCACTACCCACTCTATCCAACAAGGCACTGGGAGTGTAACTGAGGAAGTGGGGCCCATGCACATGGCGCCTTGGTGCATGACACAACAATTAGGTTTTTATTTACATGAGCAAAACTTTGGGGGTGGGGGGCCTGGGAGCACTTCAGCTCCCAGCCCTGTTCTCCCATGAGACCCAGCACTTCCCTTGCTTCCCACCAGGCTATAAGCCAAAAACAAGCCTATAGTTTCCCATAGCTTATCTTAAGCCAGCTGTGCAAACAGTTCTCCAGTCCCTCTGGAAGGTACACTCATGGGTTTCAGTCACCATTCTCTTGCAGCAGCTCTCTCCTTCAGGATCTTGAGTACATTGTGCTCAGCCTCCATGTAGTAGTCCAGAAAAACATGTGCCATGTTACACTGGATCGTGGTGAAGTCCAGGAAAGGCATAAGTCCCAAGAGAGTGGCCTCTCCATACGTCCCAAGTCCTACGAGTCCAATGGAGTCTGGGCCTGAGAGCCAGCAGGTCAGCATCTTGCAAGGCAGAGTTCTTGGTGGTTTGGGAGTCAGCTGGAGTGGGCACGATCAGGCAGCACCATGCTTCATTTTTCACTAGCCCAGGCCACATGGCTGAATCCTGACCATAAACTACACGGCTATTTGCTTACTTCTCCCTTCTCACAGTGGAACAGCTGCATCACAAACTGCATAGCTGCTGATTCACTACAGGCATCATGGCTGAATCCCATCCCAGCTCAGGGCTCCTTCCTCACGGCTACTCCTCCTCCTTCTCTTCTACACTCACTCTGTCTGCATGGCCCTCTCTCATGGTGGACCAGCTCTATTACAAACTGCCTCTCTGCTACATCCTGGCTCTCTCCTCATGGCTTCCCGCCCTTATTTTAAATCCTGACCCAGAGCTTCCAACGTAACCTCCTACTTAGCTCCTCCCACGATAAGCCACATTTGCCAGTTTCTCTGTATCGTTTATATTCCTTTGACTGCCATTTTTAGTCAAGGAAACAGTGACTCAGTACCACAGTGGTCTCTGCCTCCCTGCCTCTTGAGCAGGTGCTATAGATGCTTCCCGCTCCCCAACCCCCAACCTCTGCCATGTCCTGAGTCACTGAATGCTTGCAGAGTCAAGTAGGCCTTTTCCCCTGGGGTGGTAGTATAGCTATTACTAGCTAACAACTTGCTATAGTTATGCAAAGTATCTTAAGCTGTATCATCTGCTTCTTCCCAGCATGTCTGTTTCAAGGACTTCTTGCTCAGCACCCCATTTAAGAGGAGAATAAAATTGGCTGAGAAAGCTTGCGTGGAATGTTCTCTCTACTCCATGGATTCTCCATGGATATCCCCTGGACTGTAAGGGATCTAGAAGTTTCTACATATCTAGGGGTAAGAGAGTGGCATGTGGACATAGCTGAGGGTATCAGCTGGTGAACTCACCGGAGAAGAGGGGTTGCTGTGGAAGGAGCAGTATGTTTTGCAGCTGAGAGCCACAGCATAGATTGCACAAGCCAGGGGTCTACTGGGAATCAAGCCCAGACTCAAGACCTCAGTAGCACCAACAGATGAGAGACAAATGGGCAAGAGGAACCATAGGGCCTCAATCATGGTGAGCAAACCTGACTCAATTACATGTTATAGACTTCTTCAGAGACAAACCCATTGAGGATCCAGAGATGAGAAGACCTTCAGGGTCTGACTCCACACCACCCTCTACTCCGTCGGCAGCCATCCGTCTCCAGAGACGATGGTGTAGCTTCTTAAGAGTCTATCTGCACCGCCAAGAATGGCTGTGCAGTCCAACTCGGGAGTGACACGGTATCTGTCTCCTCCCGTGTTGCATCGACATCTTGTGATGACGCTGGAGTGTCCTCTCCAGTGAAGCTGAAGCTACAGAGCCTGGGCAGGGTGATATGGAGGGTCTGCTGTTGCCCATGCAGCAGACCCCCCCTCTCTTCGCAGCTGAAGGGTCCAAGGGAAAGACAGAGTCAATACAGCTTGGCTTCAGGTGCGCCGCAGGAGTTGCCGGTGTTGACTACAACGTCAAACCGCCTTAGGGACTCTGGCTCCGGATTTTCTGTCGGGGTTTACTCCCTTAGCCTTTCCCCTGAAGAGGTATGCCGCAAGGCAGCGGAGGTTTTTTGGAGTCAGAGTTTTCCTTCTCTGCCCACCCTCTACTATAAGAGGATATATTAGTCATCCTTACAAGGCTTTATCATGGATAAGAGGAGAGAGAGACTGTTTTAGAATTTTATTTTTAAATTATGAATATTTTCAAAGAAATACAAGAATAGAATAGTATAATGAACCCCCAAATATCTATTGCTCTTAATATAGATTTCTTTGTTACTCATATTTCCTCTATAACTTAAGCCTGTTTTTTGGAAAAAAAAATTTATAGCAAATCCTAGGCAGCATGGCATTTTGCTTGTGTGGATTTCAGTAGGCGTGGCACACAGCCAGTTTCTAACATGACCACAATACTATTATCACACCTTATGCAATTAACAATTATTTCATGGATTATTTAATATACAGCCTATTCTAAATGTCTTTGATTATTTCAAATTGCCATTTTCAGTTGGCTTGTTTGAATTGGGATTTAATCAAGGGTGCTGCATTTGGTTGTTATGTCTTTTGAGTGTCTCAATCTAGAGTAGTCCCCCTGCAGTCATCCAGAGCAGGAATTTAAGAAAGAAAAACAAGATTCAGCTTGAAAAAATAAATCAAGTTATCCTATTTTGCTAATGTTAGTCTAAAGGTGTACATTTTGACTCCACTGCAACAATAAGAAGCATGAATAGTCAAGGAGAATCTCATCTAAATGCAAGGTAACTTTAGGACATCTCTTCACATTAAGTATATTTACTGAAAAGCAGCTAGAATATACTATAGTAAAGGCTCTTACTCGGGAAATATTTTATGCACTATTTCCAAAGGTCATCGGGTGGACGTGCCCCTCAATTTTTTACTTGCCATGCTAAAAACCCTGCAAGACTCATTATCAGCAGCACCTACTCTGACTCACAGACTATTAGAGCCTTTTGAGAAATAACTTGGACTTCCCAGAAGACTAATGTACGTCAGCAAGCAAAAATATAATCAGCCATAAATCTTAAACCTATCAATGAGTACAGCTGTTTTTTTTTTTTAAGTTCAGTCATCTTTTGTTACTTTGAACCAAAAGAGGACTTACTTTCTTTTCTGTTTTAATAATCCACAATGTCTCAAAAAGCCATTCCACTTTAATGTTATTCCTTTCCTGCTATCATGCAGGTAATATGCAAATTATGGCTGAAGGACCAAAGGTCTTTGTTAGTTTCTCTTTGTTCTGTTTTATAGGTTGTTGGGGAACCAAAGAATAAATATCCCAAAAGCAAACAACAGAATTTAGACAGTGGTACAAGTATAGAGGAAGCTGCAACATGAAAAAACATTTTCAGTCTTTATTTGTGTAAATTCCCATTTTTAGAAATTGGATTCATTCCCTCTTACTAGTTTTTTGGTTAATTGCTACAAAAGTGTCTTTGGGAATGACTCCTCAAAATGGTAATTAAAACAATCTCCTGAAATGCAGACTGTCCTCACAGCCAACCCAGCTCATTCCTCTCCATGCTCACAGTAATATTTTTCTGGCTGGTGTCTGGCCAAAGATGCATTATTTATAGCAGAAACTCCAGAGCTCAAAGCATCCTGCCTACCTTTTGTTGTCAAGGTAACAACTTAGATTTTTCCCTTTCTATTGAAAGGTCAGATTTCTGATGATATGAGTCATAAAGCTCAGGGGAATTTTTAAAATTGAGATAGCACTTTTTCGAAGACAATTTAAAAACCAAGGTTTTATAAACATCCAGACTATTTAAAATTGGATTTAAACTACCAGGTGGTTTACAATAATTAAGCCAGCCACCTCCATGGTTGTATGTTGAAGAAATGCGGATCAATCACCTCCCCACCACGTGCGGAGCTCTCTCCGAAGGACGCAGCCCTCTCTGCTGCTTACTGAATTTATTACTTGCCAACCATAATTTCTATTTCTTGTTGGCATGAGGTGTGATGGAGATTCTTTAAAATATCTGTGGACCAAAAAGGGGCCACATACTAAACCTGACGTGCTCAGGGGAAGCCTGCATCATGGACCTTAAAAACTCAGAGACCTAAAGTAACAACATTAGATGGTCTGAAATGAAAACTTTCTAACAAAAAGTGAGTCATGGCAGGTAGTCATGTCTTAGGCCTGTATCTTCCTTGACAAAGGTCAATTTTTACCTTAACTGAGCCTGTCTCTTATGTTTTTGCATCTATGATAATATACCTTTGGAATGTCAAATTTCCTTTTTCTGCACCCCTCAAAGTACAGGCACCATGCCAGAGGGAGACTGCAAATCCCCTCGTTGTTATTGTTAATCATGTTAATTATTAACTGTTAACTATCCTGTACCCATCTATGGAAAAGAAGATGTGTCTATCATTTTCCTTTTTATCCAATCCCAGATGTGTCCCCCCCCTCTGCTTTCTCTAGCCTCCCTAATCTATCCCCAGTGGATTTCATGCAACCCACTTACATCTTCTCTATTGATTGTAATGTCTAAAATAAGGTGCAAAACTGCCATTTTTTTAGAGCATTTTCTTAATCTGTTAAGGTTTTGCTTCCTGACAATTGTTGCCAGTTTGGCTCAAATAAACTCATAAAAATTCTTACAGGTTTCAACATTTCTAACATTGACATACATTTTCTTTAAACTTCATATTTAAAAACTTCTAAAACTGCAATGGGAAGAATATTTTGGCATTGACTTTGAAGTGGAATTTTTGGCTGGTGATAATAATAGCACTTACCTGTGGCCTGATACTATTTTAAATATATCTGTTAACTAACTTAATTCTCAAAACAACACTCTGAGGCAGAAAATATTATCCTCTCAAATGCTTTTTTACAAACAAGGGACGTGAGACACAGATTGGGTGAGCAATTTATCCCAAGTCAGAACACACACAAAAAAGGCAGAATTTGATCCTAACAGGTCCATTAATGTATATATTCTTAAGGGTTCTTCCATGATTCCTCTTCAGTGGCTCATGTCTCTAATGGCGATACAGGAAGGCTCTCAGGTGGCCTTCTTCTCCAGAGGGACAGAAAGGAAACTACCATTTGTGCTTTCATCGGACCCTCCAACTCCTATAATGCCCCCTCCCTTATAGAGCCACCCCCAACTCTCACCAAGTAAACACATCTATGGGCCTTTGAATGAATTTTTATTTTTCCAAGATATGTTCTCCCAATCACATATCTAGGGAGAGAGTTGAGTAAAGTTCCAGAAACTCTTCTTTTAGACTCACCAAAGATCAACTTTATGTTTCCAGTTTTAAGGTGTGGTGAATTCAGTATGCTTTGAGTCCTAGCTATGGCAATCAGCAATCTACTTTATTTATAATAATAGCTACCTTTATTTTACTAAGCACATACTATATGCCAGGGACGCTAAATAAACTATGTTTTCATCTTCACAACATCCCTATGAGATGTTATGAATCCATTGAAGGACTCGGGGGCCATGGCTGTGAGGAAGTCACACAACTGGGAAGGGGAAGAGTCAGGGTTAGAACTCATGTCTGCTTCCCTCCCAAGTCTAGTCTTTCGCAGCATAATTTTCTACTTATTTTAACAAATTATAAATCATTACCTCAATCCAACCTTGTTCAAAAGAGCTTTAAAAACAAAGTTTGTGAAAATTTAGGTGCATAATATTAGGTTTGCAAAATAGATTGGCTTGTTTGAACCAACTGTAAACAATGATCATGAAAAAAACTAGGTGTTTTTTTTTTTAAAGATAGATAACATTTCACTAAAACAAAATTTCCAATAACTGCTAGTTTCTTTTTATGATGCAAAGATGGCATTTCACAGTTACTCTGAGACACCGCTCATTCTTGACAATGAACTTGTGTCAGTGGCTTACAGGGGACAGGCTGTGGAATTAGGGTATTCTTCAGAGCCCTCTCTCCACAAGGAGAATAACCACGGACCTATTTTCTCCTTTGAGTAAAAAGTGACCACTGCTTTCTGCTCCATCTCCTGTTTTTCATACTCAGAGAGGGATCACAAACCCTAAGGAGTTTCAGCAAAGCATCCTTTTGGTTCTCCCTCTCCATATACATAGCTACACAATGGAGTTCATTCTAATTTACAGAAGATTGTCTAGATCCTAGGAACATCTGACTCATATGTGTTTGAGACCTGCATAACCACAGGTAAAATTAGACTGGATGCACCCATTTTTACACAAAGAAAACATTATAAAGCTGTGGATAACTACACAGTTCGGAGGAGCCTCAGTAGAAGTCACATGGCTTCTTCAAGCAGAATGTCTATAATTAGTTAAAGCCTGACGCAACAAAGTGGGGAACAAATAGACACTTATCTAGCTTGTTAGATGTTTATGTAGCTTGTTTGCTCTACTATCCTAGCCCTTTCTCCCTGCCCTTCATGTGGCTGGCTCCTTCTTATCCTCAGTTCTCAGCTCAATAGCCCCGAGAGATTCTCTGGTGGTGCTAGCACTCAGGCTAATGCAGGGACATCTTGCTATTCTCTCTCCCCAGAGACTAATTCACCCTCCTCCCCACCTTCAGAGTCATCATTATAATTTGCAATTATACATTTATTTGTTTACTTATATGTGGTTTGCCTACTCAATGGTTTGCATGCTTCTGTGAGGGCAGAGGCTATATCCACTCTAATAGCAGCATTGAGTTTGGCTCCTGGCCAAAAACCTGTGTATGATTTTTCAGGCCAGATCATAGGCTTTTACAAAGGCTCTATGTGGCAGGCCTGACAGAGGAGAGCTGCCCTCCCCATACCCAACTTGGTGCATAGCCATGCACTGCAGTTGTAAAGTGTGTTGCAGTCAAGGACTCAGGCATCCTGGATAGTCATGCTCTTGTGCATATGAGGGGGGACTCTCCAAAATACTGGAGTTTATTTATAAAAAATTGTGTATTTATTCTTACATGTTTAAACTTCAGTCACCTTCAAAGTACTCTTCTTTTGATGCAATACACATACTGAGACTTTTTTTCCACCGCTCAAAACAGTTTTTGAACTCGTCAATTTTGATGCCTTTTAGTGCTTCTGTCATTTTTTGTTTCACGTCTTTCACATCGCCAAAATGTTTCCCTTTGAGGGCTTTTTTCATCCAGGGAAACAAACAAACAAAAAAGTCACTTGTGCCGAGATCAGGTGAATAGGGAGGGTGGGACATGGGGGTTATGCAGTTTCAGGCCAAAAACTGCTGAACACTCAGCGCGGTGTGGGCAGGTGTGCTCGTGAATCACCCATCATAAATAAAATAGGAAAATGGGCTGAAAGAGTCATCAAAAAAATTCACTGAAGTCAAATGCAGCCTCTCACAGCAATGCCAGCTGGTACACTGATACAGATGGGTTCCTAGAACTCTCACCTAGTAGGGGAAGCCTGCACTACAAGAGGCCTGCCCTCCAGAGGAAAATCCTGGTTTTCATGGGGTTCCCCCTCATATCTGTACTCATAGCCAGGCAATATCTACTTGGAGGCCTCTTTATTGGGACCATAAGTAGAGGACTTATCAGGCCTCTATAGTGAGACTTCCTAATAAGGAAAGAGGGAGAGAAAATATGAAGACACTTTTCTACATTCTACTTAGTACTGAATATTTTTTCACTTCTAGCTCTTTTCCTTCCACCTACACCTCCTTTCCAAACCCTGGCTCCTGGGTCCATAACATGGTAGAGGTCTTTTGACCAGGACTTTCTTGACAGTGAGACAATTCTCCATGTTTGTGATGAGCCATTTAACCCTAACAAGTGTCATTCCATGGGGTAAAATGGAACGCTGGGTGAATCGGCGCTTTCTCTAGTGCAACCTCTTGTTTATGCTATCACAGTAAGTGACGAAAGTCTTATTTTGCCTTGCTGTCTTAATCATCTACTCCTATATGTTGTGGCTTAGCTTAGCTCTTGACAGAGTAGGTGCTCCATAAATATTTAAAAAAATATTAAATTAGTGAATGAACGAATAATCTCTTGAGCTATTATGTTAAGTACTTTAGTCATTCTATAAACATTTACAGAATACCTACAATGTACCTGGCACTGTTCTAGACTTCTGAGATCCCTACAAAGGCTCCCTACCATCAAACAGCTTATATTACATGCATACTATCATTATTCCAGTTAAGCCTCACAGCAATCCTGTCAGGTAAAAATTGAAAATTATAAAGGCTAAGAATTTGCTTATGGTCACAAAACTTGTGAGTAGCAGAACTGCACTTGACAATTCTCTTCTTTCTCTGGTACCACGGCCTTGTGCCCACTCAAACCACTAGTTTCTCTTCTGATACCAGGGATCCAGAATTCAGTTACACAAGATCAGGGATATCGTGGCCTCTCACTTTGCAGGCACTCAAAGGCTGGCAGAAGGAGCCCCAGAAGCCCCAGAGGTGCCCAGCCAATGAAGCACCCTCTGGCAGCTTCAACTCCACTAGTGGTTATAGGATTGGCCAAACCTGTGCATCCATGATCCTCTGCTTCTGCCCCTAATGAAGGCTCAGCTGAGTCCTCCAAAGAAATCTGAAGGGGAACCTTCAGCTGCAGTGGGGAAGGAAAGGGAGACAAAAGGACAGAGAGGCAGTGATGGTTCTTACTTTCCTTTGTCAGCAGTTCTAAAGAAGGTCCCTTGCTGAAGGCTGGGCATGAATGGAATAGAATTTAAGAATACTCCCTTCCCTTAGTTCTGTTATTTTTATTGCCCATGACTCTATTTCTAAAAGCTTTGCCAATGATACTCCAAACTTTTATTTGTTATTTTCAATTGGGTAATTTCATGGCAAATACAACCTTGAAAGTGAGATGTAATTGTCTCCCATAAGAATTTGTTTGAAGCTTGGCATTTTTGTAGAAAGTTAAATATACATATACCATAGAATCCAGCAATTCTATTATGTGGAATATACCCAAGATAAATGAAAATATATTTCCACATAAAGGCTTCTATGCAAATGTTCATAGTAGAGGTACTCTAGTCAAAAATTCGATACAGCCCAAGGGTCCATCAGCTGGATACATGGAATACTATCCAGCCATAAAATAAGAAGAAAAGATACATGCAACAATATGTATGAACCTCAAAAACATTATGCTAAGTGAAAGAAGCTAGACACAAAGAACTATATATTGTGTGATTCCATTTACATGCATTCTAGAAATGGCAAAAAAAATGAGACCAGAAGCAGATCGTGGTTGCCTGGGCTGGAGGTGGGAGCAGGGATGGACTATGAGTGGCAGAGGGAAGTCCTGAGGTGATGAGACTGTTCCAAGTGGCATTGTGTTAATGGTTACACAACTGCATACATTTACCAAAACTTTTCAAACTGTACATTTAAAATGGGTGAGTTTCATGGGTAAATTATACCATAAAAAAGCTCTTTAAGAGATCAAAGATGGCAGAGGAGTAAGTGGAAGCTACACTAACCTCCTCCCAGGACCAGTCTGGATTTACAACTTAATTTTGGAGAAATCATCTGGAATAACCAACTGAACACTAGCTGGAGAGAAGTCTGATAACCACGGAGAGACAGAAAAGGCCGCTACATCACAACGTGACCGGTAGAGAGTGCGGAGACGCGGAAGGGCTGGCTGGGCTCACACGGGTATCAGCTGAAGGAACTGAGAAACAGTACAGCAGCCGGGAGATCCCCCTGAGAAGGGCAGGGTCTAAACCCCCAGTTGGGCTTCCCAGCCTACAGCAACAGAGTGGAAAGTAAAATAGTATCCAGCTGTGAAAAGCGAAAAGCCACAGGGAGAGAAACAGCAGGAGTAAAAGAGCTCTTAAGTGGATCACATATGAAAATATTTTGGCCCCCACTTACCCTGGGCTCAAGCGGAGGAAAGGCAGAGAGGACTGGAGACACTTGGGTAGAGTTTGGCGCGGTGGCTTTCAGGGGAGAACTGGGGGAGCAGCCGACCAGGTCCCAGTGCTGACTCATCCCCAGTACTGCAGGCAGACCAGTCTTCTCCAAGTGGTATCAGGCTGAGGGGAAGCAAAAGCCCTGCCTACAGGTATTAAGCTGCCACACCTCCGGTCCTTAAGCCTGACAGCTAATCACAGATTGAATAGATTAACAACTAAAGAAGACAGACAAAGGCAGTAGATCCCTGGAAGTCTCCAACAGGCTGCCTAGAGCCAGACTGGTACAGGATCTGATGCCACCAGGGGCAGATCCAGGAAGTGCAGATCATTCTAAGAAGCACCAACAAACAATAGGAGTCAAAAAAATGGGGAGACAGAGAAACAACCCCCATCAAAAGGAAAGGTAGAATCCCCAGAAAGAGTGCTAAATGAAATAGAGGGGAGTAAACTATCAGATATGGAATTCAAAATATGGATTATGGAGAAGCTCAATGAGCTCAGTGGAAACTACATAGAACTCCAGAAACACTACAAGGAATTTACTGAGAATTACAACAACATGAAAAAGGACATGGAAGCTATCAGTAAGAGCCAGGAGAAAACGAAGAATATGATCTCTGACTTGAAGAACACAGTAGAAGGAATTAAAAGCAGGCTAGAGGAAGTAGAAGATCAGATCAGCGAGCTGGAGGAAAACATAGACAAAAACTCCCAGACAGTGCAACAAATTGAAAAAAGACTGAACAAGACTGAAGATATTCTAAGACAGGTGCAGGACAACATGAAATGTAATAATATCCATATCATAGGAATTCCAGAAGGAGAAGAAGAGCAAGGGATAGAAAACCTCTTTGAAAAACAAATGACAGAAAACTTCCCTAACATGAGGAGAGAAAGAGTCACGCAAATCCAGGAAGCACAGAGGGTCCCAATGAAGATGAACCCCAACAGGCCCACTTCAGGACACATCATAATTAAAATGGCAACATTCAAAGACAAAGAGAGAATCCTAAAAGCAGCAAGAGAGAAACAACTAATAACATACAAGGGAGCTCCAATAAGGCTATCATCATATTTCTCAGCAGAAACATTACAAGTCACAAGGGGATGGCAAAAAATATTCCAAGCAATGAAAAACAAAGGCTACAACCAAGAATACTCTACCCAGCAAGTCTCTCATTCAAAATGGAATGTGAAATAAGGAGTTTCCAAGACAAAAGAAGGCTAAAAGAATACATCTCCACCAAACCAGCATTGCAAGAGATGCTAAAGGGTCTGCTTTAAGAAGATGAAGAAACCATTAGAGACAGAGAGGAACACGAGTACAAAGGGGGAAAATGACAACGAATAAGTACTTATCGGTAATAACCTTAAATGTAAATGGATTAAACACTCCAATCAAAAGACATAGGGTAGCTGAATGGATTAGAAAGCATGACCACATATATGCTGTCTACAAGAGACCCACCTTAGAACAAAAGATCTACACAGACTGAAAGTGAAGGGATGAAAAAAAGTATTTCAAGCAAATGGACATAAAAAAAAAAGCTGGGGTAGCAATCCTTATATCAGACAAAACAGATTTCACAGCAAAGGCCATAAAAAGAGACAAAGAAGGACATTTCATAATACTTAAGGGATAAATCCATCAAGAAGACATAACCCTTATAAATATATATGCACCCAACTTAGGAGCACCCAAATATGTAAGGAAATTTTTGAAAGACCCCAAGAAAGATATAGACAGCAACACACTCATAGTAGGTGACTTTAACACCCCATTGTCAACAATGGACAGATCTTCGAAGCAAAGAAACACCAAAGATATTGAGGCACTGAACAACACTCTAGATCAAATGGACTTAGTTGATAGATATAGAACTTTTCACCCCAAAGAAGCAAAATATACATTCTTTTCAAGTGCACATGGAACATTTTCAAAGATAGACCACATGGTAGGACACAAAACAAGCCTCAACAAATCCAAGAAAATTGAAATTATATTAAGCATCTTCTCAGATCACAATGGCTTAAAATTGGAAATCAACCTCAAGGAAAAAATTCAAAAACACTCAAACTCATGGAGAATGAATAACATGCTATTAAATAATGAATGGGTTAACAATGACATCAAGGTAGAAATCAAAAAGTTTCTGGAAACTAATGATAATAAACACACAACAACCCAAAACCTATGGGATACAGTGAAAGCAGTCCTGAAAGTTCATAGCAATACAGGCCTACCTAAAAAAGCTAGAAGAATCTCTAATAAAAGATTTAACTCTATAGCTACAAGAACTAGAGGAAGAACAACAAGCAAAGCCCAGATCAAGTAGAAGGAAGGAAATCATCAAGATCAGAGCAGAATTAAATGACATAGAGACTAAACTAACAATTCAAAAGATCAACATAAGTAGGAGTTGGTTCTTTGAAAAGATAAATAAAATTGACAAGCCTTTAACCAGAATCATCAAGAAAAAAAGAGAGAGGACCCAAATAAATAAAATCAGAAACGAAAGAGGAGAAATCACAACCGATACCACAGAAATACAAAGGACTGTAAGGAATTATTACTAACAACAGTGTGGCAAGAAATTTGACAACCTAGAGGAAATGAACAAATTTCTGGAAACATACAGTCTTCCAAAACTGAATCAAGAAGAAGCAGAAAGCCTGAATAGACCAATAACAACTAGTGAAATTGAAGCAATTATCAAAAAACTCCTGGCACACAAAAGCCCTGGACCAGATGGCTTCACAGGTGAATTTTACAAAACATTTAGGAAAGAACTAACTCCTATCCTCCTCAGACTATTCCAAAATATCCAAGAAGAGGGAAGACTCCCAAACTCATTCTATGAAGCCAATATTACCCTAATTCCAAAACCAGGTCAAGACACAACAAAAAAAGAAAACTACAGGCCAATATCACTGATGAACATAGATGCTAAAATCCTCAACAAAATATTGGAAAACTGGATCCAGCAACACATTAGAAAGATCATACACCACGATCAAGTGGAATTCATCCCAGGGATGCAAGGATGGTTTAATATTCACAAGTCAATAAACATAATACACCACATAAACAAAATGAAAGACAAAAACCACATGATCATATCAATAGATGCAGAAAAAGCATTTGATAAAGTACAACACCCATTTATGGTGAAAACACTCAGCAAAATGGGAATAGAGGGGGCATACCTCAACATAATAAAGGCCATATACGAGAAACCTGAAGCCAACATCATACTCAATGGGCAAAAACTGAGAGCATTCCCCCTGAGGTCAGGAACAAGACAAAGATGTCTACTCTCTCCACTCTTATTCAACATAGTCTTGGAAGTTCTAGCCACAGCAATCAGACAAGAAAGAGAAATAAAAGACATCCAAATTGGAAAAGAGGAATTCCAACTGTCATTATTTGTTGATGACATGATAGTGTACATAGAAAACCCTATAGACTCCACAAAAAACTACTCAACCTAATAAGTGAATTTGGCAAAATAGCAGGGTACAAAGTCAATATTCAGAAATTGAAGGCATTTCTGTACAGCAACAATAAAATCACAGAGATAGAAACTAAAAGAAAAATCCCATTTACCATAGCAACAAGCAAAAACAAAGTATCTAGGAATAAAGTTAACCAAGGAGGTAAAAGACCTGTACTCAGAAAACTAAATAACACTGAAGAAAGAAATTAAGGAAGATACACATAAATGGAAGCATATACCATGCTCGTGGATGGGAAGAATCAACATCATTAAAATGTCCATACTACCCAAAACAGTTTATAGATTCAATGCAATCCCTATTAAAATACCAATGACATTTTTCACAGACCTAGAACAAATATTTCAAAAATTTATATGGAACCAAAGAAGAGCCCAAATAGCCACAGCAATTTTGAGGAAGAAGAACACAGTAGGAGGAATCACAATACCTGATATCAAACTATACTACAAGGCTACGGTAATCAAAACAGTCTGGTACTTGCTTAAGAACAGACATATAGATCAATGGAACAGAATAGAGCCCAGAAATAAATCCACGTATATATGGTCAACTAATATTTGATAAAGGAGGTAGGAACATAAAATGGAGTGAAAAGAGCCTCTTCAACAAATGATGTTGGGAGAACTAGACAGGGACATGCAAAAAAATGAAACTAGACCACCAACTTACACCATACACCAGAATAAACTCAAAATGGATCAAAGATTTAAATGTAAGCTGTGACACCATAAAAGTCCCAGAGGAAAAAATAGGCAGGAAAATTTCAGATATCCCATGTGGCAACATTTTCACTGATATATCTCCTAAGGCAAGGGAAATAAGGGAAATAATAAACAAATGGGACTACATCAAACTAAAAAGTTTCTGCTCAGCTAAAGAAAACATCAGAAAGATGAAAAGGAAACCAACAATATGGGAAAATATATTTGTCAATGATATCTCAGACAAGGGATTGATCTCCAAAATATGTAAAGAACTCATATGACTCAACACCATGAAGACAGACAACCCAATTAAAAAATGGGCAAAGGACCTGAACAAACACTTCTCTAAAGAGGACATACAGAGGGTCCATAGACATATGAAAGAATGCTCAACATCACTAGTCATCAGAAAGATGCAAATAAAGACCACAATGAGATACCACCTCACACCAGTCAGAATGGCCATCATCAACAAATCAACAAACAACTTGTGCTGGCGAGGATGCGGAGAAATGGGAACCCTGGTGCATTGCTGGCGGGAATGCAGACTGGTGCAGCCACTATGGAAAACAGTTTGGAATTTCCTCAAAAACTAAAAATGGAACTGCTTTTTGAACCAGCAATTCCATTGCTAGGATTATATCCAAAAAATCCTGAAACACCAATTCAAAAGAACCTATGCACCTCTATGTTCATAGCAGCACTATTTACAATAGCCAAGTGCTGGAAACAACCTAAGTGCCCATCTGTAGATGAGTGGATCAAAAAGCTGTGGTACATTTACACAATGGAGTTCTATGTAGCAGAAAGAAAGAAGGAACTTCTACCATTTGCAACAACATGGATGGAACTAGATAGAATTATGCTTAGTGAAATAAGCCAGGCAACGAAAGAAAAATACCTTATGCTGTCACCTATTACAGGAAACTAATGAACAACACAAACAAATGAGCAAAATTGAACCAGAGGTATGTAAACAAGGAGTAGACTAACAGTAACAAAGGGGGCTATGGGAGGGAGAGAAGGGGTTAAGAAGGGGAAGGGTCTAGTCAAAGAACATGTATAAATGACCCACGGACATGGACAACTGAGTGGGGACTGAATGTGGGAGAAGGGAGGGACAGGGTGCAAGGAAGCAAGAGGGGGGGAAAAAGTGGAACAAGTGTAATGGAAAAACAAACAACAAAATTTGTAGTGGGAGAAAAATGAAAATATGAAGAATGGAAATGCCAGTTCAGTGAATATTAGAAGGACAGGAATTTTCCTTCACTGTATATTTTTCTCCCTATCTGATCCCTCCAGAGTTTGGCATTCTAAAGAAGTAAGTAATGACATAAGTTTCTTTGCATAAAACTAATAAGACCAGTTGTTAATAGAGGTTTTTTTGTTTGTTTGTTTGTTTTTTTGACCAAGACGTTGACTGGAATGTCATGCCTAAAAGAGACATGCTTGGGCTCTGGTTGTTACCAAAAAGCCCTGAAGAACTGGGATTGACTTTCGAACGTAATAAAAGCACACGAGATAAAAGACCTGGTACTGTGGTTGGTTGTGCAGTCCACAGCAATCTTTCCAGGGAAGGAATGAAGGTTGTTTTCCTGAAAGATGGCTAGAAGGGACCTTAAGGCACAATGGAAAACCAGAAGGACTTGGAAAAGACAGATGTGTACAGACAAGGCTGAATGCTAGGTATGTGGCTCTGCTTCTGTGCCCTGAAGGGCAGAATGAGGGTCACCCTAAATGATCCTTGCGTAAGTTCCAGCAAAGCAGAACTAAAGATCATAAGTGATCATTTGCTGCTCTTGTTGTGTTTATACAAATGAACAGGGTAAATTAAAAATGGACTTAATGCAGTCCCTTTAATGACAAGGAGGGTAATCTTAGGGAGAAAAATCATTATTCAAAGAAAATCGCAATGATCAGTGGCAGACTATAAAGTAGTGCAGCTAACCGTCTTTAAAGTTTCTTTTCATTTAAAATATGTTTTCATTTGAAAGTTAAACTATGTCTGTGGTATCATAAAAGATATTTAATTTACAGGCAAGAAGAATGTTAAATGCCTTGCAACTGGATGTCTTTCCAATAAGACAGTCTTACAGATTTAGAGACTTGTTTGTAGGTTATGTTACAGAAATTAACATGTGTTTTCTGTTTCAAAGGGCATAAGCCTATGATCTCATTACCTGAGTGATTGTCTGTACGTATAGGCCTCACTTAATCCTGTCGCAGCACTGCCTCCTGAGACTCAATGGTTTGGCTGAACTAAGTGGCTGGGTTGGTGAAGTATGGGGTGGTCTATGGGCTTCACTTTACCAAACCGATTTCTTTTTTTATCCTAATGGCTTGAACAGAAAGAGCCCAGAGGTCTGAGAGGGGGGAAACCTAAAATATTTCCCTCAGCCCGAACTAAGTATAATGGGCAAAAGGGTTTTGGACAGGTGAGATATGCCTGGCACACCTTCCTCTAAAGAAGCCCTTTTTTTTCCCTAATGTGGGACATTGAAAAATTAATCCCTGCCTTCTGTTATCTAGTGGTTATGGATTGAATGATGTCTTTTAACCCTGTTGCCAAATCTGTTGCCTCCAGAATACAACAAGGATGCCAGCCTGTTAAACCAAGCACGCCATTGTCTGGGGACAGCCAACTGACCTGGAGTCTTCACTATCCTTCCTCATGTGGGAAGGCCACCCTCCCCTCCACACCCCCACTCTTATTAGGGATTTCTGGACCCAAGTGTAGGTAGGACGACGACCATGTCCAGCTCGAAGTAGCTATAGGAGCTTGAGACCTTCGCCCATTGTCCTTTATAATATTATAAAGGGTCTTAAGTCTGAGAGGGAGAGATTGTTATTTTTTTATTGTTAAAATAATTAATTAATCATTTATTTATAAAAAAAGAAGAAGAATATATGAAAGGGTGATGCGGGAGAGCTTGTATGTACGAACCATGGGCATGGACTTTGGGGGGGATTGCTGGGGGAGGGGAGGTGCTGGGTCGAGGGGAGCAAAGGGGAAAAAATTGGAACTATTGTAACAATATAATCAATAAAATATACTTTAAAAAAAGCTCTTTAAAGAGGAAAAGGGAAGAAACTGGGTAGTCGTCTTCCTTTAAGATTAAACAAATATGCATATTCAAGAAAAACGTATTCTAAACACAAACTACATTTTGGGGATATGATTTAATTTTAAAATCTGCTCATGGAGAAATTAATATTTGCATAAGCACAGCTATCATCTGACATTGCAGGCTGGTCTCCGTGTGGGTTGAAAAATGCGCGCACAGCCATGTTCTCCTCTTTTTGGAATTCTCTGAGGACTTTTTGACAGGAACGGAGAACAAACTGCCACCATGCATGGGAAATGAGAAAAAGAGACAAACAAGAGCCGCTGAATTAGATGCGCCGGTGAAGCCCTTTTGGAGAAGCTGATGGGGCCAGACGGAGTGGGGGATGGGGGCGGGGCGGGGGAGTGATGGGCTGGGGGCTGGTAGCACGATTTTAATCTCCTCCCTACAACTGGCACGCTGAGAGGGCTTATGGACCAAAGCAGCAGGGCATGTGTCACGGGTCCTGCATTTGAATGACAGTCAACTAGCCCTCAAAGAAACCAGACTCTGGTCAAGGTGGCATTTTAATAAAAGCAGGCAGCTGTCTCCTGCCCTGCATGTCAGCTTCCCTGCAGTCTTGAGACTCTTCTCTCTGTGTGGAAAGCCTGTGAGAGGCATAGTGGCTGGCAAGATGAGGTTTCTTTTTCTATTTTTTCTCCTTCTTAAAAACCAGCTTGAAGCTCATTAATGTTAGGAATGTGAGGGAGGCACTCCTGTAAAAATCTGAAAAGTGGGGTGCAGGGTAGAAGAGGAAAACACACTGTGAAAGCGTTCGAAAGGCGGGGAGAAGCGTGGTGGAGCGGAAGGCGTTAACCTTGTCATTGGGCTGCTGTGCTTCTATTCCCCCGGTGCGGCCATCAGAAGGAGGCCGCCCTCTTCACAGAGCCGCACGACAGTAAGCGCGTGGCCCGCGAGCACGGGCTCTCCAGACTGCGGGTCCCTGCAGGTGCGTTTTATGCCCTGCTCTTCGGTTGCCGGACTATAAACCCCACATGAATTGTGCAGCAGCAGCGGGCTTCACAGATAGCAGAGGATTATGTGATGTAGGAAAGTGCTTTTCTCCCTTTGCCTTCTTTTTTGTTTTTTAATGATAGCATTCAACTTCTCAGAGAGATGGAACCGTGTCTTCGCAGCTGAAGTGAAAGGGAGGTTGGAGGCAAAGGCTCTAATTGAGGCCAAAGAGGCTGTGGCGTAACCACCCCCGCTCTTCCGTCTCACATAAAAGAATATATTGTGAACAAGTGTTTCTGAAACAGAAAATAGAAAAGAGGGCAACGAATATAAACAGACAACTCATAGACAAGGACATAATATTAGTTACTTAAGAAAAGGCTCAGCAGGGAAATGCAAAACAAAGCACCGATGAGATACCGGTTTTCACGTTTCAGACTGACAAAAATTAAAAGGGATGATGGTACCCAGAACACAGGAAGCAGGGTCTGCAATAGATTGCTTGTGGGAATGTAAGTTACAACAGCTTTTTGGGAAGCCAATGATGAAAAGGATCCACAAATCACCCTCTCGGTGATTTATCCTACAGAAATGAAAAGCACATGCGTGTTGGGTGGCAGGAAAACTGGAAACAAACAACCCCAAACCATCACTCAAGAAGGGGAGAAGAATTGTGGTGTATCTATATTACGACGTGTCATATAGACATGAATAGAGATGAATCGGAGCCATATTTATTAATCTGGAAAATATGTCCAAGATTAAGTGTGTATGTATAGTAGGTGTAATATTTAGTAAAAAGTATAAACTCCCAAAACCTTCCCCACAAAAAACTATGTAAGTAAATAAGTTTTGATAGATAGACAGACATACATAACTAGGTAATCTTGACTACATTGGGATGGGGGTAACAGTGAGAAAAACATTAATTTTCTCCTTATACATCTTTGCATTGTTTACTTGTAATAATGAACATGCAGTGATTTTTAAAATGTTTTATTTATTGATTTTTAGAGACAGAGGTATATTAATTTGTCATCCCACTTATTCACGCATTCATTGGTTGCTTCCTGTACATGCCCTGACCGAAGATCAAACTGGCAACCTTGGGGTATGGGGACAACACTCTAACCAACTAAGCTATCTGTCCAGGGCCGAACCTGCATTGATTTTAATTAAAACAAAGACATTTGTTTAATTAACCTTTAATTTAAATAAATTAAATAATTTAATTAAAGTTAACAAAAACCTTAAAATTAAATTTCCTTAATTAAAAAAATATTGCTGAGAACTCATCCCTGTGTTGATAATCCTGCTAAATTTAGAACCATATTTCTACCATCAATCAGCTTGTCGCCTAGCACCTAGTCCAAATAATATGAAAGAGAAAACAACTAGAAAAATATAAATGACAATACATGTCAAGGTATTTTGTCCCTTTGGAGGCTGGGCAGTAATGTGAGCCCAGAAAAGAGAGTGAAATTAAGTGCTGTTTTTCTTGGCCAGGGCAGGGACAGAGTTGGGAATTTGAAGTACAGGATTTGTGTTATAGGTACTATGGAACAGAAAAGTTTAAATATACACAGTGTCATTATTAAATCAATCTTGCTAATTCTGTTTTTCCAAGCCTTCCAAATCCTTAATGATGGTTTTGCCTTTAAAAATTACTGAAAGAGATGCCTTAAAATTTCCTACTTTGAATATGGATTGGACCATTTTTTTGAATGTTATTTAAACTGGGGGATGGATATAGGAGCCTTGTTGCTCTTTATACCATACTCGTTAAAAAAAAAAAAAAGTGGGGTATTCTTTTGATATGTGTAAAAACAAAACTATTTTTTTGTTTTTTTTTTACATTCGTTTAAAAGTATATTTTGTTCATTATGTTGTTACAGTAGTTACATTTTTTTTCCTTTGCTCTCCTCTGCCTAATTCCCCCCTTCCCTCCAGCAATCCCACCCCCCTTAGTTCATGTCCATGGATCATGCATATAAGTTCTTTGGCTTCACCATTTCCTATATTATTCTTAACTTCCCCCTGTCTATTTTGTATTTACCAGTTATGCTTCTTAATCCCTGCACCATTTCCCATTTCTCCCCTTCCCCCCTCCCAGCTGATAACCCTCCAAATCATCCCCATACCTATGATTCTGTTCCTATTCTGGTTTGCTTAGCTGGATTTTATTTTTATTTTTTAGATTCAGTTGCTGATAGTTGTGAGTTTGTTGTCATTTTAGTGTTCATCGTTTTGATCTTCTTTTTCTTAAGTAAGTCCCTTTGACATTTCATGTAATAATGTCTTGGTGATGATGAACTCCTTTAGCTTTACCTTGTCTGGGAAGCACTTCATCTGCCCTTCCATTCCAAATGATAGCCTTGCTGGATAGAGTAGTCCTGGTTGCAGGTTGCCTTTCATGACATTGAATACTGCTTGCCTGTCCCTTCCTGCCTGCAAAGTGTCCTCTGATAGATCAGCTGATAGTCCTATAGGCATCCCCCTGTAGGCAACTTTCTGACTCTCTCTTGCTGCCCCCAGGACTCTGTCTTTATCTTTCACCTTTGAAAGATATGTGTCCTGGTGTGGTCCCCTCTGGGTCCAGCTCACCTGGGGCCCTCTGTGCTTCCCAGACCTGTATGTCCACCTCCTTTGCAAAATTTGGGAAGTTTTCCTCATTTTTTTCAATTCTTGCTTCCTCATTCTGTACTGGTTGACTGTTTTTTTCTTCCTTATGTTCCAAATAATTGATTTGAACCCCAGTTTCCTTCTCTTCACCATTGGTTTTGTGTGGATTTTTCTTTGTTTCACTTAGCATAGACTTCACTTCTTCTCTTATGCATTTGCCATACTTAAACATATCTGTCAAGCCTGTGAGCATCTTCATCACCAGTGTTTTGAGTTCTGCATCTGTTAGGTTGTCTATCTCTTCATCTGTTAGGTTGGCTATCTCCTTGTCACTTAGTTCTCCCACTGAAACCTTGATCCGTTCCTCCTTTTGGGCCATACTTCTCTGTCTCCTCATTCTGACAGGTTCCTGTGTTTGTTTGCCTCTGTGTCCCAGGTAGAGCTGTCACTCCTCTTATGTTGTAAGGGGTGGAGCCTTAGGAATTCATCAGTACAGGGTGACCTGTTTCACCACGTTGTGGCGGTGTATGTAGGGGAGGGCTGAGAGGGAACAATGCCACCTGCCCAGCACTCGCCCCTTTTCCAGGCACCTCTCCCACTTCTGCACCGGACTGGCACCCCTCTAGGTGCTGCCCTGGCCATCGTTCCAAGACAGTGGGTCTGCAGGTGTTCTAGGACTGTGGGGGCCCTTTAAACAAGCAGACTCTGCTGAGATACTGGCAGTTTCTGCCTCAACCCCAACCCCTACTGGTCTGCACAGTCAGAAGCAATGAGGCTTGATTTTCCCCGGTGCTGGGACTGAGCTGCTAGGTTCGGTGAGGAGCTCGGAATGCTCTCCAGGTATTCCTCCTGACTTTAAAACATGTGACTGCACTTTCTGCCAGCCTGCCATTGCCGCCGCCGCCGCTGCTGCTGCCACCACACCGCATCTTTTCCACCCCGCCTCCACTCCTCCTACCTGTTTGGATGAGTATTTCTTCTTTATATCCTTCTTTGCTGGACTTCCATGATGTTTGATTTTCTGGAACTTCTGGTTGTTTCTAGTTTTGAGGTAGTTGTATTCCTTCTTAGTTGTGGAGGGAGATGCAGTGTGTCTGTCTACGCCTCCATCTTGGCCAGAAGTAAATATTTTTTACATTTTTAAAGATGTTGTAAACAGAACATTTTTATATCTTTCTGGTGAACTAAACCTATTATAATTATATGATTACTATTTTAATTTTTAGTAATACTTTTTGCCTTAAAATAATTTTTTTCAGATATTGATGTTGTTATACAAGTGTTCTTTTGATTGGTATGTTAGGGATATGGCAAGCCTTGTTATTCCTTATTATTCCTGTCTTTAAGTATGTCTCTGATTAACTGTTTATATATAAGATTTTTAAAACATATATGCTTCTAATTTTTGTCTTCTAAGTGAAGAGTTTAGACTATGTACATTTTTTGTGTGTTTAATGACATACTTAAGTTTGCTTTTTACTATATGACTTTGTACTGTATATTTGTCCCAGGCAATAACCTTTTCCCCTGTTGATCCCCCTGATATTTGAACTGTGTTTTTTATCTGGATCTAACCTCTCCTCCTAAATTTTCAGGCTAACACCTCAGTTAGGCACTCTACTTGACTTTTTTAAGAAATATTTTATTTTTTTATTTTCAGAAAGAATGGAAGGGAGGGAGAAAAAGTGGGAGAGAAACATCAATGCATGGTTGTACATCACACGGCTCCAACTGGAAAACTGGCCCACACCCCAGGCATGTGCCCTAATGGGGAATCAATGGTTTGCAGGCCAGCACTCAATCCACTGAGACACGCCAGCCATGGCTACTTGACTTTCTTTTAGTTATAACTTTAACTTTCTTTGTATTTATACTTGATACCACACTCTGTAGCCCCTCCACCCCATTCTACATTGTCCTTGGACCAGGACAAATCCAATCCCTGAGGCCACTGCTTCTCTGAAAAAAACTATTAGGCACTTCTTGTCTCCTGGCATCTAGCTATTGGATTCATCTTCATTTTTATTGTTTGCAGTTAACAATCCCTGACTACTGTTTCTTTAAAATCTATTTCTCTTCCACCTTCTATTTCCATAATTACTACCACAACCTGAGTTTAGGTTTTTAGTGCTTCATAGTTATATTAACTATATAACTATATAACCAGCCCTGGCTGGTTTGGCTCAGTGGATTGAGTGTCAGCCTGCGAGCTAAGTGTCGCTGGTTCGATCTTCCAGTCAGGGCACATCAGAGAAGGAAAACTCTGACTCCAAAAAACCTCCGCTGCCTTGCGGCATACCTCTTCAGGGGAAAGGCTAAGGGAGTAAACCCCGACAGAAAATCCGGAGCCAGAGTCCCTAAGGCGGTTTGACGTTGTAGTCAACACCGGCAACTCCTGCGGCGCACCTGAAACCAAGCTGTATTGACTCCGTCTTTCCCTTGGACCCTTCAGCTGCGAAGAGAGGGGGGGTCTGCTGCATGGGCAACAGCAGACCCTCCATATCACCCTGCCCAGGCTCTGTAGCTTCAGCTTCACTGGAGAGGACACTCCAGCGTCATCGCAAGATGTCGATTCAACATGGGAGGAGACAGATACCGTGTCACTCCTGAGTCGGACTGCACAACCATTCTCGGTGGTGCAGATAGACTCTTAAGAAGCTACACCATCGTCTCTCGAGACGGATGGCTGCCGCCACCGCCGAGTTATATTATACATTTAATGGTTAATACAGTGACTATCTAGCAGTATTTTTCTCCCCTGTCATCATTGTTTATCTTCTATCAGAGGGATCAGGTCACTACCACATGCAAAAACTTTCAATGACTCCCCAAACTAGTTAAATCTGACCTCAGTGCAGCATTCCAAGGTGTCCTAATCCACTATCTCAGCCTCATTTAATTAGTCTCTAGTTGATTTGCTAGTGTTGGCCTGATTTCCCACCTAGAATGTAATCTTCCTTATCATAGGACATGTTGTATATTTTAAAAAATGCTTCATCTTACCACCTTGTTTTCTTGACCAAAATCTTTTTTTTTTTAATAATTTATTTATTTGTTTGTTTGTTTATTATTTATTTTTAGAGAAAGGGGAAAGGAGAAAGAGAGGGAGAGAAACATCACTGTGTGGTTGCCTCTCACTCGTGCCACCAAGTGGGGACCTGACATGCAACATAGTCATGTGCCCTGACTCAAAATATTGACTACATCTCAAGACTTTATTAGGTTATGAGTTCCTTGAGTGCTGACAGTGACTTCTTCATCATTGTATCTTATTACTACACAGGTGAGAGGAACATAGTAGGTACTCAGAGAGGATGTACTTATAAACTACCATGTTTTGTTTGTCCCACTGTGAGAAACAAGACTGTCATTGCCACAGGTAATACATAGTCCCATTGTCTACCTGTATCAACACCTAGTGGGTTCCTGAATTGGGGACTTTTTGAAGGTACTTGTGGCAGATGGAGTTCATTGCCATTTCAACACCTGATCTTCCCTTTTCTCATGTTAACAGAACCCCAGTTTTGTTTAGATATTAGGAGGCATGGCACATAAGGAAGGTAGCCCAGCTCCAAGGGACAAATCATGATTAGTCTAGACAAGAAATCGCAATTCTGTCTCCTCACTGGTGATTAGCTTTATACTTAAGCACATGACTTTGTTTAGACCAATGAGATATGACAGGGTGGCCAAGACGTTCTTTGAAAATTTTCTAAGGAAAAGAGATACACAGGGAGAAATAGGCTTTCCTGTTTTAGGATGTAATTGCATCCAGAAGTGATGCCTGAAATTGAGATCACCATCCTGTGACCATAAGAAGACAAGTGTGGAGATGAAAATCAATATCCTGAGGATGGGAGAAGAAAGGTAAAAAGATATGGGGTTATTGATCACAACAGTCCTGAAACCAGTTACATCCAGATCCTGTTGTTTCTGCCAACTATAGATGAGTGTTCTACTTACAGTACTGAAACAAAGTGGCTTAGAATGTGTGAGCACTCACCTTAGATTGCAGCTGTCTGTAAACACATTATTTTACAATTAAAGTAACTATATAAAGAGATGCATATCTATAATGGAGCTTATGCTCATTTTGATACCAACTTCACCCAATTCTTCCACACTAAGGAATTGGTTTAAAAGGTTTAGTGGGTGTGGTTAAGCAGATTGCTTCTGGTTTGACTCTGTTCTTCTGGCTGTTCCATGCCTCCATGCCACATACGCCCTTCGGTTAAGAGTCTTACTACCACTGGCAGAAAAAGAAAAAAACCTCAGCACCAATTCATGTGATTACTTTTATTTCATTTTAATTTCTGGATATTTTCCAAGTATGGGAAGGATGAGTCCTTTTTTAAAAATTTTAATTTTAATTTTTTTAAATATCGTCGTCGTCAGCAGCCGTCCGTCTCGAGAGACGATGGTGTAGCTTCTTAAGAGTCTATCTGCACCGCCGAGAATGGTTGTGCAGTCCGACTCGGGAGTGACACGGTATCTGTCTCCTCCCGTGTTGAATCGACATCTTGCGATGACGCTGGAGTGTCCTCTCCAGTGAAGCTGAAACTACAGAGCCTGGGCAGGGTGATATGGAGGGTCTGCTGTTGCCCATGCAGCAGACCCCCCCTCTCTTCGCAGCTGAAGGGTCCAAGGGAAAGACGGAGTCAATACAGCTTGGTTTCAGGTGCGCCGCAGGAGTTGCCGGTGTTGACTACAACGTCAAACCGCCTTAGGGACTCTGGCTCCGGATTTTCTGTCGGGGTTTACTCCCTTAGCCTTTCCCCTGAAGAGGTATGCCGCAAGGCAGCGGAGGTTTTTTGGAGTCAGAGTTTTCCTTCTCTGATGTGCCCTGACTGGAAGATCGAACCAGCGACACTTAGCTCGCAGGCCGACGCTCAATCCACTGAGCCAAACAAGCCAGGGGATTTTTTAAATATATTTTATTAATTATGCTGTTACTGTTGTTCCAATTTCTTTCCCCCCTGCTCCCCTCCACCCTGTGACCCCTCTCCAGTTGTCCTCCACCCTTAGTCCATGCCCATTGGTTGTGCATATAGTTCTTCTCAACATCTTCCTGTCTACTCCACTCCCTCCTACTATGCTTCTTAATTCCTGTATCATCTCCCTCCCTTTTCACCCTTCCCCCTCCCTGCTGACCTCCCCCTAATATGTTCCCCATACCTATAATTCTTTTCCCACTCTTGTTGCCTACTTAGCTTGCCTTCATTTCAATTCCCTAGCTTCTGTTGTTGGTTGTTGTAATAGTTTTCCTTTTAATGTTCATGGTTTTGATCCTCCTTCTCCTAAACAAGTCCCTTTAACATCCCATATAACTGGTTTGGATCTAATGAACTCCTTCAGTTTTACTTTGTCCCAGAAGCACTTTCTCTGCCCTTCTATTCTGAATGACAGCTTCACTGGATAGAGTAATCATGGTTGTAGGTTTTTGATTTTCATTACTTTGAATATTTCATGCCAGTCCCTTCTTGCCTGCAGAGTCTCCTTTGAGAAATCAGTTGATAGTCTAATTGGGACACTTTTGTACATAATTCTTTTCTTTCTCTTGCTGCTTTTAAGAGTCTCTCTTTATCCTTAATTTTTGACTTTTTGATTATAATGTTTCTTGGTGTGGTTCTCCCTGGGTCCAGTTTATCTGGAACTCCCTGTGCTTCCTGGACCTGTAAGTCTATTTTCTTCCCCAAGTTCGGGAAGTTCTGCTTTATTATTTTTTCACATAATTTTTCAATTTCTAGTTTTTCTTCTTTACCCTCTGGCAATTCTATAATTTGAATGTTCATTCACTTATAGCTCTCCCATAGGTTTCTGAGCCTCCCCTCATTTTCCTCACTTTTTATTTCCTCTTTCTGCACTGGTTGACTCTATGTTCCTTCCCCATATTCTGATTTGTTGATTTGATTCCTGGTTTTCCTTTCCTCGCCACTTGTCTCGTATGTATTTTTGTTCATTTCAGCAGGACTAGCCTTCATTCCTTTCCTGTCTTCATTAAATCCTGCTGTTATGTCTGTAAGCTGCTTTATGACTATAGCTCTGAACTGAGCCTCAGAAAGATTTTCTACTTGTTCATCGGATAATTTTTGTATTTGCTTTTTGGTTAGCTGCGTGATTGGTATTTCAATCTTTATTCCTGCCATTCTGACCATTTTCATTTATCTTTCCTTCTTGGGTGGGGTGCTGTCATACCTACTATGCTATATTGGGTGGAGCCCCATGCACTCGTCACCACCAGGCAATCCTTCTCACCACACTGTGGTGCTTTTTGTGGGGGTGGGGGTCCAAGATGGATTCCTGCCATTCTCTTTCTGCTGAGAGACCAGGAGCCTCCTTCTCCATCCCCACGGCCTCTAGGCCTCACAGTCTGAGACAATGGGGATCTGCTTTCGCCGGAGTTGGAATCATGAGCTGACAGGTCTGGTCTGCAGCCAGGGTTGGTTCCTGGGTGCTTCTCTCTTCTCCTTAAATATGGGTGTCTGTGCTTACTGGGTCCTGCTGTTCATTGGTGCAGCTGCCACCTCCAGCACAGCTTGATCTTTCTGCCGCAGCTTCACCCCTTCTACCCATCCAGATGAGCACCGCTTGTTTATAACTTCACATGTTGGACTTCCATGTAACTTTATTTTCTGGAACTTCTGGTTATCTCTGGTTTTGTAGTAGTTGCAGTCCTTCTTAGTTGTGGAGGGAGATGGAGCATGTTGGTCTAGGCCTCCATCTTGGCTGGAAGTCAGGATGAGTCCTTAATACATGCTGAAAACTACCAGCATAAGTCACCATTACCCTTGAATGGCATGGTCCTGTTATATGGGAGCTCAGTGTCCTAAGGATTCTTTCTTGGCAATGGTTCAGCCTCTGTTTGCTTGGCCTTGCTACTTTGATTGCCCTTGATCTGCTCTGTCCTCTACTTCTATGCCAGGAGTGATCAGCAGAAGTCAGACACTGCTGAAGAGGAAGAAAAGGCATGTTTATGTTTTGACTCTGGTCTTGGTTTATGCCAATGGATTTCCTCATTGCAGAGAAATATGGACCCTCTGCTACTGCCTGTGCAACATCATTAAGTGCCCTCCCTGCCATGTTTGAAGCCCAGCATCTCACAGTGTGAGTAGCATAAGGTTTGGAGTCAGTGGGGTACATGCTACCTTAAAATTTACAAAGGACTCAGCTACACTTGAGGGTTTACTTTTGCAGCTTGCTTAACTTTCAACCAGGAATCATATTTAGTTAGTGAGGAAACTGAGCCGGCTGCCCCTCATTCTCTCTCTGATGAAGAGGCAAGATGGGGGGTAGAATCAGATTACAAAACAAAGGAAAACTTAACTCCATACCTGGGAGGGCAGGGCTCTTTATTCAGGTTGAAGAGGAGAAAAAAGAACAACAGTTCAACCTTGAAGGGAAGTTGAAAATGGTGTAAAAAATATCATAAAAGTTATGTAAAAATGGTCATTTCAAAATAAAACCAAATCAGAGTTAGGTATTTTTACATATAGGGATATGAGACTTTTTGAATGACAACTACTTTTTTTTCATGATTTAAAAAATATATAAATTCTGTAAAGTACTGTTTCTATCACCTAATTAAAAAATAACATTTTGGTATATGAAAAATAAAATTATCTACAGCTTTTATCTGCAGCTTTATTTTATTGATCTTTTAAAGCATTTCTTTTTTTAAAAATGTGTTTTATTGATTATAATGTTACATTTGTCCCAATTTCCCTTCCCTCTTCTCCCCTCCACCCGGTGGCCCCCCTCCCTCCAGTTGTCCCCCCCTTTTAGACCATGTCCATTAGTTGTGCATATAGTTCTTCTCAACCTCTCTCTGTCTATTCCATTCCTTCCTACCATGCTCCTTAATTCCTATATCATCTCCCTCCCTCTCCCCCTACCCCCTCCCTGCTGACCTCCCCCCAATATGCTCCTCATACCTATAGTTCTTTTTCCACTCTTGTTGCCTGTTGAATTTGCCTTTGTTTCAATTCCCTAGCTTCTGTTGTTGGTTCTTGTGATGCAGTTTTCATTTTAGTGTTTATAGTTTTGATCCTCCTTTTTCTAGACCAGTCCCTTTAACATCTCATATAACAGTGGTTTGGATCTAATGAACTCTTTCAGTTTTATTTTGTCCTGGAAACACTTTCTCTGCCCTTCTATTCTGAATGACAATTTCGCTGGATAGAGTATTCGTGGTTGTAGGTTTTGGATTTTCATTACTTTGAATATTTCTTGCCAGTCCCTTCATGCCTGCAGGGTCTCCCTTGAGAAGTCAGCTGATAGTCTAATTGGGACCCCTTTGTGCATGATTCTTTTCTTCTCTCTTGCTGCTTTTAAGATTCTCTCTTTATCTTTAACTTTTGACATTTTGATTATAATGTGTCTTGGAGTGGTTCTCCCTGGGTCCAGTTTTTTTTTAATTCTCTGTGCTTCCTGGACCTGTAAGTCTATTTCCTTCCCCAAGTTTGGGAAGTTTTGCTTTATTATATTTTCACTTAATTTTTCAATTTCTAGTTCATCTTCTTCGCCCTCTGGCAAACCAATGATTCTTATGTTGGGCCTTTTATAGCTGTCCCAGAGGTTTCTGATCCTCTCATCATTTTCCTTGCTTCCTGTTTTTTCTCTCTGCACTGGTTGACTGTTTGTTCCTTCTTTGTGTTCTGGTTTGTTGATTTGAACTCTGGATTTTATTTCCTCACCATCTGTCTCATATGTGGTTTTGTTCCTTTCAGTATGAGTGTTTTTCAATTCTTTCTCATCTTTTCCAGATCTTTTGTTAATTCTGTAAGCCACCTGATAACGATGGCCCTGAACTGAGCCTCTGACAGGTTTCTTATTTGTTCATCTCTCAGATTCTTCATCTGTTGCCTGGTGAGCTGCGCCACCGGGATTTCTATAGTTGTCTGCCTCATTTTGACAGATGCGTTTTGTTTTCTTGGGCTGGCTATAGGGGGCAGTGCCTGTGTACTCGTCACAACCCAGCGACCGACCAATCCACAACCTTTCTCGCTGGCGCTTTGTCCTCACTGCCCAGCGACCAGTGGCGATCCGAAACCTATTTCGCAGCCCTGTGGCGCTTTGTGTGGGGGCGGGGGCCCAAGATGGATTCACACAGTTATTCCGCTAGGAGACCGGGATCCATTCTCCCGCCCCTTGGGCCTCACTGTTCGAGGCGATGTGGTGGCTGCTTCTCCCAGCGTTGGGATCGCGAGCCGCCGGGATTTGACTGCAGCCGGAATTGTCCTCCCTGCCGCTGGGATTGTTCTCCCTGCCGCTGTCCCTGGTGCGACCGCAAACAGCACCACCCACTTTTGCTCTTACCTGCCCAAAGAGCGCTGCTGGTTTATAACTTCATACGTTGGGCTTCCGTGTAGTTTTATTTTCTGGAATTTCTAGTTATCTTTTGTTTTGAAATAGCTGTATTCCTCTCTAGTTGTAGAGGGAGGCCGAGCATGTCCGTCTAAGCCTCCATCCTAAAGCATTTCTTGATTTTTTTTTTTTTTTTTTTTTTTGGTAAAAATAGGGTCATCTATATGTGACATACAAATTTCTTAAAAAATATTTTCCCCACTCCCAAATCAATTGGCCTGTTATTTTGTACTCTAACCTATATCATTCCACTTCACTGAAAAGCTTGGGGACATCTCTGTTGCTCCACTTCCATAATTAATCATTTCCTTTTTGGGTGATTTGACATGGGACTGCTCATTAACCTGACATCTAGTCTCCTCTTCTCAGCTCATATCCTTCAGTTTTATATACTTCCCAGTGTGCTCACCATATAAATTTACATTTGTCATTCAGTTTGTCATTAGGCACTAACATTAGGGTGAAAGAGAATGTAATTGGATGGTGGGGATCTTGAGTGAGAGGAAATAATGAAGATCTTTATTTCCAAGGAGAGAAAAACAGAGCCCTGGCTAGAGGATCAAACCTGCAACCTTTTGGTGTATGGACAATGCTCCAAACAACTAAGGACGCTCCAAACAACGGAGCCACCAGCGAGGGCTATTTTTTTCTTTCAAACAGAGCTCCCCTGCAGCTCCCCTTGGATGAGCCTTAAGAGAGTCAGGGCCTCCCTTGAGCAAGTATTAGTGGCAGCTTTGACTGCCTTTCTAAAATGCTTTTATTAAGTGAATTATTTTATTCAAATATTACATACCTAAAGAAAAGTGCACAAATAAAATATAAAGCTCAATGATTTTTTATAAACTGGGCACACCTGTGTAATCAACACCCAGGTTAAGAGACAATATTAGCAGCATCCCAGAACCACCACTCACCCCCAGTCTCCTGCCTCTCCCAGGCCTTTTTTGAGTTACTTGCCCCTCTGGAGGTGAGTATTACATGAACTCTGTCCCAATACGTTAATTTTGCCTCCTGTTTTAGGACTTTATACAAATGACTGAAGTGTATAATATGTACTACATTGTCTTTCTTCTTTTTCTCAACATTGTGAGATTAATCTACTCTGTTTCATGTAGTTTTAGTTTATTTATCTTCATTGTTTATAGCGTTCCATTGTATGAACAGTACAATGCAGTTATTACCAATGCTGCTACTATGAATATTTCTATGCACGTTTCCTATATATGTATTCCTTTGGGGTATATACCTAGGAATAAAATTACTATGTCACAGGTTTTGCATATAATCAGTTTAAATAAACTACATTTTCCAATCTGGTTCTTTCTATTTACATTCCCACCTGTAGTACATAAAAATTCAAGTTTTCCCACAGCCTCACCAGGATTTGGTAGCCTTTTTATTTTTAATCATTCTAGTGCATATACAGAGAGATATCACACTATAATTTTAACCTTCTTATCTGTGATGACTATCAAGGTTGAATATCTTTGCATGTTTCTATATTCTTTTGTAAAGTGTCTCTGAATCTTACCCATCTTTCTATTGGTTTGTCTATCTTTTCTTTTTTACTGAATTTCTTACTGAATTACAGGATTATCAAATCTTTTTCTTATTGAATTATTCTTGATATGAGTCTTTTGTCAGGCATTTGTATTGCAAGTATTTCCCAACGAACGGCTTGTCTTTTCACTATCTTAATCATGTTCTTTGATGAACAGAAGTGTTTTGTTTTTGTTTTTAAATATCTGGTACTTTTTGTATTCTACTTTACCCCCCCCAACCTCCCATGTTTCCTCTAAAAGTTGTTTTGCTTTTCATTTCATATTTAGATATACAATTCATCTGGAGCTGATTTTTGTGTTAGTATGAGGTAGGCATTCAGGTTCATTTTTTTCCAATACAGATATGCAATTAATTCAATAACATTTGAGTAATGACTTTCCCCCACTGCACTGCAGCATGATTTTTGCCATTAGTTGTATCAATATATTTGTGGGTCTGTTTCTGGACTCCCTATTTTTGTTCCAATAGCTTATTTATATATGATTTTGCCAATACCACACTATTATTATTGCTTTAAAATATGCTTTGATGGTGGATAGAATACACCCTCCAGCTTTCCTATTCTTTAACACTAACTCTGACTTGCTATTCCTGGTCCATTGCATTTTACATGCATTTTGGTCAGCATGTCAGTTTGTCAGCTTATATACACACACCCGTCTGCTGAAATTTTGGTTGAGATTTATTGAATAGTTGGATCATTTGGGTAGTGGCCTACTATGTTCTCCATGTATAGCAGGTGGGAGAGTGAAAAGAGAGGAGGCTGGAATGGAAAGTGGGCCTAGATAAGATGGGGCATGATAAATCATGTTAGCTTTTTGAGCGTTGTTCCAAGAGCAATGAAAGACAAATGCTATATGATTTCATGTATATGTGGAGTCTATAAAACAAAATGAACAAACAAAACAAAAACAAACTCACAGAGATAGAGAACATGGGACAGGAGGTTAAGGGAATAGGTGAAAAGGGTGAAGAAATTAAGAAGTACAAATTGCCAGTTATAAAAACAGTCACAGGGAAGTAAGGTACAGTGCAAGGGATATAGTCAATAGTATTATAACAGCTATGTGTGGATACTAGACTTATTGGGATGATCACTCTACAAGTTATATAAATGTCTAATTACTATTTTGTACACCTGAAACTAATATAATATTGTTCGTTGACTTTAATTTAAAAATTTTAAAGTACAAATAAATAAATAAATAAATAAATAAAGTAAAATAAGAAGAAAAGCCATCGCAGAGGTGGGTAATAATCACTGGAGATGCTTACCAGGCCCTAGCCAGTGGTGGCTCTGTGAGGATCCAGTTCTGCTTTGTAGACATCTAAAGCACCAGAGAGCACGTATGTCCAGATGCCATCTCTTATAAACTTGGGTATAAGGCTGAATTTTCCTCTTCATTACTGTCTAAAGTTACAAAGAAGTAACCTCTAGAAGTCACTGAGTCTACCTTAAAAGTAAATACTTTCTTATTCAGAGCCTAAAGTTCATTGTTCCTAAACTAAGTTTCACTAATAAGCCAGTCATTTAATTGCCTTTTCCTCTATGTGACAAGAATACCACCCAAAAACCCAGCTCTTAGAAGAGAGGGGAGCATCTCCTAGAGTCTGTTGGGACCTATTATCTAAGTGGTACCACAACCTGTCAGCAAACAGAAGGGTCCACATCCCCTAGGCATTGTTGTTATTGACAGTCTGGAGATGGGGGTGGGGTCAGGCTGGGAAGGACAGGAAGGGAGAAGGGAAGCATGCAAATTTAATCCTATGCCTGACATCCACTGCCAGCCATGACTCATCCGTGATCACGCTGCCCTAACACATGGTACATCCTGGAAACCCAGGAATAACAACCTCTCCTTATCAGGATTTGGGTAGTGTGTGTGTGTGTGTGACATTAGATGCTTTTGGAAGTGTATTGAATTAATTATACACAATCTGCAACTCCATTTGCAATCAATGAGGACATTACTTTCTGTGCTTGTGCACCACACAATCTGCACATTTGTAAATGGCAACCCATGTGCTATTATAAATTTTTGTATCCTTGAAACAAGAGGAGCTTGACCTCAGAAAAACCTAATGCAAGTTACTCCCCAGTTACCCTCAATCTGGCTTAGAAAGCAAAACATAAATTGTTGTGCCTAAGAGTTTCTGTTGAAACTTAGATCTATAGTTGCAAAGGCAGGAAAAGTGTTTGTAATTAACCTCTTATTCCTTCACCCAATTCATTCAGAGAGCTTGGGAGAGCTGAGCATGTACCATATAAACAAAAAGGATCTTCCAGGATCGTTGGGCACAGTTACTTCTTCTAAGGTCAAGTCTGTACAAATGTGGTTGGGTCTGGTGTTGAATCCATGCCATCATTTTATGCCTCCTCCCTACAAGCCAAATTGCCCTTTGGGGTCGTTGGTATCTTGTCTTTCTGCCAGAACATCTATCTCAGTTTGTGCCATTTTCATTTATTGTAGAAGTTTGAGTAGAATTGAATCTCAAAAGGAGACTTTGGGCATCTGTTCTTATTTCTCCCCAAAGGAACATGATTCTCTAAGTAAATTTACTAAAATTTTCCTAGTGCCAGGGATGTTGGAAGGAGAAGGCTTTGTCAGGTCCCAGAAGGTTCTGCTACATCATTCCTCCAGCATAATGATTACTACTTACTCCTGGTGCATTTGCATTACTTCAAACATCAGGGAAATGGAGTTTTTTCCAACAACGATCTATAGTACCCAAAGGACCTGCTACCTCCATCTAGCAACAACTACCCAGAAGTTTCTCTAGATTAAAAGAATATTCCATCTTTTCCTGGCTGGGTGGCTCAGTTTTTTGGAATGTCATCCCATACACCAAAAAGTTGCGGGTTCGATCCCCAGTCAGGACACATACCTAGGTTGTAGGTTCCATCCTTGGTTGCAGCATGTATAAAAGCCAATTAATTGATGTTTTTTTTTTCACATTGATGTCTGTCCATCTGTCTCTCTCACTCGTTATTAAACATATCTTAGGGTGAGGATTAAAAAATATATATATTTGTAATATATATATATATATATATATATATATATATATATATTACATCTTACTAGGCACTCTACAATATGTAAAGCAAAGTGCCTTGTTAAAATTCACATCTAGCATCCAAAAAATGGCAGTTATTAGTAGGCTGCTATTTGTTTGGGATCATGCATTTTTTTTACACTGGAAATACATCATTGGATGTAACAAAAATAAGAAAATGAGAGAACAGATGCTTCCTCAATGTACGTTTTGCAAATACTCAATTTTTTTACTGTTGTGTTTTTTTTTAAAGTTCTGGATGTCATTAAGACTTCTTACCATTGATGAAGGAATATCTAAGTTCTAATTTTCACAAAACACTAATTTCCCAGCAAAGGGACTAAAATTCTCTAAGTCTTTTATAGTCATTTCAACCCTGGGTTAGACTACTGAATTAAGAACAATCTTCTCCATAGCACATTGAATTAGCAAACAAATAACTTTTCTCAAAGGGATTGTTTTTCCTAACCTCACTACAGGAACAGGTGATATTTTTATCCATGTGTCCAATTCTATTAAAATTTTAGAGTTACATTGTACAGAATTTACATAACAAAGTTACATAAAAACAAAGAGGAAGAGGTTACTAATGGCTAGATGAATGCTAGAGAAAGATCTTGCATAAAAGTGTATAATGTATAATATCATATGCCTCAATCCTCTACTTACCATTGTATTAGGTGCCATTTCCTCATGCCATCCTGACTCACAGTGATGACAGACTATAAATGAAGTTTCATTCACATGCTTTCAAAAGTCACACTCCACAATTAAATTTCAAATCAGCTCTTGTCTAAGCACTTTCGTCAAGTGGAATGTTTATGTTAGAGTTTAGGAAGATTCAAGTTAAGCCAGGGCTATTACAAGGACAGGTCAGCAAGCTATCCAGAACCCCATAAAATGCTAAAAATTTGTAAATTGTCCTTAATCTAGGAGTCCTTTGTTCTGAAGTGTGATTCAATTAGTAGCTGAAAATAGATTTGTCTCATGGACCAACTGATATTAACTCAAGCTCATGAGATGTCAGTGTTTAAGAATCAGATGGCTAATGTATTAATTCACAGGGACACCGTCAATGATGTGGGGATGGAACAGTCATCAGCAATTCCATATGGGCTTCCGAATGATACTCAGAAAGTATGAAATTAGGAAATCAGTGATTTAACTGTATGTTTAATGCTATGCTATGGCAGTATAATGCACCCATTTATCTAAAATACAAATACTGTATCAGCATTCTCTCACATCTAAGGAGACTTTCAGGAGCCTTCCCCATGATTTTACTATGTTGGAGAATAGATCATGGTTCCATAGTTTTTGTCAACAAGTATGACCCAACCTCATTATGCAGAACTGCCCCACATATTATAGATATTTAGTATTCCTGGCCCTAATTATAGATTGCAATGACACTCCCAATTATTTTAACAGTCAAAAGCAGCCTCACAAACTTTTCAATGCCATATTTGAAGGAGGGGTTCATTTCTAGTTGAGATGCACATGTTAGCCTTTGATGGAAAGCGTCAAAAACTTAAAAACTTCTACTTTCTGCAAAGTATGCACACTTTTTGATGGGCTTAATTTCTGAGATGGCCTTGTACTTCTCTTTCCTTAGAAAATGTGTTAGAAAGAGCCGACTCTAAGGTGAACTTTATCAATGCCAGTGAGTTTCTGTACGTTTTTAGTGGAAGAATCTGTCCCAAGAGATTTCATGTAGAACTCCAGTGTAATATACAGATGAAAGTGAGCTACTCTAGGGGAAATGATGAGGGGGCAGAGGGGCAAGCTCTGCCTGCTCAACTTCCTTGGCACTCCCTCCCTAAGACAGCCCTGAGATAATTGGCTGAAACCTTAGGGTTCTGAGGAAGACAATTTGAAACATTCTGGTCATCTAGGCCCATGCATGGTTTGTCCCTGCTCATTAAGGTAGGCAATCACATGTGGACTTGACATCAAAACCCTACCTTGTTTTATAGTGTGTCTGCCCAGACTGTGCTCTCAGGAGTCTGCAAAGGAAGATGACAACTGTGCTTAGAATTGGGAATTCACAGACCTTTTCTCAGAGGCATGGGCTACTCCTGTATTGAAAAGGAGTGCTCCTGCCTTGCTGGGATTGTCCATGCTATTATAAGACCCAAACTCCCATGGGTGCTCAGTCCCCACTCCCACTTCTGACTTTGGCAGATGATATGGCAGTATCATTAGTTATCTCTCCTCTGTCTTTGGAGACTCCACTGTCTATTTCTAGGGTGGCTTTCTATATCTCTGCTTTGATGTATTACATATTTGTACTATTGTTTAATTTCATAATATTTATTTTGACTTCTCTAGAAGTCTAGAGGCACTCTGCAGTGGTCCCAGGAACCACCCATTCAACTTCTGTCTTTGTCTCTAGGCAAAATTAGGGAGAAAAAATGTAACAAAACCCGAGACAAAAGGAAAGCTTAACTTTTAGTGGTTGTGTGCCCTTGGCAAAGCTCAAACGATTGGTGAGATGGATAGTTCATAAACAAGGATGAGTCCTGAGTGCTCTATTTTGAATACAGAGAGAACGCTGCCTTTAACTGAGTGACGCTAGAGAAGATGCGCCCTCTCTGTGCTCTTTCCCTGCCTCCATGGAACAAGTTCACTAATATATCACTCCACTCTGGGTAGTAAACACAGAAATTACAGAGGAGATCCTGCTCTACCTTATCTAACTTCTTAGGCCAGTGCAAGGCAAAACATGTTTATCTTCAACAATTCTAGTTTTTAACTATTTTGATTTGGGGGTGTCTTCTCCTTCGTTCCCCGTATACCCACACTTTTGGTACCCATTGCCTCCTCACTCTTTTTTTAGGCCACAACATTAGCTCTCTGATAATTTCTAACTATATTTTATTAGCTATATGATATTTAAAATCAAATAATGAATAGATTATGTTAGTATAATTCCAGGCATGAGTGAGTTAAGTAAGAATTTTGGATTAGTTAGCTTTCTAGAACCCTGGGTAAAACTCCAAGCAAGCATTTACTATCTTTTCTTACTACACTAATTTTACCATTTCCTAGATTCTCTTCTGTTTCCTAGAGGAGTTGATGATCTTGTGGGTCAACTTGGGCAGCATTGACTTGCAGGTGTTTGTAGTGTCCCTGCATGTCACCAATCCAGCTGTCATTCTTCCATCCATGAGACTAAGTGGACAATGGCCTGTCCTTGGTGACTGTGTAACCATTGCTCTCAAAATAAGGCAGAAGTTCCATAGAACCAGAACACTCACTCCTTTCTCCCCTTGATTCCTGTATTCTATGCATCTAGCCCCAGATTTCAATTTAAGAAATGGTAGAAGACCCCTTCAGGACTTAACTCTAATTTGTTTATTTCAACCACTGCCTTCTGAAGAGAGCTGTATTTGAATATTGTATATATATGAAAGTATTGATAAAAATGTACTTTAATTCCATCTGGTTGTTTTCCTTTGCACAGAGTTCCTCCAAGGAATTTCTTTGACAGTAAAGAATAGGGGGAGAAAGATTGTGGGAGGAGGGCAGCATTAATTGAATAGAAAAAATCCTAGCTCTGTGGTCAGGAAAATAATAATGAGCCTCCTGGCTCTGTTGTAATATCATGAGCTCATTGAAGTTCATTTTTAACCCCAGAGTGTCTTGAGGGCTTGAGATAGTCTCTGATCAAAGAGAAATTTCTCCTCTTTTCCTCTTAAAATTATATGGGTTAGCAAGACAAATTTAGAAAACTGAGTTAAACCAAAATAGTAAACTTATCAATAGACAATGGGAATCATGAGTGGTTGAAAAGTCCAGGCTTATCATTATTTAATATCAATTTACCATCTGTCCCAGATTGAATAGCCCATCTGGTGTCTGCTGCCAACAAGTATCAACACATCTCCCAGATGCCTCTGCTGAGCATATTTATTAAAGTTTGTACTTAATTTAAAAAGAGATGTAGTGGGGCAAAGTATATATGTTTCATCACAAGGGAAATTGTGATGGCTTTTGCTTTTCTGACAACTCCAATCTGTTTATACAAAATCATTAGCTGGGCTGAAGGCATGCTTAAGAGTGACAGCTGGTGTGTGTTGGGGAAGCTTAGTTGTGATGGTGAGCACAGCCAGTGGTAATTGTCACCATGGACATAAGAGAGAAATAGGCTTTGAGAAATGCCATCATCTCAGGAGAAACAGAGTACTGGTAATGTGAAAAGGCTGACAGAGTCCTTGTAATCACATGTCCTAACATATCAAGCATGTATATATGCAGATGCTGCTCTGGCTGCTGAAGCTTGGAATGCAGGAAGACAGACACAGCAGTAGGAGAATTAATTGTCAGTAAGACTTGAGTCGGACCCCCAAAAGCTAGGCATTGACTTCAAGTAGGCAACCAAGAGGCTTCATGGTACAGAGACAACACAGCACTGGACTTGAAATCATGTAGATTTGGGTGTGAGTCCTGACTCTGCACTTCGCTAGTTGTGTGATTTTGACAAGTCACTTAACCTTCTGGACTTGTCTTCTCATTTTTTAAAAGTTGTCACAAGAATCTTGATAAAGCTCCTTGTAAACTATGAATCAAGATAGAGCTGTTTCATATTCTTTTGGAATAAGTCAAGATACAAATGAATTTTAACAATCAATCAATAAAAATAAGTTTATTAGTAAAGTATCTAAAATGCTATTTTATCAAAAGAAAAATAATAAAAGATCAAATTTGGAGGTAGGTTAAGGGAGAGAGCATATGGAGGGCATCTGTGATAGTGTCAACAATAAAAAATTTAAGTCACAAAACATACACCCAAGCTGATCCACCATAGCTATGAGGAGAAATGACATTTAATGTATGACTAGGCAGGAACATCTCGATCATCAGAACAGAGTGGGTAGTGGACTCCTGTTACCATCAATAAAGAGGAACTCTTTCTTCATTGTATAATTCTTTGGTACACAATGCATCAAATTCTGGAGATTATGAGACAACAAAGCCTCCCACGAATATCTACAATTCAAGGTTCTGAAGCCTTTAAGTGTTATCCAAACCAGAATAGATAAGAATAATTCCTGGAAGAGGGGTGTTGAAATAGGAGGCAATTCTCACACACTGTGCCCTTATTATTGCAAACACTACGTGGAAGACTTTTATTCATTTCTTCATGCAATTAGTTGTCTTAAATCTATTTCTTATTTTCTTTATAGACAATCTTGTGACTCTAGTTTCATGAGAACTAACCACGTACTAACCTGTGCTAACCTTTATGGGTTCTGGTTTTTCTCATTTCCTTTCTTTTCTCCAGTACTAACAGGATGTGCTTGAAAGATCATATTGACAGATAGCTTCCAGGGATATTTTTAGTGCTATGGATAAGAAAATCTCCAGCAAAGGTCAGATCTTTCACTGTTTTAATTAAATTGCAGTTGAAGGAGATTATATCATCAGGGTAGCCAGCCAGTTAACTCTGCAACAGTTTACACAAAACCATCATAAGTCTTTCATTACCACGTGCGTGTAAGAGTGACGTGGAGCACCAAGGCCAGGTTTTAATTTAAAATGAGACTTGGTAATTGCTTAGAGTTTTTTTCAAAATTGTTGTCAGGGGAAATTTAATAAGGTTTTGCAGATTCATAGTGATTGTGATTATTATTTTATATTGGCATGATACTTTATACTTCCCCTTCAGACATGAATAGGCATATTTTAACCAATAGAAGAAATTTATCATTAATTATTTGATACCACCAGCTTAAATCCTTTCCATTACTTCCAGAAAATATGTTTCTACCAAAAGTTTTCAAAAGTATTTTTCCACTTATTTATATTTTCTTGTATTATCCAGGTGAGTAAACTGTTTGAATCCATTTTGAAATCAAATATTTACACATATTTCCTTAAGAGAAAAGAGGAACTATGTTTTTTTCCAAGGGAAAGAGAATATTAAGAACTATTCTTGAAATTTTATGGTTCTGATGAGATTAAAATATTGCTGCTTTGAAAAATGAATACAAACATTGTCACTTATATACCTGTTTGTTATTGGACACTATGCAAGCAATAACCCAACTCCACAGATGATTTAGCTCCAGCTGCCTTTTAGACTAAGTGAGTGGGCAATAAAAATTTTTTAAATTGGTTTTCTGAGTTACAAATTAGATATTAGCATATTTATTTAAAATGCTAGAAAATGTTCTCAAACTGCTTTTAAAAGATCTAAAAAACACTTATCTCAATCAGAACTACTTGTCATTTAGCTCTTTGGTTGTTATAGATTCAGAGCGAGTTTGATTTATTAAGCTAAAAGAGAAGCAGTTGTGCAGAATGTGACAAGTGAGAATTGGATAGCAAGACTGTGCAAACAGGACAGTGCTATGGTTAGTGACTGTTAGTGATTATTTCTTGTGATGAGTTCCTTTTTTGCTAGACTAGAGAGTCTTCTTAAATGAAATATATAGGAGAGGAATAGAAAGGGAGGGAAGAGAAACAGACACAGACACACACACAGAGAGAAGGGAGAGAAAAACAGGAAGGGGGAGAGAGGGAGGGAGGGAGGAATGGGGAGAGAGAAGAAAAAGAAGAGGAAGAAGAAGAAGAGGAAGAGGAAGAGGAAAGAATATACTCTAATCAAAATGTGAGGCCTATTTGCCTTTTTCTGCTTATGATCCCAACATCGATTCACTGCTTGTTCCATATGTATTCCTTTTTCTGGTTGAAAGTATCTCTCTCCACATGCCAATTTAGCTGTAGTTCTCCCTCCAGAAAAGACTTTGAAAGGTATCCATTAACCCCAATGAATTCAGCTTCAGTGACAAACTTGGTCTTTGAGTAGCTATTTGTGGTCTAAAATCTGGCCCTCCTCTAACTACTGCCCTAATTCTTTCTTCCCTTTCACGGCCAACTTTATTGAAAGAGTTAATCCCACTGTCTCTATTTATTTACCACACTCTCTAATCTGCTGTTTTCTGCTTTGGTTTATGCCTGTTCTGTTTCATGGAAATTGCTCTCAAAGTCACTGATTACTCCGCTGTGAAATCTGACACTATAGACCACCCCATCCATCCTAAAATACTCTCTTGGTTTCTGTGGCACCAAAGTATCTGGTTTTCTTCCTACTCCTTTCATGACTCCTTTCTTACTTGTACTTGTTTATTGCCACGCTATCCTCTCGCTGTCACTGGGTAATCTCATCCATCCGGAAAACTTCAGTTCCTATTAAATGTCAGTGATTTCCATATCTCTATCTCCAGTTCAGCCTATTTGCTAAAGAACCAGATTCACTGATAAAGTGGCCTACAAGACACATCAACTTAGATGTATTGCAGGCATTAAAAAGTCGACCTGTTCACAATTGAATTCATCCTCCCTTTCAACTGCAACAACTCCAAGCAGACTCCCTGTGTTCCTCATTCACGATTGAAAGCAATTGAATAGAATGCAACCTGAAGTCCTCTGTACCTTATTTCTATATTTAATTCCCTTCTTCCCATTCCCATTGCACTACCTCAGTCTGAGTCACCAGATTTCTCTGTCTCACTCCCTCATGAGTTTCCTAATTGTTTTGATTCCTGCCTTAATTTCCTGCGACCCATGGTCCGCCCTGCAGCTGGAGTCAACTTTGTTTCCTTCAAACCTGATCATGTTCTTTTCCCACTTAAAACCATGAATGTCTTTCTAACTCTCAGGATAAATTGCAAACTCTGCAACAAGACTTAAAATTGCCTTCTTGATTGGGTGGCTTCTCAATTCTCTAGCCTGTTTGATAAAGCCAGCACCCCACCTCAACCCCAACTCCCCACAGTCCTTCCGCTGAGCTCTGCTTTCCCTCACCTGGGAGACGCTGCATATGCTGTTGCTGTTGCCTGGAGTGCACTTGCCCCTGCCTCTGCCTGGTGAGCTTTGTTCTTCCTTTAGTCCTTGGCTGTATTTTCCCTTTTACAATTTACTGTTAACCGCCCACCTCTCACCACCTCCATAATATGTAAGGATGTTTGGCAAATTATAGTTACTCAGTAAATCTTCTTTTAATGATAGAGTAAATTTCAAAGGCTAACTTCACAGCAACTTTCTCCCAAAACATCCTCACTATGCATACTAACTTTTAAGGAACTCTGTTCAGCTAGTATGGCTGGGTTCACTGGTAATTTAATAAAATAAACAAGCAGATTCAGAAGCAGCCAGCAATGATATGAGTTATTCTGTCAACACTGACCTTTGAGCTTTCAACCCACTATAGAAGTGAGGTCTCCCAGTCACCTGGGAAGAGACTACAACAGGCAGATATTAAATATGCAGCCTTCTAAATTCAGTCTCCTCCCAAGTAACTTGGGAACCTGCTCTGGGTTCTGTAGACAGAGATCCTGCTCTGTGTTTTTCCTCTTCAGTGTTCACTTTTTACTTCTTGGATTTCTACTACTGTTGTTTTCTCAGTTACACACAATTAGCATCTCATTTCAACTGTCATCTCCTTTATTATCACTAATCATGCCTATGTACTACTTCCTGTGTTCAATTCATTCTATCAACAATCCTGTGAAGTAGTCATTAATCCCATTGTTTAATAGGGAAGAAACTGAAGCTTGTCTATGATCATATGGTTATTCAATGGCCAAGTTGGGCCCTAACTCCAATGCCAGAACTCATTTTATGATTTGTGGGAGGTACAGACCCTTCCTAATACATCATAGTCCCCTGTCATGCTCATGACATGTAGCATGTACTCAGTGAGTACCTTTTTATGGGATAAATGTTGGTAAGTAAATTAAGATGTTAGATACAAGAGAGACTATTCTTTCTACTTTATGTTAATTTATTTTAGTGAAGTTTTAAATGACTTCGTGTAGGTATTAAACACAATCTGCAACCACACTCAAATAATCACCCAGCTGAAACAGCAATGAGTAAAAGGATATTAAGCTTTAACTTGACCAACAGTATGATCAATGACATCCCAGAAAAGTGATCACACACAAAATCAAGAACTGAATGTAACAATAAGATGGGAAACAAATAACTGGACAATTTTCACTTTGCATCTAAGTCCTGTAATTTGGCTCATGTGCATTTTGTATCAAATGTGCTTCATTTCAATTGATGTGGAATACTTAAGACACATAAATTTGGTATGAGATAAAAGGAGGCACAAAATGCACTTATTTTTATTCTATTAATTTTTCACAACAAATAATTAAACATTTTTGTTATTGGAGCTACTATTGGTTCTTACTGGAAACTTTTTAACATAGATAATACACTAATTTATTTAGAGATAAGAATATAAAATGGGGATTAATGCTTTATTTTGATAAAGCAAATTGCAATAAATAATAAAATGCTAAACCTTTAGAAAATATTAATAATTTAACTTCATTATGAAGAAAAGTGAGATATTTGACTGCCTAAAGTAATCAATTATCTGGAAAATATGCTTACATCACTGCTTAAAAAGAAATGCTTAAATTAGCAATGTAGTTCAGAGGCATAAAAATGAGTAATTGAACATTTGGTTTGTGTCTCTGGGTAGCACAAGTTCTTTGGATCTCCCTGCCTTCTAGCCTAGTTATCATAGCCAGCCTCTTTATCTGAAAGTGCCTTCTTAAAAGTTTGCCTCATGAGAAAAATTAGCAAACTTTTCCACACTCCTATTCTCTCATCCTCTCTGATGCCATCTATTCTCATTTTAGAACCTTTGATTATGTTCCAATCTGGTGTTTACAACCTGGATAACTCAATAAAATTGATGAGTAAAAATGAATATTCTTAGCTGCAAAAGAAATGATGGAATAATCATGACCAGGGAAAAAGGACTTGCAGATTTTTGTGTTGACATCTCTTAACATAGCCCAAGAGTTGTACTGGGAGTATAATAGCTGGTACCACCAACCTAGGAATGCTGGACACCATCACTGGATGTTGTCAAAAACATAATGGTGGCTATTATAAGAGTGATTGCTGATAATAGTGTCTGTGAAAGCCAACTGTAAAGGTGGTCACTGAATTACCCCCAGAAGTAACTTCACAAAGGTATACGGTTGGTGCAAAAATAATGTCCGATTTTGAGGTCTATTTTAAAAGTGAAAAAGCCCATGATTATGAAAATATCTATTCATTAACATAACCTCTGCTTTCTAGAACCCCATTCCATCTGTCAACTAGCTTATCAATGCCATGCTTGTAAAATTTTTTAGGTTTTGAAGCAAGATGTCAACCTAATACCATCAAAATGGCTCTGTAGTCCCCGAAACAAGTGATAATCAGAAGGAGCAAGGTCAGGAGAATATGAAGGATGAAGCAATATTTCCCAACCAAGCTCTTTAAAGAAATTTTTGGTGAATCGAGCTGTGTGAAGATGAGCATTATTGCGATGGAAGATGACACTCTTTCTGTTGGCTAAGGAGGGTTGCTTTTGGTTCAAAGCTGCTTTCAAATAATGAAGTTGTTCACAGTAAAGATTAGCAATAATTGTTTGATTGTTGGCTAACAGTTTGTAGTGGAAAATCCCTTCCATATCCCACCATACACTGAACATGATCTTCTTTGGATGAAGTCCTCCTCTTGGTTGTTGAACTCCTCTTCTTCCTCGACTGATCCATGATCAGCAGCATTTAACGTTATGGTAAAGAATTCACTTCTCAGCACCTGTAACAAGCCTACCTAAAAATGGTGCCTGAAGGTGTCATGAAAGCAATGATTCACAGCAAGCAACACGCTGTTGCAGATTCTCTGAAGACAGTTCATGTGGGACCCATTTTCCAACTACTGAAACCTTTCCAGTCCTTTTCAGTTGGTGTAGCACAGTTGTATGGGCTACATTAAATTGTTCTGCAAGTTCCCTAGAGGTAATGGTGGGGTTTTCTGGGACAACAGCTTACAACACTTTGGAATCAAGTTTTTTTGGACGACCCTTTTTTGGCTTGTTTTTCAAACTGAAATCCCCACTTCAGAAACAGGAAAACCACCTCCTGCAACTTCTTTCAGTCACTGCATCGTCCCCATAAGTGCTCTGAACAGACTTCCCTGCTGTCCTTGCATTGGCACCTTTATGAAACTCATAGAGTAAAACTTTTCTAATGTGGTCTTTAGATGCGACGAACATGGGTGCAAATATTGCAGACAATTATGAACAATACTTCGATAATCTGAAAAAATAAGGTATAAATTAGTCACTTGACATCAAAAAATTGTAAGAAGAGGCACAAATTTAATAAATACTATCTAAAACTTTCTTTTAAAAAAGTTGGACATTACTTTTGCACCAACCTGATACTTCTTAACCTAGGTTGATGAATCAATTAGGCAAGTAAAAAAAAAAGAAATAAATTGGCACAGGGCAGAGTCAAGAAATGCTCATATTGTGTGTATGTGTGCATGCATCTCTGTCTCTCTCTTCTGATATATATATTGCCTGATGTAAACTACAAAAATCTCATTAAACTGATAAAATAAGTATCCTACCTAAATACCTAAATTAAACCAGTCCTGCAAATTATCAGTAGACTTTGTACATGTTTGTCTTATGAAATATAAAAAGTAGTCTTTTGAGTTTACTAAGACTTTGAAAACTTCTTCTTTTTTTTTTTTGACACATCGATCTGCTAGTTACTAGATCAACAACTGTGAAGGAAATAGAGAACTGATGTCTAGCTGGGATCCTCAGATTTAATTAAAAGGGCCCTGAGAACAGACTTTTTAAAAAGCTGTCCACATCAGGACTGACACTGAAAATGTTCCTTAAGACAAGAGCTGTCCACTTATTTTGAGGCAATCGTGAAGTGTATATGGAGGATGTGTTAGTATAGTGTGTGTTGTGTGTGTGCGTGCGTGCGTGCATGCACGTCTGTTTGAGAGAATGAGACAAGAAAGGAAAAAATCATACTGCATAATTATCTCCCTGTCTACTGGATGTTGGACTAACCTTCCATGAATATGAGGGCTATCTCAAGGAATACCCATATGGGTAGTCTTCCAGGCTAAGTATAGAGAAGGGGCTAGCCAAGGAACTGATGCTTTTGAAAGGTATTTATAATTTTCCTTGGAGCTTACACTTTAAAATGTTACAAGTAATTGGGTGCAATAGGAAAGAACAAGAAATGAGGAGGCTAAGAGTGATACTGTTCTGTCCTGGTTTTAGGAATTCCTGACCATGGTTCTGGCTAAAGTATCTTCCTGGATAATTCCTAGCATCCCTTTAGAAGTGTGGCTGGGAGTGATGAAAAATGGTCAGTTTGGCCTCATATAACCATACTTTTTCAAGTTAATGTTGTCGTGAAACAATCAAGTCACACAAACAAACAAACATGAAGGAAAACAAAGTTGGTGCCATCTAAAGATAAAAACAAAGCGCTCTGGACACCCACAAAAAATCAACAAAAATAAATTTTAATGAAAAATGTAGTTGCATCTTAAATTTACTCACTCTATCCTCAAATGTACACCCCCTAAAAAGCAGCTTTTTAATTTTCTGTGGCTGAATTGATTTTCCTTACGAGGTCTCCACCAGCAGGGAAAAGACTTGCCAGTAATGATATTTCAGTTTCTTCTAGATTAAATGATATCTTTTCTTAATGTTCAGTAGTGAATAAAGAAGGCTTATTTTTTACACTGACTCCCTTATACTGCCGCAGATGAAGAAATTGAGTTCTGGTCCATGATAGGAAACTCACTGTGTCCCTACAGTGAGTCTGAGATCCCCTCACTGGCCACCAGCTCCTCGCGTCTATGCTGTTGCATGCCTGTTCTGCACTCTCCGTGCCCTGGTGGTCCTTGAACAACAGGTGGCTCAGTCGGACCATTCGAGGTGAGAAGCCACCCACTCTTTGAGTAGTAGTCCCAGGCACATGCCCCTTGTTTCAGTCTCCTTTGCAGCAGCCTCTCATTTCACCCCTAAATTGTGCCATTCCACATTCCTTCACTGGAGGGTATGGAAACTTCTAGGCTCTCTACTTGTCGCACATAGGTCAAGTGATTTTTGCAAACTAATCTGTGTGGTCAAAGGGCAACCCCTGATCACTAGCACAGGTCCTCCTCCACCTGGCCACACCAGGGCACTCGGCCCCTTTGACCTGCTTTGCAACATTCTCTTATTATTTAATAGGAAAAGCTGCTGGGCCTGGAAGTTGCTAAAAAGTCAATATCCAGGTTTACTTTCTCAAGATTTGGTGTGAGGGGAAAAGGAGAATATCCAGAGATTTTCATTATTTGTATCTTCCAGCAACTAGAGCCTTCAGCTCCTCAGGGAAGAAGAAAAGAAGGTACAATGGTAATAAATCCTTATTAATTCATTTGAGATGAAGATGCTACAATGAAAGGTAAAGCTGGAGGCATGATCCCAGGTTACATTCCTAGCTACTCAGTCCTGGTGCTTCATTTCAAACCAGACTGGGAAGAAGCTCTCTGCTGACAGACTCTTCACTGGCCAGTCATATTTATGGCTTACTTTGGGTGCTGCCCATCTGTCCTCCCATGGGGAGTAAGTGTCTGCTGCTTTGGGCCCAGCAGCCAAAGGGCAGAGAGAAGGTGATGCCTTGCCTCCTGTTCTCATCTTCTCACCCAACAGCACAGCGTTTCTTGTTGCTGTTTTTTGAATGAGACACAGAAAGGCTAAGCGCCCTACTTGTCTGTCTCATTCCACAAGGCAGTCTGGCATCATTCACAAAGCCTAGTTCTGATCTCAATCTTGACACCATCTCCTTATTTAAAGGCATTCCCTAGAACAAGACCCTAGCTGTACCCCAGGATGGTTCCTCCCTTTAAATTCAAACATTCCCTCTTCCTGACAGTGGTACTTTCCTTCCTCTCAGGTACTCCCTGTAGTTGTGCAGAGTCCCTTGGCCATTCTTGTTGCCCAGCATCTAAAGCTTCTTTCTATATTTTAGGGAGATTTTGCTGAAAGGAAGAACTACTACTCATGTCGGAAGTAAAAAAAAAAAATAAGGAAAACGGCAAGTATTCAGACTTCTTTGCATGCTAGAATTTAAGCACATGGTAGGGGCCCCACCCATCAAGATTTCTTGCATAGGCCTTGGGTTGGGAGATGATATGAGTTGTGGATATCAAGGAAGTCCTCGGAAGGCAGAATTCCCAGGCTTCCAGAAGCAGGGCTTTTGGTGGCAGTATTTGGTGTCCGGCAGGGTCAGTACTCAGCAGTGGGGCAGTGACAGCCTCACAAATAGTTCTGCATCATAATTTGGAACTTCTTCCTGACAGTGTAGCCTTTTGTGGTTCTTTAGGTTTAAAAAATTCTGTGAACTACCCAAGAACATTTTAATACTTTCATTTTCTGCTTAAAACAGACAAAGTCTATTTCCAATTGCACCCAAAAGCCCTAAATGATACATATGGCTTACAGGACCTTTTAGGATTAGACCGCTAATTTCCTCCCCAGCTTCATCTCTTGACTTGACTTCCCACTTCACATGCTGCAATTCAGACATATTTAAAGTCTTCCATCTCTTCTTGCCTAGCCGTCTCTCATTTCCAGGTCTGTATAAACACTCTGTCCTCTGTCTGGAAAACCCCTCTGAGCCCTCTGCACTAGGAGGGCTCTTACTCATCCTTGAGTCTCATCTTTGGCATCACTATCATTGGGATAGTTTCTATGTCAGAATTGCTAGTTGCTCTCTTAGTTCCCCCCTCCCATTACACTGCTAACAGAACTCCACTTGTGTGCAGACTGGTTTGGTCCAGTTACTAATACTCACCTCCGTAGTCTCTCTGAAACTGTGAATGACTCAGTCCTGTCCAATGAGCTATAAGCAGAAGTCTACCAGGTGGGGTTTGCACAGTATCAAGAGTCGGATTCAGGCTACCTGTGCCTCTTTTTCTCCTCCTTCCCTTTTTATCTGCCATGCAGACCTGAAGTCCAGCATTGAAATAGACACTTTGTGGCCATAAGGACAAGAGCCACACTGGAGGAGGAAAAAAAAAAAAATCAGAGGGAGACCAGATGTTCATTGACTTCCTGGAACAGTTGAACCAGATGTGAACTACCTACCTCTAGTTTCTATATGAAGAAATCTCTAATCAGGTCACTGTTGTCAGATTTCTCGTATATGCTATTAGGTGCAATCTTGAGCCCCTTAGGCAAACTGGCTGGGTGCTCCTTTTAATCATTCTCACTTCCCCTGTGAACAAACATAGTTGTCATTTCCTGTTTACTTCTCTGTATCTATTATTCTCAATTATAAGCTCCATGAAGACAGTGAATAAAGTAGGTTAAACTGTGTTTCCCCAAAAGTAAAACTCTAATCCTAACCCCAGTTACCTGTGAATGTGCCATTATTTGGAAACATGGTCCTTGTGTATGTGATTAATTTAGAATGAAGTGTTATTGGTTTAGAGTCGGTCCTACATCCAAAGACTGGTGTCTGTAAAAGAGAAAGGAGAGGGAGACTTGGAATCAAAGACACATACAGGAAAGAAGGCCATGTGATGATAGAAGCAGGGATTGGAGTTGTGCTGCCACAATCCAAGGAACACCTGAGGCCTCCAGAAGCAGGGAGAGGCAGGAAATATTCTCTCCTAGAGCCTTCAGAGGGAGTGTGGTACTGCAGATAGCTTGATCTCAGAAATGAGACTCTACACTTTTATTGTTTTATGCCATAGGAAACTGGTGGTCATTTCTTGTGGTAGTCCTAGGAATCTTAACATTGTGACCACACCTGCATTGTTTAGATTTGCACTACATCATCTTTGTTGGAATTACCAATCTTAGAATTTTCCTTAGAGCAAGTCAGCCTTAGAGCCATAATGTGGAAGTGGAAGAATCAGAGCAAGAAGCAGTACTGGTCTTGCTTTGTGAGCTAATAAATTGCTGATTCCATATTCTTTGTCCTGGCAGCCTCACAATGAAGTCAGCATGTAAGAACCCAGAATCCAGGGATGGCAAACAGGTTTCATTTTGATTGCCTAGAGCATTGTGTTGCATAGGATTCTAGAGCTGCATTTCTGTCATTTATTCCATTTATTCAACAGTTATTTATAGGATGACTATTATGTGTATACATCAGGTACTATTCTGAGTCTACAACAAACAAAAGATCAAAATCAATTAACCAATCAACCAATCAATCAAGCCTGTCTTGACAGAACTGATGTTGGAAAATGTGCTCTGATGGATTAAAGATGTCTTTCATAAACAGGGGAAAGAGGAATTGAGACAATTTACTATTCTTCCATATTGGGCCTGGTCATAACCTTAGATTTTCAGGCAGTTCCACAATTGGAACTCATACAAACAACTTGTTCCACTCATGTCTACTGATAGCTCTTTCTTATTTGCATTTTGAAAGAGCTCAGGAGTGGCAGACTCCAGTTTGCAGAGTGGAGCTGAGTGTGTTTCATTGATATACCAAACAGATTGTTAAAACCAAGGGGAAGAGTTAAGGATGTTTTTCCTGCCTGAATCAGAATCTCAAGAAATTCAGAGTACATTTCAGTGAAGCAAAGAATTTCATTTTCCATTATCCATTAGACAGTGAGAGCTAGAGGTTGAAAGGTGTTGTAGATAACTTTAGAATAACACTGGGGAACACAATTTTCGTTGAGTTAGATCTGACACTTGTTTTTGACTAACTTTTGGCACCTGAATCCAAAAATGACTGCAGTTTTTCTCTATCATGTCAACTTTTTAAGGTACAGAATACCCCGCTTTTGTCCCCCAAATCATACAAAATGTACATACAAAGGAAAATAAAGAAAAAAATTACCTGAATATACTGTTTAGAATTATTTTATTCATATAAAGGCTATATATTGTTACTGTAAGTCAAATTGTGTACGAGTAGTAAAGTTCTGCTACCAAACATACATATTAAGGTATTTTATCTTTTCAAATGACAGGCTAGGAAATGCCAAAATGAGATACTTGAAACAGTCTCCTTCAGTTGGCAAAGCTTTAACAAATTGCTTCATGAGACCTAGTTTTATGTCCAAAGGTGTGAATATAGTGTTCTTTCTGTCAACAAGTGGCTCATGTAGAATGTTTGGATCACCAGGTTTGAGGTCAGATCTTGGAGGCCAGTTCGACTCCACCCAATGCTTCTCATGAGCTCTGCTGTCCCACATACACAGAAAACAGGGATACTTGGTGTATCCGCATTGCTGACCAAGAATGAAGCAGAGCATTGTAAGGTCAACACAGATGATCCAATTGTGCTTGTGATATTGCAACAGATCAATGACTCTTTTTATGTCTTCATATTCTTCACAAAAACAAACTGAATGACCAGTTGGGACTGCACCAAATAAATTGCCATTGTGGAGGAGGACACACTTCAAGCTCCGCTTTGAGCTATCAGTGAACAGTCACCATTCAGTTGTGTTATAGATTGGAATTCCCAATTCCTCCATTAAACCATGTATGTTATGGCGATACACAAAGCCACCATCACTTCGAAAGTACTGCAGAAATGCACTTTCTCTTGATGGAAAGTAGGATAACTTCACTCCTTTTTAAAGCAAGTTTTTCTCGTGCAGTCTTGATGCTAGGAGTTCTGAAGCCTTTTTGGAGAGTCCCAAATCTCATGCCAAATCATTCAGCTCATGTTGATCAAATCTCTTACGAACTGAATCATCTTCAATTTCAAAATCTTCATCATTGCTGTCACTTATTTCTTCACCATATTCCTGTTTTTCAAAAGAGGGTAGTTCAATGAAAACTGGCACTGGGATTTCAGCTGAATGAGGCACTGGACATATACCTGATGGTAGACTAGGATACTCTATTTTACATTTATTTTTCTTGTTATATCCTGACATTTTCACTATACAAAAGTAACAGTCACAAATGATCTCTGGGCTCTTGCCAAACCATAGGTATAACAAATGGCAATTTATCACGTGTTCCCTTCATCCACATCTATAAACTCTCGACACACATCTATAAACTCTTGCACACCTTGTGAGGGGCCCAAGACTTATCTTGATCACCAAGTTTTACTTTAAAATATGCAAAATCAGCTTGCCTGACAAATGCACAGATGTTTGTCCTTTGACTGGGAATGATGCAACTGCCACAGATATAACAAAATGAATCAGGATTGTTTAGGCACTTATGACAAGAAATAGCAGAGACAGACATGATCTGAAGGAAAGGAAATAAGTACATATGTACATAAAAAAAATTCTGCTAACTCCTCATATACAGAGAAGAACTTGGACTACACTTCATAATATAATTCACTATATAAAGCAACACACAACTTCTCACCACACTGTCTCATGTGTAACTGAATAGCCTAGACAAGTATGAACCTGTTGCTGGTCTCCAAGTTCATCCCCTACCCCTCCCCACTCAAGGAAGGTTTGCTCTCAGCCAGTGGAGAGCACTAGTGCTTCCCTTGATCCAGGCTCAATCCAGCCTAGAGTGGTCGTATTAAGATAAGCTATAGAGAAAAACTTGACGTGATAGAAGAAAACTAACTGCAGTTTTGAAACCAGCATGCCTGTTTAAATCTAAAACAGCTGAAAAATCAAACTCATTGGGAATTATGTTAAAAATTATTCCCCTGTGTAATAGATGTGGATAGTTGTCCAGAATAAGACTGGTATGGGGTTGAATGTGTCTTTAGCTCAACTTCTGAAAAAGTTTTTTTCTAAAAAAAGCTACATTTAAAGAGTTAACTAATGCAATATACTAACACAAATTACAGATACTCACACACTTTGAATTTGAAAAGATAACTTAATGTGTTACCTTGATCTCAACCGAGTAAGCTATAAAATTTGGTGAGAGTCAAGAATCACCTAGAAACAGATGTGTAACAAATCCCTTTTCCAGTGTAATAAAATCTCAGTGTTTGTGACAATGCTAAATTCTCCAGTCTGTGCAGAGCAAGCCTTTTTATATCAACACACCAGATCCCTCAACTTACATTATACTACCTCTTCTGACAATACCTGAAGTCTTTGTTCAGCTACTTAAGTAAAATTACTTCTTTCATTATAATTTTACTATGAAAAAAGAAAATTAAGAATAATTTTGTCTGGAGACTGAGGAAATCTGGGGACACTATGGTAGTCTCAGGGGGACACAGGTTCAAGGTGAGGTATGGCTTCAGTGTGAGTTTTGGGCAAATATTCTAGCAAATATTTTATTCTCTGTCAGCTGGTATGTAAGAAAAATGACTCTGGGAGTTGCTAACTCAATGTTTGGAAATTACAGAACTATGCAAATATGACTTGTCTTCAATCTGGCTTGTGACAGCAGTCAAGTCACTTAGTACTATAACCTCGGGCCCAACACAATTACACAGACCTGAGAGTCTATCTAATCCAGTTCTAGGGTTATCGGAAAGAAAGTCCACTCTCTATGAGCTCAAAGCCTTTCTCTACTTCATGTGTTTCTGTGCAAAGAGGCCCTGAGGTCAGCCTAAGCATGACACTGAAGATTGAATCTGATTAAGCTCTTGACAGTGTGAAACTATCTGGCCAATCAATTTGCAATAACTGCATAGACTAATTTATGGTTTTTTTTGTGTGTGTAAATTATGCACTTTGGCTATGTAACCAATCACTCTTAAATTAAGCTCCAAGGCCCTAAGTGGGCCACTAAATATGCTTCACAACCCTCTTGAAACCCAAGCTCCTTCTCAGTTCTTACAGCTAAGAGATATGCAAATCCATACACTTTTATTTTCACATAGGGCTTAAGGATATTTATGACTAAATTAACAGGTGAGCTATTAGAGTTACTTAAATTTGATATTTTCAAAATAAATGAGCACATCAACGGAGCATTCTGAGGCCTTAGATTCAGTATTCTATTATGAAGACCAACTGACACACTGTGCTGTAAAATGTGGCTGAGTTTGAATATTTCATGCATACAGAGAATTTGAATGCCAGAACTCTGGTATTGATATAGCACCAATGGTCAGTGTCTTAAAATAGATACCATTTTCAGATGTTGTTCTTTTTCGCCTTTCCATTCTGATTTATTAATATTTTAACTATGTTATTATCTGTTTATTTATTGTGGTAGTTTGGTTAATGCCATAGTGCATGGTATGTTATGTGGTTTCAATAGGAATCATCCATTCTATCATTTCTAAAATCTAAGTGCCTTCTCTCTTTCTCTTCCTCTCCCTCTCATTTCCCCTCCTTCTCCTCTGCCCCACCCACCCCACTGTGTGTATGTATTTGATTATATAGTGGCTTCTCTTTTTCTTCATCTATGTATTTTTTCCTTTGGGAAGTGGAAAATGGGGTGGTGGGCGTGGCATGGGATGTTGGGTCCTGCCAAAGAAGGCCACACTAAAGAAGTCTGAGATATAATGATATAGACTTGGATGTAATGAAATAGAATAAGATAGATATAACATAGAGTCAGAAAAAATGATACTAATGTTTTATATTTTAATTCATACCATCTTTATAATAATTTTAAAGTCCCTTAAGCATGTATCTTCCTTGGAAAATTTTTATAAACATAATATGCATGTATCTTTTTGCCCTCTTCTCCCCTTCTATTATGTGAGGGATGTTTCTTTAAAGATATATTTTTCAAAAGACTGCATATCATTGTCAAACTAGAGAACAGTATCTAATATACAAGAGTAAGTCATATGTATATATGTATATTCATAAGTGTATATTACCTGTACAGTATCTTGACAGTTATTTTCAACACATTCTATTTTCTCCATTAGAATGAGTCAAGGGAGTTCTCATCTCACATATACATTTGTATTTGATTCCTCAAAGTCACCTACCTGAGAAATCATCCAACTGGAATAAAATGACCAAGCTTTTTAAATATGCAAAGGTGGTGTCTAATCTTTAAAATATTCCTGGGTAATAGAAGAAAGCATCACCATGGCAGCTGAATTCTTATTGGAGAAAACAGACCATTTTATATTTTCCTTTTCAGTTAAGAGCCTGAGCTTGCCACACATAGTCCCACCACACAAAACGTAATCATGTTCAATGTATTGTGACAGGTGTTTTTGAACATCTAGACTATCAAATTAGAGTTGTACAGGCTACATGATGATATTGAGAAAAAAACACTTGTTTTTGTGGGAGTACATTTAATCAGGCTGATGTACTTTACCATCTATTTAGAAATTTTAAATCACTCAGTGGTTGAGCTGCCACAAAAATTGCTTTCAGACACAATACTGGTGAATGAATCATAGCTGAGTTCTCCCTGTCACCTGCTGCTTATCTCAGTATTGGAGTAGAGACAGCATTCTTCTGTAATGGGTTCTAAAACAGTAAATGTGCTTGTAGCATCGATCTATTTATTGGTGTCAGTAGCTGAGAGAGACTTTCTGTCATAAAATTTAAGTTCATGTGTAAATCAAGCACCTATTTTTAGTTTAACTGAATTTAACAAAAAGATTCCTCTTCTAGAAGAGATCCCTTTGATTTTTTTTCTAATTAGCTTTAGAATGCCAGTAAAAAGATGCACCTTTCTATGTTTCTCCTCTATGTCTCCAGATTCTAGAAGAGGATGTTTCAGTGTGGGCAGCATACTAATGTACCCCAGAGTCACTAAACATACAAACACAACTGCACCCTTTACATCCTCATTCTTGATTTTCTTCATGATCTGTCTCAAAAATTTCCTGTTTCAAATAAATTAAAATTAACTCTAATTACATTTTTACTTTTAAAATCTTAAGTATTTTTATCATAGACATATTTCTCTGTAACTGATATAAAATAGTTTTATAAAAACAGCGATTTATGATTCTAGCTCAGTTATAAGTCTTTGCATATTTATAGTCATTCCATGGGGTTGAATGAGAAGCATACCTCTTAGGCTAATACTTCCATGGTTTGTTCTCAAAATTACACATGGACCTGGGTATAATGCAGACTCCTGAGCCATGCCAGATCCACTGCATTAGGATATCTAAAGAATAGGTCCAAGAATTCTGCATTTTAGCCAGCATCCCAACTGATTCTTATGAACATAACTATTTGAGAACCACCGCTTTAAACAGATGCATGTACATTTCATCAGATACACTAAGCCAACAGATAATGATTGTTTAATAGGAAGGAAACTAGCACTTAGTAAGTGCCCACCATAGTGTATAGGTTATTTTATTTAAGTTGCACACCAGTATTTTGAAAGAGATACTATCTACATTTTACGAAAAAGGATATGGAGTCTTTTCTGTTCCAGGATTCAATACGGGGTACCACACTGCATTTAGAAACATGGGCTTATAAGTGGACTAAGAAAGCTAAGTAGCTATTTAGAAAAATATAAAATTAGATCCACACACAAAAATGAACTCCGAGAAGGTTAGAGACCTAGATATAAATATAAAACCATAAAAATACTAGAAGAAAAACATGAGAAAATTTCTTTTCAATTTTATTGTAGGAGAAGTCTTTCTAACTATATCTTAAATTCCAGAGGGTATAAAAGAAATTATTCATAAATTTGATAACAACAACAAATATTTGTCTGTGGTGAAAACAAACCATAATCAAAGTCAAAATAACTGATATACTGTAAGGAAATATTTTTAACGAATGTTATAGACCAATGACTAACATCCCTAAAGTATAAGAAAATTCAATTTTGTTTTTTGATTAAATTTTGCATTCAATATTATTTTCAGGTGTACAGCATATGTTTAGGTAATCGTATACATTATAAAGTGGTCCCCCTAATATTTCCAGTACCCACCTGGCACCATACATAGTTATTACAATATTATTGACTATATTCCCAATGCTGTACTTTACATCCCCAGGACTATTTTGTAATGTACAAAGAACTTAAATTTGAAGGACAAGACTAAAAAACCAATAGGAAAGTGGAAAATGACATAAAAAATGTTTACAGAAAAGTAGAAAATAGCCTTTAACTATATGAAAAGATGTTAAAAATTGCTCATGATTAGATAACTAAAAATTATTACACTGAAATAACATTTCTTGCCTATCAATACAGCAAATATTAAAATGTATGACAACACACTCTTTTAGCAAGGCTGTAGGGAAACAGTCTCACATATTGCCCATGCAAATGCAAATGGTACAACTATTCTAGGAGACTTTGGTAATTTTAAACAAAACTATGTATGCATTTACTTTTTGACCAAGCAATTCCACTCTAGGAATTTATACCTCTAATGATATAAAGATACACATGTATAAGGTTATTTATTGTTGTATTGGTAATACAACTATCAAATTGCAAAGTACTGGGGACATTATAAATACCTATATAAAGGATAATTATCAAATAAATTATTAAGTACTATGCAGCAGTAATAAAAAACAAAGAAGATATTTATGAACTGATGTGATTTCCATAATATATCATTAAAATAAAAAAAAATCTATGATAAGCTATCTTATAGGAGAAATGGGATATGAGATAAAATATATTTATGTGTTCATATATGCAAAAAATACAGGAAGGATAAAACAGGAAATAATAAGACAGCTTACCAAAACTGGTGGATGGGAATGCATAGAAAGAATGGACTAATTGAAATAGGAAAGAGGAATGATCAGAATGACATTGCTGAGTGTACCCTTTTGTATAGTTCTGACTTTTAGAATCATCATCATATTTCATGATTATTAATTTAATTCAATTTCAGAATAAAAAATTAATTTTATCTATGACATAAAAACAACCCCAAATGGAATACAAATAGTAACAAATGCACATAACTGTCATACAAATCAACTACATAATCACACCGAATAGGGTGGGGGAGAAAAGGGAAGTAATATCAGTAACTTTGTAAAATAGTATTTTCACAGGAACTCTAAGTCTAAAGGACAAAAGGAACTATATACAAATATATTACTCAAGTCAGTAAATTTCACAGGACTACAGATTACAAATTCTAAAACTATTTTATGTGTATCCTAGGATTGAGAAAATAAGTAAATGTGGTCTGGAAAGTAAGATCTGGGTTTCTCTTGCTGGAGAAGGGAATTGCAAATAAGGAAAGAAGGAAAACTAGAATGAACCCTATAGTGTTAGGTTGAAATTGGAGGTATCAGTTATAAACTCTTGGTCACACACACACACACACACAAATGGATATAGGGATAGATACAGATTTGTGTTTATGTGAGTGTATCTATTTCCTAGCTCTGTTCCCTAAAAAGGTCTAGAAGCAATAAGACTCCAGCAACAGTGAGCATCTTAGCACTCAGATCCTGAAACTTCAATATTTATTATGATTAAAAAACAAAAATGATAGGAAACTGAGGAAGATAATAAAGTGTCCTTAACTGCACACAATTATCTATAAATACCCATAATATACATTATGCTTAATGATAAAAATATTGAGAGTTTCTCTCCGAAGATACAATGTCTGCCATCAGCACTTCTATTTCATATTGCACTGGAAGTCCTACTTGGTGTTGTAAAGCAAGAAAAAAGGATAATGATTTAAAAAAGAAATGATTATTTATAGATGTTTGGTTTTGTGTATTAAAAATGTAAAAAGATAGCTGAACAAGTTTGCAGTATAGGAAATCAATGTATAAAAATCCATTTTCTTTCTATGACAAAATATAAAAAGAGTAGAATTTAAAATATAGAATATAAAATATCTAGGGAAAAATCTATCAAAATATGTCCAAGACTTCTGCACATATAATTATAAAATTTTATGAGATAATCTTAATAAAATCAAATACCTAGAAATAAATCTGCCAAACCATATTGATAAATATGCTATGTTCTCCATATTGATCTATAAATGCAATGTAATCCTAATGAAAATCCCAGCAGGATTTTTCTTAGAACTTGAAAACCTATTTCTAAAATGTAAATTAAGCAACAAATCATGGAGAATTAAGCCACTCCTCAAGAACAAGTTGAGAGGACTTGCCCTTATAGGGGTTGTCTTAGCCTGTTTGGGCTTCTGTGACAAACTATCACAGACAGGAGAGCTTACAAACCACAGAAATATGTTTCTCACAGTTCTGGAGGCTGGAAATCTGAGATCAGGGTGCCAGCATAATTGCGTGGAGGCCTTCTTCTGGGTTGTATCCTTAAATGGCAGAAGAAGGATAGGGAGTTCTGTGGGATCTTTCATAAGAACACTAATCCATTCATGAAGGCTCCACTCTCATGACCTAGTCACCTCCCAAAGGCCCACCTACTAACACCATGACCTTTGGGGGTTAGAATATGAATTTGGAGAAAACAAATATAGCAGGTATCAAGATTCCTATAAATCTCTAGCTGGCAAAGTTGCATTTCTTGCCCTATGTAATGACTACACAGGTATTCACAATATACATTAAGCTATATATTTAGGTTTATTCACTATGTTTTGGAATAGATGATTTCTATTGTGTTACATTTCACAATTAGGGGAATATTTGAACAAGGAAATTAATAAAAATAAAAATGTTCCTTCTTTCTGTCATTCTGTCTTTCCAAACAAGATTCATTCATGAATATTAAGTAGCTGAACTGCAAATGGCTCAAAGCCTTGTTCATATGTGATTTGCTCAGCGGTATTTTGGCTAAATGTTCCTTGACCTGAATGAAATTAACTATCATGTAAGAAATGAAATATGTAAAACTTAAAACTTTTACTAAAGTATCTTTTATATATATTGGGCCTGGTCCTTGAATTCAATTAGGTAACTACTCTTTACATAAAATCCCACTCAAATATGTTAGAAACAGTAAATGCTGTTTGTCAGCATTTGGCTAAATAAAAGAGTCCTCAAATATAGTGGGAGGGAAAGAACCTAGAAAAATATTTTGTCTATAATTATTTATTTCAAAGAGGAAGTAAGTTTATTAAAAAGCCAGATAGCATGTTTCTTTTACCAGAACATTTTCTGCCATTCTTTTTCAATGTCAGTAACAGTGTCTAGTCTGGGTACTTTTCTTTAAACCCTTTAGCCCTATTCTTCCCAGAAAATATATCACATATGTTTTTCAAAGTATTTTGGTAGCCTGTCCTCTCTTTCATTTTATCCTCTTCAATCACACTTCTTTGCCTCTACGGCCTCCTCCAGATTCTTCTCATTTACTTTTTCCTCTCTATTTTCTCTATCACTTTCTGAATCTTCACATTAAAATGTAAACTTTAAAGAGGAAGAGATTCAGGAAAAGAATGAGAGATGGAGGTAAAACAAAAGTGATGTGAACATAGTAAGTAAAACAGAAAGCTAAGGAAGAGACATGAGACACTTAGTCTCTGGCAGAGAGGTGGGAGAGGAAGAAGACAACAGAGACAGATTGAGGGTAATGACATTTATGCACGGGGTTTAATTGTGGTACTGTCACCTGTGCTCCATTAATCTAAATATGACTGACAAAGCCATTTAGATAGCCCTTAACATGAATCAATATCACTATAAATGGATCAAATATGAATAATAACCATTTTCTCTAACTGGAGGTTTATTATTTTCAGAAAAATACTTCCAGAAGAGCAGGAATTAATATTGTGTTTCACTCCTGGATAAAATCAGAAATTCAAGTCTGGAGTTTCAGAGTATACTTATAAAGCCAGAAAGGACTGGTGTTTTTCCTAAACCAAAAAGCAACCAACACACAGGATTTGATTTCACTGAAAATAACACTTGATATTTTCTGAAACTTTTTTAGACTCACCCTAATATTGCACTGCAGACCCTCAATATACAAAAGAAAAATAAATCTGAATTTCAAATTACAAATGACTTAGAGAAAAATAGCAGTTTTCAAGAGTAATTGTGTCTCCCTGAATGAAACTGAGCACTTCCATTGTTATTGAGCTCCTGCATACTCCTGTCAGCCTAGGACACCATACCACCTGGAAATGGAATATTCGTTAACACCATGGGTATAGATTATCATGCTAGCAAACATATCATCACAATATTGGGAAGCTCTCATTCAGCCCTTTTAAAATTTTTATTGAGAAACTGCTACTTTGACATGAGAATCAAAATAACGATAATGAATATTTGTTGATTATTTACTGTGTACCACCAATTTAAATGCCTTAACTTATATTTAATTTAGTCCTCATAATAACACAATGGTGTAAGTACTACTAATATCCCCACTTTATATTTTATAGATAAAAACCCTTATCTTAAAGAGACATACTATTTAGGTAAATGATAATACTTTATGCTAATGTTAAGTTGAATTTGTAGTTCAGTGGCTTGTACAAGATTTTTACATTTTTAAATAACTAGCTTATTTATGTCAAGTCCTTAGCTAAAATGCTGAAAGTAAAATGGAAGAGAAAACAGAAAGGATTCCCTCGCAGGACTGAAAATCTAGTGGCCAAAGGCAATCAATTAAGGAAGCAATAATGTAAAACCTTTTAAGTGCACTCAGCCTAAGTACAGGGAAACGATGGTAAGCAAATAGCAGATATAGCTAACCAGGTAGGAAACAGTGGGTGCTAGGGAACAGGTTTGGGTATAGTTCACTCACTGAACTGAAATCCAGATCCCTTGATTCCCAGGCCAGGGCTCTTTGTTGTGCTTTCATTAGGAAAAGGCCTCATCAGCATCACTAGGCCTGGCTACCTGTGCGGCTCTATTTGGTTAGTAAGCATTCCAGTCAATGTCGATCATGCCCCAGGAAACGGAATCTTTATATACTTCAATCTGGGTGTCAGCCTAATCACTTATATATACATAAGCATTTAACACAAAACTTGATTTTGTAAATAAAAGCATTCATGCATTATGCCCATGATAATTATTTAAACATAACCCCATTAAGTAATATATACTAACTGATAGTTAAGAGAGTAAAATAAGTCCTAAATCAAGATAAAATGTATATTCTTAGTTTAATTAATTTAGTCTTCAACCCTAAAAAAGAACCAGCTAAAAGGACCCAGATAAACAGCCAGACCTGTTTCAGCTGTACCAGGACATTTGGAGGGCCACTCAGAATCATTGTACCTGCGCACTTCCTTAGGATGGCTATAGTAAAAGAGATGGACAATAACAAGTGCTGGAGAGGATGGAGAGAAATTGGAACCCTTGTTCTTTCCTGGAGCAAATGGAAAATGGGGCAGTCACTTTGGAAAACAATTCTGGGTAGTTTCTCAGAAAGTTAAACATACAGTTGCCACATGATCCAGCAATGCCACTCCTATATACCCAAGATAATTGAAAATGTACATCCATACAAAAATTGACAAACAGATAGTAGCATTATTCATGGTAGCAAAAAACTGAAAACAGTCCAGATGTCTATCAGCTGATGAATGAATAAACAAAATGTGAGATAGCCGTACAATGGAATATTGTTCAGACATAAAAAGGAAGGACGTAGTGATGTATATGACATGAAGGAATCCTGAAAACGTGATACTGAGTTGAAGAAGCTAGACACAAAATGCACATATTGCATAGTTTCACTTATATGAAATGTCCACAATAATCAAATCTATAGAGACAGTAAGCAGTTGAAGAGGCTGGGGGCAGGGGATGGATGGAAAGTGATTGATTACTAATGGGCATGGGGTTTTTTGATTGGGGGGGTGATAAAGTGTTCTAAAACTAGGTAGTGGTGATACTTGCACTACTCTGGGAGTATATGAAAAAGCCCCACTGAATTGTACACTTTAAAAGGATGAATTTTACATTATGCAAATTGTACCTCAATAAAACTACTAAAAATTGTGTATAAAGACATATAGTTTATTTAGACATCATGAATACATTTAACTTTCTTAAATCCTCACTCAAGGACATGCTTATTGATTTTAGAGAGAGGGGAAGTGAGGGGAAAAAGAGAAGAAAAACAGTGATGTGAGAGAGAAACATTAATCAGTTTCCTCTTGTATGCACCCTGACTGGGACTGAACCCACAGCTTAGGCATGTGCCCTGATTGGGAATTGAACCCATGACCTTTCAGTTTATGGGATGATGCTGCAACCAACTGAGCCACGCCAGCCAGGGCTATAGCTAATATTTTTATATATTTCTGTGTACTCAAAGTATAAAATTGAGGGAAATATGAGATAATTCAAGCCTAAAAATAATTTTACTATGAATATGCAGCTTCTTTATGCATGCATGACTTTTTCCACTCCATTGCCTCTGTTCTCCACTTCATTTCCATTCACACATATAAGCAAAGCTACTGAATTCAACTTTTCATTTTGACTTAGTTCTGTGGCCTTGAGTTTTATTTTTCTTGTAATCATGTAATCCTTGTTTAGTAGGCAGTTAGACAGGCATGGGCAGAGTAGGAACGACAGGGCAGGTGCAAAGGGTCTCCAGGGCAGAGAGTACCGGGTGCATAGTAATGTGCAAAACTATAAGCCCTTTCACAATCACTCCCTAAGCATTAACCCCTGGAAGATGACATCCAGTCCTCAGCAGTGTTTCAGCTTCAAGTTCAGAGAAGCAGCAAAATCAGATGGAGTGACACCATGGCTGACAACAGGACCAGCTGCATTGACTAATGACCCTCAGGCACCGACCAATCAGTGGAGACCATGAGGGGGCAAACCTGGAAAGCTGATGAATATTCTACAGGGATCCTCCCCTGAGAGGACCAGATAAACACTCTAAGGACTAGGAGCCTGCCCTGCTCTTTATGTAGTACATCCTCGCCTTTCTGAATATGCTGGACCCTCTCCTCCCTCTTTTGTCTCTTAAGGTGCTTATCTCTCTCCCTCTTTCTTCTAATCTCCAAGGGACCTTCTACTACCTCTGTAACGTTCTAAATAAACTTTCCCTCATAATTTGAGTTCCTTGGTTCTGAATTCTTTCAAGCCGAACTCAGGTACAGAGGTTGCTGAGCCAAGGTCTGGCCTAACTTGGGGAACCCTTGCAATTCTTCTCTATGTTCTCCAGGTCCTCAAGCAACTCATCTCATTCGTTTGTGATACTCAGAACATCCCTGGGCTAGGTCATGAAAACACTTGTCAAAGTGCAGCTAATACGCACAATGTTGAAGCTTGAAGCATATCCTCCCAGTGGATCAGAGCTCTTCTGCTTCTGCGATATCAGAGCTACCTAAGCGCTTTTATTGTCTAGCTGTTGACCTGTATATTTTCCCTTTGGTTGGATGGGTCTGGAATTATTCATCAAACAAAAGAAACCTGGTTGCTAAGCCAGGAAAGACCAAAGCTGTTCACCGACTGCTTCCTGTTTGCCCTGTGTAGTGTGGGCACAGGGTAGGGCAAGGCCTCACTCTGCTTACGTCTGTTTGTACAGAAGATGATAAAGACTTTTTGTGTCTTGCTTACCCAGACACACTCACTCAGAACTGCTTTCAGGATCCATCTGTGGTAAAATCTGAAAATGTGCTATGCACAATTACACAAGCAAACACAATGTCCCAAGATAAATATGCCCTATTAGTAAGCAGGCCAGAATTGAAGTAAAAACAGGTGTTTCCTATATTGGGTCTGATTGTCTACATGTGTGGCTACTCTGACATTATTTTTTAATTACCTTGAAGAGTTAGCTCCAGTAGAGAGGGAGAGAAAAGCTCCACATGAGTCCTGAGGGCTCTTTGGTCCTCTGCTGAATTAAAGCCTAAGTAGCTGAATCCTGTAATTACCTAAATATTGTTTTTAAAGAGCCATCAAGGCACATTTTTTCTAAGCTTGCAAATTATATATTTCAACTACTAAATTAATTTTCCTCTCAATATTATTTCTGGATGATCATGTGCTTTATTAACCCAGTTACCCATTTTGATAGGGACCTTATTTGACTTTGTGCCATGTGGTTGATATACAAAATGCTCCTGAACTTGCAATCTATATCACATTACATGACCATAATTATATAAAAACGAGACATAAGGAGGCATTCTGCCATGTTTGTATTGCCAACACTGGACTACCTACTTAGACCTGGAATGGAGCCACTTATTTCTGGTAAGTAGAAAAGATTAATGATTTGTTTCTCAACTCCGGTATTTTCTATGAATAAAGCAGAAGAGATAGTGTTGAAAACCAAGAGAGCACTCAGTCACAGGGATTAATTATATATAGTATAAAAGCACTAACTATATTTTGGTATCACATTAGGTGCTGAAAGAGCGAAAAAAATACAAATTGTAGTCTTGACCTTCAAGGATATGAAAACTCATTTGGTACTGAGAATGCAAAACTAAACATGATGAAGAATAAATATCCAAAAAATGGGATGTATTCCCATGGAGGGTGAGACCTAAGGGGTGAGCTGGGTAAAGATAACATGGAAAAAGGGGATAACCTAGAAACTTTCCAGTTTATTAAGATAATGCTTAAAAAGGATTAATTCTGAAAATTTTCATGACATCCCTTAAACCAAGGAAATTATGTAAAGATTAGAAGGATTAAATAATGAGACTGATTTCCTACAGATGGAGAAACTGGAACCTGGACCCAAACCAGTTAGGTTTACCTCTAAGGCCTCATGTTCTTAAATTCACAATATTCCCTTTATTCTGAGAGTATGTCCATTTTTATTTCCTTGTGCTATAAATATATTCTTTTATATATGTATTCTGGGGATGACAGAGGCATTTATTTAAGTGTCTTGGCAATATAGTTAAATCTGGCAGCTTTGTTTGTTTACCCTCCTCTCCAGCCCTTTAAATTTATTGATCCATGAAATCCCACAGTTTAGTATAGTGATTACTTCTCTGGATCTAAATTTCTATAAAGGGCCAGGTAGTAAATATTTTAGGCTTTGCAGGCCAAACTGTACCTCTTGCAACTACTCAGCTTTGCTACTGTGGCGCACATAGCACGTAAACAGATGTGTGGCTTCATTCCAATACAATATTAGTTATGCATACTGAAGTTTAAATTTCATAACATTTTCAAGTGTCACAAAATATTATTCTTTCAGTGTTTCAACCAGCTAAAAATGAAATGACCAATCTTAGTTTTTAGGCTATACAAAAATAGGTGAGTAGGCAGATTTGGGCCTTGGTCCATAGTTTATTGAAAACAGACAGGACAAGTTGTTAACCCATGAGAATAAGGAACATAAGATTTATCCTGACAAATTTCCTTTATGTAAATATATATCATTTTACATCAATTTTTCAAAGCAAAATCAGTAACACAAGATGAAATTCATTAAATTTCAAATTCAAATTTTAAGCTGCACAGATGAGTTATACACCCAGCACAATCGACTGTCCAGTGGCCCTTGTTAGGTGCACTTCCCAACAAAGTTCCTTTGCTGAAAGCAGTGACTTCCAGTTAGAGGACAGTGACTGACCCACCATGAGTTCAGGAAGACAAGGGATGTTATGGTCCTTTAAAGAAAACATGATTCAGATAGAAAGAGGAGGAAAAAGATGGAATTCCAAAGGACTCACTTGTGCAAAATTGTGCAGGTGGGAACACTTGTGTCAACTTTGAAAGATAATGCCTAAGTCAAAGGATTGGATTTAGGCATAGGAATAATTAAAAATAAAGTTGCAAACATGGTCAGAGGAGAGCTTAAGGAAGGTTAAAATATTTTTATCTTATTGTGGAGGTTGAAGGTTGAAAGAGAATCATCAAGAACTCCACCTAATATAAGTATGTTTTGTTTGGTCTGCACAGCACTTTTATATATTTGAGCCAATCTTTCAAAATCCACTTTCTCTTGAAAAAAATCAGAAGATCTGATAACACTAGCCCAGCATTTCTATGACCTTTAAATATATGAGCATCTCAGTTTTTCATAGTTTCAAACTCTTTTTACTGATTTATTTCTGTCTCATTTTATTCATTTTTGTTACAGCAATATAAAAGCTCCTTTCAGATCTTTTAAGCCATCCTGCTCTCATTTGCATTGAGGCCTTAAAACAGACATTTCTACACTCACACACACATTTATTCATCTTCCAACTACAGCCTGACATCTCATACTTATTCTTCAGGGCTAATATTAAGTATGTCCTCTTCCAAGAAAACTTCCACAGTGTTCCAGGTCTGGGTCAGGTATTTCCATAACATCCTGCATTGCCTGTGGTGCTAAGGACTGTTCTGGCTGCTGGGAATATAAATGTGTACAAAATGAAGTCCCAGGCCTCTTGGAGTTTTAATTCTAGTGGAAGCTGACAGACATTAATAAATAAGTAAGTAGTATGTAAGATAGTGACAGGTGTTATGGAGAAAAACGAAGCATGATAAGAGGGCTGAGTGCTACTTTTATAAAATGTTTAGGTCAGGTCTTACTGATAATGTCACGTTTGAGCAAAGACATGAAGAAAGGGAGCAAGTCATGGGGACATCTGGGAGACGACTTTGCAAGGCAGAGAGGAAAACAGAGGCAAAGGCACATACGTGGAATGTTTGAGGAGATCAGGGTAACTGGAGCAACACAGGTAAGGCAGAACCTGGCAGGAGATGAGGGGGAAACTTGGCCAGATCTAGGCCTGGTGGTTCAATATGAGAACTCTAGCTTTATACTGAATAATGTGGAAAATTATTGGAGAGTTTTAAATTAGTAGAATGACATGATCCAACTGATTTTCAAAGAGGATCATGCTGGTGGTTCTGTTGAGGGCAGACAATGGCAGATAATCCAGAGAACAGGAAGAGGGAGATACATTAGAAAGTTGTTTTTGTAGTTTGAATAAAAATCATGTTGACTTGGGCTAGAGCAGTGGAATGGGAAGGAAGCAAAGAGAAATAGAGAGCTCTGAGAGATCTAAGATCAGAGGTGAGGTCTGATGTGGTATAAGAAATAATGGAGGAGAAATCAAGGACAGCACTGATAAGCTCTGTGTGGTAGCTTCTTACCTCTCTAAATCCTTCATAGGGCAGAAGCACGAGGAGGCAAGAACATATTTATATTGCTAACAATTTTATCCTTAGTACCTAGTACAGAGAAGGCACTAAACTTTTGATTAGATTAATGAATGAAATAAGTTAGGTCTATTAAAGAGAGTTTGGAACCAAGATGAATTTTAAAGACAGAACTCAAAACAATGGTCTTAATTATCTTGGAAAAGTTGAATGTTAAACCAATCGGATTTCCAAGTGATGCGAGTGAGTGCTGGGGGTTGTCTTATAGGTCACTGGGGAGTTTTTAAGAGGCGTTTCCTCTAGGAAAACATGGAAGGAAATAAAAGATTTTTTATGAGAGCTCAGGTCACAAAATGGCAGTCCAGACAGGCATGCTTGGCTCACAAGCTATTGGCCCCAATTCATATAAATATCCACACTTCTAATTTCTCTTGAAAAAAATCAAGGTGTGACCATATTGACCTCTTATTCTCCTTCATGGCAAATATTGGATGGGCAAAGTACCATCCACTATCTTTGGTGGGACTGAGTCATACTTTCTCCACGTCATCAGATTTACTGCTACTTGCTGGTGTCCTCAAACACCAAGAATGAGGGAAGGTTCCTCTCCACCATTTTTTAAAAAAATACCTCACCTGAGGATATGTTTAGTTATTTGAGAGAGAGAGGGAGGGAAAGAGGGAGAGAGGGTGTGGGAGAGAGGGGGAGAGAGAGAAAGAGAGACAGACAGACATGTGAAAGAGAAACATTGCATTGATTGGGGTTCCACTGGGGATCAAACTGCAACCTCTTGGTGTACCAGGGCCCTTTCTGTCATCTTACACCAGCCCTCTTCACTCACTTACATTTTCTGTTTTGAACCTAGAGGGACTGTATGTTGTCAACTATATTTCCACAGTGAGCTTTTTCTCTGTATTCAGCAACACTTCCCCCACATAGTCTTCCTTTCCTCAGCCTTCGGGAACCCAGTGGCTTCATCCCTCCTTCGTTTCATCAACATTTGTTTAAGGCCTGCCATGCCAGAAGATGGAGGTATGTCAGTCTATATAAACAGACGAAAGGTTGGCTATCACTGGTGTTAAAGTGTAAAGAACGAGGCAGAAGAAAATAAGTCAACAAATGAATAATTCGTCGGTCGTCGTCGGCAGCCGTCCGTCTCAAGAGACGATGGTGTAGCTTCTTAAGAGTCTATCTGCACCGCCGAGAATGGCTGTGCAGTCCGACTCGGGAGTGACACGGTATCTGTCTCCTCCCGTGTTGAATCGACATCTTGCGATGACGCTGGAGTGTCCTCTCCAGTGAAGCTGAAGCTACAGAGCCTGGGCAGGGTGATATGGAGGGTCTGCTGTTGCCCATGCAGCAGACCCCCCCTCTCTTCGCAGCTGAAGGGTCCAAGGGAAAGACGGAGTCAATACAGCTTGGTTTCAGGTGCGCCGCAGGAGTTGCCGGTGTTGACTACAACGTCAAACCGCCTTAGGGACTCCGGCTCCGGATTTTCTGTCGGGGTTTACTCCCTTAGCCTTTCCCCTGAAGAGGTATGCCACAAGGCAGCGGAGGTTTTTTGGAGTCAGAGTTTTCCTTCTCTGATGTGCCCTGACTGGAAGATCGAACCAGCGACACTTAGCTCACAGGCCGACGCTCAATCCACTGAGCCAAACCAGCCAGGGGGAAAATGAATAATTACAAGTATGATAAAAGCCATGGAGGAAAGATAATTTTCAACAAGAGAACATGTGGAGGAAAAATATAATTTCAGTAAGTTGTTCAAAGGTGGCCTCTCTGAGAGGTAACAGTTTAGGTATGTGAAAAGCTACAGAGGACAGGGCTGTGAGTTAAGGGAACAGCACAATAGTCACACTGAAGCAGGCAGGAGCCTGGCATTTTTTTAAGCACCAGTAAAAGGAGGCTGAGTAGGCTTGGAGTTTCTGAGCCAGAGGAGAGAGCATGAGAAGACTGGAAGGAGGGAGATGAGTGAAATCCCATAGGACATTGTGGGTGATGGGAAGTTTTTGGTTTGTTTTCAGTACCATTTATCTTGAGATACCCACTTCAGGTATACTAGGTTTGTAATAATGGTCAGAACGTGCTTTAAAACAGATTTGGAATGTTTTTGTGTTAAACTAAACGCTCTGGTGGGAATTAATATGTTACCTCTCTTGGTGGAGGTAAATTTTTAATCAAAACTTATAATTAAAAGAATGAATTAACTGGGGCAAAATGAAATGAATCAGCAGAACTCATAGAAACTGGAATATGAAGACCCATCATCTCCAAAATGATATACTTGGGTAAAAGAGGTTCTACCTTGGAAAATAATTTGGCATAGAATTAAATTCGAACTGTGAAAAATAAGCTCTAAAAATATTATTAGGCTGTATTTACTTATTGTTTACACCAGCTCTCTACTTATTCAAAGGTCATTTATCTGGAAACGTCAACTGGACTGATTATACTTGGAATGAAGAAATAAAGGAAATAGTTCTCAGCAGCTAAAACCCATGGCACAAAGGCCACGTGTTACACTTACGCAGCACTCCACTAAACATGTTGTAGAAAAGCTCCCTCTGCCTCTCCAGGACATTTGATTCCAGCCAGAAATATTTATGTTATACGTATCATATATATAGTTGTGTCTACACACCTATATTTGTGTATAGAGACAGCCTTGCAACAATGGGAGAGAAAGGAAAATATAAAAAGCAGCAGTGGAAGTTTGGAAGGTTTATCCACCTGAGGCCATTTGGGACTGGGAAACAGCTTCATGAGGCTGACTAGCCCCTGAGGAGGACAGGTTATGGTTGTGTGCTATGTTTATTTAATTCCATAGTGCCAACCCTGCCACACGGAGGTAATGTTGAATCATGCCATAGAGCTGTTTTAGAATTTGGGGAAGAGTAAAACAAATTAGAGAAGGACTTCTTTCTGGAATGATTATATACAATCAGGAGCTTAAGTGGCAGGCTTAGTTCATTCAGTCAGTGAATATTCAGGACTATTTACCACATGCTCAGTAACAGAGAGACAAAAGTTCCACCTTTATGGAGCTGGTGCAGGCAGGTTGCCATGTGGAAGCTGTTTAAAGGCTCGATGATGGATGAGCTCACCAAGAGCTGGAACTGGGATGTTTGGTTTATGTGGAGTGTACAATCTTAGCTGATACTGGGCAGGAGGACTCTCGTTAATTTGCCTGTATTTGTATTCTAAGGAGAAAGTTTGTACAGAAGGCAAGAGGCTCCTTAATTGTTACTGCTAAATACATAGGAGATGTATTACCTGCTTATTCTGGTTTTAGCTCCTCAAATGAAACTCTTTTAATTATAGAGTTTATGATATCAAGATCTATGATCTGCATCTTTTTATAAACAACTGGATCTTATTTCTTAGAATAGTTTGCCTAGAATAAAAATCACCTTTGGTTACTATGTTCATTTATGATCATTACTGAGAGTGATGCTTACATGAGTAATTTTTTCAAACACACAATTTTTCATCTATAAAAAGAATTTTTCACTTCTGTTCATTCTTTACAGAAGAAGTTGGAAACAGCTTTTTCCCTGCCATTCAGGGCAAAGCTCAGTCCAGGACATGCTTCTGGAGGGGCTGCCTCGGACTCTGCCTGTCTTTTTGGTCAAATTTCAGTCATTCGGAATCCAGGATTGCCTTTTTTTTTGCCATATTCTTGTATCACTATTTAACATGTATTATTGCTATAGGCCTATATTATTAATATGTATTATTATTTAACAAATACCTTTATTTAAATTGACTCACTTTTAAGCCTAAAATTATTAAGAAAGGATAACTTATATCACTATCACAAATGGAAACTTAGTGTCAATTGTCATAAATAGATGATATCAATAAAATAAATGCTCTGCTCTGTTGCTTGCCAAAGTCTCTGAGCCAAATGCCTGCTTTCACTTTATTGGCAAATGAGATTATCAGGAGTTTTAAAAGCATTGCAGCCCCAAACTGAGCCATTCTTCTTGATGGTTATTGCAAGGCTAAAACAGAGAATACATATCTCTTTGAGATTCAATAGGTTGGTGAATCACCTAAAATCATTTCAGTTCCCATTGGTGAAGGGCTTAGAAATAGGGGGATTTTTCAAAGAAACATTGTCTGTCTGGTTTACTAGGGAAGGGGGCTGATCTTTCAGTGTTTGTATGTTCCATTAGGCTCATCCCAGAGCTAGATATAGGGTAGATAATCTTGTATTTGCCAGCTTGATGTCTACAACCATGACTGCAACCCTGTATCTGCCAAACAGCCACAAAATTACTTCTTTTGGTTATAAGAATTTGGGCTTTTTTTTTTTTTTTTTTTGCAATGTAGCATTTTTAAAGAAAAAAATAAGTTGGACCTAGGTTCAAATCTAAGCTTAGGAACTTACTAGTTTCAGACCTTGACTAGGTTATTTCACCTCTCTGGCTTTGGTTTCCTCATCTGTCATATGGGTCTGCTAATACCTTTCTCATAGAGATGGTGTCAGGATTAATGAGGTAATGTGATATGAATGTCATGTACTACAAACTCAATAATTTGGAGCTATTTTTGAGGATAACACATAGTTAGGCTGTAATAGCTCTAAGGCCTTATACTACAATTGAGAAAGAAAAAATATATTTAGAGAGTTAGACAGTTAAAAATTCATTTCTATATATACAAATTAAAGAGAAGTCTTGAGGAAATCATGCAGACATTCCTGATCAAAATTCCTGCTCATTACAGTTGACCAATGCCAGTTTGTATTGGTTTGTTTTTGTCTTGATCCATTTGGATGATTTTCTAAATTCTTTCTTTTGCAGAATGGATACAGCTGTAGTATAGAGCAAGAGATGTGCCACTTTGCCCATCCTTGCTTCAAAGATCTTTCTGCATATTGAAGGATTACTTTTAGAGTTAAGGTTTTTACCTAATGCCAACTCATGTTTCTGATTAGATCAATATACCAAAACTTTCAAATGAGTCTAGTTACCTAAAAGGTCAATGAATCATACCCCGTGTATACTTTGGAAATAATTACTCATGCAGACCTCAGCTGCACATTGCCAACTGGGAGCAGCTCAAACCATCACATTAATAGAAAAACACACTTGAATCTCCTCCAACGTTGCTTTTCAGTGATCCCCAAAATACTTTGTGTAGCTAGATTGATGCATTGTTGTGATAAACCCAGGATTGCCATTTTCCTTTTTATATTGTTCCATCTTGATTTCATAAAGAAATTTAATTCTCTTAAATAGAATTAAAATTCACTGTTTCCCTTACTCACAGACCTCTCTGGAAGCATTCTGTTAAGTAACAAAATAAAATTAATTTGGAAAATAATTTTGTAGACCAGTTATAAATCTTATTGTTTATATATTTTTCTTAAATGCAATTTACCTGAGTCAATGCTAATAGGATTCAAAATTGAATTGATGTATACTCATAATGGTGAAAATTAACAGAAAAACAAATATTCAATTGGTATCTTTTAATAGCTGTTTCTGCTATTTTCAGACTCAGAAACAATGACTTTGAGGACCTACTTCTCATAATACCTTGCAGGCCCATTTCTCTATATCCAATCTTTCTTAACTTAAAGTGGTTTTTTTTTCCTTATAATTGTTGGGAGTCATATTTGTTGTTTGGCTGAAGTATTCCTTAGTTACTTGGAATTTCTCTAGCAGGATTTTTAGAAAGGCACAAATTGTTTTTACTTTCTTTCATTTATTCATCATTTAACAGACATTTATTAAAACCAGGTAGTGGTCAGCTCTGGTTAGATTCTTGGAGGCAATATGTGGGTGGTAGGTGGTGCACAAAGCTGTGTAAGTCTAGATACTTCTAGGGATTTGCAACTTAAGAGTATACTGAATTCATAAAAGCAGTTAAAAACATACCACTGAAGTAAGCAATAGATGCACTAGAATGCTGTAGGGAAATTATAGAATAATCAGAGAAGAGGACATAGGTCAGATTTTGGTGAATGGACAGAATGTCAGTAAATGCAGATGATGTAGAAGGAATGCCTCAGGAGAGGCTTTTCTTAATACAAACTCATTCAATTTAGTTTGATGTAACCATCATTTATTGAGCAACTGCTAAGGATTAGGTACCTGGAACTCTGGGAGTTCACTGTCTATAAAATGATCAGGCTAGCCCTAACTAGTGTGGCTTAGTTGGTTGGGCATTGTCCTACAGGGCAAAGGGTCACTGGTTCAATTCCCAAATAGGGCACATGCCTGACTTTTGGGTTTAGTCCCCAGTTGGGGTGCATGTGAAATGCAACTGGTCAATGTTTCTCTCTCACATCAATGTCTCTCTCCCTTCCTCTCTCTCTCTCCCTTCCCCCTCTCTAAAAATAGATAAAGTCTTTACAAAATGAAAATAAAAATAAACAATGACAAGTCTAGGAGGTCTGACATGCAAAACAATAGAAGTTCTAGAAAGAGAGAACAAGTAATACTGATGGCAAGGAAATGAGGTTCTAACTGTCCTTCTGGTTTCCTGATGGGGGAAAATAGACCTGCACCAGGGTATTTTAGAACACTGTGGAAATTTTGAGAGCTCCAGAATAAAATAAAGAAATCAGGAATCATAACGACTTTGGACTTCTCAACAAAATTTCTGGCAGCAGTAAGACCTTGGAGCAATGTTTGCAATATTCCACGGAACATTATTTTTCCAGTGTGAACTTACACATCCAAGTAAATTCTTAGTTAAATGTGAGTGTAGATCTAAAGCACATTCAAATATGTGCCCTTTTTCAGGATTCTATTAAAAGAAGTGCTCTATAAAAACAAAGGGAAATAGAAAGAGGGTAAAAGATCTAAGGTCCAGGGAATTGGTTCCAACTCAAAAGGGTGGTGGAGAGAATGACTGATGTAATGAAGATCTCACAGATGTGCCAGGCATAAAATGAATCCTGTCTAGTAGGGCAGGATGGAAGGCTCTGGGAGAATGTCACCAGGAAGATGAGACTGGTGGATTAGATGACGCATTTGAACATAACAAGAGGAGACTCAGACAAAAGGGTGAGAATTTAGAGATGAATTGTTGAGAAGTATACAGAAAGCTAAGCCAGAGACTTCCGGCCAAGATGGAGGCCTAGATAGACATGCAGCATCTCCCTCCACAACTACGAAGGAATACAACTACCTCAAAACTAGAGACAACCAGAAGTTCCAGAAAATCAAGCTGCATGGAAGTCCAATAAACAAAGATATAAAGAGGAAAGGTAGGAGGGGTGGAGCCAGGGTGGAGAGGATGTGGTGTGGTAGCTGTGGCAGCTGCGGCAGCAGCAGGCCGGCAGAAAGTGCAGTCACACATTTTAAAAGACCAGGAGAAACACCTGGGTAATGTTCCCAGCTCCTGACCAGACTGTGCAGCTCATGGTCCCCGTGCCACGGAAATCTAAACCTCATTGCTTCTGACTGTGTACACCAGTGGGGGTTGGGGCGGAGGAAGAAACTGCCTGTCTCTCAGCAGAGTTCGCTTGTTTAAAGGGTCCCCATAGTCCTAGAATGTCCGCAGACCCACACACTCTAAAAACAATGGCCAGGGCAAAAACTAGAGAGGCACCAGTCCCATACAAAGTGGGAGAAGTGCCTGGAAAAGGGGCAAGTGCTGAGAAAGTGACATTGTTCCCTCTCATACCCCTCCCCCACATACAGTGCCACAACATGGTGAAACAAGTCACTCTCTACTGATGAGGAAACCTAAGGCTCCGCCCTTATGATGTAACAGAAGCTCTACCTAAGACACAGAGGCAAACAAACACAGGAGCCTGTCAAGATGATGAGACAGAGAAGTATGGCCCAAAAGGGGGAACAGATCAAAGTTCCAGTGGGAGAACTAAGCGACAAGGAAATATAATACCCAAGCTAACAAATGAGGAAGGAGATAGCCAACCTAACAGATGCATAGTTCAAAACACTGGTGATAAAGATGATCACAGGCTTGAGAAATATGCTTAAGTATGACAAACGCATAAGGGAAGAAGTAAAGGCTATGCTAAATGAAACGAAGGAAAATCCACACAAAACCAATGGTGAAGGGAAGGAAACTGAGGCTCAAATCAGTGATTTGGTACATAAGGAGGAAAACAACAGTCAAGCAGTACAGAGTGAGGAAACAAGAATTGAAAAAAGTGAGAGACTTAGGAACTTCTGGGACAACTTCAAACATGCCAACATCCAAATCATATGGGTGCCAGAAGGAGAAGAGCAAGAGTAGGAAATTGAAAACTTACGTGAGAAAATAATGAAGAAAAACTCCCCATATTTGGTGAAGGAAATAGACATACAAGTCCAGGAAGCACAGGGAGTCCCAAACAAGCTAGACCCAAGGAGGACCACATCAAGATACATCATAATTAAAATGCCAACGTTTCAAGATAAAGAGAGACTCTTAAGAGCAGCAAGAGAAAAGCAAAGAGTTAACTACAAAGAGGTGCCTATACGACTAACAGCTGATTTCTCAAAAGAAACTTTGCAGGCAAGAAAGGACTGGCAAGAAGTATTCAAGGTGATGAAAAGCAAGGACTTACAACCAAGATTACTCTCGCCAGCAAAGCTATCATTTAGAATTGAAAGGCAGATAAAGTGTTTCCCAGACAAGGTAAAGCTAAAGGAGTTCATTATCACCAAGCTATTATTATATGAAATGTCAAAGGGAATTACTTAAGAAAAAGAAGATCAAAATTATAAACATTAAAATGACAACAAACTCACAACTGTCCACAACTGAATCTAAACAATAAGAACAAAATTCAACTAAGCAAACCAGAATAGGAACAGAATCATAGGTATGGGGATCATCTGGAGGGTTATCGGCTGGGAGGGGGAAGGAGGAGAAATGGGGAAATGGTGCAGGGATTAAGAAGCATAACTGGTAAATACAAAATAGACAGGGGAAAGTTAAGAATAATATAGGAAAGGGTGAAGCCAAAGATCATATATGCATGACCCATGGACATGAACTAAAGTGAGCGGGATTGCTAGAGGGAAGGGGGGTACTGGGCAGAGGGTAGCAAAGGGGAAAAAAATGAAACTACTGTAACAACATAATTAATAAAATATATTTTAAAAAAAGCTAAGTCAAGAACACACATGATTAAGTGTATAAGAAGGGAAAAGCAATCATAGTAGACAACATGCCTCAGGTGTTATTAGACTTCATGCCAACACCGAATACATGCTTGAGTAGAACTGTGATATAAATGCATGAAGAGACAGAAGTTATTGTGTATGGTTGGAGTGCAATGGTGGTTAAAGAGAGCTTGATGCTTTTAGGCTAGATAACTCCTAACACTGAAGAGCATCAAGGGAAAGGAAAATAAGTATTTAGAGATGTAGAAATAAAATGAGGGTAAAACAATGAAAGCTAAGAAAGTAGAAAGGGTTATCTGGGAGGAGGTGGAAATGGGATAGACTGAGGAGGGCAGAGAACATTTTATTTTTCATATACTGAGCAGAAGTACTTGATCTAATTATGTGTATAACTTTATACAAATAAACACCACATATTTTGAAAAGTACTATTTTTTTCTCACAATTTATCCAGAGAGCCTGGGTCTAGAGAATGCTTACATTTTTTTAATGGCATATGACCCAATGAAACAGCAAACAGAAATGCCTCTGAGGGTTCTGCTGGTCTACCTTTTTTGATCAGTGATGTGGCCTTTGTGCCCCAGTGTCTTAGACCAGAGTCCTCCGTCGTGTGAATATGACAACCTGAACAAGCTCTGGATGTTTAGAGATTTTAAGTTGATTTTTCCAAAGGAACTACACCCACCAAGAGTTTCAAGAGTTTAAATACTGACAGAAACACATCCCAATATCCACAGCTTGTTCTGATCTGAAAAAGAAGCAAGTAGCAGAAGCATCTGTAACAGTCACTAGTGTGCATGTAGACTGTCTTGTTAGTAGCTGGCACAGTGCTTGATACTTGGTAAAAGCATCAAAACATTTGTTAAATGGATGAATGAATGAAATATAGCAAATTATGTTTTGTGTTTTAAAAATATTTTATTGTTTATGCTATTAAGGTTGTCCCCATTTCCCCGCCCCATTGTCCCTCTTCACCTAGCCCGCCCCTCACTACAATAGTCAATTCCCACCCCGCTGTCCGTGTCCATGGGTGCTTCATATATATCCTTTATCTAATCCCTTTGCCTTCTTTCAATCAATCCCTGCCTGCAAGTTACTTTTTGGACAGCTGATAGGATAGTCTGTATATGCCAGAGTGAAAAATTTCATTACTTGCTTTGACTTCTTTAAACCTATCAAGGCAAGGACTTTAAGTCAAAAGCCCAAGGGACATAATTAGAAACATTTCATGCACAAATTTCCTGTTCCATTTTGAGTTAAACCTAGGGCTTTAAGATTTATAGCCTATCCACCTCTTAAAACACTTTCTGCAACACATCCAGTGTGGCAATGAGTAGAGCAATAATTTTCAAAATGGCTTTCTTTATAAGGGCTCTTCAATTCCATGAAAATGCTCAGGACTGATGTCCTGAGCTGATTCCTGGTCCCTCATCTCGGCTCAGCCAGAATGGCCCCAGTTTTATGTTTTGTTTTTTCTTCTTTATATATATATATATATATATATATATATATATATATATATATATATATATATAAGAATTCCATTCAAAATGACATCTCTACCACTTAAAATGTTTACACTTGATCTTAGCCAAAAGGCTGACAAGCAATCCATCAATTAAAATGTTTAAAAACCACTGATGTAGAAATGTGATATTCTAGCAGAGTAGGGTTCTATTTCTTGCTGCATCTTTTCTGGAGAGATTAGAAAGAAAATGCTGTCCATGTGGACAGCATTTCAGCCAATTTAATTTAGGCTCAAAGGACAGGCCTCCTCAGCTGACATCTGAGTTTTATAAACGTGTGCATAAGTGTGCATGAGTGCATGCACACACACCTGAGTAAGCATCCAAGAGTAAACCACATCTTCCCTTTTCTATAAATCTTATTTCTATCATCAATCCACACTTCCTTCTAAAATCAGAAAACTTGATCAAATTTTCCCATGTAAACTCTGAAATTATCACTCAATGATTTTAATTTCAAACTCCGGTAACTTTAAGATTCTTCCATTCTATATATCCTCCCCTGAATGGCATTTAAATTTGAAAGAAGGCTTGTGCCGTGTGTGTTTACCATTTATAGTAAAGAGGCACCCTTTGTACCCTTCTATTTAAATGGCCTTTCCTGCCCTTTGAAAATTGGCTCTTATGCCCACTACTTCTGCTATTCTCTGTGGTCCTAACACGAATTCAAGCTTTTAATAGTTCATTGGTGTTTTCCCAGCCACTTCCAAGCCCCCTTGGAGCTGAACACTTTCAGCTATCACCATATTGCTAAAACCCGAGAGAAGCTCAAAGGGGTGTGTCATGCTTTCTCATGTCTTGGCTCATTTTACATCTCCTCAGCACTTCCCTGTGAAACCCATACCCAAGTTAGCTTATTAAGTCTATAAAATAGGCTGCAGTTAGATCTGTTTATGGAGAGTTACTAAATGCACATAAGTGAAAGATTCCCACAGCTGAGGTGTAGAATAAGGTAAATCACAAGTATGTCACAATAAAGCATCTCTGGACTCAGAACCTGGACAAAGCTAGGTGTCAGGATTACTGTGTTGCAGAATTATTACTTTACCTGGTAGAATAGGTTGTTTCTAGGGGTCGGAACAACCTGGAAAGCAGAAAAGAAAATAAGCCCCCACTTTTAGCCCTGGGCCTCTCAGACTTGTCAGATTTCTCACCTGCTCAAGTTGCTAACCACTGTCTTGTGGAGGGGGAGGGGCAGAAGAGGAGTGCCAGAGACTATGTGTGGTCAGAAGCATCTTTGTCAATATTGTTCTCTTACCAGTTTTGATACTTGATAGAGCTTATGAATAGAACTCATTTGGTGTCATTGGAGTTCTATTTCTGTCATTTTTAAAAATCCTCACCCGAGGATATGATATGTTTATGCATTTGAGAGAGAGAGAAAAACATCAGTTGGTTGTCTCCCGTATGTGCCCTGACCAGGACTGAACCTGCAACCTAGGTATGTGCCCTGACTCGGAATCAAACCCACCACCTTTTTGGTGCATGGGATGATGCTTCAACCAACTGAACTACCCAGCTAGGGCTATTTCTGTCATTTTTGAACCCACTTACAATCTTCTCAAATCTGGGCTAAAGACACTTTGACCTTGAGCAAATTGCTTAATCTCTCTGACATTCAGTTTCCTCTTTTATAAAATGGATAATAATAGTAGCTTTCTTACAGATTTTTTCTGGGGAGATTATATGAAAAAATTATTAGTGTACTTAGCAAAAGGGTGAGGACAGAGAAAGTACCTCGTACCTACTACTATTAATGTATTAACCTGTCGTTTTCCACATAAAAATTCATATATTTCCATGTCACTAACTATTCCATGTATTTGCATAATTTTTTTGATTAAATAGCTTTGTATTGCCATATGTTATATATCTGGGGACATTTAGATTATGTCTATTTGCTTGGCTATTATACTTCCAGGTAAAATTAACTAATTAAATATGTATCTACATTCACTCCCAATACCCCTCATAAACTCCTGTAAGATAATTTTTTAAAGGCATAGACTCATAAAATGGGGAGAACAGCAGTGGAAACAATAGCAATGAAATTACGGAAGAAGAAAAGGAAATGATTTAGCAGACCCAAGAAAACTGAATCTTAAACTAGCAGCAGGAAAAGCTAAGAACTAATCTTTTCAGCAGCTCATAAATTCCCCTAAGGCTAGGAATTGGCAGTACCAAATCACTCTGCAAATTGGGATGAAAGAGATGCTAAAATAAAAAGATTACTGGAAAGGCTGCTACAGAAGCAACCATACCTCTAGATCTCATCACTTTCTGCTCTCTTGAAGCCACACCTGTTTGTCAGCCTGGCCAATGACTGAAACCTTCCCTGGAGAGAGTAAAAAAGGGGAGGTTTCATATGGAGTGAAGTAAGACAGAATGGATGCTGGGTCCACAATGGTTCTTTTCTCTCTGGCAGCCCTCCCCTCTGCCTCCATATTGGAGGTTGGGGAGTATTCTCTGTGGGACCTGACTAACCTAGGAAGAAAGACTTAAAGATTCTGGAATTGGAGTTTTCTCAACTCAGCTACACAGCTAGACCATTCTACAGCAAAGTGTATAGTTGTCAGTCCCCCGTCAAAATGATCAGAACTCCAGTCAGCCTCTCCTTGCCTCACTCTTAAATGAGGTCCAGGAACCAAGAATCACCAGAGATGGGAACTGAAACCAAACAGGAAAAACAACAAGTTGGGCTGCCCAGGGGTAGAAGAACTTCAAAAAAGCAAAAAACAGGTATGGATATTCTCAAAGACATGAGAAAATATTGCAACCATGAGAGAAGAGCAGAAACAAATAAAAAGAAACATTCATAAAAAAAAAAATCTCTTGGAAATTAACACAGTGATGGCAAAAATGAAAATGAAAAACTTAGTAGAAGGGCTGGAATATAAATTAAGAAAAATTTCCCAGAAATAATAGCAAAAAAAAAAAAAAAAAAAAAAAAAAGGATTGCAAACGAGAGAGAAAAGATCATTTTTTAGCTATTATAGACAAGGCTTTGGTGGAAATATGTGAAAGAGATTTTAAATTATTAAACCAGCAGGTTTTGCAAAATGAGATAAAATCAGAAGAGAATTCCATTTCTAAGAGGTCTTTAAACTTTAAAATAGGAAACAAAAAATTTTTTCCTAAGTGCCAGAACACCTAGGCAGACAGTAAGTACTAGAACTACATTAGTGAGTGATCTTGTAAATTAAGTGAGTTTTATGCCTAGCACCAACAAAGTGAAAAAGTAGTTACAGGACACTTACTGGCAAATCATGACCTCAATGCACTATTTTCCATGAGACCTGAAAAGGCCTAAACCAGAAATGCAGACCAGTGCAGACACATCCTCTTTATGTAAATCTTTCCAGCTAGTCTTTACAAGCTCCAGAAAGGGTGAGGCGGGGTGAATGAACTGTCAACTCCTGTGGCTGCTTCTATGTCTACTCTGATTCAGCCAAGAGAAATTATTGACCAGCAGACTTAATTGCTTCTTACTTTCATTTTTTATATTACTGAGATTCATTTGGAATGTCCTTGAAGTTCTATATGTTAAGTGTTGAGAGTATTTTGACAAGATCAAGAATCCGCTAGCAAAGTGCAATGGAAAATTGAGACAATTAAAAAGAGATCTTAGGCCCTGGGTGGGTAGCTCAGTCGGTTAGAGCATTGTCCGATACACTGGGGCTGTGGGTTCAATCCCTGGTCAAGGTACATACAAGAAACTCTCTCCCTTCCCCTCTCTCTAAAATCAATAAATAAAAAGTTGAAAAAAAAGAAGTATTAGACCTTATAACTCACTTCTCCTAACATAGGCATGAATTAAGACTAAAATGTTAAAACGTTCCATTTCATTTTACATCAAGTCTTAATCTATACCTATGCCTTGCAGAGGGATATAGAGAGCAGGCAATTGTCAAGTTAATTTGATTCAAGTATATTAGTAGTTATTTCATCCCTTGGTGCTCAGTAGAACCACCTAAATATATTCCATGCCATAGCAATTCAATCATAATTTCTGGGTGTAGGGCCATGGCATCAGTATTGTTTAAAAGCTACTCACATCATTCTAATATGCAACAAGAATTGACAACTGCTCATAATCAAATCTATGATTTGGACTAGATAACACTTTGAATTGACTATATTTCCTTAAAAGCTAGTAATTGCAAAATATCTACTTTCTTTGAAGCTAGGTAGACATAGTGCCCAAATAGATGACTGTGCCATGTTAAAGTGGTTTCTTATTTGGCACTTGGCTCTCTTGTCTAGTTTCCCAGCACCTAGGTATAATAAGTTGGGGGTTGGAGTGGGCACTGAGGACTGATAACATCTTTCTTGAAGTACCTAGTTGACTTGAAGCAAAAGACTGATATGAGTATGATTTCTCTTGGAATGTATGGATAATAATCCTATATCTAGTTAGGCATCAATACAGGAAAGACTTTAAAACTTACTGTCAGGGCATTAAATTTGGCTTCTACATTAATAAGCTCTGGAACCATCCCTGGCCAGTGTGGCTCAGTGGGATGGGCATCATCCAGCAAAATGAAAGGTCACTGGTTCTACTCATGGTCAGGTCACATGCCTGGGTTATGGGTTCAGTCCCCATTTGGGGCACATAAAAAAAGCAACCAATCGATGTTCCTCTCTCATATCGATGTTTCTCTGCCTCTCTTTCTCTCTCCCTTCTCCTCTCTATAAAACAACAACAAAAAAATAAGCTCTGGAAACAAACACGGGCTATTGGACTCTTGTGAGAGGGCCATAGCTCTACAGCAATGTGTGAACAAATTTTCACTTCAAAAAAAATGATTGTCTTCCTAATTGGCTCCAGGAAAGCTTTATATATATATCTTTTTTTTCTTCTTTCTTTCCTTTCATTAATTACTCTGTATTTTTCCTTCATGCTCAGTGGCATTTTTTAAAAGAGATAGTAGGGCTTGCCTAATAGTGGAAAATAACATCAGGCAGTCTATTTGAAATGCTAAGATGAAGAAGAAAAGGATAGAGAAGTGGTTGGGGGAGAAGAAGGAGAAAGAAATGAGAAGATGGATAAAAGGATGATGATGACAATGACAACAACAAAAAAGGAAGAAGGAAGAGGAGGATGGTGAGGAAAAGGAGAGACAGTAGCAGAATAGGGTAGAAGCCAACAATAGTTAAGAGCCTTTTGCAGTTTCCTATGACCGCCAAGGGTATTTGTTAAAGTCTGCAGATTCTTATGCTCCATAGTATCCCAGAATCATAATGGGAAGAGGGATGCTTAGAAATCCGAGTTTTAAACAAGCACCCCAGGTGAGTTTTATGCATAATAAACCATTTGGAAATTATTGGCCTACAATATGCTAGGTGCTAAAGCCAGAGGTGCTATCTAATGTAACTCATTTATTTTTCAGGCTATCAGTCTTACCAAAGCAGCAAAGGGTAATAATATTTTAAGATAACAAAAACCCAGGGACCTAGCACTTCTGGGATTAATCTCAAACCACAGGCAGTTCTCTTTGCTGCAAAGCCAAGAAAGTGACAAGAGAAGACAAACCAATAATCATGACTGCTAACCTTTTCTGAGTACTCAATGTGCGCCAAGTCCTGTTCTCACTGATTTACATGATTTAGTCACCTTCAGTTCTCATAAATAGTAGTTAATATTATTTCCCCTGCTTCACAGATGAAAAAAACTGAAGCTTCAGCTTAAGTAAATTGTGCTAATTAACAACAACTGCTCCAACTATTCAATGTCAAACTATTCCATTGCATGGCAAACAGAGATGGAAGCATTGCTGGCCTGGGTCCCAGCTTTAGTTCTGTCACATTAATTATGCAAACTTGGATGGCCTCACCTGCCTGGATTTAGGTTAGTTGTCTGTGAAACAGGATTCATAATAATGGTGTAATTAGAAACCAGTATATACGAAATCCTTGTGAAAAGTGTAAAGTACGGTATAACTATCACTTATCATCATACTCCTGCCAGAATCATGGTGCACATGGGCTGAATCTAAACATTCCCATATAAAGTTAGGAACTGGAAATGAAGCAGTTGTGTTACTATTCAACCACACAGGTAGAATCTACAGGCTGGTTCTAATACCACAAGGACAAGGTGGAAGTAATTTTTTTTTAAGTGCCCCCTTTGACTATTTTCTCTGTGTGCCTCCAGACCTGACCACCACTTCAGATGTTGACCGGTGGACACACTGACTCATGCTTTTATGTAATACTTTTTCATCATACTTACTGATAATGATATTGAGTCAACATAGTACCTTATTTTCTTTAAGGTGTCATTCTTAGAGAATGTGTTTAGTGGGAGCAACCCTCTAGGCCTTCTTATTACCCTTAACTCAGGCATCATTTCTCCTCCACCATGAAATCAAATCCAACTGTTCAAATTGTTCAGTCAGCTGCATGAGCCATGGGTACATTTCTTTGCTATTCTGCATTTCAGTGAACCGGAGTTAATCAAATCTGTCCTGCTTCACTCAGCAGGCTTATGGGTAAAGTCAATCAAGAATATACAAGAGTATGATAGAAAGATAAAAGAGGAAGGGGAGCACATTGGAAACTAGTGAGTAGGCAAAGAGGAGAGAGAAATATGAGAATTGGGTGTCAGAACTAAACAGATTTAAGCTCCGAAACCATCACCCCATCCAACATGCCTCCACAACCACAGAACTTCTCCCCCTTAAACAACAATTTTGTAACAAACTGTGGTATATCCAGGGTACTATTTTCTCAATAAAGATAATGGTCATTTACTTGCATTAGACAATGTAGGTATATTTTATATAATAACTGCATCAGGCGAGTTATTATTATAGCCTTATTTTATAAATGAGGAAGCTAAAGCAAAGAAGAGTTGAAATTATGTCTAAATCTGCCAGCTAATAGGTGGCAGAACTGGGATTCAAACCCTGGTAGTTTAGCTCTAGAATCTGCTCTTATCTCTGTGCTCACTGCTTTTTAAAATAGTGTCCAGGTTTTTATAGGACATCTCCTGATTGTAAGTGTTAGAAACCAATTTAGGATTTTTAAAGTAATGTGCTGTGGATTGAGTCTGCTTTCGTGGATTTGTTTTCTCTTTCCAGTTAGTGGTGATCAAAGAAGCCCAGGAGGGCAAATCAGAGATAATGAACTGAGAACACAACTGCCCTTGCTAGGATAGGCAGTAGCTTAAGATCCTCTACCCCTCCCAGCATTGGCTGTAGGACTGGTCATCTTCAGGCTTTCTTTCTGGCAGGACCACTGAAGGATAAACAACAATAGAATGATCTAACTTCCCTTTGTTCTCCAGTAAATTCTGGAGTTAATCTGCTTATTGCTTATTGTTTAAATAAACTAATCCTTGAAGAACTGTATTGAAACTGTAGTAAACAGGCAAGAGAAAGCAGGCTTCAAATAACTGTCTCTCACTGTCATTTAAAGAGTGGGTCAACCTTGATCTCTGATATGACAAACAAGAAATAGAATCAGTAAGGCTGAAAAGCAATCTCCCGACATGTGAAATACTAAGTAGCAAGGGTCAAGAACACAAATGTCCATGAAAGTAAATTTTTTGCTTTCCCCAAAAATATAAATCTGGATATTATCAATATACTGCATTGCCCTCATGACTTCAACAACTATTTTTTAATAAAATTTTTCTTTCTCAAATAGTAACTTTATAATCAAGAATGACCTCGCCAATGCCACCTTATCCAAGTGATTGGATCACTAGTAATGAGATATGTCAATACCCATACTGCCTCAATCAAGGCAGTAAAAATGGCACACAATTACTTCCTGCTTAAAAAAAAAAGAAAAGAAAAAAAAATGCTTAGCTCCAATCTAATCATTAGAAAAATTGAAGAGGGTCTGTAGAATAGTTACTATTATAGTATCAATATTAGTGTCCTGGTTTAGCTAGCTGTACTATAGATAGACACAATGTAAACCTTTGGGAAAGCTGAGTGAAGAGTATACAAAAGCTCTGTGTACTGTTTTTGCAACTTTTTGTACTCTAATATTACTTCAAAATAAAAAGCTAGAAAAAGAAATTAACTTTTCATTTCATAGCCCTACACCCTAATTCTTCTTTAAACAATTTTCAAGGAATTAAAGCAATTACACACTTTCTATTAATTTCTCTGAATTCACTAATTCAATATTGATATTTGTGTTTAAATGTTGAATGCTATGTAAATGCATGGACTACAGGAGAAATAATATTCAGAATGGGCAAATATAGATTGTCAATGCCTCTGGATCTGCTAATGGGCATGGTGATTATTGTTTATATTTCTAAACACTTTGCTTCCTTTATTATGGGACCTCCTCCCCATCCTTCCTTGGGGAATTGCTCTTTCCTTGTTGAAAACACTGAAATAATGATGGGTGAAAGTCATAGGAAAGCTAATGTCCTTCCTCCTTTTTCAAACACCAGGTTAACCACATAGCCTACATCTGGCCAATAATAATACAAAAACTTCTGGCTACAGTGATTAGTCCAGGGTGAACATATTTGTCAAGTCTTGCACCTGGGTTTTTTTTCTCTGGGATCTTCATATTGAACATGGAAAGAAAGTTCGTTATTCTCTTTGCCTTATAAACTGGAAAGCAGTGATCCCAGAAGTACCAATAGTTATGTACTTCATCCTATGGAAGAGCCTGAGAAATGAGATGCAAAGATGTAGAAGCTGAAAAGTGAGGGGGGAGGGAGGGAGAGGGGGAGAGAGGGAGGGAGAGAGGAAGAGAGGGAGAGAACACAAGAACACTTGCTAATGCTATTTAAGTTAAGTCTCTGGTCCAAGCTCCTTGGCCAGATCTATACTTCTTTTTTCATGCTATAATTACATAAAACAGTAAACTTCCTATTTCTTGCTTAAGCTAGTTTTTGTCAGAACACAGCTCTTTGTCTTTTAAAACCAAATAATTTTGATTCATATATATATTATATATACTAATATATATATATGTATATATATATTACTGTTTATATTACTACTTCTTGGGGCTGATTCAAAAGGAGGGGACAAGTAATACAGGTAAATTTTAATTTAAAAATAAAGTTATTCTAAAAGGGAGATACTTGAGTCAGTGTCAAAAATCTCCGAAGAATTTTAGAAAGCAGAATAAGGATCAGTGCTGAAAGACTGGAGATGGTCCAAATTTTTCAGAAAAGAAGATATATTCTATGAACTAGATTAGTGGACTACCATCAACTTCAGAATGTAGTATAAACATTTTTGGTTTGCATTACTGACAAAATAAGTATTGATTCCTGACACCCACCCTGACACAAAGCAAGTCGTACTATTGCCAGCAAGAGTCAGTCCTATAGCCCCTACATATCTGGACTTCAGCATATCATGTGATTTAGTCTTTCTGCTATCTTTGAACAGTCACTGGTAAATTAGTAACTGTTTCTAAAGCATAATGATTATTAAATCAATTAACTTGTAGGGAAGTTTCTGGTGGCTCTATATTCTGTCTTTGTAAACCTTTTAAGTAATAGCCTGAATAAAGACGTGATTGAAAAGCTGATTGCATTTGAATATAGCATGATCCTAGGAGCAAATTTTTCATTGATGAAATCAAGATCCTGGAAATCCTGAGAGGCTGAAATTCATCAGGGGAAAAAAATTAGTTTTACACTTAGTCTCCTGCCTCCATACACACAGATAAGCAAAAAATAAAAACAGTGTTAAGGCAGGGGAAAATGTGACTTAATAGCAGCATGTGTGATTACAAATAAAGATTCTAGTAAACTATTACTTAAATAAGAAAAAAATTAATCTAACTCAATTTTAGTCTACAGTGGCAGGATAGTTTCCAAAAGGCGGTAAAATTCTTGCTCTCATCAGCACAGGTTTGGCCAACTATACTGCACTTACATCTAGGTACTATATTTAAGTGTATGTTTAAAAAACATCCTATGTAGGTAAGAGTAACCAGGATGCAATTATTTTTTGAAAATGAAGATTTAACCTAGAGTAGAAAAGTTAGGGAAGACAATCTGTCTTCAAAGTCTGAAGAGCTGTCCTACAGAAACAGGATTGAGATTTATCAGTATGGCGCTATGGGACAAAATTAACATGCTTGATGAGAGGTGGGTAATGAAGGAAGATTTATGTCATAATAAGGAAGGACTTTGTAATTATTTAACCCAATCAAAACCAAAGAACAGGCTGTTTGGAGAGACCCTGAGTTACCTAACCACTTGATAGTAATATTCCCAAGGAGTATCCTGTATTTAGGGAGATGTTAACTAGATCAAAGCTTCTCAAACTTTAATGGCATACAAATCACCAGGGACTCATTAAAAATGCAGATCCTAATTTAGTAGCTCTGGGCTGGGGGATGACAGACTGAATTTCTAACACACTCCAAAGTGATACCTATCATGCTGGTATGTGGACCTACTACAAGAAGCAAGGACAGGATAGTTCTTAAAGTCTCTAATGAAAGTCACTAATTCTCATGGAAAAATACACTCCAGGAACAGAGAAAGCAGTTATACATTGGGTTTTCCATACAAAAATGGCAGTGTTTGAGAGCATAGAGGAAGCAGGAGCATTGCCTGAAAATAGAAGCTGGGATAACCCAAACCTCATTCAGTAAATGCGCATTTTAAAGTAACCTGTACTACAAAACTGGAAGTATCACACTCCCTGACTTCAGACTATATTACCAATCTACAGTAATCAAAAGAGTATGATGTTGGCAGAAAACCAGACACACAGACCAATGGAACAGAATTGACAGCTCAAATATAAACCCACACATATACTGGCAGCTAATTTTCAACAAAGGAACCACAAACATACAGTAGAGAAAAAAAAGTCTCTTCAATAAATAGTGTTGGGAAAATTGGAGAGCCATATGCAAAAGAACAAAACTAGACTGCTGATACCAAGCACAAAAATTGACTAAAAATGGATTGAAGATTTGAATGTAAGACTTGAAACGATAAGATTCATAGAAGAAAATATAGGCACTAAACTTATGGACCTTGTCTCAGAGGGAACTTTGTGAACTTGACCCCAAAGGCAAGGGCAGTAAAAGCAAAAATAAATAAATGGGACTACATCAACATAAAAAAGTTTCAGCACAGCAAAAGAAAACATCAGCAAAACAAAAAGGCAACCTACCAAATGGAGGAAGATATTTGTAAATAATGTCTCCGACAAAGGGTTAATAGCCAAAATATATAAAGAACTTATAAAACTCAACAAGACAAAAAAACAAGCAGATTAAAAATGGTCAGAAGATCAAATGGACACTTTTCCAAGGAAGACATATAAATGGCCAACAGATACATGAAAAAAATGTTCAACATTACTAGCTATAAGGAAAATTAAATCGAAACTATAATGAGATACTACCTCCCACCTATTAGAATGCCTGTTGTCAATAATACAAGAAGTAACTAGTGTTGGAGAGGATATGGAGAAAAAGGAGGAACCTTCATACACTGCTTGTAGGAATGTAAGCTCACACATCCACTATAAAAAGCAGCACGGAGGTTCCTCAATAAATTAAGAATAGAGATACCATAGGCTGGTTTGGCTCAGTGGATTGAGCGTCGGCCTGCCAGCTAAGTGTCGCTGGTTCGATCTTCCAGTCAGGGCACATCAGAGAAGGAAAACTCTGACTCCAAAAAAAAAAACCTCCACTGCCTTGCGGCATACCTCTTCAGGGGAAAGGCTAAGGGAGTAAACCCCGACAGAAAATCCGGAGCCGGAGTCCCTAAGGCGGTTTGACGTTGTAGTCAACACCGGCAACTCCTGCGGCGCACCTGAAGCCAAGCTGTATTGACTCCGTCTTTCCCTTGGACCCTTCAGCTGCGAAGAGAGGGGGGGGTCTGCTGCATGGGCAACAGCAGACCCTCCATATTACCCTGCCCAGGCTCTGTAGCTTCAGCTTCACTGGAGAGGACACTCCAGCGTCATCACAAGATGTCGATTCAACACGGGAGGAGACAGATACCGGGTCACTACCGAGTCGGACTGCACAGCCATTCTCGGCGGTGCAGATAGACTCTTAAGAAGCTACACCATTGTCTCTCGAGACGGATGGCTGCCGATGCGATGCAAGAGATACCATATGACTCAGCAATCCCTCTTCTGGATATCTACCTGAAGAATTTGAAGACACTTACTCATAAAGATATATGTACTCCAATATTCATTGCAGCATTATTTACAATAGCCAAAACATGGAAACAACCCAAGCGTCCTTGGACAGATGATTGGATAAAGCAGCTACTGTACAATGGAATACTACTCAGCCATAAAAAGATGACATGTTGCCATTTCTACAACATGTATGGATTTTGTGAGTATCATGCTAAGTGAAGTAAGTCAGATAGAAAAGGGCAAGAACTGTATGATTTCACTCATATGTAAGCTATAAAATAAAAAGCATTAAACAAAAGTTTTTCTACAGCAAAGGAAAACATCAACAAAATAATGACAATCCACAGAATGGGAGAACATATTTACTGACATCTGACAAGAGGTTAATACCCACAATTTATAAAGAACTTACAAAACTCAACACCAAAAAAAACTGAACAACCCAATTAAAAAAAAAAAAGGTCAAATGACTTGAATAGATACTTCTCCAAAGACATACTGATGGCCAATAGACATGTGAAAAGATGCTCAACCCTACTAACCATCAGAGAAGTGCAAGATAAAACCACAACGAGATACCATCTCACACCTGTCAGAATGGCTATCATCAATAAATCAACAAACAAAAGTGCTGGGGAGGATGTGGAGAAAGCAGAACCCTTTGCACTATTGGCAGGAATGCAGATTGGTGCAGCCACTGTGGAAAGCAGTAGAGATATCTCAAAAAATTAAAAACAGATCTGTCTTTTGACCCAGTGACCCCACTTCTGGGGATTTATCTGAAGGACAAATCCCAAAACACTAATTTGAAAAAACATAAGCATTCCTATGTTCACTGCAGGACAAATCCCTAAACACTGATTTGAAAGAACATAAGCACCCCTGTGTTCATTGCAGCATTATTTACAATTGCCAAGGTATGGAAGCAGCCCAACTTTCCATCAGTATATGAGTAGATAAAACAACTGTGGGACATTTACACAATGAAATACTAGTCAAATGTAAAACATAAGAAAATTTCACCATTTGCAACAGTATGGATGGGCCTGGAGAACATTATGCTAAGTGAAATAAGCCAGTCAGAGAAAGACAAATATCATATGATTTCACTGATATGTGGAATCCAATGAACAAACTAAACTCAACAAGCAAAAGAGAGACAGACTCATAGATGGAGAGCAGGCTGACAGCTAAAGTCAGGGGAAGATTAGGGGGTGGAGGGATTGAGCAAAAAGAATTCATGGATTTCGAGAACAGTGTGGTGATTAAGGGGACTAAATGGTAATGAAAAAATAATAATTAAAAACAATGACAAACAAACAAACAAAAAAAACCCAAAGCCACAAACAAATCAACCAAACAAAAATAAGCTGTTCTAAAGGAAGAAAAATTGTTTATAGATACTCGTATATGACTACATTTAACTATCAGTTATCATTAGAAATGACTTATTATTTTCAATAATTGTAATTAATAACACTAATTTCTTCAGTTCTAATAATTCAATTATATATTAAAGTCAAGACTTTAGGTGTTTGTCCAGTTCATTCACAAAAGTCCTTTATGATTAGTTTTCCACCTCAGAGCCTTTCAGTGTATGGACTTTGCTTTATTGTTTATTCTCTTACCTCCATTTCTATAGAACAGAGATTTCCTAACTGGTGGAATTATAGATGTTCCTCAAGATATTTCATCTTCTCATCCTTTGGGAAGGCCAGGCAAGTTGCTTGATCCCGCACTCCTGGGAAGAAGATCCAACCAGATTATCAATTAGCCAATTATAATTAGTGACACCATCCTGAGCAGTGTGGCTGAGTTTGTTGGGCATCAACCTGCAAAGCAAACAGCCACTGGTTTGATTTCCAGTCAGCATGGTGGGTTCGGTCCCTGGTTGGGGCGCATTCAAGAGGAAACAATCAATGTTTTCCTCTCACTTCGATATTTCTCTTTTTTTCTTTCTCTCTCTTTCTTTCTCTCTCTCTAAAAATAAATAAATAAATACTCTTAAAAAATAAAAATTAGCGACAGTTGGCTCAGTCAAGCTGTATGAGTGTTTATCACCTTGATATCTACTTCAGCAACTTGCTACAAGCATGTCCTTTTCCACCATGGGAAAAGGATCTGAAGACCTGCTGGAGGAGTTCATATTCTAAGTGCTTAATTAACATAGCATACTTATCAAATTTGGCCACAAGAGAATAGGCAATGAGAAGGTCAGCCATGTATTTTTAGGTTGTGGCCCCAATATCAGTCTTTCCATACATTAAGCATGCTTATCTATTTGTGGCAAAGTAGGTGCATGGCAACATCTCTAAAAGGCATGTGTGTGTATTTTTCAAGAATTTCAATACAGGTTTTAATACTTGACATACAAAACTTAGGTGGATTTTTAACCTATAGCATCCTATTATGACATTTCAATGGTAAATAGTAAGAAAATAAAAGGAAGAGTTGCTACATTTAAAATCAAATGTTGCAAATGTTTTGAAGGTTGTAAAAGTTGTTTCAAAATATTTACTCTCTATTTCTGCAAAGAAAATTTTTCATTGACAGCAGCTATCAAGAATTTGAAAAGATAATAATTAAAATGGTTTGATTAAAAATGGCACCTAGGTTTTCAAACATAAAACCTGAGGCAAAAAGTTACATGGGTAGAAGTATATTCATATTTCTCAATTTAAAGTAATCTATATTCAATTTAAATATATTTCCCCAAATATTATATTTTATTTTCTTACCAAAATTGGTTTATATAAAGACAATGTAATAAATCTCTTTATCAAGCCCCATACAAGTGTCCTCAAATCCCCACCCCCAGCATGCCATACAAATATTGTTATTTTCTATGTTGGGAAACACTGCTGTAGGTAAATTTGTCTCTATAATATGTTCTGTTATTGAATATCTTCTAGTTTAATTACAGACTAATTAACTACAGATTTGTCTTAATATATAGTTACCATTACCCAAAAGAAACAGGTAAGTCTGCACAACTAGAAAATGTTAAATGTATGGTATTTCCTCACTCTTTTACCTTTTGAAAATCTTGGAATATTATTCTGAAGGGCTAGCAAAGTTCTTTTTCTTGACCTTCATGGTTACACAGTGTTCACTTTTTGTGATAATTATTGAGCACACTGTTTTGTGTACTTGTTACTTTATTTCACAGTAACAAAAGGTTTAAAATTGTTTTTAAGACTAAAGAAGATCTGTAGATATCTAAACATATTCATACTTAGTGCTCCTACTAGCCTTGCTCCTGTTATTTTCTAAGACATGACACTCCTGGATAATTCGTGATAGAGATACAGTCTTCTTCAGTTTCTGAATTATCCTGTTTTATATATATATATTCACCCCCGCAATAGGTGAAAATCTGCAAAGTAGAAACCTTACATTGATTTTAGTATTGATATATATTTTAAGGCTTTATAAACCCTTCCCTCACATTTATAAGCTGTTCCCAGTCCCTTATTAATCTTTCCCATTTCCTTATTAACCTATTCCACACTTTTATAAACAATACTTATGTTCTTAAACATATTCTACACTCTTAAACCTACATAACTTTAACAACATACCTATATAGGACCACAAAATCCTGTGATACAGCGGAAAAATCTGCGATAAATAATTAAATATAATATTTTTAAAAATCCTACTATACATTGAAGCTGCAATATGTGAACTGCAATATAGAGAGGGACTACTGTATATATACGTGTGTGTGTGTGTGTGTTTATAAATCAGATGAATCAAATGCTATTAAAAGTAACGTAAGAGTGATAATTGGCTCTTTTAATTCATGATATTAAAAAAAACCCTGATGGGCTTGGAAGTTATCACTCTGATCCGCGCAGCAGGATGGGGCTAGCTAGCCATTTATATGACAAAGTTAAGATGTGGTCTACATCTATATATGTATCCCTAGCCTTAGTGAACATTTGGTTCTTCCACATCCCAGAAATTGTGGCAAATACAGTCCATCAGATAAAATTCAGACCATTTCAGAATACATTACTGATATATATTGTTTGGATGGGGGCATTACCTTCCTACTGTAGTTTAACTTATTAAGTACATCAACCAGATGTTTATTCCAGGCTTGCATGGTGCTCCATTTAGGACAAATGTTTCAATAATGCAACACTGGACTCATTGCCAACACTCTGCCAAACTGATTTTCGTGAACAATAATAGGAAAGAGACAAACATATTTCTGTTCTGACCATGCCTACCACTATTTAACATTTGCCACCAGTTTCTTTCGTTTGCTAGCATACATCATCGGTCTACTGTGAGAATGAAACATCCTAGAGGGCTTGGGGCCACCATTCAGGCAGAGGCATGAAGGGAAAAAGAGGATAGTTCACTCAGCCATCAACACTTACACATGTGAATTTACAGAGCAGACAGAAGAGCTATCAATCTGAATCCATTTCACAACATCTCATGTGAGAGTTGCTCTTACTGTTGTGATGCTCTTAACTGCATCACGGGGCTTGTTAATACTGGCATTTGTTTTTGTTAAGAAGCATTATGTGTAAAGAAATTCTCAATGTCACCCACATCTCTGTAAACATGGAGGCAAATGAATAATTAGCACTACTGAACCTCATTCTCCACTAAATGTAGTTTCATTTGCTTCCTGTAAAGGATATCTTTTGCTTCCTTTCTCCACAAGTTAATATGCTTTCTTCCTAATCTCATCCCCTTTCTTTCTCTAAAATAGGCTGCGCCCCCCGGCGGTTGGGAGCTTAGAAGAAAAAAAGAAAGAAAAAATATTTCGCACAAGAGAGTTGAATCCCTGCAATTTTACTTTTGGGCCGAGTCCAACACGTTCTTGTGAGTTCCCTGTAAGTAGTCACGATCGTGAACCTAAATCAGACTTCTCCCTGCGGTCAATTTCTTGTTTTCTATTTAAAAGAGGAGAAAGGCACAGGACAAAAGAAGCACAGCTTGGTTCTGGCCAGTTGCAGAGGGGCAGCAGTCCTTGGGACTCAGAAGTAAGGGCAGCTCAGACCACATGCGCGTCTGGCGCTGTCCATTCCTCGGTGCTGAATACTACACACTGGGGCTTTTCCCGCCACGTTCAACCCCTCAGCATCGGAACAGGCTCCAACAAGATAGACTAAACTCATTTCCCTGGTGTGGGAGGTTCATTTAGACATCTGCTTAGTCTCTTTCCACGGAAAACTTCATTCCACAAAGACATTGTGTATTTTATGGGAAAGCAATGGCATAGCTTCAGTTCAACATCAAAATGAAGAGCTCTAATGTAGGAAAAATGGAAAGTTCAGAGTTAATGAAATCTGCTTTTTCTCTCCTCGAGTCAACACAACAGCATTTGGGTCCCTAGACACCCTGATTGATGAATGAAGAAAATAATTTTGTTTTAAAAAAATCATGTACTTAATCTTTTTTTTTCTGATAAGCGTTGTAAAGTGGGTGATACTGGGCTCTTCAACGTCTGGAATAGAATTTTAGATACTGTTTGGCTGAGATTTAGACAGAGGAAAGAAGAAAGTAAACTTGTTAATTAAGGTGGTTTCAATGGTTTAACGTACATTTTTAAAGATGTTGCTCTAACATTGTCTTCCAGATGTGCTCATTTTCGTAGGCAATTTAGATCACAATCTGGGGAGTAGAAGCTTCCCTCCTACTGTTCTCCAGCCTCTGTCCGATTTGAAAGATTTAAGAGCCCTTCTCTTTATAGCAGGTGCTGATTGACATCCCCAGGGCCATTATAAGAATCTTTCTCCCTCCTTTCCTCTACACAATAGATAATCAAGTAAATATAAAGAAAATGAACAGAAGAGAGGGAAAGTGTGCTGCACAGCCAACTTTTGGTTCTTGGTGGTTATATTCAAATGGGGGAACTTCTCTTTGAGACGTGAAGGTGTTTCTCACAGCTACAGAATTTACAATCATACAGGGACAGAGTTAACTGATCCAAGCAAACGGTTCCTTCCTTTTCATAATCCCTCGCTGCTTATTTTAGCCGCTTCTCCACCCCACTAGGAATACCATCCAGATCTTAGTCCAGGTAGATCTGACGTCAAGAGATGGCTTTCGTAGATTTGACGTATAAACACTCATTTCCATTCCAGCTGGGAAGGGCTGGGGCTCCACTCAGCCGGGAGACGGAAGAACTGCACTTAGTGCTTGCCACCGCCCAGTCTCTCCTCGCGTCCCTCCTATCTCCTTGCAGAGCAACCAGAGCGAGAAGTGGTCCAGAGCCCGAGGGTGGAAAGAGCGAATCTTTCTGGCTTTTTTCCTACCTTGCTTCTTTCCCCCCTCTGCTTTCCACTTCTGTGCAAGCGAGTGTGTGAGCCATGGAGCTAAGAGCCTGGACTCTGCAGTGTACTGCTTTCGTTCTCTTTTGCACTTGGTGTGCACTGAACGGTGTAAAAGCGAAGAGGCAGTTTGTGAACGAATGGGCAGCGGAGATCCCTGGGGGACCAGAAGCAGCCTCGGCCATAGCCGAGGAGCTAGGCTATGACCTTTTGGGTCAGGTAAGAGTTTGCACTTTCAAGAAACTTTCTGGGGCCCAAGGGGACTGGCGGGACTGGAGCGCGATCTCCCAAGTGTGAGCTCTAGGTTGCACTCTCCCGAGCCGTGTGGCAAAGAGCAGGAGCTTCTCCAGCTCTCGCCCCTGCGGGCTTGGAGAGAGAAGGTTTGCATTATTTATTGTTTGGGCCGGGCGCAGCCAGGCTGAACCGAGCCGTTGCAGCTGGGTAGAGCTTATTCTTGCTGTTGTCCGCTCTGGAATTGAAATCCGTTCCCACACGGTTTGAAGAAAAATCCCTCCATGCTTATTCACCGAACTTGAGAGGCACGCAGGCTGCTACCAACCAGGTGCCCCCGGGAGAGGCAGTGCGCTCTGTCCCCTGGGACTCAGCCAGTCTGCGTCAGGAGCTGTCTGTTTCCTTCTTTTCAATATGGCAGCATCAGACCCGCGTCCTGATGGAAGGGACTAAACAGGCTTGGAGGTGTCCGCGGGAAGCCTTTGGGGGCGCGTCCAGGGCATTGGGAAAGCAGCAACTGCCGGTACTAGCGACCCAGAGGCTGGGGGCCGCGGGCGGGGTCTGGGGGACCGGCGGGAGAAGAGGTGGGTAAAAGACGTGAACCAACTCTTCCCGCCCCTATCGGGAGCTTGGGTTTTCACCAAAAACTTGAAGAGTCCGAGCTTCACAACTTTGGTTGGTCAGCACACCCCCCCCCCCCCCACCGGCAGGGTCAAACTGCAGAATTGACTGTGGGGAAAGGATTTCTTTCTTTATTGTTTCTCAGAGAAATGCATAATAGCTTCCCTAAGGGTTTCAGTTTGTGAGGGAAACTATTGCCTCCGAGAGAGGGCTGGATTAATAGATAGCTGGGGGATGGGCGGGGGCTTTAAGGCATCGATCAGGGGTAGGCTGCTTAGCGGGGGCAATTCCGGGGGATCCCAGGGGTTGTCAATTTTAATGTAAGTTTTATTTTTCCTTTGCTTAGAATCAAGCCTTCACCCCTGGCCTTGGAAGTTGAAGCGGGGGAGGAGGGAGTTGTAAAACATTTTGGCGCGGGTTTTTTTTCTTCTCCTTCTTTCGTTTTTTGGAGGTGGTGGTTGAGACTCGGCTGAAGTCACAGATGAGTAATCTGTGTGGGCGTTGGCTGTGCCATAGATTGAATCCGCTGGGGAATACGCTTTCCGTTTGCCAGAGGCTTCATTCTCTAACTTTATGAGTCAAACTGTCTTTGAAATACCCAGCAGGGAAGCCAGTACACAGATTGATCTCTCCATGTCCCAGGAGCAGACCAAGACTTTTGCTTTTGCTCAGACCTTATTCTGTGCCAGGCTCCGTGCTAGAGGCTGAGGACTAATTGGAGGAAAGGACGCTTTCAAAAAATCAAGAAATCTAGAGGAGACTGGTTTAGAAACAAATGGTTGTAATTGCATGTAATTGGTGTTAGTAATAGTTGTACTCAGAGTCTCAATATTTGTTGATTGAAGGATTGAAGATGGAAGGCAATTGGGGAGGGGTGAAAGAAAACAGTGCAAAGGAGGAAACATTTGCACAGTGTTAAGGAAGGAGAGTCAAAGGTTGATACGAGAACAAGATGAAATTGGAGAAGGCACTCCAGACATAGAAAACAGCTTGTGGGAAACAGGGAGTACAAAGAAAGCTGCCTAGTAGTAAATTGGAAACTGCAAGGAATTGTGAGTATCTAATGAAAGTGTATAGTGGGTGAAATTGTACTGGAGTGTACAGGGGCTTCATGGAAATCGTGTGTGTTCTGTGGACGGGTTGGGTTGGGGGAGATTAGGGATTTAATTCTATATCCTTTGAACAGCTAAACAGCACTGGTAACTGTGTAGAAGGAGACTGTGGGAGGATCAAAGATAAATCCCACTTCCTTTCCTCTCCTATTAGCCCCAGGCATACATCCAAACCTGGACCATTCATTGCAGGAATTGCCTTTCAAAATCAGTATTCATGGTAGGATTTTCAAGGAACGGATGGCATAGTCACAGGCATTCCTTATACTTCATTTGCATATGCTAAATGTTCTCTAACCATTTCTATTTAAAATGACATTACTAACAAATTTAAAAAGAACAATTCTTAATTAAAAAAAAACTAATAATGCTTTCCTGGATCTGCTTATTTCTCCCTTTGCTTATGCTAACTCAACATCACTATCCTGAACTCTTTAAGGCCTCAGGATAAAGCTAGGATTGGCGGGGATGAAAACCAGTTTGACAGCAGGAACAGAGCTAAAGCACTGGTGATCTTTTTTATAGCTACTGTTTTTTGTTTTTTGTTTTCCTCCCCAAATCAGCCCAGGCTTATACAGATTCACTCCTTGAGGTTCAGGCTTTGAGCAGAGCCTAAGGATCTCTGTTTTAAAATTCTCTCGGTAATGAGAACCACCAATTTAAAGAATATAATCTTCTGAAATAACCCATTGTCAATTGTTTGTCTTTTAATTTAAAAAGAAATACAGGGCATCTGAAGAATCTCATAGCTTCAAATTAAGTACTATTTTGAATAAAGGGTTGCTAGCTTAAAAGAATAACAAATATAGTTCTAAATAGATCAGAGGAACTGATAGTCACCCAGAAAAAGTTTTTTTGTTCTTTTGTTTTGTTTTGTTTATTTAGTTGATGGGGGTGGGGGAGACATCGATTTGTTGTTCTACTTATTTATGCATTCATTGGTTGATTCTTGTATGTGTCCTGACTACGCATGGAACCCATAACCTTGGCATATTGGATGATGTTCCAACCAACTAAGCTACTTGGCAAGGGCCACCCAAGGAAGTTTACACCTGTTCTAAATGTGGCATGCTGGTTTCACCCCCAAAGCCTTAAACTAGTTAAAAGTCTAATGGTCACTACTAGTAGCTTATAACAATTATCACTATAAATTTAATGACTATATTTTATGACAACAACAAATTATTTTAGCTGAATGTGACGTTGACCATATATAGTAGCCAAAGGGTTTGCCTGCTTTCTGCAAGTATTGTTCTCTGAAAGAATGAATTTGATAAAATAGGTTTGTAAAACAAAAATGTCTACCCACACAATATTGTCACATAGAAAAACAAATGGAGTTTCTCTGAAATGTGTGAAACAGAAGCACCACCAGTCCCCAAGTATAGTGGGAGCCCAAGTGATAATTTCATGAAGCTCATCTCACACAACACACTAACAAGAGAGAAATGACTTCTACTAGTATCTTCCTCATGGAGAAAAAAAATTAACTTCAAGTACAAGGATTTGCTTAATAAAAGCTGTCTCTAATTTAGTTTTGTTTCAATCTGACCCATATATACTTGCGCTGAAAAGTAGATTTTTATTTTAATTTTTTTCTTTTATAGATTGGATCACTTGAAAATCATTACTTATTCAGACATAAAAGCCACCCACGAAGGTCTCGAAGGAGTGCCCTTCATATCACTAAGAGATTGTCTGATGATGATCGTGTAAGTGTTGTGCATTTATCTTCAAACAAGCCTGACTTATCTGCTTTCCCTGATTGCCAACAAGAGCAAGAGCACCTCACAAATACAATTCTTCTTTATTGTGATCACAATTATTTATCTGTAGTGTTCCTTGTTATTTCCATAGGGTTGTAATTGCACATAATCACTGGATTGAATTGAATTGGTTGAATTAATTAAAATTATATATATACACACATGTGTATATATATATATATAATGACACTAGCTCACAAACCCAGTCCAAGCACATGAAAGTAAATATTGAAAATAAAGTGGCAGCACTAATTAAAATGTTTGACAATGCAATCAATCAGCCTTTTATTTTATGCCTATTATGTACCAAGCACTTTAATATCTGATGTGTGGATGCCAAAGAAATATAATATATGAACCTTGCTTTTAATAACATTTCATTGTAATTGAAAACAACATTCTGCCATTTCCATTTAGTTTGGTTGTATAGGAAACTAGTGTTTATGAGGGAGCTTTAAATCCATGTCTTCACAAGGCAGATATTTTCATAAGTATTATATTGTTTGATCCAAGACATTTGATTTTTTTTAAATTCCTGGTTTGAATATATATTCAATGATTAGGCAACAGCAGGAAATGTCTAGAATGAATATAGGTAAATAGCGGGGGGGGGCAATTTGAATGAATATATAATATACCTATTGATTTTTGAAGTCTGTTTCTAAGGTCAGCAAACATATCAATAGAAATGCTGACCATACTGGGAGTATTGCAATTTGCATAACAATGTTGCCTTGTCTTGAAAGTGTGCACACTGATGGAAATTTATTCTGCCTGGCCTGATATCTGTATACATGATTTCTTTTTTTATTAAGATTTTTTTAATTTATTTTTTAAAAGGGGGAAAGCAGGAAGAGAGAGGGAAAAACATTAATTGGGCTGCCTCTTGCACACCCCTAACTGGGGACCTGGCCTACAACCCATGCAGGTACCTCGACCAGGAATCCAACTGGTGACCTTTTGGTTTGTAGGACAACCACTGAGCCACACCAGTCGGGGCCTGTGTACATGATTTCTGTTGCCTGGGACAATCTAGACAATTATAGAAGCTTTGTAAGAGATAGAATACAACCATGTAACTTCCCAGAAAGAAAAGCATAAGTGAAAGAAAGGTGATAGAACTGTTGAAATTACATGGAACTCACATACTTTGTGAAATAATTTGTTATTTCATTTGTTCTGTAACCAATATAATTAAAAAATGATAATAAGAGAGATTATAAGGGTGGGGAATGACCAGATCTGGGTTAATACTGTTTGAATGTAAGAAAAGCAACCATACCTAAACAAAGAATGCTATCTCAGGACCACAAACAGTGACTGACAGCTCATACACACCCACTGCTAGCTTTTACTTAAGTAAATGGCTAGATGTGGGAGACCAAATCAGAGGCCCAGAACATGACTTTAAAAGTTTCTGGTGCAGTGAAGTCTTTCCTTCATCATCCCAAGGCAGATTGTTTATTATCTGTGGGCTTGGAAAAGTAGGACAACTTCCAGGTCTCTGGCTAGGCTTAGTCCTTGGGCAAAACAACAGAGAGGGGTTTCCTCGTTTACTAAATGTATGCTTGACATTAGTGCACAAGGAATCAAACTGGCCTCGCTTCTTATCTTCATAGGACAAGATTGGACAGACTGGAGCATACCTAACTATTGTTATTATTCAAAGTAATCTTATTAAAATGAACAGATGCCTCAGTTCCATTCTTTAGATATTCCCTTAGTAGTTGATTTGGGGGAAGGAATAATGAAGAAGAGCTAAGAATTTACCCTCTATCATACCTATTTAAGAAGTCTGTATGATCATATAAAACTACCCCCAGAATAAGTTAATTGTAGGAAAAATCCTAGAACCCATAGAAGCTTTAGTGGAATGTTGGACTAGGTGATACTTAATGCCCTTTCCAATCAAAAGGAGTATTTACAATTAGGTACATTATACCTATTATGTACATAATAGGAAGATACCAATTTCTTCTGTCCCATTTGGGCTGCTCTTACAGACACTGACATGGGATTTGGAGTCAATGACACTGATCATAACACTGTTTGCAACAATTGGATATTTATGTGATCAGGTGGCAGAGTGCCTCTTCTTATAGTCAATTTTTTAAAAATTGCTTTTGATTGTAATTTTATTGTTTTTTTTTTAAATGGGGGATAACATCCTTCAAATTATCCCTCTGAAATGCAGCAATTCTCTATCTTTATAAGACCATTAATGAAAACTCCTCTCTTCCTCAAAAATTAGTACTTGTTCCCTAGCAGCCCACTTTCAAAGACCGACTCAGATGCAGGCTGTCTATTCCAGGCATTGGGTATTTTAAGCCAAAACAATGAAGCTTGAAAATACAGGCACTTTAAAAATAAATTATAGTGACTAATTTCTAGCTCTCAGGTCCCTCCAATATTTATAATATGTTTGCAGTGTGTTTCCTAATTGAAAATTCAGTGTTAGTGGATGGTTTTATCCTTTAGTTGCAAACTATTTTTCAGTTTTTATTTTTGGATCTGATTTGTAAGTATCCTCACATTAATGATATCCCACCACACGCTAGATTGTCATCGTGTACAATAGAGAGGCTATGTTTTGGGTCGGAGACAGTCATGTTGCCCAGCAAAATAAGAGCAGGGTATTATCTCATAGTGTGTATAACCACAAGGCAGCCCCTTACCCTCGCAGGATCTTAAGTATAATAGGATTATGCGGTAAATGTGGGGCAGGTAATTTTTGTACTGTCAGATCTCTTTGCATAATACATGAGACTAAATTAATGCTAAGTGTTCATGGTCCACAGTGCTCATTCATCACCCTGGGTCTGTTTCTTATATTAAATACTCTTAAGCAGGAGGCTGAAGCACAGGGGAGCCAGAGTTTCAGATTTGCAGTGACATAGCACCTTTCCTGTCTTGTGTAACATGTGTGATTTCTGCCTTTTTGCATAAAGAAAGAGAAATTAATCTGTAAAAGCAACATAACACCAGTCTCTGGGATCTCTTAGCTTGTTGACTGATTCCATGAAAATGGACACATTTTCAGCTACAGAGCCTGGAACCTCAATATAAAAAAATGGGTTATGGTCCATGTGCTGATGAAAGCAGGCTGAACTTTTACTTCCACTGTAATCACACTGTAAATAATTAGAGGCAATCATCACTTCACTGACTCCTCTCCTCCCCCTAAAGGTACACTTCACTGTAACAGAGGAAACGTTCATCTCCCCAGTGGACAATCCCTTCTCGTTGAGCTGCCAGGTTGATCTGTAGTTAAACAAAAACTTTGTGAAGCTGCCTGAACCCTGATGGGAAAGGTACTGGAGGAGAGACGATTCCACAGAGGTGGCTATTTGACTGTTGATTTTCTTGCTATAAAACTCCTTGCAGGTGATATGGGCTGAACAGCAGTATGAAAAAGAGAGAAGTAAACGTTCAGTTCTGAGAGAGTCAGCACTAAATCTCTTCAATGACCCGATGTGGAATCAGCAGTGGTACTTGGTAAGTACCTACAGAGGACTGTGTAGGACTGTGGTTACTTATTTTGTGACATCTGCACAATAGATAGATTTTTTTTTTCCAATGATAGAGAATTCAACAGAGGGCTGTGTTACTTGGACATTAGGGCTGATGGGACCTTCCATGATCTGGATCTTCTCTTCTGCTAGGTGAGCGTGTCTGAAACACAGATCTCCAGCTGCTATGAGAGGAGCAGTTATTGCCTTCCTGTTTTCTTTTTTTTTAATTTTATTTATTTATTTTTAGTGAGAGGGTAAGGGAGGGAGAAGGAGAGGGAGAGAAACATCATCAATGTGAGAGACAAGCAGTGATCATTCACTGACACTTGATTTTTGTTATTTATAGTTTTCTTATTGATCCCAGAAACCTGGCTCTCTTCTAATGCATCTGTCTCAGATGCTTCTCACGTCTGTGTCCCCTTGCTGCCCAGCCCCTCTCTCCTACATGCCCACACATTGCTAACCATTAGAAATGCCATTGGAAAAAGAAAACCCCAGAACTTCTCTCACAGATGCTTGCTCCCTAAATCACTCATATTTGTAAGTAGGCAATTAAATTGCAAGCTCTGGTGAGACCCAGCCTCCTGGGCATTCCAGGTTCTGCTTTTTCTTTTAGAAAAGTTATAAAAAAAACATCAACAAATGACTGTGAACCAGACAGTATAAAGTAGGTTCATGTGGCAATAAAGGCTTAGGATTTGGGGGGAGATGGAAACATAGGATATCAAATAAAGCTTGGGTAGATGAAAAGCTCAAGCATGTCATCATAAATGAAAGACATGTAAGAACAAACTGCTTCTTCGAAGCCATGTGGCTCAAAGAGAGGGGGCACGGGGTGATTCATTCTTCGGAGTGATTTTCCATTGAAACAATTGGGAAAAGAGCAGCACTCTGACGATTCACTTGGCCCTACTCTCAACTTTGTTTTTTTATTTCACCTCATTTCCTTCTTCTAAAGAGGAGAGTGACCCCCTGTGGCTTCAGTTCTCATTGTGCAGCAAGCTAATTAGGATTTTACCAAAGCTTCTTTGTTTTCCTTTACCAGCAAGATACTAGGATGACTGCATCCCTGCCCAAACTGGATCTCCATGTGATACCTGTTTGGCAGAAAGGCATCACAGGCAAAGGAGTTGTTATCACTGTGCTGGATGATGGCTTGGAGTGGAATCACACAGACATCTTTGCCAATTATGTGAGTCCAGACCCTCCCATGACTTACAGCTTAAGCAGTTGTCGACACAGACACACAGTTAGGGCTTTTCTTTCCTCAGGCGGGATGCTGCTTGGGTGTTGGCCCAGGGAACAAGGACCTAGGCTTTGCCACTTCCCTCACCTCCTTACCAGTCCATATGAATTCATTGTATTAGGGGCTTTGAAAGAATTGAGTGGAGCTAAGGACTGTATAAAAACATGTGCATGGGTGGCGGGAAAAGGCACCTACACCAACTAAATTATCAATAGCCATTCAGACTCTTTACCACTCTATATTGGCGGCATTAAAACAAATAAACCAGGTCTGATGCCTGAGACCTTTTCGCAGTCTTCCTCCTCACATCCCTTACATCGTAAAGTTTTTTGAATGTGATTGCTTTCATGCAAATTCAAAATGTGCAACAAAGAGTGCAAAAATGACAGGTTGGGGAAAGAAAAGCTTATTAGAAATGGGAACTAAGTAAATGAAAAGTATTTACTTAATTGTTTTTGAAGCTCTCCGTAATGTCTTGGGCCTTTATTTAGATCACTGTTTCATCTTTAAGATTGTTCCTTGTTCTTTCTCTCATCCTTTCCACTCATCCACATTCTGCAGCTAGAGTAAAGGGAGAGGGAAGGAAAAGAAGAGATAGAGATTAGTAGAGAGTAGGAAGTATTAAAATATATGGAAAATATAAAGAAGTGGCAGTAGTGGTGATAGAGTTCCTATGGGGGAGATGTTTAGGTGTAGCAATCTGATTGGAAAAGGGGGTGAGACCTGGAAGCTTGTCCTAAATGTCAAGCACACTCTCTTTAATTAAATTGCAAGTTGATTTAGTGTAACTGGGGAAGCTGCAAGAGATCACTGTGGACCTGAGCCACCTCTTTGCACCTATATTCATCAGAGAGAAGAGTGTCAGAGTGTTGCTAACTAGCTTTATAGCTTAGTTACATCATTCATCTTCCCTGGGCCTCAATTTTCTCATTTGAAACATGAGGTGGTTGATATAACTGAACTGATTCCTCTGGTTTTAATATTCTAGGAGCTTCTATGAGCTATTGGTTTGGTAACTTTCACTGAGAATTGGATGTTGGCTCGCTTTTCTGTCTCTGCCTGGTTTATGGGTGTAATAAATGATCAGCCACTGAGCCAGAAACTCTGAGCTGCAGACTTTTGAGCTCTCAGCCTGCATGAAAATAGGGTAGGGTAGAAGGCTTGGGAGTGCTGTTTTATTTTTATGATGCTACAGTTATTTTTGTTGTCTTTTTAGGATCCAGAGGCTAGCTATGATTTTAATGATAATGACCATGATCCATTTCCCCGATATGATCCCACAAATGAGAACAAGTGAGTAAATGTCGATTGGGGGAGGGGGTTAGTACTTTAAAATGGTTTTATCTTATTTGAGCTCTCAGAAATGTTCCTGCACACCATCCATATCACAATATTTTGTTGCTTTTAAACCAGAATCCCAAACTTCTCATTTTGTGTTCCTTTTGGCTTATAGAACCATATTTCAATTAAACTTTTTTCTTAGATTATAAAATACTCTCCTCAAATGATACTGAACAGTTATAGCTTTGGAAAGAATGCTTGGGACATAAAGAATAAAAACCTTCCACCTATCCCCTTCCCCCTTCCCCCAACTCCTCTATTAACTTTCTACTATTAGCAACATGTCTGATGTTAGTCACGATAAGAAGTATAGATGCCCAAGACAACACATCCCCACAGCTGCCTAGGGTGGCCACAGCCAAGCTCACCAGTTTCTTTGGGAGAGCATGGCCAGACACCCAATGAGAGAAAGATACCCCAACACCTGGCTCTCAAATTCAGCAGGGTCTCTGGGGCACTGGACTAGTTAGCAATCTGTTCCAGAGCCCCTGTTGGGTATTCTAATTTTAAAAGGAAGAAAAAGAGGATGTCTTCTGACTCCTAAATTAAATCTCTGTAGCAGCCACAGGATGATAAGGAAGGCCAAAGCAAGAGGCCAAATAAAGACCCAGAGGAGAGACAGTTTAACCTTCTTTGCTAACCCCAAAGAAACTTCACCCTGTAGGTACAGGTATGTGGCCTCAACTCTCTGTGTCCACATGCAACTCATCTTTGTGCATGACATCTCAGACATCAAGGTGACATTCTCCACCCCACACAGACATACACCAAAACAGATCAGAGCCAAGGGAAACTTAGGGCTTGCTGCTACAAGTGGGGATGGAAAGAGCAAGCAACAGGAAGCTGTTTGTGGATGCCACATAGAATGCTTGCTTCCCTTTTCTCTCTGTGGCTTTCTCTCTCTTGGACTATGACCTAACTCAGGCCAATCAAGTTCTCTCTCTCTCCTTTTCTCACTTTCACTTTCCCTCTCCTTTATTTCCTCTCCCTTATTCTCTCTTTCTCTCATATTCTTTCTCAGAATTCCCATGTGGCTGATGGAATAATTTTGACCTAAAGTTGTTTCTTGGATGGTCCCCCCCTCCAGAAGGCCAACAAACCCCAGGAAAGGAGGCTGGGCTCATGGACTTGGTGTCAACTTCTGAGTGTATATATCTTCCTTGGGGAGAATTCCAAAATACAGCTTCTTTGAATACAACTGACTTCTTCTTGGGTTTATTTCTTAAAGGGGTTAACTGCAAACACCCACTATAGGTTGGAACATTCCAGTGACAATACAACAAGAACCATGAGGGAGAGTTCTTAGAGGAAAGTGGGGTGTTTCAGGAACTTATAACATGATCTCCAGATAAAGTTTCAGCTGTCTCTGAGTCAGGGCAGTGCCCCAGGAGGAACGTCTGCTCTTTTAGAGCACACGCTTGGGATGCTAGCCTTGCTGGGAGTTGCGGCTTTGCTGATTACCAGTATAGAGAGAGACATGCGGGCATCAACTCTCTCTGCCTCTATCTTGTATTTTGACTCTTAAAGTGGGTGACAAGGCATCTGCTCCCTACTCTCCTGAAAGGAACTTCCTAAGGAAATGGCAATTAGCACTTGGAAGGAAGGGGCACCCTTCTTGAAATTAAGTAAAAACAACAACTCTCACCTCACCCCCTTGGTCAAGAGTAAGAGGAATTATGTTTGCAACCATGTGGGTGCAACAGAAGAGGCTGTTAGCTAGAGGTGTCAGCCTCCTTCCTAGGCAGTGTACCTATGGTCTGGCCCCAGGATCCAGCGTGGGTGATGGATGCATGATGGATGGATATTTGGTGAAATGATGTTTTCTAGAGTTTTTCAACTTATAAGAAAGGAGACTCAGATTTCCCTCTTTTATTTCCCCTAAATGGGAAATCTCACAACACAATGTTATAACAAACACAATATTTATAATATTAGGTTGGCCAAAAAGTCTATTTAGTTTTTTTCCATAAAATAAAAGACACATTTTTCATTTTCACTAATAACTATTGATTTGGATATATTGAGTGTGTCGACTCTCTCCCACATGGTATAATGTTGATTGTTCTCAGTTGATGTCTCAGTTTGATTGCTGTCAACTTCAACTGGTCTGCTCCACCGTGGAGCATCACCCAGTGAGAAATCTCCAGCACAAAACTTTGTAAACCACTTTTGACATGTTCTAGCAGTCACAGTACCTTCTCTGTACATTGCACAAATCTTTTGTGTGTGTTTCAGTTGCATTTCCTTTTTTGAAATAAAGCATAGTATGCTGAAATGTTGTATATTTTCTTCCATCTTTCATATTAAAATGGCTACACAAAAATTCACCAATTTTGATGTTTTGTTTAAATGCATGCTGATATGACAGCTGTCACAATACAATCTTAACAAATTATTTCAAAGGAAGTTAAAGACAACTAAGTGCTACTAGAGCAATCTTATGGGGGGCGGGCAATGAACTTTTTGGCCAACCTAATATAATTCTTCCAACTCACAGAGCTCCAAAGCCCCTAAGGAAGCAGCACATATAATTGTACTTATTTTGTGCCTAAAATCTCTGAGCTTCAGAGCAGAGCCTACTATGGATCTTACACATAGTATAGAGTTAGTGTGGAGTAGATAAATAGTTAGGAGTACAGACGTTAAAGCTAGATTTAGATCAAATATTAGATCTGCCACTAAATAGTTAAGTGACCTTGAGCAAATTATTTAACTTCTTTGTTCCACAGTTTTATCATCTATTAAAAAGGAATAATAACAGTATCTATTTCACTGGGTTATTATGGGGATTAAATGAGTTTATATGAGTAATTGGCTTGGATAGTGCCTCCTATATAAAAAAGTGTTTGCTATGATGAGGATGACGATGACAATGATAATAATTATGATGATGATGATGATCAAGGCTTCTCATTTAACAACTAAGGTAGACCTCTTTTCAGTGAGAAATCATGACAAGAATAATATCATGTGATAGGAACAGAAACAAGAAGTCAATTTTCTTAGCCAGTTCAGAATCAGCTATTTGAAAATTACACAATAAGCAAATATCTCTCAGGGTCCTCTTGACTATCAACCAAAAAGGTAGTAGCCTCCTCACCATTTAGCAAAAGGTATTATAAAAAATAAAATTATCCTTGAAGCATGTTGTCAGAAATTCCTCAGATTTGGAACATGAATGGCCCTTTTTATCTTAGCCTTATAACAGATACCTATTATCTCCCAATTCCTGGGCATTACTACTCCAAACTACCTGTGTTGCTGCTGTTCTTTATTACTATGTAAATGAGATTAATAGAAGCTGCATTTGAATTCTCCTCTGCAAATCAAAAGAGGAATCATTAAATTATAAAATCTTAAAAGTGCAGCTAACTCTTACTGTTAGGCTGGCATGAATCTGTATTCAGTATTTCAATACCAATTACAGATTAGTTTTCTAGTTAAATAACATGTGTGACAAGGATATCTTAATGAGTATAATAGTAGTCTTTAAACCATCTTATGGAATAATGTTCTAAAAATCATTTTATTTAAGTGCCAGTTACTACCATTGTTCTAAGATAGTAGAGGGCTTTTTAATCTCAGAGCCTGATTTAAGGAAAGCAAAAAAAGCTACAAGCCCATAAAGAATGATACAGAACCACTTTGATAAAATCTTCCTTCTTCTTAAGGTATGGAGGTAGGACCTGAGGATAAGAGGAGGAATAATATTATCCTCTATTTGTAGCGTGATCCTATTGTACCTTTTAAGAAAATAGTCCTCAGTATATAAGGAGAGATAAGTAATAGGTCATGTCGCATTGCTTCATTTTTAGGACAGAGGTAAAATGCTGGCTCAGGTTAGAGATTTTGCTGTTCGGGGCCCTGTCTCCCATACTGTTTAAATAGAAATATTGGCATTGGTGACTTTTAGGAGTACATTTCCCAGAGGATGACAACTGAATTTCTCCTTCTGGAAAGGCAAAGAGGGTTAATCCATCAAAGAAGGTGCCATTTATGTATTCATTGTGAATGAATGTCTTAGAAGATGGGTGTATTGGTCAGGATAGCTTCAGTTTCAAGTAAGAGAATCCTAAATCAAAGATTAAGTAATATGGGGATTAAAAAACAAACAAGTTTCAGCCCTAGCCAGTGTGGCTCAGTTGATTGGAGTATCATCCTGTAAGACCGAGAGATCGCGGGTTTAATTCCTGGTCAGGGCACGTGCCTAGGTTTGATTCCCTGTCAAGGTGTGTATGAGAACCAATCAATATTTTTCCCTCGCATTGATGTTTCTTTCTTTCCTCTTCCCTCCCCTTCTTTGCCTGCCTTCCTTCCCTCCTCCCTTCCTTCCTTCCTCTCCTTTCCTTTCCTTTCTTCCTTTCCTTCCTTCCTTTCCATCCTTCCATCCTCCCTTCCTTCCTTCCTCCCTCCCTCCCTCCCTTCCTTCCTTCCTCCCTCCCTCTTCTTTCTCTTTCTCTCTCTCCCTTCCTCTCTCTCTAAAAGCAATGAAAAAATGTCCTCAGATGAGAACTAAAAAACAAAACAAAACCAAAAACAAACTTTCACCTAAGGGATGCTCTGGCTTCAAAAGCACTGCTGCTGCTTTCAGTAATATGCCATCAAGACACCAAATGCTCTCCATCTCCTGGTGCTGCTTTCCCCCACTTAGCTTCATTCTCATTAGACTCCTGTCTGGCAACAAGATTCACACGGCTCAGATGGAACTTAAAAGCTGAAAATTCTGGAGAAAGAATATAAATCTCTTCCCCGGAATCTGCATTAATCCTTGAAAGCTGCCAGGGAGAAGGAGCCTCATGATAGAAAGGATCACAAGAAGTGAGGGAGGGCCATTTCCCAAAAGGGAAAAATTCTAAGAGACAAAAAAGAAGCGGGTGTTCGCTGTGCTGGGAAAGACCTTGAGAATGAAGGATAATTACTGTATATTGTTTTGACTCAGGATTCCTATCCAATATTTGGAAGAAGCAGGAATATCATTTAGTGGGAAACCATCTTTGGTACTTCAGGAAGATGAGATAAGTGAAACAATTATTTTTAGATGACCCAATTACTTTTGGATTTTTATATTCCTTACCAGACTAAATGAATACAGTACTCCCTTGCTATAGCGCGGTTCACTTATTGCAGCCTTACTGTATCACGGGATTAAAAAAATATATTATATTTAATTATTTATCGTGGATTTTTTGCTGTATTGCGGGATTTTATGGTATTGTATACGTACGTTGTTAAAGTTACGTAGGTTTAAGAGTACAATAAATGTAAGGTTCCTATTTCACGGGGGGTGGAGGGGATCTGGAATGTAATACTTGCGATGAGTAGATGTCTCGTGTGCTAGGTTCTAAAGGTAGCAGGCTGATGGAGTTGCTCTGCGCTAGCCCCTCTGCTCCTTCCCTCTGTGTCAGCATAACAGCTCCTCCAACAGCCTTCACAGTGCTCCCAGGCGCGTGGACAGTGCAGTACAGTCATAAAGGAAACAAATTTACATTAAAGTTCTCTTGATTTACAGGCCCTCCTGAGGCCAGGGTTGTGGTGGGATAAAACAATTATTATCCCCCAAATTTGGGCTTTGGTCTGTTTTAGAGATGCATTGTGTTTTTTTTTTTTTTCTTTCAAATATTCTGAAATCATGAATTACCTTTTTTGCCTGATTGCAAACCCAATCTTGTTCAGGCCTCTGGTCCCAATCAATCTTCCAACAAGTCTATAGTGTCTTCCAAAACTCCTCTTGGTTCCAGAAAATGCACAGATGTTTTAGTTTGCTGTATGATTAGAGGAGAGCAGGGTGCCTGGAGAGGGGCCTTTGTTCTAGCATATCCTACTAGGGCTGCTCCAGGATAACTTAATCCAAGGAAGTCCCTGCGGGGGGCGGGGGGGGGTGGTGAGAAGCCACTTCACTACCAGAAAGTATGGAGCAGAAGCCATCTATTTGGAAACAATTTCGGAAAGTATCAGAGTTGCACATAATACTACCCATAGCTAACACTTACTGGGTGCGTGCTATATACCAACCACTATTCTAAGTACTCTATACACAGTATCTCATTTGATGTCGACAACCCTTTGAGGACACTTACCAAAGGTCACATCACTAGTTTGTGGCAAAAGCTAGAATGTGAACTCATATAATCTGGCTCTCATACTATGCCCTTCATATGATACTTATATTTCATCTAATGCTGATGGTAAGAAACCAGAGAAAAAGGCAGACAAAAACCTAACATGTACCATGGATTCATGTGCAAAACAAATGTTTGTCTTCATTTATGTTTTGTAATTCCTAATTTTTAATCCTCAGACATGGGACTAGATGTGCAGGAGAAATTGCCATGCAAGCAAATAATCACAAGTGTGGGGTTGGAATTGCATATAATTCCAAAGTTGGAGGTAAGGCACTTTTAATTTGAGTCTTGCATCACCTGGTGTGAATGAGGTGGGGAGGGGGGCTTTTCAACAACCATAGGAAGAAACGAATTCCACATAAAGTTTGGTGTACAATGTGAGTGTGATTTGCAAATGAATCAATGGATCTGGATTCCTAGAAAATGATAACTGAATATAACCCCAACATATGGGGGAAAGGATGTGTGGAAATGTTGAATAGATTTTAAACCAAGTCTAATTTTCTCTGTTTTCTGATTTAGAAGGATTCGTTATTGAGTGCTTGCTACTGTTGTAGGAGGAGGTAAAGATAGGCAAAGAATTTCCATGCCTCTTAACTCTGCCGTTCATTTCATAGCAAAGAACAGCTTCTAAAAATAAAAATAATACATACTTATTGCATTAAGAAGCCAAAGGTTATCTTCAATAGCAAGAATTCAGGCTCCCTAGTTGTTTCAATTAGTGTCTTTATGGGGAAACATATGGTAAGTTCCACCAGGGCAATTAAATTAAAAAAAACAACAACAACCATTTACTAGCGTTAAAAGGAAACCAACAAAAGCTAACAAATGTAGGCAGGTGTTATCACCTTTAGGCCTAAAGGAGCAAGGAGAAGCTGTCAGTGGAAATGGAGAGAGAAAGCTGTGGCCATAGGAGACAATCACTGGACATGAGCTGTGGCCTTGAGTACAACAACTGAGCTATTTGTAGGCAAAGAGGATTTAGGAGAATGAGCACCTCGCTCTGCCCTTGTCTCCCAACCTCCTGCTGCTGTTCACGGTTGGCTGAACTCAGAGGGAAGACCAGAGAACCCATTGATGCAGTTCCTGTGGAGAAGGGTGGTGGAGACTGGCTATGCAGGGGCTCACAGAGACTGTATTCCTCTTTAGAAATCAAATAAGCATACATCCTGTCATGTATAATACCTATTTTACTAATACAGCACACTCTTAGATTTTGTTATTTCTAATTACTTTGACACTAGCATCATCAAACTGTCATGATAATTTAATGAAAATGATAGAAGTACAAATTATGTAATCACCTAAAAAAAGAATTCACTTTTTAAGTCATAATGAACTAAGTAGCTATAGTTTATGAGAGAATTGTCTGATGCCTTCTTTTTATAAAGGAGGAATCAGAAGCAAGAGTCTCAAGGTGACAGTTTGTGGCAGTGTAGAACTAAAACATAAGACTTCTCGTTCCAAGTCTACTGATTTTTTTCCATTACTCTACCCTTTGATAGCCTAGCTCCAAGTACATTTTTATATTATAATTTTAATTTTTAAGAACTCACCATATGTCTATCACGTACACTACAACACATCATAGGCATTGTATCCTGGAGTTAATAGGATGTATTTGGGTACCAGATTTCTGAGATTCCAGTCCTAGCTTCCCAATTTCAATCTGTGTGGCTTTGGGTAATTCTGTTCATCTCTGGCCTCAGTTTCTCCACCTCTAAAATGGGGAGAATTACAGGACCCACCTCAAATGGTTGTCATAGGATAGATGAGTTCTAAGGTTTAGGCCTGTCGAATGATAGCTGAAAATAGTGTATCCTCATTGCATGTGAGTTGTTATTATCCCCATTTTATAGTTGAAGAAACCAAGGCACAGAGAAGTTAAGTGACTTGCCTCTAAATCACACACCTAGTAAGTATTGTTGAAGAGCTGGGATCCCCCGCTGCCCAACAAATGCATTTTTAAACAATTTTAAAAATAAATAGGGCTTTCACTAATCATGTCAATTAGATGTTCTTTTACTTGTGCTCCATTGTAAATAATAATGTGAAAATCTAAGTCTGTGCACTCGGTTGCATTATCGACCTAAAGCCAGGAATAACCATGTAGCTGCCTCTCTAACTGTTTAAATTGCTTCTGCCTTGCTGGCTCTAGAGCACATGAGTCTGATGGAAAGCACAGCCTGTTGGAAAGCACAAGGAGCTACTGCGTCTGCCTTCTCCTGATGAAAAATGATTCTCCCTCAGGAGCAAAATCCATGGCAATGATTTCATCCTTGAGATTATTTAGAAGAAAGGGAAGCATGTTCTCTGAAAGTGTGTCTTAGCAAACACATAAAAGAACGGCCTCTGGGTTATTTTTAATCAGTGCTTAGAAACAAGAGTTCTTTCCCTATTTGTTAGTTTCTTATTGTGGGTTGACCTTTGCAAGCTGCATGGTTTCCCACACAGTCATTTGTATGGCGCAGGTTGGGCCACAGCCATTTGTGGTATAGTCATGAGTGGATATATCAAGGGAAGGCTGTTTGATTTCTCTTTCTAAAAGCTATCCTGTCATTTTCAGGTCATTGGAATAGGGGAGGGAGGGGGCACAGTTTGCATTCCATAACAACCATGGCCACCACACATGGCATAGAGTTATCTCGAAGGGGCAGATAGTTTATGGAAGCAGTGACTTGATCTTTCTTTTGTGCTGTTAGCAGCAGGCCATAGGCATTTGCAACATACAGTGGTTACCCTGTTTTTGACTCTTGAGAGTCTTTTTAAAAAATGAATATTAAGAGCATCTGTGCATTCTTCATGCACACACTGACATCAGCTTATTTATTTGTCTGCTTTGCTGTTCAGGTATAAGAATGCTGGACGGCATTGTGACTGATGCTATTGAAGCCAGTTCAATTGGATTCAATCCTGGACATGTGGATATTTACAGTGCAAGCTGGGGCCCTAATGATGATGGGAAAACTGTGGAGGGGCCTGGCCGACTAGCCCAGAAAGCTTTTGAATACGGTGTTAAACAGGTGAGGTGCTTAATGCAGACCCACCTGACATGAAACCTAACTATGTGGGCATACAGAGAAGGGAAGAACACTTAGCTTACATGGAAAGAAATGATTGTGACTTTCTCGTCATTATTTACAATTTGAAATGCATTTAAAGAGACAAATCATTCTTCAGACAGATGGAAGTTAAGGGTTAAGAGATTTGTTTTTCTGACATTCAACAGAGATTCAATACTCTTAAAACATATACTTAAAAATACTCTGGATTGTGTCCTTTCTCATTCTCCTGCTGCTTTTGAATTTTTACACTATATTAAACTACTACCCGGACTTCTTTCAAATGATCTGAAAATGCATCCTTATATATACCAGAGTGCTACCTCCCACTCTGCACGTGCCTGGTAACATGTGTGCCTTGGTTGTATTGCTCTGTCACTGGGTTTATTGCATTCTTGCCAGGAGCCTAAGACCTTGTTCTGCACAGGATTAAACAAAAGTAGAAACTCTGAAGAGCACAAATTGAAAAGTCAAAGAAAGAGTAGCCTTGACAATGAGTTGTTTGACTGAAGAACCCCTTTTAATGCAGCTGCAAAGCAGATCTGAATAATGCCTGATTTTGTCATTTTATTAGTCAACTGAGGTTCAAGCAGAAAGAAAGAGAGGAAGTTCAAAGATTCAAATGTAGTGACATAAGCCAAGGGAAGAGTGAAGAAATATGATCAAGTGCTCATGGCCAGATTATAAATCTGCATAATAAAGAAAAAAAGAAAAGCACCAGCTCAGCCCCATCCCAGTGCCGGCCCAGATGAAGGACTGGCAGACCCAGAGCCCAGTGGCTCAATAATATGAAATCTCATGAGATTTCCAGCATTGAGGCTGGAGAACCTAGAGTTGAAACAGACCTGCAAATAACTGTCTCGGAGAACTACATGCATGTATTTGTTCAGGATTTTATTGGGGTGTGACAGTGTCCCTAATAGATGGCAATATATGTGATACATTCTGTTTTTTCTTTCAGGGGAGACAAGGAAAGGGCTCCATCTTCGTCTGGGCTTCTGGGAATGGGGGACGTCAGGGAGATAACTGTGACTGTGATGGGTACACAGACAGCATCTACACCATCTCCATCAGCAGTGCCTCGCAGCAGGGCCTGTCCCCCTGGTACGCCGAGAAGTGCTCCTCCACACTGGCCACCTCCTACAGCAGTGGGGACTACACTGACCAGCGGATCGTATGTTGCTTTTGTCTAACTCTCTGCTTAGGTAGAAGGGCATGGCCTGCATTCAAAAGGATCCTTTGGTCTTTGGTAAAATTGATTTGTTTAAGCTTGATGTCTCATTTGGGGAGAGTCATCCTTTACTCACTTCAAAGGCTGGACTATATTGGGAAGTTTCCTCTCTCTGGGATAATGACGTTTGTGCCAAAATGCTGCTACCTCTTGGTCATTTTTAAACTCAGCCCCGAGAAGCCACCAATCTGTCATTACATATGGCCAAGACTCTAAATGTCTATTCAGCTTGTGTGTTGCCTCCTGAAAACAGCCTTAAAGGAGATTTCAGCGTTGTAGGGGCTTTATCACCCTGTACTTATCGATTCCTTTAATAGCAGAGATATGGTCTGACTTGCCCTTTAGCAGGTGATAAAAATACAGAGCATACACCAGCTATGTCTCTTAAGAACAGACCACTTGCAAGAAAATAGGTCTAAATTTCCCCTGAGGTGAACTTCTCAGCATCCAAATAAGCAGCTCAGGAAGGTTAGATGCTCAGAGAGCATCTCCAGCCCACGCTTGGCTGTGCCTTTGCTTCCGTGAGTCAGACTGCCAAGGATAATTATTGGATTTCCCTTTAAGGACACAAGGAAGAAGGGCCATTTGGGCACTTTAAGAACAAAGAGGTGCTTTTAATTTAAAAATTTAATGACCCAAATTCAACTTCTGACACAGGAAGAACTGACTAGCTAAAGTATGTGTATCCTAATCTCAATGAAAGAACAGGTCATGATCCAATTAGATTGTGGGAGAACCCCATAATTATTAGAACTCAAAATGTTTATAAAATTTATGTTAATAGCATCTCAACAAAATTGTCAGAACTACTGTCTTCTTCATACAGGATCATTATCATACAGGATCACTTCATATAGGAACTCTGCCTGTTTCTCTAACCTACTCTAGTTTAGACAACAGAACTGTGGCCTCAACTGAAAAGCACTGCCCTCCCTCTCGTGCCCATATCTTCAATGACAAAACTTATAGTGATATTCTACCCAGAGGTTCTTTATCGTGGGCATATTTTATAGCCTTTGAAAGAGGAATATCAGACATCTTTTTCACCTGTGTTCAGAGTCCCTGGCTGTTGTTGTCTGTCCCTGTGGGTATCCAGAGGTGCTTTTGGAAAAATGGCCTGTTATGCACTTCAGAGTCACCATTTCATAGACTGTCCCTCACCTGAGCTGCTCTGTTCTGAAGTAGGAGGAAGAATTTTCATCTTTGTAAAGCTCCCTCCTTAGGTACATCAGCCATAGGAGAGACAGCTGGTGAATTCTATTTGAGACAGTGGCAATAACATAGCCTTTGTCTTGTGCAAACCTCTTCCTCTGCACAGTCATCTCCGGGGGCTTACTTGCGTCAACAGGTAAAACGGGCAACCTTGCTTCCACAGCCCTCAGAGGAGCAGAGCCACCATAATTTGAGAAATTCGGCGACTCCAGGTGGCAGCCAAAGGAGGTGATAATAGAACGAATTTATTTTTTACACCTCCCTTCCACACATTGAATTCTCAAGCTAAAAACCATAGTGTGGGAGTGGGTGGTGTCTTGTTAGTAATCCTTTAAACCAACTATTTGTTCAACCAGCAGTACTATGGTTCTTAAGGCAGAATGATTGGAAGTCTTTTCGGTTTCTTCCTTTCGTATCAGCAACCTCTTCAATTAAGCTAAAATTAGCCTGGGTAATTCTTTACATTCAATAATATTGTGTGAAAATGCTTTCACAGACAGGATCTCATTTCAGCCTCAGAATATGACTCAACAAATGTCAACCTCATTTTACAGATGGGAACGCAAGTGACTTGCCCTTGAGACACATCTACTGAATAGCAGTTTTAGAATTTGGACCCAGATCTAAGTCTAGCACACTTTCTGTTCGAAAACCTCATCATTTTCATCAACATGCAAATGTGGACACTAATTCATGGGCATCAAATCACAACAGTCAGCTCAAACTACACACTAAATAAATTTTGTGCAAGTAGTTCAAGTGACCAGAATCAGAATGGCTTTATATTCTTGCACTGACGAGGCAGTCAAATGTCAATCTGAAGGCAAAAGGGAATTTTGCATGAGGCAGAATTTCTAAATATGCCAGACCAAACACAATGGACCTGATGATTAATGGGCCAGCGTGATTCAGAGTGATTTTGAAACAGTCTCTTTTTTTACAGACATTTCGTTTGGGAATCTCAGAGCAGAAAATATTCATAGTGAGAGTTACTTCATCCCCAGAAAAGGCATGCTGGTGCCAGAATTATAGACAAGTTGCATATAGAGGAGAGTGAACTAAAATATCAGCAGATGGCAAACATCCATCTGTGGTTTAGAGGAGGAAGTTGGGAATCAGATCAGCTGAGTTTCCTGATCACAGCAGATGCAGGCGTAGGTACGGTTAACCCCCAGGGACAGGATCAGGCTCCTTACATGTTCTGTGTCTCTTTCCTCCCTGATGCCACCCAGACGAGCGCTGACCTGCACAACGACTGCACAGAGACCCACACGGGCACCTCGGCCTCGGCACCCCTGGCTGCTGGCATCTTTGCTCTGGCCCTGGAAGCAAAGTAAGGCCCACAAAGTGCCTAATAATCATTACTAAGGCTGCTGCTGGTTTTTCTTTTTAATAACCTATAGTGTTTTCTGAATACTAGATAGTTACAGTAGAAAACTACAAAAAAAAAAAATAAGCTCTCTTCCTTTTAATAGCTCAATGTAGATTTATTACACACATATACCTTACATAATTGGGACCTTAATATACACATTATTTTGTAATTTTTAAACCTACCCTATAATATGTTAAGAGCACTTTTTCATCGCTAAATCAATGTTTCTTGACCTTCAACTGATGCTCTCCTCCCAATTTTCCTCCCACTGAGCTGCAAAGCCTTCTCACTTCTTTTTATTCCCACCAGGACAGACTTTGTCCAGATAATCTCTTGTGGGTAGTATTAGAAATGACAAGTTTATAAAACATCCTTTTTTCATATTATATAAGCTAGGTCTTAGAGCCAATATAACATGTCAGAGAACATGAGAATTAAAAACAGGATTTTAATTTTTTTGTAGTATTCTATTATAAAAATGCAAATTTTATTAAAGTTATCTAATCAAAGTTAAACTCCGTTGTTCTTAAATACTGGTTGTCATCTCATAATTTACTCAGGATAAATACTCGTAATCGGAATTTCTGGGTCAAAGGACATATATGTTTTAATGATTTGATACATAATGACAAGTTACTATCTAGGAAGACTACAGCATCTTATATTTCCACCAGCATTATATATGTGAAAGAGCTGTTTTCTTAAACCCTTATTAAAGCTACTCTTATTATCTTTTAAAGTATTTGCTATTTTGATACATGCAAATGATATCTCATCTTCATACAATTTTATTTCTTTACTAACGAAGCTCAATATTTTATATTCTTTGGCCATTTATCATCAGTGATTGTTTATTTATGGCCTTGATTTTGTTTTATGGCCTTACTTCAGAAAAGTTATTAATGCTTGGTTAATTTGACACCTACCTTTTCATTTTATTTATATGTAATTTTTAATGTAATGAAGTTAATATATTTGTCAGCCTTTTTCTTTAAGGTTTTGTTTGTTTTTACACTCAAATATTTACAACCCAAAATTAGATGAACATTTATGTATATGTCTTTATTATGATTTCTTTGCCATATTTAAGTCCTAAATCTCCCTGGAATTTACTTTAGTGTATGATATTAAAAAGGGATGTATCCCTGGCTGGTGTGGCTCAGTGGACTGAGCACTGGCCTGCAAACTGAAATGTTGCCAGTTTGATTTCCTGTTCAGGGCACATACCTGGGTTGCAGGTCAGGTCCCCTGTCGGGGAAGTGCAAAAGGCAACCAGTCAATGTTTCTCTCCCTCTTTCTCCCTCCCTTCCATTCTCACTAAAACTAAATAAATAAAGTCTTTTTTTAAAAAAGAGAAATTTAACATTTTTTTCTAAATCCAGCTGTGTCACACTGTATATCCACAACTTTTTATTCATCCTCATTTCTATTTTCTAATGTAGTGTGGTGAGAAATATTTAAATGTCAAGTCAGGTGCTATGGTTGCATGATACAGGAAGCGATTAAACTTGTAACTTATTATTACTCTTCCTAATAAAGAGGATATCCTAGAAGAACATCCATGTTCTATAGAAAAGACAAAGCAGTCCACTCATGTCATGTTCAGTAAACGAGATGCACAGTCACAGCAGAGAGGAACGCCTTGGCTCATGCACAGCTGGAAGAGCCAGAAGCTGCTCAATCTTTGTCCAAGAGAACCCAGAGTAACTCCAGGAGCCCTGGGGCCACCTGTGGAGTTAGGATTTCATCACTGGTATCTCAGCTATAAGATGGCCACAGTGGCTAAGCAAGATAGGCCTAACAAGGCTCATACCAAGAGTCTACCTCCTTGGAGGGGCTGGGAAGATATCTGGTAAGGGAACAGCAATGAAGAGCTCAATCAGAAACAGAGGAACACTAAAACTCCTGGGTCCCAAAGAAAAGCTAGATTTAGAATTTTGAGTTCACTTATAACAGGAAGGGGATGGACAGAGGGCAAAGCTTATGAACACAAGCTAAGACTGGCATCAGCAGATCCAAACCTAATTTGAGAAAAAATCATCTAATGTGCCAGGAACACCTAGCTTCAATTTCTAGGCATATCACTACTTCATGACCTTAGGCAAGTTAATCCCTAACTAAGGGCTCAATTTACCATCTATAAAGTGAAGGGGTCAGATCAGATGATTTGTTTCAAACCTCTTCCCTATGTAACATTCTCTAACTTGAAATAGAAGGTATCAGCATATATAGATCATCCAACATGAATTGTTAAGGTTGGTGGTGAGCGATTCTGAGTTCAAAAAATAAGGTCCTGTGAAGGTAAGTGGTTACACATGGGTGGTTAATAGGCTTATGATATTTATGATTTCAGGATATAAGCTGTTAGCTCCAGGGACCTGTTAAAAGAAACACATCCTTAAAATGTTAAGTCTTTTCTGTCCAACACCTCTAAGGTGCATGGAAATAGAACTAGCCAGGCCTACCCCATCCTTGTCCAGTGACCAGTATAGTAGAAACACTCATAAAGGTGCACAGATATAATGTTAATTTTACATTAAAATTGAAATTTAAAAATTTTAATATCTGATTTGTAAAATTTTAAACTTCCCTTTCTGTACAAGGAGAAAATGATCTAAGAATGACCTAGCCTCATTAATTGCAGTTAATTTCTAAAAGACTATTTATAAAACAGGGGCTACATGGATTGCTATCAAATACATGAATGAGTTTCCAGGGGTATCTGAGCCTTTTTGAAACTAGATGCAGAATTGTTTGTGAGTGTGTGTATGGCATTTTTCAGGGGAATGGTTCATAGGTTCCATCTGATTCCCACCCTGTTCAGTATTTGAGACATTAAGAGGCTGTGATCTTCCTGCTGCACATAATAAGAATTTAATTCCTTTTATTTTGATTTAGTGATCAGTAAGATGGACATAATCTATCTTAATATTTATATATACATTCTGCCAAACTACATAGAGATTATTGAAATGTCTTTTCCCAAGTAGACAGCTTTTTGAACCATATTCAATTATCTATATACCAAGACAATTATTTCAGAAAATCTGAATGCCAGAATTTCTAGAAGTTTCCCTAGTCAGTCAAGATTGGGACAATATTTTAACTATGCTAGTCCTCAAGGAACAACTATGGAGGCTGAAGAAAAACTATGGGCTAAATTTATTGCGAATAATAACATTCAATATTTATCAGGTACTTACCATGAACCAGACAGATACTGTGCTAATCTCTTTATATATAGTGCTAATTTTAATCCTTATCACATCTTTGTGGCATGGAAATTATTAGTTTCATTTTACAAATAAAGAAACTGAGGCTTACAGAGGTTGAGAAACGTAACCAAGATCCCACAAAGAGAGTCAAACTCTGGTCTGTATGACCCCAAAGCCTGTACTATCAGCAGCTATACACTATGCTGCCTCCCATGGCCCTGATGGAGAGGAAATGTTGAATGGTAGTTGATCATCCTCTCAAACAAACGGGAGTTAATAAGACAGACTGACAAAGGAACTCCATGACTCTCATGTGTTTATGAGTTCCTCATAAAAGACACCTTGTCACAGCAAATTACTACTTACTATGTTGCATTAATTATGACTTAGCTAGAGCACTTGGAAATGGGAAGTGGAGAGTGAAGGAGAAAGTATGGTTTCTGGCTCAAATATGTATAGAGGAATTTTCTTCCCCAGAAGAGTTTTTCTTAAATACCAACATACATAATAATCACCTTGGGAGTTTATGTAGTAGGCAGATTCCCAGGTCTTATGCCATCAACTCAGATTCAGAATTTTCTGGTATTTGGCCTAGGAATCCCCATTTTAAACAGGCAGTTTGAATGCTAGTTGTTACTGTGACCAAATTTAGAGAAACAGTTCTATAAAGAGTTAATTTACAACTGTTTTTTCCTGTACCTCATCTAGCTGTAATTATGAAGATGCCCATTCAGGTACTTAATAGGCATTAAAAAGACAGAAATTCCTTGGATCAGTGCCTATGGCACATTATTATTATTATGCAGTGAGTATATATAAGAAAAATGGCAGACAATAACCTCAGTATTCTGTAGAGACAGCAAAGGAATCAGAATAATTTTTAATATAGAACACAAATTCTATAGTGAAACACTGAATCCCTTTATATCTTTGGAGGTATTAAATAAACAGATGAGCCAATTGTCTGTTTTCATTAAAGGCTGGAGAAACGAAAATAAACTTTCAATGCTGCATGAAATCTTTGGGTAAATTACATTAAAGAAATTCTTAACTCAGTGGGTTGTGAAATGCTGGACAGTCTCCAGGGTAGAAAATCTTCAACATACTAGGCTTACTTAGGTGTGATTAGAAGCTGAGTCAGATAGCCTCTAAGACTTTCATTTTAGAATTGTGTTTCCAGGTTACTTTACCTATGCTCTCTAATTACAAGCAATGCTTAATTTCCATGTTTAATTCCACAATCCTTATTTTCTATAAACATAGCCTTGATTAGCAACCTAATGCAGCTTTAAAAATTTTAATCACTGTGGATGCTGTTGAGCACCAATTAACAAAGGGAGGCTGTCAGCAATTAGATGTACTATTATTAGCAACTCCTTTTTATTTATGAAATGCAATCACACAAATGAAGAATAGCTGTTAGGAAAATGGGCTTAATTTTCCAAATTGCCTGGTAATGATGCCCCCCTGAATATTTTGCAAAGGATAGGTAAAAGAAATTAAAAAACAATAAAACATGCAATTAAGTGTACCAGGTGATTACCGTGCAAGCAATCCAGAACCCATGGGAATCACTGAACGAGTCTTAAGGCCTCCATCAGTCACTCTCTAGGTGGTATGTGTATCAGGAGCTCAGCTGAGCTGAGAGCCTACTGAGTTACTAGGTGTCAGAGTAGCCAGTGAAAGCAACAAACAAAAACGAGAGAGGTAAGCCTTTAATTGCTCACTGTGATAGTAGAACCCAGAGTCTAAAACGAGGGGAAACCCTGACTCCCCTGGTTCATTTTCCCCCAAGGAATAGCACACCAGTCAAGGGGAAGAGATGGGACACCACATTCTTGAGGGTCTTCTCACTGTTGAGAGAGCCCCAACAAAAGGCTCTGGCAGTTTTATGGACTCTGGGGGTGCAGTGGGGTTTGGGGAGAGGCTAGGAGTGGAGAAGTACTGGGTACTGGGAGTGGGGAGAATGTCTTCAACGTTTCTCCCACTCCTCCCATAAAGAGGCCTCAGCAAGGACACCTCTGCCCAGGGCTTAGATAAGGAGGCCTAAGAATGAAGGCTTGGGGGATAGAAATGTAAATATGGGAAGAGCTTAACCAAGGAATGGGGCTGGGTCCTTGAGTTGCCCAGGATCTTCAAAGGTGAGAAATGCTATCTAAAGAAAAAAGTATGCCAGGATCAAAGAGCTCAGGAACATGTGGGAAGAATTGAAATTTTAAACAGGGTCATTGGAAAAGGTTTCACCTGCATTATAATAGATCCAACAATCCTGTGCACCTCTGATTTATCTTTATATTGTTGCTAAATTAATTTATCAAGACTTCTGATTATATCATATCCTTGCTAGGCAACTCATTTGTTTTGTATATTATTAATGTCTGTCTCTCTGCTAGGATTAGGTATGAGAAGGGCTGAGATTTTAATCAATCTTTTTCTCTGATGTGTACCTAGTACTCGGAAGAATTCCAGGCACAGAGTATATGCTGAGTAAATATTGGATGGTTGAATGATTGAATGTGACTATGTGTTAACTAGCCCCAAATATAATTTTAAAACTTGTTGCTGTTAGTCTTTAGAGTCTTCCAAGATCTCAAACTTTCCTGTATCTTTGAGACCTGCATTGTTTCTATTAAGCCAATGAAGCATTATTTAATAAATTTCTCAATGATTTCCCAATGCCCAAATCATAAAATATAAGCCCCTTTCCTGGCAGTCAAGGACCTCACTATCTGGCTCCAGCAAACCAGAATATTCACTGTACTTGGACCGCATCCTGTACTTCCCCACGCCCCTGACACAACTTTTGCTCCGTTGTCTGACCTTTTTCTCTCTCACTCCACCTCTTGATATTCTACCCACTTTTCAAAGTTCAACTCAAATATTTCCTTCCAGCAAAGCCTCCCTAGATCTTCCTATCCCAAAAGAATTCTTTCTCCTCTAAACTTCTACAATGCACTATGCCATTAACAGAATTCAATAGATGTATTACAATTATTTTTAAAAACTTAGTTCTTTTACTGGATTGTAAGCTTCTTAAAAACAGCAACTACCTCCTCGAATATCCCTATAGTATTAAGCATAGTATTAAGTAGCTAAGAGTTTCTTGACGCCTTTGATACATGAAAAAAAGAGACAGAAAGTTATTTGAGTAGGAAGCCAGCCCATGTCTTTAAAATCTGAGTCTTCTTAAGAAGGAAGTCAAGGCCTACAGCAGAGGACTGGGAGACACAAAGGAAGTGTTATCAGAAAGGGGACCTGGCCCTGAGGGGGGTCTGCCCAGAGCCAGCAGGAAGTGTGTTGGGTTCCTAAACTCATGTAGGAAAAATTTCACAACACGAGTCCAGGTGACTAAGAGGGTACATTTATTGAAGCTCAGGACAGTGAAACAAGGAAGGGTGTAGGATAGAAGAACCAACAAGAGAGAGCATAGGCTGGGCTGCCTTAGCTCACTGGGAAGTCAGAGAAAAAGGTACCTTGGAGACAAGTTTAGGGGATTAGCCTGGGATGAACTGCTGATGCCCATTGCTCCCCTGGTTGCAGTTTGGTGGGGACCTTTAGAGTTTAGGAGATGTGTGCCTGTGGGGGAAGGAGAGGGGCAAAGAGAGGGGAAAGGACAGGCTCAGGCTGCTTCTCAAGAGGGAGAGCATGTGCTGGGTTCATCATCTTGAGTTTTTATTTCTCTTGCAGATAGGAATTTTAGGGGAGGGTTTCAGCAGAATATTCATCAATTTTCCAGCTGTGCCCTTTCACGGATGTGGTCTCCACTGATTGGTCAGTGCCAGGGCAGGGGGCCATTAGTCATTGCTGCTGGACCTGGCATTGCCCACCTGATTTTGCTGCTTTTTCTGGGCCTGGAGCTGAAATACAACTGAGGCCTGGATGTTATCTCTAGGGAGGTGGCCTTTTGTATCTGGCTGTAAATTGCTCAGCCATTTGTTCAGCTCTGTCTCAGTTTCCCTACTCCACTTGTCCTGGCTTACTGGCCTGTCTCATAAGTGCTCTCATTTAAAATTTTTGCTCCAGTTAAATTGAACTAAGTCCTACATTTCTACAATGCAGAACACAAAATTTCACTTACTTGTAGTAACAGCTTAATTTATGTGGTACAGGGAGAAATTTTCTGTACCATATTTTGAATTCTGAATGAAAAGACATATGAATAAAAACAAAATAGAATTACACAAGTAGAGTTGCAAAAGGTACTCCATAATTTCTGAATGGAGATGCTTGTTTTTAGCACTTGTTTTTGCACGAAACTTCATTTTGTCCCTGAAGGATATTTTGGGTCACTTTCTATCCAGCCCAAATCTCACCTGGCGAGATATGCAGCACTTGGTTGTCTGGACCTCTGAGTATGACCCATTGGCCAATAACCCTGGATGGAAAAAAAATGGAGCAGGCTTGATGGTGAATAGTCGATTTGGATTCGGGCTGCTAAATGCCAAAGCTCTGGTGGACTTAGCTGATCCGAGAACCTGGAACAGTGTGCCTGAGAAGAAAGAGTGTGTTGTAAAGGACAATGACTTTGAGCCCAGGTAAGTAAGTGTCTTGGGAATTGTGAACAAAAACATGTTCCCATGACACTATTTGATATAATATTTGTCATTTTGCCTGACCTTTTTCTCACCTACCTTTCAGAAGTAGATGCATGTAGCATTTGCTAGAGTACCCTATGGGGTCCAGAGGAAATATTGAGATCAAAGATCTGAAAATCATGTTAGCATATTTGCATTTTCCTTTCATTGACTACCTACCATCTAGCATTAAGTTTAAGGTAACCATTGTTTTATGTAGCACTAAGAATAATAATTGCTAATTAAACTATTATTAATCATCATGTTTAAGATTTATCCCAAATTCAGAGATGTCAAAATGTTTACAAAATGCATCTTAGAATTGATGAAATATAGTACTTGCCAGCCAGTACTATAACCAAAACTCAAGGGCCTCACTTCATGCCACAGTGCTATATGAGTAATGACTGTTCTTCCATGAAGGGATCTTTATCGTACTGCTTTTACATAGACCACATCAGACCCAACACATCTGGCCACAGAATTAGAATATGCTACGGTTGTTCTGTTGGTTCTATCATAACGACCGTGATTATACCGAAGACCCACTCACACAAAATACCCAAGGATGGGAGGTGTAGGAGAGATGCATTAGGAAGACAAAATTATTTCTTAAAAAAATTATCTTAAGAGGGTCTGTTGCAATAATAGACCGCCTTTTGATGGGTCCAAGGCAAACTGTCTGAATTTGATTCCATAGTAAATAGCATTTTTTTCAAGTATCTGTGTTTTTTACCATTTCCTTTTTGTTTAATTTTGGTAAGAACACTTAACTGGGTTCTCTATTCTGTCCCATTGGTCTGTATATCATTTTTTTTACCAGTACCATACTGTTTTGATTATTGTAACCTTCTAATATTTTGAAATTAGGAATTACGATATCTCCAGTTTTGTTCTTCTTTCTCAGGATTGGTTTGGCTATTTTTGATATTTTTTGTGGTTTCATAAAAGCTGTAAATTGTTGTTGTTTTCTATTTCTGTAAAAACCTTACATCTTTTATGCATTAAAATGCATTTATAGCTAGTTCTGAATTGGGTTCTACTAATAATAGGGAGAGATAACAAGCTTAGTTGAGGTCTTGTCAAGCCTGATGTGTACATATTTGCATAAAATGCAAGGAAGAAAAGATACTGTTCAGTGATGTTTCATTAATATATTTAGAGCCCTGAAAGCTAATGGAGAAGTTATCATTGAGATTCCAACAAGAGCTTGTGAAGGTCAGGAAAATGCTATCAAGTCCCTGGAACATGTACAGTTTGAAGCAACAATTGAATATTCTCGAAGAGGAGACCTTCATGTCACACTCACCTCTGCTGCTGGTAAGCTTTATTAAAACTTCAATAATTTCTTTTAAACCATTTGTTTACCTTTTTAACTGTAAACTAGATTTCAAATCAATGAGTATTTTTGTTTCTTTATAGAACTAAGTCTGCCAATAGATATTTTCAGGTCTTAAAAAATATTCTGTTGCTGATACCCTGGCTGGGTGGCTCAGTTGATTGGAGCATTGTCCCATTCACCAAAGGGTTATGGGTTTTATTCCTGGTCAGGGCACGTACCTAGGTTGCAGGTTCAATCCCTGGACGATGCACATATGGAAGGCAACAGATCGATTTTTCTCTCTCACATCAATATTTCTCTCTCTCTCCTTTCCTCTCTTACTAAAATCAATAAAAAGATGTTCTCATGCTTTTACATTGATGGCCCTATAATTCATATAACCCTTTCACTTAGAAAGAAATATTTATTGATCTACAGAAAGTTTGAATTTGAAAATTGAGTTGCTCTTACTACTAGTTTTATATGATGAGATTATTAAATTCATATAGCTTTATTTATGTGTACACACAATTATAGACTCAGTTACCTGTTAAATTTTCAAATTTTCCTCTTAAGTTTCAAAATGATAGTTCCATTAAAATGTATTTCAGGTCTTTGACGCTCTTCTTTAATGTACAGTGGTTTTTAAATGTGGTTCTCTGAGTTCTCCTTATTCAAATAAATCTTAGTATATTCATTATTTTTTTTTCCATAGTATTTATTTAGAACACATTGTATGTCAGATAATATGCAAAGGACTGTGGATAAAAACGTGTGTGTGTGTGTGTGTGTGTGTGTGTGTGTGAGTGTCTTTATCCTGGTCTTATACTCAAAGGGAAAATTTGGAGGGCTGATCTTGCCCAGCTTTCATTTTCAGTTATCGGATGCTGGAGTGTCCTATCAGAACTGTTAGAACATTTATTAACTTGTGTTTTCATATGAAAATAGGAACCAACACTGTTCTGTTGGCTGAAAGAGAGCGGGATACATCTCCTAATGGCTTTAAAAATTGGGACTTCATGTCTGTTCACACATGGGGAGAGAATCCAATAGGAACCTGGACTTTGCGAATTGCAGACATGGTAAGTAAGAATGAGAGGCTACAAAAACACAAGCTCACTTTTCAACACTTTGAGGGAGTTTTAAGGTTGATATCATTAATTATGGCTCTAAGGAACTTCTGATTACTCTTTAGTTGAAGTAAGGAAAAGATGTAGTGTTTCAAGTCCTACCCACTTGGCTACATAGATTAAAAAAAAAAAAAAAAAGATTAGGCATTGGCCATAGAAGAAGGAATAGCATATATTCTGATATACAATGTGACAGACTATGGGACAAATCCAAGTGTTCCCGTGTCATAATGTTGCCAGCCACATGATCTACTCAATAGAATGAGCTATACTCACATAGTTAAATGCTAGATCAGCTTTGCTTATGACACTGCTGGAGTCACATGAGGGAATTATTACAAATATTTACTGCAGTGGCTTTTTAGAAGTAGCTTACTTATTAGACAAGATACCTTATTTAACATGACTTTGTTTTAGTTATGAAACAAACTAAAAAGCATTTCTCTTTCACTCTGTTTACTTACACTCTATAATTATACAGTCACAAAAATAAAGCAGAATGTCTGAGCAAAAAGCCAAATATTTATACGGCTAAATTATACAACTGAATTATTTCTTTTTGCATCAATTCTCCAGCATTTTCTATAGGGGAGCATGTAAATAAATAATGTTTTGGTCTGAGTTCTTTTAGATGTCTTATAAGTATCAGCAGCACTAGATTTCAATGTCTAAATTACTTTTTTAAAGAAATGATTTTAAATCCCTGAAGATGTCAATTAAATTAATATAAATTTTACAGATATTAACTTTTTTCTCTGAGAATAGCTTTCTCCTAAAGACAGCTAAAATTGTAATTTAGAAATGAAAGTCGTAAAAATTCCTGCTTTCATAGGTAGAACAAGAAAATTTTCTTAGTAGATGGTCCGGCTTATGAGGCCTCCACTCTAACTCAGTTTCACCATCAGAAAACTAAGAAAATCTATTTACCAAGATAAGTCTACAAAATTTGACTCTATACTTTTAAATACTTTGTTAGGTATTTTAGATTTCAGCACATTTTTAACATAGTTTTAGAGGCTCTGAAAAATATTACTCTTCCCGTAATGTACAGTTTTAAGAGCTGATTAATGCTGAAGGCTACTGCTAATGCTCCATAGAGGCTGACTTTTCCCCCCAATACTGATAACTGGTAAATATAATTCTGTTTATAGAAGGTACAGTCAACTTTTTAAGAACACATCCTCCATAGGAAAGGAGGTTAATATAGAGAGTTCTGCTTTTTTAATTAAATGAAGCAATTAATCATATTTTGAATCCTCGAGTCTGTAAACTGTCGATTTTCATACTAAGAGTGAATCCAGTGATTTCTTTTATTTCCTTTTTTCTTTTATTATCTTCTTTTTAAGGACTCTCTCTTGAGGATATGTTTATTGCAATTAGAGACAGAGGAAGGAAAGTGGGGATGGGGGGGCGGAGAGAGAGAGAGACATGTGAGAGAGAAACATTGATCAGTTGCCTCCTGTACATGCCCCAAATGGGGACAGAACCTGCAACCTAGGCATTGCCCTGACCATTGATTGAACCTATAACCTTTGGGTGTATGAAATGATGTTTCAACAAACTGAGCCACCTGGTCAGGGCTCTCATTTTTCTTTTGTCTTATTGGGGTGACATTAGTTAATATAATTATACAGGTCTCAGATGTACAATTCTGTAACACATCATCTGTATACTGTATTGTGCATCCACCACCCCAAGTCAAGTCTCCTTCCATCACCATTTATCACCCCAGTGATTTATTTCTTTTTACATAGAGCCCTACACGTGGAACACACAGAAATTTTAAATTAGGTTTTAACTATAAAATCCTTCATAGATTATTTTGAAGGGGCTTGTCTTATGTTACTCAGAACACACATTAAAATAATGTATGCTTATTCATCAGTCCGGGAGAATGCAAAATGAAGGAAGAATTGTGAACTGGAAGCTGATTTTGCATGGAACCTCCTCCCAGCCAGAGCACATGAAGCAGCCTCGTGTGTACACATCTTACAACACCGTGCAGAACGACAGAAGAGGGGTGGAGAAGATGGTGGAGTCAGGGGAGGTCTGTGTGGCTACCTTCTTGGCATGCTCTTTTTTGAACTGTAGATTGACAATGTGGTGAGTGAAGCTGCTCCTGTTAGGTGGGCAGTGAGTTAAACATGAGCAAGTAAGGAAGGGAGTGGGTGTGGCAAATTGTTCATTTTCCATAGGATGAAACCCTACTGTTTTATTCACTTATTTTTTTCATCCAGAATTGACATTAAACTTAACCAATTCAAAATGATTAAATTCCCTAACTTGAACTTCACTTATCAAAATGAAGGAGACCAATAAGTATGAGCACTTAATAACACCATTTTAGTCTTCAAATCCACCAGAAACGGAGGTATTCTTATTCCCATTTTACAGGTGAAGTTAGGGAGACTTAAAAACGTGCCATGGGCACCTGCATTAGTGTGACTCTCAGTCACATGCTCTCTGCTCCCCAGCTGCCTCTCCAGGGGCAGCGGTGCGCAGGTGCTGCAGCTGTCCTGCCCAGCACTAAATAATGAGACTTCTTCCCTTTGTCGGTGGATTTCTGTGTTTCAGGAGCAGCCCACAGAAGAGAACCTGAATGAAACCCCTCTGACTGCAAAAAGCGGCGGCAGCGGCGGCAGCGGCGGCAGCGGCGGCAGCGGCGGCAGCGTGGAGAACAGAAGGGATGAGCTAGTGGAAGGTGCCCCATCTGAGGCTATGCTGCGACTCCTACAAAACGCTTTCAGCAAAAACTCACCACCAAAGCAATCACCAAAGAAGTCTCTGAGTGCAAAGCTCAACATCCCTTATGAAAATTTCTATGAAGCCCTGGAAAGGCTGAACAAACCTTCCCAGCTTAAAGGTGCGGAGGACAGTCTGTATAACGACTATGTCGATGTCTTCTATAACGCCAAACCTTATAAGCACAGAGACGACCGCCTGCTGCAAGCTCTGGTGGACATTCTGAGGGAGGAAAACTAAAATAAGCCTGTGTGTGGCCCTTGCTGGAAATATTCATGCTTCTTCCCCTTAGATTTTGCCTGTGCCTGAAGTGGTTGTTTTTGTTATTGATTCTTATGCTTATAATGGCCTTTGCGATACTTTTTCTTTTTCTCCCCAAACTGGACATGTGAAAGAGATGAGCTCATGTAGTAAATCCAGCTTCCTGAATGGATCCTAGCTCTTTCAAAACATCCCTGCTGACACAAATAAAATGTTTGTTTATTTCTAGAGCCACAGTTCACACGTGGTCCTCAAACCACATCAGAACGCCTCCTTAGGCCCTCCCATTTCGTTTCTCAAAAGAAAAATCATAAGCTGGGCAATGGATTAATCTGAAAAGTGATCTGCAAAAATTGAGAGGAAAGAAATCTGTTCTGATCGCTATCCCCTGTCTTTGCCCTGTGGTTCTTTGAATTTTGATGCCAAAGAAGGGTTTGGAAAGTCTCTGATGAAAGTTCACAATTAGACCCATACCCCATCTTTTCTATTCCAAGTACTACTTATTCAGGGAATGACCATCTGGTCATTTGGGGTGGGGAGGAAAGCTGGGTTATTTAAATCCATAAACAGACCTCAGAGTCTGCATTATCTGGTTTGAGCAATGTTAGAACATTCTTTGCTTGGCGTGCCATGTGAGAGGCCTCTGTGGATCTAAAGGCTACCGAAACTCATCCTATATGCTCTGGTCTTCTCCTCTTTCCTCCTCTGAAGGTTCTCCTCATCTGTCTTAGCCACAACCAATTAATAAATATGAAGAGAACTAATTTATACTACTTTCTTAGAACAAAGTTACACTTGGGAATTGGCAAATTCCTAGCCATAATTTTTTTTAAGCAATAATAACACAAAACCACTCATAACACAGAGAACCAATCTAATAACAGGAAAATATTCATAAGGGAAGACCCAATGGGAGGTTTTGTTTGTTTTTTAAATTGTATGCATTAGAATAGGTTTTCCTGGATCTTTGAAACTAAGTGATCATTCATTGACATTAAAGGCTCTTCCCCAATCTTCTAGCTGAATAGTGTCCAAATTCTCACCAAACTGCTTCCAAGCTTCAACTCAGAGGATACAAGCTGGCAGTCCACAGACCACATTTATTCCTCAGGTAGATTTCCTTTGGCATGTAAAATGTTTTAAAATGTGAGTGATTATTGAAAATATGAGTATTCACATAAAACCTGATTCTCAGACTCATCTTCCCTCGTGGCAGCAGTTGCCTGGAGCTAACAGCTTCCCAGCTAGACTTAAAGGCCTGGTCCCCAAGGTCCTCTGCTCCATGCTGCTTACAGTGACCACCTCACTGGTGAACACTCAGTAGGCATTTTATTTTGCCCACTCTTGCACTAAACAAACATTTTCAAAGTGTAAATGGATTAGAAAAAAAATCTTCAACTTCTTTCAGGAAGGCTCTGTATAATAATAATAATGAGAATTTTCCATGGCTTAGTTAAATTATTGGCTCCCGAAATGGTATGTTAAACTGAAAGTACCTCCAATACCTAGTTTGACATGTTCCTTTAATATCACCATCCCTGAATCCCCATTTATTCTAATTCATTACTGCCAACGTCCCTAGCTTCCCGTTCTCTGTGCTCACAAAGACTCTAGTCCCCTCTGGTGGCATTCTCCCACTGGGTGTGCTGTTCGCAATTCTTCCATGAAGTTTGAACTTGATCAGGCTACACATGAACTGGACTAAGAAGAGAACATTAGAGTCTGTCACTTGCTTTAGTTTGAAGTACAGTTAGTATGACAAAATTTCACCCCCTATTCTACCATATGAACTTGTGCAGAATAAGGGTATTTCCAGAGCAATACCCATGAAGCTTTGAAGACATTCTCCTAAAAGAATAGTATCACTTTGTTTTTGGAAGTTTCATGTGCTGTTTAGTATGGAGTTGTTAGATAGAATTTTGAAAATTGCAGTACATCAAAAATGTTATAAAGCTGAAAAGAACCAGGGAGTTAGGAGATTAATTTTCAACTGAAACAAAGCTAAGGCCTAAAGAGGCCATAAAAAGTAATAAATGAAAACTCATCCTTTCCCCATTCCTAACCTAGGGCTAATTGAATGAAGCTTTCTTTTTCATTCTTCTAACAGTATCTTTTCCTGGTTAAAACCCCAACCAATTCATTGGATTGTAATTTGCACATTCAAATATTTAAATAAAGTCACGTTTGAATGTTTCCAACCTTAAGTATATTGTTCAGACAAAAAAATATTTTTGTCAGTCTTTCTTAGTGCCTGTGTGAATTTTTGTGAAAATGTAAAAGAGAAAAATTATATAATATTTCCCTCAAAATTTTAAACTATATATTTCTTTACAGGTATTTATAATGTACCAATGCTTTTATCAATTTTAAAAGGCATAATAAATTATATTAAAGAATCAAAATTTTCATGGGAATAAGAAAGTTTCATCCAATAAAATATTTTTTGAAAGGCATGTTCTTCTGTCAGTAAAATAAAAGTATAATATGTATGTATTGTGGTATTAAAAGTGACTTTTGTCTCATAGCCTAATATAATATGTAGCTGAGTTTAATGTGTGGTCTTAGCATTCTTAAGGAAACTCCCACATTATACATTTGATGTATTAATCAGTATATGTAAAATATGCTTATAAATCATAAGAATAAATGATTTCTCACTAAGTCAAAAAGAAAAACAGCTCATGTTTCCAACAAAAATAGAATCTTCTCTTACTATGTTTTCCAAATTAACTGTCAAAAAGAATATTTGAAGGTTTATATTAAGAAGTTAATTCCTTTTTAGGAAAAAATGTTCATTGCAACATTATTTACGATCACCAAGATTTGGAAGCAGCCCAAGCAGATGAGTGGATAAAACAGCTATGGCACACTTACACAATGGAATACTCCTTGGCCATAAAAAAGAAGAAAATATTACCCCTAGCAACAGCATGGATGGACCTGGAGATTACTATGCTAAGTGAAATAAGCCAGTCAGAGAAAGACAAATGCCATATGATTTCACTCATATGTGGAATCTAATGAACAAACTGAACTAAGAAGCAAAATAGAGACAGACTCATAGAGAGAGCAGGGCGACGGCTCTGTGGGGGAGGTGGGGGTAGAGGGATTGAGCAAAAAGGGAAAAGGACTGACTCATGGGCATGGATAACTGTGTGGTGACTATAGGAAGGGTGGGGGTGTGAGTGGAGGTGGAAGAGGGTGTGAGGGTGATAAATGGTAATGGAAAAAAATACAATAAAAAATGACAAAAAAAGATAAATGGACTTTCTTAAAGACAATTTAAGAATTGCTTGAATAGGTATATTTTATTTTTCTTTCTGTCTCAGTCTTTCACTTTTTGACAACATAAAAAGTTGTATGACTGGGCCTTAACTGAAGTGTTGAGAAAAAGATAAAACCCTAAAGGGATCTACTACATGTGAGAGAAATGATCTGCAACAGTTCTACAGGCCAGATTATTGCAGCTAAGCATTAAATCCTCCCCAGAAGTGCCCTCATCAGAAGCCCCCAGTTCCCAGCATTGATACCTGTGCCCAGGCCCACTTTTCTCTCTTGCTTTAAACCTCTATCCCTGGACTTTCCACCCACTGTTTCAGAATCTTACCTTCCTACCCAGGGTCGGTGGTTTTCCTTCGGACAGCATTCCTTTCTCCTAAGTCATAATTATTCATTCAAACTAAAATATTTTCCCCAGAATTCCAGAAAGACTGTTTTAAGCAGCTTTGTCCTCCACATCCAGCTGTTTTCAGTCTTCCCACCAGAATGGTTCAAGATATGTCTCTGTTTTTCTCTGAATGCCTATTGGTAACTGTCGGATTAACCCTGTGCAAGCTGCGAGTATAAACACTAATACATACATGTTCCAAGGATAAATATTAATTCTTAAATACAAATTTAAACCCGTAAGGAGGGAGAGTACTGTTTTCTAACTGCCTCATAATTTTGCAAGGTTATAGCACTAATACTCATGGTAGCAATTATTCTTCACTCTATGCCCCCTGCTCCTATGGAAGAGGGTGCTTTTTCTTGGCCCGTTGATGTGGAGCTTGACCACGTGATTTGCTTTGGTCAGTGGAATATTAGTGGATATGATGCAGGCAAGGCGCCTAAATGCCCTTGCACAACTTAGCTTGGCTCTTGTTTCCAGTGATCCAGGACTATGCAAAGACTATGCCCCAGAAAAATACTGCCCCTTCAGCCTGTTTCTAGAACAAATGTACATGCAGCAGCTCCACATCCTAAACCTAGCCAACTTACAGCATGAAACAGCATCTAGATAAGTGCAGTCTAAACAAGCCGATCCTGTGATCTTGGCAACTTGTGAAAATGAGAATAAACGCCTGTTGTTTTGGGGTGGTTTATTACATAGCCTTACTATGTCAACAAGACTCACTAAAAAATAAAAGTTCCATTGTTTTCATTGCACTACCAGTACCACCCCTTTCAAATTGTGCCTTGTTGAACCTAGAATACGATAAAAGGAGCCAGTATTTAACCATACACTTCTTAATGCTCATCCCATAGCTAAACCAAGACCCTGTCCAAGCTTTGAAATTTTATTTTTAAAGGTCTGTCTTAGCTTAGTTCCTCCTGTAAGCAGAGCCTCAGATAATGAATGACTTGGGTATAGAGTCTATTTAGGAGGTAATAGCAGAGAGCAGAATTGATTCACATATACCCATGAGTATCATTGATCAGCACAGGACTTTAAGACTAGAATGGGTATTTCACCTAATGATGGCATTCACAGAAGATAACTCAGAACAGACATGCTTTCCTCATTCTCTCATCTCTACCCCACCCACAGCCTTTACTTCCATTAGCCTCTCTCAGAAGTTAGATGCAACCCTAGGGTAATGGAAGAAAACTTGCTGATAGCACATTCACAACACTTACTAGAAAGGCAACTTTTAACAGAAACAAAGTTCTGTTACTAAAAAAAAAAAAATGAAGTAGTTTTTGCTTACCTAAGTTTTGGCTTGCAATTTGTATATTTGTGCAATGCGTGTTGCCTGTATGTTACATGTAGATATAACTGCTCTATCATCAATGGATAGACAAGGAAGTGACTATAATCACTACAAAATGCTTCCTGGATAGTTTAAATTTTGAACCAAAAAATTTTAAGATAAAAGGGGTTTGTAATGAAAGAGAAATGTATGGGTTGTTTCAAGTTCTCTTGTCAGAGAGAACCAGAATGAAGAAAGCCCATCTGGGAGATCTTATCCATTTCAATAGAGTTCCCACAAGTGGATTAAGCCCATCTTGTTTATCTGACAATCCATTTCCTGTCTCTGGTCATAATTTACCAGCATTCACTAAGTCTTCATGACATGAATGGCCCTAAATCTGCTGCCTTCTTGTCATAATGTTCCTTTTATTTAAAGAGGTGAAACACACACAAGATTTAGGCTTATCAATTACTTGACATAAATTGTATGGTTCCAATCATTAAAGAGGAAAAAAGTTCTGAAAACAACAGCAACAAAAAGTGGCTAGAAATGTGGGTTCTTAAATCAGCCACAGGTGACTTTGAGTCCTGGCTCTCCCATCTCTCAGCTGTGTGCCCTTGAGCAGGTTACTTCACCTCTAGGGCCTCATTTCCTCATCTATAATAATGATGTCTATCATTAATGGATTTGCTGTTATGATTACATAAGACAATGCAAATAAATAATTTATGGTTATGGTACTTTATGGTATGGTTTCTGGACCTAGTAAATATTCAATAAATATTAGTTTTTATTATTAGTGAGATTGTTGCTATTGTTATTATTGTGATGTTGTGAAAAGAACATGGAATTTAGAGCCATACAGGTTTGAATTTGTAGCTCTTACCTACAAATTTAATAAAGGAGAAAATATTAGAATCAGTGAAGAAGATGGAAATACCATAAACTGTCACTAGTCAAGATAGTGTTGCCTTGGGAATTGTCATTCCGATGTGAACCTTCTTCTCCTAAGGCCACATGAAAACCATTTAATTGTAGCTAATATAGACTAAGTGCAATGAGAAGGGAATGCTCGAAGTGACAGCAGAGAGGGAGAGAGCAGTTACCTAGGCCAGGAAATGACAAAGGTAACAGGAGAAAGATGATAAAAAAGAAAATCATTTGTTCAGTTTTGTCTTATGTCCAATCATTTTTTTTTTGTTGAAGTACCACTTTTCAAATGCAAACTTTTCATAAAACATTGAGATATGTTGATATTAACAATGATGAAAAACAACGAGTTCTTAAGTATATCCATAGAACAGTGTACAATTTAACTGAATTCTCACAAGAACTGTAAAAAAATATAGGGAATGAATAATATTATTGTCCCAATTTGTAGATTAGAACATCGAGGCAGTGAGCAGTAATGTGGTTTGCTCGCAGTCAGAGAGCACATCACAGAGTTAAAATATTCACCTGGCAGTTATTCTAGAATCCAGGCTCTGTTTTACATTACCAAGACAGAAAAAGTGACATCCTGTTAGAAGATATTTATAGCTTAAGAATCAAATGAATACTGTATATCTTATACTACCAATTCTTTTCTGCTAATCAAAATAAAAGCTGTTTTTATTAATTGAATATTTACTACATGTTAAGCATATATATTTTTCACAATGATGATATAATAATTCATGAGAATGTTATTTCTAATACTTGCATTATTCTGCAAGTGAAGTGTTTTTACAGATATGGTAACTGAAGTTCAGAGAGGTTATGTCAGTTGCCCAAGGTCACAGGGCTAAGCCAGGATTATAAAACTAGTCTATCTGACCCCATCTTTTCATTACGTCACTCCCACTTTTTAGCTTTACTTGCAAATTTTTCAAACTGATACGTTAATAGGCAATCTCATACTTCCAGGAACAACAAAATAGATTTTATACTGCTTCTTTACTTCAGATTTTGGAATTTAAAAGTGAGAGAGGCAGTTGTCCTCATCAGTCATCACTGCTTCACTTGAACCAAAGCTCTTCTCTTAAGGGACCAACAGGCTAACCCAACAGCTCAGGCAGCCTTTGAAATGATAATTAACCTGATAGGAATTTATGTCTAGTGCAGACTCAGGGTTGCCAAAACATATCAAGAATCGGAACATTGCAGTCTAGGCACTGACTCAGGAGTTTTCTATTATGCTGGGTCATTTTATTTCTCTCCCCACTGCTTGACCTTCCTGCCTGATGCTAATGTGTCTTTCCTTTTTTTAATTTCCCAAACTGTGCTCTTCGGCATATTGATTTAGTTCTGTGTGTGTGTGTGTGTGTGCGTGCGTGTGTGTGTTGAAAAGGATTCTTCGGTCATGTACATTTGTCAAACACGTAACGAAAAATTGAATTATTCATATTTTTTATTGTAGTTCTCAGAAGTTCCTTTAATATACAGGTGTGCATTGTGACTCTTCAAGACGGGAATGCCTTTCTCCAGACAGAATTATTTTTCCTGGACTGTATTCCAGTACCAGTGATCTCTCTGCTCACTTGAGAAGACATTTTCTTTCATGTAGCTATCTTCAGTTAATAATTTCCAAGCTTGATTCTGGGCTCTATCAGAAGTAAGGCTTACAATCAACACATGCCTGATTATTTCTGAGAGATTATAGCTCATGCCTTTTCCTTGCCCCAGTACAAAATGTACAAAATGTTGCAGCACCACACAACTGACAGAAGAAAAGTTACCAACTGTCAGGTGACTCAGTTGGTTGGAGCATTATCTCATACACCAGAAGGTTGTGGGTTCAATATCCAGTCAGGACACATACCCAGGTTGCTGGTTCAATCCCTGGTTGAGGTGTGTACAAGAGGCGACTGATGGATGTTTCTCTCTCTCTCTCTCTCTTCCCCTCTTTCTCTCCCCCATCCCTCTCTCTCAAATCAATAAACATATCTTTGAGTGAGGATTTGTAAAAGAGAGAGAGAGAGGAAATAAGTCAGAGTCCACCAACAGTGATACAGGTGAGAAAGCTAGAACTTATCTTCAAGGGGGAAGACAACTGAGATGTGGGAAAAAAGAAGAAACCCACCCAGTCACTCATGTCCACAACAGATAGAGTGGTTATTGTTTCACTGTGTTGAGAGAAGCTCAGTTTGTCTGTTTTCTGAGAATAAATTATTACTTCAAAAGTATCCTGTTGCACAATAATTATAGGTTGTTACTAGAACATAGGTATGGACTGCTTTCTTGGCTTACAGATAAAAATGCATTTATCTAAATTTTCTTCCCAACATAATCAGTCTCAGAATTGGAAAGGGTTGTCTGTTTCTTTTTGTTTGTTTGTTTTTACCCAAACTTTTACATTTGAGAGAAATACAAAGGAAGCCCTTCCTCTTCATCCAGTCTTCATTGTATTTGCATACAATGTCTGGGACTTAGGGGCCTTTCTTTATAAAGTAAATCCATTTCTGGAAGAGCTCTCCAATTTCATCAGCTTTAGGTCCCATAAAACCAGGGCCTGCCTCCTGCTTATCTCCCTGATCTAAGTCACCAAGTCTGTGAACTCTACCTTTCGAATCTACCCACTTGTCTCTCTCGCCAATGCTGTCAATACTATCCTGGTCCACACTGCCATCTTCTTTCAGCAGAGCCCTCACTGGTCTCCTTTCATATTGTGTTGTTTCAAAGTTGTATGTTATCACACCACTCTGCTTTAAAATCCACTGTATTTAGAATAAAACCAAAATTATTAAACTGTTTTGGAAACTCTGGAAATTTTTGTCCCAACTTGGATCTGTAACTTCATGTGATCTTACTGCAGTGCTCTGCTCTCTCTCACTCTGCCCCACCACCACACACACACACACACACACACACACACACACAGTCTGGGTGTAGCACACTGGTCTTTTTCTTTTACTGCAATGCCCCAAATTAGTCTTGAAAACACTTTCTGCAAGAAATTCTCTTCCTCCATTTCTTTTCTAGTTAATTTTCTTCTACTAACTCTTCAGAGCTCCATTTTAATATCCCTTCCTTGTGGAAGCCCTGTGATTGCCATGCTAGACTCAGTCAGAACCTCTGCCATGTGCTCCCATATAGCATTCTCCACAAGGGCGATCCCATATACAACTCATTGTTTAGTGCCTACTCCTCTAGTAGAATGTTTCACTGACATCTCACATGTTAACTGCTATATCCTCAAAGATTAGAACAGACAATGCACAAGAAGGTGCACATTTAGTGTATACTTGGGGAATATTTAGTTGAGCATTTGTTTTACATGCAGGGCAATTAGAAATTGGACAGGTGAATTCACACTTCTCAAGCAGCATGGATAGCTGGTGTGAGCACATCTTTCCTTGAGATGCGGCACAGGTTCTGGCTCTAAGCTAAGGCAAGTCAAGGTGCTTTAAAGTCTGATCCTATGGCTTTTTACGTGGATGAATTACTCTCCCTTCCTAAGTTGCAGTTTCTTCATCTGTATCTTCTAATGTTTGTTGTTGGGTTACTGACACATATTTGTTAAACATCTACTATATGTCAGGTGCTCTGCCAGAGGCCAGAAATAGAGTGATGTGCTACATGGACAAAGCATCCGCTCTCTTTTATTCATTGTTGTATCCCCAGCCCATTACAGTACCTGCTATGTAATAGTTTCATATGTATTTATTGAATTACCCAATACAGTTTTTAAATTTTCCCATCCATTTAATGTACAATTAAGAAAAAAGTGACAATGAGTAAAAGTGGATAAAAAAATAAAATAATAAAGGACACATTGGCAGAAGGCTGAGCATGGTACATGGATAGTTTCACTTAAATTTTCATTCAATGAGGTAGACCCACTTATTACTATCCCATTTTACAGAAAGGGAAATAGAGTACAAACACCTGAACTTGCTCCATCAAGGTCACGTAGCTAGTGGGTGGTGATAATGCATTGGAACACAGGTAACTTCACTATGCTGACAGCACCTTCACTTATGTCAAACTCTAAGTGAGAACCCAAAGTCCCAGGGAGAGGGAAAACAAGGACACACTCAAAGCTCAGTAAGGGATACACTGGCATCAGAAAAGCAGCAACAACTTTTCTTTCTCTTGCTATGTCCATCCAGCAGCTTAGTTATCTATGAAGATCTTGTCCACCTTTTTCCCACTTCTGTTTTCATGTTCTTCATCAGGTAATAGTAGACTTAACTATGTTGAGCTGTACAGTTTTACTCAACTTTATATTATATGTCCTTAGTTGAAGCACTGAATCCTAAGACTGACATATAATTCTATGTATTTTGATAAGGAAAGGCACTTAAAACTGAATTGTAATCTGCTGACTATTCCTCATACTGATTTCAAAGTACCCTGATGAAATAACATAATAAAAGGCAGACAAAGAAACAGGCCATATGTCAGATGTATTAAACACAAGGAAGTCAGACAGTAGACTAGTATCTGAGATATTAAAAAAAGCGCGCGCGTGACATGGCAAAGCAAACAGCTTGCCTAGGAGCCCAGCACGGCATTCACTAGCGCATGTCGGTCACCAAGTGCAGCACCCTTCAGCACATATGAACCAAGTATTACAGAGGCTTTTTCAAGCTTCATTTTTCTTTTCAACTTCTCTTAATCTATTATTTATGTGACTGTTATTGGTCATTATACCCATTTTCACATTCAAACCAGAAGGTCATTTTAATCTATTGCTGAATATGTTAACTTGCTTGGTATTCACATGCAAAATTTTCTAAGAATAATTTATTAGAGTAGCAGTTCTTAAGTTTTTAAAATCAATATTACATTTAATATTATTGAGTACCTTCAAGAACTTTTGTTAATGTGGGTTATATTTATTGAAACTTTTAAAAATTAAAATTGAAAAAATTTATTATTTCAAAAATCACAATAATAACCCCACTGCATACTAACATAAATAACGAAGTTAGTGAGAAGAATGGCATTGTTTATATTTTTGCAAATCTCTTATATCTGGTTTAATAGATGAAAGTTAAATTCTGTTATCTACTTCAGCATTCAACCTGCTACAGAATATTTTGGTTGAAGCATATGAAGAATATGTAGTCTCACACAGATATAGTTGGAAAAGGAAGGAACATACTAACACCAAGTTTCAACAAGTAGTTTCTTACAGAGTAGCTACAATGTAGACCCTAACACCATATCAATAAACTTCATGCACTCTTAAATTATCATCCATCAATCTACCCTGAGTACAGTGCAGTGTTAAAAGATAAAAAGGCCAAGGAGCAACAGCATCTGCACAATAAAATTACTCCAAAGTGAAGCAAAAGAAAGAAGAAAAGAAACTGAATGACCGGAGGACCTCAGGAAGAAGCTCTTCTGAATTTAGGGTCAGAAAGAAAAAGAAATCAGATGTTCTACCTGATAGAACCAGAGGAGCAACTGAAGTCAGCTCCAGTCAGATTGACTGTCATTTGGATCTGCAGAGATGGGTAGTTTCAAGTATTATAATACTGGTAAATGAGAAGTCAGGCAGGCTGGAGCCCAAGAAAGATCTCTTTGTTGAATCTATTGCCCAGATCGTGCCTTTGAGAAGGTAATGGAAATCTGCTAATAGGATACCTGTTCATTCTCAGCATCTAGGTTATGCCAAGATTTAAAGCGATATAATTTGTAGTTTTGTAGATTCCCTCACATTTCTCTTACCTGTCTCCCTTTAATTTTTTTTGTACAAAAATGTCATAAAAATATTTTCCTTTGAAAAAAATACCTTGATTTTTTTCATCTTTTTTATCCTCACCCAAGGACAATTGTTTCATTGTGTTTCGAGAAAGAGGAAGGGAAAGAGGGGGAGAGAGGAGGCCAGAGAGAGAGAGAGAGAGAATGTCCATTGGTTGCCATTGGTTGCCATTGGTTGCCTTCTCGTTTGCACCCCAACAAGGATTGAACCCCAACCTGAGTATATGCCCTGACCGAGAACTGAACCCACAACTTTTCAATCTATGGGACAACACTCCAACTGAGCCACACTGGCCAGGGAAAAATACCTTGAATTTTTAAGCAGAACTTTTACCTACACATAATTTTCTAACAGCATCCATTGTTACTTGGAAACTATTGATTCAATGAGTTATGTAGGTAATCCAAATGTTGACACATTTTATCATACAACATTATTTTTAAAATCACATTAGTTAATATCACCACCAGATATCTTTAAGTATTAAGACTTTATCAAGCTCATGATGATAGATAAGTTTTCCAAAATTTTAATTTCACTTGGAAGTTCACATTTTATCACTGGCGACAAAAACTCAGTTGTTTTCCTTAAAGTGAGAGGCTTATTTTATTCATTTATAAGACAATTTATGCCAAATACTAGGTCAGAGTAACCATAGTTTGTCAGTCATTTTTTTCCAGTAAAGATGGTATGCCATGAAAAATAAAACAAAAAACAAAATCCAGCTAGTTCCACTTGCAGTTCAAAGAATTGCCCAAATGCTTTTTCTCAAGACAATTGTGATAATTTGGTATACAGAAAAGTGCTATTTTTTCCCATTTTGCCACCTAAATTATTTAAAAGGTAATATTCTAGGGTTCATATTTAATTGTTAGAGCATCTCCAAAGATATTTCTGAGTGCCATTGGGTTTTTGTTTGTCTGTTTCTTTCAGCTATGAGTGTGTGATGGTGAAGTATACAATGACTACTTGTATAGTTCGGTGCCTCATCCTTGATCCTTGGCAAAGTGCCATCATCACTTTTGCTTCATCATGCAAATATCAACAAGGTGAAAAGACAAATAATGTAATGAGTTTAATTAAAATAGTTTTGGCTTTGCAGACATCCTTAAAGGATGTCAAGAGTTTAGGGACTCCTGAGTGCCTGTGGACTATACTTTGGGAGGATTCCTAGGGCTTCCAGTACTATGTTGAATAGGAGTAATGAGAGTAGGCACCCTTGTTTTGTTCCTGATTCTAAAGGAAAAGCTTTCAGCCTTTTACTGTTGAGTATGATTTTAGTTCGGGGCTTGTTGTATATGGTCTATATCATGTTGAGGTATGTTCCTTCTATATCCAATTTGTTCAGAGCTTTTATCATGAAAGAATGTTGAATTTTTTCACATGCTTTTCCTACATCTATTGAAATAATTATAATTTTGAAATTTGATATTTCAGTTTATTAATGTAATATAACATATTTATTGCAAAGTGGACTCCTATTTATACCACTCACAAAAACTAACTTAAAATAGAGTAAAGACCTAAATATAAGACCTGAACCATAAAACTCCTAGAAAAAAAACATAGAGCTCCTTGACATTGGTTTTGGCAATGATTTTTTGGATATAACATAAAAAGCACAGCAAGATAAGTAAAAATCCAAAAGTGAAAATGACATCTAACTAAAAAGCTTCTGTACAACAAAAGAAACAATCATATATCCAATAAGGGGTTATATCCAAAATATATAAGAACTTTATACAACTCAATGGCAAAAGGAAAACAAACAATCTGATTTAAAAATAGGCAAAACAATTGAACAGATATTTTTCCAAAGAAGATATACAAATTGCCAACAGGTACACGATAAGGCACTCAACATCACTAACCATCAGGGAAATGGAAGTCAAAATCATTATGAGATATTCCTTCACACCTGTTAGAATACTTAACAGAAAGACAAGCAATAACAAGTGTTGGTGAGGATGTGGAGAAAAGGAAAACCTCATTCCCTGCTGGTGGGAATGTAAATCAGTGCAGCTACTATGGAAAACAGTATAGAGGTTTCTTAGAAAATTAAAAATAAAATTACAATATGATTTAGAAATTCTAATTCTGGGTATATATCTGAAGGAAATAAAATCATTATCTGTATCACCAAGTTCATTGCAGCATTATTCACAATAGCCAAAACACGGAAACAATCTAAGTATCCACTGACATGTCGGCAGCCGTCCGTCTCGAGAGACGATGGTGTAGCTTCTTAAGAGTCTATCTGCACCGCCGAGAATGGCTGTGCAGTCCGACTCGGGAGTGACACGGTATCTGTCTCCTCCCGTGTTGAATCGACATCTTGCGATGATGCCGATGATGCTGGAGTGTCCTCTCCAGTGAAGCTGAAGCTACAGAGCCTGGGCAGGGTGATATGGAGGGTCTGCTGTTGCCCATGCAGCAGACCCCCCCTCTCTTCGCAGCTGAAGGATCCAAGGGAAAGACAGAGTCAATACAGCTTGGCTTCAGGTGCGCCGCAGGAGTTGCCGGTGTTGACTACGTCGTCAAACCGCCTTAGGGACTCCGGCTCCGGATTTTCTGTCGGGGTTTACTCCCTTAGCCTTTCCCCTGAAGAGGTATGCCGCAAGGCAGCGGAGGTTTTTTTTTTTTTTTTTTTTTTTTTTTTTTGGAGTCAGAGTTTTCCTTCTCTGATGTACCCTGACTGGAAGATCGAACCAGCGACACTTAGCTCGCAGGCCGACGCTCAATCCACTGAGCCAAACCAGCCAGGGCATCCACTGACATATGAATGGATAAAGAAAAGACGTATATGTATATTATATATATATATGTATATTATATATATATATATTACACACACACATATATATATAATAAAAAAATGAAATTCTGCTTTTTGTGACAGTTTGGATGAACATGGAGGCTATTATGCTAAGTGAAGTAAGTCAGACAGAGGTAGGGTGCTGGTAGGAGGAAATGGGTGAAAGTAGTCAGTAGGTACAGATTTTCAGTTATAAGATAAGTAAGTTCTGGGGATTGAATGGACAACATGGTGACTATAGTAAACAATACTGTATTTGTATACTTAAATAATTGCTGAGAGAGTAGACCTTAAAATTCTTTCTTTCTCTCTCTCTCTCTCTCTCTCTCTCTCTCTCTCTCTCACACACACACATGCATATACACATACAGATAACTATGTAAGGTAATACATATGTTAACTAACCCTATTGTGGTAATCATTTCATAATGCATACACATATTAAATCATCATGTTGTACACTTTAAACTTAAATAATATTATATGTCAATTATATCTCAGTAAAGCTGGGGGAGAGACTAATAATAAGTTTTCCCAGATGATGATTTGGAACAATTTTTATTTTTATGATATTTTACTCTTGAAAATAGTCAAGTATTTTTCCCCTAGTGCCTTTCCTTGTACAGCTATGGGGATAGTTAAGGGGGGAAATCCCACATTTAGTTAAAAGAAGAACTTCAATATCAAACAATACTACAAAGCCACTGTAATCAAAACAGTCTGGTACTGGCATAAGAACAGACATATAGATCAGTGGAACAGAATAGAGAGTCCAGAAATAAACCCAGGCCTCTATGGTCAACTAATATTTGATAAAGGAGGTAGGAACACAAAATAGAGTGAGAAGAGCTTCTTTAACAAATGGTGCTGGGAGAACTGGATAGGGACCTGCAAAAAAATGAAAATAGACCACCAACTTACACCACACATGAGAATAAACTCAAGATGGATCAAAGACTTAAATGTAAGCCGTGACACCATAAAAGTCCTAGAGGAAAACATAGGCAAGAAAATATCAGATATCTCACGTAACAATTTCTTCACGGATACATCTCCTAAAGCAAGAGAAATAAAGGAAAAAGTAAATAAATGGGATTATATCAAACTAAAGAGTTTCTGCTCAGCAAAAGAAAACATCAGCAAGATGAAAAGGAAACCAACCATATGGGAAAACGTATTTGCCAATGACATCACAGACAGGGGACTGATCTCCAAAATATATAAAGAGCTGATACGACTCAACATCAAGAAAACAAACAACCCAATTAAAAAATGGGCAAAGGACCTGAACAAACACTTCTCTGAAGAGGACATACAGAATGTCCATAGACACATGAAAAAATGCTCAACATCATTAGCCATCAGGGAGATGCAAATAAAAACCACAATGAGATATCACCTCACACCAGTCAGAATGGCCATCATCAACAAATCAACAAACAACAAATGCTGGCGAGGATGTGGAGAAACGGGAATCCTACTGCACTGTTGGTGGGAATGCAGACTGGTGCAGCCACTATGGAGAACAGTATGGAATTACCTCAAAAGATTAAAAATGGAACTGCCTTTTGAACCAGCGACTCCACTACTAGGATTATACCCGAAGAACCTTAAAACACCAATTCAAAAGAACTTATGCACCCCTATGTCATAGCAGCCCTGTTTACAATAGCTAAGTGCTGGAAACGACCTAAGTGCCCATCTGTAGATGAGTGGATCAAAAAACTGTGGTACATTTACACAATGGAATACTATGTAGCAGAAAGAAAGAAGGAACTCCTGCCATTTGCAACAACATGGATGGAACTAGAGAGAATTATGCTTAGTGAAATAAGCCAGGCAAAGAAAGAAAAATACCATATGATATCACCTAATACAGGAAACTAAAGAACAACACAAACAAAAGAATAGAACAAAGAGCAGAATAGCAGTCAATAGGGGAGAGGGGGGAGGGAGAGAAGGGGGATAAGTAAGGGAAGGGTTTAGTCAAAGAACGTATATAAATGACTCATGGACATGGACAATGGGGAGGGATATGATTGCGGGAGGGGGGGTGGGTTGGGTGGGGGAGAAAAATTGGGAGAAAAGGGGACAACTGTAATTGAAAAACCAAAAATAAAATTAAAAAAAAAGAAAAACTTCATAATTTAAAGACCTCTAAATCTATCAGATTCTTTTATTCTATAGAGACTTTGAATCTTCTATTTCCAATGCCCTTCGTATCCATCGTAGCTGAAGATAAACTACTTCTCTGTTACTATGTTTTGTCTCCATTTTTTCTGGTTAGGAGTTTAGTTGAAAATCACAGGGTGATTTCTAACTAATTTAAACAAAATATTATTTATGAAAGTATATTCAGAACTTCATTGGAATCTCAAGGAGAGTCAGAGAACTAGACTTAAAATGCTAAGTTGCTAAGTAGCTAGTAATACAGCACATGGGAACAACGCCCATCCACCTGTGGGGAAATGTCCTATTGAAAGCACCAGTTCTGCCATGCCCCTCTGTTTATCTTCAAGCATACCTATGGCCAGACAGGCCAGCACCAAAAACTCAGAAGAACCAGAACCACTCTGCAACCACACTTGCCAGGATCTCTGTAGGGCCACATCCTAACATTGCTCCTTTCCTCACCCATATCTTGTCCAGGGTCCTCCAAATGGGGAAGTCTAAGTCATGAGCTTTTATACCTTATGTAACAAGGAATTCTGATGCAGTCTTTTGCATCATATTTTGATGCAGGACTCAAAATATGGAAACTATGAAGACATAGAGAGTGTTTTCAAAAGATATTGTGAAGCCATAGGTGCCTACTGTACCCATTGGAACATGGATTACATAAACTGAAGTGGATAATATGATGAGCCACAGAAAGGGCCTGGGACAGTGTTCTCATTGTGTAGCATTCTTACCTCTCCTCACTTGGAGAATAGAACAATTATTCTAGTCCACATGCTTTTCTTTCTTAAAAGTATTTTATTAAGTGTGCTGTTACAGTTGTCCTAATTTTTCTCCCTGTGACCCCCCATGTAGCATCCCCAATGCTCCTAAGGGAATTCTCACTTTGTTCATGTCCATGGGTCATGTATGTTCTTTGGCTACTCCATTTCCTATGCTTTTCATGACTTTGAATATTTCTTGCCAATCCCTTCTTGCCTGCAAAGTTTCTTTTGAGAAATAAGCTGACAGTCTATGGGAACTCCCCTGGAGGTAGCTACCTTCTTTTCTCTTGCTGCTTTTAAGATTCTTTCTTTATTTTTAAATTTGTCATTTTAATTATGATGTGTCTCAGTGTGGATCTGTTTATGTCCATCTTTTGGGGGACTCTCTGTGCTTCCTAGACTTGCATATCTATTTCCTTACCAAATCAGAGAAGTTTTCTTTCATTATTTTTTCAAATAGATTTCTAATTTCTTGCTCTTTCTCTTCTCCTCCTGGCACCCCCATGATGTTAATGTTGGACCTCTTGAAGTCGTCCAAGAGGTTTCTTACACTATCCTCATTTTTTAAAATTCTTTTTCCTTCTTGTTGTTCTGGTGGTTGTTTTTGCTTCCTTATATTCCATATTATTGATTTGATTCTTGGCTTCATCCACTCTACTGTTGATTCACTGTAAATTGTTTATTTCCATTAGTATATCCTTCATTTCTGCCTGGCTCTTTTTCATGCTCTTGAGGTACTCACTAAGTTCCTTGAGCATCCTTATAACCAGTGTTTTGAACTCTGCATCTGATAGATTGCTCATCTCCATTTCCTTTAGTACCTTTTCTGGGGTTTTCACCTGTCCTTTAATTTGGGCCATATTTCTTTGTTTCCTAATTTTGGGAGCTTCCTTGTGTTTCTTTCTATGTATTAGGTAAAGCTGCTATGGCTCTGCCTCTTTGTAGTGTGGTCTGTAGGCTCCAGTGGCATAGCCAAGCTCGGTACTTGAGGTTTGCTCTTCATGTGGGCTGAGTACACCTTCCTCTTGTAGTTGAGACTTACTTGCTTTTGGCAGGTTTATGTGAGGGATTTACCTAGGCCAGGCAGCTGCAATGACTGGCTATGACCACTGACCACCAACCTCTACCCTCAGTGGAGGATCAGCTGTGCAGGGGCAAGGTGGTGGTGCTCTGATGTGGTTGTAGCTGTCCATTGGGTGCGCTGGCCCTGGGGTTTCCCAGGTGGTGCAGGTCAGGGTCAGCCACCACCTGTGTTTCACCTGGGGCCACCCAGCAGGAGCTACAGAGCAATCTGCAGATTACTACTAATTGTGCTGGGCTTGGAGGTTCCCAGGCAGAGCCAAACTGTGCTCCAAAGCTGACTGCTTCTGGTGCCAGGCCTGGGCTTGCTTAGCCAAGAGGTATAGGACTGGGGGCAGGCCCATAGGTTGGGTGGGGCAGAGTCTCAGGTAAATGCTAGGGTGGGGCGAACAGTGTTAGCTAAATTTATGGAGTCTTAGATATGTCTCCTGCCTACTGGTTCTGTGGCTCTGTGGAGCAGGGCTCAGAGAAGGCACTATGGCCTCTGCCCATCTTTCTGTCTAGGAGAAAGCTATCCTGCAGCTCTTGTCCTGATACCAGACACTTCAGTTCCTCTCTGTATGCCACCAGTGCCTTTCAAGCTGCTACCTCAGTGGTGCTGGAGCTTAGAGGGAGTGTGTCTGGGTAAGTTTGGCACAGGCCATTTAACAGGAACTGCTAGGGAGTTCAGTAGTTCTTTTCACTGACTCCAAACCTGCTGGTTTTTACAGCCAGAAGTTATGGGGACTTCTTTCCCTGGCACTGGTACCCTGGGCTGGGGGTCTGGTGTGGGGCTAGGACCCTTCACTACCAAGATATCCCTCTCAAACTTTTATCCACCACACATGGGTGTGGGGCCTGCCCATTACACATTTATGCACCTCTGCACCTCTGCATCTCCTACCCTTCTGGATTGATGTGGCTTCTTTAGTTCCATAGTTGTTGGATTTCCATTCAACTCGATTTCTGATGGTTCTGAGTCATCTTTGGTCTGTAGTTTAGTTGTAATTTTGATGTGGTTGTACAAGGCAGGCGGCCTCCTTCTTGACTGGAAGCCCCCACATGATTTCATTACACCTTCTCTGTGTCAAAAGTTCCAGAACAGACTAAATATTCATAGGCATATAAAGGTTATATTTTCTGGGGTGTCCTTTTTAAAATCACTGGCTTGTTTTTTGAAAATGAATCTATATTACAAGGTCCAAAATATTTCCTGTTTTCTCACTTGTCATATCAGCAAAAATTAGATAAAGGGGGACAACATTCTGAATTTTTTAAAAAGCACCCTGTATTTGGATTGTAAAAAATATGGTTTCATCAGACATTGTTTTGGTGCCGTGGGAACTCATCTTTTCTCCATTAAATATATTTTAATATTTGGTAATTATCCAATTTTAAGTTAGTGAAACAAGTTCTCTACAAAAGGTACCCAATCTTAATGTTTTTACACATTTTATATCAACTTCATATGCTAATAGAACAGCAAGTCCTCCTGATCATACTCAGAATAGGCAAAACATCAACTCTTTTTCAGTAAAAACAACCAGTTCAAGAAGATAGCATGCAAGGCCAAAGTTTTCTGGAATCCTGATAGATTGAGATTTTTCACTCAGGCTTTTGAGTACTACTTGAGTTAGGAAGATAATCTGTTGCAGTAACTTCCTCCACTGATTCAGAGAATAACGAGACTTCCTATTGCTCCAACAACTCAGATTCCACCAGTATGAAAGCACGTGCTCAATGTCCAGTACAATCAGCCTCACAGATGACAACACAGCTCAGGTCACGCCTTTAAACATTACCATTTCATCCTTTGCTGTGATGTTATTCACAAGTCTACCTTCAAAAGGAGTAATTGTTTTTATTCCCTATGAAGATGTCCACAGGGCTGCAAATCTCCCAGTATACCGAGCAGCCTTCTAGAAGCCATACACCATAGAAAAAGAGGAAAATCTGCTGTTCCTGAAAAAGACAAATGGCTACACTCTCTGTGGAATATTTTTGGCAAAAATAGAGAAGATTAAGTTGATCTACTAGTGTTAGACAGTTCTGTTGCATTTGTCTAATTCTTTTGGCAGAGAAAAACAACACAGTGTTACAGACCTGAAATATCTCACATCCTATTCTATGCCTTACCCAAAGAGCCTATTTATCATCTGTTATAAACAGTCCCTTGGTGCTCTCTGCCGTCTCATCCCAGCTCACAAGTAGAAATGATCCTGAAGCCTTAATTGCTTTTTATAGGTCATCATCACTGTCATCCAGTGTTGAGGAGCAACATTTAAAAAGGCATGTGATGTAATCAGATGTCAGAGTGCTCAGCTTTTTCCTTGTAAGACAACCCTGACTGTCAAATGGAAGAGAAGTACTACAGCGGAAAGATACGCATGTCTGAATACAAGCAGATGCTCAGAGTTCTTTAATGATAAAGAAAGCAAAGAAAATGGAGAATTGACTCAAAAAGAATGAGGGAGGCATATCCTAATTAGCAAGTAATTTCATTTCTTTGCTGTGCCTGGACATTATACTAAATAAATTCAAAATGCAATTGCCAAAGCCGCTGAGGAAAGAACTGCTGCAGTTCTGCTTAAAAGCCTAATCATGAAGAACTAGAAGTAGGGGTTTGAAAGTGGGGTTTCATTTATGTGAGAAACAGAGTAAATGCGATCACAGGAAGAGTCAGGCAGTGGCTCCATACTTGTTCTTCAAAAGCTGGGCAGAGACACAAATGGTCAGGAAATCAGAAAAGCTCTCTTTATATATATATTTTATTGATTATGTTACTACAGTTGTCCCAAATTTTCCCCCATTGCCCACCTCCTCCCAGCACTCCCCACTTCCTCAGGGAATTCCCCCATGGTTGTTCATGTCCATGGGTCATGCATATAAGTCCTTGGCTACTCTATTTCTTATACTGTACTTTACATCCCCATGGCTGTTCTGTAACTACCTATTTATACTTCTTAATCCCCTCACCTCTTTATCCATTCCCCCACACCCACCTCCCATCTGGCAACCATCAAAATGGTCTCCATATCTAAGATTTTGTCTCTGTTCTTCCTGTTTGCTTACTTTGTTTTCTTGATTCACTTGTTAATAGATATGTATTTATTGCCATTTTATTGTTCATGGTTTTGATTTTCTTTTTCTTAAATAAGCCCCTTTAACATTTCATATAATAATGGATTGGTGATAATGAACTCCTTTAGTTTTTTTCTTGTTTGGGAGGCACTTTATCTACCCTTCAATTCTAAATGATACTTTTGCTGGGTAGATCAATCTTAGCTGTAGGTCCCTGCTTTCATGACTTTGAATATTTCTTGCCAATCCCTTCTTGCCTGCAAAGTTTCTTTTGAGAAAGAAACTTTGACAGTCTTATGGTAACTAGCTCCTTTTCATTTGCTCCTTTTAATATTCTTTCTTTATCTCTAACCTCTGGCATTTTAATTATGATGTGTCTTGGAGTGGGCCTCTGCATTCATCTTTTTTGGACTCTCTGTGCTTCCTGGACTTGCATGTCTATTTCCTTCACCAAATTAGGAAAGTTTTCTTTCATTATTTTTTCAAATAGATTTCCAACTTCTTACTCTTTATCTTCTCCTTCTGGCAACCCTATGATGTGAATGTTGGAATGCTTGAAGTTGTCCCAACAGCTGCATACACTATCCTCATCTTTTTGGACTCTTTTTTTCTTCTTGTTCTGATGGTTGTTTTTTGCTCCCTTACATTCCAAATCACTGATGTGATTCTTAGCTTCATCCACTCTACCTTTATTCCCCTGTAAATTTTTCTTTAATTAGTGTATCCTTTGTTTCTGACTGGATCTTTTTTAACACTGTTGAGGTTCTCACTAAGTTCCTTGAGTGTCCTTATAACCAGTGTTTTGAACTCTGCACCTGATTGCTTATTTCCATTTTGTTTAGTTCCATTTCTGGAGTTTTGATTTGTTCTTTCATTTGGGCCATGGTTCTTTATCTCATTTTGGCAGTCTCCCTGTATTTGTTTTTATATATTAGGTAGAGCTGCTATGACTCCTTGTCTTGGTAGTATGGCCTAATATAGTAGGTGTCCTGTAGAATCCAGTGGCAAAGCCTCCCCTATCACGCAAGCTGGGTACTCAAGGTGCACCCTTTGTGTGGGGTGAGTATACTTTCCTCTTGTAGTTGAGCTTTGATTGCTGTCGGCAGGTGAAAGGGAGCAATTTATGCAGGTCAGGCAGCTGCAAGGACTGGCTGTGACCACTGACCACCAAGTTCCACCCTCTGTCAAGGATCATCTGTGCAAGGGCAGGGTAGTGGTGCTCTAAAAGGGTAGCTGCCTACTGGGTGTGCTGGCTCTGGGGCTTTCCAGGTGGTGCAGGCCAAGGTTAGCTCTGACCTGCTCTGCCTGGGGCTATCTTGCCTGAGCTATAGAGCATTCTGAGATGGCTGCTACTTGTGCTGGGCTTGGCAATTCCCAAGAGAAGCCAAGCTGTGAATCTATAGTGTGGCTGCTGCTAGTGCCAGGCCTGGGGTCACTTAGGAAGAGGTATGGGACAGGGCGGTGGCTAGGGGCTTACTGAGGCCGGCTGTTGCTTGTTTGAGAGGATTTAGGAAGTTGTGAAACAGGAGCCAAGATCACCATTCATATGGAAAAGGAGCTTGGGTGGGATGGAGTCTGGGGATCACCAGGGTGAGGCAAGTAGTGCTAGCCAGGTTGATGGTATCTCAGATATGGCACTAGCCTGCAGGCTCTGTGACTCTGTTGGGGGAGTGTTTGAAAAGGGACAATGGCCTCTGCCCACCTTTCTGTGTGGCACAAAGCTGTCCCCCAGCTGTCACCTTGATTCCAGACACTTCAGTTTCTGCCTACATGCCACTGATGCCTTTCAAGATGTTAACCCAGTGCTGGAGCTCAGGGGGAGTGGGTCTGAATAAGTGTGTGTGTGGTTTCTTTAAGAGGAACTGCTTCAGACTTCAGCGTTTTTGTTTTGATTTTAGTATTTTATTTATCTTTAGAGAGAGGGGAAGGAAGGGAGAAAAAGAGGGGGAGAAACAATCGATGTATGAGAGATACATCCATTAGTTGCTTTCTGCATACCTGCAACTGGGGACCTGGCCTGCAACCCAGGCATGTGCTCTGACTTGGAATCGAACTAGCAACCCTTCAGTTCACAGGCCGGCACTCAATCCACTGAGACACACCAGCCAGGGCTCCAGCAGTTTCTTCCACTGCCTCAACCCCATTTGTTTTTAGTCAGAAGTTATGGGGACTTATCTTCTTGGCACTGATACCCTAGGCTGTGGGGCCTGGTGTGGGGCTAGGATTACTTGCTCCCAGTATATCCCTCTCAAATTTTTGTCCATCACACATGGATGTACAACCAGTTCATTTTGCATCTCCATCCCTCCTACCAGTCTGAATGGATGTGGTTTCTTTAATTTCATAGTTGTCAGACTTCCATTCAACTCTATTTCTGATGGTTCTGAGCGATGGTTGTTCTATATTTTAGTTGTAATTTTGATGTGGTTATGTGAGGAGGCAAGTCATTTTACTTATGCTACTATCTTGACTGGAAATCCAGTTAGCTTTTTTTCATTGGGTTGAATATAACTTGGTGAAAGAGACACCCAGGAGCTAATCTTCCAAGATGATGATGATGATTCAGAATATGCTTTCTTCAGTGTGCACCAATGGGGCTTCAGGCTAAGGTCATTAACAAAGCAAGGAAGCAAGGTCAAAGAAGATAAAGGAACTAAGAGAGTCATTCCCAAGGTGCAATGTGAGGAGAGGCAGAACCATTGCAGATTTCAATCAGAAAGGTGTGAGGGAAGCCCCAGCAGAGTATGTTGCTTTTGTAGAGACAGGGACACCATTTAAAGATGGAAATAGCTAGGACTTTAGGCTACCCACCTACTGGCATCAATTTGTTCATCCTGTGCCAAAGTCCATGATACCCACATTTGTGACCAACACAGTACCCTCTGGGCAGTGAAGTGACTCTGGGAGTGTTCAGCTATGTCCTGGAGCAAGTGGGATTCATGGTCCTGAAGTCCTTCTCCTGCAGGCTCTCCGGGCTTCTGCAGACAGCTACTACAGTACTCATTGGCTATAAGAGCCAACTCTGGCTCTTATATTCAAATTCTAGAAGTCATGGGTGCAAATTAAGTATCATCAAATCATGGGAAAAGGAAAAAAATAAAGGATTGAAGAATAAAGCTCTCAGGAAATTCTATCCTAAATGAAATTTAAGTATGTCTAGGGAGCACTAGAGGAGCCAGCTGATACTTAACAGACAGTGTGTTGTAGCAGTCAAATAAACCTAGGTTCAAGTCCTACCCATTCCATTAACTGCTTGTGGGAAAGTTACTAAAATTGTCAGAGCTTCAAGTTTTTTTTAACACCAAAATAGTGATGATCTCTGCTTCATGTAATTTACAGGAGAAAACAAATGTAAAGCATCTTTGTACAACTTCTTCACTTAATAAATGTTAGTTTAAAAAAAGAAAACTTAAGGGCAATTTATTGGAAGAAAAACATCAGAATGTGAGCTAGAAAAATTTATATCAGTGGTAACAAAGGCAGACAGGTATACTGCCTTTGTATTACAATATAAAGTGACTTTACCTCTATATTGATTATAAATCCTGCTGTACTTAAAATTTTTTTTCTGCTTGACTTCATTCTTTTTTTCTTTTACCTATTTTCAATCTGCAAATCTGGTGTGCTATTTAAAGACTAACATAGATTGGCCATCTAGGCTAATGACCAGAATTCCTCCCAATATTTGTTCATACTTTCAACCAGTAGGTATTTATTGAGCACCTACTATGTGCTATGAGAGACAGCAAGGATCCAATACGCAGACTGGTTTCTTCTTTGCTGGGAAGTATAGTTCAATTGGTGAAAGAGACACACAGCCTCCTACTGCAAGATAATTGAAGGGAAGTACCATTTCACACCTTGAAAGTTCAGTTACCTTATGAAATATTTCTTTGCCACATCATTGGCAAAAATGTTTCTGAATGAAAGAAAAAAGAAACAAAGGAAGGGAAAGAGAAGGAGGGAAGTGTGTCACCAGAAAATAAAAAATAAATGTGAATATGCTAAGTCTCTGCCCCTTCCTCATTGACATTTGACAGCAATCCAAGTAGACCTACCCTCCCCCCAGTGCTGCCACAGGATTAGTAAAGTATTCACAGGCAGAGTTTATTGAATAACCTTGTTAATGGTGACCTTCCTGGAAACTGCCAGAATCTGAGGTTTTCCACCCCCTCCCCCAGCCCTTTGAAGCAACAATGCTTTATCAGCTTTTCTACATAACGACCTATGGAAATGAGCCAACCAGGGAAAAATGACTCCATTTACTTAGCTCTGAGCTACAGATGGCCCTGTGAACACTGAGCTAATGGAAAACTAACACAGGCTGGTCCAGGTCAACAGCTGTTTCCATTGTAATTGCGGCCTGTGAGACACAGGTGTATTTCATGGGCCCTTATGTAGACTGCCATCTGTTCATGAATGTTTTTCATTTCCTTTAAATATGAGGAAAGATACCAGGAATTGGAAGTGCAAGTGTATTATGAACATCAACTTTCCTTTCTCAGGCCTGCGTGGTTGAAAAGCCCTCCGTTTGATTTACATCGTGAGCAGGTGATTCTAAGGCCCAGCACCTCAAGCCTTCTCATTACTCTTCTATGTGAGATAGGATTTTCCATCATTCTGCTTGAAGATTTGTTATTTATGTGTTCTCATAATTTAATCACATTAAATCTATCCAGTGTAATAGTTGCACCATGTAGTAGAAGCAGTCATTAAGCATTTACAATCTGAACTCTTCACTATATTCCCAGCCTAAATATGAAGATGGCACAGACAAAGCAACAGTATTTTCCATTCCTAAGCCTACCCATACTGTGAATCAGTGCCCCCTTCCCTCTGAATTTCAGTATTCTGAGTCTAGAGACTAGATACAGTTGTGGGGGAGAGAGTTGAAAGACCAACCTGATCCTGCAAGGGTGTTTGGCAGCTCCAGACTGCTCTTTTTCATTTATCAGAGTTCTTATTGCCTGTAGTCCCATTTTGGGGCCTTTAGCTGAAATTACAAGATAATAAAAAAATTCCATCCAATACCCTATTATACATGTTTTTTCTTCTTTTTTATTCTCTCTTTCACTCCAGAAATATCCAGCAAATACCATGGCTATTTTAGTCATTGGTTTATCCCCAGAGCCTCTAATAGTGTGTGGTTCTACTACTGCCTAACACAATCTTCTTTTGGGCAAATCATTTAACTTCTCTGGGTTTGAGTTTCATCACTATTTACTAGATTGCTTTTCTACAGTAAACTCTAAAAGATGGTTAATGGCTCCTATTAGCACTTCCATATCACTAGAAAAATGATGATACTCCTTAGTCATTTGGATCCTCTTTTATTTAGTCTGAAGTATATAAAGTTACATTTTGAAGGTCAAAAACAGTTGAATAGCAGTAATTTCATATGACTTAACCTGACTCATTCCATAAATTTTTATTGAGCACCTCTTCCTTATGTGCTAGGCACTGTTGTCAGATATGGGGAATATAGTTAAAAAAAAAAGAGAAATAAAGTCATATTTTCATTGACCTTTCATTCTTACTGGGGAAAACAAAGAATAAACACATTAACAGATGAAAATATAATCAGTCAATCAGCAAAGGGCACCAGGAAGAAAAATAAAGCAGGATAGAGACAGAGTTACTTGAGGACTCCTGGAAAGAGATGGACTAAATGAAATTTACCTACTGAATGTTGAGACTCTCAGCCATTTTCCCTTACTTGGTTCCAGGATTTCCGGCAGTGGGATGATTAGATATTAGAAAGAGGATTGAAAGGCTTTCCTTCACTGAAGAATATGATTATCTCAAGAAGAAAGATCTAAAGATATTAATGTTGAGTATTCATTAACAAAATGGCTCAGCCAGATCATGTTAGAAGGAAGCCCAGCCACCCAGCTTCCAAAAGAGATTTTTTGGGTCCAGTGCTTAAATATAAACAGGCATCCAGGACTATCAGATATTTGAGGATAGCTACTAATTAAGGTTAGAGAACAAAGCCAATAAGCAAAACGATTACTTAGAGGAAACAAAGACTTTACAAGGAGAAGAAAATGTCAAAAAAAAAAATTTGATATCCTCAGAGAAGAAATAGATATTTAAATGTTTAAATAAAAATTTAGAGGGTAAAACAATTTTAAGAAATAAAAAATGCTGAAAAAAGGGGAAAAAGTCAGTAAAAAGGTTGCATGATAATCTTTCAGGAACTAAGTCAAAAATACAGAAAATATTAAAAAGTCAGCAAAAGTATAAAAATCAGCAATAAAAAACATATAAAATATGTAGGTAAAATAGACAATAATCCAAAAGGTTATCCAAATAAAAAAAATCTAAAATAAAGAGAATATTGAGGAAAGGAATAAAATCACTAATTAAATAATTCAAAGAGTTACTGATAGACACAGCATTGTGAACTTTCAGAACTCTGGACACAAATGGCATTTTCAAAAAGGGAAGAGAATAGGGTTTGCATGGCAGCAATAGTAGATTTTAAGAAAAAAATGAAGCAATATTTTCTACTAGGAGAAATTCTCTCCAGCTTAAAATTTTATACCCAATTAAATGTAGGGGTAGAATAAAAATATTTTTAGACAATTAAGTTTTTGAAACATTAATTTGAGACTTTCTCAGAAAAGTAATACAACAGGTTTTCTATACAAGGAGGCAAATCAAAAAAGTTGTTCGTATGAAAAATACAATAATTAACAATAATACAAAATAAACTTTTGTGTACTCACGACTGTAAACCTACTTTTGCCATTACCATATACACAGGATCCAAGGCACAGGGGCTATTGAGAGAGGGAATAAGACTCCCCCTGCACACACAGTGAAAGGAAACGCCAAGCTCACAGCTCTGCAGCAGGCTTAGAGGTCAATCAGTCCCTAATGGAGTGGGTGGGAGGCTCTGAGAGTAAAGATGGAATGCTTTTGAGATTTCTACACTACAGAGTGGGTTTAGAGAATAACTATATAAAAATTAAAGCATTTTTCCACTTTTCAAAATGATTTTTTTTTTTTTTTTTTTGAGATGGGGAGCGAAAGAGATGGATTTGCTGTTCTACTTATTTATGCATTCATTTACTGTTTCTTGTATGTGCCCTGTTGGGGGGATTGAACCAACACACTTGGAGTATTGGTACAAGACTAACCAAGTGGGCTACCCTGCCAGGGCTTAAACAATTTTTTCAGAGAAAATATAATTAGTAACTCCAGAGTAAAACAGAAAGTAAAAGGAAGGGAAGAAAAGGATAAGTAATTAGAGTATATGGTATAGCTGTGAAAATATTTATATAGTACTATGAGAATATTGAATATTAATATAATCAAATTAATTATATGTGGATGAGAGGGACACCAGGGAGAGGGTATAAAAGTGTTTTAGACCTTCACCCCCATAGTGGGAAGTCAATGTAGTCAATGTTTAATGCCTAAAGCCAAGATTGAGAATATACACACACACACATGCACACACACAAATATATTTAAAAACTGTTCAAATTTTGAACTATTCAAAAAGATGTTCAATTCTGAGACACTGGTTCATATTTCAAAATTTCTATAATTGGATATGTCTCAACCCATAGAGTGTTACAGTGGCAGCATTTATTGCAGTATAGAATCATAGACGTTGTTGATTTAATAAAAATTCGGTCATTATCAGAAGAATCAGATAAAGGAGTTCAAAGTGGCTATCTCCTGGAAGCAGTAAAGAAAGGGAGGATAGCAATAAGGGACTACTGTTTTAGTAACAACTTTTTGAAATTATTTGACTCCTTAAATTATGTATACGTATATTTTATTTTAAAAAATAAATGTTTTTAAAAAAACTCCTGTTGGTTGCTTTGTGGAGAAGTGTCTCTAAGAGGGCAAAATTGTGAGGAAAGGGATGACTATGAGCTCTTGCTTAGTCCAGAGAGGGACTGGTGATGGCTTGGGCTAGACTGAGAACAGCGTAGGTAACAATAAAAGGTCAGATTCTGAACATATATTTTAAATAAATCTGACCACATTTACCAATGCATTGAGTGTGAAATAAAGATGAGAGTCAAACATAACTGAGCGGTAAGAAGAATGAAGTTTTAATTACTTGAGATGACAGGAAAAGCAGAAGGAAGCGGGGAGATCAAGAGTGCAGCTGTCATGCCCGTTTGGATGCCTATTAGACATCTAAGTGGAAGTGGATAGTAGGCACACTACCTACACAGATCTGGAGCTCTGTTCTAGCTATGCTGAAGGTAAAATTTGAGTTTGACTCTTCACTTCCCTACCCGGTCCCCGCTTTAAACAGTATGGTCATTTTTTTATTTTTATAGAGAGTAATAAACTAAGTCTTAGTTTTGTTTAGGCACTTAAAGTTGCTAAGTATTCTTTTTTAAAATTAATCATTTGCAAGTGTTTGCCTCTGTCTGGTATTGTCAGCAAATGTTGACCATGACCAGGTAAGACTGCATACTTGTCCAGAAAACCTAAGCATGCCTTACCTAGACTTGTTATTTTTGGCAGAATTAATTCTAGTCTAGGTATTTTTAAAAAGGGTTTTATAACCCCACTGGTAGAAACATACTTCTTCTTGGAGAAAATGTTAAAACCAGATCCCCTATTGCGCTGAACCATGGATGTCACATTTCTAACGTAACACAGCCAAACCAGCCTGCTGAAACCCCTTGTACAGTTGACAGGTACACTATTAATCAGTTACATTATGTCTAATTCCCTGAAGCTCCCTCCTCACACATACACTCACCCCAAGGCAATTAAAGATAAATACATTCATGTCAGTTAAAGTAACTCTTGCTTCTTTCTTCAGAGTAACACTAAAGTCAGGCCCTGATTTTAACCTCAAATCAGACTTTTTAAAAAGTAAGATCTAATTGATACAACATTGTATGAAGTTTAAGGTATACAACATGTTAGTCTGATACATTTATATATGGTTATAGTCAACAATACTGTTTTATAAACTTAAAATTGCTAAGAGACGAGATCTTAATTTTTACCACACAAAAAGGAAAGATAATTATGTCATATGAGAGGAGTTAGCTAACACTCAGATGGTGATCATATTGCAATATATAAATGTATCTCATCCGGTTTTTTAGTCTACACTACACATTTCTCCTTTAACACTCTGAGAGCCACAAAGGAAATTCTTCCTTTCTAACCAAGGAAGCATATCAAGCTGATAAAGTCTTAACCACCATGGAGAAAGACTCTTTGAGGACTTCTTCCTTGGCTACCACATTCTGCCCACCTCATGGGTGATGAGCAGATCTGGTAGACCCATCCACTATCCTAAGCATTGGAATGATCCTCTAAAATGTGATTGGCAGCATGGGGAGCACACGCAAATGCTAATCTAAGATGAGGAGTCAGAGGAAAACAAACGTTCAGCCTCAGTTGTTTTGGTCTCTGTGGCCGAAGACATTTGTTAGTTTACCTTCCTCAGCAACAAACAAGTGCTGGTGAGAATATGGAGAAAAGGGAACACTAGTGCGCTGTTGGTGGGAATGCAGACAGGTGCAGCCACTGTGGAAAACAGTATGGCATTTCCTCAAAAAACTAAAAATGGAACTGCCTTTTAATCAAACAATTCCACTGCTGGGATTATACCCAAAGAATTCTGAATCACCAATTCAAAAGAACCTATGCACCTCTATGTTCATAGCAATGCTATTTACAATAGCCAAGTGCTGGAAACAGCCTAAGGGCCCATCTGTAGATGAGTGGATCAAAAAACTGTGGTACATTTACACAATGGAATCGTCGGCGGCGGCAGCCGTCCGTCTCGAGAGACGATGGTGTAGCTTCTTAAGAGTCTATCTGCACCGCCGAGAATGGCTGTGCAGTCCGACTCGGGAGTGACACCGTATCTGTCTCCTCCCGTGTTGAATTGACATCTTGCGATGACGCTGAAGCTACAGAGCCTGGGCAGGGTGATATGGAGGGTCTGCTGTTGCCCATGCAGCAGACCCCCCCTCTCTTCGCAGCTGAAGGGTCCAAGGGAAAGACGGAGTCAATACAGCTTGGCTTCAGGTGCGCCGCAGGAGTTGCCGGTGTTGACTACAACGTCAAACCGCCTTAGGGACTCCGGCTCCGGATTTTCTGTCGGGGTTTACTCCCTTAGCCTTTCCCCTGAAGAGGTATGCCGCAAGGCAGCGGAGGTTTTTTGGAGTCAGAGTTTTCCTTCTCTGATGTGCCCTGACTGGAAGATCGAACCAGCGACACTTAGCTCGCAGGCCGACGCTCAATCCACTGAGCTAAACCAGCCAGGGCCAACACAATGGAATGCTACACAGAAAAAAGAAAGAACTCCTACCCTTCACAACAGCATGGATGGAACTGGAGAATATTATGCTAAGTGAAATAAGCCAGGTGGTGAAAGACAAATGCCATATGATCTCACCTATAAGTTGAACCTAATGAGTAAAACAAACGAGCAAAATAGAATCAGAGATGTGAAAATAAAGAACAAACTGACAATGACCAGAGGGGAGGGGGAAGGGGGATAACAAGGGAAAGAAGGGAAAGGGTCTAGTCAAGGAACATGTATAAAGGACCCATGGACATGGACAATGGGGTGGGGACTGACTGTGGGAGCTGGGGGTGGAGAAAGGCAGGGGAGAGCAACTGGAGAAAAATTGGGAAAACTGTGATTGAACAATAATAAAATAAAATAAAATTTATAAAAATCTAGAGAACTTTTCATTTTTTGGTACATTTTTTTTTTGAAATTCTAATTCCTCCATCCTTAAGCACCTGAAATAAAATATTTGATCATTTCTATCTCTACCTCTAATCACTTAAACAAAATATTTGATCATTTTTATAGCAGTATATAGGTGAGTAACCTGTTCAGAAGGAAAACTCTGACTCCAAAAAACCTCCGCTGCCTTGCGGCATACCTCTTCAGGGGAAAGGCTAAGGGAGTAAACCCCGACAGAAAATCCGGAGCCGGAGTCCCTAAGGCGGTTTGACGTTGTAGTCAACACCGGCAACTCCTGCGGCGCACCTGAAACCAAGCTGTATTGACTCCATCTTTCCCTTGGACCCTTCAGCTGCGAAGAGAGGGGGGGTCTGCTGCATGGGCAACAGCAGACCCTCCATATCACCCTGCCCAGGCTCTGTAGCTTCAGCTTCACTGGAGAGGACACTCCAGCGTCATCGCAAGATGTCGATTCAACACGGGAGGAGACAGATACCGTGTCACTCCCGAGTCGGACTGCACAGCCATTCTCGGCGGTGCAGATAGACTCTTCAGAAGCTACACCATCGTCTCTCGAGACGGACGGCTGCCGACGATATAGTCAAACATAAAAGAATAAGTGCGCTATTTTCACCAATTTCCAGTGACAACTTAAAGACTATTTTCTACCAATTTTCCTTGCTACACCCACATTACCTTTTCTTGTCAATGTTTCTTTCTTTTAAAAATGACTCCAGGTATTTTACAGGTGTGCAGTAGAAATACACACCATTTATCAATCAAGATAGGTTGATTACATTGTGGTTGTGGCAACAACTCCAAACCTCAGTGGCTTAAAGCAACATTTTCTTGCTCAATACATTTCCCTCATATGCCAGCTGAGGGCTCTGCTTCACCTTGCTTTGTCCTCACCTAGTGAGTGACCAGGCCTGTGACTGCAGCCACTGGCCACATTGCCAATTGCCAAGGTTCTTAAATTTCCACCTGGAGGGATTTTGTATGTCACTGCTGTTACATTTCTTTAACCAAAGCAAGTCATGTGACTAAACCTAACTGCAAGGGGTCAGATGAGTGTAATTTTTTTGCAAGTGGGATGCAGAATGTTAGTAAACATATAGTCTAATATACCCACTCAACCACAAAGTATAATGCATCTGCTTTCAAAGTCCGTAAGAGAGGAAATTTCTGTACATTTTGTCCAGATGTTGTTTAAAAAAAAATCTAAATTCTGAAATTCAAAGTCCCAAGTCATAGTCTCAACATTTACTTTGTATGTTTGTTAACCAAAAAGCTAATGGTGTCACATCTTATAGATAAATAAAGGTCATCATATCATTAAGTGTTTCTGTTTCAGACCACAGGAAAATGTGTGACATGGTTACCAAGGTTCTCCACTCTTAACGATGTTCTGCAAATGTCACCAGGGGAAACCGAGAGCCATTTTCAGGCTGCAAAAATCAGTTTAATTGTGATTGTGCAACAGTAATTATGCAATTGTTTTCCACCCTTCCTTTCTAACATCATGGGTGACAGTAAACATGCTGTTCCTTTTAACACAAATTCTACATGGCTCAGATAAATATTTGGGGATATATTGGGGCAGCTGAATTTGAAGCAGGAGTAGTGAAAGAAAACAACAGGTCAGGAATCATGGCCTTTCCCTTATAATGTGACAAATCAGGCAGTTTAGTCAGTTGCCAAATGTGTGAGTTGTGTATCCACAGTTTACTCTATCCCCTCTGTGGTACTGTGATGTAATAAGAAATATACATTTTTGGCTTTGTCCCCAGCTACTGTCACACAGATGCTAATAACCTAGGTATTTCTTGAGCAATAAGAATGAGAGTTTTTTTTGTTATTTATAATAAGCCCCTTTCAACCCTACCTGAGTTTATGCTAATGAGGCAACTCTTGGAGAATGGGGCTGGTTGCCAGAGGAACCAACCAAATAATTAAGGGGGTTGGAATTTTCATCCCCACCCACTGACCTCAAGGGAAGGGAGAGGGCCAGGAGGCTGGGTTAAGCACCAAGAGTCACTGATTTAACCAATCATGCCCAAATAACAAAAGCTCCACAAAAGTCCTTACTAAGGGGTTTTGGAGAATTTTTGGGTTGCTGAACTCATGCAGGACATGGAAGCTCCAAACTCCTTCTCTCATATGTTGCCCTGTATATCTCTTCCAACTGGCCATTCCTGAGTTTTATAATAAACTGGTAATTTAACTAAGTTGTTTTCTTAAATTCTGTGAACTGTATTAGCAAATTATCAAACCTAATGAGGGGGTGATGGGAACCTCTAATTTACTGCTCCCAAGTCAGGACCACAGGTGACAACATGGAGTTGTGATTGATGTCTGAGGTTGGCGGAGCTCACTCTTGAGCTGAACTCTTAACCTGCGGGGGCTGAGGTAAATCCAGGTAGTTAGTGTCATAATTGAATTATAGGACACCTAACTGATATTCAGAAAGTTGGAAAATTAGTGTGCGAAAAAACCCACACATTTGATATCACAAGTATCCTTTTCCCATCTCTGTAGGTTCCTGGTCCTCTGTGTAGGTTAGACTCATGGTATTTCTCACTCAGACTATTTCACTAGCTCCCTACTTTTTTATTTTGCCTCCACTCTCTCTTTCCACTCCAACTTTAATGCAGCAGCAAGACTTGCCTTACTAAAAGCCCAGTTCTGAGTGACAGTCACTATCAGAAAGGTGTGCACTGGTGCTTATTGCATACAGAATGCAGTCCAGTCCCTAAACACACCACCCTTCTCTCAACAACTTGGAGTCAAACTATTTTTCAGTCTTTATTTTTCATTGCACCTCAAATCATCTTTACCACTCCGTGGGGCTCTTCCCTGGTTTTAGTCTGCTTTTATTTTCAATGGCCCTCCAGAGGACTTTCCTTGGGGTGTTGGAGGTGGTCGTAATGCATTTCTGGGATGGCTCCTACTACTTGGGGAGTAGGGTGGCTGACTCACATTAAGTGAGGTAGAGATGTCAGAAGAGCCTCAGCATAGTTCTGAGGAAAATGTGTAAAGGCCCAGAGATGTGGGCATGTTTGAATGGTTCTTATATAATACCTGAGAAACCACCCACTGACAGAGGAGGAAAAAATATAGGCCAATTCTATAAGTGGATCAGCTTGGTATGTTGGTACAAACTAAAAATAGACTGTTGCTGGTCTCCCATGTACTGCATAACCCAGACATTGCTGCCCTAATGGAGACTGGAACAGCTTCTTGAAGGGACATCCCCATGAGATTGATGTGCTGCTTTCAGGATATAACACATAGCTTACGTCAGTGGTCACTGTGTGTTGCTCTGTCTCCAACAAGCAGAATATATGAATCTGGGAGCCAAGGGGTGCTATTAGAAAGAATCTGCTTATCTCATTCCCAGTGCCCCACTTGGAACTGAGTCCCACCACTGCCGCGTAAGGGAGCATGGATGTGACTCCTCCCTCAGATAAACTTCAGATGTGAGAGCAGCCCTGGCGGACACCTTATTTCTGCTCTGTGAGCCCTTGAGCCAGTGGCAATGAGCTAAGCTTTGCATGTACTCTTGACTCACACCAACTATGAGGCAGTGTTTGTTATAAGATACTAGGCTTTGGAGAAATTTGTGACTCAGTAATGAAGTCTGAATACAGCCTCCTGACTTGTTTCCCCTTCTGTATTCATTCTAACCTTCTCTAATCTGTCTTCTCAAGGACACCAAACTCTTATTTTAAAAGTGAAATTCAATAGTCATTTTCCTATTTAAACCCTTAAATTGCCTCCTAGTGCTGTTGGAATTAAGTCTGAAGTTCTTAGTCTGGCCTTTGAAGCCCCCATGATCCAGCCCCTGCCTGCTTTATGAGTCTCATTTTATATCATTCCTCACCTCACCTACCCCAATCCAACGGTGGCCTTCCTCCAGGTTTTGGCTGTTGTTTGCTTTCAACACACACTATTGCCTCTGCCTGAGTGTGCACCACCTTACTGTTCATCTGCTGATGGCTACCCTGCTGGATCCCCTCAGACGTAGCCTCCCTCTGTAGGCCCTACTGATCCCAATCCCGACTAAGTCAAGTCCACCTGGTACCTGTCCCATAACACTTACAAGACAAGCAGCATTTGTCACTATTTGTTCTGACCTTTCTGCCAAACTGTAAACTCCTTGAGGGCAGAGAAGAGAACTCCCTTGCAGATATTTTTATCACTGATGCTAGTATAGTGTTACCACTTAATAAGAATTTTATAAGGAAAGAAAGAAAGGAAAAAGGAATAATAAAAATATAATCTTTTGTACTGCATTATAAAATATGATCAATGATCCCATCACCTTAAAGCTTAGGAGGTATACCAAAAGGCATTCAGTGTTTTACATACCAAATATTTAAGACTGATTATTCACATGAAAGTCTTTTCAACCTATTTTATGATAGCAGTTTGAATTATACCAGATTTTATACATTCAAGTGCATATGTATGTTCAAATATTCTTTTCTCAACAAATATCTACTGAATATTTGCTCTGTGACAGGGAATTTTAACCCCTGAACATCAAGGGTAATAATGAAGTTTTTGGGCTGAGTAAATGAGAGGATGGTGATGCTGTTGACCAAGATGAGCGAAGGCTAAGGAGAGGCAGGTTATGGCAAATGTAAAAATACTTTTAATAAACTGAAAACATTATCAAAGCGTGCATTGTTGATTAAAAATTATTGTTGCTACTTCTATTTGGGGGGAAATATAATTATTTACACAATGGTAAGAAAATCAGAATTGGAAGTCCTGGAAACAATACCAGAGGACCAGACACCTAGTGATGGTGATTAGCTAAATAGCCTTGAGTAAATACCTTCCTTTCTGTTGGCTTCACATTGCTCATTTATAAAATGAAGTCTAAATGTCATAAGATTTCTTCTGGCTTAAAAATGTTATTATTGTTTCAGTCTAAACTCCACAAATGCATGAACATTCTCTGAGTGCAGGGATCTAGATTCTATACGTGTATTCAATTTTCATGAAAATTTAGCCCAGCACAAGTAGCAGCCATCTTAGATTGCATTATAGCTCAGGCAGAGTGGCCCCGGGCAAAACATAGGCAAAGGCTGACCTTGGCCTGCACCACTCAGGAAATCTCAAGGCAAGTACACCCAGTGGACAGCTATAGACCATGTCAGAGCAACACCACCCTGTCCCTGCCCAGCTTATCCTTCACAGAAGGCAGAGATTGGTGTTAAGTGGTCACAGCCAGTCCTTGCAGCTAACTGGCCTGAGTAAATCCCTTCACTGACCTGCCAACAGCAACCAAGGCTCAACTACAGAGGAGGGTATACTCAGCCAACATGAAGGGTGTAACTTGAATACCCAGCTTGGATGATAGGGGAGGCTGTGCCATTGGATTCTACGTGACACCTACTACATTAGGTCACACTAGTAAGACAGAGTCAAAGCAGCTTTACCTAATATGTAGAAACAAACACAGGGAGGCTGCCAAAATGAGGAGACAAAGAACCATGGCCCAAATGAAAGAACAAATCAAAATTCCAGAAAAAGAACTAAACAAAATGGAGATAAGCAATCTATGAGATGCATAGTTCAAAACATTGATTATAAGAATGGTCAAGGAACTTAGTGAGGACCTTAGCAGCATAAAAAAAGATCCAGTCAGAAATGAAGGCTACACTAATTGAAATAAAGAACAATTTACAGGGAAACAACAGTAGAGTGGATGAAGCTGAGAATCAAATCAATAATTTGAAACATAAGGAAGCAAAAAAACAATGATGAGAACAACAAGAAGAAAAAAGAATACAGAAAGACAAGGATAGTGTAAGCAGCCTTTGGGGCAACTTCAAGCATTCCTATATTCACATCATGGGGGTGCCAGAAGGAGAAGAGAAAGAGCAAGAAATTGAAAATCTATTTGAAAAAATAAAAAAACTTCCTTAATTTGGTAAAAGAAACATGTAAGTTCCAGAAGCACAGAGTCCCAAACAAGATGGATGCAAAGAGGCCCACTCCAAGACACATTATCATTAAAATGCCAAAGGTTAAAGCAGCAAGAGAAAAGGAGCTAGTTACCTACAGGGGAGTTCCCATAAGATTGTCAGCTGATTTCTCAAAAGAAACTTTGCAGGAAGGAAGGGACTGGCAAGAAATATTAAAGTCATGAAAAACAGGAACCTATAGCCAAGATTGTTCTACCCACCAAAGATACTGTATCATTTAGAATTGAAGGGCAGATAAGGAATTTCCAGACAAGAAAAAACTAAAAGAGTTCATCATCATCAAACCATTCTTATATGAAACATTAAAGAGACTTATTTAAGAAAAATAAGATCAAAACTACAAACAATAAAATGGCTATAAATACATATCTATCAACAATTGAATTTAAATAACAAACTAAGCAAACAAAAACAGAGACAGAATTATAGGTACAGAGAGCACTTTGATGGTTGCCAAATGGGAGGGAGTTGTGGAGGAATGGGTGAAGAGGTGAGGGGATTAAGGAGTACAAATAGATATGTACAGAACAGCCAAGGGAATGTCATTTACAGTGTAGGAAACGGAATAGCCAAAGTTCTTACATGCATGACCCATAGACATGAACAATGGTGAGGGGATTGCCTGAGGGTGGTGGTGGGGGTGCTAGGTGGAGGGAGCAATGGGGGAAAATCAGGACAACTATAATAGCATAATCAGTAAGATATAATTTTTAAAAAATGAAACTCAGTTTCATCCACCTATAAGTAGTGTCCTTGTGCTGGCCCTGTAAAGCTCACAGTTTTTATTTTAAAAGGAAATGTGTAAAAGAAAAAAAAGCCTGTTATGTATGGACATCATAATTTTTTAACTAAAAGTTTTAACTCATCCCTCAACCCAAGAGAAATGAAAACTTATGTTCACATAAAGACCTGTATGTGAATGTTTGTAGTAGCTTTATTCATAATGACCAAAAACCAGAAATAACCCAAATGTCCTTCAACTTGTGAAGATAAACAGACTGTTGTATATCCACATGATGAAATACTGACCAGAAAACAAAACAAACAAACAAAAACCCCAAATTATTAGTACTTGCAACATAGATAAATCTCAAATGCATCCTGCTAAGTGAAAGTATCTAAAGGTTACATATTACATAATTCTATTTGCATATTGTTCTGAAAAAATATGAAACAATGGAGACAGTGAACAGATCAGTGGTTGCCAAGGACTAAGGTGGGAATACAAGATTACTACAAACATGCATCAAAAAGAAACATTTTGGGGTAATAGAATTTACCTCACTATAGTGGTAAAATTGCAGAACTATTCATTTGTCAAAACTCAGAACTGTTTACTAAAAGGAGTGAATTTTACTACATGTAAATTTTTAATGATGGGGGAAAAAATAAACCATAGCATGTCCCAAGAGATATCATGCATTTGCACTGAGTTAAGAATGGCAAGTGGAAGGCAGATTGAACATAAAGCATTGATCATGAAACCCAATGCTAAGTCAAAAGCTGCAAATAAGCCTGATGGAACAGTCTCACGACCCCCTTTCCTGGCAAATTGTCATCAATAGTGCATCCCAGGAAATCACCCACCACATTTATTAAGCGAGCATAGATAAACAATTCTGCAGGCTAAAACCTGTCTTGGGGAAAGGAAAATTTATGTAAATCAGGTCACTGAACCCTGCTGAAACAATGGGAGCAGTGGACTGGGAAGATTCACTGCAATTGCAGATTGATTAAATATAAAAGAGATGTCAAAAACTTAAACTGGAAAATAAAGTGATTTGCAAAATACAAATTGAATTTCATTCCTCTAACCACCTTCATACACAGAAGCCCAACAAGTCAACACAGAGTAACAACTGAAGAGGAAAGGCAAGCTGCCCACAGATCATCTATGTTGAAATGCTGACCCCTAGTGTCTAGAAGACATTAAAACATGTGATTCTGTGCTCAATGACTAGATCCGGTTTTTCCAGCTGCTGTGTAAGTAATAATGAAAGAACCAATACAAGCAAATTCCAAATATAATTCAGCCTAGGAAATTATACCTGGCACAAAAAAAAAATGTGTATTGGCTTTACTTCCATTCACCTCAGCCTGTCTGCCATCCTCTTTCCAGGTATTAGTCACTTGTTCCATTTCTGCCAGGAAGAATATAGTCATCAGATGCAAACTAAGCCAGCATATATATCCTCACAAACCCAAACAAAAATAAATGAGGATATAAAGAAAGACAGAGTATATTTACTTTCTCAATAGGTTATCATCCAATTGTTAGCATATTTATTGTGCTTACTACCTGATTCCCCGTCCCAATACTCCCTTCCTTCCTATATTTATTGCCTTCCAACAGAAACTGTGCCCGTGAATCTTCTTTGTTGCTTTAGGGCTTGTTGTACTCTTTAATAATTGTTCCTTGGTCGCTTTCCCAATTCACCTAAAACGTGGATCTGCCTTAGAGTTACCATCCTGACAAAAGCAGGGCAGTTATACTTCTACCAAGGCCACAAGGGTTCATGCAAAATGATAGCTAGTAGGAGTTTTAGTCCAAGTCCTTTTGTCATCAATTCACTCAGTGCGTATGTATTGAGCATTGGCTTATCTAGGTGCTGAGATACATGTTTGATCAAATCTAAAGCATCATCATTTATACATCAGTCCGCTGTTTCTAGACCACTGAGAAAAATAATGCTAATTAAACTTGCTACAATGCCTAAAATGATGGCCTTGCACCTTTGAAATTTACTTCATATATCCTCAGAAATTGGGCACTCTCTTCTGCTTTCCGCTGCAGTGCTTAGTGAGTTATAGCCCATACTTTTGTGTGTATCTCAGAAAATGGAACTCTGCTTTATCTACTTATGTGCAGTCTCCTTGTAGAGAACCTATAACACATATGGTTGTTGCTTTAAAAGGAAATGCAGAAAGGGGAAAAAAGCCTGTTAGGTATTAACAGCATAACTTTGAAACTAAAGGATATTTTAACTCCCTCCCTTCTAAAAATATAGAATGGACTTTATTTCAGAATATAGAACAGAACTTTAAACTGACAACATTTAACTTAATTTTTTTTAAAAAAATCAATAAATTGTCTTTACATTTTCATTTTGCATTCAACAGTTAAAGAATTTATTTTGGCCAGGTGCCAGTACTGTGAGAGCCATTTCAGAAATTGTGATCAACAGCTGAGGGCTTCACTTTTTTTTGTTTTTCCTTTGTGTCTTCTTTAAGAAATTTTTAAATCTATGTATGCCTTATTTTTAAGGTGAAATTAACATTTTTTTGCCATCATTTAAATAACTGAAAACTATGTATGGGTGTATTGTAAATGTTGCTATTTAAAATAAAACTGTTATATCATGGATCCTTGTAAAAATATGAGAATTGCAATCATTCTTTTAGTGACAAAATACTTGCTTCAATACTAAATGTAAGAATCCTCATAGCCCTATTCCCACGCCTTTCTTCATACACAATAACTTTTTGTTTCAATGCTTAATCACAGTATCATAATTTTAAAGACACTTTAAATGGCAATGTAACCCACTCATGCAGTACCAAGAATGTACATAACTTGTATAAAGCAACGATAACTTGGACAACTACAACCAGGTTTCTGTAGATTCAGGAATTTGCAACATGGCCAATAATGACTGTGAAACATATGACGATTTTAATGACTTGAAAATATAGGAAATGTACACCTTAGAATTGAGGAAATGTGGTTGGTTGACTTGAAAGAGAGGGAAACATGGGTAGCTAGCTCAGGAGAAAGAGAGAATTCAGTCTTATTGTCTAGAGCAGCTGCCTTTTCATTTTAGATTCAGGATCTTTCCTTGAAGGAGTCTCTCCACATACCTCAAATTCAGGCCTGGCTCACAGGTGGGCAGCCAGTAGGTGCCAGGCAGCAGTGGGTCTCCTCTGCTCCGTGGTTCTCCAGGTCCGATTCCCAGACCAGCAGTCTCAGCCTCACCTGGGCACTTGTCAGAAATATAGATTGTCAGCCCTGACCCAGACCAGCTGAATCAGAATATTTGGGGTGGGCCCTGCACACAGTGGTTTAATAAGCCCTCCAGGTGATTTCCATGCAAGCTGAAGTTAGACCACTGCCTCCCAGAAACTCCAATTGATCTCACTTGTTTATTAAGTCTTACTGAAATTTCCAGATCCTTCTCAGGTGTTCTCAGAGGAAGTTAGGAAGGAAGCTTGGGTTCATGCTGGAGCCAGAGTGTCCAGGAGGGCACATCTTGAGGCCATCATGGTGGCCTCAGCAGAAGCAGTTAGTGAGAGAAAGGATCTTGGAGAGAAAAAGAGTCATGGGTCCAGCTTGGCTTCACTTGTAGAGTTGTACACTGTCACTCCCAGTTGTTAAACTTAGGGGATTTGAGTTGGTTTTACTGAGGCATTGACTTCTAAGGTGAAGAGGATTTGTGGGAGGGGAAGGTGTTAATACTGTTACCGAACAGCAAGTCCAGGTCCCGCTGCCTGCCGCCACCCTTTAGGCAAAATTACAGTCAAAGCTTTAGTGATAAAGGAAAGGAGTCTTTATTCAAAAGCAGTTACTTAAGCCTAGCAAGTCACAGCTTTAATTACTTAAGCTATCAATTAAGGCTAAACTCTAACACCTGGGTTCTCCTAGCTTTTCCTCAGTTAGTTTCTAAAGGGTTAGTTTATAATCTAAAACAACATAACACACAAAAGTTACCCAATTCTGGAAGAATGGCAGACTTCTGCCCCAGAGCCTGTTCTCTCTAGAACACACAAAGAATAGACCTGCCACCCTCTGCCAGTCCAGCCTGATCCTAGGCTGTGCCAAGAATTCCTTCCCGTACAGGCATCCTTGAGAAAGAAGAGCCTGACAGAGAGCCAGCTCAGGAGCCAGAAAAGCTCTTAAGCCAAAGAGCCAGCCCTCTTTTTATTTCCATTGGCTCTGGAGGCCTTAAACTTCTCAGCCAATCCCATCCCAGACTGCTTTCCATTGCCTTGACAAACTCCTCCTTATGGCCCCTCCTACTTTTCCCCAGTGATCTGATCAGATCTCTCTGTATCGATACCACCAGATAACATGTGAAAAAATTCTTCCCTTTCAATTTCCCTATACTCCCCATTATGTCTAGAGAAAGTCTCCATTTAGTTTCTTTAGTATATCTTTAACACTTTCCAGAGAGAGAGAAGGAGAAATCAAGAGAAAAATCCTTAAGCCTAGTGCTTTGGCAAGCTCTAGTTTTACCTAGAATTCAATAGTTTCTTGTTTTCTCCATTATTTCTCTTTATGCTTAGCATCTACTGTGGCAGAGGAGACTGATTTTCCATCTGAAGTCATAATCTAAAAGTTCTATTTTTTTAAAGTTTATTTAAGTGAAAGATGCATCATTTTAAAGAAAAACATCAAGAACATTATAGTAGAGGTGATTTGAGGATATGGTATGTAAATGGCAACCACTATATTAAGGAAGACCGTGGGTTGTTATCCTGGCACTTACACTAATGAGACTTGAAATTCAGCTCCTCTCTTCAAAGAGACCATTTTTATTCCTAATGCAGCCTTTGGGCTGGCTTTCAGAAAAGCATATGCATACTACCCTAGCTTTGCTCAGTTATAATAGGTGATTAAAAACCAACAACAGCAACAACAAAACAAAACAGAGATAGAAAGAAAAACATCAAACAGAAAGAGATTGTGTTGAAGATTTTTTTTTAAAATTTCACCCAAGGATATGTTCATTGATTTTAGAAGGAAAGGAAAGGAGGGAGGGGAGACAGGGAGAGAGAGAGAGAGAGAGAAAGAGAGAGAGAGAGAGAGAGAGAGAGAGAGAGAGAGAGAGAGAGAGAGAGAGAGACAGAGAGAGAGACAGAGAGAGAGAGAGAGAGAGAACAACATTGTATGAGGGAGAAACATTGATCAGTTGCCTCCTGCATGTGCCCTGATATGGGGATCGAATCCACAGCCTTTGGTGTAGGGCACAATGCTCCTACCAACTGAGCCATTTGGCCACAGCGTGATCAAGTTTTTTAGGGTAACATTTTTAAGATAGAAACTTGAGTTAAATGTATGGTAATCTATCCTTTGTAATGAGAAGAGGACAGATAAGATGACACAATTCACTCTCCATTTCTAGTAGCAATTAAAATGCAAATAATTCCCACTGAGAATCATGATTATTTACATGCTGTGCACAAATTCTTCTTTATATAATCATGTAGGCATCTAGGCTTAACAAAATATGGCTTTATTAATCCTAGAGTCAGTATTTTTCTACAGCACTACTTCTGTTCATTTTTTTCCATTTAAATGCATATTATAAATATACACACTAACACTTCCCCATGGCATTTGTGCAGATGGTAGCTTTTAAATTATAAATATAAATTACTGACTACTCAGTTAAGTTTCATTATCATTAAGCAAAAAGTTCAGCATATAGAATTATAGCTGTAATGTAAGTTAATTTCTAATTATTTAATAGAAATTTGTCAGCATATACTTCATAGAGCTTGGAGCAAGTCTTACCATGCTTACTGGTTTGGAATATGTAAAAGTTTCTTGTAAAGCCAAGCAAGTGATAACAAAAGGGGGTAGTAACATCCTGCTATGGAGGGCGATGCTTCAATGAGGGCAGAGATTGTGTAACTAGAACTCTCTTGGCAACCAAAGAGGCTTTGACTGGATTCTTCTCTTTAGCCATTTCTCCTCCTGGAATCCAATAACCACCCAAATAAATAAACACACCATGAATGTTACTGGATTTCAGAGATGACTGAGAGCCAACAAGCTGATTCAATCATTACTAGCAACCTACAGTTCCAGAGATTCAGAGCCAGGACCATTGAGTAACTAGCTCATTAATAATTAATGAAATAAAAACTGAACCAGATTAGTGCAACTCAGAATAAAGATGAAAAACAAATTAACCACCAGAGGGGGTTAAGGGCCGAAGATGCCAACTTGTTTCAGCACCAAGCTCTTTCTACAAAAGGACCTTAGCTGAAATAGAACTGTCTGCCAGAGGCTCAGAGAGGTAAAGCTAGGCTCCTGCAGAAAATGTTCCAGATCCTGAGAAGACAACAGCACAAATTAGAGAATATTGTGTCCTTGTGTAATTGTTGCCATTATGTGTTGCAAAATATAACCCCAGGCAAACAGCAAAGACAAAAGCTTGCCTGAATTTTCTCCTTTCCCTTCACAGTGACTGCTTACAAAGCCTTGCCCAGTCTTTTCCTGTTTCATAACCAATTGCCATAAAGCCTTTTTGTGACACCTTCCCAGGTGAAACGCATGAATTATGGCAAGACTTTAAGTGTCTTGGGATTGAAAATAGGATCCCACACCATAGAGCTCACATTTTGTCCCTTTCCGCCTATAGCCTCTCCACCTGTCCCTGAGGAACCTGCAGGGAATTCCCAGGGGGTCACATGCTCCCTGCACCTGCAAGTCAACCACAGGACACACCTCAGCTCTCCTCCAAAGACACCGTCCAGTGGAACTTCACCTGCATTTAGCAAGTGTGGTTGTATTATTTGTCTACATGCCTCTGACTTCAGGTTCTACGTCATGTGCCCTTGTCACTTAAACTCTGGGGCTTTCCCCAGATATGGCTACATTTCTTGATGAAGCAAATCTGGATCTCCCTCTGTTTTGGGGTTTTCCCCAGCTCACTGTGTGATGTTAGCCTCATCACTTAACTCTGCTACTCTTTTATTTCCCATTTATAGTGGTGTGCAATGTTATAACCAATAATTAGAAAATGTATCCTCCTTCTGGGAGACTTAAAATACTTCATGAGGACTATCCAATATCCTTCACAAAATCCTAGTTAGTAAGGTTTTGTTATTCGTGCTGTTTTTACCTTTTGGTTCCATTTTATAGATACAGATACGAAGGCACCAAGATGTTGAGTGACTTTCTGGGGGTCATGTGTTACTATATTTGATTGGCATTGTGTTTTTGAAAGCCTCTGGTTGTGTCTCCGGGTATGTACTATTCAAATCAAGTTGTACAGCTAAAAGTATTTAGCACTGGTATCTGGCACTCATCAAAAACTTTAATAATCACCATTAAAGTCAGAGACCTGGCTCCTCATTATTTTAGCAAGAATTAAGAGAGAGATCTTGTTACATTTTTGCTCAAAAGATAGTTTTTATTTCCAACTTAAGCGCAACCTAATGGAGTGTCCACAGGCAGGTGTGTGGCCGGACAGTCCATACTGCGTCCACTGTTGCAGCACACACAAAACCAAGCCTCCTAAAGAGCCAGAACAGCACATGGATCAAGACAGAAAACAGGAGAAGTGGCCTTGCCAAGGTCCAAAGGTCGGGGCAAGAACGCCAAGAGCCAAGTCTCTAGAGAACAAACAACCAGGCAGAAAGTCTCCCAGGAACAGGATGTTCTGCTGCATTTCCAATTATCCCGGCCTCTGGGCAGGCATCTGCTGCTCACAGCACGCCCTCCTCCCACGGGCTCGGAACAGCGACAGGACATACCTCAGAGGAAGCTGCAAGACCATCCATGGAACCACACTTCTACATTTCGAAAATTTAGTCACTTTAGACTGACTCTCAGAGCTGTTTACTTTGAGGGAGAAGTGAATGATATGAACAACTTCCCCCACTCCAGACTCAATGTTTGGTACCTCTCATTATCTAAGTATACTATTAGGTCTCGTGAGTTATTACCTATACTGTGAACACATCCAGTCCACATATTTAAAGTTCTATTACTCTAATAAACCAGGATTATGAAGAAAGAAGAGAATCATGAGTGAAGCAAAGCATGAAAAGGGCAGATAAAATTGCAAAAAGTGGCACATTGCATTAAGTCCTAAATCGGAGAACTAAAACTGCAACAATATTAGAAACTGAACTCTGAAATGTATCTGAAATATAAGAACAGGGTAAAACTAGGCCCTTGCTTTTGGTTTTTGTTGTTCTGGTGTTTTTCAGCCTGACACTTGAAAGATGATGCTGAGAATTTCTTAATGATTGTGGCTTTACAATGATTATGCCACAGCTTTTAGGAATAAATTATGGACACTGTTAGTACAGTGTTCGCGCTCCTCATTTCCCATTTTAAGATTTATTTCCTACCTGTGCCTCCAGTAAGGAATTCTGAGTAGACTAGGCTGAAAATTATAAGAAAGAATTTCAACTAATAATGTCTTATATGTGTTCAAAATGTATGGGATACTCTCTTAGGTACACCTCTAATAATGTGCACAAGACTTTGTAAAGTTATAGATGGCAAACTGCTGAAGAAAGAGGTAAAGTGATCGGCTTGATGTCAGAAATCAGGTCCAAAGATATCTAGATTCAGTCTGTTCAGATTGCTGGTCTCCTAAGACAGCAGGCCAGCTTCGAATTTGACAGTATCTTTCATCTAAGGAGGCTGATGCCAGAAAGGGCATTACCGTGACACTGCACAGAAGCAGCATTGTGAGCATAGTATACAGATGTGGCTCCTGGCATTACAGAAGACCCACCTCTGTCCCCAGATGCCAAGCATGGATGGATTCTCATGAATGCAGACCTCCTGTTTCCCAGCTACTGTGTGCTGGACTTGGTGGCATCTTCTTCCCGGTGTGACTGTGAACGTAAATGGGGTCCTAGCCATGTTTCCTTTTCTCTGGCATACTAAGAAATTCCCATGAGTCAATTTCCACTGTAAGATAATAAATGTAATTTTACTTATTATCAGTCATTACACATAGATATATAGAGGTCACAGTTGGCTCTTATCATTAAACAGACTATTTTTTTTTTCTTCTCTTGGTTAAAAGTAGGGGAGGGGAAACCAGGGCCAAAGGGGGTTTATGCCAGAGCTTAATGGCAGATTAAAACGTGTCTGTGAATGTGTGTGTGTGTGTGTGTGTGTGTGTGTGTGTGTGTTTCTATGACTCAGCTCTGCTTTCGTATTGGAATAGACTCTTGGAAACCCCAGGTTTACTTTTGTTTCAGTTCAGTTTCATTTTTTGGTTTTCATGGTACAAGGGTTACACTTATCCATTTAAATTAAAACCCTAAGTGTGTTCCAAATTTTTAAAAAGTATTTTTCATTTACGTTTCTAAAGATCAAATACAAACACAGAACTTTTGCAAAACAGGTCTTAGCCTAGAGCCTTGAATATACTTGGTTTATAAGAAGTATTTACTAACATTTCTGTTCGCAGTTATATTCCAAAGCATACTTTCTGATGACTCTGTTTTCTGGGTGGTATCTTGTTCCCCTTGGCAAACAGATGAGAGAGAGCTAAGTTCGCAGACATTCATGGGAGAACCACGACTCCCACAGAGCTTGAGCCCTCTGTGAGTGCTTTTTGATGCACATTGTGTGCTTTCTCACCAAACACTACTATTGAAGTAAATAAAAAACAACAAGTCAGAACCAGTCTCCTTGGAAAGAACATTCTGGACAAGTGGTGGTACTAGTATAGATCTTACTATAAAATTTGTTTCACATGAGAAACTACTTAATGCTTTAATAATGTAGATTTGGTATGTTCCTTCTCTGCAAGCCACCTCTAGAGGGCAGTGCTCTCTTCACAACAGCTTGATTTCCTGGCCTTAGAAGAACTCCCAGGAGTGAAAACCTAAAATGTTTGACATACTTGTTAACAGCTCTAAATCAAATTGACACACAAATATCTCAGGCTCAGGACCCTTTTCGTCTGCGTGGGGGAGAAAGAGACTGAAGTGGGTATGTAACTACATGGGCCTTTTCCAGTCTTGCCTCCCTCCCCAAGCAAAAGGTTCTAGTATTTAACATAAAATGAACCTGAAACTTCCTTTATAATACAAACCTAACCCTCTGAAAGAAAACATTTAATTTTAAAAGCAGAAGCAAAGAACAGAGGGAGACTGAGGTTTGTGCAGAGAATGACTGCCAGCTGAGTGTTGCTTTTGCTGGAGTCCAAGGGGTAGGAGCCATGGCCCGAGCAGCAGGCAGCAGGGCCACGGGGGCTGTTTGTGCCAGAAAAGGAAGTTGAACTTCCTCGTGTAGATTCCAGGAAGTCATGGGCTAACAGAGAGGGACAGGGTCGGATTTATGTATGATATAGGTCATTCTGGTAGCTCTAGAAAGAGGAGAATGGAGGGCAGCAAGGCTATCAACCAGGAGGCCAATTAGGAGGCTGTTGTATTAGTGCAGGCCAGAGAAGGTATAATACATCTGAAACAGGGTAGCAGTGGTAGGCGTAGAGTGGAGAGGATGGATTTGAGAAGCTCATGTGAGAGAAAACCGTCAGGATATAACAATCAATTAGATGAACTGATGAGGAAGAGAGAAAAGGCAAGGCTCATATTTTGGTCACTGGGGAAAGAGAAGGTAAATCAACAAAACAGAGAGAGATTGAGGTTGGAGGGAAGTGTACTTCGTTTCTGAGAAATCAAATCTGAAATACCTGAAGAGGACCCAAGTGAAGGTGCTTGCAGGTAATGGGATTGGTGAGTCTGAAGCTGGGGGAAGAAATCTGAGTTGGAGATTGAATTAGAGAATCATTAGCATGTAGGTGGTAGTTAAAATCCTGAGAGTGGATAAATTCACCCAAGAAGAGTATCAGTTGTGAAAAGAGCAGTGAGCTGAAAGCAGGCACCTGGGGACACTAGCAGGGAAGCAGTGGGCACAGAGAAAGAAGCTCATGCATGAGAAGAAACAGAAAGGAATGAGACAAGCTTCTGGGAGCAGTAATGCACAAAACCAGCACTGCCAAATGCTGCAGAAATGCAGAGCAACATGAGGACTGGAAAATGTCCATTGGATTTTGTAATGAGAATACCGGTGGCCTTAACCAGAGTGGAAGCCAGACTGCAGGGGTGCAGAATAAATGAATGGCATGCACAATGGTCACACTGAGTACAAGTTACTCTTTTGAGAAGTTTAGATAACAGGGAAGAAGACATGGAACGTCTTCCAGGGGACATGAGACCAAAAGTAGATTTATTTTCCAAGAACGAAAGGGATACAAATAAGCTTATGGTGTGAAGGGAACACACCCCTGTAAGAGGAAGGAATGGCTGTGGAGCCTGATTTGGGCAAGTACTACTGGGCAGGCCCAAATGAAAGGGAGAACCATATCTGAAACTGGAGAAAGTTAATAAGGGGTGTAGGTGCAGCTCAGTTTGTAGGTGTGCAGGAAGCAAGAAATTGAGGGATTTTGAGTTCAATAACCTCTGCAGCAGGAGAATTTATTGAGATATTTTTGATACTGCCCTTATTACTGATCATTCAACTAATGATCAAGTGAGACTTCGTGTTGTGCTTTCCTGGTCTTGCCTTGAAGGGCTGGAATCGCTTTTATGTTTCTGGGGCTGGAAGCAAGTTTCTGGGACACCAGGATGGCTGGTCCTTTGCAGGCTTTTCTTTGAAATGGTGAGTTAACTGCGATTCTATAAACGGTCACTAAACTGGCTACTGTGTATCTACATTCATACCTGAGGAAGTGAAGGTAGGGATGGCATTGAAGAAGGTGAGTGACAAGACCTGGGGGTGGTTTTACTGGAATAGAAAATGGGGCCAGTGGTTGCAAAGTGTGCAAGTGGCTAAAAGCCAGACCCTTCCTTGAAGCAGTTCCTTGAAGAGGACAGGGCCTCTGAAGAGGTGGCATATGGTTGTGAGTGGTCCTGAGCTCCCTAGTCATGAAAACCCGGCCATCTTGCCTGAGTTGGTCAAGGTGTGGAGTTGGATGGGTGGGTTTGGGGGATGGAGCCTCCAGCCTTAGCATATACCATCCGGGCCCAGACAATAAACAACTAAGCTGCCACTGTAGTGGGTTGTAAATGATTTTCTGGACTGAGCAATCCTCCAGGATGCCTGACAGCTTCTAGAGAGAAGGCGTTCAAATAATGACTGCTACTGAGCATTGCCAGTCTGGAAAGAGAATTCTGGACTTGAAAGTAAAAGAAAAAAAAAAAGTGCAATATGAGTATCCTCGAGAAGCATCATTGCCAAAGTAGATAGAAAGTTTGCTAATAATAAGGAGAGTATAAAATGGATGTGGAATTGAGGGTTTGAGACACATAAAGTCATTTTTAAACCGGAAGTCTTTAGAGTCTTGAAATCAAAGAATGGTGATAACTGGAAGGGGCCTGCTGAACTCTCTATTCTAGGTTTCACTGCATTTCTTCCGTACACTTGTTTTACAGATGAGAAGAAATAAAGCTCAGAGAGGCTAAAGGTCATACCTACAGCCACCCAGAATAGCAGAGTTCAGCCTCCTTGCTCTCATTTCACCTTCAGTTGAAGCAGCGCCCTCCTGGGCACCCACCTTGGTGACCACTGTGTGGTACACACCCCCTTACCCAAAGCTGCTGAGCCACACAGAGGCTGCCCGCACCACGAAAGGTGAGACCAGCCTGGGCAGTCAGCTTCCTTCCCACAGCTGACCTCCAGCAGCAGGACAGGCAGCTCAGCTTTGGACCTGGTCCCTGGCCTCACCTGACACCAGGAGGCTGCCTCAGGGCCAGTACCAGGCAGCTGCCCAGCTCAGCAGAATCAAAGTTGAGAAGGCCCGTGGGCTCCAGTCCCTTTCCCCTTCACTCACACAGAAGGAACTGAGGCGCAGCCCAGTCACCTGGGGAGTATAAATCAACAGGAAAAGCCTGCTCCTGGTTTTTCTTTTTCCAAGCTTCTTTTGCAAACACACAGCTCTTCATCTGACTGTGCAGAAAACAGCAAGCACCTCCCCGTATTAAAATCCCCACCAAGAACACCCTGTACAGGTCACGCTACCTCGGGCGCACACGGAGTCCTGGAAGTGCTGACAGGAGCAGAGGAGCCCTGCGCTCCTGCCGCCTGGTAACTGGGTCAGCGCCTCGCGCTGAGGAGGCAGGGAGAACAGCACTCTGCACTTAGCTGATGGGGTATTAATGAAATCAGAGAACGACAAGGAGAGGAGCTATAAAAAGACTAGGGCTTCCCCTTTAAAACTGGCAGCCCAAGCACCAGGTCCTTCAGGAAAAAAAAAAAAAAATAAAAGGCCAAACAAGAAGAACAGAAGCAGAAATCCACAACGTGGCCAAAAGGAAACTGTGGCTGAACCCAAAGGCAGAGGTGGGGCGGAGGCCAGGAGATTAAGCTCGCTGCGGAAGGAGAAAAGAGACTGGGCAGAGCCCGCACAGGCCCATGGCAGTTTGCTCTGTGAACCGCGCAGTTTCCTTGATCATCCGCACCCTGATTTGCACCTGGAAATGGAACCACTCTATCCTGTGGCCTTCCTAGAATCCAGTGTCCTTGCTCCTTCTGTCCCCAAGCTGGGACCTGCACCTCAATTTCTGGGATCTCCAGGACCAGGGTATCTCAAAGGAAGGGATGGTGAACATATTCTGTATGCAAAATGATTTTAAGGGCACACAGTAATTTTTAATAGTTGTGTGTTTATTTTTACAGTCACTAGTTATAAGAAGCAACCCTGGTTTTCAGTTTGTAATGAAAAAAATTTACTTACGTTAACAAAAAAAAAGTCTTAGTTAATTTAGAGAAAATTATCCCAACACAAATAATGTAGGTGATCTACAACAGCCCAACATCTGGGCTACACTGCCTAGGACCCTTCCAAGCAAGGAGCAATGCCAGTTGCAGCTAGCTGCGTCTCCCCGTGAGTGTGAAGAAAAAGGCAGGTCTTGGAACTAATAAACGTGTGAATTCTCCTACCCTGTGTGGATACCCCGGAGGTCTTTTTGTTTTGTTTTGTTTCCTTTGTGCGGGGTCTCTTTATTGCTCTCTTGTTTAAGCTTCCCAGGTGGCTGTATTTCACATTCTCATTTTATAGTTGGGAGAATCTGGGGCCTCCTTAATCCGAAATCACTTATAGGACCAGTGAATAGCAGAGCTGTGAAGGGCTTTTGGTTCCTACAAAGACCTACAGGAGAAAGAGCCAGACATGAGGAGTGACTCTTCCCTCTTCTTCCAGTGACATGTTGAATCACAAACAGGAAGGCCACATTAATGTTCAGATGTGATATAAGACGTTCTTTGCCCATGAACAGCTATACACCCATCTTTCCTCTTCATCTCGTCATCACTTAAGACTGAAAAAGTAAAACCAGTTAGAGGAAGATTTAATCCATTGTAATCTCTATACTTGAAAAGCCTTCCAAATTGGTCACATTTCTGTCTCTAAACCCACTCGACAGAGATAGTAACTTGGTTCAGTGCTGGAATAAAGTTAAAATTCAGTAAATGTTTAATGTTGTCAGTGAAATAAATTCCTTAAACTCTGACTTTTGTTTCAGCTGGTTTCTTTCAGAATAAGATAAATACAAGTGAGAAGAATGAGACCTATTTTAGTGCTGATGAATATATAGATATAATGAAGATCAATGGCAATAGAGCACAAACTGATTGATCTAATTAAAAATAATAAAAATAATTTTATATTTTGTCTAAAAATTTTTATTCAACAAATTGATCAAGTTCATTAATGCTTTTGGTGTAGTCTCTGCCTGCATCTCCTGATTGCATGGTTTAGAAGTGGGGGATCTCACAAAACTCCCCTTCTGTCAACCCTTCCTATCTCCTCCTGTAGTTTTGTTTTAAGGAGTTCTGCCTTTAAGGATGGGAATGAGAATGAAGCATATATAACCCGACACTCAAAGAAAGAGAAGAGAACTAAAAGTGGGTATGCTAGAACTGAGTTTGAGTCTCTCTCCAATTTATGATGGAAGGTTTTTTATTCTGGGGAAGTCCCTACATCTACCTAGTTCTCAGTTTTCCCATTTGTAAATAAGGTAGCAGAACTCCTTAATCATGGAGTCTTAACCTGGGGTCCACAGACTCCGTAAGAGCTACATAAAACTTATAAAGTCAGCATTATTTACAATCACCAAGATTTGGAAGCAGCTCAAGTGTCCATCAGCAGATGAGTGGATAAAACTATGGGACATGTACACAATGTAATATTACTAGGCCATAAAAAAAGAAAATTTTACCCTTTGCAACAGTACGGATGGACCTGGAGAACATTATGCTAAGTGAAATAAGCCAGTCAGAAAGAGATAAATACCTTATGATTTCACTCATATGTAGAATCTAATGAACAAACTGAATTAACAAGCAAAATAGAGACCCATAGACAAAGAGTAGCCTGACAGCTCAAGGGGGACATTAAGGGGTGGAGGGATTGAGTGAAAAGGAAAAAAAGACTCATGTGCATGGACCACAGTGTGGTGATCGCAGGGGTGGGGAGGGGGGGGTGGAGGTGGAAGAAGGTATAAGGGGGATAAATGGTAATGGGAAAAAATACAATGAAAAAAACTTCTAAAATCAAATTTAAAATATGATAATTATATAATTTCATTTTTCCGGATAAAGAATACATAATTTTCACCTGATTTGCAAATGTCAACAACTGTGTCCTAGATGACTTTTAACGTTACTTCCTGATCTCTTTTTTTATTATTGTAATAGGCAGAGAGTCACAGGGCAGTGAAGAGGCATAAAAGTGGATCTGTAACAGAAGAGAGGCATAGAAGTTATTGCTTCCTTATTCCTCTACCAATACTGAGCACCTATGGGCTTTTAACCTTTATCCAAAGTCATTCCAGGATTCACACACTTATAAATAATGGGCTACCTCTATGGAAGAAGGGAACCCTGTGTGCAAAATAAAAAGCAAACCGTGTTTGCTGTTATTATATCATAAAAGAATTCCTGGATATTCACAAACTAGATCTGTATAACTCCTACCATGCATTTCCATTAACTTTGACTGAAAAGAAAATTCTTCATGAAACTATTAAGTGAAATTACAGAATGACTGAAGCCATATAGTGATATTAAAGGCTTCTTAAAAGCATGGTCTTGATTGCCTTCTAAAAGCACAGAGGCCAATAAAATGAATGGGAACTGGGGAGGACTGGGGTGAGAAGAAGCAATAATAAAATGATGAGGTATTGAAAAGATAACAATTAAAAACCCAAAATTGCCACATTTGCCCATAAACTGAAATCCCCTGGAGACATCACCATATTTACCCTGTACTTACTGAGCTAAGTGAGAGCGACAAGCTGAAACCAACTCTCCACTGCCTTGTTGGCACGGAGATGGGGGAAGGGGAAGGTCAGAGGAAGTGCCTCTCTTCTGTCCATATCTCTAAGTCAAGCTAACTCATACCAGACACGGGGAGAAAGGATGTCTTAGGTTGAACCATATAAATATGCTACCTTCGTTAAAAAAAAAAAAAAAAAAAAAAAAAAAAAGGTCAAATATTGGCAATGTCATGTGGTGCAACCTATTATACAGAATACCTCCAAAGCAGAACATTCTAGGTATTTGGATGTTAACAAGGTGATCCTGACTCATATATCTTTGACCGATACAATTAAGACACTGAAGAAAAAGACAAGAGATAAGTAATTCACTGTGAAATCTAGTTAGCCCTTTCTTTATGGTTATAATGTATTTTTTTTATAAGAAATGTTAAAATTTTAATACATCTCTTATGCCAACCCAGAAAATAGTTATGTTTCTTATAGACTGCAACTTAACAAACCCCTGTCCAGATCATATTTTGCACAAAGCAGAGATTGCTGGATTAAGGGACATTTTCAGGGCTTCTTGGGATTAATCTTAATCAATAAATGGGGAATAGTTAATATCTCCAAGATAATTTGCTAACAAAGAAAAGCTTCTGGATCATTAGCATCATCTTGGAAATTGTTAGATCTTTTTATTTTTTAAATCCTTGGTGTATATAATCACAGTATGCAACAGTCTAGATATAATTTAACTAAAGCCCAATTGCTGGATATTTAGTTTCTTATCTTGTCGTCGGCAGCCGTCCGTCTCGAGAGACGATGGTGTAGCTTTTTTTTTTTTTTTTTTTTAATTTTTTTATTTTGGTTTTTCAATTACAGTTGTCCCCTTTTCCCCCAATTTCTCTCCCCCACCCAACCCACCCCCTCTCCCACAATCATATCCCTCCCCGTTGTCCATGTCCATGAGTCTTTCATACAGGCTCTTTAATTAATCCCTTTCCTTACTTATCCCCCTTCTCTCCCTCTCCCCTCCCCCCTATTGACTGCTATTCTGCTCTTTGTTCTATTTAGTTCCTTTGTTTGTGTTGTTCTTTAGTTTCCTGTATTAGGTGATATCATATGGTATTTTTCTTTCTTTGCCTGGCTTATTTCACTAAGCATAATTCTCTCTAGTTCCATCCATGTTGTTGCAAATGGCAGGAGTTCCTTCTTTCTTTCTGCTACATAGTATTCCATTGTGTAAATGTACCACAGTTTTTTGATCCACTCATCTACAGATGGGCACTTAGGTTGTTTCCAGCACTTAGCTATTGTAAACAGTGCTGCAATGAACATAGGGGTGCATAAGTTCTTTTGAATTGGTGTTTCAAGATTCTTCGGGTATAATCCTAGTAGTGGAGTCATTGGTTCAAAAGGCAGTTCCATTTTTAATCTTTTGAGGTAATTCCATACTGTTCTCCATAGTGGCTGCACCAGTCTGCATTCCCACCAACAGTGCAGTAGGGTTCCCGTTTCTTCACATCCTCGCCAGCACTTGTTGTTTGTTGATTTGTTGATGATGGCCATTCTGACTGGTGTAAAATGGTATCTCATTGTGGTTTTTATTTTCATCTCCCTGATGGCTAATGATGTTGAGCATTTTTTCATGTGTCTATGGACCTTCTGTATGTCCTCTTCGGAGAAGTGTTTGTTCAGGTCCCTTGCCCATTTTTTAATTGGGTTGTTTGTTTTCTTGATGTTGAGTCGTATCAGCTCTTTATATATTTTGGAAATCAGTCCCCTGTCTGTGATGTCATTGGCAAATATGTTTTCCCATATGGTTGGTTTCCTTTTCATCTTGCTGATGTTTTCTTTTGCTGAGCAGAAACTCTTCAGTTTGATGTAATCCCATTTATTTATTTTTTCCTTTATTTCTCTTGCTTTAGGAGATGTATCCGTGAAGAGATTGTTACGTGAGATATCTGATATTTTCTTGCCTATGTTTTCCTCTAGGACTTTTATGGTGTCACGACTTACATTTAAGTTTTTGATCCATCTTGAGTTTATTCTCGTGTGTGGTGTAAGTTGGTGGTCTAGTTTCATTTTTTTGCAGGTCCCTATCCAGTTCTCCCAGCACCATTTGTTAAAGAGGCTCTTCTCACTCCATTTTATGTTCCTTCCTCCTTTATCAAAGATTAGTTGACCATAGAGGCCTGGGTTTATTTCTGGACTCTCTATTCTGTTCCACTGATCTATATGTCTGTTCTTATGCCAGTACCATACTGTTTTGATTACAGTGGCTTTGTAGTATTGTTTGATATCTGGTGTTGTGATTCCTCCTGCTGTGTTCTTCTGTCTCAAGATTGCTTTTGCTATTCGGGGTCTTTTTTGGTTCCATATGAATTTATGGAGTATTTGTTCTAGGTCTGTGAAATATGTCATTGGTATTTTAATAGGGATTGCATTGAATTTGTTAATTGCTTTGGGTAGTATGGCCATTTTGATGATGTTGATTCTTCCCATCCAAGAACATGGTATTTGCTTCCATTTATTTGTTTCTTCCTTAATTTCTTTCTTCAATGTTATGTAATTTTCAGAGTACAGGTCTTTTATCTCTTTGGTTAAGTTTACTCCTAGGTACTTTATTTTTCTTGTTGCTATAGTAAATGGTATTTTCTTTTTTGTCTCTGTCTCTGCTATTTTATTGTTGGTGTACAGAAATGCCTTAGATTTCTGTATATTTATTTTGTACCCTGCGATTTTGCCAAATTCACTTATTATATTGAGTAGTCTTTTAGTGGAGTTTATAGGATTTTCTAGGTATACTATCATGTCATCTGCATATAATGAAAGTTTCACTTCCTCTTTCCCAATTTGGATGCCTTTTATTTCTTTTTCTTGTCTGATTGCTGTGGCTAGGACTTCCAACACTATGTTGAAAAGGAGTGGAGAGAGTGGACAACCTTGTCTAGTTCCTGAGTTCAGGGGGAATGCTTTCAGTTTTTGTCCATTGAGTATGATGTTGGCCTCAGGCTTCTCATATATAGCCTTAATTATGTTAAGATATGCTCCCTTTATTCCCATTTTGCTGAGTGTTTTCATCATAAATGGGTGTTGTACTTTATCAAATGCTTTTTCTGCATCTATTGATATGATCATGTGATTTTTGTCTTTCATTCTGTTTAGGTGATGTATTATATTTATTGATTTGCGAATATTAAACCATCCTTGCATCCCTGGAATGAAGCCCACTTGATCATGATGTATGATCTTTTTGATGTATTGCTGGATCCTGTTTGCCAATATTTTATTGAGGATTTTAGCATCGATGTTCATCAGTGATATTGGCCTGTAGTTTTCTTTCTTTGTTGTGTCTTGACCTGGTTTGGGGATTAGGATAATACTGGCTTCATAGAAAGAGTTTGTGATTTTCCCCTCTTCTTGGATTTTTTGGAACAGTTTGAGGAGGATAGGAGTTAGTTCTTCCCTGAATGTTTTGTAGAATTCGCCTGTGAAGCCATCCGGTCCAGGGCTTTTGTGTGCCAGGAGATTTTGGATTACTGTTTCAATTTCCTTTTTTGTTATTGGTTTGTTGAGACTTTCCACTTCTTCTTGATTTAGTTTTGGAAGGTTGTATGTTTCTAGAAATTTGTCCATTTCTTCTAGATTGTCAAATTTCTTGTCATACAGTTGTCTGAAGTAATTTCTAACTATCATTTGTATTTCTGAGGTATCAGTCGTGATTTCTCCTCTTTCATTTCTGATTTTGTTTATTTGTGTCTTCTCTCTTTTTTTCTTGATTAGACTGGCTAGAGGCTTGTTGATTTTGTTGATTTTTTCGAAGAACCAGCTCCTAGTTTTGTTGATCTTTTGGATTGTTTGTTTAGTCTCTATGTCATTTAATTCTGCTCTGATCTTGATGATTTCATTCCTTCTTCTTGCCCTAGGCTTTGTTTGTTGTTGTTGTTCTATTGTTATAGTTCTTGTAGCATTGTGGTTAGGTTTTTTATTTGAGATTCTTCTAGCCTTTTCAGATATGCCTGTATTGCTATAAACTTCCCTCTCAGGACTGCTTTTGCTGTGTCCCACAGGTTTTGGGTTGTTGTGTGCTCATTATCATTAGTTTCTAGAAATTTCTTGATTTCTTCTTTGATGTCATTGTTAACCCATTCATTATTTAATAGCATGTTATTCAATCTCCATGAGTTTGGGTGTCTTTGATTTTTTTCTCTGAGGTTGATTTCTAGTTTCAGGGCATTGTGATCTGAAAAGATGCTTGATATGATTTCAAATTTCTTGAATTTGTTGAGGCTTGTTTTGTGACCTATCATGTGGTCTATCTTTGAAATGTCCCATGTGCACTTGAAAAGAATGTATATTTTGCTTCTTTGGGGTGAAAAGTTCTATATATATCAGTTAGATCCATGTGGTTTAGTGTGTTGTTCAATGCCTGTATATCCTTGGTGTTTCTTTGCTTTGATGATCTGTCTATTGTTGATAATGGAGTGTTGAAGTCCCCTACAATGAGTGTGTTGTTGTTGATATCCTTTTTGTGGTCTTCTAGTATTTGCTTTATGTATTTGGGTGCTCCTATGTTGGGTGCATATATGTTTATCAAAGTCATATCTTCTTTATGGATTGTTCCTTTAAGTATTATGAAGTGTCCTTCTTTGTCTCTTTTTATTGTCCTTGCTTTGAAATCCATTTTGTCTGATATGAGAACTGCTACCTCGGCTTTTTTTTCCGGTCCGTTTGCTTGGAATATTTTTTTATATCCCTTTACTTTCAGTCTGTGTAAATCTTTTGTTTTGAGGTGTGTTTCTTGTATACAGCAAATATGTGGGTCCTGTTTTCTTATCCATTCCGTTACCCTATGTCTTTTAATTGGAGCATTTAATCCATTTACATTTAAGGTTATTATTGACGTGTATTTATTCATTTCCCTTTGTACCTCTGTTCCTCTCCTCTCTTGTTTTTTTCTTCTTTTTTTCTTAGAACAGTCCCTTTAGCATCTCTTGCAATGCTGGTTTGGTGGAGATGTATTCTTTCAGTCTTCCTTTGTCTGAGAAACTCCTTATTTCACCTTCTATTTTGAATGAGAGCCTTGCTGGGTAGAGTATTCTTGGTTGTAGGCCTTTGTTTTTCATTGCTTGAAATATTTTTGACCATTCCCTTCTGGCTTGTAATGTTTCTGTTGAGAAATCAGTTGATAGCCTTATCGGAGCTCCCTTGTATGTTATTTGCTGTTTTTCTCTTGCTGCTTTTAGGATTCTCTCTTTGTCTTGGAATGTTGCCATTTTAACTATGATGTGCCTTGGAGTGGGTTTTTGGGGGTTCCTCTTGATTGGAACTCTCAGTGCTTCTTGGACTTGCATAGCTTTTCCTCTCATCAGGTTCGGAAAATTTTCTGTCACTATTTCTCCTATCAGATTTTCAATTCCATGTTCCTTTTCTTCTCCCTCTCATATTCCGATGATCCTTAAATTATTTTTCCTAATGCTATCCTGTAATTCCCTTACATCTTGTTCATATTTTTTCAATCGTTTTTCATTTTGCTGTATTGTCTGGGAGTTTTTCTCTACATTATCTTCTAACTCACTAATCCGATCCTCTGCTTCGTTAAGTCTGCTTTTGACTGATTCTACTGTGTTTTTCAGTTCAGAGATTGTATTCTTAAGTTCTTCCTGGTTCCTGTTAACAATTTCTATGTCTTTTTTTATGCTGGTGTAGTTCTCTGCCAGTTCCCTGTAATTTTCTTGGAGCTGCTGGTAACTTCCTTGAAGGTTGTCATAGTTGATTTTAAGGATGTCGAGTATATTGAGCTTCTTTACCACCATTGTTTTGAATTCCATGTCTGACATTTGGGCTATGTCTATTTCGTCTATCTCTCTTTCTGAGGATTCCTCTTTTCTTTTCATTGAGGGGTTATTTTTGCGTCTTACCATGTTGGATTCTTTTTGTTTTTATTTATTTATTTATTTATTTATTTATTTTGGGGGGGGTAGTCTGCTTTGACTTCCCTCCTTTGTGGTGTAATATTCTTTATCGAAGGTCTGGGAGTTTCAGTGGTGCAGTCTCTTTGATATCCTGAGCCTGATGGTCTTGAGTTACCCTTTATGTCGTTTGTTTATGCTGTTCGGTTATATTTCAGATGTTCTTTGATAGGATCTTCCTTCTGGCTACTTGGTTGAGAGTCACTCTATCTGCTTTGTCTTGAGTTCTTTTGTGGATATGCTGTTAAAGACATAAACACACAGCCCAGGCAGGAGACCCACACCCTCAGAAAGTATCCCCCACTCTATCCTGCTATCGTTAGCCAACTAGCCCGTATTAATATAAATGTAAAGAGATTTGAGCTTTTATCGTCGTCGTCGTCGTCGGCAGCCGTCCGTCTCGAGAGACGATGGTGTAGCTTCTTAAGAGTCTATCTGCACCGCCGAGAATGGCTGTGCAGTCCGACCCGGGAGTGACATGGTATCTGTCTCCTCCCGTGTTGAATCGACATCTTGCGATGACGCTGAAGCTACAGAGCCTGGGCAGGGTAATATGGAGGGTCTGCTGTTGCCCATGCAGCAGACCCCCCCTCTCTTCGCAGCTGAAGGGTCCAAGGGAAAGACGGAGTCGATACAGCTTGGCTTCAGGTGCGCCGCAGGAGTTGCCGGTGTTGACTACAACGTCAAACCGCCTTAGGGACTCCGGCTCCGGATTTTCTGTCGGGGTTTACTCCCTTAGCCTTTCCCCTGAAGAGGTATGCCGCGAGGCAGCGGAGGTTTTTTGGAGTCAGAGTTTTCCTTCTCTGCTGTACCCTGACTGGAAGATCGAACCAGCGACACTTAGCTCGCAGACCGACGCTCAATCCACTGAGCTAAACCAGCCAGGGCTATTTGAGCTTTTATACTATAAGAAGAATAGATAAGAGTTGTTTTGGGGAAGGAAAAATATAATTTTTGATAGAGGGGTTGATAGATTAATAATAGTTGAGACTGTGCAAGCCAGTTAGTAATATTTACATTGTATGTTAATAAAAATAGAAGAAAAGGATAGAAAAATACATAGTATAGTAAGAAAGTGGGATTGTATTGTATTTGGGTTTATATAGTAATTATATTATATTATTTAGAGTGATAGGGGGGCTAAGCTAGACACACAAATGAATAAACCACGATTAAAGAGAAAGGATGAGAAGGAGAGGTTATATGCAACACGTTAGAGATAAAGTTTGTTATTATTGGAAGAGGTGAAGGAAAAACACCCCCCCAAAAAATCCCCAAGAAAATGGAAGAAAGAAAAGAAAGAGAGAAAGAGAAGAAAATAAAAAATTTACCACAAAACCCCCCCTAAAAAAAACCCCAAAAGGGAAGAAAGAAAGGAACAAAGAAAGATAGAAAAGAAAGAATAAAGAAGAAAGAAAGAAAGAAAAAAGAGAGAGAAAAAAAAATATATATACCCCCCAAAAACCCCCCAAAAAAACCCCAGGAAAAGAATAAAGAAAGAAGGAAAGAAAAGAAATAATTAAGAAGAAAGAAAGAACAAGGGAGAAAAAATTTGGGAGAAAAAATTTGGAAAAAAAAAATCGATGTTTTTACTCCGTTTTAGCCTTGGTGTGTTGCCTTCTTTTACTGGGTCCGCAGCTGGTCTAGTGTGGCAGGTCAGAGGTTCTTGTTTTTTGCAGGACTGGTGTGCGCCCCTGGTTGCCGCTATGGTGCGCGCCCGCGGTTGCCGGCACGGCACGCTCCCTTGCTGCTTGCTGGAGCCAGTTGAGGTGCCCTTGCGCGCAAGCCCCTGCGCTCTCGGGCGGCCCGAGAGTTTGCCCCGCGGTTGGAGCCCACTGCTGCCGGGCCGCGGCGGTTCCCAGTTCGCGCCGAGGTGTCCCTGCCCGCGTGGGCGGCCCGAGCTCTTTCCCCGGGATTGGCTCCTGCTTTCGCTGGGCCGTGGCGGTTCCCCGTTCGCGCCGAGGTGCCCCTGCCCGCGCGGGCGGCCCAAGCGCTTTCCCCGGGATTCGCTCCTGCTTTCACTGGGCCGCGGCGGTTCCCCGTTCGCGCCGAGGTGTCCCTGCCCGCGTGGGCGGCCCGAGCGCTTTCCCCGGGATTGGCTCCTGCCTTCGCTGGGCCGCGGCGGTTCCGCGTTCGTGCCGAGGTGTCCCTGCCCGCGCGGGCGGCCCGAGAGCTTTCCCCGGGATTGGCGCCAACTGACCCCGGGCTGAGGTGCTTTTGCGCTCGCGCGCCGCCCCGTGCCCTCAGTCCCACTGAGCCGAGCTCCAGGAGTTGGTCTCTCGCCTCTTAGGGCAGGGCCAGGGACACTTGTGCTCAGTGGAATCGAGCGTCCGTGGGTCGTCGCCTCCCGCTGTTCCCGTGCTGCAGCTGCCCACCTTCCCTCACCCGTCTGGGCGGGCACAAACAGAGCCTGCGCTAGTGGTCTGCTTTCCGGCCTGGGGCCCTGCGCCCACGGGAGCTGTCTAGGGGTGTCTGTGCACAGTCCTCTGCGTGTTCAGTGGACCCTCCCTGTGCCCGTTGGGGCACTGATCTTATGTCCGTTGGGGAGTGTCCGAGGGACGCCTGGACTCACGGCCCCGCGCACCTGGGCCAGTGAATGAGAGCACTTCCCTATGTGCGCCCCCGCGACCCAATGGTAGGGTTGAGGAGTGGATGAGCGGGCCTCTGCACCTGGGCTCCTCCAGAACGGCCTACCACCCCCAAACTTTCCTCCCGTCTCCACCGTCCACTAGAGAAAAATATAAAGGAGAATTATGTTCTCACTTGCCCGGCAGCACGCTGTCTCCTGTCCTTCAGCGCCAATGCCACTTGGTCGAGTCCCGTCTCTGCCAGCGGGCAGAGATCTGCTCTCCGCCTGACTCCTCTCTGGGGTAGCCTGTGGTCGCCAAAAATCCTTTGTGTGCTTCCCACCAGAGCTCGGGCAGCCGCCCCAGTCAGGAATCCCGTTTCGTCCCCTTTTTCTCTGCTATCCTCACTAAACAGGTTGTTCCCAGATGGATTTTCTCTAATCCAGCAGTGCCTTGGCTCAACTCCCGCCAATGTCCAGCTGCTCACTGAGATGTTCTGTCTGCAATTAGACCAAACTGCAGACGGGTCTCCGGAGCCTAAAACCGCAACCTCTCCTCACTCCTCCGCCATCTTACCTCCCTCGATGGTGTAGCTTCTTAAGAGTCTATCTGCACCGCCGAGAATGGCTGTGCAGTCCAACTCGGGAGTGACACGGTATCTGTCTCCTCCCGTGTTGAATCGACATCTTGTGATGACGCTGGAGTGTCCTCTCCAGTGAAGCTGAAGCTACAGAGCCTGGGCAGGGTGATATGGAGGGTCTGCTGTTGCCCATGCAGCAGACCCCCCCTCTCTTCGCAGCTGAAGGGTCCAAGGGAAAGACGGAGTCAATACAGCTTGGCTTCAGGTGCGCCGCAGGAGTTGCCGGTGTTGACTACAACGTCGAACCGCCTTAGGGACTCCGGCTCCGGATTTTCTGTCGGGGTTTACTCCCTTAGCCTTTCCCCTGAAGAGGTATGCCGCAAGGCAGCGGAGGTTTTTTGGAGTCAGAGTTTTCCTTCTCTGATGTGCCCTGACTGGAAGATCGAACCAGCGACACTTAGCTCGCAGGCCGACGCTCAATCCACTGAGCCAAACCAGCCAGGGGTAGTTTCTTATCTTGTAATATTAACAAATTAGATACAATTAATAATCTTCAATATTAAAATTAGTAGGGGTTGGCATAAGATTATTTTATGCAAAGAAAGTCCAACAGCTATTAAAATTGAAATGTTAAAGTTTAAAATTTCCTGTGACTTTAGGAATGGATAGTAGCAGCACTCAGCCAGGCAGGCTACTCAACCTCTCTCAAGCATGTAGTCTATTGGATCCTCTATAATGAGTCTCATCCAAGGGAAAACCTGATACATATAGCTTTATAAACATTTTATTTAAAAAAATTTAGGTATATTTTATTACGTTGTTACAGTAGTTCCAATTATTTTCCCCTTTGTTCCCCTCCTCCCAGTTCCCCACTTCCCTCCAGCAGTCCCACCCCCCCTTAGTTCATGTCCATGGGTCATGCATGTAAGTTCTTTGGCTTCACCCTTTCCTATATTATTCTTAACTTCCCCCTGTCTATTTTGTACCAACCAATTATGCTTCTTAGTCCCTGCTCCATTTCCCTATTTCTCCCCCTCCCACTTCCCAGCTGATAACCCTCCAAATCATCCCCATACCTATGATTCTGTTCCTATTCTGGTTTGCTTAGTTGGATTTTCTTTTTATTTTTTAGATTCATTTGTTGATAGTTGTGAGTTTGTGGTCATTTTAGTGTTCCTAGTTTTGATCTTCTTTTTCTTAAGTAAGTCTCTATGGCATTTCATATAATAATGGCTTGATGATGATGAACTCCTTTAGCTTTACCTTGTCTGGGAAGCACTTCATCTGCCCTTTCATTCTAAATGATAGCTTTGCTGGATAGAGTAATCTTGGTTGTAGGTTGCTTTTCATCACATTGAATACTGTTTTCCAGTCCCTTACTGCCTGCAAAGTGTCCTCTGAGAAATCAGCTGATAGTCCTATAGACACCCCCCTGTAAGAAGCTCTCCACCTCTCTCTTGATGTCCCCAGGACTCTGTATTTATCTTTCACCTTTGACATCTCAATCATGATTCGTCCTGCTGTGGTCCCCTCTGGGTCCAGCTTGCCTGGGACCCTCCATGCTTCCCGGACCTGTATGTCCATCTCCTTCGCAAAATTTGGGAAGTTTTCCTCATTTTTTTTTCAATTCTTGTTTCCTCGTTCTGCACTGGTTGACTGTTTTTTCTCCCTTATGTTCAAAGTCATTGATTTGAACCCTGGTTTCCTTCCCTTCACCATTGATTTTGTGTGGATTTTCCTTTGTTTTGTTTAACATAGCCTTAACTTCTTCTCTTATGCATTTGCCATATTCAAGCATATCTGTCAAGCCTGTGAGCATCTTTATCACCAGTGTTTTGAATTCTGCGTCTGTTAGGTTGTCTGTCTCCTCATTTGTTAAGTTGGCTATCTCCTCATCTGTTAGGTTGGCTCTCTCCTTGTCGCTTAGTTCTCCCACTGAAACCTTGATCTGTTCCCTCTTTTGAGCCATACTTCTCTGTCTCCTCATTCTGACAGGCTCCTGTGTTTGTTTGCCTCTGCATTCCAAGTAGAGCTGTTGCTCCTGTTACATTGTAAGGGGCAGAGCCTTAGGGATTCATCAGTACAGGGCGACATGTTTCACCATGTTGTGGCGCTGTTTGTTGGGGAGGGGTCCGAGAGGGAATAATGCTGCCTGCCCAGCACTTGCCCCTTTTCCAGGCACCTCTCCCACTTCCACACTGGACTGGTGCTCATCTAGCTGCTGCCCTGGCCATTGTTTCCAGAGTGGGTGGGTCTGCGGATGTTCTAGGACCATGGAGGCCCTTTAAACAAGTGGACTGTGCTGAGACTGGCAGTTTCTGCTTCACCCCAACCCCCACTGGTCTGCACAGTCAGAAACAATGAGACTTGATTTTCCCTGGTGTTGGGACCTTGAGCTGCGAGGTCCGATGAGGAGCTGGAAACATTCCCCAGGTGTCCCTCCTGACTTTTTAAAATGGTTGACTGCGCTTTCTGCTGGTCTGCTGCCGCCGACGCTTTTGCAACTGCTACTGCCACCACATCGTGTCCTCTCCACCCTTCCTACTTGTCTGGATGAGTATTTCTTCTTCATATCTTTGTTTGCTGGACTTCCATGCAGTTTGATTTTCTGGAACTTTTGGTTCTTTCTAGTTTTGAGGTAGTTGTATCCCTTCTTAGTTGTTCAGAGAGACTCAGTGTCTCTGTCTATGCCTCCATCTTGGCTGGAAGTCCCTCTCCAAGAATATTTTTATTCATATTTTCCACTTGACTGACTGGAAATTCCTTAAAGGTAATTCTTGAATTGTGCGAGCTGTATGTACTGAATTGAAATTATTTTGCTACTCAAATTCCCTGGGTTTTCCTTAGAGAATTTATCCATTTAAAAGACCATGTTTCAAAGAGCAAAATTTAAAGCCCTGTTTAGTTTCCCCTAGTTTTATTGAAATACAGTTGACATATATCATTGTTTTAGTCCAAGGTGTACAACATGATTTGATGTCTATATTGCAAAATGATTACCACAACAAGTTAACATCTATCACCTCTTATAGTTACAATTTTTTTCTTGTAATGAGAACTTAGAAAATTTCAAGTACTGTATATAATGCAGCATCATTAACTAGGTCACCATGCTGGACATTATATCCCATGTCTTATTTGTATTATAATTGGAAATTTGTATCTTTTGTCTTTCTTAACCCATCTCTTCCTATCCGAATCCTCTGCCTCTGGCAAACACCAATGTAATCTCTTTGTCTATTAGTTCAGTTTTTTTTTTTTTTTTTTTAAGATTCAACATATAAATGAGTTAATGCAGTATTTGTCTTTCCCAGACTTATTTCACTTAGCATAATGCACTCAAGGCCATCCCTGTTTTTGCAAATGGCAGCATTTTCTTCTTCTTTTAATGGATGAGTAATATGTGGTAACATATATATCTAGCTCACATTTTCTTTATCCATTCATCTGTTGATGAACACTTAGGTTATTTCTATGTCTTGGTATGGTAAACAACGTTGCAATGAGCATAGGTGTGCACATATCTTTTTAGGATAGTGATTTTATTTCCTTTGGATATATACCCAGAAGTGGAATTGCTGAATCATATGGTAATTCTATTTTTAATTATTTGAGGAACCTCCATACTATTTTACACAGTGGCTGTACCAGTTTATATTCCTACCAACAGAGTACAAGTTTCCCTTTTCTCCATATCTTCATCAGCATTTGTTATCTCTTGCCTTTTGATGATAGCCATGCTAACATATGTGAGGCAATATCTCACTATTGTTTTAATTTGCATTTCTTTGATGATCAGTGATGTTGAACACCTTATCATGTACTGTTGGCCATCTGTATGTTTTCCTTGAAAATAATGTCTGCCCATTTTTTAATTGGATTTTTTATTCTTTTATATTAAGTTGTAAAATTTTTAATCTATTTTGGATAGTAACCCCTTATCAGATCTATGATTTGCAAATATTTTCTCCCATTCTGTTGGTTGCCTTTTTCTTTTTTTGATAGTTTCCTTTGCTGTGCAGAAGCTTTTTGGTTGGTGTAGTTGAAATATATCTTGACAATAACCATTGTAGCTAAATTAAGAGTAGAAAATTTTAGGGGAAAGATGAGCAGACCTTGACTTATTAGTGTTAGTGATATGGGTTATTTGGTCTCCTAAAGAAAGGCAACAGCCCTGACCAATGTGGCTCAGTTGGTTGGGTGTCATCCTGCAAAAGGTCACCAGTTTGGTTTTCAGTCAAGGCATATGACTGGGTTTCAGGTTTGGTCCCTGATCAGGGTACAGAAGCAACTGATAAATGTTTCTCTCACACGATGTTTTTCTCCCTTTCTTTCTCCCTTCCTTTCCCTCTCTCTAAAAATAAATAAACAAAATCTTAAAAAACAAAACAAAAAAACAAGAAATGTAACAATGCAATATAAAGATAGGCTCTGGCTTGCTTTGTTATTTCTAGCTACATCTCCCCAGGGAAACTGGGCAGCAGAGCCCATGTTCTGCGGGGGAGGGGGGTGTCTCAGGGTGTCATCAGTAAAATTTACAAACTCTATCAGCAAGAGCAGGGCTCTTGTTGTTTGCCATTCCAGGGAAGACCCATCTGTTTGTTCAATCGTTCCCTAAGGGAGCCAGAAAGAAATTATGTACTTTAGTTTCTTAGTAAGTTGAAGTCCTTAATAAGAAGCTTTGTGGTTAAGTCAAAATATTAAAAGAAGTAATATGCTGACATGCATACAATTTTAAAATTCATAGTTTTCACCAATTTAAAAGCATATATATTGTCACAATGTTTTGGGGGCATTTCTTCCCCTGGTGCAATAGTGAGGCCAATTGCACCCCCACATATGCAAATGAGTTCAGGGACAACTCACAGTCTCCACTGGACCTTCAGTTATTATCAATAAATTCACATGTATGACTCCAAAAAACCTCCACTGCCTTGCGGCATACCTCTTCAGGGGAAAGGCTAAGGGAGTAAACCCCGACAGAAAATCCGGAGCCGGAGTCCCTAAGGCGGTTTGACGTTGTAGTCAACACCGGCAACTCCTGCGGCGCACCTGAAGCCAAGCTGTATTGACTCCGTCTTTCCCTTGGACCCTTCAGCTGCGAAGAGAGGGGGGGTCTGCTGCATGGGCAACAGCAGACCCTCCATATCACCCTGCCCAGGCTCTGTAGCTTCAGCTTCACTGGAGAGGACACTCCAGCGTCATCGCAAGATGTCGATTCAACACGGGAGGAGACAGATACCGTGTCACTCCCGAGTTGGACTGCACAGCCATTCTCGGCAGTGCAGATAGACTCTTAAGAAGCTACACCATCGTCTCTCGAGACGGACGGCTGCCGCTGCCGCCGCCGCCGCCGCCGACGAATAATAATAATGATGATAAAGTTACAGAGTGGGGTCTTCAAAATTCCCCAGAGCCTGAGGTTGGGGATGGGGGAAGGGGACAGCTTTCAAGATGCCTTTGCATATCTATGGCTGGTAGCTAGTGTCTTAGTTATGCAAATGGATTCGGTTTTTCCAAGGCCTCAAGGAAATGGGAGGGGTTATTACCATAGAATGGCAAAGAAAGAGCACAGAGGGCCTGCGGAGGTTCTGCGAATGGTCAGAACTGGTTACCTTGCCCACTGTGTCACAGGATGCAATCAGGGATTTAAAAATAAGGTAGCAGCCATTTTGGAGAGATAGTACCACATGGTTTTAGAAGGAAAGAGAGAGCTCCAAGTTTTAGAAAGAAAGAGAGAACCATGCGGCTTTAAAAGGGCAGAGAGAGAACCATGCGTGATCCAATGCAACATGAAACATGCTTTCCTGGACTATTTGGAGGCTGATGACATCGTACCCCAGATCCTGAAGGAGAGAGCTGACAGATAAGGGATGGGGAATTGCTGTGCATGTTTTTGGCTTCTAGACTTTTGGGGAGCAAGGGAAGTGCTGGGTCCTGTGGGAGAACAGAGCTCTGAGCAGGAATGTTCACTGCCCTCCCCAGGTTGGAATATTGTAAATAAAGACCTGTTTCCCTCAACACTGGTTGTTGGGTTTTACACCAAGGCGCCACATGAAAGAACCCCCTTTGCTCAATAACAATAATAGTATATAGTAAAGTAGCAATAATAATGAATTTGTAAAGTAATTACAAGTCCAGCTAAAATTCCATACCAAGATAGAATATTTAAGATATTATTCTTGCCATTTGAGTTGAAAAAAAATAACTTATAAAATTATTTTTTAAGTTTCCAAATAAAATACAGATAGAACATTTAGCAATAATTTCTAAAATATATAATATGAACAATAAATAGCATGGAGGAAAGAGAAAGAGGATTGAAATGGGAGCTGGAGAGGATAAGGAAGCACTGAGGAGGCAGAGCTTTAATTGATGGCTACTTGTTTAATTGACAGCTTTTCATTTTTCCATGGTGAGAAACTAAGGGTAGTGGATACCAAGTAGAGAGCTAGGACAAGCAAAATAAAGAAGCAGGACATGGCATATTAGGGAGTTAGTGAGTATAGAACAGCTTGACTGGAATAAAGAGACAGTTTATTTTTGTTTGTTTGTTTTGTTTTGTTTTTCCTGGGAGTAAGACCTATCTCATCCTAAGTCAGAGGGTTTGAAATGCTATTAGAGATGATATAACTTTTTTTTTTCCCTCACTATCCATGGGTTAGTGAGAAAGACCCATGATTTGTTAACTTGTTCTCCATTAAGGTAATTAGCCTGGAATCTACCTTTGTTTTTGATGCTCTGAAAAGAAAAAATACACAAATGTCCAGGAGGGAAATATAGTTGCAGAAACAGACTCAATTTTGCAAAATAGCTAGCTTATATTAAAAATAAAAAAGTTAAATTCACTCATTTTTCCACCCTGCAAAGAAAAATGAAAAGATAACTCCACTTAGAACATTAAAAGACTCATTTGGGTTTTCTAGGCTACTCCCTGTGGTCTGGGAGCTTGGTAAGTGGCCTGACAGAGCTGATGGATGCTTTGAGTTTTCAACATTTTTCAAAAAGCAGTTAGAAATTGCAACTGGGGTTACATGAATAAATCGTTACTAGTCAATGAAAAGGTCAAGGGGAGCCCAGCAGCATGAGAATAAAAGACAGAAAAAGCAGACTAAAGTTGGGCAATTTTAACTAAAGCCACTCATTTCTTCATTTCTGAACCAGTTGAGTTGCTGTTAGACATCTGGGCTGATTAGTGTCATCTGGGGAAAGCAGCAGGATGGCAGGAAACAGTAATCATCTTCATAATGACTAAGATTTCTATAACACTTCATTAATTGTAAAACACTTTCAAATATATGATGTGATTTAAAATGCTCAAGTATTGGTGTGGTCAACAGGATGGGTCTTACTCTTATACAGAAACATAGAAGCTCTAGGGGCATAACTAAGGAACCATTCTTAGCTACCAGAGGGAGTTGTTGCACCAGTCTCTGACTTCTAGTTCAGTGGTCTTTGACCACAAAATTGTTTCCTCTACCTTAGGGGCACAAAGCCGTTAAAAGGATTTACAAGTATATAAAGAAACCCTTCTCTTTTATTTTGGCTAATCCAAGATGTCCCTGAGTTTCTTAAAAACTTCATTATTAATTCTATAAAGTACATTTCAATAGCCCCCTGAATTTAGGCCAGAATGTGATGGTCAGCCCACTTTTCTGGAAGGGAGAAAATGAATGCTTTAAGGCATTCATTGCTTGTAATGAATGAATACTTCTCCTATGCAAAGAATGGCACTAATCAGCTACTGGCCTGCAAAGAGCTGAGAAAAGTTATTCAAATAATTCTCTTGTGTTCTGTGGTTTGGATAAGGAACCTGGCAATACACTTTTCTTTGAAGGAGTCCTTTGGTGACAGGAAGGCAGAACTCCACTTCCCCCTGCCTATGTTCTATAGAGGCTTACACAATAAAGGTGATGATAATGATAACAACTGTCATTTATTGGGAACTTACTACATGCCATGGACTACAGTAAGTGCTTTACACACAATACTTGATTTAATCCTCACAACAAATTTGGAAGGTGGGTATTATTATTACTAGCATTATACAGATGCAAATCTGAAGATCAGAAAACTTCACTAATCTTTTCTGAAGTCAAGGGGAGGAACTAAAATTTAAGCTGAAGTCAACTCCAAAGCCATCCCCTTACCCATGATACTACACCATGACAGATGGTACACTATACTATATTCTTTGTTGCTCAGGGTGACTGCTTCTCCTCCATGCCATCCTCAACTGTGTCAGAGAAAGAACAGGCTTGTAAGCAGGCTGACAAAAACAATGGCTGGGCAACAAATCATCCCCTAACATGTGAACCCTACAGTAAGTATAATATTATGAATTATATGTAAATGGAAGTTAAAGGAATCACAAGAATTCACAGGCTCTTTCATTCATTTAAATAATATTTACTGGGAATCTATTGTGTGCTACCTCAGAGGTTTTCAATCTTTTTAATCCCATGGCAGACATAAACTAAATACTAAAATTCTATGGCACACCAAAAACTATAGTATATTTTTTGACAACTTGACAAAAAATAGGTATAATTTTGATTCTTTCACACTGGATGGCTATTGTTGTGTTGGTTATTGTCATTTTTTAAATTTGACAATCTAATGGAAAATAGGCCAGTGCCCCGACTAAACAGTCAGATAGTGCATATTTTAAAAATTCTTGTGGCACACCAGTTGAAAATCGTTGTGCTAGATTATGTTCTAGATGGTAAAGATGAAAAGAAAAGAAAAGACAGAAAAGTTATACTTCCTGCCTTCAAGGAGCATACACTCTAAAAGAAACTATAGATACAAAAGATTGTAATACAGTTAATAAGTATAATTAAGAGGCATGTACAAATTAAAGAGGGGGCACAATAAAGAGAATGATGGAGGCTGCAGTCCCAAGAAGACTTTCCAGGAAAAGATGTTTGAGCTGAGTTGTGAAGTATGAGTTGGAGTTTGACAGATAAAAATATATGAGGATGACACTTTAAGAAAGCAGAAGAGAACATTCAAAAACATGAGATACAAAACCATGAGGGAGATTTGGAGACCTATGAATAGTTTAACATGGCTAAAGTACAGGGTGAGAGAAAGGGTGGTAGAGATATGACTAGTGACTTGAGTCATGGACGGCCTTGTAAGTCATTCAATGGGAGATGAGATGTCATCGAAATCAAAAAGATCACTGCAGTAGATTGGGAAAAATAGGATGAGGAGCTGAGCTGAAGCAGCAAAACTAGAAGAAACAGTTAAAGAGGAAAGGTAATAAGGAAGCCAAAGCAACAGAACTAAACTACTGACTAGCAGGTAATAGGGATAGGAGAAGAATCATGGGAATGGCATCCAGGTTCTTAGTTTGGGTTGGATGAGTGAAGGGGCAAGACCAAGAAAGGGTGAGGGGTTCAGTCAGGAGTAGTTTGAGAGAGTGGTATTCATAGAAACTTGGGTGAATGTCCTGTGGGTGCAGAGATAGGTGGAGAGGAGACTCAGTCATATCAATCATCAAATCAGTGGCATCCAAGTAGCCATTTTCCTCACCATGAAAAATATTGGGATTTTGAATTTATATCATTCTTTTCTTTCTAAGAGAATATAGCTGGCTTTTCCCAACTGCAAATAAATATGCACTGAAATTCTCTAACTTGTTTAATTTTTTTTTCATAGACATTCTAGTCCTCAGCCCTAATTTCCTGCCAATCAACCCTTTCCAATACAAATACATAAAGGACTGTATGGAACAATGACTAACTTATGTATAAGAACCTGTTTACTCTTGTCACTTGATAAATGTTAAGGGGAACCTGAATGAAAAGGTGGAGTTAAACAGTAGTGTGTCTTGTCAGGAAGGAGAAAAATAGCACACAATTAAGAAATAATCATTGCATATAAAAACTTGACTTAAAATTGTTTTTTAATTGAATTGGTTAATAAAATTATTTAACTTTCCAGGGCATCAGGCATTTAGGGTGTAGTGCTACAGTAAAAACAAAACAAAACAAAAAACTAAAATACATTCAGCCTTGGCCAGTGTGACTCATTTGGTTGGAGCATCATCCAATAGGCCAAGAGGTCACAGGTTTGATTTCCAGTCAGGGCACATGCCTAGGTTCCATATTCGAGTCCTGGTCAGGGAGCCTATGAGAGGCAACTGACTGATATTTTTCTGTTACATTGATGTTTCTTACTCTGCTTCCTCATTTCTATCACTCTAAAAGCAATGAAAAAATGTTCTTGGATGAGGATTAAAAATATAACAATAAAATACATTGATGTTTACTCTCCATAATTGCCTTGAATTGCAAATAAAGGGTTACCACAAGATAATATGAGGGAGGAAATTCCTTCTATGTTAAAGATTAAAGAATGCAGGAAGGGTGGAAATGAACTGACATGTCTCATTTATATCTGAGTAAGTAAGAAAGGTAAGTGAGAGAAAATTGTTAAAGGACATTCTAATTATAATTAGGATAAAGGCCCATTCAGCTAAGCAGTCACATCTGGCTTCTAGTGATATCAGTCGGCATAATGGAAATAAGCTAAGGTAGTGAGGTTGTTGGAGTCTCTTGTGAATATTAGACTTTTTTCCTCAGTGAATCAGACTTAAAATGTCAGAGAGATCAATTTATGTGAATACAATTAATAAGGTAATTAAGAAATAGAGAGAGCCCAAGAGGATATTGCCTGATAATTAGTAACCAGCTGGAAAGGATGATGATCCTAGGAAACAGTGAATTAAATACAGATCAGCATGAGAATTTCTCTCAATGAGACAGCCATTCTTCAAGGTAGCCAGGGTTAGTATCTGAAAACCATCTGCTAAAAAAATAAAACTCAAATTAAACAGGGTCGCTTAGAATTGTATGTCCTGTAACTTTATGTCCCATAATTATATGTCCTAAAGAGCCCAAAGAAAGGGGGTCAGAAATAGGCAGGAAAAAGGAAAAGGGAACAACGTTGTCCATGGAAAAGAATGCCTGGTCTGGAGTAGGGTCCTGGTTCTGGCACTATTCCCACCTCTGCTGGAGATCAGCTCATAAACTGGAATGAAGCACCTTGCTTTTGGAGCCTCAATTTTTTCATTAGTCAAACACCATCCCTTAACAACAACAATGAAAAAAGAGCTAAAAAAAAAAAAAAAAAAGAACTCTTGGGCCAGAAAAAGGAGTGATAATTGTTGGCTATTGCTGTTGAATATGTACTAACAGATATTGAAGGCCCAGGTTTTAAAGAAAAAAGGAAAAATATAAAAAGAATCATCCCATTTTTTTAAGTCACATGTCTGAACACGAAAATGAGGAATCAAGTGTGGTACTATGGTGTATTTCTCTATTTAGTTCCTGATACCTGTAAGCAGCTAACTTGCTGATATAAGAGGTCTAGCTACAACTATCAACAAAATACTCCTGGTTATAAGAAACAACATAAAGCATTCACCTCAAAGTTCAATCCCCTCAGTGACAGTGTTCTCTGGAAACTTAAAAAATCACAGAAACTTATTCTACTAGAACGTGTCATTGCTAATCAGACACTTTGTGATTTGATGAACACTTTAAAGATAGACATCGGATATCTTATGTATGCCAAGGCAAGTTAGAAAACAGACAGGTACCTATCTGGACCTCATTTTACCACCTACTGCTCAAAAGTGCTACATATCCTGAAAATCTATGGAATTTTCTAGGCTAAAGTTTGGCTATTCAACTTGGACTGAAGGGTCAGCACAGGGACTGGGGAAGGCTGACTAACCGTCCAAGTCAATTTTCCTCAGCCCAAAAAGCAAAGTGGTGGGGTTCAGGAGGAAGGGGGTTGCGAGAAAAAGGGGATTAGAGCCTCACACCACCAGGTAATAAACCCAAAACAAAATGCTATATGGGAAGAATAATGGCAGAAATAAGCTGAGAATCCCTTTTTCTTTGTAAACGCACCATTGGGAGTTGAAGGTAGTCATTTCTAGAGTTTGGTGTCATTCATGTATCAGTGGAGCTGGGGCGAAACAAACATTCTGCAAATTTTGGTAACATTTGGTATTTTGAGACAACATGAGGGTTTTTAGAACTGAAATGTAGAGCTATCAGAAACAGTATGGAAACAAGCCACTCAGATACACAGGCAAGTCAAATGGGGGAGCCCCTTTCAAAGTCATTGCCTGCGGCAAACTAAAATCATGGCCCAGAGTCTTGCTCTCCCCTGGGCCAGAGGCCGCTGGGTAAATGAGGAGGCCTGCAATGTCTCAATGCTCAATCCTTCCTGGGGGTTTCTGAAGGCATGTTTGCTCTGCCCCGCCACATCCAGGCACAGTAGAACCAGGCGAGAATGTCCACAAGGCAAGTTTTCAAAGGGGAGAAATGAGTCACTTGGCACCAGCCACCTTGCCAAGCATGTATAAGTAGTGAAGGGCTGCTGATCAGGCTGAGAGGAATGAGGGCGCACGCTGAAAGGCTGATTGTTGCGCTCCCTGGAAATGACCAGAGCAGGTTTGGGTACCAGCTGGCAAGGCTGCCTCCTCTTCCAGGGACGGCTCGAGGGACCTCCCACAATGCCACAGAACGATCACAGTTCTCAGCCCCTAGGTCCCACCTACTTCCTTGTTTCCTCAGCAAAGCACTGGGGCACACTTTGAGCAGTGAGGTAAATTCCAAGAGTAGACACCCTAAAAAACGGGACAGAGTGGCCCCCTCTGACTCTCCCCTAAGGAGCATGACCCCAAAGGAAGCCCATTGTGTCAGGTCCCCAAACAGTGAAAAGATTATTTTGACAGTTGATGGTCTGAAAACATAGTAGTTTGTGATTAATTATTTAAAACCTATTTCCCTGGCTGGTTTGGCTCAGTGGATTGAGCGTCGGCCTGCGAGCTAAGTGTCGCTGGTTCGATCTTCCAGTCAGGGCACATCAGAGAAGGAAAACTCTGACTCCAAAAAACCTCCGCTGCCTTGTGGCATACCTCTTCAGGGGAAAGGCTAAGGGAGTAAACCCCGACAGAAAATCCGGAGCCGGAGTCCCTAAGGCGGTTTGACGTTGTAGTCAACACCGGCAACTCCTGCGGCGCACCTGAAGCCAAGCTGTATCGACTCCGTCTTTCCCTTGGACCCTTCAGCTGCGAAGAGAGGGGGGGTCTGCTGCATGGGCAACAGCAGACCCTCCATATCACCCTGCCCAGGCTCTGTAGCTTCAGCTTCACTGGAGAGGACACTCCAGCGTCATCGCAAGATGTCGATTCAACACGGGAGGAGACAGATACCGTGTCACTCCCGAGTCGGACTGCACAGCCATTCTCGGTGGTGCAGATAGACTCTTAAGAAGCTACACCATCGTCTCTCGAGATGGACGGCTGCCGACGACGATTTAAAACCTATGTGTTTAGCATAAGGCATCTGGGTAGCTGATTATTGGAAAAAACACTGAGTTGGTGTTTTTTTGTTTTTTTTAAAACAAAGCAGCTTATTTGGAGTCATGAGATGTTGTATCATAGTACTACACAGAAATAATTATAACTGACCTGAAGTCATCTAGAAAAGCAACCATAAAAATTTTAATTAAATATTCTCACCAGAACATCTGGTGAGATATGGCTCCAGATTTTGTTGTTGTGGAGAGAGTAGTGAGCTAGAAATTTAAATCTAAGTTCTAGTTCAAACCACTAGTCAGTTATGTGGCCTTGGACAATTTGCCTCTTTGGGTCTTGGAAAACCTGTAAAATAAAGACATCAATGACCTATAAAATTCCTCCCAGTGCCAATTAACGGCCTGATAATCTTGGACCAAGGTTATGATTACGTTCATTTAGAAGGGAAGAATTTTCCAGCCTGATCAAAAAGTTCAAGACAATCACATATCCTGGGCAGTCTTTGCCAATTATTCCCCAATGTGACACCGAGAATAAGGGAGCAATATCAATGTGTAAGTATTTACAACATTGTTTTATTAGTTTGTAGTTGCTCATGCACTGGTTGGTTATCAACTGGAGGCCATTCCCACCCCTTCTCCCAGGAGACATTTGACAATGTTGGAGATATTTTTGTTTGTCACAACTGGTGTGGGGTGGGGGGCTATGGGAGTCAAGGTTGGGGTGAGTGCTACTGGTATCTAGTAGACAGAGGCCAAGTCTGTTGCTAAGCAACCTATGATACATGGCAGAGCCCCCCCACCAAAATGAACTATCTGGCCCTAAATGTCACCAATGCCACTGAGGAGGAGCTCTGTGTATATACTGGCTGGGTATCTTACTGAAAGATGAAGCTGGGAGGTAACCTGGAGCAGCAGCCAGCTCTCGCCTTTGCCACGCTGTAGCCATGTAGGGATCTGGATGCAAGTGGAACCTTGGGGCTGTGAATTGTGGTTCTTCTGTGGCATTGAGGGAAGTCCCTGGTTGCTCCTGAGAGTGCTACAGTTGCTATGGAGTGACTGGAAGAGGAAGCACTGATCTAGATTTTTATATGAATTCATCTGCCTTTTAAATCCTGGTGACAGCTAATTAAATTCTTTCAAAATACTAAACTTCCTTGGGTGGGGGAAAGAAGTCAGCTTCAAGCTGCCAGTTTGCCACATTTGTATTAAATCTTAGATGGCAAAAAACAACTGCTTTCCCCAGCCTTCAAGAGAAAATGTTCATAAGAAATACGGCCACTTGAGCTATGGTGCAATTTTGCAAGGTTCATTTAAATGAAAATTCTGAGGGACAGGATACTGTTCAATCACTTAAATTATGAGAAACATTCAGTGAGTGATAGGGAGCAGCAAATGCAACACCTGTTTCTTCCTTCATGTTGTGTTTTGTTTTACTGCAAACTTGATTTTCTCTTCCTTTAGGTCATATTAAGTTCCAGAGTCTCAAGTTGGCTCAGATGATAGGGCAAAAGCCTTCTTAAACCAGCCATGCCCTTGCATGAGAGGTTCATGGGCCTCAGTTTCCTGGATGCTGTTGTTTCTTGCTCAGTAGGAGTACTATGGGCTGAAACTTGCTGCTTCACCAGGGCATGGAAATCTGGAGGCTCCACAGACTCCTTCCAGCAGGGTGACCCCAAAGGACCTCTGACATGTCTAGTATAGAGGAAAGGTGGTGACACCTCTTCATATCTGAGGAGGTTCCTCATTTGCATCACAAACTAAAAAGCGTCTGGCTGGCTCTGGGCTTTCACTGCTTGTTAATGAAACTTTCATCTGGCCTTTTCCTGGCTTCAGCCATCTGACTCAGACACCAGACACTTGCACTTTGAAGCACTTGGCATTTATTTTCTTGAGTGACTAAACACTGAGGCAATGATTGAGTTGTCTATCATGTCATTTCATCTGGAAAGTTCTGGAACCCAAAGGTACCAGGTGTTAACTAGTAACTTTGCAGTGAAGGTTTCAGCGTGTTAGTTTCTAAAGCACTTTAAGGTCTTCTTGTGTTGCTATCACATCTATTGAGACTGTGATACATAAACACCTTATGAAGTCAGTAGGTGTGACCTTATTATATCTGTTTTACATATGGGTATAGCCAACCTTTGATCGACATAGCGATCTATGGAGCAGATTGTACAATGCAGACTCTGGAGCCAGATCACCTGCATTCAAATCCTGATGTCATCTCATTTCAGCTGTACAAACTTGGACAAGTCAGATTCATCATCTGAGAAATGAAAATAGTATCATCTACCTCATAGAGTTGTTGTGAGAGATAAGGGAGTTACTATATATGTAAAGCAGTTGTGAAATGACCTGGCACAAAGTAAACACTATAGAGTTAGCTGTCAATACTATCATCTTCCAGATGAGGAAACGGAAGCACAGAGAACCCAGGCAGTCTGACTACAGAGGATAGTCTCATCACCATTTCACTCTCGCTCAATGAAGAAACCAAGAAACAAAGTGCTGAGTGATGTCAGTCATTCATCATGCAAGGGGGACAGTGAGAATTGGAAATCTGTGTCTCTCGACTCCAGATCAAGTGTCTTTCCACCTCACCCTGTGACCCCTGGGTATCACAGCACATATAAAAGCACAAGTGATGGAGGTAAAAAGATGTCTGCAACAACAGCAGTTGGTTCCATCTTATTTTGAATAGGACCAAGAAGGTATTCATGAGAAAACAATGACCCTCTGAAATGAAGATGGGTAGGCGAAAGAATAGTCAATCAGTCCAGAAAAACAACTGAGCTATTAGCTATTACCACTAAGTTATCTCTGATATGTGTGCTCCAACTCACCAGCAAAGAAGTGTTCATTCCTACAGGGAATTCTTTGAGTTCAGCCAAACATGCTAAGTTGTGCTTTAAGTCAAAATAATTGCCTATTCCTGCTCTAGAGAGTTTCAAATACACAGAAACTTGCTAGATGTCCAGAAATTGATCACTTTATCATCAAACAAGATAGTCAGGGGAGCAACCTTCTGGCAGGAAGGTTAACAGGCAAGAAAATGAATTATCTTGTGGTTACAAACACATTTTTGCTGCTATGATTAAAAAATTGCTGTGATTTTTTAAAAAGTTCAGCTGCCTAGATATATTATTGCTGAAAATGTCAAGCCACTGAGCTATTGTTATAATAACTGAGCAGCCATGATAGCATCTCATGACTATTTTTCTGTTGTTATGTGGTCAGCATTATAGATTCTGAATAAATTTGAGCTATTGCTGATGTGCTCTCCAGCATGCAGCGTTATTGGCTCTGAAGGAAGCATTAGCTTTGTAGGTTGTGAATACATATTAAGACTAATGCTAGGGTACAAATTTTACCAAACCTTTATATGTTCTCTTTGTTTCCTAATAACACTCTTGTAAGGTCCTCCAAGGGGCCCATCTCCGCTAACCTCAGAATTCACTCAGCCTATTAAATTAATATAGTAACATGTGAGTCAGGACTTCTGACTGTTGCTACATGCAATAGGATGTGATGGTTTTTAGAAGTGGCTTGTTTAAAAGCTTTGCACTTCCTTGGAAGAAAGGTTCATGTAATATGACTAAATAATTATTATAATAGTCATACATTTTCATTACATAGAATCATTTTTCAAGTGTACACAAAATAAAATATGCTAGACTTTAATTCTAAAATAGCATATCATCTTTCTAATGCAGGTATGCCTCAGTTTAAATAAACCAGTGGTTTTTCTGAACTGAATGTATGTGAAAGGGTTTCCTGGCAATGCTCAAGCTGGGCGAGTCTCTCATTGGGTGTCTGCTCTCTTACTAGCATATGTTACTCAGGGGTTTTGCTGAGGCAAACTCATCCCTCCTTAGGCACCAAGAACATAAGTAGATAATCTTTTGGGACTGTTCAGGTTTGGGCACTTCTCATTCAATGATTCAATAAACAGAGATCTTGTGTGCAATATTTCAAAAAGCAAATGAACTTATCTGAGAAAAACCAAAGTAAAACTGGAAACAGGTTTACTAGAAAATTAAGTTAGATAAATATCACTAGTTACAAAATATATAACCAAGATGTGGTCTTACTTAATCTTTCCTCAAAAAGGAATTAGTTAAGTCTTTTGGTCCTGGGTGGCTTAGATCTGCATGTCAGTCCATACTTGCATCCTTTACCTTTGGGATTCCTGATTACACCCCATGTGGGGGTTCTCTGATTCCCACTGTGTTCTCTCAGCTTTTACCTCTACCTGCGGAAAGTGTCTTTGTGACAACAGGTGCTGTTGTCAGTAATTCTAGCCAGGACCTCTTGCTACCCCCTGCACATATATCTCATACTGACAGTTTTGCCTCCCTACGGCACTTTTCTCTGAATCTATTAGGTTTGCACATTTTCTTATTGTTAACCTGCCTCTTAAGTTAGGTCTCAGACATAGCTCACAATTCCTCTCATGTGGACTACAAACTATCTCATGGCCTCTGAGGAGTTGCAGATGGACAAGAGAATGTCAGAGATGTCACTCTGGACTCCTAGCTATGCTTCAGCTGAGACAGCTTGGCTGTGGGATCTATTTCATGCAGTGTTCTTGGAAAGATTTCATTCCAAGCAAGATCTCATTGGTAAACAAACAAGCAAATGGAGAAGTTTTAATACTCAATAATCAAAGGCACTCCTTTCTTGACAGTTACCACTGGATTACAGAACTGTTTGCATTCCCTGTTCTGGTCATCCATTGCTTTGTTATAAAGCCATCAAAAACTTGGCATATCAAAAGGACAACCATTTTATTATAACTCCAGATGTCATGGGTTGGAAATTCAGGCAGGGCTTAGCTGGAGGTTCTTTTGTCCCATGTGGCAGTAAAGCACTTCACTTGGTGATATTCGACTCTTAGGTGGGTCTGGAGGGTCCACAACAGCTTTACTCTCATGTGGCTTGACAGGAATTGTAGGAAGGTGGGCTTTGCAGAATCTGTCAACACATGTTCACACACGAGGGCTCTGTGGCATGGTAGCACCAGGGCAGTTAGACATCTTGGGTGGAGACTCACAGCTCCTGTCACTTCTCCTGTTATCCTATTAGTCAAAGCAGGTACAGAGCCCTCCCACATTCAAAGGAAAGCAATAGACCTCTCTTCTCAATGAAAAGAGTAGCACACAAATGTGGCCTTCCTTTATCCACCATAGTTACATTCTTTTACCTGTCCCAAATGGTCACAGGGTTAGTGACTTTCTGATCTCAGTCCTCTTCCTGGTCTTGTACCCTACATTGGCCAAGATGATTATCTATCCAAGTTGACCTATAACTTGCCAGTCAAGGGGAATAATGGCTTCCCATTGTCTGTTATATATTTTTGAACTGACTTCCAAGACTTCTATTCTCTCTGTCATTCCACTGTGTAAAGTGAGGCTATTTCACTTTGGTTAGGGTTGCCAGATAAAATACAGGACACCACATTAAAATTGAATTTCAGATAAACAGCATACTTTTCTTTAGTATAAGTATGTCCCAAATAGTGCATGGAATATACTCATACTAAACAAGTATTTGTTTAGTCCCACAGCCCCAATAATTTACTGGCATGGTTAAAGCAATTATATACCAAAGTGTAATAGTGGAGACAAGGGTCACAGAACTCTTTTAATTCTTTTACTTTTCTTTTCCACTGCATGAGGTTTATAACCACATAGACTGGGTAAGGGTGAGAGAAATCCAGTTCTATCCAGAATCAACCAAAGCATACAACCACGACTTTGCCCAACTATATATGAGTGGCTTTAATAAACAAAAGTTTCTGTTTAGAAGATACTTCTATCATTCCTTTTATAAGCTGGAGAAAAGCTCTGCATTTAAATATAGCTATATTACAAATGTAAAGAAACAGTCAAAAAATGTTTATTGTGAACTATGCATTAAGTCAACAGTGATTAACATGTGGTTCTAACCTGGGAGGTGTTCAGAGTCTAGGACAGATACAGAGATGTGAACAGATAATCACAAGGCAATGCAATAAGTCTTCTGTCAAAACAAGAGCAGAGTTCAGTGGATGTGACTAACAGGACTTGGGGGTGGGGAGAGTTTGGCTTCATAGAAGAGGTGATATTTGATCTAATCTTGAAGGACAAGGAGGAACCTCCCAGGCAGAGAAGGAGAGAAAAGGCATTCCCAGGCAGGTAGGGGTTGGGGTTGGGGGGGCATCATAAAGTCAGGAAGGAGCTGCCATGCTTGTATAGCAAAACTCTGGTCTGGTCAGAGCTGGAGAGGAGGGACCAGAGCCCCACTCAGTCTCATTCATACTGTAACTACATAGGAAGGGTGAGGGAGGATCACAATCCAAGTCAAAACCTAGTAACGTCAGGAGGAAGAGTAACAAGTGCACGAGATCACAGGGTCCAACAGATAAGCAAAATAAAGGCACGAGGACAGATGTCCAACTTCTGCTAGGATTAAGAAGTAAATTGCTGCTGGAGCTCTAGCAACTTTTATTCCCTTCTCTTTGTGGAAAGAGCCAATTTTCTACATGAGGTTGGCTTGGAAGACTGCAAAAAGCAATTGGCTTCTTTTCAATTTTGGAGATGATGAGCAGAAATATTTCCCTGGTTGGCATTTCCCTGACACACTGCATGAAAAAAAGGAGCAGAAACTTGTAATGATTCATCATAACTCTTGTGATGGCAAGATCCTAACCTGGCTAGAAAGCACAGATAGTGTGCCTGCTGAAGCCATTTGTGCTTGCATATTGCACAGTTGTGATTTATGATTAGTGACAACCCGGTGGTGCAACATCCGTAGGAGAACATGGTTAATAGCCAATGTCCAAGGCTAACAAAACAACAGAAACTGTCTCTCCGATGTCTGACACATCTTCCATTATTTGATGTGTCTTTCATAACTGATCTTCTAAACTTAAATTTTGAAAGACACAATGAGATACCACCTATTAGAATGGCTCAAATTAAAAATACATATGACAATATCAAATGCTGATGAGGGTGCAAAGTAGCTTGAACATTTATATGTTGCTGGTGGTAATTCTACTTTGGAAAAAGATTTGGCAGTTTCTTATAAAGTAAAACTTACAAGTAGGTATATACCCTAGAGACATAAAAACCTATGTCCACACAAAACCTGCATATAAATGTTGATAACAACTTTATTCATACATGCTAAAAGCTAAAAACAACCCCAAATGTCCATCATCTGATGAATAAATGTTATTTTATATCCACCTAACAATAAAAAAGGAAGAACTACAGATACATGCTACGTGGATGAGTCTCTAGAGCATTCTGCTAAGAGAAAAAAACTCACTCAAGAAATTACATAATAAGTGCTTCAATTTATGTGATATTAGGGAAAAAGACAAAAGTTGAAAAAAATCAGATCCATGGTTGCTGTTAGCTGGAGGTGGAGAAGGGAATTTACAACAAAGAGGCATGAGGGATTATCCTATATCTTGATTTTGGTGGTAGTTACATGAGTATATAAATTTGTCAAAATTCTTCAAACTTTTCACCTAAAAAGGATGAATTTTACTGTATGTAAATTACATCTCAATAAACAACAACAAAGTTACCTTGTATGTCTAAAACAGAAAAAACCCCCAAACCTTGAGAGTTGAAGGAGGAATTACCTTGAATTTTCATTTGAGTATTTGTTCAACCATTTCCAGCTTTTTGACCCTTAGCCTTTTGTTGGCCATAACATGTATCCTATAGATCCTATCCAACAGCAGACTTGAATGTTTATCAGACCCATTTAGCCAATTTTGAGAGAATTAATCCCTATTGACTACAGCATCACCGCATGCAATGAACAAACCTCTCCAACACAGTTAGAGAGATCCGAGGCATGTATCCTCTTTGAGGGCATTGAAAATGTACCCACTTAAATCATTTTCTCTGTTTTATGGCTTAGACGAGGAACTTTAATTGAGCATGTAATTTATATAGATAAAACTGGCAAAAAAGAGACCACTAGGGGATATTAATACAGTAGTAGCCAAACAAGTTGTATGTTTTAAGTACATATTTTATGAAGTAGTTCTGAACACCACAGAGGAAATATAAGGAAAAAAACTCTTCTACTGTTTTCTCTATGCACCAGCCTTTTCACTTCCTTAGAATATTGACACAGACAAGTCTCGAACCAGAATCCAAAACTAATTAGGCAGAGCAGCCAGCCTTTCCCTTTGAAAACAGGCCTCTTATCTTTCTTATTTTGTTAGTCCTGGTGTTGGGATGTAAAACTTCTGAGGTAAAATTCCTTAGTAGACTAGACAGTGCTTCTTTTATGAACAGCTCATCTAAGTCAATAAAATGCTATTTAATGGGGGAAAAAAAATCAGTAGGCCTTGAGAAACAACAAAGGAGCAACCCATAAACAAATTTTCTACAGTGATATCTAAGGCATGCCAGGCGACATCTGGCACCAAGTTTACAACCAAAAGTACTCATCTAGTGACAGACAGGGAAAAACATTAACCTTAAAACCCATGTAGCATTGAAATTATAGAGTGCAATCTTAATCAAGCAAATTTCCTATTAAATCATGTGCTGTGAATGTATGTGTGAAATGCTGGTTATAAATATTTGTTTGTATCAGTGTCTTCCACCCAGTGCTTCTGGAGATAATGTCATTATGGAATGTGCACACTCCAACAAAGCAGTGACCAGTGTGTGCCGGCTCAGGGAAGGGGACCAGCCAGCAGGAGTGTGGGGGCTGGGCAGGCACGAGTACAACTTTACCAAAGAGGAGAACATTTTGATGTTTCCCAACACTGTGATTTGCTCTCCCAACCATTTCAAGTAGCTACGGGAAGCCACAGCTAACCACTTTAAAGTGACTTTACTATGATATTTTAGTCTTTTTATACTGCCTTCCTTTTTGGTACCTTCTTTATTTTAATCACAGATACTGAATCAATAAACAAATTACTAAGCCTCTTTAGAAACAGAGAATTCCTTTGCTCTGCCTTTAATTTTTCACACACATTCCAATGCAAGCACCTAATATAGGGTTCCATGAGCTTTTCATTTTTCATAAGTTTCTCTGGTTGAAATTGTAGCTAATACCTGGACCACTTAATTAAATATATGGTATTATAACTGTTATTTGTTTTAATTTAAATTTTAAAAGTCCTGAAGTTCACATATAGGTTAAAGTCCCTCATTCGACCCATAGTCGGTGATATCCAGAGTTCGGTGTTTGTCAGGGGCACTTAGGTTTTTTCTCAGACACTGGAAAACAACATCAGTAGTCCCAAATTACAGAATTAATAATAGTAGCTAAACTTTGCCTGTGCCAGGCCCTGGCTTAAGCACTTTACTGTACTAAATTATTTGGGTGTCATGACAACCCATAGAAGTAGGTTCAATGACTTTAATGATGAGAAACAAGTCACACATCCTTCCTGTATGTACAACCCTGTGTCTGCCATCTACTTGACTAATTACACTTATCTCATATTAGACAGTGAGAGACAAAAACTGCCAATTTTAAACAAAGATGAATTTATTGGGTTGCCTGGCAAGAAAAGTCTGCATTACTCAGGTCTCAGCAGATCTCACCAAGCAGCACTTGAAAAGACTAGGATTAGAACCAAAAGAGGAGAAAAAAGCAATATTCTGAGTCCAGGTCCCTGCATTGTCGATTATGTTCATTCTTTCTTTGAAAATGGCCCCTTGCAGGTTTTACGTCACTGACACAGGGAAGCCTGGTTTCCAGAAAGACTGGGATGAGTGCTGAATGATGCCCAGTGGGACTAGGGTCTTCAGCAAACATGCTGGATACACATGCTTCAAGTGCAGCAGGATTTCTATTTCACATCCAGCTGGTACCACATGGCAACAAAACACCTATATACTGTGGAGCAAATAGAGTCTGGTTGGAGAAAAATGCATGAGATTCAGATGCTTCATCATATCTCTGTTCCTTGAGGGCATAACCACAGGAGATGAGCTCCCAATAATTTCTACCTTGCTCATAAACTTTGTATTTGGAAACAGTTCCATACACAGGCTTCCCAGACTCACATGGGAGACACCATAAACTGAAAAGAAACATTTCCTTGTGTCTACTAGAATTCTGTGAACTTGAAAGCCAAACAGGGCCATACTACTATTCAAGGAAAAGAGAAAACAATAAAACAAAACGTAAACAAGGCAGTTCTTTTGGGCTACCTGAGTCTACTCCACTGTTGGCTCTTCATCACTAGCAAAAGACACTTTTCTAATTCCCAATGTTTTAGGTTATCTTCCTGCTTAGTCAACAGCAGCACATGAAGAAAGTGTAAGAAATATGCCCCCAGCTGATGTGCTGCTGCAAAGTGCCATCCCAAGAACCATGTTTTACATGAGACATCTTAGGTTGGATGAGGAAAATGTGGGTGTTATTACACCTGCCCTTTTTCTCTCCCACCCGCAGAAGCAAAGCCCTGACACAAAGCTCCAAGATATCTCTTTGGATGCAGAGGAAGAACGTTACTTAGAGTAGAAATAAGATATTGCCAATTAGGTAGCTTCCTTCCCTAATTCTCAATTTTTTCCCTTGGATTTTCTTTTGTATAAAGCAGTCGCTGCCTAAATTTCCCCCTTTCAAAAACTATCATTACTGGAAAGAACAAGCACCCAGCACCATATTAACTTCCTGCTCAAAACTTTTTGACTGATACTGATCCTTCGTAAAATGCGACATTTCAGTGAGTAAAAACCTATTTAAAAAGAAAGCTACCTAAATATGTAAAAAGTAACTAACTTCCAACCTGTGCATTATACTTTCTAAGAGAATGTGAGTAGTCATTCACACTAGAAATACTTTCTAGTCCTATGAATTGTGTGATTTTAGAACTAACAATGGAAAACATAAAAATAATTCAAAATAACACAATACCCAATTATCAAACACTACCTAATGTAGAAAAGTACTGTCAGTTAGGGTCTGAGGGAATGGTCAAAAAACCATAATGAAATGTGACATTGGGTCAACTTTCTAGGGTTCCTGTCTCTGAAAACGGTAAGTCCATATTATAAAATGGAGACCAGATAGCCAGAACACCTTTCCTCCACACCCACAGTATTGCAGTAAATTGGTTACCACCAGCAGAGCTGAGCAGACATCAGCAGGAGAGATGTGATTCAGCCAGCATCCAAGAATTCAAAATTTTACCCAAATATTTCTGATCAGTTTTTCTCACAAGATTCTTGGTTCACTTTTGGCTATGCATTTTCAGCCATTTAATTAGTATAAATTCACTCTTCCAGTTGTTTTACAGGAAACAAAAATGGCAAAGCCCTAGGCTCTTATTTTGAGAATTTATCCTCTAAATACAAAAGAATACTTTAATAAAAAAATAATTTGCCCTGGAGGTGTGGCTCAGTGGATTGAATGCCAGCCTGTGAACCAAAGGGTTGATGGTTCGATTTCCAGTCAAGTCACATGCCTGGGTTGCAGCCAAGTCTCCAGCTGGGGGTGTGCAAGAGGCAATCACACATTGATATTTCTCTCCCTCTATCCCTCCCTTCCCCTCTCTCTAAAAATAAATAAATAAAATCTTTAAAAAAATTTGCAACCTTGACTGATGCGGCTCTGTGTGTTGGGTGTCATCCTGCGAAGTGAAAGGTCACTGATTTCAATGTGCGATCAGGGCACATGCCTGGGTTTCAGGCCAGGTCCCTAACAGGGGCATGGCGAGGGGCAACCAGTCGATGTTTATCTCATACATAGACGTTTCTCTCCCTCTTTTTCTCCCTCTCCTCCACACTCTCTAAAAATAAATAAATAAAATCTTTAAAAACTAATTTGCAAAGAATTATTATATAAAGCAACATAACAATCACCATTAAGTCGTTTCTTAAAATTAAATGCATAAGAGCTAAAAATTTACATTAAAAAAATCAAACTGGGATAGATTTAATCAGAAAAGACCTACTAAAGGGAGGTAGCTTTATGGCATATTTTAAGGGGACTTACAGGAATGGATTTTCAGTGAGAAGAGTGGAAATTACTAGCAAAGGCAAAGATATTGTATTGTTTCTACTGGAAAAACTTTGGTGTGGAGAATAAAAGAGGACAATGAAACCAGACAATGTAGCAAGCACTGTAGAAGGCAATGCTGTGAAGAATCTGAAATCCAGTTAGAGTTTTATATGCTGGGTAGTTTTACATTTGAAACAATATAGCTCGTCTTAAATACAAAACATTTTTTACAATCTGTATAAAACTCTAGACATTTTATAGCATTTATTTTCCCTCTGTTTATAAAAATAACAAGTATTCATGGTAGAAAATTTGAAAAATATAGTAAAGAGAAAGTTAAAAATCTTCCATAATACTACCATTTAGACTTAGCCACTGTTAATATTCATAGCTTTTCTATTATTTTATTGTGCTGTGTGTGTTGTGTTAATCATGTGTATGCCTTATTATATACAAAACTGGATGTCTTACAGCACATGGAGCACATAGTTTTGTAAATTTTTCCACTTTTATTTATTTATTATTATTATTATTTTAGCGAGAGGGGAAGAGAGGGTAAAAGAAAGGGAGGAAAAAAATTGATGTGAGAGAAACACTGACGGGTTCCCTCTCAAATGTGTCCGAACAGGGACAGAATCCACAACACAGGCATGTGCCCCTGACTGGGAAATGAACCTGTGACCTTTTGCTTCATGGGACAATGCCCAAACAACTGAGTCGCACAGGTCCTGGTTTTTCCTTTTAAAACTAACATCTGTTTTATGTGACATTACAGAACATTTTTATTGTTATAATTTAATTTTTTTCCATTTCCCATTATGTTTGGCAAATAGGAGCAATTACAAATAAAAGCCCCAGTTATGTTGCTGAAAGAAATAATTCTTAGTTGAATGAATCTCTTAGCCTGATATCAGTATATTTTAGTTTCTTAGATTAAAATATTCAGAGATGACTGCATTAGTAAAGATTTGATACATTCTGTGAAGCAACAAGAGACAAATTTCTTAACACTTGTTTCAAACTTCTTCTGGGCTTTTAGAGTGTTCCTGTTTCACTTTGGGAACTAGATCGCTTGTCTTCAAATAAATGAGATGTTTTTCTTCAAATAAATAAGGGATATCTAGTTCATTTCACTTTGGGAAATAGATATATTGTCTTCAAGTAAATGAGATGCTTTTCATTATCAAATCTCACTTATGAAAGAACTAGGTCACGTCAAGGGCATAAAATTCTCAGTGAGCCCCATTGATTCAAAATGTTGTATTGTACTACTACTGCTCCCTAAATAGTGTGATATGGACCAAAATTCAGCAGATCCCCTTCCAAAATTAGCTTATCCTACTCACACACAAAGGAATAGTTTATTTTTACTACAGCTCCATGAGCGATGGATACAATTCAAAAGAGAGAAATAAAAAGCACTATTACATTAAATGTGGCTATTCAAGATAAAAATTCTTTTTTTTCTGAAATAAAAAGTTACAGTCATTATGCATTTAGTTTTATATTGTAAATTTCTGTCTATAGTTTGCTTGCTTCAGTATTTACCATAGTAACAGACAAGGGAAATATCTTTTTAAACATACTTTATTGATTATGCTATTACAGTTGTCTCAATTTTTCCCTCTTTGCCCCCTCCACCTGGTACCTCAATTTCTTCCAGCAATCCCCACCCCCTTAGTCCATGTCCATGGATCATGCATATAACTTCTTTGGCTACTCCATTTCCTATACTGTTCTTAACATCCCCTTGTCTATTTCATACCTATGAATTTGTACTTCTTAATCCCTGCACCCTTTCTCCTGTTCCCCCTCTTCTCCCTCCCAACTGATAAGCCTCCAAGTGATTTCCATATCTATGATTCTGTTCCAGTTCTGCTATTTGCTTACTTTGATTTTTAGATTCAGATGCTGATAGTTGTGAATTTATTGCCATTTTAATGTTCATAGTTCTTATCTTCTTTTTCTTAAATAAGTCCCTTTAACATTTCATATAATATGGCTTGGTGATAACAAATACCTTTTGTTTTACCTTGTCTAGGAAGCACTTTATCTGCCCTCCAATCCTAAGTGACAGCTTTGCTGGACAAAGCAATCTTGGCTGTAGGTCCCTGCTTTTCATCACATTTCTTGCCAATCCCTTCTAGCCTTAAGAGTTCCTTTTGAGAAATCAGTTGATAGTCTTATGGAAACTCTCCTGTAGGTAACTACCTGATTTTTCTTGCTGCTTTTAAGATTCTCTCTTTATCTTTAACCTTTGGCATTTTGATTATGATATGTATTGAAGTGGTTCTATTTGGGTCCATCTTTTTGGGACTCTCTCTGCTTCCTGGACTTGTACGTCTATTTTCGTCACCAAATTAAGGAAGTTTTCTTTTATTATTTTTTCAAATAAGTTTTCAATTTCTTGCTCTTTCTCTTCTCCTTCTTGCACCCCTATAATCAAATGTTGGTACGTTTGAAGGTGTTCCAGAGACTCTTTAGCCTATCTTCATTTTTTTTTAGATTCTTTTTTTCTTCTTGATATTCTGATTGAATGTTTTTTCTTCCTTATGTTCCAAATCATTGATTTGATTCTTGGCTTCATCCACTTCACTGTTGGTTCCCTGTAAATTTTTCTTTATTTCACTTAGTATAGGCTTCATTTCTTCCTGGGTCTTTTTTAGGCTGTTGAAATACCCACTGAGTTCCTTGAGCATCCTAATAACCAGTGATTTGAATTCTGTGTCTGATAGATTGTTTATCTCCATTTTGTTTAGTTCTTTTTCTGAATTTTTGTTTTGTTCTTTCCTTTGGGCCATGTTTCTTTGTCTCCTCATCTTGGCAGTATCCCTGTGTTTGTTTCTGTGTATTAGGTAGAGAAGCTTTGAGTCCCTGTATTACTAGCATGGCTTGTCTGAATGAATGTGGCTTCTTTAATTCCTTGGTTGTTGGACTTTCATATAGCTTGATTTTGGGTAATGTTTGTTTTGTAGTCTAGTTGTAATTTTTGCTGTGGTTGTGTGAGGAGGCAAGCCATGTTTACCTATGCTTCCATCTTGACTGGAAGTTAGGAAGTATCTTTTCACTTTGCAGTGAATGATCCACAGATAGAGAAATTTAACATTGGAGTATATTTCCCTATTAACTGATGAAGCTCTTGTGCTCAGTAGACTTGGCAAGGTGTCATGAGCAGACAAATGTTTTATGCCTTGATCTCCTTCTATTTCCAAAAACTTTGAAATATTAAGGAGATGGCACATTTCAATGCAGAATAAAACTAACTCCAGGAGAGAAGGTGTCCATGCTCGTTGCTACTTAAAACTATATACCTTCTTCTTCCAAAGCCTGATGGAATGTTCAGTGAAAAGCTGGCAATCTTGGCTGATGGCTTAGTTTTATTAAGTGAAAAAATATGTAGAACATATTTTTTAGGTTTAGCCACTTGCAAAAATATTACAAGATATAATATTTTCAGAACTCAACAAAAATGCTTGCACATTACTCCATTAGACACTGCAAAAGTAAATTTTCAAAGACTGGCAATTTTATTTTGTGCATAGTAACATGTGTTCTTTCTCCACATATTGGAAAAAAATTAATCAGATTTTTCTCAACTGTTTGGGCATTACTGTGGGAACTAATTCAGCTGGACCTATTGTCAGGCAAACAGAAGTAGTCAGTCACTTAAAACCTCAATGCAATATCGTTTACAGAATTCCAGGGAAAAAAACTTCTAAAATAATTCCTGAGGTAAACTATGTTGAGGAAGCATTTGCCAAGTTTAAAAACAGGAACAAAAGTCCACTTTCATCTCTATGCTTTACTCTCTTCAAATCATTGAATGAGTGGACAAAGGAGCTAGAGAGAAATAAAAAACAAAACAAAAAGAAAAGAAAGCAGCAGGAAAAGACTAAACCAAGTCAATGAATAGATATAGAGCAAGAATTCCCCAACTGTTTTTAAAAACTGTGGCTAGTTGAACATTTTACAGAACAATACAGTATAAAACTGAGTCACCATGAGTTGACTTAGTAAACTGAGTATCTTTAATAGAATAATAGCTCAGGGATAGGAAGAATTGCTGTCATTAAAATGTCCATACCACCCAAAGCAATCTATAGATTCAAGACAATTTCTATAAAGATTCCAATGACATATTTCACAGAACTAGAACAAATATTTTAATAACTTATATGGAACCACAAAAGGCCCAGCATAGCAACAGTGATCCTGAGAAAGAAGAACAAAGTTGCAACTATACAATAAAAAGTATATATAAAGTATAAAACTATACTATAAGGCCATAGTACCCAAAACAGCATGGTACTGGTATGAAAGCAGACACCTAGATCAATGGAGCAGAATAGAGAGCCCAGAAATAAACCCACACCTTTACAGTCAACTAATATTTGACAAAGGAAGCAATACAATGGGCTAAAGATAGTTTATTCAATAAATGGTGTTGGGAAAATTGGATAGGTATGAGCAGAAAAATGAAACTAGACCACCTTCTTATACCACACACAAGAATAAATTCAAAATGGATTAAAGACTTATATATGTTAGACCTGAAACCATAAAAATTATAAAAGAAAACATACGCAGCAAAATGTCAGGTATCGCTCATAGCAATATTTTATCGATATAACTCCCCAGGCAAGGGAAACAAAAGAAAAAATAATTAAATGGGACTACATAAAACTAAAAAGTTTTTGCACAGCAGAGGAAGACATTAACAAAATTAAAAGACAACCTACAGAATTGGAGAACATATTTGCCAATACATCTGATAAGGAATTAATACTCAAAATTTATAAAGAACTTATTAAATTCAACACCAAGAAACAGACAAACAATCCAATTAAAAAATGGGCAAAAGGCCCTTGCCTTGACCAGCAAACCAAAGGGTTGCCGATTTGATTTCCAGTCAGAGCATATGCCTGGGTTGCGGGCCAGGTCCCCGGTTGGGGGTGCACAAGAGGCAACCACACATTGGTGCTTCTCTCTCTCTCTCTTTTTCCCTCCCTCCCCTTCTCTTTAAAATTAAGTAAATAAATTTTTTTTTTAAAATAATTGGGCAAAGACCTGAATAGACATTTCTCTAAAGAGGACATACAGATGGCCAACAGACATATGAAAAGATGCTCAACATCACTAATCATCAGATAACTGCAAATTAAAACCACAATGAGATACCATCTCACACCTGTCAGAATGGCCATCATCAACATATCAATGAACAAGTGTTGGTGTGGATATGGAGAAAGGGAAACCCTTTTGTACAGTTGGTGGGAATGCAGACTGGTGCAGTCACTGTGGAAAGCAGTATGGAGATACCTCAATAGATTAAAAATGGATCTGCTTTTCAACCCAGCTGTCCTGTTTGTGGGAATACATATGAAGGGACCCAAAACACTAGTTTGAAAGAACATAAGTACCTCTAAGTTCATTGAAGCATTATTTACAATCACCAAGATATGCAGCAGCCCAAGTGTCTATCACCAGATGAGTGGATAAAAAAACGATGGGATATTTACATGATAGAATTCTACTCAGTCATAAAAAAGAAGAAAAATTTATTCTTTGCAACAGTATGGGTGGACCTGGAGAACATGATGCTAAATGAAATAAGTCAGTTAGAGAAAGACAAATACCATATGATTTCACTCATATGTAGAATCTAATAAACAAACTGAACTAACAAGGAAAATGGGGACAGACTCACAGATGGAGAGCGGGTAGGGGTGGAAGGATTGAGCAAAAGGAAAAAAGGATTGATTGCACATGGACAACAGTGTGGTGATTGCGGGGGCAGGGGGGTTAGTATAAAGGGACTAAGTGGTAATGGAAAAAATACAATAAAATAACACAATATAAATAATCTGACATTTACTTGAATTATAAATAAGTATATGATAATGAGTCCTGAGCTTAAGAAATACAGATATTCTAAATACTATTTAGCATAACCAAATTAAGTCTTCTGGAAGGGAAAGAAACTGGACAGAACCCCTGAAGAGTAATGAATTCATAACACAAGGAAATCTAACTGAGCCTGCCCACTTTTGGGAAATGGGAACCCCAGGTCTAAATATTCAAGAACTAAGAACTATGAATTCTCTTATCCCACAATCTCCTTCCCCCAGCACTGCCTGGTTGCCTACATCCAAGGGGGTATTGTTTATATTATATTCCATATGAATGGTTGTCACTGGAACTGTGCAACGTAACAGAGATGTCTCCCACCCCCCAAGAAATGTCAGGAAGAGTTGGCTATTGTTTGACCCCCATCCCATGCATACTCCAGCCTTTCATTTAGGCACATATTGAACAACTGTTTGTGCAGAATTCTATCAGTCAAGACTCTTTCAGTAAGATATCTGAAAACCCAACTCACAATGGCCTCGTCTAAAGAAGGAATTTATTGTCCAATGTAACTGAAGGCTTTGAGATGAATAGCTGATGTGCTTTTCTCCATGCCTTGGCTCTAAGACTCCCTCTGTGCTGATTCTTCTCTGACACTGCTTTGCAAACTGTTTAGTTCTGTACAAACTAAAGACAAATTCTCCCAGTTTATAATGATTATTTTCTCCTGCCTTTATTAATTCCAAACTCAACATAATCAATTGTGAGAACATTAACCTATTGGTCAGTAAGTGAATAAGTACCTTAAGTAATAAAAATGAGTGCATCCTTAAATAAAACAAAGGCAATTCAGTCTGAATTAGAATTGTTGGGGTGGATTTGAGCACCCGCATTTTTAACAGCTTTCTAAGTAATATTTAAATGTGTAAGATCTACTGGCACCAACTGGCACACACATTCAACATATAGTACTGAGAGCTAGTTTGCCTAAATTTATGAAATGCTTAAAGAAACTCAATAGTTATTATGGTATTAAAATGTATCTAAATTATACAGTTGTCAAACTTTTTATTTTGGGGGTGCTCGGAATGGACATTTCAAGTTTTCCAAAATACTGAGGAGCCACAGAAGTCTCTAAGCTTTACTTAAATTTTATGCTTGAAGCCTAACCCCACCTTCAGATAAGTTTTATTCACATATAATTTCAGGGCAAAAACTGGATGAAACTTGAAACCCCTGTTTAATGGTCACAAATGTGTTGCGATAATATTTTTAAAATAGTAACATGATTTTTCCTCCCAGTGTTTTCTTCTTCCCTTCCCTCTATTCAAACAAACAGGATACCTAAGTGGAAGGGTGAAACAAGGCAAAATGCAGAAAAGTCTGAGACTCTTTCTGGGTTTGGTTTTCAAATGCTTAAGGAACAAGCCACCTCGTTGGTGAGAAGAGATTTCAAAAAGTCCTTCCTACAAGGAAAACCCTAGGGCATGATTCCTGGAGTTAACTGTGGAGGATCTAAGTACATGAGAATATGGGAAGTCCATAATCTTTCATACTTACTTCCCTCCAAAAATTGGCACAAAAACAGCAAAAATTTGCTTAAGCCCTACCTACCTACCTCCGCCATGAATGGCATAGAAGTCAAAGAAAGAGATGGAGAAGGTAAGAGAACCATGTGGACACAAATAGAAGAATTTCGAACTATCTTGCTTCAGCTGACTCAAGCTCTTGGTTATTTAATATGTGATTTCATTTGGGAGGGTGGGGGGAGTGAACTTGACAAAGATGGAATGTCATTCGGAGAGCCAAGACCACAAAACTTGAGCCATTTCCAAAAGATAACTTGTATGTTTTACAAAGGGAAGGAAAAAAGCAATGGATTCTCTGCAAAGCTTTGGTTATCTACATCTTTCATAAGGATTTTATATACTTGTGCATAAGTTATATATTGCTACATGTTAAGTTATCCCAACATCTTGTGGCTTAAATTATAATAATTATTCATTATCTCATACAGTCTCTGTGGGTCAAGAACTTAAGAGTGGCTTAGCTATGTCATTTGGGCTCAGGCTCTCTGGTGCATCAAAATGTCACCTGGGACTCTCCTCGTCTGATGGCCTGACTGAGTCTGGAAGATCTACTTCCAAGATGGCTCACTCACATGACTAGCAGGTTCATTTTGGCTTTTGGCAGGAGGCTGCAAATCCTCTCCTCCATAGAGTTGCTTGAGGATACATATAACATGGTGGCTGGCTTCCCCCAGAAGAGATTCAAGAAAAGCCAGGGCAGAAGCCACATGTCTTTTATAACCAACCTTCTGAAATTATATACTGTCATTTTCTTTGAGATTATACTGGTTACACAGGTCAAGCCTGCTGATAGTTGGAAGGTATTATACAAGATCCAGAATACCAGTAGCTGAGACTCATTAGACACCTTCTTGGAGGCTACCACAACTTGCTACTTCGTAATATTTCCACCAGAGAATAAAGGATGCTTGCCCCAAATGAAAAAGGAAACATTCTTATTAAATATCATCCCTACCAATCATCTCAGATATAAAAGAGGAAGGCAGTTTACCCTACTCTCAGAAAGAAGCAGTGAGTAGGTTGTGTTCTTCGAACTTATCTCTGAATAAACTTTTTTGTCTCCTTCTAAAAGATAAGGCATGAGGTGGATATGGGAAGGTGTATTTTTGTTGCTTAGATCAGAGAAATAAAAATGAAACCTCATTAGTAAATCATTGTGAGAAACCAGTGTGGCTTATGTATGATTTTATTTAATTCTACTTTGAATGAAAAATAAAAGGGATATTGCTATAACAACTCTTCTGATTAATATATGTTTTTTAAAACCCTGAACCTTTTACTCATTGCTTTATGAAAACGGCCAACTAACGTAGTAGGACCTGGCAAAGAGAATGGAGTTTTCCCTGAATTTTGTTCAAAATTCAAAAATTCAAAAATTCCCAGCAGTGACTGATGTGTGTCAATGACTAAGGGAGAATCTGCAAATTCCCATTCCTGTGCCCTCGTATTATATAAGCCTCCAAAACCTGTTTCTAACCCTGCAAAGGTGGGGAGAACCCCAAACAGCATAAGGAAAGCCTGAGCTAAATTACGCTGCAGAAAAACAATGTTTCTTTAGCACACATGAACTTTACAGTCTGAGATACTGATTGCAAAACTGCTCAGACCAGATGGAAGAGAAAAGTTCTGCTCACTAATCAGTTCAGTTAAGAGAAAACCTCACATACCTTTACTTATAATGTATTTCTTACCTGCATTTCATATGTATACCTTATCATTCTCATCTAGTTACAAGTTTAGAAGGAAAACTTAACTTGGAGACCTTTGAACACTTGTGCTTGCTAGCCAAGGGTCTCTTTATCCATGCTTTTACTAGAGAAACCAAGACACAAGATTTCACTCTTCCCAAGCCATACAAATGAAATTAGCCAAAGAATTTTGCTCCTTACTTCAAGTACAGTACTTTACTTGTCCTTATAAAATACTCATATGCCCAAGGTTTTCCAATCTTTTGGAAAATGAAGTCACTCATACAAAAAATATATATTTTTAAGATTTTAAACAGTGCAGAGTTTATTACTTTAGTACATTGACTTTGGAGTTAATAGTAATCTCATTAAGATTATAAAAATTGCTATTTTATCACTTCATTCTGTGAAGCTGTGTCACTGCTCATAAATTTTTGAAATAGCTTTTTTATAAATTAGAGGGAAGGGGGGTGGCTGCAGAAAATATTTTTAAGTGGTTAGAATCCAGTTTTCAGATGACTTTTCAGTTCTACTGTGCCTCACCAGTAGCATGCCGGCATCCAGGAAGAAACAAAAATAATTATGCAATTATTATTAAACTCTGTTTTCAGGAGTACTTTTTACTTCTCAAAAGAGGAGGAAAAAAATAAAACAGTTCCTTCATCTTGTGTAGATTTCTCCAAAGTATTTTAAGATGCATAAGAAAATTTACAGCATTAGTTCAAAGTGCATCCAAGGTTTTCTTGCTCATGAAGGTCATATTTACTGTGTAGTTTAAAAGCCAAACCCTTTCCACAAAATAAGAAAAAGACCGAAATTCCATCTGAAACCTAAAGTGGTTTTTGAAAAAGTGCAAATTTAAAAACTTTTGTATACTTATATTTTATTTCACTATCTTCGGTGTTTTAAAAAAATACCAAAAGCCAAATTACTACTCAAAAATGTCACCATAAAAAAAAAAAAAATTCTGTTTCAAGGACTACAGAAAATACTGAAATTCCTTTGTAGAATGACTTTCACCAGTTTCAGAGAGACAACAAATATGACTGCTCTTTAAATACTAATCTTGCAAATTCCTCAGTTATTTGAACTTTTAATCTCTTAGAAAGGTGCTACAACCTATACAAATGTGATTTTATTTTATTAGGTGTGTCTGCACTTTCAATAGGATCTAAAATAGAAGCAGATAAAGTTTCAATTTCCTTATTTAAAGTGCTTTTTATAATTCTTATATTCAACAGAGGACTAATGCAAATAATGCTGAGAGTTGAAGGGAAAACCTTATTTACACTCAGGAAAGAATCCCAGGGCATGCTTATTGGTTTGTCCCACCTACTTCCTTTGCGGTTTATTTCACATCTATCTCACACCTTAGAAAAATACGGGGTCACTTGAATGAGAGATTTTCCTCTTCACAACATGGAATAAAGATTGAGGGCTTTGACATTATCATGGAAGTGACTCTGTAAATACTGCTCAAAGGCATATTTCTAGCCAGAATGAGCTGGAACGATGTTTTCTTTTTCTTTTCCAATTATGAGATTGGAATATGGGTAGAGAGCAGCTCTGGTCAAGATGGTGGGGGAAACAAAAAGAGAGTACTCGGAGAAGCCTTCTCACTTACATGGGCAAATTGTATAGCACAGCTTTTTTTAGGAACTATGTTGGTCTTTTCCCTGAGGCGCGCACATGCAGGGCCTGTTGAGAACTGAAGAAGAAAGATAGAAAAATGAGAACGAAGAAATGGAATGGATCTGATGATATATTAGTTTTAAATATTGTCTTTAGTTTTAAAAAGGTTAAGTTTTGACAACTAAGAAGGAGTATAACTACCTCAAAACCAGAAACAACCAGAAGTTCCAGAAAATTAAACTACATGGAAGTCCAGCAAACAAAGATATAAAGAAGAAATACTCATCCAGACATGTAGGAGGGGTGGAGCCAGGGTGGAGAGGATGTGGCATGGTGGAAGCAGCAGCAGCAGCAGCGGCAGCGGCAGGCTGGCAGAAAGCACAGTCACACGTTTTAAAGTCAGGAGGGACACCCCCCCCCCCACTGGACACCCTCGTTCCCAGCCTCTCACTGGACCTAGCAGATCACAGTCCCAGCACCGGGAAAAATCAAGCCTCATTGCTTCTGACTGTACAGACCAGTGGGGGTTGGGGTGGATGCAGAGCCTGCCAGTGTCTCAGCAGAGTCCACTTTTTAAAGGGCCCCCACAGTACTAGAATGTCCACAGACCCACCCACTCTGGGAACGATGGCCAGGGCAGCAGCTAGAGGGCCGCCAGTACAGTCTGGAAGTGGGAGGGGTGCCTGAAAAATGGGTGAGTGGTGGGCAGATGGCATTGTTCTCTCTCGAACCCCTCCCCCACATGCAGCACCACAACATGGTGAAACAGGTAGCCCTGTACTGATGCATCCCTAAGGCTTCACCCCTTACAACATAACAGGAGTGACAGCTCTACCTGGGATGCAGAGGCAAACAAACACAGGCGCCTGTCAGAATGAGGAGACAGAGAAGTATGGCTCAAAAGGGGAAACGGATTAAGGTTTCAGTGGGAGAACTAAGCGACGAGGACATAGCCAACCTAACAGATGAGGACCTGGACAACCTAACAAATGCAGAATTCAAAACACTGGTGATAAAGATGCTCACAGGCTTGACAGATATGCTTGAGTATGGTAAACGCATAAGGGAAGTGAAGGCTATGTTAACTGAAATGAAGGAAAATCCACACAAAAACAATAATGAAGGGAAGGAAACCGGGGTTCAAATCAATGATTTGGAACATAAGGGAGAAAAAAAACAGTCAACCAGTGCAGAATGAGGAAGCAAGAATTGAAATAAATGAGGAGAACTTCCCAAATTTTGTGAAGGAGATGGACATACAGGTCTGGGAAGCATGGAGGGTCCCGGGCAAGCTGGACCCAGAGTGGACCACACCAGGACGCATCATAATTGAGATGCCAAAAGTGAAAGATAAAGAGAGAGTTCTGGGGGCAGCAAGAGAGAGGTGGAGAGTTGCCTACAGGGGGTGCCTCTAGGACTATCAGCTGATTTCTCAGAGAATACTTTGCAGGCAGGAAGGGACTGGCAAGCAGTATTCAATGTGATGAAAGGAAACCTGCAAACAGGACTACTCAATCCAGCAAGGCTATCATTTGGAATGGAAGGGCAGATGAAGTGCTTCCCAGACAAGGTAAAGCTAAAGGAGTACATCATCACCAAGCCATTATTATATGAAATACAAAGGGACTTACTTAACAAAAAAAAAGATCAAAACTATGAACATTAAAATGACAACAAACTTACAACTGTCAACAACTGAATCTTAAAAATAAAAAGAAAATCCAACTAAGCAAACCAGAATAGGAACAGAATCATAGGTATGGGGATCATTTGGAGGGTTATCAGCTGGGAGGGGGTGAACTGGGGATAGGGTGCAGAGATTAAGAAGCATAATCGGTTGGTTCAAAATAGACAGGGGGAAGTTGAGAATAATATAGGAAAGGGTGAAGCCAAAGAACTTATATGCACGACTCATGGATATAAACTAAGGGGGGTGAGATTGCTAGAGGGAAGGGGGTTACTGGGTAGAGGGGAGCAAATGGAAAAATATTGGAACTACTGTAACAACATAATCAATAAACTATACTTAAAAAAAAGGTTAAGTTTCATACTGGAAATTATGACACACAAAAATTTCTAGTTTTCAAAGCAAGTAAATGATTTTTAAAGTAATGTTTCAGCAAATATTTAAATACCTAATTAAATTACTCTTTATTTTGGTACTTATATCATGAAAACTTTATACCCTTCTAACAAACTGCAAAGAAATAAAACCTTTAGTTCCTTTTAGTAAAAATAAAATTGATTGAAGACAGGGAAGTGCGCATTAACTATTGCTTTAAAAACTACCTTCATGCTGAGACAGCTAAATGGACTCAATGTTGTCTTAATTTCTAGCCCTCCTGGCAATTTTTTAAAAAGTTATTGTTTTTTTATTACAGTTGTCCCACTTTTTCCCTCGTTGCTCCCCCTCCACCCTGCCCACCCCTTCTTCCACAGTCAATCCCCACCCCATTGTCCATGTCCATGGGTTATTTATACTAGTTCCTTGACTAGACCCTTCCCTTACTTATCCTCCTTCTCTCCCTCTCCCCTCCAACCTGGTCACTGTTAGTCTACTTTTTATTTACACACATCTGGTTCAATTTTGTTCATTTGTTTGTGTTGTTCATTAATTTCTTGTATTAGGTGATATCATATAGTATTTGTCTTTTGCTGCCTGGCTTATTTTGCTAAACATAATTCTCTCTAGTTCCATCCATGTTGTCACAAATGGTAGGAATTATTTCTTTCTTTCTGCTACATAGTATTCCATTGTGTAGATGTACCACAGTTTTTTGATCCACTCATCTACAGATGGGCACTTAGGTTGTTTCCAGCACTTGGCTATTGTAAACAGTGCTGCTATGAACATAGGGGTGCATAGGTTTTTTTTGAATTGGGGTTTCAAGATTCTTCGGGTATGATCCTAGTGATCGAATTTCTGGTTCAAAAGGCAGTTCCATTTTTAGTTTTTTGAGGAAGTTTCATACTGTTTTCCATAGTGGCTGCACCAGTCTGCATTCCCACCAACAGTGCACTAAGATTCATTTTCCTCCACATTCTCACCAGCACTTGTTTGTTGATTTGTTGATGATGGCCATTCTGACCAGTGTGAAGTGACATCTCATTGTGGTTTTTATTTGCATTTCTCTGATGACTAGTGATGTTGAGCATTCTTTTATATGCCATTTGAACACTCTGTATGTCCTCTTTGGAGTAGTGTTTGTTCAGGTCCTTTGCCCATTTTTTAAATTGGGTTGTCTGTCTTCTTGGTGTTGAGACATATAAGTTCTTTATATATTTTGGAGATCAATCTCCTGTCTGAGGTATCATTGACAAACATGTTTTTCCATACAGTTGGTTCCCTTTTCATCTTGATGTTTTCTTTTGCTGAGCAGAAACTCTTTAGTTTGATATAGTCCCATTTGTTTATCCTTTCTTTTATTTCCCTTGCCTTAAGACATATATTGCTGAAAATATTGCTATGTGGGATATCTGAAATTTTTCTGCCTATGTTTTCCTCTAGGATTTTTATGGTGTCACAGCTTACATTTAAGTCTTTTATCCATCTTGAATTTATTCTGGTGTGTGGTGTAAGTTGGTGGTTTAGTTTTTCTTTTTTTTTTTTTTTTTGCACGTCCCTGTCCAGTTCACGCAGCACCATTTGTTGAAGAGGCGCTTTTCACTCCATTTTATGTTCCTTCCCCCTTTGTCAAATATTAGTTGACCATATAGACCTGGGTTTAGTTCTGGGCTCTCTATTCTGTTCCATTGATCTATATGTATGTTCTTATGCCAGTACCAGACTGTTTTGATTACAGTGGCTTTGTAATATAGTTTGATACCAGGTATTGTGATTCCTCCTACTGTGTCCTCATGCCTCAAGATTGCTGTGACTATTCAGTGTCTGTTTTGGTTCCATATAAATTTTTGAAGTATTTGTTCTAGGTCTGTGAAATATGTTACTGGTATTTTAATAGGGATTGCATTGAATCTATAAATTGCTTTGGGTAGTATGGCCATTTTGATGATATTGATTCTTCCCATCCATGAACATGGTATCTGTTTCCATTTATTTGTATCTTCTTTAATTTCTTTCTTCAATGTTATGTAGTTTTCTGAGTACAGGTCTTTTACCTCCTTGATTAAGTTTATTCCTAGGTACTTTATTATTCTTGTTGCTATAGTAAATGGAATTTTTTTTTCTAGTTTTTATCTCTGATATTTTATTGTTGGTGTATAAAATCGCCTTTGAATTCTGAATATTGACTTTTTACCCTCCTATTTTGCCAAATTAACTTATTAGGTCAAGTAGTTTTTTCATGGAGTCTATAGAGTTTTTTATGTACACTATCATGTCATCTGCAAATAAAGACAGTTTTACTTCCTTTTTTCCAATTTTGATGCCTTTAATTTCTTTTTATTGTCTTATTGCTATGGCTAGAACTTCCAAGACTATGTTGAACAGGAGTGGAGAGAGTGGACATCCTTGTCTTGTTCCTGATCTTTTTCTGGCAAATTTTAAAAATAAAAATGCAAGGGTCTTCCCCAATTCAGACAAAGCTTTTCAGAGAAACAAATTTAGAAAACATTCCTGGATTTAAGCTTTGAGGACAATTTAAAACTAATGATACTGGTTACTAGTCCAAAGCACGGTGTTTTCAAAGTCACAACATAAGCCATATCCTGTCACTCCCTCACTTTAGAGCCTCATCCTTTGATAAAACAATCTAGTGTTTCTTTTAATATATGTTCTTTGAGTCCAGCAAACAGGTGAAAGAAGATTTCTCTACAGCAGTTGTCCATAGTACCCATCTATTGAACCCCCCTTGACCTTTGAGAGAAAGATAACGTCGCATTATTGCTAAACGGGCTTGGGAAATATTTCTACAGGTCAGCTACCTTATGTCAACTAGAGGCTGCATGAAGAGTATTTAAAGCATCTTAGAATGAAAGATAATGAACTATTACTATTAAATGCAACATGGGGAGTTCCATCTTAAAGAGGCCCACCTTAATGGAACAGATATCTAAATTAATTTGAATTCCATTACCCTAATTTACCAGAACTGACAGTTTAATGCCCACAGGTAACTCATATTACATGGAAGCAATCTTCCCCTTTAGAGTTGGTAGTACTTAGCCTCTTAGGTGAGAGTGCTCTGTTTTTATGTTAAAATAAAATCTGCAACTGGCTTCTAAGCCTCACTTTGTAATTCCACCCCAGTGGAAGAATACAGCAATTTGCTATTCTCTTTATTCAAAGACATGCCTTCAATTTAGAGGCACATTCACATTCATAAATATTTTTAAAGTGTGCTTTTAATGGTAATCAAGAAATTACATAAAATGAACTGAGTATAACCACTGTTGAAGGTTAATACTTAATACATGACACCTATAAAGATAGTATGATTCCATCTTTATCAAGCCTAAGAACAAAACAAAGCACCACACACACACACACACACATACATACATATATTTCCTATTTTCCAGAATGGAAATTAAGGAAAAAAATTTTTTTCAAGGGCATACAAAGAGGAAGATTGGACTTAGCGTTCAGAAAACACTTAAATCCTATGTATTGATGACATTAGCTTAATGTCCTCTCTATTTAAAAGAGTATGAGTCTTTTCCCAGAACCCTCATGCCGATATAAGGACTTAGGAAAAAAAAATGGGAAAATGGGTCTTTTCAAAAAGGCTGATCTTGGAATGAACAATAATGAGAATTCCCCTTGTTTGAAAGAATCAAACATACTCTCCAGTACCAAAGATCTTGAGCTAAATTCTATAAATTAGTGAAGCTTGAAATTTAGGTAAAATCTTAAATTTGTATAGTTATTTACAGTTTATAAAGCTTTTTATGTAATTTTATCCCTCTTAGCTATTTATTTTTCCATAGCATTTATCAATATCTGACATATTATACATTTGATTTCTTTATCTTTCTTCTACTGCCAAAACTTAAGCTCCATAAGAGCAGTGACTTCAGTCTGCATTGTTCACTTCTATATCTCCAGCACTCAGAACAGTGCTTGGTGCATGGCAAACAATACATACATATTTGTTAAATGAATAAACAAGGTAAATAAGTGAATAAATATGATTACATTTGAATCTTGAAACCTCCTGATTAAAAAAGCAGACATGTATTTCTCACCTTCTTACAGATGAGAATACCAAGACCTCAAAACACCAAATTATTTATGAGACTATAAACAGTTAACTGAGGCCAGAACTATTATTTAAAAGATCTAATTCTTAATTCCTGGTCCTTTCTAGTATTAATTTACTTACTTCTGCAAAAGACTAAGGTAGTCAAAGATTTACTGCCCTCAGAATCACCAGTCCATTTTCACTCTCCATGAAGATCGATGCAAGAGAAAAAAAAATAAGTTCATGTCCTTCTCTAAAGCTGTCAACCTTTCTTAGCTTCCTTTTCTATTGAATCACTTTCCTAAATTAAATTGCCCTGCTGAGGTGTTTGTTGTCTCATCGCCCACTCTGTTTATGATTTTTTCCTGGTATTTTCTCTTCTATCCTATGCAATTAGTATGGCCTGCAGATATCATTTACTGAGTCCTTTGTACACAACACTAGTCATTTGCCATTTGTCTGCTCACAACAAAGACGCTGTAGATCTATTAGGCTCAGAAGTCCAGGCTCTTTCCACTCCACTATGCTGCCCTCATGAAACACCTAGCTCTGTAAAGGCAGCCCTCGGGAGCCTCAGAACAGAACCCCCCCCCCATCACCCCTGACAAGGGAACTCAGCAGAACCTTGAACTGGTACTGGAAAGTTACAGGATAGTTGTGGTGTATGCAATGCTAAGTGGGCCACTGGAGACCAGATTATTATTAGCACACCAGCATCTGTGACACTTTAAGGGTGTCTGAAATCCTCCAGGATTTGACTTAAGGTTCGAATGATAAAGAAAGTAGTGATCCAGCCAATAGTAATTCTGGGAGGGCTCAGTACCTGGTGATATTAGGTGGATCAACTTTAACTTTCCTCCCTCCTTTGCCAGCTACACAAAAAATATTTTGTTGAGACAGTGCTTTCTTTTATTCCTACTTCTTACTCTTTCTTTCCCTTTCTTTCTAATGAATCACTAAGTTTAGGCCTTTTAGAGCCAGTAGTGAGCAGATGCAGAAGGTGACCAGTTAAGACACTTCTGTTTCTCCCAACAACCAGTTCAATTTCTGCCTCTGAACTGGTGCATCACATCTTCATTAGAATCACAATGGCACCTTCTAAACATTGGCTGAAGAGAAGGGGTGGGTGACACAGATATTTTGGTAATCAGGTTCCTGTCATTGAAAATGCTGATCAGACCATGAAAATAAATTCTTTCTGAGCCTGATCTTTGGTTACTAACCTTTTGTGAGGTCATTAAAGAAAGAAACTAAATTAAAAAAACACAGGGTCCTTGGTAGACTTATGGCATAGGCAAAGCAAAATATACTTGCTTGTTGGAAAGCCAAGTTTTGGGCTGTGGCAGGCCTCTGCTCATATATTAAGATAAATGGGAGCTCCAGCAGAGTGTCCTAGAATAGGGATATTTCTCAGTTTTTTTTTTTTTTTTTTTAATTGTTCAATAGTGAATGCTGTGCGGAGTATTAGTCTGGACAAGATGGAAATGGTGCTAAGACCATTCATCAGCACAGAGGAATCACAAGTTTCAAACAGCAGAATAATCCCTGTCAGTCAAAATGTCAGGGATACTTTGAATCCCTCTTGGGAGTGAGATCAAATAGCCATGGTTAGGAAGATGCTCAGAGTTTTGGCATCTCCATATGATTGAGAAAACCTAAGTCCTCTATGTGTCTGGATATAAGGCAAAGAACTGCTCTACATTTGAGCCTTTATGAAGTCTCTCATAGTATATTTTGGACAAATTTGTTAGGGAAGACCAATTATCCCACATAGACCTCAATTAATGTTGATTTTAGTAGCTTGTGAGGGCTAATATAAAACTACATTATAATAAGGAAGGAAGGAAGGAAGGAAGGAAGGAAGGAAGGAAGGAAGGAAGGAAGGAAGCCTAGGCCTCACTCCCTGGATATTCTGATTTAATGTTCTAAAAATGAGAACTTAAACAATTTTTTTCCTTACTATACATCAGGTGATTCTAAGGTACTGCAGCAAGGTTGAAAGCAGTAATCCAAAAAATTAGCATTTTTTTCAAATAGGAGATTTAGTAAATATTCCTGAAGTTATGACGACCTTATAATGACAGATGTTGAGTTTCACTTAGTCATTAATAGGTGACTAATTTTAAAAAAATTTTTAAAATGCAGTATGTAAATAAACTTAACAAGAGTATATAAACCTTGTAAACATCTATGCATGCAACACAGGAGCACTTAAATATATAAAGTAAATATTTTTCCTCCTTTGCTCCCTCCACCCAGCAACCCCACCCCTTAGGCAATGCTCCCACCATTGTTCATGTCCATGGGTCATGTGTATAACTTCTTTGGCTTCTCCATTTCTTATACAGTATTTTGCATCCCCATGGCTATTTTGTAACTGCCTATTTGTACTTCTTAATTGCCTCTCCCATTCCCCCACACCTCCCTCCCATCTGGCAACCACCAAAAATACTCTCTGTATCCATGATTATGTCTCTATTCTTGTTTAGTTTGTTTTTTAGATTCAATTGATGATAGATATGTATTTATTGCCATTTTGTTGCTCATAGTTTTGACCTTCTTTTTCTTAAATAAATCCCTTTAACATTTCATATAATATGGTTTGGTGATGATGAATTTCTTTAGTTTTTTCCTTGTCTGGGAAGCTTTTTATCTGCCAATTGATTTTAAAATGATACCTTTTCTGGGTAGAGCAATCTTGTCTATAGGCTTTTCATGACTTTAAATATTTCTTGCCAGTCCCTTATAGCCTGCAAAGTTTCTTTTGAGAAATCAGCTGACATTCTTACGGAAACTCCCCTGTAGGTAACTACCTGCTCTTCTCTTGCTGCTTTTAATATTTTTCTCTTTATCTTTAACCAGTGGCATTTTAGATATGATGTGTCATCTTCAGGTCCAACTTGTTTGGGACTCTCTGTGCTTCCTTGATTTTTATGTCTATTTCCTTTGCCAAATTAGGGAAGTTTTCTTTTATTATTTTTTTAAATAAGTTTTTAATTTCTTGATCTTTCTTTTCTCCTTCTGGCATCCCTACAATGTTGGCACTTTTTGGAGATGTTCCAGAGCCTTCTTATTCTATCCTCATTTCTTTGAATCCTTGTTTATTCATTCTGTACTGGTTCACTATTTATTTCTTATATCCCAATTCATTGATTTGAACCTCGGCTTCCTTCCCTTCATATTGGTTCACTGTGGATTTTTCTTTATTTCACTTAGCATAGCCTTCATTTCTTCTCTTATGCATTTGCCGTACTCAATGAGTCTCTGAGCATTGTTATCACACCAGTGTTTTGAACTCTGCATCTGATAGATTTGACTATCTCTGTTTTTCTTGGTTCTTTTTCTGGAGTTTTAACCTATTCTTTCATTTGGGACATATTTCTTTGTCTACTCAATTTGTTAGCCTCCCTGTGTTTGTTTCTGTGTATTAGGTAGAGCTCCCTTGACTTCATCTTGGCATACCTGTTATGTTGTATGGTGTGGAGCCTTAGGTATTCATCTGTTTGGATCAGCATGTTTCACCACTTTGTGGAGCTGTATATGGAGGAGAGGTCAGAGAGGGAACAATGCCACTTGCTCTGCACTCACCTCTTTTACAATCAGTCCCTTCACCCACTTCCCGTATGCGACTGGTTCCCCTCTAGCTGTTGCCCTGGTGGTGGTTCCCAGAGTGGGTGAGTTTGCATACATTCTAGGACTGTGGTGGCCCTATAAACAGACTCTCCTGACAGACAGGCAGTTTCTTCCACTTCCCTGACCCCCACAAGTTTTCACAGCCAGAAGCTATGAGATTTTATTTTCCTGGCACTGGAACCCTGGGCTGTGTTTCTGGCTTGGGGCTGGAATTGCTCCCCAGGTGTCCCTCCTGGATTTTATCTTCCACACATGAATGTGTGGCTGCCCATTCTTCCAGCTGCTGCAGCTGCCGCAGCTGCCTTGCCACTACGGCCTCACCTCCACCACAACATGTTCTCTTACCCTAACTCCCCGTCTCTGACCCTCCTACTCATCTGGATGAATATTTCTTCTTCAAATCCTTTGTTGTCAGACTTCCATACAGTTCAATTTTCTGTCAGTTCTGGTTGTTTTTTGTTGTAATTCTTCTTATGGTTGTGCGAGGAGGCAAGGCATGTCTACCTGTGCCCCCATCTTGGCTAGAAGTAAGACATAATTATTTTGATATAATTTGAGTCACTGGATCTAGCCATACCTGAAGCCATACTACCTTTCAATTTCTCTGTTATGTAAGCAAATGTATTTACTTTTAAATACCTTAAGATATTTTAAGTTGAGTTTCTGTCATTAAAATAAAAAAGTCCAGCTAAAACTATAGCAATGAGGAAGTGTGCTCTCAATAATTTGTATCACATTATTTTGACCAATTATGGGCTATGGAATTAGAGGTAAGAATTAATTTACTTAGATTTCTAGATTCTCAAGGGACAGAGAGATGTAAACTGAGATTTAGGTGGCATTAGCATCTACATATACATTTTTCTTTTTTACCATGGGCATGTTGTTTTTATTATTTTAAAATGTTACATGGAACTCTAATGGCTTGTAAGAGTTAAGACATTTCCCTGGAAAATGTTAATTTAGGAAGATTTACCCGAGGGACTAAAAGGATTTTGAAGGGTGGGACTGGAGACAGGAGACTAGTTATGAGTAAGAATTGAGATAATGGGAGCCTATCAGCAATGTGAATAAATAAGCAGAAACAAGAGGTAAGAAAAACACTTCTATTGCTAGCTTTAATGTGTACACTGTACTACTGGTAATTTATACAGCATGGGGCAAAAGTAGGTTTACAGTTGTTTGTATAGAAAATAACACAATAATATATAATAATACAAGAATAAACTCTGTGCTTTATGCACTCATAACTGTAAAGCTACTTTTGCCTCACCCTGTATTAATAAAGTGCTTTACAGTTTATGACATATGCTATCTCATTTGATTCTTAACAATATTCTTTGGAGAAGGCAAGGAAGGTAACTAGTTTCACCATTTTACAGAAGTGAAAACAGAGATTTAGTGTGGTTATGAGTCCTGCTCAAAGTCACATGGGTGTTAGAGCAGGGACCAGAATTCAGATTTTCTATTAGCAGTTTAGTATAGATGTATTGGATTTCTCTGTACACAAAAAGCCATCTATAAACTAAGTTTTCTTTCCAATGGCTTCATTCAGTTTTGTTTATAAATTCTACCTAATTGTTCATTGTTTTCTTCTTACTCATGGCCTTTCCTGAGCAGTTATGTGAGCTAAAAGACAGAATTTCATCCTGAGATGAATCATCTGTATAATGTAATATCAGAATGAAGGAGAATGTGTGTGGATCAAGGGGAGAGAAAGTAACTACAAAACAATGACCAAAAAACCTTGACCTGAGTTCCATAGAATAAATTTGTGTTAAATTTTCAAATCTTTTCCTCTGCTCAGTGCCTCCTCCAATATGAAATCACTTCTCATTCATTATTGTACCAATAGCCCTGATATTTTCAATAATTTATCATTTCAAGGAGACGTGAAGAAAAAGAAATTGCTTTTAGACAGTGTCTTATTCAAGCAAATGGAAATGGTTTCTGAACCACAGTAAACAAATAAAGATGTCTCTACTTCAAACTTCACTAGTGTTTGCCTGTTGTCTGGCACTACAAGATGGGCTTTATAATAGCAGTGCAGTGTGTAGAGATTCTGAAGGCTACTGAGGCTATCTAAACTCAAGAAGAAGATGTTCACTATGTCTAGGACCATTGAGCTTGGAGGAACTTTCAAATGCTGGGTGTGAAACCTCATGATAACTGCTTTCCATACAGCAAAATGAAATGCCAAAGCCTTAATAATCAGCTTAGCTTTCACAACTTCCAAAGAAGCACATTTTATTATTGCTCAAAATATAACACTAGCATACTATGTATATTGCCACGGTGTATGACCACCTTTATAATATTGATGCTTGGCACTCTGGTGATATTTCAAAGCATTCTAAAAAATTATGCATCTTCATATTATTATGTCATTAATTTACCTTTCATACTTTGCTTGTGAATTTTTTAAAAAATGCATAGTTTGAAATTCTGTGGGATCTTGCTGAATTTCTTAGGACCATGGTCAAACATAGCTAACTGGTTATGCTTTTCCATAATGTTATTCTTGGGCATGGAAGGGAGTATCTTTTCAATAAAGGAAAATTGGCAAGGGGCCATCTTTCAGTGCAGTCCTGGTTTGACACAAAACCTGAGACGCTGGAGAAGCAAACATCTCATCTTCAGATTCTTACCTGGCAAAGATGCAAGCAGTGCTCACCAATCTGAACACTGGGTCTCAAGTCTTCGGACTGACCTTCACTCAGATGGTAGAAGTCCAAAGTAAAGCAATGTGACCTGGCAAACATAGAATCCTGGAGCAAAGCGTGTGATTTCTTCCATTCCTATGGAGGTACTCATTTGGCTGCAAGTCTACTCCATGGATAAAGTGTTTCCAGATCTTTGGCAGAAAAAGAAATGCCCTCTTTTCAATTTTCTCTGTTTCAGAAAAGTAGAATGCTGACAAGAAAATATAAGTATCATCTATACTTTTACTAGAGCAATAAGAGCTATACAGATTTTAGCATTTACATAATAATGTTAACAGTGGCTACTTATAAGATTATTTTAAGAATATAATATTCACTATTTCTAAGTTATAGAATATTAGATAGTAAATGAAATATATATGCATATGTGTATATGTACATACCTGGATATTTGACATGAAATATGTGCACATACACATATGCATAATATCTATGTGTGTGTACACATATGAGTTGTATTGAGCATGCAGGACTAATCAGGTATAATAGTAAAAAGCCACTTTGCTTTTGTTTTCTGTATTCTGCTCTCCTTACTAGTTGAAGGACATCTTCCTCTGCCTTAGGATGGAAACACAGGCAATCCGATGCCTTTTGTGAGCACACTTAGAATGCAGAAAATCCTACTATCACTTTTAGTTGTAAAAAACAATCTTGATTCAGAAACTAGAATTTCCAGTTCAATATATGAATCAGTGTGATAGAAGCTAGGGTGTTCCCCTCACCCTATTCCCATCCCATTACTGTGTTTGTACATCCATTGCTCAGCTGTTGTGAAGGTTGTCTGTGAATGACTCCCAGATAATTCTCTCAGAACTGCCCTCAGCTGATAGATGCCATCTTGCCTGGGAAATGAGGACACCTCTCCTTCACCCTCAACCACCACATACACATCAATGACTGATTTCAAAAGTTCAAGGAGTCAGCCCGACTCCATGAGAAATACTTCTGCTATACAACTTATGCTGCAGACCCCACCCTCATAGATCAAGCCAAGGCTAGATTTTTGCTAAGATTATTTCTTTGCTCCACTTTTCCACCTTCCTTATTCTTGTCCTGACTTTTTTGAATGCTTCAAAAATTTATATGCCCCTATATTCTACACCCAGACCCTACTTCTAGAGAACCTAATTTAAGATATTTTAAATTATTTTTTGTTTTCATGTAAAGTTGAGATTCTTTACATTCCACTCAAAATATAGCCAGTGTGTTTTGGAACAGACCTCTTTAAAAAGATATCAGCACACTTCTGGCCAAGATGGAGGCCTAGAACGATATGCTGCATCTCCCTCCACAACTAAGAACTACACTATCTCAAAACTAGAGATAACCAGAAGTTCAAGAAAATCGAGCTGCATGGAAGTCCAACAAACAAAGATTTAAAGAAGAAATACTCATCCAGACAGGTAGGAAGAGTGGAGCCAGGGTGGAGAGGACGCGGTGTGGTGGGGGCAGCAGCAGCAGCAGTGGTAGGTGGGTAAAAAGTGCAGTCACACATTTTAAAAAGTTGGGAGGGACACCTGGGGAGCGCTCCCAGCACCAGACCAGACTGCACAGCTCATGGTTCCAGTGCCAGGGAAAATAAAGCCTCATTGCTTCTGACTATGAAAACCAGTGGGGGTTGAGGTGGAGGAAGAAACTGCCAGTCTCTCAGTAGAGTCCTCCTGTTTAAAGGGCCTCCATGGTCCTAGAACACCCGCAGACTCACCCATTCTGGGAACGAAGGCCAGGACAACATCTAGAGGGGCACCAGTCACATACAGGAAGTGAGTGATGGGACTGTAAAAGGGTGAGTGCTGAGCAAGTGGCATTCTTCCCTCTCAGATCCCTCTCACAAACAGCACCACAACGTGGTGAAAGGGGTCACCCCACACCAATGAATACCTAAGGCTCCGCCCCTTACAACATAACAGGTGCGACAGCTCTACCTAAGACACAAAGACAAACAAACACAGGAGCCTGTCAAGATGAGGAAACAAAGAACTATGGTCCAAAAGAGGGAACGGATCAAGGTTCCAGTGGGAGAACTAAGCAATGAGGAGATAGCCAACCAAAAAGACAAGGAAATAGCCAACCTAAGAGAGGTAGTGTTCAAAACACTGGTGATAAGGATATCACCAGGCTTGACAGATATGCTTGAGTATGGTAAACACATAAGGGAAGAAGTGAAGGCTATACTAAATGAAACAAAGGAAAATACACACAAAACCAATGGTGAAGGGAAGAAAAGCGAGGTTCAAATCAATGATTTAGAGCATAAGGAAGAAAAAAACAGTCAACCAGTACAAAATGCAGAAACAAGAATTGAAAAAAATGAGGAGAGGCATAGGAACCTCTGGGACAACTTTAAACATGCCAATATCTGAATCATAGGGGTGCCAGAAGGAGAAGAGGAAGAGCAAGAAATTGAAAGCTTATGTGAAAAATAATGAAGAAAAACTTCCCAAATTTGGCAAAGGAAATGGACATACAAGTCCAAGAAGCACAGAGAGCTCTAAACAATCTAGACACGAAGATGACCACACCAAGACACATCATAATTAAAATGCCAAAGGTGAAAGATAAAGAGAGAATCTTAAAAGCAGCAAGAGAAAAGCAAAGAGTTTCCTACAAAGGATTGCCTATAAGACTACCAACTTATTTCTCAAAAGAAATTTTGCAGGCAAGAAGGGACTGGCAAGAACTATTCAATGTAATGAAAAGCAAGGACTTACAACCAAGATTCCTCTATCCAGCAAAGCTATCATTTAGAATGGAAGGGTAGATAAAGTACTTCCCAGACAAAGTAAAGCTAAAGGAGTTCATCATCACTAAGCCATTATTATATGAAACGTTAAAGGGACTTACTTAAGAAAAAAAAAGATCAAAACTATGAATATTAAAATGTCAACAAATCATAACTATCAACAACTGAATACAAAAAATAAAAATATAATCCAACTAAGCAAACCAGAATAGGAACAGATCATAGGTATGGGGATCATTTGGAGGGTTATCAGCAGGTAGGAAGAAGGGGGAGAAATTGGGAAATGATGCAGGAATTAAAAAGCATAATTGGTTCGTACAAAATAGACAGAGAGAAGTTTGAATAATATAAGAAAGAGTGAAAGTCAAAGAACTTATATGCATTACCTATGGACATGAACTATGGGGGATGGGTGGGACTGCTGGAGGGAAGGGGGTAACTGGGCAGAGGTGAGCAAAGTGGAAAAAAGTTGGGACTACTGTAACAATATAATCAATAAAATATACCTTAAAAAATAAATGTCAAAAAAATAAATCAATACACACTCACTAAAAAAAGATATCAGCAAGTCAAAACACAATGAGATATCACCTCACACTTGTTACAATAGCTAATATCAAAATGATAAGAGCTAACAAGTGCTGGCAAAGATGTGGAGAAAAGGAAACCCTTGTTAGTAGAAATGTAAATTGGTGAAGAGACTATTTATAAAAAAAAGCTTGTGAAGATTCCTCAAAAAATTAAAAATTGAACTACTGTATGATCCAGAAATTCCATCTCTGGGTTTATATCCAAAGGAAAGAAATATACTAACTTGAATTGTTCATTGCAGCACAATTTACAATAACCAAGGCAGGGGAGGAACCAAAGTATCCATAAATGATAAAGAAAATGTGATAGACACACACATAGTATCATTCAGTTATGAAAAAGAAGAAAATCTTGCCATTTGTGACAACACAGATGGACCCTGAGAGCACTAAAGTGAAATAAGTTAGACAGAAAAAAGACAAATACTGGCTGACTCCACTTATATATGGGGACATTGGGGTTTAGAAAAATGGGTGAAAGGCATCAAAAAACTTTCAAAGGAATGCTTTCCAACAAATTCAGGATAGTGCTGACCCTTCAAGGGTGGGCAGGAGGGATTGAAAAGAGATGGGGGAGGAATCGTAATAGGCGCATTCACAACACTTACTTACAAAGGCCCAAATATAAAAATGATCTGAAGCAAATAAATAGAAGGCTAACAATTGTTAAATCTAGGCAGGTGGATACATGGGTATTTGTTATATTTATTTTCTGTGCATTTAAAGTCTTTATCGACAGTGATGTGGAGGCATATGTGCCACCTGCCCATCAGAAGGCCAGGCCTGTTTCTGGTTTCCACTAAAGATAAATGCTTAGTGAAATAAGCCAGGCAAAGAAAGAAAAATACCATATGATATCACCTAATACAGGAAACTAAAGAACAACACAAACAAAGGAACTAAATAGAACAAAGAGCAGAATAGCAGTCAATAGGGGGGAGGGGAGAGGGAGAGAAGGGGGATAAGTAAGGGAAGGGATTAGTCAAAGAACCCGTATAAAAGACTCATGGACATGGACAACGGGGAGGGATATGATTGCGGGAGAGGGGGTGGGTTGGGTGGGGGAGAGAAATTAGGGGAAAAGGGGACAACTGTAATTGAAAAACCAAAAAAAAAAAAAAAAAAAAAAAAGATAAATGCGTGCTTTCAGTCAAATCTCTGAGCACCTTTTAATCTCAGTTCCCTTATTTGTAAACGGAAGGTAAGAGCATTTGCCCACCCTGTTTCAGTACTTGGAAGATGACTACATGAAATAACACATGTCAAAGCCACTTTGAAAACTATTAAGAGATAAATAATTTTTAAATTATTAGTTTTCATGTTGACATGGGTATTCATAAAAAAGTAGTTATGCTAGTTCAGATAACTGATAGCAACATATTGTGTATATCTACTACTGGTTATATCTTGCCATTTTGACTCCGCACAATTATGTAAGTCATCTCATCCTGCTCTGGAGGCTTGACAAGGTGAGAGAGAAAATTGGTTCCTCCTAACCCTATCTCCTAAATATACTAAGGGTTTTAAAGAGTTAAAGCACAAAAATCCTGCCAGCAACCACTGGAAGAAAGGCACATTGCATGTAAAAATCATTTTAGGAAATGTCAGTTTAGTATAAAAAGACCACTGGCAATGGAACATATTGCATGCTTCTATTTAGAGCTTTAACAATTTTATTTTAAGTAATAACATTGAAGAAGAATGTAAAGTGAAGGGAGAATAAATGGGCCTTTTGCATATGTACTCTCCTTAGTTGTACTCTTTGTAATAAATGACCTTTCCTCAAAAACATTTGTTGGATAGAAGTAATTAAGGCTGAGGCTCTATCCTCTCTTTGCTAATTAATTATAGCAAATGCGACTGTAATGTGCATCATAACAACTTAATAAGCTGGGCTGAACTATTTTAGATTCTGCTATGTTAGTATTTCATCATCACTGGGCTCTTTAAATTAGGTAAGCAATATCTGGACATAAACAGCTTTTGAATTACCTGTGTCCTTCAAAATAAACTCTATATCTTGAGCAGATGAGCCATGTATGTGGAAGGGAAGAAAGCAAAGAATGACATAGTAGAGGTGAGTACAAGGAAAGGAGGGGGAGGCTGGGCAAACATGGCAGCTTAAACAAGCTATTATCTTCAATAATATGATACCCATCCCCTCTGTAGTATGTCACACTGACTGACAGATGCCATTCCAACAGGCCCTTCACCTTTTTCGGTATTTGTTGGACCTGAACAGTGGAGGATCCAATAGCTACATTAGCTTCTCATTTCTTGACATCACCGGTTATGTTAACAATTCTTGCCTCAAATGAATAACTGAACCTGGATCAAACTGTGACTTTGTATAAGTTGTTCAATAATGTGTCTTCTTTTAATGAAGTTTTAAAGACAATTGGTAACTCGTTGAGTCAGTGAATAAACTTTGTACATCTGAGGATGAGTTAAAATACAGCTACTGTCAATGAAAGAGCCAAGGGCTCTACACCACATGTGGATTCTCTTAGACACAAATATATGAAACTTTAAAGCCTTGGTTTCTTTGAAATCAAAGGTCAATGTGTCTTCCAGGTAGTAACATCTGCTACACCTCAAGTTATTAACCCACTTCAGCAAAAGTCAAGCAGGTTTTCATCTCTCCCTTACTTAAAGCACAAAACATTCACTGACCATGAAGGTATAATTCAGGCATTTCCAAAAGGGAAGAAGGAAGGGGTGTACAGGAAGAGCAGACACTGGCCTCAAGGAGAGGCCTATCAGGAGATCTTCTCTGTGGACATTTCTTTCTTGATTATTATTTGTGTTGTTTCTCTCGAACATATAACCAGAGATCTTCACTATGAAATTAAAAACACAATGAAGCAATCCTCTTGAAATATTTTTGAATCATGAGCTATTTAGAGGCAGAGGGAAGTGTGCCAGTTTGATAAACCAGAAGAAATTTTAGAGGCAAAGGCCAGTGACAAGGAGAAATAATTGATCAACTTGCTCATCTTTTGTTGCTGTCACACTCATCATCTCTATGAGATAATGGCAAAATGCAGACACACACAAAAATCCTATATTTGGCCTAAGGGAAAATTTAATAATGGCAGAAACTATATTTGAACATATTTCTTGACGTCTGTTTCAAAATATATTTCACCCTCAAATTACTGCACTATAAAGTTGGGGCTCTAACTTATTTCTTCTCTCATAAATTCCCTCTAATCTCCTCTTTTTATTATTTTTTATGGAGGATCTATTTTAGCAAGTTCTTGCTAAGATGTCAAATGATAAAAATTTCAAGTGGGTCCTCTTCCAAGTTCCTATGTATTTTTAAACGTCCACTCCAAAATCCCAAAGCTATCAAAACTCGAAGGAGTACAGCAATAATGACTGAATGACAGGCACAGAAATGAGAGAACAGATGGCAAAGCCTCAATGGCCTCTTGGTACAACACTGATCCATTTATTGCAAAGGCCAATCAGGAACACAAGTGAGCAAGAACTGACAGAAGACAGATGTGCACGGTGTTTGCTCTTGATCAGGGAAGTAGAGAGTTTGAATGAAAGCTGTCCATTAAATTAGATATTTTCATAAGAATACCCTCAGTGTAGAAAAATATCTACGCAAGCAATTTGGAAAGACTTTGGATCTCTTTAAATCCTGGTGATGCCCAAAAGGATAGCAAGGTTCATTCAGCAATATAGGATCAATAATTTTTCTCCAACAAGGAGAGTCAGTACTTTTTATATACTTTTATCACTCACTTACGGGCAATAAATCCACTGTGTATTTGCTTAGAACAGAAACATGAAGATACAGCCAGACAACTGTGCTTATTATATTTCTGTGAATTTCACTATTCTCTAGTTTTTCTTTCCTCAGATGTCACACTGCCCATGTGGTCTTGAGCAAAACCCAAAATGCTCCAATCTCTCTGTCAGTTTAAGGGGTTTATTCAACCCACCTAACTATGGAAGCCTTCTCTGAAGTTCCATGGCTGTGCTTCACAAAACAGTTTGGCAGCATTGAATTCCAGTAATAGAAAAGCCTTTTAAACAATAGCTCATTTGATTTAAATCAAATTTATCAATATCATATCAACTCTAGAACAGTAAGTCTCATTTAGAAAGCAAACTCCATTAGGATAAGTTCTTCGGTGAGCTTGTTCTTTTTCAGCACTAAGCCTGACTGTCTTTTGAGAAAGATATAATTGATGTAAAGTGTTTTATCTCACCTAAAGACATATATCAGTCATTCAAATTCCAAAATGACAATGCAAAATTTTCCTTAAATGTGTTCACATTTATTATGCATTAAATCATTTAATTTTAGTAACTCCTCTTTGCTTTGAGAGACAAAAATTGTTCCCTTCACTACCAGGTAATTGAACAGTTTGAGAAAATAATTGTATTAGGTTAGCCTAGAGGAGGGAGTTTTATTTCTCTATAACTTTATACTGATTTTTAAAAGTTATGCAAATTACTGGGGAAAAGTAGGATAAGAAATTTGTTTATATGTTAATGAAATAACCAAGTTAAAACAAGCACCAAAAATTATTTGAAGAGAGTCAATAAACATGACAGCTAGTCAACTTCAATAGTCACCAAGAAGATGCAAATTAAAACCACAGTGTGATCCTATACTTACCTTGTAATTACAAAAAAGATAGAAAAGGCCCAATGGAGGCACCAAAACTCTCATCCACTGATGGTGGACGCAGGAATCAGAGCAACTACTTTGGAAATCTTTTTAGCAGTATCTCTTTAAACTGAATACACACATAGCTGTCTATTACCCCCAAATTCCATTTTTAGGTATATTCCCAACAGAAATTTCCACCCAAATGTCCATCAACAGTTGAGTGGATAAATATATCACAGAGTTTATTTACGTGATGGAAAACTCTACAGCTATGAAGGTAAATGACCTAGAACTACACCCAACAATATGAATTAATCGCACAAATAATGTTAAATGAAGGAAGCCAGACACAAAAGTATACATACTGTATGATTCCATTTATATAAAGTACAAAGATAAATGAAACTAATTTATGCCATGTTCACGTTATTTACTATGAAGGTGTGAAGAGGCAGTCAAGTGAGCAGAGGATGGGAGTGCTCGTCATCCCTAAGCTTCCCCTTTCTCCCATGGGAGGTGCCCACCCAAGCACTACACACATGGTAAAATTTTTCAAGTGAACACTGATGCTGGAACACATGATGAGCAGGTACAAAACCATGGTGACATTCTTGATGCTGCTTCCAGGGAAGAGGACATGGTGCTATTTCCCAAACACAAACCCCCTGTGACCTTGACTACCAGGATTTTTCTTCAATTTTTCCCATTTACAACCTCATCAAAGTACAGGAAATACTTTGATTTGGGCTATGGTTATAACTGGAAACCTGTTAGGTGTGATGTGGTGGAGGGAATGGGTTGGCAAGGGGCAGAGGTTGTAAAAGAATACGAGTGAGCTTATTCACTGCATTTACCAAAAACTATTATACACATTTACTTCACACATAATCTTTATGGAAGAAGTTGCAGATAAATATTGCACTAAGGTTCTTTTCAATTTGTTTAAACTGTTTATAGATCACATGAAGGCTAAGAAGATATAAGGAGAGGATAGTGCTATAATTGACCACAACTTACAACAAAGATAATCCAACACATATTTAATGATGTGTATGAGATAAGCATGTTGACTAATAAGTCACAAGTGGTACACAAAATAGTTAAATGAAGGTTATTCCTATTTGGTCAAATAAATATTTCTGAATTTTCTTTTTGTTAATTCCATACCCTGCAACTTTTTCCATGGCAGGACCCTTTGTTTTCTCTTTGTACCCTTATCGCAAGGGCTGGGGCTAAGATTATCAATAAATGACGTTGAATAGAAGAAAAGTCATTTTGGTAATTCACTTTAAAGTTCTCTTCCATCAGGGTTTCCTGTGTCCCACCTCTCCATAATGGCTTGTGACAGAAGCCATCTGAGGGGCCCTTGCCACATCTCTTTGGACTTCTTCACCTTCAGGGTCCCTGAGCCAACTATCCACTGCTTATTACTTACCACCCACAACACCCATTCCTTTCTATCCACAACCCTAATCTACTTACTGCCATGGATTCAAAAAGTCTGGTGACAGTAGAACTCTAGTAGATGGCTAATCAACAAGAGCTGTAATTCTCAGTCCCATGTACACATTAGAATCATGTGGGAAACATAAACTTTAAAACATACTGACGGCCAGATTCAGTTCTCAGAAACTCAGACTCAGTTTGTGTGGGTAGATTCCTGGCAACTGGAATTATAAAAGTGCATGAGTTAATGCTGATGTAACCAGGGCTGAGAAAGGATAAATACATATTCACTACATGTAGGAAGAACCTTGAGTAAAGGAGGATATAGGAGAAAGGACAATAAGTGTGAACTCTGGGCATATTAAAGCATAAAGGAGCAGAGGGAGTGAGAGGAGTAGGGAGAGCCAGTTCACCGGAGGACCCATCCTTGGCCAAGGATTGGGCTTTAATGAAAGGGTGACAATTGCCAGACATACCTGTAGTGCCTAAGCAGCTACTAACAAGTGAGCTCCTGGTGGTTCTCTTCAGGGTTCTAAAGCCCAATTTTAATCTCATGAAGAAAGATGATAGCAAGGTCAGAGCACATGATCCTGGGCATATGAAAAGATGGGGAGGCCACAGGGTAACCTGTCTTTCACTGGCACAGTGGCTTCAGTGCCCTGGAACACCACGCTCCAATACCATGCTCCTGCCTGCTGTGTGCTGCGTCTGCCCTGCATCACCGCGCATTCTCTTCTCACACTCAGCAATTCATTACCAACAGTGACATGGTTCTTTAATTTTATTTTTCAGTTATAGTTGACATACAATATCATATGTTTCCAGTGTACAAGACAGCAGTTGGACTATACACCTTATGAAGCGATCACCATGATGATGAGTCTAGTACCCATGCTGCACCATACATTGTCATCACAACATAATTGACTACATTCCTCATGCTGTACTTAACATCCTGTGACTATTCTTATAACTGGCATATACTGACGTTTGATGGCAGTATTTCGATAGTTGTCATTATGGCTTTTATTACGAATTTAGTGTCCAGCTCTTCACAGTGAAAACTACTTGCTCAGGAAAGCTTCGAGCACTAGCTTTAGAACCAAAGAGGCCTAAGTTTGAATGTTGATTTGATTATTTATTAGTCACAAGACACTGAGCAATTGATTCTCTAAACTTTGGTTATTTTCATTCTATAAAATAGAGATAATATTATCTTCTCTGCTAGATTTTTGGAGAAATAAGATCATAAAAAAGAATGTTCCTGATCATTAAAAGCTGCCCAAAATATATTACTTTCCTCCCCTTCTCGATAAGACCTATCTTTCAGATCTGTACTAGCCACATGTAGCTATTTAAATTTAATTAAAAGTATTTAAAATTAGAGATTCAATTTCTTGTTTTCCCTAGCTACATTTTAAGTAATCAATAGCCTATATAGTTATTAATATATATATTACTATATATAGCATATATACAGGGTAGGGAAATAATAGCTTTACAGTTGTTCATATGGAAAATAATACAATAATTAATAAATAATACAAGAATAGGCTGTTTTGCATACTCAAAGCAGTAAACCTAGTTTTGCCCCACCCTGTATGAATATATATCATATATAGCTATATATACGACATATGTAACTACATACAGCTTATATATAACTATACATACAACTATATATACGTATGTATGTTTATACTACACGTGTGTACACACACACACACACTACTGGATAGCACAGATTATAGATCATTTCCATCACTGCAGAAAGAACTAGTGCACAGTGCTGCTACATTACCAGAGCCTGCCTGAATGCAGTTACAATGATGATGGGAACAATCTGTGGAACCCACTGGCGAGGCATGAGGTACAGGGCTAAATACTTCTATCAGAATATTCCAAGTGAAACATACCTGCCTTTTCTTGATGACCACTTCCAGAAAGGAAGGGACAAAAGAAGAAGATGCTGAGGAATATGAAAATAAGCCTGGCTTACTCAGCAATTTGCCAAGGCTGGGCATGTTATGTTAGTCTTTAGCTCTGCATAAGCAAATAAAGCCATCCAAGGTTGTCAGGAAAAGACATATTTGCCATGAATTTTATGTATTATTCACGCACAGCTTCGAAATGCTGCCTTGGTCGATTCTGAGTTCATTTTCATAGCAACCTGGGCTAAATTAAGCAACATGACGGAGCTATGAGGCAGGGAGCCTTTTGAGAACATCTTAACCCATCATCTCAGACTTTGAAGTTGCCTTTCATTTAATTGCTATGCCTAGTCCAGCCTTTCAACAATTGGCATCTAAGGCCTACAGTTTCTAGGTCATTGTTCAGGTCATGATTTGTTTAAACAGGAAAGAAAAGAGCATGATGGGTCACAGGGTGTGGCTGAGCAGGTTGTGTATGTCACAACTCCACAGTGCACCACTTACAAAGTGATTATAAATTTGTGTTATTTATTATTATAATTTCCCAGAAAATAGCCATAGTATTTTAAATGAGATGGATTTTTTAAAAAAGTTTATTAAAGGTACTGTATACTTTAGCCCATAGAAGTGGGTGGGCCTCTCTGAAGCTAGAGGACAGGAAACAGATAAAGAAGTAAAAATCCTTAATCTAGGGGTAACTCAGCATTGAGACCCAAGGATATTCTGGATATCCAAGCAGTCTTTGTTCTAGTAGCTTCTGGAGAAATTCTGCCTCATGATTTACTGACTGGACCAGCTTTGTCCTCTGGGTTAGAGATTTTCACTGGTTCTGACAAGATTTCAACACTGGCACAGTGGGTCTCAAGCCTGGCTCTACAATCCCCTGAGGAGTTAAAAAAAAACAAGCAAACAAAACAAAACAAAAAAACACCCCAACTGGATTCAAATAACCCACCCAACCCGAATTCATAGATACTTGGATCAGTGGTTGCCAGAGGCAAGGGATGGGTGGGTGAGGGTGGGGGTAAAATGGGTAAAGGGTGTCAAAAGGTACAAACTACCAGTTATGAAATCAGTAAGTTATGGGGATATAATGTACAGGATGGTGACTATAGTTAATAATATGTATTGTATATTTGAAAGTTTGTAAGAAAATAGGTCTTAAAAGATCTCACCACACACAAAAAAAAAAAAAAAAAAAAAAAGAATTGTGACTACATGCAGTGATGATGTTAACTGGACTTATTGTGGTGATCATTTTGCAACATACACAAATATCAAACAATTATGCCATAAACCTGAAACTAATATAATATTGTATGTCAATTATATCTCAATTTAAAGAAACCTGATTCTGAACCCTACTATAAACAGAACCTCTGTGGGTGGGGCCTGGGCACCCATATGGTCTAAAAGTATCTAATGTGCAGGGTGGTGGATAACTGCTCCTCTAACAGATGGAAAGAATGGGAAGGATGGAAAGAAGGGGAATATGATATCCCAAGCCTGGTCCAAACTATTAAATGTTAGAAGGCTTCTTAAATGTATGTTCACAGGCTTTTTAGTAATTAAGACCAAAGATAAGCAGAAAATAATAAGAAAAAAATTTAAATAAGCAATAAAATCTGGTAATCATGATTATGAAGTGGATCTTTGTCACTTAATTTAAAAATTTAGAATTGCACTGCAAATGTAAAAAAAAAAAAAAAACAGTAAATTTTACTGACAAATTGTTATGTAATTCTCAAATTGGGCTTCAAAGTGTTAGAAGAAGGAAGGAAGAAAATGAACTAGAAGGGAAAAGGGAAGTCTGGCCCACTTAAGGATGAAGGCGAGCCTCAGACAATCCTGCATGTTGCACAGCCCAAGCTCAGAAAAGAAGGGGCTCACTGCGATTTGAAACATACGTGGCAAAACCACAAAGGAAGCCAAGAAGGATTCTCTTCCTAAACTGTGACTTGTTTATTCAGAAGACCTCATAATTATCTGCTAAATAATCCAAGTGTGCCCTCTTCTAGTTTGTTTCAGATAAGAATAGCTTCGTCATGTTACCCAGTTCAAGACTGCTCTCTGAGCCAGGGGGTATCCTCACTTCACATTCAAGTCTAAGACAGCCAATCTCTTTGAAACCTCTCTGGAGTTAAATTGGCCCAGCTGATCCATTCTGCACTGTTTCAAAGATGAGTAGTTATTGATTTGTTGTCTTCTTTTGTCATTCCAAGTTAGTGAAAAATGTTCAAAATTCCCAGAAAAGCATATATATTCTAATTGATTCTTAGCAAAATGGCCAATCTCATAAATGTGTTTTCAAATGCATGTTAGGAGCATAGAAATACACATTTACTTTGACTTCATCTATGGCTGTGTCCACTGGAGGTAGATGTCTAAAAAACTTTGAGAAGAAAACATATTTTCCTTCTTCCCCACTTCTTCCCCTCCAAATCCTTTACTGCTTTCAAAAGTCTGTTCACCTCTCATATCTTGCATTAACATTTTCCAGTTCAAAGTGACCTCTTCCTACTCAGGATTTATATTTGTCTGACCCTATCATTTGGTATATTTTATATAACACCTTTCATAGTCATTTAGCTTATTATATGGAAGTGTCTTTTCTACCTGGTATATTCTTCAAATATGCCCATGGCCATAGTGTCTAATGGAAAATGTATACTTTGTAGCATTAACTAAATGTTAGATGAATTCATTATGAAACATTCCAAACTCATGAACCAATTTTCTCCCATATTTATCTATGCTATTGTTCCCTCTTTCACAAAGAAGAAGATACAATAATGTGTCAAGATATATGATAAGATGCCCTGGTTTTCTCACAGCTGTAGGACCCAAATGGCATAAATTCCTGAATTCTTCTAATGTCTCATGTACCAGAAAAAGGGTGTGGGGTTTTAGTGCTCCCTCAGTAGAGGCGTGTGCCTTAAAGAAGATTTTTTTAAAGGATGAGGAGGAAAGCTGCCAACTAAATAATTGCATGCCATTGACCATAAAACATTCCGATATCAAAAACGTGAAAATGTGAAAAAACATGTGTTTTAAAATGAATGACATATGGTAAATGTATTTTTAAATAAATGCAGATACTATGTAATAAAAGCTTCTCTATTGAAATATCAAAGTATTATCATAAATCAAAGAAAAGTTTGCCTTAAAGAGAGGCATATCCTAGACTTACCTCTGAAACACTGAGCACCAGGCTACACCCTCCATTATGCTGGGGGCTGGTGATGGCCTGGAATATACCAAGGACCCATTTATGTTCCCAGAAGGTAAAGTGTCCAAAACAAACAAAAACTACGGAGTCATGGCCTTTGCTTCAAGACCACATGGAAGTTGTAAAATACAGCCTTGGAAGAATACAATAACATGAGTTTCATGTTTATAAAAAATGAAGTTGTCATGATGTTGCTCAGAGTCCTTATGCATGATATTTACAAACTGATCCACACTGATCCATCAGTGGCCAGACTCTGCCTGTGCATTATCATCTACTACAAAGCCATTCCAATTTCCTGTACACCACTTTTCATGGGATGTACCACCCACGTTTTGTATTATGTTTAGTTGTGTACCTGTCAGTGGATACAGGGAATGTGCCTAGTGCACTGCTGCATTTCCCCAGAAGGCCTCCATGTTACCTTCCACACGGTGAGTAAGTCTTCAGAGAAGTATGAGGAACAGATGAACAAAGAACTGACCCAAGAAAAAGCAATGCTATCACTTAGTTCTGGAATTAGCAGTTACCCAATGAATGAATAAAAAGAAAAACACATGAGATAGCTGCTTTGCAGAATGCTAACCAGAAGAATAAATGGTGGGATTCTTAGGAGAAAGCCCAGGAAGAATGCCTTTTCCCCATTCACCATTTCTGTCTGGCTATGAATGAAAAGCAATCCTAAACAACGTTTTTAGCAACTGGTGTCAACATCAACAGTAAATTCCGTCATCTTGCCATTTACCCTTTCTATCCCAAGATATCCCAACTTTCTTTAAATGTGAAGGGGATTTTAAAAGATATATTTACATTTCTCAGGTGAGAATCTTTCCTTTTCTTAACCCAGATGTTTAACCTGCTGATGTTTCTGCATGTAATTTACAACATATTTAATCAGATCCCAACAGCTACAGAGATCTATATATATTGAACTTGGAGTTCAGTAAACATGATCACAGGATCCTTCTAAACTCAAATAAGAGAGAAAATTAATTTTTCTCTTGCCCTAGGATTCTCTTTTTTATCAAGACCTGCACCTGAACACAAGAAGGAACAACCCAGAGGTGGCAAAAGATTCACACAACTGCTAGAAATGCATTCCTCTGGCAGTGCTGTGGATGGTGCCACCATGCCCTTTCCTGCCCCACCATCAGTCAAGGCCATTTGGGCTTCCTGTCCTGAGAGAGAATACACAAGGGAAAGATGATGAGATCATGCAGACTTGCATCATGTCTCCTGCTTGGGAAAGAGGCCATAATTTTCCCTTGTTATCGATGAAACAACCAACAAATATTGCATTCTTTGTGCCTCATCCTGGATTAGCACTGCCTGATGCTGGTTTCGGTGGGGGAATACTGCAGAACACTCAGACCAAATATAAGATCAAAGAGTGACAGGAAAATAACAAGGATGTTATTTGTATATATCATCCATATTAGCTTTTAAAAATGAGCAGCTGGTTTTATATCTGAACAATATCTGATGAGGCAAACAAGAACAAACATTATATGAACTATTTAAATGACCATAAGTTGCTTGATATTTTGTTCATGCTTGTATCCCCATAGTCTAACATGATGTTCAATACATAATGTGTTTTAATTAATACTGCTTGCTGAATGAATGAATGAACAAGTATCTTACAAAAAAAAAAATGGATGCCACCTAAACAGAACAGTCCTTAAAACTTAACTACTTGTCATGGCTTCCATATATGAAAAAACAATACACTAAAATTATGTGGTTTGGGCCATTTCATATTACTATCTTGGCCATAACTACTTGCTCCAGGAATTCATGCTAAGGCAAAAGGATCATGTATAAAGGCTAAACTATTCTGGGGCACCTTGATTTAAGATGGATCAATAAGAGTGCCCCATACTGGACAGTGGCCAATAGACTCCACTGGATCCTTTCTCAGAGAAGGATGTCACAGGTTCTTGAATCAGACATAGTGACATGCTTTTGGAAGACCAGGGTCCAGAGGGATTGATTGTTAAAAGTATAGTTATAAGGAACATTATTACTCTGTGCAGCTTTTTCCTGTGTTCTGAGAAGTAGAATTCTGAGAGATTAGAATAGAGGTTGCTTGATAATAGTCTGGGAAATGCTGAATGCTATATCTTTTCTTGATTGTTCCACTTGCACATTTAAGTCTCTTAGAAATCTTCCTCCAAAGCTTTTATTTTGCAGCACACTTAAGTGCAAAAGTGTAGCACAGGACACCGGATTTGAGAAATGATGCCCTAATGTGACTTGGATATATCTCTTTCCTCATAACTTAAATAAGTCTAACTACAGTATTGCCTTAATTATGGGACTTATACATATTCTACTGAAGGAACGAGCCTTCAACTTGTTAGAATGAAGCTACAAGCTCAAAATTAGACCAGGCCCTTTTCTACAAAGCAGTTACTCAGATTGCAACTTGAATCAAAACTATGGGTTCCAAAATTTTAAGACTCTGTGACTTCATTCAGGAATCCTAAAAACAACTGTGGTCATCACTTGTTAAAAACGCAACTTTCAGTGTTCCACAGACAGGAAGATAAAAGTCATCTGGGCTGATTTATTTTCATTAGCGCTTTGCTGGTAAATATGTAAACAATTTTAAACAAGGCAAACACATATGCCGAACATAATAAAATCCATCTGATTTGCTGCTCTATCAAGGAAAAGAACTCTGAGTACCTAGTCAAATAAATAAATGATCTATGCCTTTTCTTGTCCCTTTTATTCTGTTCAGTAAATTTAATAAATACAACTGATGCTTTTGGAAAGAATTTTCAGTCCACTCTTCCAATTGCAACATTCCTCACTTAAATATCAGTTACCACAACATTCCAAACTTTTAAGCAAAAGCTGTTTCCTGCATTTACTATGACACATACAAAGCAGCATTGATCAAGTTCAGTGCATCAGTCCTGGCTGGAATTTTTTCTGATACATGGCTGGTCTCTTCATCTCCCTCTTTACTCCCACCAACCCCGACTCTGCCCCTCAGTATGACACATGATATATTAAGCTCGTGGTAGGAAAACAAATTTTGTTCTTTAATTATTTGATACCTGCAATATGTTACAAGGATATGCATTTTAATTTGTCTAAAAATTCTAACTAGGATCATGAATAATTGAAAAGGTTTAGCAATGAGCAAACATGCCTAATATAGAAGAGAAGTGAGAATGAACTCTCACCCTGATTTAGTTTAGAGATAAATCAATCTATTAACATTCAAATAAGGATTGTAAGCCATTTTAAAAAAAAAGGGAATTAAGAGTTTATAGCAACACATTACTGGATTCATCACATCCCAATTCATCCCACTTTACCTCACACCAATCCTAAGGAATTTCTGTGACTTGCCAGAAGAAAACTACATTTCTCTTCTCCTTTCGAATGGGTACATATTTCCTAGTCTCTCCCATAAAATGTTAGAGGCAGGTAAGATGATTTAAATAAAGCATATACCAAAATATGTGAAGTTGTATAGCATTCCTTTAAGATCAAATATACTGTCATATCTCTTGATTTTAGATTTCAGATATTCAAATTATTATATTTTAGATACTTGCCATAGGAACAAATGCAACTTCTTCCTTGAAAAATCCTTAATTTGCAAAGCAATTATTCATTTTTCTTCAACCTTTTTTTCAAAGACTTGGACAACAATGATAGCGATAATAATAATACTCTTTAGCACTTGCGTACCAGCACAGTGTCATGTACTTTACATACATTACCTTTTTGGAACTCCATGACAAGGTTAAGAGCCAGGAACTATTTTTATTCCCATTTTGCAAATAAGGAAATTTAATCTAGGAGAGGTCAGTAATTTGCCTAACTTCACACAACAAGTAAGGAAGCTAAATCATGGTGTGAATTCAGCTCTCTTTGACCCCATTGCTTAGTATACACCTTATACTAAAAACTTTGACAAATGTAATAGGCATTACCACATGCCCATAAAAAAAGAATATAGGCATTGCAATCATGAATGTGTATGTGTTGAGGTTAACACACAGAGAAATGTAATGAATAGGAGAATAAACTCTAGGTAACTAGAAAAATCAGAGAAATATTTGGATAATTTGAAATCTACCTCTTGTATTTTAGCAAAAAACACCTAAAAACAAAACAAAACAAATAACCCAACAAGGCTTCAAATACTGTAATATTTCACTGATTATTTCAGGGTGTCTACTTTACTTTCCCTGTACAGGCATAGCTCTAATGATAAAGGGACAAAGGGATTGTATATCTAGTGAAGTACAATCAAGGCCTAGACAATCAACCCTGTGGAGGTCGTAGTCAAAAAAATTACAGCGTAGGTCACGTGTATCTGAGAAATAACATCATTACTAGTATGTGCTGAAATGCAAAAAATAAAATAAAATAAAAAACACTGCAAAGTTGCATTTATTATATTTATATCATAAAATACATGATTTAAAATTTATTTTCAGTTACAATATGGAAATTAAACAAAGAAATATAAAAAACATAAAGAATAATTTTTTTCAAATAACAAAAATATGGATATTGCTAAAAAATACCACCAAAAAAGTATTTAACATTAATCAGAATCTTTAATGGCTGACTTTGCAAAATATTTTTAATAGTCATCACAAAAAATATTGCCATACTCAAAGCATAAACACTTTCACAACACTTGCAAAAATATTTTGATAAGCGACTCGAGTAACATTCACTAAAGTTCTCCAACACCTCTTGGACTATTAGATCGATATATTTTTCCAGCCACTTTCAATTGTAAATGAAGGAGAAAAAAGCACAACACTGACTTCAAAGTTCACTAAAAAAAAAAAACAACTACATCAACACTGACTTTGGAGTTTGCAGAATCTCTCAGATAAAATTTTTTTATTGAATTTCACACACCCTTATTAAACACATGTTATAACCAAATTGATGGCTTAAATGTTATGGTTTAACATTAGTCACATACAAACATGTAGCTAGTCACGACCTTGAACCTATTCACCTGATATATGTCACAATATTTAAGAAAAAAGTTTGTTTACATCTTTCAGATCAGCCTCAACCTCTGCAGGGTAAAACATACTTACATTCCAAAAAACTTCAGTTTTAGGAAAAAATCTACTCCAATATAGGCTTCAAGTAAAAGTTTTAACACATTTGATTTCGGGAGGCTGAATTGAAAGCCAGGACCACATAAGCAAAGCGGTTTCTAACCTAGATGCGATAGCCATCTAAGTGGTGAAATCCAAAGAATACAGAAAAATCTCCTGCTTGAAATAGTTTTTGCCCTTGCCTGAATGTCTTCATTACACTTTGTCACAATGGCCAGAGTCTATCTCCCTTAGGTACTAATTTTGGAAATTCAAATGACACTATAAGCATTCACTCTTTAGTATCAATTAGCTTAATTTGATTACTTTGCTTTCTAGCAGAAGTGGGAATTTGTAGCTGTTCTCAACCCTGGCTTCACATTAGAATCACCTAGGGATATTTTAAAATAATGCCAACGTCTAGGCCCCAAAGATTCTATGGTTCTGGGTAACCCAGGGCCTGGGTAACCCAGGGCCTGGGCAGCAGCACATTTTATCAGCTCCCCAGGTGGCCTGGGTGTGTGCCAGGCTCCAGAGTCACTGCTCCAGATGCTCTCTGCCTCCCTGAAAAAGAAATGACATTTACTGACCATGTTCATATTTTCTGTGTTGTTAGTCCTGGATAGATTAAATTCTCTTGCAGCAGGCTATGTTAAGAGAGATATTAACCACCACAAAATACACTTTGAAATAGGAAATGAAAGTTCTGTGGAAAGAAGGTTAAAGAAAATGGTCTACTTGTGGTTATTTAAAAAGAAAAAAAATCTGAATTTTTTAGAGTTTTTCTTAAGTAATCCTTTAAATATGATTTGCTGCTTTGAAATACACACTTGCTATGTCTCCTTATCAAGTCCATTAGAGCTGCCATAGAACAGAAGTCAAACCTTAACTGTTAGACTCCAGTCATTCTGATACCACTAGAATTTGATTACAAAATGGGTTCAACAACCAACAAATTCAATCACTATTTCTTTTCATCTTATTTTATCAACAGTGCAGCTCTTCAAAGCATGAACCAAACTGGATGAAATACCTGTATTTCAGGAATCTACGTCAGTACATTATTATTACTGACAGTTGTCACCTAAAGTTCTTAACAATACATATCGTATATAAATAACTCAGTATATTAAAATGTAACACTTACCAAAAATTAACATTTATTTCTCTATACTACTTAATTCTTTGTGCAATCCAGAAAGGTTTCTTAACCTCTGCAAGCCTCAATTTCTTCAGTATTAAGATGGGACTATTAATACCTACTTCACCTTCCACAAGATTTTCTTAAAGAATTTTATTATAATGCTTGTGTACTTGAAGAACTAAAATACAATACAAATTATTAATAATCACTTAATCATAAGCTTTATGGGGGCAGAAACAGTTTCTCATAGGTTTTTGCATCCTCCGATCTTACTGCAATGCCAAGAATATAGAACATTAAATAGATCATTAATACAGATGAATATAGATCATGAAATAGTTGAATAAATGAATCTATGACTGCATGGTAGTAATTGGCACTCACAAAGAACACAGGCTAATAATTACAAGGTAAAACAAAATGCATTATTATGCTTTTTTTCTCCAACATCAAAGTTACAATTGTCTTTGTGAAATCAGCAACCATATTTCTGACCATATTTACAGAAGCCTTCAGTGACTACCAGATAAAATTCTGTCAGAGTCAAGCAAGAGTGTGGGGAGCTGGGACACAACGTGCACTTATCCACCTATTCCTGAGTTGCAGTCTTACATTCCATTCCTACCTAGTTCAGAAAGATGGGTGTTTGAGAAATCAGATTGATAAAAGATTACAGGATTTCAACTCAAACATGAAAATGAAGGAGAAAAGAAGAGAAAGGGTATATTGTTTAAATTGGCCTGTGATGTTAAATGTTAGGATTCTTGGTGCTAAGACCATTTCTTGTCTAAAGAGCCCAGAGAATAAACCAACTGAGCCTTCTCTCTAGGTTTTTGGGAATAAAGTCAGTGACTAATCACATTAGCTGCACTCATTAGATTCAGCCAACAAGGCCTTTGTTACCATCACCATCAACCACAGTTGAGCTAGCTAGGTCTGGGTTTCTCTGTAGAGAGACTGTGTTTATCGACTGATGTCTGTGATGACCAGTTTGTCTTCTTATCTCATCTCCTTTCACTTATAGAGACCAGCTGCAAGTTTCCTGGATTTCTTGTAAAGTAAGCATGCATTTTCTTTGGTTTTCCTTAGAGTTTTTCCCAAAGAGTACGACTATACTTTCCTCCCTTCTGGTTAAGTCCGGAATCCTTTGGACAGAAAGTTAACAAAAAGTGTTAAATGCATTTTCTAGGTAACATCCATCCAATCATGAATCTGTACTCATGAAATATTTATTTAAAAATCATTATCAGTGACACATACCATAAAGAACTTCATTAATTGACTCACACTTTCCTAAAAGTTCTTTACAACTATGCCACTTATTCATAGGCATTTTAGTAAGTCATGCCCTTATGAAGAAATTAGCCCACCTGGAGGCTGGATTATGGACTTATTACATTTATAGTGCAGGGCAGAAAGCAGTCCAGGAAAGGGCAGGCTTTCAAATTTCGACAAGTAGGAAGCTTTGGTAAACATTAACATTATTGGCTCTGAGTTCAAATGTGTTGGACAGAAAAAGCTCTGCCCAAGTAAAGACTGTTTTGCATTTTTTGTCTGCTATTTAAGTAGTCAATACCATTTTCTAGGAGGTAGGTTGCAGACAGATGTAGTCCCATTCCACTCTTCAGCATCATCCCATATCTAGACTGTTGTTGAAGTGAGGGGTGGGGCACATTTTAGAAGGGGCTATTAAAAAGGACATCCTGTTGCAGACTGCCAGTTTCCTACCTTATATCTAGTCTGCCCTATTTTCTTACTGAAAGAACCTTGCTTTTTATTCAAGTAGCAATGAAACTTTGCTTAAAAACTACATTTCCTTGTCTCCCTTACATTAGAGTTGAGCATGTGATACAATTCTCTCTAGTAAGAAGTAGAAGTTGCTGTTAATGTGTCCAAAAGAGCTCCTGAAAGGGGAGACAGGCTCAGGAGGTATGCACCATGTTGCTGTTGGCACTTCTCCTTTTTCCTGACTGGAATGTGGCTGTAGCCACAGTGGTCGCCTCCAGAGCTTGAGGATAAGCATTATCCTTTGGGATGGCAGAGAAGAAACCTAGGAGATCCAGGGTCCCTATAAATTTCTTGGTTCTGAGCTGTTTACTAAAGGATTTATTTTTTGTGAATGGAAAATAAACCCCTTTTTGTTTTAAGCCTCTAATTTGGTGGTCCCTGTTACTTGTAGCTAAATACAATTTCTAACTGAAATAAATTCAGTTCTAAAGTTCATCAGTCATAAGATAGAAGCACTTGAAATCATGCCATTTGAGAAAGGTTGAAGGACCTGGGGATTTGTGGCTGGGAAAAGAAGGAAGGGAGAATAGGGAAAATAGGTATATTCCAATATGTGAGTCACTGACATGAAGGGCCACAGAAGCCAAACAAGCAAGAATGGGTGAAAGTAACTGAAGCAGATTTCAACCTAACCTAAGAGGCCTTCCTAGTAAATAGAACCGGGTCTTCATGGATAGGTTACCATTACTGGAAGGGTTCAAGAATTAGGATGAATGTCTACTCCTTGGAAATATGGCAGAGGAGATGAAATCACTGAATGAGGCAGTTGGAAAGGGCAATATGTACTAAAGTTTCCACCCCGAACTCAGAGAGTTTATAAATCTTTGAGTTAATATTGCCTAATACTCGATTCTCTTTAATACAACAAATAATTATTGACTGTGAAGTGGATTTTTATTGCTTTGCTTTGTTTATTGTGTTTAATCCTCCTAACTTTTACATCACTTGTAAGCCTCTGTTTCAAAGATGACTGAATTTTCAGTCAGTTTTGGAAGTGTCTTCAGTGTGTCAGAATTTATGTAGAAATTCATTACAGCTAGGACAACCTAAGTGCTGCTTATATGACTTTTGTTGCATCTTTACCATATGCTGGGTACTGAGCCACATTCTTTAAGTTGTTTGCAACAATCCTATGAAGAAAGTAGTATTATTAATTTCTTTTTTTAAAGAAGAAAAATAAGGCACGAATAATTTAAATAATTTTTCAAGATCATGTAACTAAGGGTGATGTTAGGATGAAATTCAGCAATCATATTCCAGAATCCCTTGATGAGCAAACTATGCTCTCCAAGCCTATCCTACATATAACTTCAAAAAGATGTGTCTACCCATGGATCATAATAAAATTGGAAATGAGTTACAATTACTATAATACCAAACTATAAATTATGAAGGCAGATGTCCTGTGTACTTTGAATATTTCTTTTACGATACTTTCTTCTTTTACAGTCAATGTCATTTTATCCTTGTCTCTAAACATTACCCTGTGAAAAACAAATCTGGAATAATACATGTTGAAATGGCATATGGCAGCTGTGTGACAAAGGTAAATATGTAGTCTCTAGATAAATTGATGAGAGGTTATAAGGTCAACATTTCTCAACAAACAGCTACAACTACCTTTATGAGGCAGAGAAGCCCCAGCAGGAATCTGAATCTTCTTCCACCATTAAATGACTAGAAGTCCCAAGATTAGAAAATGTTAAAAATGTAAGCAGGCAATAATTTTTCACAATAAATCTGACAACAAATATTAAAAGCCATATATTAGCTAAATATTTGAAGAACAGGATGCTTCTTTTGCAAAGGTTCCAAACTCTTCTCTTACAACAGTGATAACACGAGAATATGAACATACAAGTTGGCATATTATAATTATTTTATTGTGAATCATTGTTAGAATTTAAAATTTATCTGTTAAAAGCTGAAATAACTGCTTAATTATTTTAAAAAAGTCACTAACATTACAACTATGCATCTTTTCTGTTTTAACTCATTACTATTATTTTTAAGTCTTCTTAAAGCTTTATCCCATTTTGCCACTTGTTCCAATATATTCTTATTCTGTCTTACAAGCTGATCAGTAATGATAAATTCAGGATCAGAACTTTGAAATAAGTGACTTTAAATATGTCCACATATATGACACATATTTTAACTCTCTTTGGCACAAAAGCCTGGTCATTCACCCCCTTCACCATGGATACTCTCCCATTTCATTCAGCCTAAGCCAGGCTGACTTGCAGAGACTAAAAGCCCAATTAGACTTTAAAACAGTTTTCCCCTTCTTTACACTCAACCAACTTGAATCAAGTAATCAACCAGGTAAATGAAATAAATATACATTCAGAATAGGTCTGAGAGGGATAAGGAGCAAAGAAGAAAGGCACAGAGGAGAGACAGAGAACATAGTAAGATTTGTAGAGATAAATAAAATAAAGGAGAAGCCAAGAATGTTTGCTGATGGCTACCATTTAGGTGGATTTATAGTGCTAATGGCAAAGAGCGAAAGCTAGTACGAAGTCCTTCTCGCTAACCTCAAGGGTATACAGATCAATAACTTGCTTTAGTAAATATGTCCCCTATAGATGGTGGCCCTGCTTATTGCCACCAAGTGGCTATTGTGGGCCAAGCCTGTAAGCCAGGAACATACTTTCTCTTGTACCCAACTAGTGCGTCTCTGCCTACAGCTGCTCTGTGTCACCAAATGCCTGGCCAAGGAATGCAGCCAGGGTGGTGGTTTTCTCTTGAGATTGTGCACTAGTCCTTTGCTGCCAGGAGATAACACTGCAGGTGCTTTTATTTGTTCTGATTATCAGCATATGAAAAATGGTTGCATTTTCCTAAGCTATCAAACAGCCACTGAGCCAAGTGTTTGTGGCTTATGACAGCTGCCAAACAATTTTCTAGGGGCAACATAAAGTAAAAAAGGACAGAAGTCAAGTCCTCTTCTTGTTGCAATCCTGGATCCAGCATTGCTGATACCCTGAGAGGGAAAGAAAAATGAATATTCGGACTGTGTTGGCTATGCATTCTAACTGACCTTTCTCTGTAGTTTGAGCATGTTAAACATGAATTTGCTGACACATGTGGATAAATGCTCATGCCAAGTGTTATGCTCTATAGCACAACATCTTTTCAGTTATTTAGAAACAACCACTCCAACAACCCAGAGTCTTCTGAAACATAGTCATACAAAGTAAACAATAAACAAAACATTTTGGGCCGCCAGAATGCACATCATCACATTCATCTCCCAAAGCTGGGATAGCTTCTCCCAAGAGAGATTGCCAGACTTTTGCCCAGAATTCAATTCACTTTGTGGACCTTTAGCCACAACGATTAGAAACAGAAGGATGAAAGGATGTGCACTGACAGCAGTACAGAAACAGCTGGTCCCCAAAGAAGAGGCAGAGTTGATGGAGCCACACATGCATGCAAACCAAAACCAGTAACAATACAAAATAAAAATTGCAGGAGAAAATGATATATCTACTTCAACAACTCCACAGTAAAATAAATCATATAATGACAATTCTGAATCATCAGGAAAAATACAAATGTTCAATACTTTATGAAAGCAGAGGAATTTTAACACTTTTTAAAAAAGTTTTGGCACTTCAATAGGTGAAGTTTTTGGAACCTCAACTAATTACTAAAATTATCATACATCGATATTAGCTTTAAGGTACATGGTCACTTTTCTAGCTACCTAATATGTGGCCAGGGCAAAGCCAAACCAGAAGAAGGGAAAGAGGATAAAAATGTCAAATTCAGATTACTATGCAGTAATGCTGGCAATACCGAGGGGCGGATGAAGTCTTAAAAAAGGTGACTATACTGAGAAGCTTCCCCTAAACACAGGCTTTAATTTTTCTGAATACATTAATGACTGTTCTTGTGCCAGGCATGACAGCAATCCTTCTGGTGGAGTGAGACGGGAAGGTCATTCCTTCTTCACATAAGACTTAGCATGGAGCTCAGAACCCTACCTCATCTTCAGCTTATGTGTTGAGTTGGCAGATTTCCAGGATCCACTCTTGGATATGCTAGTTTGGAATGTTCACCTGGGAGCCTGGAGTCCACTTTTTTTTTAAACCTCAGCCAGGTTTGGAACCACTGACCTGAGATATTGTGGTTTGGGGAGGTGGTCTGAGGGTTTAGGCTTCTCAGCTCAGCCACCTCTGCCTTGAGGGGTCTCCAATTCAAACATTAGTTGGTGGTATTTCTGGGATCCACTAACATTCAGCCTGGCTCCTATCATGGACACACGAAGCTCATTCTCCCACAGGAGCCCCAGGAAACTCCTAGCTAGTACCCTAAGAGTTTAAAGAGATTAATACTGTACAAGAAACGTACTATTAGTCATAACTAGTTTTTCTATTAGGAAGGAATTGATCTCTACCCACCACCAACAAAAAGTGTCTGAAAAGAAATAAGAAGGAGACTAGACATTGTACTCTATGAGGACCAGTTATAAGAAAAACAAAGTTGTTGTGGTTGGTGCTGTTCTTGTTATTGTGCAAGTTTCTTCAGGAAGCTGACACAGGTGGTCAGGCTATTCCAGCTCTAACCACGTTCTCCTTTCTGCCACTCTGTTCAGTAATAGTAACAGCTCACACTTAGATACTGCTTAGCTTGTTTTGTTCTGAATCATTTATTTCTTTCTAACTTCATTCTTTCCATCAGTTTAATTTTTCATGAAAATATGACAGTTCCCCCAACTGCACAGATTTTTCAAATACAACCTCACATAGACCTTAAAGATAAAATGAATCATTAGTAATGTATTTGAATAGACAAAACCTTCCAGCCTGGATAGAACCAGAATGTAGCTATATTTCTTTGGCATTTCAGCTGCCAGAATGTTAACTCATTACCTTTATGGTTTTTTTCCATTACATGGAAAGCAAACATTGATATCTCTGAGCACATAGAAATTTTCTTCTGTGAAAACTAAGTAAACTCTGCTGTCAACAGGGCAACTTGTTTAACCTTTTCCCTTCAACTGCTGAACAGGGATAGTATATAGTGTGAGACTGAGGGGAGGGAAAAGATTAAATTTTACAGTTGTCTGCATCTTTCTGCAAGATCCTCATTACAAGTGCTAGAAAAGGTAAAGTTGTTGCCAGATTTTGTTATAGATGCTATAAAATCTTCTGCACACTCATTAGATTCTAGCTCCTCAGAGACTGGGATCATGGCTATTCACCTCTGGCCCTATGCAGCAGTATTGGTATATTTGAGACTATCTAGTTTCTAGAAGTTCCCATCTCTCTGTATAAAGGGACATCCTTTACATTTTTACTGCATAACAATGCCTTAAAATTAAGTGAACTAAAATTCTCCAGAACTTGAAAAGCTTCCTAAACACACATCATGTATGAATATATGTTACATAGGTAGAAGAGACTGGGATTAGGAAAACATGGAGAAATAAGGTTTCTTTGGAGTCAATTGAAATAAATTGTGAGTGGATGATCCTGAACAAAAATTATAAATAGTAGTGCTCTGGCTGGTGTGGCTCAGTGGATTGAGTGCCAGCCTGTGAACCAAAATGGTGCCGCTCTGATGATTCCCAGTCAGGACACATGCCTGGGTTGTAGGCCAGGTCTCCAGTTGGGGACATGCGAGAGGCAACTAATTGATGTTACTCTCACTCATCAGTGTTTCTCTCCCTCTCTTTCTCCGTCCCTTCCCTTCTCTCTAAAAATAAATAAATAAAATTTTTTTTTAAACAAAGGAAAGAGAAATAGTTACTTTTCTTGCCCTTGATTAGTGGACATATTTTAGATTTAATCTAAATAACCTACAAAGTTATTCCCTCTATATGCTAGTTTGCCAGCCCTACTTCTTAAAGCATATCCCCTCAGGCTATTTTTACATATGTTTATTAAGACCTTACACAGTCACTCAATAAGTATTTAAAGAAAAAGTAAATTAAGAACCATTTAAGAGGATCCAATATGGTGGAAGAGTAAGTGGAAGCTACACTAACCTCCTTGTAGGACCAATCTAGAATTACAATTTAATTGTGGAGAAATCATCTGGAATAACCAACTGAACACTAGCTGGAGAGAAGTCTTATAACCACAGAGAGACAGAGAAGGCCACTTCATCACAACGTGACTGATAGGAAGTGCGGAGACATGAATAGGCTGGCTGGGCTCCCACAAGTGGCAGCTGAAGGGACTGAGAAACAGCTTAGCAGCCAGGGGTTCCCCCTGAGAAGTGCAGGGTATAAACCCCCAGCTGGGCTTCCCAGCCTATAGCAACAGAGTGGAAAGTAAAATAGCATCCAACTCTGAAAAGTGAAAAGCCGCAGGGTTTTTTGCTGGCCTGAAAGAAACAGTTGGAGACAAAGAGCTCTTAAAGAGATCACGTATGAAAATAATTTTGGCACCCACTTACCCTGGGCCCAAGAAGAGGGAGAGCAGAGAGGACTAGAGATGCTTGGGGAGAATTTGGGGCAGTGTCTTTGAGGAGAGAACTGAGGGAGCAGCCAACCGGGTCCCAGTGCAGATTCATTGCCCATACTGCAGGCAGATAATTCCCCTCCAAGTGGTGTCAGCCTGAGGGGAAGCAAAGCCCCACCTGCAGGAATTAATCTGCCCCACCCTCACTGCTTAAGCCAGATGGCTTATCACAGATTGAATATAATAACAACTAAAGGAGACAGACAAAGGAAGATCTCTGGTAGTCTCCAACAGGATGCCTAGGCCCAGACTGGTACATGCTCTGACGCCACCAGGGGCATATCCAGGAAGTGTAGATCAATCTAAGAAATAGCAACAAACAAGAAGAGTCACAAAAATGGGGAGACAGAGAAACAACCCCCTATCAAAAGGAAAGGAGAAATCCCCAGATAGAGTACTAAATGAAATAGAGGGGAGCAAACTATCAGACATGGAATTCAAAACATGGATTATAGGGAAGTTTAATGAGCTCAGTGAGCTCAAAGAAAACTACAAAGAACTACAGGGAAACTACAAGGAACTTACTGAGAATACACAAGCATGAAAAAGGACATAGAGGCTATCAATAAGTGTCAGAAAGAAATGAAGAATACAATTTCTGAATTGAAGAACACAATTTCTGAATTGAAGAACACAGTAGAAGGAATTAAAAGTAGGCTAGAGGAAGTGGAAAATTGGATCAGCGAGCTGGAGGACAACATAGAAAAAAATTCCCAGACAGTGCAACAAAATGAAAAAAGACTGAAAGGAATAAAGAGGTTTTAAGGCAGTTTCAGGACAACGTAAAGTGTAATAATATCCATATCATAGAAATACCAGAAGGAGAAGAAGAGGGGCAAAGGATAGAGAACCTGTCTGAATAAGTAATGACAGAAAACTTCCCTAACTTGATGAGAGAAAAAGTGATGCAAGTCCAGGAAGCACAGAGGGTTCCAATGAAGATGAACCCAAACAGAACCACTCCAAGACATATCATAATTAAAATCGCAACATTGAAAGACAAAGAAAGAATCCTAAAAGCAGCAAGAGAGAAACAGCTAATAACATACAAAGGAGCTCCAATAAGGCTATGTAGCAGAGAGAAAGAAGCAACTCCTACCATTTGTGACAAGATGAATGGAACTAGAGAGAATTATGCTTAGTGAAGTGAGCCAGCCAATGAAAGACAAATACCATATGATATCACCTAATACAGGAAACTAATGAACAACACAAACAAATGAGCAAAACTGAACCAGAGGTATGTAAACAAGGAGCAGACTAACAGTGACAAAGGGGGAGGGGGTAGGGAGAGAAGGGGGTAAGATGGGGAAGGATCTAGTCAAAGAACATGTATAAATGACCCACGGACATGGACAATGGAGTGGGGATTGACTCTGGGAGAAGGAGTGGGCAGGATGGGGGAAAGCAATGGGGAAAAAGTAAGACAACTATAATAGAAAAACAAACAAACAAAAAATTTTAGTGGAAAAAAATGAAAGCAAAATAAATAAATAAATGAGCCAGCAAATCCCCCCAACCAAAAAACAAACAAACAAACAAAACTTCGCGTGTAGGAAAGTGAACACAAGAAAATTTAAAGTATGGAAATACAATTTTAGTGAATATTAGAAGGACAAAAATTTTCCTTCACACAGTATATTTTTCTCCCTGCCTGATCCCTTCAGAATTTGACATTCTGAAGAAGTAATGACATAAGGTTTTTTGCATAAAACTAATAAGACCAGTTGTTAACAGAGGTTTTGTTAACCAAGACTAACTGGAATGTCATGCCTAAAGGAGACATGCCTGGGGTCTGGTTGTTACCAAAAATCCCTGAGGAACAGGGATTGACTTTCAAAGGTAATAAAAGCCCACGAGAAAAAAGGCATGGTTGGTTGTGCGGTTCATGGCAATCTTTCCAGGGAAGGAAGGAAGGTTGCTTTCCTGAAAGATGGCTAGAAGGGACCTTAAGGCACAAAGGAAAACCAAAAGGACTTGGAAAAAAGAGGTGTTTACAGGCAAGGCTGAATGGCAGGTATGTAGCTCAGCTTCTGTACACTGAAGGGCAAACCAAAGGTCACCCTAAAGGTTCCTTGTGTAAGTTCCAGCAAACCAGACTTAAAGATCACATGTAATCATTTGTTGCTCTTGTTGTATTTATGCAAATGAACAGAATAAATTAAAACTGGACTTAATGTAGTCCTTTTAATGACAAAGAGGGTAATCTTAAGGAGAAAAATAGCGATTCAAGGAACGTCACAATAATCAGTGGTAAACTATAAACTAGTGCAGCAGTCTTTTAAGTTTCTTTTCATTTAAAATTTGTTTTCATTTGAAAGTTAAACTAGGTCTGTGACATCATCAAAGATGCTTAATTTACAGGCAAGAAGAATGTCAAATACCTTGCAACTGGATGTCTTCCCAATAAGACAGTCTCGCAGATTTAGAGACTGGTTTGTGGGTTATGTTGCTTAAATTAACATGTGTGTTCTTTTTTCATAGGGCATAAGCCTATGATCTCATTACCTGAGTGGTTGTTTGTACGTATAGGCCTCACTTAATCCTGTCTGCATCACAGCCTCCTGAGACTCAACAGTTTGGCTGAACTAAGTGGTTGGTTTGGTGAAGTATGAGGTGGTCCGTGGGCTTCTCTTTAAAACTGGTTTCTCTTTTTAATCCTAATGGCTTCGACAGGAAGGGCCCAGAGATCTAAGGGGGGAAACCTAAAATATTCCCCTCAGCCCAAACTAAGTATAGTGGACAAAAGGGCTTTGGACAGGTGTGATGTGCCTTGCACACCTTCCTCCAAAGAAGCCTTTTTTTTCCTAATGTGGGGCATTGAAAAATTAATCCCTGCCTTTTGTCATCTAGTGGTTATGGTTTTAATGATGCCTTTTAGCCCTGTTGCCAAATCTGTTGCCCCCAGAATACAGCAAGGATGCCAGCCTGTTAAACCAAGCATGCTGTTGTCCGGGGACAGCCAACTGACCTGGAGTCTGCATGATCCTTCCCCATGTGAGAATGCCACCCTCCTCTCCACACCCCCACTCTTATTAGGGATTTCTGGGCCCAAGGGTAGGTAGGACGACAACCATGTCCAGATTAAAGCAGCTGGAGGAGCACCAGACCTTTGCCCATTGTCATCTATAAGATTATAAATGGTCTTAAGTCCGAGAGGGGGGACTTGTTACAGAGTGGGGTCCCCCCATGAAAATAAATAAGTAAATAATTAATTAATTAAAAAACAATAATATAGGGAAGGTGAAGCCAGGGAACTGATATGCACGACCCACGGACATGAACTAAGGGGAGTGGGATTGCTGCAGGGGGTGTACCAGGTGGAGGCGAGCAAAGGGAAAGGAAATTGGGATGATATAAGAGCATAATCAATAAAATATACTTAAAAAAAAAGAACCATTTAAACATTTCAACTGTAACATCCCAAGCATGAAAACAAAAAGAATTTCACAATTTAAGAAAACTAAAGTGTGTCATTGTAGACAAAAATGCAGGCTTTATAGTGAGTAGAACAACTGGGCTGGAATTCTCATTAGCCCCTTGCTAATGAACAAGCCTTAAACATTTAGCTTTTCAGTCTATAAAATGAGATTAATATGATATACAGACTTGCTGTAAAGATTAGAAATAATATCTGTAAATCTCTAAGCATAATGTCTGGCATATATAATTTCAATAGTGATGATGATGAGTTTTCTTTAAGAATTAATACTACTGTGAGCACAGTTATTTCCATTATTTTGTATATTCCAGCTCTTCCTGTGTTAGATAATCCTACAATGGTTTTATTATTTTGCTTGATATATGGTAATTTCTCAGAACAATAGAGCACCATATGCAGAAGGAATAAAAAATAAAGCATGCACTGAAGTAAATGTAAATAATTTAAAATTTTGTTAGAATGCTGTAAATGGCAGTATTTCATCTTTTCTTATGACTGAGTAGTACTCAGTATATATGTACCACATCTCCTCTATCCAATCATCTATAGAGGAACATTTCAGCTCTTTCTCTGTTTTGGTCACTGTGACTAATGCTGCAATGAACATAGGGTTGCATATATCCTTGCAAATAAATATTCTCAAATTTTTAATGTAGTATCCAGAAGAGGGGGTCCTGGGTCATATGGTAACTCTATTTTTAATTATTCATGAAACTGCCACACTGTTTCCATAGTGGCTTTACCAGTTTATATTCCCAGTAGCAGTGTATGAGGATTCCTTTTTCTCTACAACCACTCCAACACTTGTTATTACTTATTTTGTTGATAATAGCCATTCTAACAGGTATGAGGTGATATCTCACCGTAGTTTAGATTTTCATTTCCCTAATAGCTAGTGAAGTTGAGAATCTTTTCATGTATCTGTTGGCCATGGATGTATCTTGAGAATATCATGCTAAGAGAAATAAATTAGACAGAAAAAGTAAAAAATACATAATTTTACTTGTATGTGTGATATAAAATGATAGCAGCAAATGAACAAACAAAACAATAAAACTAACAGAAACTCATAGACAACAGTATAGTGGTTACCAGAGGAAAAGGGGGCTGGGAAACAGGGAAGAGTAGAGGGGGTCGATTGTAAGGTGATGGAAGAATATTTGGCTTTGGGTAGTGGGTATACCATGCAATATACAGATAATGTATCATAGAACTATACACTTAAAACCTATATACTTTTATTAAACAATGTCACCCTAATAAATTTAATTTAAATGTTTTTAGAATGTTACTTAATTTCAATATTTGGAGCTTTACTGGGAGGTCCTTTTTATCCACTAAGATTCTTGGATTACAAAGAAGATAAACTTGAGTCAAAATAGATTTATTAGAAGGATAAAGGGTAGCTCATAGAATTGGTGGAAATTCTTAACAGCCAGGTTTTAAAGGACAGAAGTAGGTCACTCTGGGGATCAAGCTAGGGGACCTAACGGAGTGTGTGTTAGGGCACTGTGGACAGAAAGTTCCAATTCAAACACTTTCTAATTTTCTGTCACTCTGCTTAATAATACTAGAAGTTCACATTTATGTACTGCTTACCTGGGCCAGTGATAATTCTAAGTACTTTGCATGCATTAGCTCATTTAATCCTCACAACAGGTTTATGAGGTAGGTAATTCTCAGGAAACAAAGTCTTGTCAGTATAGCTTGAGTCATATCCCCTTGGATTTAATAGCCTCACCAAGGCACAATGGAAGAGGGAATCATGGGAATTTTCATAAAAGAATGGTTAAATAAGGCTGGGAAGGCAAAATCTACTGATGTTCACCATATTTGATTAAACCCACATGCCTAGCTCTGAAGGATTCATGTCTCTATTTCTAGTTGGCAAATATTTTCTGTTAGTGATATGCACTGACTAGCACTTAGAAAGTTAAAAAAATAAATTCCTATCCTCCAGAAGAAGTTATATTTTGTTTTCTTTTATATATGTGGATAGGAATGTAGTAATATTCAAAATTAGTATATAATCACACACCTATTCCATTTATTAATAAATTGAAAAATCATTCATAGTTAACAAAAAATATTTAAAAGAAAATGTAAATTCAGTCAAGTTTAACTTTCCTGACTCCACTAAGTCTAGGAATCACAGAAGAGAGGAAATTCTCTCTCCATTACTCCAGGATTAGTGAAATAAACATTTTCCCAGTCTTTTTGAAGCCCCTGGTAAAGTAATTCCTTCATTGATTTATTCAAATAAGACTTTCATTACCAGAGAAGAAAAGCACCCATCATTATTCTGAGTACTTTCATTAAAAAAATAACATAAACAATTCTGAAGTTTAAACTGGAAAAAAAGCAGTTGCTGCCAATTAATTATCATATTATTGTAAGGTGAGCTTTCTGCAGAAGGATCCACATTTTATTCATCCTTAAATCTGTTGTGCCTAACACAGGGACTACACAGTTAAGGCATGTAGTCAAAATTTATTTTACAAATGAAGTAGTAAATATTTGAAATTATTTCAAATAGTCCCACTTCTTTTCCAGTTAGAACCTTATCATCATTATTGCCATTTAAAAGATCTAGAAATATGAAGAAACCTCAAAGTCTTCAACATATGCAAAAATAATACAAAAATCATCTAAAGGCAATTAGCACCCTTTAAATTTAAGACTATATTCATTCAGTCATTAGCTATACTTTAAATGTCCATTGTGTTCAAGTCAACAGGTTAATGTAAAGAACTAGATGTGTGAAACAAAATGCAGGTGCCACACACCCCATATTTTCAGATTTACACTGAAATGTTCATAAGGTTATAAAGACAAGAGAAAGTCACTTTCAGATTAGAAACCAGAGAGATACCATCCACAAAGCAGAAACTTACAGGAGGTTCAGCTATAAATAAAATATATCAGTTGAAAAGCAAATAAAACAAGTTACCAAGGAAGGACTAAGTCTCAAATTCTCCGTGCATAGTGGTTATTTGGAGGGAGAAGAACTCATGGTGGGGGTGGGGTGGTTCTAATAGAGCAGAGAGTGAATGCACCCTTGGGATTTAATTGGCCAAGACAAGTCATTGACATTTGAAAGGAGGGTTTCTTGAAGCTGAATTAATACAGAGACCATACCAAACAGTAAGATTGCATACAGCTGGGAAAGAAGCCAGGCATAGATGCAGCTTATAAAAAGTATGAGGCAAGTTAGCTAAGAAACAGGCAGCAAAGAAAGCTGAACCCAGAAATGACACCTGCACAGTACCTTCACCAAATATGGAGAGAAAACACCGCACAGTCAACATTACTCTGCTGGACTCCGCAGATGTTCACCCCCCTTCTTCCTCCTTGCAGGCTGTGGGAGATGAATCTGTGAACCTACAAAATAAATGATACCAAGCTGCAGGCAAGCTTAAAAGCTTAAAGCTGTAGTCTAACCTACCAGTTTATGGGCAAAACCCAAACATGGGTACTCCACTGCTGATGAAGAAATGAGAAGCAGGGAGAAAAAATACTGAGATGAGGTTATAATAATATTCTATGGCATAATAAATTGAAAGCAACATTCAAAATTTTATAAAAGCAGAATTTAAAAGTTACCTATAATATAAAAAATAGAAATAAATATTAGAAAACATGTGCTTCATGTCCCCAATAAAATTAAGAAAACTTGAACTATAAGAGGTGACTGAGGTTAGATTACAAATTAGAGGAAAGTTGACATGGGTAAAAGGCAGCACTCTATTAATCTAGAGTGGAGGCAGTTAGGCTAGAATTGACGCTACAGAAAATAAAATTAGTGATGTGAAGGATAAGCCTAAAAGCTTCTTTCAGAATGCAGAGAAAAGGAGTAGAGATTGAAAGATGAAAAAAAAATGTTATAAATGAATGATAAAAGAACAAAATTCCAATTAATTAGTATTCAGGCAATATCAGAAGGAAATGAGACAGAAGCAATAACTAAAGATATAATAAAAGAAAATTGAAAGATGTTAGAACCAAAAGGTTCTCTAATATAGAAGATTAGTGAAATAAAGGTCAACCCCTCTTGAAATTTTAACACTTTAAGGATAAGGATAAATCCTACATGCATCTAGGCAGAAAAAAAGCAAAGCTAGAAAAATTAAGGTGACCTCTAATAAAGTCCATACTGGGGGAAAAAGCCGCATTAGCACTCTTCTCATTTACTCTGGGATTAAAAGGAACTCAAAATTTCTGTTAAAAGGCAACTTAAAAATAAATATCAGCCCTGCTGTTGCGGCCCTGCTGGTATGAGCACCAGCCTGTGAACCAAAGGACCACCAGTTTCATTTCCAGTCAGGACACATGCCTGCATTGCAGGCAAGGTCCCCAGTTGGGGGTACACGAGAGGCACCTACACATTGCTTTTTCTCTCCCTCTTTTTCTCCCTCCCTTCCCCCTCTCTAAAAATAAATAAAATCTTTAGAAAACATTAAAAAATAATAAATATCAATAAATATCAAAATAAGTAAAGGATAATGAAGGCAATTTATAAACCAAAACTAAAATTAGTAATAAATAATAAAATAGCAATCGCTTGTATAGTACTTGTTTTGTGCCAGGTGCTATTTAAGACTTAAACAGATTACATATGTTTACATATATAAATCATATTTATATAGTTAATTGGTCAATAAATTTATCAAAAGTTCAACCTCATAATTACTTAAAGAAATAAAAATTTAAACAACAGGGTCACTACAAACTCTTATTCTATCAGATTGACAATAATTACAGCTATTAATTATAGCTATTGGTCTCAGAACAAACATTCTCATACATGTTGATAAGAGTATACCAAACTGACACTACCAATCTGGAAGGAAGTTTGGCAAAATTTATAAAAACTTAATACACCCATATCCAATGGACACCCTAAACAATTCTATATGCGGAAATTTAATCTAAAAAAACAATGTTTCCTACACAAAGAGGTATGTACGATTATTTCCAATGCAATATTTTTAATGGTTCTTACCTTATTAGTTTCTCAGCCTTATTATAGGGTAAAAATATTAACACAGAAAACAGGAAACAAACTTTAATATACATCAATAAGAAATGGTTTAAATAACTTACGGTATATCCAAACTGTGGGAAATTACGCAGCTTTTGAACATGATATATATTTGAATTTTATGACATTAAAATATCTGAAAACTGGAAGCATCATGATACTTTGAAAAAATATATGTATAAAGAGAAAAAAAAAAAGAGCAGAGGAATGAGAACAATTTAAAAGGATTTACCCCAAAAGGTTAAAATTTGTTAAACCTGCTAGTTGGACAATGAATGGCTTTTATTTCCTTGCTTTTACTTTTCTGAAGATCATTTGAAACAAATAACATTGTATTTAAATTTGTTTTCATTATGGGAGATGGTTTAAACTTTTTTGGTAATACAGGCATCCCCCATATAACACAGTATTTCTATAACACTGTTTTGCTCTAATACAGTTAGAGAATTGGGGGAGACTCTCATATAACATGAAATTAGGGAGACCCCCATACAATACTGAATGTGATAAAAGCTTTTAAGAGCAAAAGATAACTCATTTAAAATTTTTCATTCAAGCGCATACATTGTATTAGATTTGCCTGTAGAATTTTAAAATTAATCAGAATTTTAAACTCGTTTTGTTCATGGAGTATTAATTACACTTTAAAGCTTTAATTGTGTTTTTCTTTTTGCTACATTACACATACATATATTAAAATTTTTCAGGTAAGTAATATCCAACCTTTTTTAAAGAAATGGCAATTATGTTTTTACTTTTGTGAATTAATTTGTAGCCCTGAACTATGCCTGGCACAAATTCAAAAATACCTCTTAAAAGACATTTCATCTTGCTGGAACAACAATTACAAATTTCGAATCAGCTCAAAAAGGGTGAAAATGTATTATATGTCACAAAAACCTTGGATTTAAATGAAGCAACAATCCAGACTATACAGAAAAATGAACATAAAATTAGAGCTTCTGTTGCTGCTGGTTGTTCTATCTCCACAAATATGACATATCGTCCTAGAGCAGCAATAATTGAGAAGATGGAAAAAGCCCTGAGTATCTGGAATGATGATTGTTCAAAAAAACGGATTCTACTGGACACCAATATTATTAAACACAAGGCTTTAAAAATTTATTATTACTTAAAGGAAAATGGAGAATCTGCTACATACCCTGATTTTGTTGCTAGTAAAGGGTGGTTTGACCATTTTAGAAAATGTTTATCATTACAAAACCTAAAAATACAAGGAGAAAGCCAAACTGTTAAGAGTCATATTTCTTAAATGAAGATCCTTGCACTGAAAGGAGCACAAAGGTTAAGAGAGAACTTCAAAAGTGCTTAGCATTGTAAACAAAATTTATAAAGATCTCTCAGCTAAAAGCAAGCAATCTAAAATAACAGACTTTTTGCAAAAAGTAGAGCATAGAAATCAAGATAATGCTGAAGAAAGTTCAGAGGATGAGGATATCTTGTCAAAAAGAAAACACATTCAGTTAATGAAGCTTAGTAGTGAGGACAAAGAAAACATTGCTTAATTCTTATTAACATGTAATACTTTTGATTAAAATTGCTCTAATAAAGATATTTCCCTTAATTATAAAAATATAATAGTATTTTCTTAAATTTTGGGAACCTAACCCCTCTTTTTGTACTAGTTCTTTGTTTCGTATAACACTGATTCGCATAACACGGCATTTTTTGGAAACTAACAACCGTGTTATACGGGGTTAATTAAAATGAAAAAAAAAAACTAAAGATAGGATTTCAATAAATAAGAGGGTGAAGCAAACGTAAAAAACAAAAACAAATAACTGAAAGTAAAAAATATATTTTAATAAATTAGAAAATGGAAAAAGACAGAATTAAAAACAAATCTATGAGCAAATCCTTTGGGTAAAAACAAGCTTTAGAGCCCTGACCACTGTGGCTCAGTTAGTTGGGTCACTGATTTCTGATCAGGGCACATGCCTGGATTGCAGGTTCAGTCTCTGGCTGGGTGTGTATGACCAATCCATGTTTCTCTCCCTCTCTCTAAAAATAAATAATTAAAATCTTTTCTTAAAGAAACAAACAAGTTTTAGGAAAAATTAAGAATGAGTAAGTAGACAAATCAACAAATACAAATTTTAATTGCTAAAAATATGTCTGTACAATTTTATGAAAAATAGTGAATAAAAATGTTTATAGAACAAAATTTCCAAAATTGACTCAAGCAGATATAGACAACCTAACTAGATCAATGATTAGGAAAAGAATTTAAAACTTCATTAATAGTATTTCCAAAATATGATTCTAGGCCCCTTTAATTTTTATAGAAAATTTTAAAGAAATTGATGATTTTCAAACTATTAGTAGTCACTTCCACAGACTAGAGAAGAATGAAAAACTTCTAGACATTTTAAGAAACTAATTTATCTCTAATTTCCATATTTACAAAATTAGGACACAGATATATTTTTTAAAAACGTCTCAAACTCACATTTAAAAATAAATTCATGAAAGTAAAATTCCAGCAGAGACAAACCAAGAATGGTAATTCCAATATGAAGGTTCTGGGGCAGCTCATTATTCCAGATCCCTCTTCTTGGGGCTGTACTTCTCTCTCCCTAAAAATGAGTCTCTTGAGGGTCACTTCAGCCCATGACACAGATTTAGGAACAGCCATTGTGGAGAGACCTCAAGCAGTTTTAGTTTCTGTTGAAGATCAACTAATTTGAATCATTAAGAGAGGGCTGTTGTCTAACTTCACTCACCAGAAGCATCTGGTTCTCAGCTACTCTTGGAGAAATTCTTACACAACTGTGTTTCAAACACACAAACAAAACAAGAGGCAGGCTACAGGATTCAGAGGAAGAAGACAATACTTCTGATTGAAAGGGCAAGGATAAAGAAAGTGGCAGCATATGAGTTGGTTCTTCAAAGACAAGGTTTAGACATCTGTATCATCACACATGGAGAGCAGTAATTCAACACAAAGAAGAACCCAGATCCAGTCTGTCAGAATCATAATAAATACACTGTTCAGCTTAGGGTTGCCAGTTAAGATACAGGCCACCCAATTAAATTTGGATTTTAGATAAACAGATAATACCTAGTATAAGTATGTCCAAACTATGCAAAATTTGGAAAAATTGACATAGGGCCAGAAGTGGAGTATCAAGAAGTTCAGTAGAAGTGCCTTTAACATACTTTTTGAACATTCATATATTCTGGTTTGTCTTTCTTCCATTTCTTACCCCTCAACTCACTTAAAAATTTAGAGAGATACACTAGAAGTGCCCATCCATGCGCATTTGAGACACAACTAGTTCTGGGTGGGAAAAAGAGAAGGACTCCAGAGTCCTTGAGGGAGGCAGTCCTAGAAAGGGAGGTGTGTGTAGTGAGCCCAGCTCTGTTCTCCATCAGGGCAGAGTGGGCACCAAGCTCTCAGAACTGGCTACTGCACACAGGGCCAGGCCAGGGAGCAAATAGCCAGGCTCAAGGCAGAGAATCCAGGAGCTTGGCAAGACAGCCACTTTTCCTGGACATGTCACTGAATTGTGAGTTTTAAAAAGGAAATAGAGCTGACCATTATGTTATTTGGGATTTCCACAAAACTATGTCCAAAGATGACTGTGATAAATATTTCCCAAGGTAACTCCAAAAACAGCCACAGTATAAACATAGTGGTTTAAAAAATGAGGTCTGGCCCTGGCCGGGTGGTTCGGTTGGTTGGAGTGTCATCCCGTACATAGAAAGCTTGCAGGTTCGATTCCTGGGCAGGGCACATATCTAGGTTGTGGGTTTGATCCCTGATCAGGGTGCATTCGAGAGGCAACCAATCAGTGTTTTTCTCTCACACTGATGTTCCTCTCTCTCTTCTTCTCTACCTTCAATAAACATATCCCAGGTGAGGATTAAAAAAAAATGAAGTCTGAAGGAGGATAGAACTGGGTGTGAATCCCAACTTCACCCATTGTGAGTTAAGTGACCTTGGGCAGAGTGCTCCTCATCTCTGCAGACTTGGTTTCCTTTCTGTAAAATGGGAATAATTCCAAAATTATTAAATGAGCCAATATTTACTTGTATGTAAAATGCCTAGCTCATATTACAGTAGTTACTAAATAGGAGGTAATCATTATAATATTTCAATATATTGTTGATGTTATCAGAAGGTAAAGAAATTGAAAGAACTGTTGATCTTCCCAGCATTTCTTCATTGCAATGGGAGAAATCAGGAATCTTGCAGTGTAGCATCAAGGTCCCCACAGTCTAGGGTCCATTCCAGCATCCCCAGGCACTCTCATGCCTCTGGAGTGCTAGAACCATGCCCAGGTTCCTGCTGCTGGAAAAGAAAAGCAGTTACCCACAGAGTGGTGGGGAAAATATGCCCCAGCCCCTGAATAGCTTCAAAATAGAAGGATTTTCAGAGGCAGGGAATAACTCAGATTCCAAGAAGATATTTGAGAACTTTCTTCCCCCAGAGGGAAAAATCTAGGTCATGTGCTCTTAATCCAATGAAGTTTAAGGTCACAGTTGCGGAGAGAAAAAAGATAGTTGGCCTTAATTAGCTCTAAAAATAGTCAAAACTCCTGGGACTAAAACAAAAGTAAGCAGAACATCTGGTGGAGAGATCCAAGCTCCTAAATTTTAGTTTCAGTAGAATGAAACTAAATCTAGGACAGCTTCTGAACAATTACCATTTAACTAGCATTTACATATTATAAGAACTAAATTTATCCTTATCACAATTCATGTTTATAGAAAAGGCTCAGGCACCACCAAAAAGTAATCTTTATGAAGGGATGGATTGTGTTTGCCCTTTTCACTGCTATATGCCCAAGAAATGGCAGTGTGCCTGGCACATAGTTGGTGCTCAATAAGTATTCATTGAACTAAATAATTCAAAGCTACACAATAAGTTAGTAGGGAGAACTGGGGTTTGATCCCTGGTCTGACTAAAAACCACATTTGCCTTTGTCATACTGCCACCCAAAGTAGACCTAGGCCAGGACCAATCCCAGGACAAGCTCCTGTCCTGGCTCTCTCCCTACAAGCTCTCCTGGGGTCCACTAAGCTGAACTGGGAGAACCACTTGGAAAGGCTCTGATGGGAAAATTCATAAATCTAGAAATTGTAGTTGTTATTGCTTGTTGCCTCTCAAATATCTCTATTTTTCCTTTGCCAAAGGAACTTTGATTTGTTCAGGTGACAAAGTTCCCATTTTAAAATATTCACCTCCAAAAAATATTTGGTATTTTAATTATCATAATGATTTCAAACTCATCAAATTGTACACTTTATATGCATGAAGTTAATTGCATGTAAATCATACTTTAATAAAATAGTAAAATACACATGCACACACACACCCACACCCACACCCATAAACTGCCCCCAGACTCCCTGTGAGCCACTTCTGTTCAATAAGTGTAAGCATTAAGTCTACTAGATGGAGGGAGTTTCATTACTATTAAGTTGGAATGAAGATTTTACCTTTTGAGTTCCCCTTTTCTTTCTTCCTAGAGGTTAAACCTCCATCCTCAGAAAATAAAGATGAAAGCTTTAAGCTAAGGCTGGTGAAATGGAGCTAGGAGGCACCTGAGTCTTTGATGACTGGAGGGGCAGCATCTGCTTTGGCCTGTCCACCTTCTGATTTATTTTTCTGTGAGAAAAATACATCTCTATTTAGTTGAGCTGATATTATATTATCTCTTCATATGCTGCTTGCAATTACTGAGTGACAATGCCTCAAAGTATTAATGTAATGAAGATAACACAGCACCACCATTACTCAAAAATCTCCAGTTGCTGCAGAGTAAAGTCCAAAGCCTCCTCAGACCCATCTGCTTACTACTGCGGCCCCACAGCCTCCCATAAACTTGTCCTTCCAGCTCCAGCAGGCTCTTTGCTGTGTACCAAACAAGCAATATGTTTTAAAATGAATGCTATTTTCTCAACCTGACACAGCATTCTTCTATAATCTTACAAACCTTGGAAGATTTAAAGAATTGATGCAGGGCACAGTTAGCCAGTGAAAAACTTGAGAAGAAAATTTATGTCTTCTGAATGTAAGCCAGATGCTCTTTGCCCTAAATACCCGTGTCTGGAGTAGGAAAATCAAATGCTCTGGTAGAGTCTTGATTTATTTTTTGCTTTTCTTTAATGTCAAAAGCTTTCACTTTAAAAAAATTATTAATACATTTTCATTTATTTGGAATATGTCAGAATGAAAAGCTCATTTACAACAGCAGTCATGAGAAAAACTAAAATTTCAAGAATATTTTTCCTGTTCTACAGTGTCTGGTTATACATGAAGACAGAAGGTTTCTGTTTTGTATATGTAGTAGAATATACCTGTGAATGTTACATTGTCTCATAGTAGAAACTAAGGCTAAGCATTGCATTCTGACATTTTGTGTGGTAGCCAAGCCTCTAAATTACTGACCAAAATATTTCATTTCCAGAGCTACTTATTACGTAACTAGGACAAAGTAATTAAACCTTCCAGTTCATCCATCTGTCAAGGAGAAAGAATATTATATTTGCCATCTGTCCAGCTTTCAGGTAGAACAAACACTGATGAAAGGATCTAAACTAAGTACTGCAGGGCTTTATGTCAGCTCACTTAAAAGAGCTGACCGATACTGAAAACACTACATATCAAATTTTGTTTCTTGATTTTGTTTTTTGAAATATTTCAAATATAACAGAAGCTAATTATTTGTTACCCAGATCTAACAGATGTTAATATTAGAACTTCTTTGCTTTCTATTTCTTTACTCTTTAATAAGGTATTGCAGATACAGCTAAAGCTCTCATTCTACCCCAGTGCCTTTCCTCTCCTCTTGCCCCCGAGGTATCCTGAAGTTTTGGAGAATCAGTTCCATGCAAGATCACATAATTATACTACATGTGTATGCAAAAAATAATATATACAATATTATTTTGTTTTTATATTTCACATATTTTATATGATAGGTATATGTCTTTTAGTAATTTGCCTTTTTCATTGAATATTTTGTTTTTCAAATCTATTCATACTGTTAAATATGAATTCATGCAAGTGCTTCATGTTAACTGTCAGATAATAATAACCTACAGTTAATTTATCTCATCCCTGACTAGTAAATAGGTTGTTTTTCATTTTCTACTATTTCAAGCAATGCTATAATGAATATCTCTGTACACATATACTGTGTTTCTCTAAAATAAATGACTGTACTTTGAAGTAATTGCTGTGCACTCTTGTGCATTTTTACAAAAAGCTTTCCAGGAATTTTGATTGAAATGGCATTGAGTTTTTAGGTAAATTTGGGGAAAGTTAATATTTTTAGGAGTCTTCCTATTCGTTGAATATGGCATGTCCCTCCAAATGCTTGGATCATTTCTTCTGTCTTTAAATAAATTTCATAATTTCATACATGAAGAAAGGAAAAGGTTTTGTGATATTTTTCCCCCTACGTATCTTGTATTTTCTCGCCCCTGCTCCTTGCTCTCTCTTAATTGCTCTTTTGAGTTATATTTCTTATATTGAATTTCTACAAGATTGTGCTGACACACACACACTCTACTGAGATTTTTCTAATTAAATTTTTATTGTTAATTTTGTACTCAGCAAATTGCTGAACAATATACATTTAAAATATTCTGTAACAGAGTGAAATGCTCTGTCTCTCTGACTCCATCTTGTTCAAGCCTGCTTTATTCCCCTGACCTTCAGGCTAATAGTTTCTGCTCAGTCTTGCATATAGACATGCTAATCGTTAGAGGAATTTTGCTTGTGGCTTGAGGAGATAAGGGAAGTAAGTATCATTTCCCAAAGATTTGCAGAAACCTTGTGATTAGATTCACCATCACCAAGCACAATCTTCCTGGGACCCTTGCTGCTGCCCAGATGCTGCAGTGGTCAGTAACCACTTGACTCTCCCCTTTTCTCTTTCCTGGACATAAAAAAAGCCTAAAGTTTGTATTTTCTTAAGATGGATTTGAGGTACCACTAAGTCTCCCACCTTTTTAGTTGGTGCCTTTTTGATCAGTAAACCTCTCCTCACTCCCAGCTTCAACGTTTGAGTTTTGGCCTTTTGAAGCATCGAACACACGGACTTTGGACCAGTAATATTTACTTTATCTATATATATATTTCCCTGGCGCTTGTTTCCTCTGGCACTCGTCAGGGGTCTCCTCTGACGGTGGGAGAGGTCATCGCACCTCACTGGACAGCTACCGCCCGCCTCAAGCTGGGCAGCCCCCAGCCAATTAGGTGCCGTCTCGCCATGGCTCACCTGCCCCACTGGGTGCGTGGGGATCAGAGAGGCGTCTCTTGAAAAGTGGGCCACAAAACACTTGCACCAGGCAATTCCAAGCAAACAACAAGAAAGAAGCCTCCAGCTCTTCGCCTCGCTAGCTGGAACATCAGGACCATGTGTCCCGGACTTACTGCAGACCTTCCGTGGATCAATGGTGCCAGGAAAACCGCCATCATCGACAGGGAACTGGCACGACTAAACATCGACATTGCGGCTCTACAGGAGACCCGGTTGGCCGACAACGGAACTATCAGAGAAACCAACTACACCTTCTACTGGCAAGGGAAGTCTCCGGACCAACCAAGACAGCACGGTGTTGGGTTCGCTGTGAAGAACACGCTTGTTAACTCCATAGAGCCACCCACAGGAGGCACAGAGAGATTACTTACCCTCCGATTGTCAACAACTTTCGGCCCAGTCAACATTCTTAGCGCGTATGCCCCAACCCTCTGCGCCACCACTGAAGAGAAAGAACAGTTCTACCATGCACTGGATGAAGCGTTATCCAAGATCCCCAGAAGTAATGCTCTTTATCTCCTTGGAGACTTCAACGCAAGAGTAGGAGCCGACCACATGGTCTGGCCCACCTGCCTCGGAAACTTTGGGAGAGGAAAGATCAATGAGAATGGTCAGCGACTGCTTGAGCTTTTGTGTCACCATGGCCTGTGCGTGACACATTCTTCAAGTGCAAAGAGATCCACCATGTGTCATGGAGGCACCCCCGCTCCCGCCACTGGCACCAGCTTGACCTCGTCATCACCAGAAGAACAGATATTGGCAGCACCCTCCTCACCCGCAGCTACCACAGTGCAGACTGCGACACGGACCATGCCCTCGTGGTAAGCAAGGTGCGCATAATGCCAAAGAGGTTGCACCACTCCAAGATGAAGGGTCGCCCACGCATCAACACCAGTTGTGCCAGCAACCCAGTTAAGACCCAGCAATTCATCAACAAGATGGAAGATGCACTCGGCGAGGGAATGGCGGCAGATGACATTATCGAATCCAATTGGCCACGTCTCCGCGACGCCATATACAACTCCGCCATTATTGCTTACGGGAAGAAAGAGCGGAAGAACGCTGACTGGTACAAGGCTCACTGGGAAGAAATGGAACCCGTGATCGAGGCTAAGAGGAAGGCCCTACTGGCTTACAAGGCCACGCCCACTCCCAGTACACTTCAAGCTCTACGGGCTGCCAGGAACAAAGTCCAGAAGACCGCCCGCCACTGTGCCAACACCTATTGGCTAAACCTGTGCAGAAGCATCCAGGAAGCCGCCGATATAGGCAACGCACGAGGAATGTATGAGGGTATCAAGAAGGCAACAGGCCCAATCCCCTCCAAGATCGCCCCCCTTAAGTCCAAGACAGGTGAGGTCATCACTGACCAGGAACAGCAAATGCGGTGGTGGACCGAGCACTACCTCGAGCTGTATGCGACGAGGAACACCGTAACAGACACTGCTCTTAACGCCATCCCAGACCTACCAGTCATGGAGGAGCTAGACACCCCACCTACTGCGGCAGAGCTCGGCAAAGCCATCGACCGCCTCGCTTGCGGGAAAGCACCAGGAAGCGACGGAATCCCTCCAGAAATCCTAAAGAGCGGGAAACCAGTCCTGCTACAGCCGCTCCACCATCTACTCTGTCTCTGCTGGAAGGAGGGTTACATCCCCCAGGATATGAGAGACGCCAACATTATCACCATGTACAAGAACAAAGGAGACCGCAGCGACTGCAACAACTACCGGGGCATCTCTCTCCTCAGCGTCATCGGCAAAGTATTCGCCCGGGTCGCTCTTTCCCGCCTGCAGACCCTTGCTTCCCGCGTTTACCCAGAGTCCCAGTGTGGCTTCAGAGCTGGCCGATCAACAGTGGACATGATCTTCTCCCTACGCCAGCTGCAGGAGAAGTGTCACGAGCAGCATAAACCACTCTACCTCGCCTTTATCGACCTCATGAAGGCATTTGATCTGGTCAGTCGAAGCGGACTCTTCAGCTTGCTACGGAAGATTGGCTGTCCACCACATCTGCTTGCTGTGGTCATGTCCTTTCACGACAACATGCACAGCACGGTGTCCTACAACGGCGCAACCTCTGAGGCCTTCCCAGTCAGCAGCGGAGTAAAGCAGGGCTGCGTCCTCGCGCCTACGCTGCTCGGAATCTTCTTCTCCATGCTCCTCCAATACGCCTTTAAGGACTGCAGCGAGGGTGTCTTCATTCACACCAGATCCGATGGCAAGCTCTACAACCTGGCCCGTCTACGAGCCAAGAACAAAGTCAAAGAGGTGCTCATCCGTGAGATGCTCTTCGCCGACGACGCAGCCTTGACATCACACTCCGAAGAGGGACTCCAGCAGCTAGTCACTTGCCTTTCCCACGCATGCAAGGAGTTCGGACTAGCCATCAGCCTGACGAAGACGAACGTTATGGCTCAAGGCACGGGGACTCCCCCATGCATCACCATTGACGGATACACCCTGGAGGTTGTCAACGATTTCACTTACCTCGGGTCCACCATCTCGAGCTCTCTGTCAGTTGACTTGGAGGTCAACCGGATGATAATCGCCAGGGCAGCCACAGTTATGGCCAAACTGAACCGGCGAGTGTGGAACAATTCCAGCCTCACTGAGAAAACCAGACTGCGCATCTACCAAGCCTGCGTGCTCAGCACTCTCCTCTATGGCAGCGAGACGTGGACCACCTACGCAAGGCACGAAAGGAAACTCAACAGCTTCCACATGAGGTGCCTGCGACGTGTCCTGCATGTCGCCTGGCAGGATAAGGTTCCCAACACCGAGGTGCTGAAACGAGCCAACATGAGCAGTTTGCATGCAGTTCTTAGTGAGAGACGCCTCAGGTGGCTCGGCCATGTCAAAAGAATGGATGCAGGCCGTATTCCCAAAGACCTCCTCTACGGCGAGCTAGCAGAAAGCCAGAGGATGACAGGGCTCCCAAAACTGCGGTTCAAAGACATCTGCAAAAAGGACATGACACAATGCTCCATCAATCTCAACACATGGGAAGTTCAAGCAGACGACCGCCTAGCCTGGAGGCTCGCGGTCAGGCAAGGTACGTCACGCGCAGAGGCTGCGCGCAACGAGGAGGCGGTCCAGAAAAGATCGAGGCGGAAGCAGCGTCAACAGCAGCAACAACAGCCATCTGCCTTCACCTGTAACAAGTGCGGCAGGGATTGTCACTCCCGAGTCGGACTGCACAGCCATTCTCGGCGGTGCAGATAGACTCTCAAGAAGCTACGCCATCGTCTCTCGAGACGGACGGCTGCCGATATATATATTTCCATATTTTCCAAATGTTCTTGCCTGCAGATTCCTGTGGATTTTCTTTCAAGCAAAAATTATTTGTGGATAAGCCCCTTATACACAAATTTTATTTTGTACTTTTATTTATATTTCCTGCCTTATGTCATTAACTAGGATTTAGAGTAGCATGTAGAATAAAAGTTTGAAAAGGGGCATCTTTTTCTTGTGTTGCCTTTAAAAATGCTTCTAATGATTTTAATTTGCTATGAGTTAACATCTTTAATTAGTGAATCATTTTCCAAGTTTCAATATTAGTGTCCAAAAATAGGGTGTTTAAATTAATATGTAATAGATGACCACAATAAAAAAAGTACTTGTTTGAAACATTCTATGTTTGTCTTACATAAACATGGGCAATAATTCTTCTATACTTTAGGCTGTATCTTAAAGTTCCACCCAGTCCTATATTTATTCTAGAGGTCTAGGGACCTTTGAAAAATGTCATTAATTTAAAAAATGAATCTCAAATATTAATAGGCATTTTAAACAAAGTTATTTCACTTGCTGAAATGGCAAACAATTAATACCTGTTTTCTATTAATACAATTAGAGGTTCTCACAGGACCTAAGGCAAATAATCAAAATTATCTGTAAACATTTAAATCAACTTTTAAAAATGCAAATACATGGTACTGTTACTAGTGGTTTGTCTAATCTTTTAGAGGCCATTATACTAAAGATAGAAGCAACTTATTGCTTGCTCTTTCCCCAAAAGGTAACCCCCTATTTGTGAACAGTATATAATCTTAAAATTCATTTGTTAAGTTGGTTATCATGACCATGAAAAACCTTTTCTAATGGAAACATTATGGTAAATGGTAGTTGAATTCTCACACCACCTCATAAAAACCTATTTAATTCATAATATACCAAAAGTAAGTACAAAATGTGTCCTTTCAACTATACCAAACCATCATATATAACATATTTCTATAGTAGTAATTTATAAAAAGGTGACAAGGCCAGATTTTTATGTTTATTGAGAAGAACAAGTAGATGATCTTAGGCCTCAACAATTTATTCATTCCTTAAATTAGAGTCTTTAGGTAGGTTAAATTGTCTGCTTTCATTTGAAATTCCAATAAAAGCTTTGATAAACACTCCAAGTTAAGCTTTGTTATATTCTAGGAACCTTGTAGAACAGAAGTCATAAATTCAATCTACTGTTATCAGTGTTCTCAACTTTAGTTGCATAAGAACCAGCTAACTATGTAAGGTAATGGGTTTATTAGCTTGATTGTGGCAATTATTTCACAGTGTGTATTTATACCAAAATGCCAAGTTGAAGTCCCGCTCCTAAAATATATATACAATTTCTGTTTGTCATTTATACCTCAATAAAGATGAAGAAAAATATCACCTCGTACCATTATTAAAATTGTAGATTTCTTCAACTGTTTATCACACCCCCTTCCAAAGATTTAATTTATAAGTCTAGGATGAAATTGATAATTTTTTGTTTTTAGTAAGTGCTCTCCCTTCAAACTGCTGGTGTAAACTGACCCTAGATCATTCTTTGAGAAGCATTTCTCTAGATAAAATATTCACCCACGGTTGTGATTTATACTAATCGGCAGCCGTCCGTCTCGAGTGACGATGGTGTAGCTTCTTAAGAGTCTATCTGCACCACCGAGAATGGCTGTGCAGTCCGACTCGGGAGTGACACGGTATCTGTCTCCTCCCGTGTTGAATCGACATCTTGCGATGACGCTGGAGTGTCCTCTCCAGTGAAGCTGAAGCTACAGAGCCTGGGCAGGGTGATATGGAGGGTCTGCTGTTGCCCATGCAGCAGACGCCCCCTCTCTTCGCAGCTGAAGGATCCAAGGGAAAGTCGGAGTCAATACAGCTTGGCTTCAGGTGCGCCGCAGGAGTTGCCGGTGTTGACTACAACGTCAAACCGCCTTAGGGACTCCGGCTCCGGATTTTCTGTCGGGGTTTACTCCCTTAGCCTTTCCCCTGAAGAGGTATGCCGCAAGGCAGCGGAGGTTTTTTGGAGTCAGAGTTTTCCTTCTCTGGATTTATACCACACCTCTGATTTTTTAATGTGTTTGCTGCCAACATAGACAATATTTTCTTTAAAGCACTATAAGCCCTATGGTGCCCCTAACCCTCCCCCATCCAAAATTGATTAGTAAAACCAGTTTGGGCATCCACTTGTAATTAAGAATGGCACTCTGAACCAGGCTCTTTTTTAAATAACCTCCCGATAATCTCCTCTGTTTTGATATCCAGTGTCTTAGTGAATAGCATCTGAATACCTGGGTCACTGCCAAAATCCAATATGCATTTTTTCTTTCTTTTTTAAATGTTTTTATTAATAGTCTAATCATTGTTGTTCTACAGGGAAAGTAATATATCACAGAATATTACCCAATGTCATTGTTTTCATGTTCTATCTTAATTATTTTAATAGCTTTACTGGGATATAATTTATAACATCAAATTCACCTGTTTAAGTGTATTTAAGTACACAATTCAATGGTATTTAGCATATTTACAGAATTGTGCAACAATCACCATAGTCTAATTTAAACGCATTTTTATCTTTCCCTTAAGGGACCTCATTCCCAACACCAGTTTCTTCTCTTCCACTTCCCTCTTTCTCCTGCAAACCCTAGTCAACCATTAAGCTACTTTCTGTCTCTATAAATGTGCTTATTCTGTATTTTTAATATTAGTGAAATCACACAATATGCGGTCTGTCGTGACTGGCTTGTTTCACTCTGCATTATATTTTTAAGGTTCATCCATGTTGTGGCATATGTCAGTACTGTATTCCTTTTTATGGCCAAATATGCCATTGTATGGATGGATATATAACAGTTTCTATATCCATTCATTGGTTGATGAACATTTGTGTTGTTTCCACTTTTTGGCTATAATAAATAATACTGTTATGAAAATTTATGTACAAGTTTTTGTTTAGAGCTTGTCAGTTCTCTTTGGTATATACCCAGGAATATATTTGATGTGTCACATGGTAACTCTATGTTTAAACATTTTGAGGAGCTGCCAAACTGTTTTCTGAAGTGGTTGTACTACTTGATTTCACCACAGGCAGTGTATGAAGTTTCCAGTTTCCCTACATCCTTGACAGCAGTTGTTATTGCCTGTCTTTTTTATTATAATTATTCAATTTTTATGAAATCCAAGTTAAAGTTAACAATTTTCTCTTTTATTTCTTGTGATGTTGTTGCTGTATCTAAAAAATAATTGCTTAACTCAAGATCATGAACATTTACTTCTGTGTTTTCTTCTAAGAGTTTAATTATCATGATTATTTTTATAGATGTGAAAGAATGGGGAATGAGAATTAAAGTGATATAATCAGAGAGCTATCAAGGAAGTGTTTCAATTACTTAAGTTTACAGATAATAAGGGATAATTTTGGGGCACTTACTCTGACTACAGACAAATTGATAAAGATAAGACAGTATCAAAAGGGAATACTGTAGTCTTTGTGGATCTAAAAGGATTTAAGGAGTAGGTAGGGAACCTGGATTGGTGACAAGTCACAGAAGGACTTCTACATGTCCAAGTAGGAAGGAGGACCAGATAGATACTGTTATTTTATAATTCTGTTATTTTATAATAGAAGGAACACAGGTGAAGATAAAAGAAGAATTTACTGAAGGCCTGTCAAAGTAACTTAATCAGGGAAGCAACTATTGTCATGAGGATTCTAAATCTACTTCCTGCATTATGTGAAGAAATGTCTCCTAACTCAATGACTAGATCACCTGAGTGAAAAATAAGACACACTGTGTTGAAAAGTCATTCCTTCCCTTCAAAACACAATGCAGAGTAGTTATGCATAATGTTCACTCTGAGCTATTTGATATATTGAACTACACATTTGACACATTTAGGAGCTTCTAATATTTTTTAAGTGGTTTATACAGCAATTGTCCTATAGTACTGCCATGGTTGCTAGGCTCAGGAAGGTATCACTGTTTAATATCTGTATCTCTTTGCTTCCCTGAGCTTCATTATCTCTATGTACTGCAACTGCCAAAGAAGTCATGTCTCTTTTCCAATGAATACTTTCTAAGCTAAGTCACTGCACTGGGAAGGCATTCTAGGAGGCATCATTCACAGAAAACAAACTCAATCACGACACAATGGTAAAATGTGAAAGGTCATGTGACAGCCTAGTGGAAAACAGAATGTCTTCTAAGGACCTGATGAAGAAAAAAGCAAAGTGTCCTTTATATCTGGCATCTTTTGTGCAACAAGCTAGAAGTACTTTTAATACATCACTTGATGTGTGTCCTTGATGCATGATCATTCTCTATCTTGTATGGATGGAAAACATTTGGAAGAGAATCTATTCTCACCTGAACAGAATGGTTTGATGGATCCTCTCTTAAAGCCAGGTAATGAATAACCTGAATGTTTTAGTCTTCTCAGCCCTAGAATTCTATGGTGCCATATAATAGTTGTTTTAAAGATAGAAAAACCCAGTCAGGTAATTTTTTTAAATTATACAAAAATAATTGGTAGATCCAGTCAGGAATGGAGCTCAAATATCAGATAATTTTGGTCCAGAATTCCATGAGCATATTTGATATATTGTTACCTAAACATTTTATTCTTACTTTTAATTTTTCATTAAATATTTGCTTATATTTTTCCACTTTTATGTAATGTTATCTACTTGTTCTTTAAAACAATCTCCAGGATAGGAACATGAGATTTTGAAATACAATCAACTTAGCAAGCATGTTGACACATTAAATTCTCTCAGTATTAATGTGACTCAATAGTTGACCTCTTTTCAAATCAAGGCTTTCAATATAAGAATGAATCATCCCATAATCCTGAACTTACTTTCTCAAGACATTCTATGCAAAGATGGATTATAAAACATACAAAAAGGCCCTTTAGCTAAATGGATTGCAAATGCAGACAGGGATCTACAGGACAAAAAAATTTTTACTGGAGCATAACATTTAAAAACAGGTTTAATTGAGACAATAATTTATTTATGCAGAGACCAATCTGATGATGAAATAGGGTAAAAGAAGTGAGGAAAAGATATTTAAAAATTAGGAGGGCTGAATTATAATCAAGACTATGCTACTATGTTCTGTTATGAACTTGAGCAGATTAATTAATTTCTCAGGCTATATTAATTAGGAATGTGCAGAGATATAAATAAAAGAAAAACTGACTAAAAAGTGGCTTAAGAAATAAGGACAATTAATTGACTCACATAGGAGGAAACCCAGAGGTAGGATGTTTCAGATTTGGTGTAGTGGCTGGCTGCAGTTATCAAAGATCCAAGCTCTTTTTATTTTCCTACTCTTATTTTTAGTCTTTCTATCTCATAATCCCAAAATGGCTACCAAGCTCCAGGGATCACAATCCCATTCAAAAACAAGAAGCCAGGGAAACTGAAAAAGATTTATATTGTAGCTACTTTCTCCCTGAAGCAAAGCAGCAGATTATCCCCTATGTATTGTGCAATTAAAGTTAGTCACATGACTGCCCTTACATAAAGGAGAGTCTGGGAAAGTGAGTATCTGGCTAATCTACCCTCTACAGAGAAAAGCAGACCAGGGGGAAAAGAGCTTTTATGGCTTTGTCTATAAAATGTGAGAGTTGGGTGAACTGATCTCTTAGGTATAGCTTTTGACTAATGAGTAATTTTTGAAAACAAAAAGTAATGAAAAGCAAGTGGCCTGACTTTTACATATATATTTAAGAGGCTTCAGTTTTTATTTATATTTCCTGTAATGACACTTTTCTCCTTATCCCAAAACAAAACAAACTTCCTCCATCCATGACTCCAAAGTTCTAAAGTGGACAGTCTCTTCCCTCCCCTAATTAGAAAAAAACAAACCTGAGTGGTCCAGACACTGAGTCATTCAATTTAACTTTGATGGGGTTGCATCTATTTTTGAGGTTTTGCCATCGTGGTTTAAGAACACTGTCTGCAGAAACTCTGGATATTTTTTCCAGCAACTCTCTGAGTTTATGCTGCACTAAATTTAAAATGGAAAATTAATGATGTAAAAGGCTAAGTAAATAATTCTATTGGGAAAAACATGAGTGGTCATCTTCTTTAAAAAAATCCAAAGAATTAAAAATGTATGGAATTTGTCCAAATGACATTCCATTTGTGGTATCTCATACTCCCCTGTAATATTACAATGTACCTCTCCTTCATTTTTTACAGAGAATTATACAGCTGCCCCTTATTATTGATAGCACCCTTCCAACACTGAATAAATGTGCATTCTAAAATTAAAACAAGACACTACATGAGAAAAGTTTGGAAGCCAGAATGTCGCCAGCTGTGTATGCCAGCTGTGATTATAGAGCAACAGCGAACAATGCTGCCATCAGCCTATTGGTTAGCCAGAAACTGTGGACACCCAGAAGGGGCTCCATCTGAATACATACCCAATGGTGTATTCAAAACTACCATGCAAAAAATGCTTGTTTTACCAAGATACTCTATGGGAATATTTAGCTGTTACATTGTAAATGCTGTTATTTTGGTTTCTAAAAATGTCATGACAGGAAATGATTCCAGGGAGGAGTTGCCAAGATGGCTGTTGGGCAGACCAAAGGGGGGGGGGGGGGTAAACCTAGAGAACATGTAGCTGAAAAAGGTAAAAACACCATTTACTATCTGCAATAAAATAGAGTTTTAGGATCCAAAACAAATTGATTTTTCCTCGCCTGTTGTCATCACCAGAAGATTGGTTGTTTCAGAGAAATCCCACTGTTCATTGTCACAAATATTATAATGTCCTATTCCTCACCTTTGAGTTAGTCACCAAGTTGACCAATTGCCTAAGTTTATATAGAGACAAGAGGTGACTCCTACCCTTATTTATTTCCCAGCTACTGCATACAATGGGCAGCTGAGTCCTTTTGGTAAGAGTTTCTGCAGGTTCAGAAACACTCATATTTTTTTTTGTTCTGTTCCTGTCTGAAAAATGAAAAGTGAGGACAGGTAAAGAATAGAGGTTGGTCAGGAAATAACTACAGTTAATGTCACACTAGGAGTGTGGCCTTCCTCAGAGGGCCACTAAGGTAAGTAGTTTAGTAACTGAAGAGCTGTAGAGATTCAAAGAAAAAGGAAGGGAAAGGGGAGAGGAAAAAGGAGGTAGGAAAAACAAAATTGTTTTTTTTTTTTTTTCCTAAATAGGTTTGTGTTTTAGATTATTCTCCAAATATAGAGTCCCTGGTTTAGAGCAGTTACTTCTCATTGATAATGTTAATCAATTATATGTCTATCTTTATATAATAATTTGTCTTAATTTACTACTGTTTCTCTTAGATCTATACACACAGAAGTCACAACAGACTCCTAACGAAATCACCTAGAGATAAAAATAGCCATTTATATGTGGTGATGTGCCATAACTCATCAGTAAAGACTTCTCAGAAAATTTCCAGCATATCTATAATTTCTCTTTCACTGCTCTTCAAGTAAACTCAATGCCTTCCCCTCTTCTACAGCACACTTTATTTTTAGACTTCCCACTTAACCCTTTAATATCTAGTATGTTCCTTATGTGTTTTAAAGTAGAATCATGCATCTTTTAATGATGGGATACATCCTGAGAAATGTAACATTAGGCAATTTCATCATTGTACAAATATAATATAATACAGTGCATTTACATAAACCTAGATGGTATAGCCTACTACATACCTAGGTCATATGGTATAGATTATAGCTCCTTGGCTACAAACCTGTACAGCATATTACTGTACTGAATACTGTAGGCAATTATAACATAATTATAAGTATTGGTGTGTCTAAACATGCCTCAACATAGAAAAAGCACACTAAAATATGGTAGAAAAGATAAACAATGGTACATCTGTACAGGGTACTTACCATAAATGGAGGCTGCAGGAGGAGGTTGCTTAATGTGAGTCAGTGAGTCAGTGGTGCACACTACTATGGACTTTATAAACACTGTACACTTAGGCTACATTAAATTTATTTTAAATTTTCTTTCTTCAATATCATTTAACTTTAGACTACTGTAACATTTTTATTTTATAAACTTCAAATGTTTTTTAATATTTCAATGCTTTTGTAAGAACACATCCTAAAACAAACACATTGTATGGGTGTATGAAAATGTTTTCTCTTTATATACTTTATAGGCTTTGTTCTATTTAATTTTTTTAATTTTTAAACTTCTTTGTTAAAAACTAAGATACAATACACACTTAGTTTAGGTCTACACAGAATCAGGATTCTCTTTCACCTCCACGTCTTGTCCCACTGGAAGGTCTTCAAGGGCAATGACATGTATGGAGCTGTCCTCTCCTGTGATGACAATGCTTTCTTCTGGAACACCACCTGAGGACCTGCCTGAGGCTGTTCTAGAGGAGGTTTCACTCTTTTTAGAAATATGTCCATGGTGGTTTGCTTGGTTTGTTTCTTTTTTCATCCTAGATTTGCTTGTAAGCAGATAATACATCATGAGTATTCCTCTCTATTAATGAAACTTTTCAGTTTTGGGATTCATGTTTTTAAATGTTTTAAGGAGCTTGTTGTGACCTGCAAAAACTTCTGCTAAACACTTCACTCTGACTTTTCTTTGGGGTTCTTCTTCTTCTTTGGAACTTTCCTCTTCTCCTCCCACTTCTTCAGCTATGTGTTCCAGTTCCAACAACTCCTCATTAGTCCATTCCTCAGGAACCACCTCTAGGAATTCCTCAGTGTCATCTTCACCTACACCCAGGTTAAAGTGATTTGCCATCTCTGCTATAACCATATTGAGTTTTGCAACTTCCTCATCCTTGGCAAAACCTTTGAAGTTCTAATCAAACCTCTTGAATGTCTTTCTTCAGATGCCACTTACTCACTCCTTGGTGACATCACCCCAAGCCCAAGCGAGGTTCTTGATGCAATCATAGATGTTATAATCCTTCTAGAGTTGCACCAGCATCTTTTTCTCAGCGTCTTCCTCAGTTGCAGTAAAACCCTGGGCAACAATTCTCTAAGGCAATAGGCCTTAAAAGTTGCTATAATTCCTTGATCCATTAAATGGATCAATGAGGTGGTATTTGAAAGGAAAAACAAAGTTTTGATATTGGGATAAAGATCACCAACAGAAAGTGGATGTATGTACTCTTTATCAACAAGTAACATTTTGAAAGGCATGTTATTCTCCAAACAGTAGTTCTCTATTTCACTGGCACAGCAATTCAGAAGAACATCTTGGAAGACCCAGAGGTCATCTCTGACTTCTTATTGTTCCTGTGGTACACTGGCAGTGTGTGCTTATTGATATGCTTGAAGGTCCTGAGGTTCTGACTGTGCCAGTTAACAAAGGGTTTCAATCTATAGCCTGCAACACTGACCCCAAGTAAGTATGTTATCCTGTCCTTAAAAGTCTTGAAACCTGGCATTGATTTGACCTTACAGATAAAAGTCCTTTTAGGCATCCATTTCCAGAATAGGGAGGTTTTGTCCATATTGAATATTTTCTCTGGCAACTAATTTTCCTTCTCAAGCAGCACATCTAGACTTTCCAAAAATTCTTCAGCTGCCTTCACATCAGCACTCCCAAGACTCACCACTCACTTTCACATTGAATCATTTAAACCACCCATTGGTAGCAGTGAATTCAATATCCAACATTGTAGTTTGATCCAGTCTTTTCTTTCAACATCACAAACAAAATTTTGCTTTGGCTGTGACTACCAGGGTGCTTAGAGGGATACGCTAGTGTACGGTCTTCAATCTAGGTCATAAAAAGTGTCTCCACGTCTGAAATAGGCCCTTTCAAATTTTTGTTAGTCTAGTTGCCTTCAATAGAGCAGACCCTTTAATAGCTTCCATCACTTTGTTTTTCTTCTTTACGATTGTAGCTATGGTAGACTAGGACATGCCTGACAGGCAAGAAATAACCATCACTAATTTTCCATCTTCATAGTTCTTAATCACTTTTAATGTCATTTTGGAGTTAATCATTCAACATGCCCTCTTACTGGCAACATCAGCAGTGGATTTTGTACACTTAGGGGCCATGATAACAAACAATTTAAGGTTAAATCAAGCACAAAAGAAAACAATACAATGAAAGGACTGTAAGCACAAGATGTATGAGACTGCTGCCAAAGTAACACAGCATACTGTTTCACAGAAAATTTTCTTTTCTATAAGTAAAAAGAGTACACTCTAAAATGACAATAAAAACTATAATATAGTAAATACATAAACTAGTAACATAGTTGTTTATTATCAGTATCAAGTTATTATGTACTGTACATAATTGTATGTGTTAAACTTTTATATGACTGGCAGCACAATTCTTTTCCACCAGCATCATCATAATCATGAAAGTAATGCAATGTACTGCAAGATTATGATGGCTACAAAGTTGCTACACAATAGGAATTTTCCAGCTCCTTACAATTTTATGGAACCACCATCGTATATACAGTCCATAATGTTGTTATGCAGCATGTAACAGTAAAAGTTGCATACAATTTTATTGCTCAAATTGTTATAACCCTATATCCCCCCATATTACTATTGCCTTGCATATAAGTCCCTTTGAGTGTATGTATAATTATAAACTTCCTTAGATCTATTTTTTTTAACTGAACAAGAGAGTGAATAAGGAAAAAGGTAGGAGGAGGGGAAGGAATAAGAAAGAGGAGAACTTAAGTCAACAAATATTTATTGAACACACTTGTTGGCAAATGGCAGAGAGGTGGTACAACTGTTTCTACATTCATATTAATAAGTAGACTAATTTAAGTTTCATGCCATGTATATGACATGATTTTAAGTTTAGAGTACATGTAAGATCAAAGCTAGAAGAGTTGTCTCCATTCCTTCAAGATGTAAGGTAAGTGGGTCCTATTCTCCTCCCTGGGCAGTTACAGCAATGCCCTCCTTAAGGAGAGCATTTTCTCCTTTATTTATGTCTTCTACTATAGGGATGTAAACGTGCAAGCTTATTGGTAGTGATTCTCATTCAGCTAGGAAAATATAAAAGACTCATGGTTACTAAATAGCATTTGGCATTTCATACTTGTGAATGTTGTACTATGACTTGATCGTTGTGTATGATCTTTTTGATGCGTTGCTGTATTCGGTTTGATAATATTTTGTTGAGGATTTTAGTATGTATGTCCATCAGGGATATTAGCCTATAATTTTCTTTATTTGTTGTGTCTATCTGGGTTTGGAATTAGGATAATGCTGGCCTCATAAAATGAGTTTGGGAACCTTCCCTCCTCTTGAATTTTATGAAATAGCTTAAGAAGAAGAGGTGTTAGTTCTCAGAATGTTTGGTAAAATTCACCTGTGAAGTCATCTGGTACAGGACTTTTGTTTGTTCGGAGTTTTTTTTTTAATCACTGCTTCAATTTCACTATGTGTAGTCTGTCTATTCAGATACTCTGATTCTTCCTATTTAGTTTTGGAAGATTGCATATTTCTAGGAATTTATCCATTTCATCCACGTGGCCCAATTTGTTGGCATATAGTCTTTCATAATATTTTCTTACAATCCTTTGTATTTCTTTGATGTCAATTGTTATTTCTCCTCTTTCATTTCTAATTTTATTTGACCCCCTTCTCTTTTTTTCTTGATTAGTCTGGTTAAAAGTTTTTCAATCCCAGCATCATACTCAATGGGCAAAAACTACAAGCATTCCCCTTATGATCAGGAACAAGACACCTCTCTTATTCAACATAGTACTGGAAGTCCTAGCCACAGCAATCAGACAAGAAGAAGAAATAAAAGGCATCCAAATTGGAAAGGAAAAAGTAAAACTGTGTTTATCTACAGATGGTATGATATTGTACATAGAGAACCCCAAAGGTACCACCAAGAAATGTTTAGAACCAATAAGTGAATTCAACAAAGTAGTAGAATACAAAATTAATATCCAGGAGTCAGTTGCATTTTTATATGCCAATAACAGACTGACAGAAAGAGAAATTAAGAAAACAATCCCATTTACAATTGCTTCAAAAAGAATAAAATACCTAGGAATAAACCTAACCAAGGATGTAAAAGACCTGTACTTGGAAAATTATAAGACACTGAAGAAAGAAATTAAAGAAGATACAAACAAGTGGAAGCACATACCATGTTCATGGATAGGAAGAATTAACATCATTAAAATGCCCATACTTCCCAAAACAACATATAGATTCAACACAATTCCTATCAAGATTCCAATGATGTATTCCACAGAGCTAGAACAAATATTTTCAAAATTTATATGGAACCACAAAAAACCTCACATAGCAACACTGATCTTGAAAAATAAGAACAAAGTTGGAGGAGTCACACTACCTAATATGAAATTATACTGCAAGACCACTGTAATCAAAACAGCATGCTACTGGCATAAATTGACACATAGATCAATGGAACTGAATAGAAAGCCCAGAAATAAACCTACACCTTTAGAGTCAATTAATATTTGATAGAGGAAGCAAGCACATACAATGGGTTAAAGATAGTTTATTCAATAAATGGTGCTGGGAAAATTGGACAGATATGTGCCAAAAAATGAAACTAGACCACCTTCTTATACCACACACAAGAATAAATTCAAAATGGATTAGACTTAAATATTAGACCAGAAACCATAAAAATCATAGAAGAAAATATAGGCAGCAAAATCTTGGACATTGCTCATAGCAATTTTTTATTGGATATATCCCACCAGACAAGGGGAACAAAAGAAAAACTAAATAAATGGGACTCCATCAAACAAAAAGTTTTGACACAGCAAAGAAAATCATCACTAAAATAAAAAAACAACCCACAGAATGGGAGAACATATTTTCGCTGATAAGGAGTTAATATTCAAAAAAGCAAAGAACCCAATTAAAAAATGGGCAAAGGACCTGAATACACTTCTCCAAAGAGGACAGACAGATGGCCAAGAGACATATGAAGAGTTGCTCAGCATCACTAATTATCAGAGAAATGCCAATTAATATCACAAGGAGATACCATCTCACACCTGTCAGAATGGCCATCATAAACAAATCAATAAACAAGTGCTGGGGAGAATGTGGAGAAAGGGGAATGCTTTTGCACTATTGGTGGGAATGCAGATTGGTGCAGCCACTGTGGAAAGCAGTATGGTGATACCTCAAAACATTAAAAATGCGAGCGTCGGCCTGCGAGCTAAGTGTCGCTGGTTCGACTCCCAGTCAGGTCCCCAGTTGGGGGTGTGAGTGAGAGGCAACCACACAGTGATGTTTCTCTCCTTCTCTTTCTCCTTTCCCCTCTCTCTAAAAATAAAATAAACAAGCAAACAAACTAATAACTAAATGATTAAAAATAATAAAATAAAATAAAATAAAATGGTTAGCCTTTAAAAAAAAACTAAAAATGGATCTGCCTTTTGACCCAGCTGTCCCACTTCTAGGAATATATCTGAAGGAACCCAAAACACTAATTCGAAAGAACATAAGCACCCCTGTTTTCATTGCAGCGTTATTTACAATTGCCAAGATATGGAAGCAGCCCAAGTGTCCATCAGCAGAAATGTGGATAAAACTATAGGACAAGTACATAATGAAATACTACTAGGCAGTAAAAAAAGAATAAAATTTTACCCTTTGTGACAGTATGGATGGACCTGGAGAACATTATGCTAAGTGAAATAAGTCTGTCAGAGAAAGACAAATACTATGTAATTTAATTCATATGTGGAATCTAATGAACAAGCTGAGCTAACAAGTGAAACAGATACAGACTTATAGATGGAGAACAGATGATAGCTAGTGGTTTGGGGGAGATTAGGGGGTAGAGAGATTGAGCAAAAAGGAAAAAGGACTCATGGACATGGAGTGCAGTGTGGTGATTGCTGGGGGGAGGGTGGTAAAAGGGGACTACGTGGTAATGGAAAAAAATAAAGATTATATATATAAATAAAAAATAAGACTACTAGGGGTATTGATTACTAGCACATTGGGAAAAAAATTTACCTTTTACATTCTGTTTTACAGTGGAGGAGAGACTACAATTCAAATAGATCTGGAGCTTGATTTTTTATTTCTCCACTGGGATGGTATTGATTTTTGTATTCTTTCTAAAGTCATTTTTTATTCATCTGGTATTGGTCTATTTTTCAGACCTGAAGCATCCTTTATAAAAATGCTTTGCCCATTTATCAGCCAATAATTTAGATAAATGTCCCTTATCACTGAGGACAAAGTTTGTTGTCATTTAAAGGCTAGATAGCACAAATACTATTGTTTCAGAAGTCTTGAAAAATAAATTATTGTTTCCTGAGGCACTTATACCACAGCCACTAGAGATCAAAAATAGAGTAATATAATACAGACTATGAAGATACATGACTACTTAGCTGTTATTGCTCAGAAATCAGGTAAAACTTTGAGATGTGATGAGTTAATGAAAAAACAATTAAATGAATGAGGTATAAGAAAGGAAATGTGTACTGTGAGTTAAATATGTATTAGGCAGATAATTACAGAGCTGAGGTTATGTTGTACTGAGTGAACCGAACTGTATTCTAGATGTATTCTTGGCTAATTTTGCTATTACAGTAAGATATTTAGCACAATAACACTACAATTTATTATTATTTATTTCTTTAATATTAAATTCAACAACACCAACAAGAAAATATGTACAATTCTGGGCTGCCAACTAAAAATAAAATACTTCATTAACCTTCAGGAATTCAAAATCTAGAAGAAAACAATAGGAATACAAAACTAACCATAATACACTATTTTAATTAAGTGATCTATAAAGCAAAGCGCTAAAGACTGAAAAGAGGGTGGCATCATTACATGACAGGGCTCTGATGAGTAACTTATCATGGATACTTGTTGGTTTGGGGTCAGCTGACACACTTCATTTGGGAAACAAGACTTCACTAACTCTCCACTCATGTGGATGGGTGGGCTTTTACCTGAATACAGGGAGCCAACCACATGACTCAGATATGCCTATTTAGAATACCTAATTCCCTTGACACACCAACTGATTCAGGGTTTAGTTAAGTTGGTCACTTCAGGGTAAATTCTGTCATGGTATGTAAGCCACAATAACAAGTTTTTTCTTATTTAATCTACTTGAACCCTGAGGGGAGCTACTGACAATCATCTTGCCATTCATGTGTCATCTGAGAAGGTAAATTAGTACTCTATGGCTACCATAAAAAAATCACCACAAACTTGGTTGCTTAAAACAACAGATATTTATTCTCTCACAGTTCTGGAAGTTAGAAGTATGAAGTTCAAAATCAAAGTGTCAGCAAGGCCGTTATCTCTCAATAGACCCTAAAGAGAAATCCTCTGGCCTCTTCCTAGCTTCTGGTGGTTGCCAGCAAGCCTCGGTACTTCCTGGCTGGTAAACATATCACTGTAATCTCTGCCTCTGTCTTCATATGGTGTTCTACCTGTGTTTCCTCTGTGTCTCTGTGTCCTTCTGTTTAAATTTCTGTTTCTTGTAAGGACATCAGTCATTGGATGTGGGACCCAGCCTAATCCATATGACCTCATCTTAACTTGATTACTTCAGCAAAGACCCTGTTTCCAAATATGGTCACATTCACAGGTATCAGAGTTTAGGACTTCAACATCTCTTCTTAAGGGCCACAAATCAACCCACAACAGGGCAAGAGGAGAAAGTGACCTTTAAGTCATCCACAATGAGCTGATACTGCTTAATTCAGCATTGAAAATTTATGAGTGAAATTAATTTTAACCTCCTTTTAAAGCATACAATTATAAATAATCACACTGAGAAGTGATATAACTCTTCTTTCTTTTGTAAGTGATATTAAGCAAGGGCATAGAAAAACTATGTTGGGTTTCTCTGCTGCAGAATAACTGAAATTATGGTACTTTTATTTCAAATAATTTATTAAATTCAAGAAAGAATCGCAAAAAAATGTATGTCAGATAATCTCATTAAGTAGCCAACTAAGCTCAGAACTATTTAGTAACAAAATGAATCAGGTTGAATCAGTACAGATAGCCACTTACTAGACACAAATATTTTCAATAGCTTCACTACATCTAACTTCACTACATCTAATGTTTTACTATTCATCAAAAAATGTCTTATGGAACTAATGTCTGATACAGAGTCAGAAAAACCTAGGATCTAGTCCAGGATCTGTCACTAACTAGCTCTATTACTTTGGGAAATACCTTTATCGTGCTAAGTTTTTTTTCCCCTGTAAAATGAAGAATTGGTCACCTCAAAGTTTCCTTCCTCCTCAAAAAAGGTTTCCATCAAAGAAATTTCTATTTTTTATATTTATATTTTACCATTGTCATTTTAACATTTATGTAAACTTTTCTGCACAGATCAATAAAAAATTAATTATAGTTAGGTCTTAGTGTGCCTGAGGATGTCTTTTATCATGTGAAAATAAAAAGCATGAGGAAACATTTTTTGGTATATGTGCCACCGAGGTGAGCACAGCATGTGGAAACTTTATGGTCACCAGTTGATTGCCACAGCTCCAAGGCATCTTCACAAAGCAATGTCCAAAGCAGGAACAACAGGAAGGATAAAGACTCCTCTTACACATGTTTGTCCTAAACAGGCAAGCCCTTCCCAGAAGCCTCTAAGCAAAGTTCTCCTCAGGTATTGTTAGTCAGATTTAGTCCCAGGCCTAAGCCATAGAAACAAAGAAAGCAGGGAAAACCAGGACTTGGCATTTTCAAACTCTGCCATGAAAGAAAAGCTCTAACAGCAAGGAAGAATGGTTGGCTGCTCATTAGGCAACTAATGGGGTCGTTAACCATGTATTTTCTGTCCCCAAAGAAAATGACTTTGGAACCTTTGAAACATTCTGACAGCCCTAGCCCTATAGCAGGAGAGACAGAGAGCATGGTCTTCAGGGAGAAATAAGAATTTCAGTGATATCAATTTTTGTCAGTCATGACAACAACTTTGGCATGGCCTAGAAAATGTTATTTACTAGTTGTATGATCCTGGATGAATTATTTAGTATCTTTTCATGGCTCAGTTTCCTTATGCATAAAATTGGTGCAATACCTCTTTTTTTTTTTTAATTTTTTTATTTTGGTTTTTCAATTACAGTTGTCCCCTTTTCCCCCAATTTCTCTCCCCCACCCAACCCACCCCCTCTCCCACAATCATATCCCTCCCCGTTGTCCATGTCCATGAGTCTTTCATACAGGCTCTTTAATTAAACCCTTCCCTTACTTATCCCCCTTCTCTCTCTCTCCCCTCCCCCCTATTGACTGCTATTCTGCTCTTTGTTCTATTTAGTTCCTTTGTTTGTGTTGTTCTTTAGTTTCCTGTATTAGGTGATATCATATGGTATTTTTCTTTCTTTGCCTGGCTTATTTCACTAAGCATAATTCTCTCTAGTTCCATCCATGTTGTTGCAAATGGCAGGAGTTCCTTCTTTCTTTCTGCTACATAGTATTCCATTGTGTAAATGTACCACAGTTTTTTGATCCACTCATCTACAGATGGGCACTTAGGTTGTTTCCAGCACTTAGCTATTGTAAACAGTGCTGCAATGAACATAGGGGTGCATAAGTTCTTTTGAATTGGTGTTTCAAGATTCTTCGGGTATAATCCTAGTAGTGGAGTCATTGGTTCAAAAGGCAGTTCCATTTTTAATCTTTTGAGGTAATTCCATACTGTTCTCCATAGTGGCTACACCAGTCTGCATTCCCACCAACAGTGCAGTAGGGTTCCCGTTTCTTCACATCCTCGCCAGCACTTGTTGTTTGTTGATTTGTTGATGATGGCCATTCTGACTGGTGTAAAATGGTATCTCATTGTGGTTTTTATTTTCATCTCCCTGATGGCTAATGATGTTGAGCATTTTTTCATGTGTCTATGGACCTTCTGTATGTCCTCTTCGGAGAAGTGTTTGTTCAGGTCCCTTGCCCATTTTTTAATTGGGTTGTTTGTTTTCTTGATGTTGAGTCGTATCAGCTCTTTATATATTTTGGAAATCAGTCCCCTGTCTGTGATGTCATTGGCAAATATGTTTTCCCATATGGTTGGTTTCCTTTTCATCTTGCTGATGTTTTCTTTTGCTAAGCAGAAACTCTTCAGTTTGATGTAATCCCATTTATTTATTTTTTCCTTTATTTCTCTTGCTTTAGGAGATGTATCTGTGAAGAGATTGTTACGTGAGATATCTGATATTTTCTTGCCTATGTTTTCCTCTAGGACTTTTATGGTGTCACGGCTTACATTTAAGTCTTTGATCCATCTTGAGTTTATTCTCGTGTGTGGTGTAAGTTGGTGGTCTAGTTTCATTTTTTTGCAGGTCCCTATCCAGTTCTCCCAGCACCATTTGTTAAAGAGGCTCTTCTCACTCCATTTTATGTTCCTTCCTCCTTTATCAAAGATTAGTTGACCATAGAGGCCTGGGTTTATTTCTGGACTCTCTATTCTGTTCCACTGATCTATACGTCTGTTCTTATGCCAGTACCATACTGTTTTGATTACAGTGGCTTTGTAGTATTGTTTGATATCTGGTGTTGTGATTCCTCCTGCTGTGTTCTTCTGTCTCAAGATTGCTTTTGCTATTCGGGGTCTTTTTTGGTTCCATATGAATTTATGGAGTATTTGTTCTAGGTCTGTGAAATATGTCATTGGTATTTTAATAGGGATTGCATTGAATTTGTAAATTGCTTTGGGTAGTATGGCCATTTTGTTGATGTTGATTCTTCCCATCCAAGAACATGGTATTTGCTTCCATTTATTTGTTTCTTCCTTAATTTCTTTCTTCAATGTTATGTAATTTTCAGAGTACAGGTCTTTTATCTCTTTGGTTAAGTTTACTCCTAGGTACTTTATTTTTCTTGTTGCTATAGTAAATGGTATTTTCTTTTTTGTCTCTGTCTCTGCTATTTTATTGTTGGTGTACAGAAATGCCTTAGATTTCTGTATATTTATTTTGTACCCTGCGATTTTGCCAAATTCACTTATTATATTGAGTAGTCTTTTAGTGGAGTTTATAGGATTTTCTAGGTATACTATCATGTCATCTGCATATAATGAAAGTTTCACTTCCTCTTTCCCAATTTGGATGCCTTTTATTTCTTTTTCTTGTCTGATTGCTGTGGCTAGGACTTCCAACACTATGTTGAAAAGGAGTGGAGAGAGTGGACAACCTTGTCTAGTTCCTGAGTTCAGGGGGAATGCTTTCAGTTTTTGTCCATTGAGTATGATGTTGGCCTCAGGCTTCTCATATATAGCCTTTATTATGTTAAGATATGCTCCCTTTATTCCCATTTTGCTGAGTGTTTTCATCATAAATGGGTGTTGTACTTTATCAAATGCTTTTTCTGCATCTATTGATATGATCATGTGATTTTTGTCTTTCATTCTGTTTAGGTGATGTATTATATTTATTGATTTGCGAATATTAAACCATCCTTGCATCCCTGGAATGAAGCCCACTTGATCATGATGTATGATCTTTTTGATGTATTGCTGGATCCTGTTTGCCAATATTTTATTGAGGATTTTAGCATCGATGTTCATCAGTGATATTGGCCTGTAGTTTTCTTTCTTTGTTGTGTCTTGACTTGGTTTGGGGATTAGGATAATACTGGCTTCATAGAAAGAGTTTGTGATTTTCCCCTCTTCTTGGATTTTTTGGAACAGTTTGAGGAGGATAGGAGTTAGTTCTTCCCTGAATGTTTTGTAGAATTCGCCTGTGAAGCCATCCGGTCCAGGGCTTTTGTGTGCCGGGAGATTTTGGATTACTGTTTCAATTTCCTTTTTTGTTATTGGTTTGTTGAGACTTTCCACTTCTTCTTGATTTAGTTTTGGAAGGCTGTATGTTTCTAGAAATTTGTCCATTTCTTCTAGATTGTCAAATTTCTTGTCATACAGTTGTCTGAAGTAATTTCTAACTATCGTTTGTATTTCTGAGGTATCAGTCGTGATTTCTCCTCTTTCATTTCTGATTTTGTTTATTTGTGTCTTCTCTCTTTTTTTCTTGATTAGACTGGCTAGGGGCTTGTCGATTTTGTTGATTTTTTTCAAAGAACCAGCTCCTAGTTTTGTTGATCTTTTGGATTGTTTGTTTAGTCTCTATGTCATTTAGTTCTGCTCTGATCTTGATGATTTCATTCCTTCTTCTTGCCCTAGGCTTTGTTTGTTGTTGTTGTTCTAGTTCTTGTAGCATTGTGGTTAGGTTTTTTATTTGAGATTCTTCTAGCCTTTTCAGATATGCCTGTATTGCTATAAACTTCCCTCTCAGGACTGCTTTTGCTGTGTCCCACAGGTTTTGGGTTGTTGTGTGCTCATTATCATTAGTTTCTAGAAATTTCTTGATTTCTTCTTTGATGTCATTGTTAACCCATTCATTATTTAATAGCATGTTATTCAATCTCCATGAGTTTGGGTGTCTTTGATTTTTTTCTCTGAGGTTGATTTCTAGTTTCAGGGCATTGTGATCTGAAAAGATGCTTGATATGATTTCAATTTTCTTGAATTTGTTGAGGCTTGTTTTGTGACCTATCATGTGGTCTATCTTTGAAATGTCCCATGTGCACTTGAAAAGAATGTATATTTTGCTTCTTTGGGGTGAAAAGTTCTATATATATCAGTTAGATCCATGTGGTTTAGTGTGTTGTTCAATGCCTGTATATCCTTGGTGTTTCTTTGCTTTGATGATCTGTCTATTGTTGATAATGGAGTGTTGAAGTCCCCTACTATGAGTGTGTTGTTGTTGATATCCTTTTTGTGGTCTTCTAGTATTTGCTTTATGTATTTGGGTGCTCCTATGTTGGGTGCATATATGTTTATCAAAGTCATATCTTCTTTATGGATTGTTCCTTTAAGTATTATGAAGTGTCCTTCTTTGTCTCTTTTTATTGTCCTTGCTTTGAAGTCCATTTTGTCTGATATGAGAACTGCTACCCCGGCTTTTTTTTCCGGTCCGTTTGCTTGGAATATTTTTTTATATCCCTTTACTTTCAGTCTGTGTAAATCTTTTGTTTTGAGGTGTGTTTCTTGTAGACAGCAAATATGTGGGTCCTGTTTTCTTATCCATTCCATTACCCTATATCTTTTAATTGGAGCATTTAATCCATTTACATTTAAGGTTATTATTGACGTGTATTTATTCATTTCCCTTTGTACCTCTGTTCCTCTCCTCTCTTGTTTTTTTTCTTCTTTTTTTCTTAGAACAGTCCCTTTAGCATCTCTTGCAATGCTGGTTTGGTGGAGATGTAGTCTTTCAGTCTTCCTTTGTCTGAGAAACTCCTTATTTCACCTTCTATTTTGAATGAGAGCCTTGCTGGGTAGAGTATTCTTGGTTGTAGGCCTTTGTTTTTCATTGCTTGAAATATTTTTGACCATTCCCTTCTGGCTTGTAATGTTTCTGTTGAGAAATCAGTTGATAGCCTTATCGGAGCTCCCTTGTATGTTATTTGCTGCTTTTCTCTTGCTGCTTTTAGGATTCTCTCTTTGTATTGGAATGTTGCCATTTTAACTATGATGTGCCTTGGAGTGGGTTTTTGGGGGTTCCTCTTGATTGGAACTCTCAGTGCTTCTTGGACTTGCATAGCTTTTCCTCTCATCAGGTTCGGAAAATTTTCTGTCACTATTTCTCCTATCAGATTTTCAATTCCATGTTCCTTTTCTTCTCCCTCTCATATTCCGATGATCCTTAAATTATTTTTCCTAATGCTATCCTGTAATTCCCTTACATCTTGTTCATATTTTTTCAATCGTTTTTCATTTTGCTGTATTGTCTGGGAGTTTTTCTCTACATTATCTTCTAACTCACTAATCCGATCCTCTGCTTCGTTAAGTCTGCTTTTGACTGATTCTACTGTGTTTTTCAGTTCAGAGATTGTATTCTTAAGTTCTTCCTGGTTCCTGTTAACAATTTCTATGTCTTTTTTTATGCTGGTGTAGTTCTCTGCCATTTCCCTGTAATTTTCTTGGAGCTGCTGGTAACTTCCTTGAAGGTTGTCATAGTTGATTTTAAGGATGTCGAGTATATTGAGCTTCTTTACCACCATTGTTTTGAATTCCATGTCTGACATTTGGGCTATGTCTATTTCGTCTATCTCTCTTTCTGAGGATTCCTCTTTTCTTTTCATTGAGGGGTTATTTTTGCGTCTTACCATGTTGGATTCTTTTTGTTTTTATTTATTTATTTATTTATTTATTTATTTTGGGGGGGGTAGTCTGCTTTGACTTCCCTCCTTTGTGGTGTAATATTCTTTATCGAAGGTCTGGGAGTTTCAGTGGTGCAGTCTCTTTGATATCCTGAGCCTGATGGTCTTGAGTTACCCTTTATGTCGTTTGTTTATGCTGTTCGGTTATGTTTCAGATGTTCTTTGATAGGATCTTCCTTCTGGCTACTTGGTTGAGAGTCACTCTATCTGCTTTGTCTTGAGTTCTTTTGTGGATATGCTGTTAAAGACATAAACACACAGCCCAGGCAGGAGACCCACACCCTCAGAAAGTATCCCCCACTCTATCCTGCTATCGTTAGCCAACTAGCCCGTATTAATATAAATGTAAAGAGATTTGAGCTTTTATACTATAAGAAGAATAGATAAGAGTTGTTTTGGGGGAGGAAAAATATAATTTTTGATAGAGGGGTTGATAGATTAATAATAGTTGAGACTGTGCAAGCCAGTTAGTAATATTTACATTGTATGTTAATAAAAATAGAAGAAAAGGATAGAAAAATACATAGTATAGTAAGAAAGTGGGATTGTATTGTATTTGGGTTTATATAGTAATTATATTATATTATTTAGAGTGATAGGGGGGCTAAGCTAGACACACAAACGAATAAACCACGATTAAAGAGAAAGGATGAGAAGGAGAGGTTATATGCAACACGTTAGAGATAAAGTTTGTTATTATTGGAAGAGGTGAAGGAAAAACACCCCCCCAAAAAATCCCCAAGAAAATAGAAGAAAGAAAAGAAGAAAGAGAAGAAAATAAAAAATTTACCACAAAACCCCCCCTAAAAAAAACCCCAAAAGGGAAGAAAGAAAGGAACAAAGAAAGATAGAAAAGAAAGAATAAAGAAGAAAGAAAGAAAGAAAAAAGAGAGAAAAGAAAAAAAAATTAAAAAAATATATATATATATACACCCCAAAACCCCCCCAAAAAAACCCCAGGAAAAGAATAAAGAAAGAAGGAAAGAAAAGAAATAATTAAGAAGAAAGAAAGAACAAGGGAGAAAAAATTTGGGAGAAAAAATTTGGAAAAAAAAAATCGATGTTTTTACTCCGTTTTAGCCTTGGTGTGTTGCCTTCTTTTTCTGGGTCCGCAGCTGGTCTAGTGTGGCAGGTCAGAGGTTCTTGTTTTTTGCAGGACTGGTGTGCGCCCCCGGTTGCCGCTATGGTGCGCGCCCTCGGTTGCCGGCACGGCACGCTCCCTTGCTGCTTGCTGGAGCCAGTTGAGGTGCCCTTGCGCGCAAGCCCCTGCGCTCTCGGGCGGCCCGAGAGTTTGCCCCGCGGTTGGAGCCCACTGCTGCCGGGCCGCGGTGGTTCCCAGTTCGCGCCGAGGTGTCCCTGCCCGCGCGGGCGGCCCGAGCGCTTTCCCTGGGATTGGCTCCTGCTTTCGCTGGGCCGCGGCGGTTCCCCGTTCGCGCCGAGGTGTCCCTGCCCGCACGGGCGGCCCGAGCGCTTTCCCCGGGATTGGTGCCCACTGACCCCGGGCTGAGGTGCTTTTGCGCTCGCGCGCCGCCCCGTGCCCTCAGTCCCACTGAGCCGAGCTCCGGGAGTTGGTCTCTTGCCTCTTAGGGCAGGGCCAGGGACACTTGTGCTCAGTGGAATCGAGCGTCCGTGGGTCACCGCCTCCCGCTGTTCCCGTGCTGCAGCTGCCCACCTTCCCTCACCCATCTGGGCGGGCACAAACAGAGCCTGCGCTAGTGGTCTGCTTTCCGGCCTGGGGCCCTGCGCCCACGGGAGCTGTCTAGGGGTGTCTGTGCACAGTCCTCTGCGTGTTCAGTGGGCCCTCCCTGTGCCCGTTGGGGCACTGATCTTATGTCCGTTGGGGAGTGTCCGAGGGACGCCTGGACTCACGGCCCCACGCACCTGGGCCAGTGAATGAGAGCACTTCCCTATGTGCGCCCCCGCGACCCAATGGTAGGGTTGAGGAGTGGATGAGCGGGCCTCTGCGCCTGGGCTCCTCCAGAATGGCCTACCACCCCCAAACTTTCCTCCCGTCTCCACCGTCCACTAGAGAAAAATATAAAGGAGAATTATGTTCTCACTTGCCCGGCAGCACGCTGTCTCCTGTCCTTCAGCGCCAATGCCACTTGGTCGAGTCCCGTCTCTGCCAGCGGGCAGAAATCCGCTCTCCGCCTGGCTCCTCTCTGGGGTAGCCTGTGGTCGCCAAAAATCCTTTGTGTGCTTCCCGCCACAGCTCGGGCAGCCGCCCCAGTCAGGAATCCCGTTTCGTCCCCTTTTTCTCCGCTATCCTCACTAAACAGGTTGTTCCCAGATGGATTTTCTCTAATCCAGCAGTGCCTTGGCTCAACTCCCGCCAATGTCCAGCTGCTCACTGAGATGTTCTGTCTGCAATTAGCCCAAACTGCAGACGGGTCTCCGGAGCCTAAAACCGCAACCTCTCCTCACTCCTCCGCCATCTTACCTCCTGCAATACCTCTTTTTGTTTGTTTGTTCTGAAGATTATATGAGAAATCATGTGTAAAGTGCCTTTCAATGCCTGACATATAGTAAATACACAATAACTATTAGTCTTCTTCTCTTTCTTCTCTCTTCCTAACTTTCCTTCTTAGAAATGAAGCCATTGATTTAATTAGGTAATGTATAATAACCTCCTCCAAGCCCTGGCTGGTTTAGCTCAGTGGATTGAGCGTCGGCCTGCGAGCTAAGTGTCACTGGTTCGATCTTCCAGTCAGGGCACATCAGAGAAGGAAAACTATGACTCCAAAAAACCTCCGCTGCCTTGCGGCATACCTCTTCAGGGGAAAGGCTAAGGGAGTAAACCCCGACAGAAAATCCGGAGCCGGAGTCCCTAAGGCGGTTTGACGTTGTAGTCAACACCGGCAACTCCTGCGGCGCACCTGAAGCCAAGCTGTATTGACTCCGTCTTTCCCTTGGACCCTTCAGCTGCGAAGAGAGGTGGGGTCTGCTGCATGGGCAACAGCAGACCCTCCATATTACCCTGCCCAGGCTCTGTAGCTTCAGCGTCATCGCAAGATGTCGATTCAACACGGGAGGAGACAGATACTACCATGTCACTCCCGAGTCGGACTGCACAGCCATTCTCGGCGGTGCAGATAGACTCTTAAGAAGCTACACCATCGTCTCTCGAGACGGACGGCTGCCGACGACGATGAATAACCTCCTCCCTTTCTTTGTCCCTATCCCATACCCAACCCTTCTCTCTCCCCTCTCTCCCTTCTTCCTTTGCTAACTATATAGCTCCTCAAAAGAGGTTGTGGATAATCAATGCTTTAAAATGGGTTATTATTGGCTTGGCACAGTATATATTTTGATGCCTAGCTCCAGTCTCTCAAAAATAAATTGAGCAGATCTCTTCCTGGTGAACTTACTCAGGAAAGGCATTTTGGGGACATAATCACAGTGAGAAGGGAAGACTTTCTAAGGTTGCTAATTTCTTCATGCTGTTCATAAGCAATCATTACAAGGGAGCTGGATGAAGGATAATTGAAGGTGACACAAGGATTTGGAACCCTGGATGAAATCCACTATTTTTAAAAATCACACTTTCCCCCACCTCCCATTTCAATAGAATAGTGGGCACTGACATTATCTAGAAGAAATTTTCCTTAATCAAGCAAAAACACTTACAGGGAATCTATTATGTACTATGACTAAGCTAGACAATTTCTCCATTTATCTCTCTTGGCTAAGACTGAAGAATTCCCAATGCATCCTGTGGCCACTTTTGGGCCATAAGACAGGAACAACATGGAAAAAAACTAGTACAGTTTTGAATGCTGACCTTTACAAAGAAAGGTATGGACCCAGCTCTTAAGTGTGTAATGAAAGTAGATGAGCAAGCAGAAAAGAAGAGATTTTCTTGAGTATAACTGTATGTTAAGCTTGCCCCTTTATGAGTTCAAGAAATAGAAAAACTTGAGTTAAATTGAGATTACATGTTTGTTGTTGTAATATAGCTCAAAATATCCACTACACAGGCCATGGTATTATACATATTTTTTTAAATGGTAATTCTCAGATTCATGGAACACTCATCCTGTCTCAAGCATATACTATGTGCTCCACACACATCTCTTCATTTACTCCTTACATGCCCCTAAAATAGGAACACATATTACTTTTGTTTTCCCCTTGAGGAAACTAAGACGTGGAGAGCAAGATCTGTCACAGACTGACTTAAAATTCCACCTGATACTACCACAATCAGTGCCTCACCTGTGCATTGCCCCAGCCTCCTGCGCTTATCTCTAGGGTCACATTTATCAGACTGTATTGAAGTGAGCTTTCAACTGATCTTTCTCCCCAGTTGCTTTAAGCCATTTTATCTTTGGATCCTAAACTTAGCATAATGTAGGAATTAGATAAATATATAAACATAGATTGAATCACTGAACAAATAAACTGTAAAGTAGTCAATATGAATAGTGCTGAGTTCAGAAGAGTAGAGGTAATCCAGGCTGTATATGTTGGCAAAGGCATCATGGGTGATGCAGGGGAGATGGAAGAGGATTCTGAAAGGAGAACATTATTTTAGCAAAGGCCAAATACTTAAAATGTTTTGAGTATTAATTCTGCCTCTTCAACAGAACATTTTTAGTTGCATAGTTCATTATGCCATAGTATGCATAAGCATATTACATTATTTCCATGTCAGCCTGCCCCTTTTGCTGAACCACAGGCATGACGTATGGTCTCTGCTTCATTTTCCAGATACAACAATCCATTGAAAATACAAAACTGCACTGAAGTCAGAACCTCATGGACAGCTTGTATCCAACCATATATACTGTATTTTTAAAAATTCAGTAGGGAAAAATGGCCAATGTTCACAAGGTTAACTAAGCATGTATAGATCACTGTGCAAAAGAATAAGTGTATGAGGAATGCCAAATAACAAAAATAAACAAACAAAAAACCCCAAATATTCAGTGTAAGTCACACATGTCCCAGAAATGACACTCAAATTTGAACCCAGGCAAAATCTTTTAAAGAACTGAAAATACTAATGTTTTAAAAAAGCAAAATGTCACATATTCTTGGTATTATTACTCAAACTCACCCAACTAGAACTTTCAAGTAAATGGGGTGAGAAATAAAGCATTAGAAAATAATTCTTGTTTTATTTTCTGTAATTTTATTAAAATATGCATACAAAAATGTACATAATTATAAGTATGCAGCTTATTATAGGCCTGCCTTCATGTCCCCGTCCACTCAGGAACCCTAACAATAACCATTCTTATATTTCCAATACCATAGATATTTGTCTGTTTTTAAATTTTATATGGAAGGGGTCACACATAATGCATTATTTTGGGTCTGGCTTCTGTTATTTCATATTATATTTCTGACATTCATTGTATACGGGGGTTAGTTATAGATCATTTATTCTCATTTTTGTCCAGCAGCAGTTTTCAAAGTGTGGTTCATAAGTGTCATTCAAAGTGTAGTCTAGAAGTAAACAATTTTCATAAGTATAGTAAAATACAGTTTGTCTTTTTTTGCTCTATTGATATTTGTACTGATAGCACAATAACATCCATGGGTAGAACTGCTAGTACCTTAGCACAAATCAAGGAGATGGCATTATGCTGCATTGGTCATTGTTTGACCATTGCTCAACACCATGTACTACCAGTCAACAAAAACACAACAAAAAGCAATGCCAATTTCATTTGACAATGCCCTTAGTAAAAAATTATTAATTGTATCTCCTCACAACTCTTGAGTCATGGCTTTTTAATATTCTGTGTGATGTAATGTAAAGTATGCATGAAGTACTACTGCATTGTAAAGTACAATGGATGAAAAAAACTCATGAGGAAAAAAAGCAAATTGAATTGCAAGCTGAACTAATCACTTTTGTTATGGAACACCATTTTTACTTGAAAGAATAACTGACAGGAAAATTATGGCTATTACAACCTGGGTATTTGGCAAATATTTTCTCAAAAATAAATGAAGTGAGTCTGTAACTTCAAGAAAAACAACTGGCTTTCAAATAAAAATTTTGGTAAACCTGTTTGCCACCCATGAACTTGACAGTGTCCCAATACTTAAATACTTCATGTGTTTTTAAAAATATTATATAAGGAAATATGCAAACATGGAAGATCAGCATAACTTAGTGAACTAATATTTTATAAATAACCAATGTATGATGTAAAATCATGTATAGGTAAAAGACTAATCCAAAGTTCATGATACACAAATGAAGTTTAATGTAACAGAATATGAAAAATTCATCAATGTGATGTAAACACATTAACTAACACATTAACTAACCTTTAAGAAACGAGCACTTATAAAGTTTTAATGTAGCATCAAAGAAGGATATCCACATTTATCTAAAAAATCACTTAACTATATGCTTTATTTATATACTTTAAATAAAACATATAGCAATTAGATCAAACAGAAAAACAGATGAAAAACTAGCTATTTTCTCATAAACTATATGTTAAAGAGATAGCAAAATGTAAAAACTGTCTCTATTCTCATTAGTTTGTTTGCAGAAAACAGTAATTTTTATTTAAAATATGTATGTTAGTAAGCAATGAGTTTACTATTCTTATTTTTAATGAATGTATACATAAATACATTCTTTAATTTCTCAAATTTAAGTTATAATGTGGTAAATATAAATAGCTATAATTAACATAATCAAAAGCTCTTTAAAGTCCTCAATAATTTTTAAGGACATAAAAGTTCCTCAGATCAAAAAGTCTGAGAATCTCTGCTATACAGTATTTCACTGTAAGCAGGGATTTAATTTTAACAGTAACTTCTGGGAATATTCTTGAGATAGTATATATTTAGCTTAATTTCCTCATATGGCCTTTTTGCTTGTGGTTTCTTCTCTCCAACACTTACTGCACTGAGCCAATCAGATTATTCTGCAGTCTACTACTTACAGTGGATATTACATCAGGTGCACTTTATTCCTTCTGGCAGGAATATCCCAGAAGGCCTTACCAAGAATGTGGGGCTGTGCTGTGGCTTTAAGGATTTGGCCAGAAGGAGGTCAGAGGAGGACAGAGCAAACTAGAGCAATGTAAGCAATAGACTTTTTCTTGGATTATGGATATGGTTTCCTGGGCTTCTCAGTTTAACAGCATCTTCTAACACCAAATGTAAAACAATCTCCCTGTGTCTCTGTAACACATAACCCCGGCTTTTTTCTTGGTTTTTATTTCTTTCTTCCCTGCTGCCTTTCCCAAAATATGAGTTCCAAGATTGTAGAGACTTTGCCTTGTTCATTGACTGGAACTGTGTCTGGGAGACAGTAGGCTTAATAGATTAATTTGTTTAATAGATTAATCATTCCCTCTTCAGAAGTCTATTTATTTTGCAATTCATTCAAAATGAAGGAAAATTCCAAGATCCAGAACTCTGTTTTATTTCATGGGTATATTAGGCTTTTCCCCTTTTGGGTATATAAGAAAATAAAAGCACAAAGTATTTTACCAAGTTTCCGTGAGCTATATTTTGACTTAAAACATTGCCTTTCCTTTTGGTCTCATCCCAGTATTCTTAGCCATATAGACGGTTGGTACTAAATAACTTCAAAACTCCCTGGAAATATATAATGTATAAATAGTAGATTTACACCATATTTCTTCTAACTCATTTTCTATTTAAGCTTTCTATTTTTAGTATTTTACATATTTCATTATAAATTACATTCTTCATTTTTCTCCTTAAATATCTTCAACTCATGTAGATTTTCAGATTTAATCTTCCTATGTAAGAGAGCCCACTTTCCTAGACTGTCTTTAAACATTTTGAAACTAGAAGAAAATATGTATTTTATTTAAATGTTGCCAGCATGCTCTATATGTACTAACATACAAAGATCTCCAAGATATGCTATTAAGTATATAAAAAGGAAGAGATAACATCATATATACTTTGATCTTATTTTTATTTTTTCTTTCTTCTTTATCCTAACCCAAGGACATTTTTTTCCATTGCTTTTAGGAAGAGGGGAAAGGAGAGGGATAGAGAGAGGAAGCATCAATGTGAGAGAGAAACACCAATCAGTTACCTCCATACACACCCCAAATGAGAATCAAACCCACAGCTTGGGTATGTGCCTTCACCAGAGGATGGAACTGAAACCTTTCAGTTTATGGGACAACGCTCCAACTAACTGAGCCACACCAGCCAGGGCTGTACTTTCTTTTTAAAGAAAGCATATGTAGTCCTATAAATGTTTGCATTTATGCAGACTGGCTCTGAGGTGTGACAACACAAAAATAGAAATGTCTGCCTTTTGGGAAGAGATGGGAAGACTGGGAGAAGGGATGAAAGGAGACTGGTATTTAATATGTCCTCTTTGGTATCTTTTGAACTTTTGTACATTGTGTGCATTACTTATTTGATTTTAAGTAAGTAAATTTTATAGACAGAATTTAATTGGTGTCCACATGCACCAACTAAAAGACAGAAATTGGCAGAGTGGACTTAAAAATATGACCCAACTATATGCTGTCTACAAGAAATTCACCTCAAATATAATATAGGTAGGTCGAAAGTAAAAGATTAGAAAAGAAGACATACCATGCAAACATTAATCAAAAGAAAGCAGGAGTAGTTATTTTAATATCAGATAAAATAGACTTAAAAGCCAAGATTTACCAGAGACAGAGAGTGACATGACACAATGATAAAAGGGTCAATCTATCAGCAGGACATGATGGGTCTGGATGTGTATGCATCAAACAACAGAGCTATGAAATATCTGAAGCAAGAACAGGTGGGACTGGAAGAAAATACAGATTTGTCTATAATTATAGCTAGACATTTCAGTATCCTTCTCTCAACAAATGGTGGAGCAATTAGACAGAAAATTAGCAAGCATATAGAAAATTCAATAACACATCAACTAACAGAATCTAATTGACTCTGTGGAACAGTCAACTCAACAACAAAACTCACATTTTTTAAAGAATCCATCGAACAAATACAAGCATAGGCCATATCATAGGCCATAACACAAACTTCAACAAATTTAAAAGAATTTAAATCATATTGTGTACTCTAACCACAAATAGAAGCAAATTAAGATCAATAATAGAGAGAAAAACTGTACACAATGGATCAAAGATGAGGTCTCAGGAGAAACAAAAAATTACACTGAACTGAATGAAAATGAAAATACAACATAGAAAAATGTGTGAGACACTGCTAAAGCAATGCTGAGAAGAAAATGTATAGTACTAAATGCTTACTTTAGAAAAGAAGAAGTCTCAAACCAATCAACTAAGCTTCCACTTCAAGAAATTAGATAGAGAAAATAAAAATAAGCCCAAAATAAATAGAAAAGAAAATAATAAAGGACAGAAATCAGTGAAACTGAAAACATGAAAACAATAAAGTCATTGAAACAAATACCTGGTTCTATGAAGAGATCAATAAAATTGACAAGCCTCTAACAAGATTGACAGAGGAAAAAAAGAGAAGGCACAAATTATCAACATTAGAAGCTAAAAAAAGATATCGTAACAGATCCTGGATAATATAGGAATACTGTGAAGAATTTTTATATACATAAATGTGAGAACTTAGATGAAATGGATCAACTCCTTGAAAAACACAAAGTGCCACAACACAGTGTGAAATAGATAATTCATACATTCCAATAACTATTGAGGAAATTGAATTTATCATTTAAAGTTCCAAAAGAAAATCTCCAGGCCAAAAATGGTTTCAATGGAGAATTCTTCCAAATATTTACAGAACAAATGACACCATTTCATTTTATGAAGGTAGTGTCACCCTGATACCAGGTAAAGTATACGAAAAAACAACAGACCAATAGCACTCAGGAAAATACATGTAAAAGTCCTTAAGAAAACACCAGCAAATGGAATTTAGCAATAAATAAAAGAAATTATGATATATACCATGACCAAGTAGGGTTTATTTCAGTGATGTGAGATTAGTTCTTTTCTTTGGAAATCACATAGTATACCTTATTAACAGGCTAAAGAAAAAACACATGCTTATATCACTTGATGAGAAAAAGCGTTTGACAAAGTTCAGTACTCATTCATAACAAAAACTCCAGGAAACTAGGAATAGAGGGGAATTTCTTCAACTTGATAAAGCTACTATTAAACTTAATGATGAAAGACAATGCTTTTTCCCAAAGGTTAGGAACAAAACCAAGATATCTGCACTCTTATTCAACATAGTACTAGAAGTTCTAGCTAGTACAATAAAACAAGGAAAGTAAATGAAAGGCATACTAATCATAAAGAAAGAAATAATACTATTTCTATGTGCAGATGACATGATTACTTACATAGAAAATCCCGAACAGGAGCAACAGCTCTACCTAAGACACAGAGGCAAACACACATAGAAGACTTCCAGCCAAGATGGAGGCCTAGAATGACATGCTCCACCTCCCTCCACAGCTAAAAAGGAATACATCTACTGCAAAACCAGAAATAACCAGAAGTTCCAGAAAATAAATGGAAGTCCAAAGTATGAAGTTATAAAGAAGTGGTGCTCATCTGGATGGGTAGGAGGGGCAAAGCCGGGGCAGATAGGTCAAGCTTTGCTGGCAGCCGCAGCAGCGGTGATAGTGGTAGGACAGCGGGAGGCGAGAAGCACCTAGGGAGCCCCATGCTGCAGACCGGAACTATCAGCTTGCAATTCCAAAGCTGGGGAAGGAAGACCCCCATTGCCTTGGACTGTGAGGCCAAGAGGGGGTGGGGATGGAGGAGGAGGCTCCCAGTCTCTCAGCAGAGAGTGAACAGCAGGAGTCCATCTTGGACCCCTACCCCCACAGAAAATGCCACAGCGTGGTGAGAAGGGTCTCCCGGTAGTGACAAGTGCACGGGGCTCTGCCCCCTATGGCGTAGGAGGTGTGACAGCCCTGCCCAGGAAGCAAAGGTAAACACGAAACTGTCAGGATGGCACAGATCATGATAGAGATCCTGGTGATGCAGCTGACCAGACAGCAAATATCTAATCTAATGAAGCAGCAGATAGGAAATCTTTCTGAGGCACAGTTCAGAGCTTTGGTTATAAGAATGCTTACAGACCTAACAGCAGATTTTTAAATAAGACAGGGAAGGAATAAAGGCTAGTTCTGATGAAATGAACAAAAACACATATGAAACTAATGGTAAAGGAAAGAAAACCAGGGATCAAATCAACAAATTGGAACATAGGGAAGGAACAAACAGTCAACCAATGCAGAAAGAGGAAATGAAAAGAGGAAAACAGGGAGAGGCTCAGAAACCTATGGGACAGCTATAAGCAGGCCAACATCCAAATCATAAAGTTGCCAGAAGGCAAAAAAGAACTAGAAATTGAAAATTATATTAAAAATTAATGAAGCAGAACTTCCCTAATTTGGGGAAGGAAATAAGACTTACAGGTCCAGGAAGCACAGCGAGTCCAAAAAAAAACTGGACCCAGGGAGAACCACACCAAGACACATTATAATCAAAATGTCAAAAATTAAGGATAGACAATCTTAAAAGCAGCAAGAGAGAAGAAGAGAATTGTGTACAAAGGGGTCCCAATAAGACTATAAACTGATTTCTCAAAAGAAACTCTGCAGGCAAGAAGGGACTGGCAAGAAATATTCAAAGGAATCAAAAGCAAAAAACCTACAACCATAATTATTCTATCCAACGAAGCTGTCATTTAGAATAGAAGGGAAGAGAAAGTGCTTCCAGGACAAAGTAAAACTGAAGGAGTTCATCAGATCCAGACCACTGTTATATGAAATGTTAAAAGGAACTTGTTTAGGAGAAAGAGGATCAAAACTATGAACATTAAAATGAAAACTGTATCACAACAACAGAAGCTAGGGAACCGAAACAAAGGCAAATTAAGTAGGGAATGAGAGCAGGAAAAGAATTATAGGTATGGGGTACATTAAGGGGGGAGGTCAGCAGGGAGGGGGAAGTGGAGAAAGGGAGGGAGATGGTACAGGAATTAAAAAGCATAGTAGGAGGGAGTGGAGTAGACAGGAAGATGTCAAGAAGAACTATATACACAACCAATGGGTATGGACTAAGGGGGGGCAACTGGAGGAAGGAGGGTCACTGGGTGGAGGGGAACAAAGGGAAAATAAACTGGAACAACTGTAACAGCATAATCAACAAAGCATATTAAAAATAATAATAATAATAATAAACAAACAAACAAAAAACCATCTCGCTGTGCAAGTGAAGGAAGCCAATTAAGTGTCTTGTCTTCCAAGTAGAAAACAAATATAAAAATACAAGAATTAGAAAATATATATTTGGTAAACAAAAAAGAAAAAGAAAGAAAGAAAATCCCAAGGAATCTACAAAACAAACAAACAAACAAAAAACTCCTGCAAATACTGAATTCAGGAAGACCACATAATACAAAATAAACATATAAAAATCAGTTCCATTTCTATCTATCACCAATGAACAATACAATTTAAAATACAATAGGAATTATACTTATTCCCCTCAAAACCAAAATACTTAGCTGTAACAAAAGTTGTATGGGATTTGTATGATGAAAACTACAAAATGCTTATTAAAGAAATCAAATAGCTAAATAAATGGAGAGACATACCATATTCATGGGCTGGAAGATTCAAACATAGTAAAGATGTTAGTTCTCCTTAAACTGATATACAAGTTTAGTCCAAATTCTATTAAAATTCCAGCCAGGATTTTTATACATATTGGCAAGATTTTTCCTTCAAAAATTTGCAGAAAGGCAAAGAGAAAAATAGCTATGAAAAATTTTTAGAAGAATAATGGGTGAAAAATCAGCCTACCTTTTTTTTTCTCCAGCTACAGTAATCAAAACTATGTGGTATTAGTGGGGTGAGAAACATATAGATCAATGGAACAAAATGAAAACCTAAAAATAAATCCACACAAATATGTCCAACTGACTTTTGACCAAGGTACAAAAACAATTTAATGAAGAGGATAGCCTAATCCATTAAACATATGGTACTGGAGCAATTGGATATCTATAGGAAAAATAAATAGGAACCTTCACCTAAACCTCACATCATGTGTAAAAATTGACCCCAAATAGATCACAAACTTAAATGTATAATGTAAAACTACATTACCTTCTGTTAGGGAAAAAACAAGCAAAAATCTTTGAGACTTAAGTCTAAGCAAGAGTTGTTAGGCTAACCCTGATGAGTGTGACTCAATTGGTTGGGTCCCATCCCACAAAGTGAAAGGTAATTGGTTTGATTCCCAGTCAGGGCATATGCCTGGATTACGGGTTTGGTCCCTGGTCAGGGCGTGTGCAAGAGGCAACCAATCAATGTTTCTCTATCAAAAATGATATGTTTTTCCCTCTCTTTCTCTATCCCTTCCCCTTTCTTTCTCAACAACAACAAGAATTCTTAACGCTTGACAGCAAAGGCACAATTCGTAAAAGAAAAAATTACAAACGGAACTTCTTCAAAATGAAACATTTGCTCTACAAAAGACTGTAAAGGATGAAAAGACAAGATTCAGACTGAAGAAAATATTTGCAAACCATTTAACAAGGAATTAATACCTGGGGTATATAAATAACTCAAAATGCAACAGTGAAAAAATCAAAACAGCTAATTACAAAATGGGCAAAAGACATGAAGAAACATTTGTCGTTGTTATAGCAGTTGCTGGCAGACAACTTGACTTTAAAGACTATAAAAAATATATACAGATATAAACTTTACCTTATACTGGAGGAGAAACTGAAGAAGAAACAGGCTGGACTTTGGAATTTCTACTCATGGTGCCATTTAGGACTAAATAATCCAGAATGTATAAATGTTGAACTAATAACCTCTATGGGTAGAGTCTGGCTTTTCTCCATATTTCCACCATCAATCCCAGGGGAGATCTGGGCTAGAAATATAGAGATGATACTATGGGCTAAGAGAGAAGAAAATCTCTTCTCTCTTGGGGCATCTTGGGAATATTTAAACACCCCCTTACTGAGGTAGAAAGAGAGAAATCTCTTCAGCTGCTCAGAGACAAGGCTGGTCTTAGAAGCTCTGTCTTGGATGTAAATTACTGTGTGATACCATCCCCGCCCACCATGTTTGGTGAAGTTTTGTGGGAACTTGCAGCTTGGTCTCTGCTGTGCTTAGAGTTGAGAGGCACCGGTTTTTGCTTTGGATTGAGTAGCTAAAGGTACAGAATAGACCTCTACCCCCAAGACCAGGTCAAAGAGATGGTAAAACATCTTGTCAACCTCACGAGGATCACTGGCAATGGAGGCAGCAAGTGGTGGCTCTGCAGAAAGCCCAAATGGAAGAACACCGAAGACCTGCTCCATCCTGCACGTCCTCAAGAACACAGGAAAATATGTCGGAACCTTTGAGAGAGGGGCCAGTTTCAAGAAGTCAGCATAGTCTGTGACTATTCAGAGGAAATAAAATAATATTTTGAAGTCATTGGTTGTTGAGGCTGAGGCATTTTGGTTTCACTAAGTTAAGAGACAAGATCACTCTCCCCTTTTCAATAACACAATGTCTTTTCATTAGAAGCCTAAAATAGCAGGGTTTTTCTGTGCTCTTCCATTCCTTTGAAAGCCTACTCATAATTAGCTTCCCACAACTCCTCCTAGATTTCTTCCACCATTACTCATCATCCTGGTCTATTTGCGTTACAGATTATGATTCTCCACCCCCATTGGTTTCACCAAGTTTAGTACCATTTCGTTAAGTCCATATTGCAAATCCTTAGAGAATATATATACTTCTCCCTTATTACTATTTCCAATGCTTCCAAGTTAATCTGATTGTTCACAGAGGTTCTCAATATGCGGTCTGTGGCTATGAAGGTTAATGAATAAAGTTGCAGCAATCCATGAATTTGGATGGGAACAAATTTCACATCTTTATTTTCATTAACCTCTAACTGAAAGTAAACATTTCTTCTATTACTAAGTAAACAACAAATCACAATGAAATAAGTGGAACATAGTAGGTAGTTTTATATTGCATTCTAATTGTTTCAGATACCTCAAAAGTCATTTATGTTCATCACTAATTCAAATTATGGTAGTTATAAGATATGTCACTAGGTCTTAATATTTAATATGTTTATAATGAAGCACATACATCACATCACAAAATTTTTTAATATTGTGATAACCTTTTCAATATAATTGGTTTCTTCTGTAACCCTAGGTTTTTTATGCAAAAAAACAAAACAAACAAAAAAACCCCACAAACATTATTCTGAGAAGGGATTTATAGCCTTAACTAAACTGTCCAAGGGAAAAATAGCATAAAATTATTTAAAATTCTTTGAATAGCCAAAAAGTTATATAATTCAATAGCAAAAAAATATTAAAAACAACCTAAATCCCCAATAACAGAAGATTGGTGAAATAAATTATGATATGTACTTACTGTAGAATATTATACAGTCACTCAACAAAATGCTGTAGAAACTATTTAATAGCATAAATGGATAGATATCAAAAAATGCTATGTAAAAGAAAAGCTTGTACAAATGATCATTTTTATAAATATGTATACATATATACCTACAAAACAAATATACAGAAAATAGGTGTCAAGACACACAAAAATGTTAATGGTGGTTACTTATATATGTTGGGAACTGTTGGTAATCTTTTTATTTATTCTATTTAAGAATTTTCTATCATTGTGTAATTATCTTTGCAAGAAAATATATAAAAATTATTATTTTTAAAAGAAACGAAATACTAAGAAAGGATTCAAAGGGATGTATTATTTTTACATCTGATGACCTATATATTCATTCATTCATTCAACAAATAAACCTCAAGTCAATGGTCAATATTATAGAATGAATTAATGTTATTTATATGATCTACTATCATTATAACCCCTGGCTGGTTTGGCTCAGTGGATTGAGCGTCGGCCTGCGAGCTAAGTGTCGCTGGTTCGATCTTCCAGTCAGGGCACATCAGAGAAGGAAAACTCTGACTCCAAAAAACCTCTGCTGCCTTGCGGCATACCTCTTCAGGGGAAAGGCTAAGGGAGTAAACCCCGACAGAAAATCCGGAGCCGGAGTCCCTAAGGCGGTTTGACGTTGTAGTCAACACCGGCAACTCCTGCGGCGCACCTGAAGCCAAGCTGTATTGACTCCGTCTTTCCCTTGGATCCTTCAGCTGCGAAGAGAGGGGGCGTCTGCTGCATGGGCAACAGCAGACCCTCCATATCACCCTGCCCAGGCTCTGTAGCTTCAGCTTCACTGGAGAGGACACTCCAGCGTCATCGCAAGATGTCGATTCAACACGGGAGGAGACAGATACCGTGTCACTCCCGAGTCGGACTGCACAGCCATTCTCGGCGGTGCAGATAGACTCTTAAGAAGCTACACCATCGTCTCTCGAGACGGACGGCTGCCGATGACGCCGACGCCGACGACTATCATTATGGGGAAACATTTACCAGTTTTCATACAAATGATTTAACAGCTAAACCAGGAGAAATTTTAATCAAGCATAATGTATCAACTTTTTAGGCTGTGGGGACTAAAGTCAATTCTGTTTTTAGCAGAATTATCAGATAGTCATTCCTTTCAAAACTGTTTCCCATCAATCAATAATTTTGTCTCCAGAAAGTCCTTTTTGTTTTGTTTGTTGATTTGTATTTTTGATTTTTTAGTGTCTTGTAACAAAGAAAAAATAAATTTAGATCCCTTCATATAAATCATCCTATTAAAAATAATCATATTTCATTACAACATGTATTTCTGAATTCATATTCCTCAAGACAAATACTTCTCTATCCTCTATGATTGTGCCATAGTTCATAATTCTGAATCATACTGACACTGTAAAAAATATTTATTTTTATATCTGGGTATTTAAAAATGCCTAAAATACTCTTATTTGCTAACATTGTTAGCTGGAAAAATATAAATTTCAATAATGCTCCCAAGTGAAGGTGTTATGATTTTAAAATACAACTCTTCTAAAACTAGATATTCATCTAATATGCAAGATGTGACTATGGAGTAATTGGCCTGATATTACTGTTTTTGTTCATAAAAGCAGCAAAATTTACAGAAGAAATAAATGTCATCCCCTCTGAGCAGTCACCTTGAGAAACCCCAAACTGCGATGACATTTGCCTTTGCTCAGAACAACGCTAGGACCTCTCTTTTGGACTTGTATATAGTCCGTTCCTTTTTATTTGAAAAAAATATCTTTAAAGATGGCCAAACTATGTTCTTAAAGTTAGATTTGATTTTCATCGATAGCTAAAAATAATCTAGAGTAGGAGAAGGGTCCCTGGGTGCACCAGGTAGAAAAAAATGAGTGTGACAGAGCTCTGAGGGGAATGAATGTGAAACTCTCTATTAGGGGTGATATTTAAAATATTCACTAGGTAAGGCAGGACACACATGAATCATAACAGATGTCAGTAAAGCAATATCCTTGAGGACTCTGACAAAGAACCAGGTATTAACCCTTTAGTAGGTAGACTGTAAGACATTCTACAGTGTCTTATAGACAGGAAACCATAGCAATGGGAATAAATGGGCACTTGGAGGCTCCTGAGATGTGGCATTTGCCAACCTATAAAGGATATTTCAGATATTTTTAATGTCCACTGAATACTGGTCTTTCCAAAAAGTAAGGAGACCACTGCTATTTTTGTGCAGCCTGGGCACTGACTCTGAAGGCACTGACCAAAGTTGTTTGAAGGTGCTGAGAGCAATGTCTGTAATATTGGAATAAATGTATAGGATGTGAAAATGATTCTGAAGGGTATTGCTTATGCAAATATTTAGGTTATCTAAACTCATTAAGAATAGGCACCATGACTTTTTCATTTTTTCTCCCTGGCACCTAACACAATGCTTGGTATACAGTAGTTACTTAATAAATATTTGTTGAATAAATGGCATGTTTGTTAAAGAAAAATAACTTCAAAGTAAAAGTTCATATTAAAAGATTTTAAAAATTATTTTTTAGACCCATAAACTATCTTCAATTTATTGGAGATAATTCTAAAATTCTCTTTGAAGAGCGAAACCTACCAGTATATTATATTTCAAGATTCTTTGGAGAGCTGCCTACTTCTCTCTGGAAAGTAATCCTTTTCAATGCTCTTTTAATTATTACATAACTTAAAAGCCACAGGTAGATATGAACTTCTTAACATTCCTATTATTTCTAGCCAAAAAGAGTCTTCCTTTTAGTAGATAGTATTTGAGTCTTTCTGGAGGTTAGATCTACTACATTGTAGCTGTTGGCCATTATTTATCAGGCTATGGGTATCTAGTTCTATGTACTTAATACATCATTTACTGGTCCTAACAACCCTTTTGATAGCTGAGGAAACTGAGTCCCAGAGGAGCTAAGCAACTTCCCTATCTTTACACAGTTAATAAGAAGTGAAGATACATTTTGAATCCAGGAAACTTGATTCCAGAACTGAGTAACCTTGACCAACACAATATAGTAAGGAGCAGGAGCTCATTTATCTTTAGTCAATCAACAGGGTAGGACTTGAAAGATTTCCTGTACCTAAGTAGTAGCTTAAAGCTCCCATTACACTGACTCTCAAAATCTAGGTATTGGAAGGGAGACTGTTGTACAATCATCTTGCAAGTGTGTACTGAATACATATGATATTTAAGCACTGTTCTGGATTCTGAGAGGGCAGGTAGGGACCCACAGTCTTATTATGATTGGTAAATGTAGCACACAGAAACTTCCTCAAATCTTCCAGCATTCCTTTATTCACTACTACAAATGGGGAATAAACTAAATCTCTGCCTCCAGTTTGAATTCTGGATCCCAAGCAACTATCATCCTTGATGAACTGCAAAATAGACATATCTCTAGAAAGGAGGAGATCTGTTTTCTTCTTTCTGGATTCTCCTGCGGGAGTATTTGGTCTCTTCTGTCATCCTGTCCTTATAAGGATAGCAATAGAGAGAAGAGGAGGTGGTGGAGGTAAGGAGTGAAGCATATAGACTGCTTGGAACACAAGTATCATATAAACATTCCATTAACATGAGCAGGATTTTTCTGTTACTGCAGAATTACCCTGTATAATGCTGGTATTCAGAGCCAGTTCCATAAAGGCTAATTATTTCATATTTAAATTTTATGTTTTAGGAGGTGTTTCGAGTTATAGAGTGGCTGTATGTATTATCATAATTAGCACCAATAGAAACATTAACTGAACTTTGTACCTTGAATGATTAAGTTGTACTTTAAATGAAGGTTAATAAATAACCAAAGAGAAGCTATGAAAGAAGTAAACCTAGAATAGTAAACTCTATTAAATGTCCCAAGCAAGCTGTGAGATTTTTAAAAACCACTACTGTTTTCACCATAAATTATCTAACATATGCTGAAAGGTGGTCTGCTGTAAGTGGAGTTGGTGACTCCATCCTATCCCTGCCTTGATAAGATTTCAAGGTAAAATAAAGGTTTCTAAGAACCACAAAATAAAGAGTTCTTACCATTTTCTCCTAAACCCCAAATTCCCAATTTTAAAGTCATCCTAATAGTCTCAGTTTTTTTTCCTTTTTTTCTTATTTTATGATGCACAGCCTTTTATCTCTTTTCTGAAATACAGTACAACACAAATTTTTTTAAAGGAGCAAACAAACAAATATATAGATAAATCAATAATTGGGAGGTTCCATTTTTTCACCTAAAGATTTGATCCTTGTGAAACTACAACTTGCTTTGGGAGAGATCATGTTTTAAGCTCTGTTTAGTCATTTTCACTTAAATGTAAATAATTACTTGAGTCTTTCTTAAGAACAAATTTTGCTAGAAGGTAAAGTGATTTCTCCTCCTTTTCTAAGAGGCAAATGTGTCAGAACTGTCCCTTGCTCTGATTTTGGCACAAGAACAGGAATGCCTTCCCTTTAAAACTGAATACCAAAATCTTTCTCTCTCAAAAGTAAAATGCTGAGGTATACGTATCTTCTGTACTGTGAACGAGAAATCATATTTAAGTTTCAAATTTAAAAATAGCTTCTTTCTTATACTCCAAGGCAAATTATCAAGTTAACCATCCTATAGTCACATATCCATAAGAATAAAATGTTAAAGGGTTTTGTCAAAGGAATTGCAGAAAACAAGTCTCTTTATTTCATGGAATGATTATGATTTTTCTGATCCTTTAAACTATTTTTTCCCTTTAAGTCAGATCATCAGCTCAGACTTGCGATTTCAGGCTCAAAAATGATATGGAGCATGCAAAATGGACATTACAGCACATAATTCTGCTTTGTGGAAACTATGGCGTAATAGCCTGAAAAATAGCTTCAAGTCATAAAATGTGGTGCACTGACCCCCCAGAGAAAATTATGTCCACGGGTCCCGGAATGATGTCTGTTGTCCAACACCCTCACTCCACGTCTGAGCCCTTTTGCTCCATGTGGTTTTTTCCTTGGGGATCATTACTGGGTTTCATAATGATTAGTTTGTGTATGAAAAAGGAAAGCTCAAGACTATAATTTCATACATACTTAAAAAAAAACACACATAAAGGAAATTCAGTAGCGAGACGAGTAATCTCCTGGAGCCTGCTGTGACCAAGAGTACACCTGTGAGAAGGGCAACCTGATAATGAAAGCCTCGGCACATAAGGGGACAAACCACGAGGAGGAAGCTTTGTGTGCCTCTAGCTTAGGGAGCTCTGCTCTCCTGGTCTCCTGTTCAGACACAGAGAAGCAGACAGCATCTGTTAAACCCAATGATTATGAGACCATCCAAGGGAGAGAAGATATTTCTTTTAATTCTGGCAAGCACATACTTAAAGAGATAATTTTCAATAAAGGCCTAAGTGAAGGGTAGACTGAGGTAAAGTACAGCTGAAAGCAAAGCCCAGAGGTAAAAGTAGATTGAACAAAGAGCACCGGGAGGAGTTAGGACCACATCAAGAGGCAGGAAGGCAGGGCACTACCTGCTGAAGGGTTCTTCAGTTTTAAACCCGCAAAGGCTCTACAGATTCCCAAATCATCTCACTGCCTAGCCCAGAGAAAAGGAAAACCTGGCTTTAAATCCTGGGCTGGCACCTCAATCTCTGTGAGACTTTGAGCCAATTATTTAATAGTTCTGTGCCTCAGTTTCCTCACTGTGAAGAAGAATAACAATTAGGGGAATCAGTCCAAGAAAACACCTTCAATAGCACTTGGCACATAGCAATGGCTGAATAAATGTTAGTTTTTATTATATTCTTATCAACAGCCACATGAAAATATTACGTCCCTTAAAAAAAGTGTTGAAAACATGTTTTACTCCCTTCAGCTCTACTTAAAATTTAATAAACAGGGAAGCTACCTTCCTTACTTACTTTATTCCTTTGGTGAAATAAATTGATGAGGTTTCTATATTTTTTATTTGTATTCAGCTTGTATTCCTCTACATAAAAAAGGTAAATCCCTCAAAACAACAGAAAAAAAAAAGACCTGTATGTCTTTTAGATGAGTAGGTAAGACGTTGGTAGCCTGTGTTCCTCTGGGGACAGAAAATTAAGTGGTAGAAACTGGGAAAGAGACCTGTGGAAAGAAAACAGGAAAATGGCAGAAACAGCTGAGGGTTGGTCTCTTCTTAACTTGAATAAATGCCATTTTGCCTGATAAAGTCCAAATTGTCCTTCCCAACTATCTAATCTCAAGCTATAACAGAATAAAATATTGATGAAAATAAAAAATTATTTCAAAATAACTAAAGGCCAAATATAACTTCTCTTTCACAGGAATAAACATATATTTAATACCCTATTAAACTAATATGCTCTTTCAGACTGGAAAGAATGAGTCACCGATCTTGTAAATAAAAAATTTTGGCACAAACGTGTTATCTGTTTGGCAATTTTACACATCCATATTTCATAATTAAGTCCATGGCCCCTTTTCCTGGTTTGAATCTAGTTCCTCTTTCAAGCTCGAAGCAAATCTTGTTTTAAAAACAGGTCAGTGTTTTCAGTTTGCATTGATGTTCAGATAACTGGTTGTTTCAGACATAACTTTTAAGTAACCAATAATAAAACATGTGATATGAAGTAGATATTCAAATATTGATGCTATAACAAAATGCTATCTCTTTACAGGTTTTATAGACTCATTCATCACAGATGCTGCAAGACATTGGAGTTCATTTGTCTGTTTTCCAAGGCAGCAAGCAACTTAGAATTCCCTGGGAGGCTTATTAAACATGAAGATTCCTGAGGCACATTGGTAGAGATTCTGTTTTTACAGATCTAAGTGGAGTCCTGAAATCTGTATTTGTTTACAATACTTCTCAGGTATTACCCCAGCCTGCCAAGCTTAGAAAACAGTCAGTCCAGAACCCCTTTATCCACGTTCCTAACAAACTGTTACTCAGATGTGTTTTGAGCTCTTACAGAGGAAGCAGTCTTCATGTAGTTTGTTAACCTTTATTGGGAAGGTCTGATGGTCTGAAAGCTTTTGTTTACATTAAACTGAAATGGGTCTGGCAGTGACTTCCTTGCATAGGTTCAGTTGTGCCCTCCGGTATAACAAGGGTTATTATACATGAAAGCCCTTCCTGCATTTTAATACAGCTTTCAGGTCCCCACAAGTTCTTCTACAACCAAACAGGCAGTTTCAACAACTGCTCACACACCCTTTATCACTGAAGGTACCCCTGCACCCTACCACAGTATTTATAGTCTCTTTTCAGATCCCTTTTAGGAACTACAGTCCCTAAACCAGTTTATGAGCCACTTGACCCTGCAAAGCACATTGCCAGGGATCATATGGAACTGTACATAACCTGTAATATTGGTTCGCAAATACTGACATGTCAAAAAATGTCACTATGTGAAGAAATTGTCACTTGTCCAGGGTGACATGTGAAAATGACTAAGTTAATTTGATCTAAAAGACTGTACTTTCTCCCTATATTATGTCCTGCCCAGGTCCTATTTAAATTAAATTAAATTTTTTAATGAACCTATAACAATAATAGGTAGTTTGCTTGGTCAATAAGTTTGTTATACTAGGAAGTTAGCCATTGTATTGATGAGCCCTATTTCTTTTTTTTTTTTTTTTTCCATTCTTTTTTTTTGGTTTTTCAATTACAGTTGTCCCATTTTTCCCCCATTTCTCTCCCCCACCCAGCCCATCCCTTCTCCCGCAATCATATCCCTCCCCGTTGTCCATGTCCATGAGTCATTTATACACGTTCCTTGACTAAACCCTTCCCTTACTTATCCCCCTTCTCTCCCTCCCCCCTTCCCCCTATTGACTGTTATTCTGCTCTTTGTTCTATTTAGTTCTTTTGTTTGTGTTGTTCTTTAGTTTCCTGTATTAGGTGATATCATGTGGTATTTTTCTTTCTTTGCCTGGCTTATTTCACTAAGCATAATTCTCTCTAGTTCCATCCATGTTGTTGCAAATGGCAGGAGTTCCTTCTTTCTTTCTGCTACATAGTATTCCATTGTGTAAATGTACCACAGTTTTTTGATCCTCTCATCTACAGATGGGCACTTAGGCTGTTTCCAGCACTTGGCTATTGTAAACAGGGCTACTATGAACATAGGGGTGCATAAGTTCTTTTGAATTGGTGTTTTAGGATTTTTCGGGTATAATCCTAGTAATGGAATCGCTGGTTCAAAAGGCAGTTCCATTTTTACTTTTTTGAGGTAATTCCATACTGTTTTCCATAGTGGCTGCACTAGTCTGCATTCCCACCAACAGTGCAGTAGGGTTCCCGTTTCTCCACATCCTCGCCAGCATTTGTTGTTTGCTGATTTGTTGATGATGGCCATTCTGACTGGTGTAAAATGGTATCTCCTTGTGGTTTTTATTTGCATCTCCCTAATGGCTAATTATGTTGAGCATTTTTTCATGTGTCTATAGACCTTCTGTATGTCCTCTTCGGAGAAGTGTTTGTTCAGGTCCTTTGCCCATTTTTTAATTGGGTTGTTTGTTTTCTTGATGTTGAGTCATATAAGCTCTTTATATATTATGGAGATCAGTCCCCTGTCTGTGATGTCATTGGCAAATATGTTTTCCCATATGGTTGGTTTCCTTTTCATCTTGCTGATGTTTTCTTTTGTTGAGCAGAAACTCTTTAGTTTGATTTATTTTTTCCTTTATTTCTCTTGCCTTAGGAGATGTATCTGTGAAGATATTGTTATGTGAGATATCTGAAATTTTCCTGCCTATGTTTTCCTCTAGGACATTTATGGTGTCATGGCTTACATTTAAGTCTTTGATCCATCTTGAGTTTATTCTCATGTGTGGTGTAAGTTGGTGGTCTAGTTTCATTTTTTTGCAAGTTCCTATCCAGTTCTCCCAGCACCATTTGTTAAAGAGACTCTTCTCACTCCATTTTATGTTCCTTCCTCCTTTATCAAATATTAGTTGACCATAGAGGCCTGGGTTTATTTCTGGGCTTTCTATTCTGTTCCACTGATCTATACGTCTGTTCTTATGCCAGTACCAGACTGTTTATATCACAGTGGCTTTGTAGTATTGTATAATATCTGGTGTTGTGATTCCTCCTGCTGTGTTCTTCTGTCTCAAGATTGCTTTTGCTATTCGGGGTCTTTTTTGGTTCCATATGAATTTTTGAAGTATTTGTTCTAGGTCTGTGAAATATGTCATTGGTATTTTAATAGGGATTGCATTGAATCTGTAAATTGCTTTGGGTAGTATGGCCATTTTGATGATATTGATTCTTCCCATCCAAGAACATGGTATTTGCTTCCATTTATTTGTATCTTCCTTAATTTCTTTCTTCAATGTTACATAATTTTCAGAGTACAGGTCTTTTATCTCTTTGGTTAAGTTTACTCCTAGGCACTTTATTTTTCTTGCTGCTATAGTAAATGGTATTTTCTTTTTTGTTTCTGTCTCTGATATTTTATTGTTGGTGTACAGAAATGACTTAGATTTCTGTATATTTATTTTGTACCCTGCTATTTTGCCAAATTCACTTATTATATCAAGTAGTCTTTTAGTGGAGTTTATAGGGTTTTCTTGGTATACTATCATATCATTTGCATATAATGGTAGTTTTACTTCTTCTTTCCCAATTTGGATGCCTTTTATTTCTTTTTCTTGTCTGATTGCTGTGGCAAAGACTTCCAACACTATGTTGAATAGGAGTGGAGAGAGTGGACAACCTTGTCTAGTTCCTGAGTTCAGGGGGAATGCTTTCAGTTTTTGTCCATTGAGTATGATGTTGGCTTCAGGCTTCTCATATATAGCCTTAATTATGTTAAGGTGTGCTCCCTCTATTCCCATTTTTCTGAGTGTTTTCATCATAAATGGGTGTTGCTTTTTCTGCATCTATTGATATGATCATGTGATTTTTGTCTTTCATTTTGTTTAGGTCATGTATTATATTTATTGATTTGCAAATATTAAACCATCCTCGCATCCCTGGGATGAATTCCACTTGATCGTGGTGTATGATCTTCTGATGTATTGCTGGATCCTGTTTGCCAATATTTTATTGAGGATTTTAGCATCTATGTTCATCAGTGATATTGGTCTGTAGTTTTCTTTCTTTGTTGTGTCTTGACCTGGTTTTGAGATTAGGGTAATACTGGCTTCATAGAAAGAGTTTGGGATTTTTCCCTCTTCTTGGATTTTTCAGAATAGTTTGAGGAGGGTAGAAGTTAGTTCTTCCCTAAATGTTTTGTAAAATTCACCTGTGAAGCCATCCGGTCCAGGGCTTTTGTGTGCAGGGAGATTTTTGATTACTGTTTCAATTTCCTTCTTTGTTATTGGTCTGTAGAGACTTTCCACTTCTTCTTGATTCAGTTTTGGAAGGTTGTATGTTTCTAGAAATTTGTCCATTTCTTCTAGGTTGTCAAATTTCTTGCCATACAGTTGTCTGTAGTAATTTCTTACTATCGATTGTATTTCTGTGGTATCAGTCATGATTTCTCCCCTTTCATTCTGATTTTGTTTATTTGGGTCTTCTCTCTTTTTTTCTTGATGAGCCTGGCTAGAGGCTTGTCGATTTTGTTTATTTTTTTTGAAGAACCAGCTCCTCATTTTGTTGATCTTTTGGATTGCTTGTTTAGTCTCTATGTCATTTAATTCTGCTCTGATCTGGATGATTTCCTTCCTTCTTATTGCCCTAGGCTTTGTTTGTTGTTGTTGTTCTAGTTCTTGTAGCTTTAGGGTTAGATTTTTTTATTAGAGATTCTTCTATCCTTTTCAGATATGCCTGTATTGCTATGAACTTCCCTCTTAGGACTGCTTTTGCTGTGTCCCATAGGTTTTGGGTTGTTGTATGTTCACTATCATTAGTTTCTAGAAATTTTTTGATTTCTTCTTTGATGTCATTGTTAACCCATTCATTATTTAATAGCATGTTATTCATTCTCCATCAGTTTGGGTGTCTTTGATATTTTTCTCTGAGGTTGATTTTTAGTTTTAAGGCATTGTGGTCTGAAAAGATGCTTGATATAATTTCAATTTTCTTGAATTTGCTGAGGCTTGTTTTGTGTCCTATCATGTGGTCTAGCTTTGAAAATGTCCCATGTGCATTTGAAAAGAATGTATATTTTGCTTCTTTGGGGTGGAAAGTTCTATATATATCAGTTAAGTCCATGTGGTTTAGTGTGTTGTTCAATGCCTGTATATCCTTGGTGTTTCTTTGCTTTGATGATCTGTCTATTGTTGATAATGGAGTGTTGAAGTCCCCTACTATGAGGGTGTTGTTGTTGATGTCCTTCTTGTGGTCTTCTAGTATTTGCTTAATGTATTTGGGTGCTCCTATGTTGGGTGCATGTATGTTTATCAGTGTTATATCTTCTTCATGGATTGTTCCTTTAAGTATTATGAAATGTCCTTCTTTGTCTCTTTTTATTGTCTTTGCTTTGAAATCCGTTTTGTTTGATAGGAGGACTGCTACCCTGGCTTTTTATTCCAGTCCGTTTGCTTGGAATATTTTTTTATATCCCTTTACTTTCAGTCTATGTAAATCTTTTGTTTTGAGGTGTGTTTCTTGTAGACAGCAGATATGTGGGTCCTGTTTTCTTATCCATCCGTTACCCTATGTCTTTTAATTGGAGCATTTAATCCATTTACATTTAAGGTTATTATTGACGTGTATTTATTCATTTCCCTTTGTACCTCTGTTCCTCTCCTCTTTTTTTTTTTTTTTTCTTCTTTTTTCTTATAACATTCCCTTTAGCATCTCTTGCAATGCTGGTTTGGTGGAGATATATTCTTTTAGTCTTCCTTTGTCTGAGAAACTCTTTATTTCACCTTCCATTTTGAATGAGAGCCTTGCTGGGTAGAGTATTCTTGGTTGTAGGCCTTTGTTTTTCATTGCTTGAAATATTTTTGACCATTCCCTTCTGGCTTGTAGTGTTTCTGTTGAGAAATAGGTCGATAGTCCTATTGGAGCTCCCTTGTATGTTATTTGCTGTTTTAGTCTCACTGCTTTTAGGATTCTCTCTTTGTCTTGAAATGTTGCCATTTTAATTATGATGTGCCTTGGAGTGGGTTTTTTTGGGTTCCTCTTCATTGGAACTCTCTGTGCTTCCTGAACTTGTATAACTTTTTCTCTCATCAGGTTTGAAAAATTTTCTATCACTATTTCTCCTATCAGTTTTTCAATTCCATGCTTCTTTTCTTCTCCCTCTCTTATTCCGATGATCCTGATATTATTTCTTCTCATGCTATCCTGTAATTCCCTTACATCTTGTTCATATTTTTTCAATCTTTTTTCATTTTGCTGTATTGTCTGGGAGTTTTTCTCTACATTATCTTCTAACTCACTAATCCGATCCTCTGCTTTATTTAGTCTGCTTTTGACTGATTCTACTGTGTTTTTCAGTTCAGAGATTGAATTCTTCATTTCTTCCTGGTTCTTGTTAATAGTTTCTATGTCTTTCTTTATGCTGGTGTAGTTCTCTGCAAGTTCCCTGTAATTTTCTTGGAGCTGCTGGTAACTTCCTTGGAGGTTGTCATAGTTGTTTTTGAGGTTTTCGAGCATATTGAGCTTCTTCACCACCATTGTTTTCAATTCCGTGTCTGACATTTGGGCTATGTCTATTTCATCTACCTCTCTTTCTGGGGATTCCTCTTTTCTTTTCATTGAGAGGTTATTCCTGCATCTTACCATGTTGGATTCTTCTTGTTTGTTTTTATTTTTATTTTTTGGATTTGTCTGCTTTGACTTCCCACCTTTGTGGTATGAGATTCTTTATAGGAGATCTGGGGGTTTTAGTGGTGCAGTCTCTTTGATCTCCTGAGCCTGATGTTCTTGGGTTACCTTTTATGTCTTTTGTTTATGCTATCTGGTTATATTTCAGATGCTCTTTGGTAGGATCTTCCTTCTGGCTAGGTGATTGAGAGTCACTCTATCCACTTTGTCTTGAGTTCTTTTGTGGAGATGCTGTTAAAACCATAAACACACAGCCCAGGCAGGAGACCTGCACCCTCAAAAATATCCCCCACTCTCTATCCTGCTATCATCAGCCAATGAGCCAGTATTAATATAAATGTAGAGAGATTAGAGCTTTTATACTATAGGAAGAACAGATAAGAGTTGTTTTTAGGGAGGAAAAATATAATTTTTGAGAGAGGGGATGATAGATTAATAATAGTTGAGACTATGCAAGATAGTAGGTAATATTTACATTGCATATTAATAAAAATAGAAGAAAAGGATGAAAAAATGCAGAATACAGTAAGAAAGTGGGATCGTATAGTATTGGATTTATATAGTAATTATATTCTATTTATTTAGACTGAAAGGGAGGCTAAACTAGACACACAAACAAATAAACAACGATTAAAGAGGAAGGATGAGAAGGAGAGATTATATGAAACGAATTAGAGATATAGTTTTTTTGTTTGTTTGTTTCCCCTTTTTTCCCCCTCCTCTCTCTCTCTCTTCTCTTCCTTTTTCCCTTTTTTAAGGAAGGGGAAAAAAAAGAAAAAGGAATGTTCTTACTCAGTTCAGCCTTTGTGTGTCGTTTTCTTTTTCTACGTCCCCAGCTGGTCTAATGTGGCGGGTCAGAGGTTCTTGTTCCTTGCAGCAGTGGTGCACACCCGCAGTGGCTGGCACGGCATGCTCCGTTGGCGCCTGCTGGAGCCAGCTATGGTGCCTTTGCGCGCGTGCCACTGCGTGCAGGGCGGCCCAAGAGCTTGCCTCTGGCTTGTCGAGCTGTGCTCTGGGAGCTGGTCTCTCGCCTCCCAGGGTGGGGTCCAAGACATTTGGGCACAGTGGAAGTGAGCGATTGGCACCTATTGAAGCCAGGCCAAGGTCCTTCCACGCTCACACACCCGTGCGCATGCCAGGCAGCCTGAGAGCTAGCCTCAGTCTCACTGAGCCCAGCTCCGGGAGTTGGTCTCTCGCCTCTTAGGGCGGGGCCCCAGACACTTGTGCACAGTGGAAGTGAGTGTCTGTGAGTCGTTGCTGTCCACGGTTCCCGTGCTGATGTTTGTAGGGGCATGTCTGAGAAGCACCTGAACTTGGGGCTGTTCACCTGGGCCAGCGAATGAGGGCACTTCCCTATGCGCTCCCGCGCGACCCAAGGGGAGGGTTGAGGAGTGGATGAGCGCACCTCTGCGCCTGCACTCCTCAAGAATGTCTTACCACCCCCAAACTTCCCACCACTCTCCACAGTTCACAAGAGAAAAAAATATAAAGGAAAATTATGTTCTCACTTGCACAGCAGTATGCTGTCTCCTGTCCTTCCGCGCCAATGCCACTTGGTCCACTCCCGTCTCTGCCAGCGGGCAGAGAGCCGCTCTCCTCCCGACTCCTCTCCAGGGTAGCCTGTGGTCGCCAAAAAACCTTTGTGCACTTCCAGCCGCAGCTCGGGCAGCCACCCCAGTCAGGGATCCCATCTCATCCCTTTTTCCTCCACTATCCTCACTAAACAGGTTGTTCCCAGATGGTTTTTCTCTAATCCAGCAGTGCCAAGGCTTGACTCCTGCCAGTGTCCAGCTGCTCACTGAGATGTTCTGTCTGTAATTAGTCCAAACTGTAGACGGGTCTCGGGAGCTTGAAAGCGCAGCCTCCCCTCACTCCTCCGCCATCTTCTCTCTGATGAGCCCTATTTCTAAAGAGTTTTACCAGCCTCCCTTACTGATACACCAATGTTCTCTAACATAACTCTTAACTCTCGAGGACCCACCCACCACAAGATACAGTGGCTCATAAATAACTAGAATCATTAGATCATTAGGATCAACTGAGTTTTATGAAAATACAAATTCCCAAGTCCCACCACCAGAAATAATGGTTCAGTAGGTCTGAGGTGAGATTCAGTACCTGTATTTTTTTAAGCTTCCCGAATGACTCTGATGATCATCTAGGATTAGAAAGCACTTTCATAATGTGTATTTATTCCATGTGTCTCTTCTATGCATTTATAACTTAGTATCACCAGGGAACAAGGTTGATGAGGAGAGCAGCCATCTGGTCAAGGGTCTTAAAGCAGCGAGGCAGATCTTGACATATAAATGTTATCCTGCTCCCTCCCTTAGGTATGAACATATTTGCAATTATTACCTTTTCTTCCTCTTTCAGCCTTTCTGTTATCAGGCCAGGTGTCTTTTGCTTTAGGTTTAAACACATTTTCTCTACCTGCTCAACTCCACCCAATAAACTGACCCCAAACTCTTAGGTTTTATTAATACTCTTTTTAAAGCATAGCATGAAAACTAATATATAATAATCTTTATTAATATGGACACCAAATATAGATTAATACCACTTCAGATCACCTTCACGTTTATAGAGGCACAAGCACATCAATGTTATTTGAGGTTTGGACCAATCCTTACTATCTGGGTTCACCTAAATTCCAACAAGCAGATTTTCTTTGTCCAATATGTTTTGTGTTTAAAAATACAACTTCAAGTTACCACTTATTCAAGTTATACAACTTTCAGTTATAATTTGTATATTTGTTATATTATCTTTTTAACAGATTATATAATTTTTTATTCTAACATATTGGACCTCCTTTCCAGAGAGTATCTTAAGTAATGGGTCCTATGTTATGTAAACTTGAGAAGTTTACCTTCTTTTTCAAAGCAGAAGGGGGAAATATGAAGACTGGGACACAAAACACTTATGTTCAGCCTTGACTCCCTCCAACTAGCTATATGGTGTTACCATTCAGATATTAATTTTTATCTATAAAATATCAGGTAAAACTTTGAGATCTTAGAGCTCTAAAATATATGATCTTAGAATATGCCTTTGAAATAAGAGACACCTTCATTTTTATATCCTTCAAAGTACTCATACTCCCTCCATTTATCTATTAAACTTGTAACTTTAACTAATAAAAATAAATAACTAATAAAATAAAAAAGAAAGAAATATAACCTCTGTGCTGTCATTCAAGTAACTAGTAATAGATTTTTAACAGTGACAGCAGAGAGCACGGTGTTTCTTAAAGATTCTACTTGGAAGTGACTATAGTCACTCTTCAATTCCATTGGCTACAGCAAGCCTGACACTGTTGGAGTGGGACAAAGAAAATATAATCTTCTTGTACAAAAGGGCCCCATTGAAAGGTGCCTGCAGAAAAAAGTAGCAAAACTTTTAAACATAATGTAGTCTGTCCCATCCCCCATTTTGAACTCAGTTCATATGTACCTTTCTCCATTCTTTTAAATTATTTTCCTTGTCCTCCAAAATTTCTCAAATATGATAGTGCTATAATCATATCATTGAGTTTGTTTATGACCTAAAATGTAATTTGTCTGGGTCTGGGGATTTGAATTCATCTAAAATAGGTAAGTTATCATTTAGCTTCACTTATTGTGGATGTCAATGACCTCTTAATGCAACGATCTCTTGATGTTGCCAGCTTAAAGATTGTTCTTGGTATAGACAGAAGAAAAGCGGAAGTGCAGTGTTTGCTTTTAACATGATACTATCATTCTCAAGCAATAGACCTATAATTTTCATCTATCTATTTTCCTGAAAATAGCTCTAAAAATTGCTGCTGCTGTTTCTAGTGGTTTTTGCAAACCTCAGCTAATCCTTGGCTTTAACTCTCTTGAAACTCTTGTCCCATTCCTTTGTATTCTCCTTAGTTATATGTTCTCCCATCCAAAATTTACATAGCTATCTTCCAGCCTTATCAGATGGCTTACAGCGCAAATATGGCCAGATCCTCTAACTGCTCCCCATTTTCTTCCCTTTGAGAGCATTTTAAATTGTGTAGTCAGAAATTTATAATTCAGCCCTCCTCACCACCATGAAATTATATTTATTTTTTTGAGTCTTCCCTAAAAAAGTCATTATTTTTTAAAGAAAATATTTTATCAGCTATTATTTGATCCTTCACCTTTACTATATTCTCATGGCTTATTTTTTTAATGGTGTGATTATAAGAGGCAATAGAGCATGAAGGTTAAGCACTCAGTCTCTGGAGACAAAATTGAATCTTGGCATTTTTACTCATTAGTTGCTTCACCTTGGGCAAGTTACTTAACCTTTCTGTGCCTCAGTTTCCTCATCTGTAAAATGGGGACAATTATAGTATTTTCCTTATACTGTTATTATGAGAACTGAGTGAGTTAATATACGAGTATCTAAAGTACTTGGGATGTGCCTGATACATAAGCAATCCTATGTGCCTTTTATTATAGGGTCATACAGTTCAAGTCCCTCAGGCATGATAGTTTTTCTGCTTCTACTGAAATATAGAAGTTATAATTTCCCACAATCTTATATATGACATTCCTCTTTAGAATAATGCCCTTCAGAGCTTACTAAAGTACTCATCAAACTGGGAACTAGCATCCACAGCACGAGTATGGGAAAAGAGTTTGAGTTCAAGATGGTGGGCTCACAACTCAGTTCCACCTTCTTCCCGAGATGAGGAAAAAGAGTATAAAGAAATTCCAAAGGGAATGAAGCCTTAACAGAAAAGATAACAAGAGCGATGGATCCACAAATTCCTAGGAATGGAAAGCAAACAAGTGAAATGGAGCACAGGAGGCCACAGCACAGAACAGCAGAAGGGGGCCACAGTGAAAGGCAGAGCCTAACTTCCAGCTCAGAGAGGAGAGTTGTAGTAGGAGACAGTGGAAATAAGGGTGGGGGTCACTGACAGTCCTTCAGTGACATAGCTGCACTAGGTGGTCCTACATACACACATACAACACAACCCAGGACACAATGTTCACTCTTACAACATACAAACATCACAGCACAGACACATAAGGGAACTGAGTAAGCTGTGTGAAGTACAGGCTGCTAGGGTGAGCTCTGGTTTCCCAGTTCCTCACCTACTCACCCCTATGCAAATTCTGCAGATAATAAGCCCTACCTATACACAAAGACCCTTTAATTCAGGGAAGAGGCATCCTGGGAAAAGAAACTGATCTATAGAGCAGCCAAGGTAACCTGGGATAATCAATCTAAACATCTAGCCTAAAATAGAAACTGATAAGCAAGGACTACCAGACAAATGAGGAAGACTAACAACATTAAAGAGAAAGGTCAAGATAAGATCAGAGCCCTAGACCGAGGAGACTATAGTGGAAATGCAAGAAACAGGAAAACTCTTTTTTTTTTCTTTTCTTTTTTTAATTCTAATTAGCCCTGGAAGGTGTGGTTCAGTTGGTTGGAGCACTGTCCCATACACCAAAGGATCGTAGGTTCGACTCTTGGTCAGGGCACATGCCTAGGTTGTGGGGTTTTTTTGTGCAACATAAAATCTTAGGCCTATATACACCAAAAGTAATGAAATCAAGTCATGAAACCATGGACAGGCTCTATGAGATAATGTAAGCAGCCCAGGTGGGAGAGTGGATCACTGACTGGGCTAACCAAAGGTGAACATCATCCCTTGGGTAACTACAAAACATCTGGAGTCTCTTTCCAGAATCCAAGGCAGAATCTGTTTTCAGCTTGACTGAGATGTCAAGATTCCCACACATTAGTAGGGATCAGACTCTTCATTGGATGCCATCAAGCTCAGATTTTAGTATCTCTGTTAAGCTCTAACACTGCATTGGAATTCAAGGAGATAAAACACAATGCTTTTGTAGTTGTTTTCAACTTCAGTAGTCTCAGCTACTGAGTTACACTTTGTATTCACTTCAACAAAAATGACAGGGTGACTACTTTGTGCAAGGCACCATAGAAAAAATATAGATAAATAAGACAGATCCATTTTGTTTATCTCAGAGAACTTAGGAACCACTGAAAGAGAGGATTGTGCACAGATAATTTTAATACAAGACTGAACACAAGTAAATTGGAGCATAAAGAAGGAAGAGAGTGCTTCCAATTTAGGAATAAATCAGGAAAGACAGAAGAGATATCAGAAGAGAGCTGGGATACTGGGCCTTGAATCAATAGTATGCCTGCAGGGTAGTGCTGTGTTCAGCTGTGATTTGGGAGGTAATCTGAGAGCAATAGTATCTGAGCTATACCTGCTCCTGCAAAAAACAATGTTGGTATCTATAATGTGGGGTAGTTCTGAATTTCTGTCATTAAATGCTACTTTCATTCCAAATGCCTGGCTTACCCAAACATATTCTTTGGAAAATATGAACTGGTAAAGTATAAATCTAGCAGATTACAGAAGTTGTGTTGTGGTATAAGCAAACCAGAACTCACTTATAACACCAACTAAATCCAAAATTTCTGGGTTGTTTATATTTTTAATAGCATATCTCAACATGTATTCATGTCCGTGTGTCTACATTCTACCCTCAAATCCAGAAGATTAAAGAACCAGAGAATGTTAAAATTGGAAAGGACCTTGACTATTATTCAATATAATCCTATCATTTTACAGATGAAGAAACTAGGCCAAGATAGGCTAAATGTGACTTGCCAAGGTTACACAACCACAAGAAATAAAGCCTAGATTTAAACCAGGTTTTCAAATGCAACTCCAGGAGCTCTTTCTTTTGAAAGAAAAATAAAAGGATAGAAAAAAATCAAACTTAATAAAGAAATAAAAGTAATGTTTAACTAAGTTATTGGTAACATATCTAGAATTATCAGTTTTTCTGAAATAAATTACAACTACCCTTTATGAGTTCTACTTTTCTTGAGACTTTTTTTTTACTAGTTGTATAAAATGTATACATGTTGGCTACCAAAATATAAAATATTCTTTTCAAGCTATTTAAATTAATTTTAAAATTATTTAAATTAATAAATGATTACTAAAAATAAATAATATTGTTCTGCTAAAGTAGCCCAGAAAATGGTAATTAGTAAATCATCTGCTTATACATCATTTTTGTTTAATCAGAGCAAAATTAGGAAATATTTTAAAAATAAGTACTCTCTTGCTTTTATTAATATGTAGCTACAAGCATCATATTTTTTAAAATAGACCGCATTAAAACAGAGAATATTGTGTTTGCTTATGGCTATCAGCATCTACCAGCAGCTGTCATAGCACCTGCCTTAAACAATCTACTCAATAAATATTAACTGAATAAATAAATTAATTAATACTATATTATACTGAATTCTCTATCAGCCTTTGTATATCACACATTATGTCCAATATTTATATGGCCCAAATCTGAGAGATAACATTATCATTTGAATAAGTTCAAAACTTTGCCTCACCTTATTTAAAATCAGTCCATTTTTTCCCAAAGCAGTCTCCATGATTAAAGGTCTTCCTCTACACCCACCTGTAATTAAATCCTAAGTGATAGCCTGAGCCTGTGTAGAAGTAGAACATTGCTTTTCTGCCTTTCTTACATCAACCCAAAGGAAGCTTCCTGAGATGAAGCCCACACCTGACACCAGACCCTATTCCCAAGTTCAAGTGAGGACTAGCCAATAGTCTCTAGTTCAAATCAACAAATGGCTTCTCAATACGGCCATAAAAACTAATAACAGGTTAATTAAAAGACTCTAGAAATTGTGGAAGGAATTTATAACCAGGAGGACTGCTTGCCAGGATATAAAACATAGAAGTATACATCAGGAAGAGAAATTCACAAAGTTTTATCAAGGATATTAAGAACATCACTGAGGAAGTTAAAGATGGATACTAAATATAAAAGTTTTTGTTTTTTCGATCAGGAGGACTTCATTTAAACGTTATGCGTATGATGAACATAGATACTAAAATCCTCAACAAAATATTGGCAAAATTAACACAGCAATGCAGCAAAAAAGATCATACACTATGGCCAAGTAGAATTTATTCTGGGAATGCAAGGTTGGTACAAAACTTGCAAATCAATAAATGTGATTCACCACATAAACAAAATGAAGGATAAAAACCACATGATCATATCAATAGATACAGAAAAAGCATTCGATAAAATCCAGCACCCATTTATGATTAAAAAAATCTTTCAGCAAAGTGGGAATAGAGGGAACATACCTAAACATAATAAATGCCATATATGACAAACCCACTGCTGGTACCATACTCAACATGCAAAAACTACAAGTGTTCCTCTTAAGATCAAGAAGACACAAGGATGTCCACTTTCAGCTCTCTTACTCAACGTAGTACTGGAAGTCCCAGACACAGCAATCAGACAAGAAGAAAAAATAAAAGGCATCCAAATTGGAAAGGAAGACATAAAACTGTTTTTATTTGCAGATGACATGATATGACACATAGAGAACCCCAAAGATTCCACCAAGAAACTACTAGAACTAATAAATGAATTGAACAAAGTAGCAGGATACAAAATTAATATCTAGGAGTCAATTGCATTTTTATATGCCAATAACAAACTAACAAAGGGACATTAAGAAAACAATTCCATTCACAACTGCTTCAAAAGGAATAAAATACCTAGGAATAAATTAACCAAGGATGTAAAAGACTTGTACTGGAAAATTATGCAGAAGGAAATTGAAGAAGATACAAACAAATGGAAGCATATACCATGTTCATGGATATAATTAACATCATTAAAATGTCCATACTACCCAAATCAATCTATAGATTCAAAGCAATTGCTAACAAGACTCCAATGATGTATTTCACAGAATTAGAAAACATTTCAATAATTTATATGGAACCACAAAAGGCCCCACAGAGCAACATTGATCCTGAAAAAGAAGAACAAAGTTGGAGCGATCATGTTGCCTAATATTAAACTATAAAACCATAGTAATCAAAACAGCATGGTACTAGCATAAAAACAGACACACATAGATCAATGAAACAGAATAGAGAGTCCAGAAATAAACCCATACCTTTATAGTAAATTAATATTTGACAGAGGAAGCAAGCACATACAATGGACTAAAGATAGTTTATTCAATAGATGGTGTTGAAAAATTGGACAGATATGTGCAGAAAAATGAAACTAGACCACCTTCTTATACCACACACAAGAATAAACTCAAAATGGATCAAAGATTTAAATGTTAGAACTGAAACCGTAAAAGTCAGAAAAGAAAACATAGGCAGCAAAATCCTTGATATTGATCATAGCAATTTTTTATTGGATATATCTTCCCATGCAAGGGAAACAAAAGAAAAATAAACAAATGGGACTACATCAAACTAAAAAGACTTTTCACAGCAAAGGAAATCATCAACAAAATAAAAAGACAACCCACAGAACTGGAGAACATATTTGCTGATACATCTGATAAAAGATTAATATCAAAAATATATAAAGAACTTACAAAACTCCACACCAAAATAAAACAAAACAAAACGAAAACAAACTGAATTAAAAAATGGGCAAAGGACCTGAATAGACACTTCTCCAAAAAGGACATACAGATGGCCAATACACATATGAAAAGATGCTCAACATCAGTAATCCTCAGAGAAATGCAAATTAAAACCACAATGAGTTATCACCTCCCACTGGTCAACAAATCAACCAACAACAAGTGCTGGTGAAGATGTGGAGAAACGGGAAACTTTTTGCACTGCTGGTGGGAATGCAGACTAGTACAGCCACTGTGGAAAGCAATATGGACACAGCTCAAAAAATTTAAAATGGATCTGCCTTTTGACTCAGCTGTCCCACTTCTGGGAATATATCTGAAGGAACCGAAAACACTAATTTGAAATAACATAAGCACCCCTATGTTCATTGCAGTGTTATTTACAATTGTCAAGATATGGAAGTGGCCCAAGTGTCCATCAGCAGATGAGTAGATAAACTTATGGAACACATACATAACTAAATACTACTAGGCAGTAAAAAAGAAGAAAATTTTACCTTTTACGACAGTATGGATGGACCTGGAGAATATTATGCTAAGTGAAATAAGTCAACCAGAGAAAGACAAATACCATGTGATTTAACTCATATGTGGAATCTAATGAACAAACTGAAGTAACAACCAAAATAGAGACAGACTTGTAGAGAGCAGGGTGACAGCTAAGGGAGTAAGCAGATGAGGGTGTGGAAGGATTGAGCAAAAAGAAAAATGGACTGGTGGACATGGACCACAGTGTGGTGACTGTAGGGGGGCAGGGGTACAGGGGGACTAAATGGTAATGGAAAAAATACAAGAAAAAAAAATTTTAATGTTACACATATAAATAAGTTAACATAGCTCATTTTATCTTCCTCATCCTTTTATAGAAATGAGAATAATGTTTTGTTTTGAAAATTGGTGTTACTAAGTTTCTACAGTTGTTTAAAGAACAACAAATGAAACAGCCACTTCTATTCTAAGCAATGTTACAATAACCCTTAACTTGTCTATTTTAATGTCTGCATATTTATGTAATAACTATAAATGAAATATTACAAATTTGGTCATTTTTTTCAGTTATTTGTATATAGTCACCTAACATATAAAATTATATTTTCTCTTATTACTTATTAAATAACCAAAGCTAAAATATTAAGAAAAATAATATATTAAGAAGTATTAAATTAATAAAAATCAAATAGAAACAAAAATAAAAGCAAAGGAACAAGAAGCTATTTTCCTCCCAAATCAGCTTCTTCCACTGAGTCAGCAGTGATGCTCCACTTGTCTGCACCCGAGAAACAAAGACCTAGGTCAGTCATGTGACAGGGAAAAATGGCAATAGGGGTTTGCAAGTCTTGCAAACCTCCTAGGAATTACCTGTGGCACTTTGAGACCATATGGGCTCACTCTCCCTTCTGGGAGCTCGGCTGCACCTTTTCCCTCCCCTTCTTTTTCTCTCACAGGCACACATCTCCTAAACTCTAAGGGTCCCCGAAAGATTTGCAACTAGGGGAGCAGTGGGCAACTACAGCTCCTTCTGAGCTAACCGGCCCCTTTTCTCTGACTTTCCAGTGAGCTGACTGCAGCCCCACTTCGGCTCACTCCTTTCCCATAACATTTCTAGAGCTCCAAAGCAGCCTCAACTAGTCTCTCTCCTGTTGCTCCTTCTATCCTGGGCCTCTCCCTGTTTCACCGTCCCCAGCTTTAGTAAATGTTCTCTCAATATCACCTGGACTTGTGTTGTGAAATCTTTCCTGCGTGGAGTCCAGAACCCACACACTACCAACAGGCCTTAGGCAGACCTGCTCTGGCCTAGTCCCCAAAGGAAAAAAAAAAAAAGGAGAAGACCACTTGATGCTCTATGTTCCAAGTCCACTTCAGAAAGTGACAGCATCTCCAAAAAGGAGGCAAAGGACAAAGGCAGGCTTCGATTACACAGAAACTGGAAGCTCATCATGATTTGGCCACACCCCAGGAAGGAAAATTTCTGCACTAACTCCAGAGGATGAAAAATCTTGATATATAAATTTTGTATTTTTCTAACAAAATTGAATCAGGAACTAGAAGTAATCTGGAAAATTTTCGCCCAAATGAAGATTTTTAAGAGATTCTATCAGGGACTGAAGATATGACAGCTTGATCACTTTATAAATATAAGCATGTTTCCTGTTGTGAATAGTTTCAAAGATGCCCATGCATTCTTACCTGATGGCAAGAAGAGAAAACAACTACAATACGGTGTAAAAAGAAAAAGAAAAGGAGTATTCAGTAATAACTTTGTACATAGACATATATTAGCACATAAAACAGTTATCTTAAATAAACTGATCATTTTATTTGGCACCTTGGTTCTAGATGCAGTTTGGACTTTTCTGTACTCTGGAGGATAGATAGCTGACCTTTCCAGCAAGGTTAAAGAGGTCTGTTTGCTCACTAAGTTAATTCAAGCAGGGTTTACCTTTTCCTTCATCCACCGGTTGCATGGAGACATTACACTTTGACAATTTCCCTCAACTACAGTAATTACATATTTCCATTGCGCTAGTAACCTATTTTAACTGAAATTGTTAAATACATTTTTAAATTCTTTTCTAAAACATTTTTTACCTTATTTAAAACATTTTTTCTAAACATTTTCTTCAATGAGTCATTCCTTTTCTAGTCTCATTTTTCAAATTTTCTCTTTATTAACTTTTTTGTGCCCTTTTCTAAGCAGTTAAAGGGGTGGGGTCAGGGGGTTGGAAATAAGCAGAGAAAGTACATGACTTTCTGACCAAAGCATTTTACAAGCAGGACAAGTAAAAAGGGAAATAATGGATTTAGAATTGTGAAGGGTCAGTTCATATCTTCAAAATTAAACTTTTGATATTATCGCACAAGGAGGCTCTACATAGTTCCATAGATAAGCATCAATATTTATAGAAGACACTTATGTCACAACTTTAAACTGTGAAATTGCACCTCTTGTAGTCTACTATGAACAATTCTCATTTATATACACACATGTGTAGTATATATAATTTCTCAAAAATAATGAAATCAAACTGCATTGGAATTTTTTTTCAAAAGGGCTCATTTGTTAAATGGAAGAACATAAGACTATTATTTTTTGTAATCCTGTTTATAGGCACTACATTCTTAACTCTACCTAAAGCCTCAAGAAATACAGCAGGAGGTCTTTCCAATCCTTTGAGACAAGCTGCTCACAGATTATAACAAATGTGTTATAATTCTAAACATGGCTCATGACAGAGAATTCTGTATATCACCTTTCATTCTCTAGCAGCTCTAAACCGCTTGTAATTCTCTAAACATGGCAAACTCTCTCTCATGCTCCTGCACGTTGTTATTCCTTCTGTCTCAAATACCCTTCTCTACCTTATTTCTCTCTCGGGAGTTAGTGCAACTCTGCCTTTGCTGCATGATTTGACTACTCCCTGCATTAATTCACCTGCAATGTACCAGGCACTATGCTAGATGCTGAGAGAGCACGATGAAGATGCTGCATCGAGGTCAAAAGAGGTACCTTGGCAGAACTTTTTGATGGGGGTCAGGAAGAGGGTCAGGGGAAGATTTCTGGGAGGAAGTAAGTGCAGAATCAAAATGTGAAAGACAAGTAGTATCGAAGAAAAGAAAGGAAGAGGAGAGGGCATTCAAGATAAAAACTGTAATAAAGCAAGGGTGGGAAGCATTAGTACTGACTGAGAGGTAAATATGCCATTCAAGGGAGTTTAGACTTCTTTTGTGTGAAGGTAATGGGGATAGTTTTAAGCAAAAGAATGAGATAATAAAATGTACCTTTTAGAAAGTATAGAGATCTGATTGGCATGAGCAAAATTGGGGCAATTAGAAGAGATTTGTAAAGGAGATCACATGTATTATTACTATGGAAATGAAGAACATGGAAGAACATTGGAGAGAGCTGAACAAGTTAGAATGAAAAGATTTGGTGATAGATTGGCTGTAGTGCACAAGGCACTGCAAGGAGTCAAGAGGGAACCCCAGGTTTCTCTGCGTTCTTACTGGTGTGAAGAATGAAATTTCATTGAGATCGGGATATAGGAGGAGGAGCAAGAGATGAATGGCTGTGTTTTGAATCTGTTATCAGGGAAGACCTATGAAATATCCATGTTGAAAGGTATGTGTTCATTCTTCTATGTGTCAATTTCCTTGTTATATTATCTCATGTTACCAAGCTGGGATTGTCTATCTTCTACCTCTGACTTTTTTCAGCAGGAAGGACTATCCAAACCAAAAACCTTCCCTTGAGGCTACCCTCAACCAGCCCATATTCACTCTGACAAAAAAGGTTCCCCATTTTCCCTCTCTCATTAGAGCAATACTAACTCAGAAGAAATATCCTCCAAGAAGTGAAAAGTCTACCAAACCTTCCAGAGGAAACAAAAACATGAATTGGAGAAAGAAAGGCTATTTTCCCTCCATTTTAATAACACCCATTTTCAAAGGGACCACTGTTTCAGAAGAACTGAGTACTTTCTAAGGTAAATAAATAGAATGAATGACAATCTTGTTTAAGATTCCAACTTATTAACAGAAAAGACATGGAGACTTAAGAATCAAAAATAAATGTGCCTTTAAAGATGACCTGGTAGGCTTTCTACCTGCCAAGAATAAAGTTTAAGACCTCATAAGATCTGTGTTTTCCCAGAAATAGTATGTTATATTGTTAATGATGGGCAAAAACATTAAACCATAAGGGATCCCACCCATAATTTTTGTACTCTTAAGGTAGGTTTTACAATGGTGGTCTGAAATAAGAGAAATAATATCAAGACTCAGCTTGAGTTATGGATATTAGGTCTATGACTTCATCCTTTGGAAGAATGTTTCCAGTTCCTGCTTTTCTTTTCAAGCATGTATATTTGAGATGAATGCTTCTCATATTTGAATTATATTTCAGTAATCTTGGTTGTGTTGATATACTAAAACAGAAATTCACTTTTACAGCATTTCCCATAATATATATTTTAGTTCAAGTGAGCTTTTCTAATGAGGAGTTTAGTTATTCTTTCAATAGCTTTAGTTATTCCAAATTAGAGGATGATTTCTGAAGGTTGTTATGAATCAACATGGCAATGAACCGTAACAAGTGGCAGGCCCAGAGGCAGGTGAGCCTGCCGAAGAGAAATGGATGTTGCCCTCCACATTCATTGACTTGTCTGGTTTTCATATGACAAATAAAACAAACGAGTTAGGTTTTACTTTTTCTAAGGGACTTTACATGATTAGGGTCAGAAACTCCACACCCTCCCACATACACACACACACACACACACACACACGAAAACTTCCCTGAATTTATAAGGGTGTGCTGACAATATGCCACAGTGATTTATTTCAAAGGTGCTGGCTATTTTTAAAAAAACTGCTCAGAGACTTTGCTTTTCCCTAAACTTGGGAGGCTGGTTCTAGTATATGCACAAATTCAGCTTGCCATATGAGCAAAAGTGAGATCATACGGGTTGATGCTGGCAGAGTCTCAGAGAGTGTAGTAATTCATGCTGTCAGTTACTATCAGTAGCAATTTGCTTCTGGATTTGCTTCTGGTGAGCACTCATGTGAGCATTCTGCACAAAGAACCAGAGTGCAATGTGCTCTTGGGTTTCAGGGACTTAGGGCAGTTTCACATAATCAAAAGTACCATGTAGTTTGCCATCTCGCATTTTGTTTTAAAGAGACAGAGGCTTAAAATTGGATTCCTTTCTTCTCTCCAAAAACAGGAAGTTAATGGCAATTTGGAACTACCCTTAGAGTAATCCTGTTGGCACTTCAGTGGAATCTAACCTGTTGGTAAAATGTAGTTGTTGTTTTTAACTATTCAAATGTAATTCTACTGTTTCTACAATATTAATAATAAAGTTGCTTAATCACAAAACATCTTAGATCCAACTCATGTATGTGACCTGCTCTTAATTACTATAGAGCAAATACATTGGGAAATGAAGTTTCCATGAATGGGTAAGTATTTTAATAGCACATTCTTCCAAGCTGAGTATGATTTCCAAAAAGTTCTATGGTAGAGAATTTTGGATGCTGCAGTCCTAAGCTTAGTCGCATTATTAAAGAATCTCTGCAAAACAATATAATTTCACTGAATTCCAAATAACTTTAAAATATCACTAGCACTCTTGCTACCAGTCTATCTACCACCAGTCCTTTTCTAATTATGGCCCTTTTCTATTTAATACTTACTATTGAGAATCCATGGATTAAGAGTTATGGGGTAATTCTGATCAGAAGAGGTTCAGGACAAAGGCAAAGACAGTCTTTGTGTCTGAGGAATGGTAGTTTAGTTTCACAAAATCTGAGGCATAAAATAAAAACAACCGGCATTTATTTTACATTCTTCTTACTAAGGGCAGCATTACCTATTAAAGCAGTACTGCCAATCATTTTCATAAAATACAAGTTCATCAATTTGTCAGAGAAAATCTCTCCTAGTGTTTAACCTCAGCATCTATATCTGCTTACATATTATATGCCAATGCTTACTGCACAATCATATCTTTATATGACAAATATAAAGCATCTTTTACACAAAATGTCAAATGTGTTGTCACCAGTGCTATAACAATCACCTCATGGGAAAGAGGGCTGCTGTGGCTGACCTATAATTTATGTTCCTTGCCTGGAACAGAAATATAATATTTTTGACTTGTTATTTCTTATAAAATCATTGCCCATTCCCATTACTCACATTATAATACATTCTTAAATATAATGTGAGTAAAGATCTGTGGTCATGAAAGCAAATAAAATGATGGTGAGGGTGGCATAGAGATATAGTTATTAAAAACTGGTTAAACAAGGATACTCCTAGCATTTCAGAATGGCTCAAGAAGCAGTCAAAGACTGTTGTTGACAGACATAGATTGTATGATTCAAAAAAAGCCCAAAACAATAAAAGGCATTGAAATAAAAGTTGCTGTAAGTCTTCCCTGGATCAATCTGTGCTTACAAATTAAAAATCCATGACTAACCCTTTTGATAGTCTCTCCTCTCTTCACTTAGTCATAAGTCTTCCAGGATATGGACTGGATATGGGTGGCTGCCTAGGTGCGGTAGGATCTTATTTAAGCTCTAGTTTGCATTGTTAGGTCAGTTTTTGTCTTCAGGTTTTTTTGCTTTTCACTGGCATATATTATGTTTCAAGAGCTTTGTTTTCTTTTGTACCATTTTTGCCCTGGGAAAACTAACAGTCAAGATTATATATGGGACTAATGGGAGACTTTCTTAATCACATCTATTCTTTAGATTAGTGTTTATTATTAGTTATGTCCCAAATCCACCTGCTTGAGTAAAGAAAACATTGAAAATAATCAGGTCATCTCATATTCAAAGTCTTAGAAAAGGAAATTACAATTTTTAACATAACACAACCAGGAAAGGGAGGGGGCCAATTGCTGGCATATTGGGCTAAAATTTATTGAACTCAATTCTTAACTGAAGTTCTCTTTATGAGTAATGCTGTTGGCAGACAGTGTCATAATTCTCACGCGTAGTCAGCCCCCTTCTGCCACAACGCTTCAGTGTGGTAGTCCATGTAGTCCATGGTGGTACCCCCCCCCACACACACACACATACTTGGTATCTGAACTGTGCAGCAGGAAGATATTTTAGGACACCAAGTCTTTAGAGCCAGAGTATGCTTTTGTCTTTGGGGAGTTCTCTAAAAGGTTTTTTCCAAACTCATAACATCCATGGTCAAATTAGGACAGCCTTCTCAAACTCAAAAGAACATCCTTTGGGAGATTTGCCAAATCAAATCCTATTATCCAAATTATAAAGCAGGAGGGATCTTAGGAATCATCAAGTTCAAGACCTTCCTTTACAGATGAGATAGGCAGGGCCTGAGGAAGTTAAGTGGCCTGCTGCTGATCACACAGACGGACAAAACCGGATGAGACTCCAGGTTTTTCTGAGCCAAAATGACATTTAAGCAAAAGGTTCTATTGTAAATAGAGAACTTTTTTTTTTTTTCAATTATTGACAGTAACAGTTTGTGAATCTATACAGAGAGGGAAAAAACATAAACTAATGAAACTGTAAATAACAATTAACTGTTTAAACAATCCAATCTACAATAGAAGGTTTCTCACAAGGCAATATATAAGAAATTTCCAAAATAACTGTATAAACAATTTTATCACATACATAATATATTACTTTAGTTGTAAATATATTTAAGACTTAAGTAGTCAAATAACTTTATGGATAGATGAGTTTGACCAAAAAGTTTGGAGCCCTTTGCTATAGGCAATTAAACCCAGTGATATGCTGTTTAAAGACACCATAGAAATTAGGTTTGAGGGGACTGTGTGCTCTCGTGGTCCCCCAAAAGGGGCTTTGACAAAAAATGTCTCTGAGGAACCCCAGGCAATTCATCAAGTAGGTAACCAGATAGTGAATAATAAACTTATTCATCATTATGTGGTTTGAAATATTTTATTTCTTCAATGCCTGTGTGTTTAATTATTTCTCCCAAATTTGAGCTCAAATTCAGGGACTTATTTGAAGATGATTCATTACTTAAATTACATATAACTTTTTTCCTCACTATCTAAATTACATATAACTTTTTCTTTCCTCAAACATTTGTACATTTTCAAGACATCTACATTATTTTTCTAAATTAGGTGGAAGAGATAGGATCATTCATAGTATACTAAAGAGATGCATATGATTGTAGGCAATGAAGTCATCGGCTGGAGAGGGATCAAGTGAAATCAACAGAAGGGAAATTTTGTGACCTATGTTCCTTCAAAGACTCAAGTAGGAAAAACTTCACACATTCCTGTTAGTTCATTTTTTAATAATTCTAGTGCTGCCCAGGGCTCATACTATCTTGTGAGTTAGCCCTAAAACCATCGTAAATTTAAACAGTAATATACCAATAATAAGTCACAATCTTGCCCTAATTAAATGGATGCCTCCTTATGGCTTCAGTAACCAACTCCGTAAGCTGGAAATTCAACCCTTTGGGAGTGAGTAAGCAGTGTGTCAGTAATAAGTAAGTGAAGACTAGGGCTTAATGCTGGAAGGCTCCAATGACCAATATGGTACAAAATATATTAAATAATATTTACTTTTCTCATGCATTAAAATGTCAAAAGACTCCTCCTTAGGTTAGTAGATAGCTGCTGCTCTCAGCTATTCCATGTCCCCTCCCACATCCTTCAGTGAAGTCTCTCCCACTGGATCCTTTGTGCCTAAATGGGTAATGGCTGGCACAACAAGGCTCACCATGACTCTGGGGTATAAACTGTCAGATACTTTGAATATTAGCACTGGACAGAAGCAAGTTTCAGAAGCTATGTGGAGACCACAGGGGACCTAGGATTGAACAATAAAATCCTGTGAGGGTCTTACCCAGCTGGAAGAGTAGGAGAAATGAATTGAGGAGAAAGGGGACTTGGCCTGAGACTGGGGCCTGGTATGGGACATTTCAGAGAGAGGCAGGGATGTAGGAGAGAGTAGTGGGTCCCTCCGTGACTGTGGGAAGTGACTGCATGCCCAGGGCAAGAACCACCTAGATTTCTTCCTATGTACACCTCTCCCAGTTCTGACTAATGCCAATTCAAGAATTTCTATGAAAATGTATGTTTATAAAGGTCTGACAAAAGCATGAAAGAGAAAATAATGTCTTTATTTTTTAAACTTATATTCTTAATTTGGCCATCACCATATTTTCCAGTATTTCCCTGTAGTCTGAGTTTGTTATGATGGTATGGAAACAAGCACACATACTTCTTGTTTAGAAATGTACAGCCAAGCCATGTGTGATGGGCAGAGACCATTCACAGCTCTGGGAGACAGGCCACCACTATCCCTTACTACTAGTCCCTGTCATTCCCTCTTCTTATAAGGAACTACCACTCAGTCTTTTTTGTCACTAGAGGGGTACAGTGGGTACAAACAGTATGTGAGACTTTAAACTTAGATATAATGCTGGTTCTGGTCCATAACCCTTATCCACAGCACCAAAAATTTAAAAGAAAAAAAAGAAAAGATTTCCATTTGGCATCAGAACCTGACCAATGGGGGAGAAGAAATCATCCTCCCATGCAGAGGAATTCCAAATAATTTACAGATACCCCACACTTTAGGAGGGGAAATACAATTCACCATTCTATAAGTATGGGTCATGCATAGCAACTTCTTTCAAAAAAGGACAGAATGAAAAGGGGAAGAAAAAAGTAGTAACTTTATAGTAAGGGAACCTGGCAAACACTATAACAGCCAGAGGATGAAGGTCAACATCAACAGTAACAAGTCATGTTGATAGTATGTACACTTCAGAAATGATGATGATGGCATTTTACCACCCTGGTCTTCCCCCAAAACTCATAACCCTAATCTAATCATGAGACAATCATAAAAAAAAAAAAAATTCCACAGCTGACCAGTATGCCTCAAACTGTCAATGCCATAAAAAAACAAGAAAACTTTCAGAAACTGCCATAGCCAGCAAGAGTTTATGGAAACATAATGACTAAAATGTAAAGGAGTGTCCTGGATAGAATCTGGAAACAGTAAAAGAACAATAGGTAAAAATTCAGGAAGTCTGAATAAAACATTAACCTTAGTTAATAATATGTATCAATATTGGTTCATTAATTGTGACAAATGTACCATAGTAAGGTAAGATGCCAACAATGTAGAAAACTGGGTACAGAACATATGGGAACTCTCTCTAGTATCTTTGCAATCTTTCTGTAAATCTAAAATTATTCCAACATTTAAAAAGTTATTTTACAAAAAACCTGAACTGACATGAGACTACATATGGTCTTTATCACACATTCATTTACCAGGCTTTGCTATGAAAATATTCATGTGTGATAACCTGGGATAACCTGGACCTCCCTCAAATATTCCAGGTGCAATGCAGTGTGTGGTTATGCACTGAAAGTGATTTACCCTCTCCCACTCCTGCTTCTTCACACTGGCTCTTCCCTGTCACTAGATGAAAATCTCCCACGGATCCCATGGCTATCCTAGTCACTTCCTGGTCATAAACAAATATTTTCTTGTCTCGGGTGCTTCTATTATCAAAACTCCAAACCTAAGTTAACCTGCAATTTCTCCTTCCACCAGCTCATTTTTGCTTCAGGCTTGGAAGTTCATCTGGGAAGGCAGCCTTATCAGCTTCCTGCTCCCTTCCCCCTTCCATCTTGCCAGCTAGAGGTTTGGGCCCTTCCAGGTTGGGTCAGGAGATAGATAACAATAGGGGAAAATAAATCTAACTTGTCAGATGTGGCTGCAATCTGGGGGTGGTGCATCTGCACTAGCCAGACACCCAAGCTTCCCAAACCTGCTCTTGATGTTTTTCAGGGCTTCCTATCATGGCAGATGTCTTACCCACAGCTATCTTGCTGGGCAAGGTTCTTTCTGGTTGGTGCCTTAAGAATTTCCCCTCCTACTCAGCTGCCTCATTCCAGAGGCCCATTTTTTTCAGTCACCTCACCCCTCCACATAGTCCTCCTTGTCAAGTTGCTTTCAAGACTACTCAGCCTGCTCTTTCCTCAGAGTCAATCCTTGCCCATCAACGCTGAAAGTACTGGCCATTCCCAATACAGCCACCTCTTCTCTCTGCTGCCTTCCTCATGCCACACCCCTACCCTCATCCTGGTCTCTGTCTTGAGATGCCTCAGAAGTCAGTCCCCGAGTCCCGAGACTCCAGGAAACACAGGACAGTGCTCTCTGTCTCAAAGAAATCTCCTAACTAGGTCTGAGTGAGGGGACACATAGCTCTTCCTGGAGGTGAGGAGAACCGCACAGCATAGTGACCACTCTCCTCAAATAAACCCTCCCTATCATACACTTGAACCTCCAAGAACACGAAGCCTTCTCTTCAATGCCCTGGAGTGAATAATGAGTTCAGGCCGGCAGAACCAGTTCTGAGGTACCCTGTCTGCAAATCCTGCAGCTTGTCTAGCACCTCAAGTTAGAAAGCCAAGGAACTCGACACCTACTCCTTTGTTCATTGGTGCCTCCGCCAGAAACTGAGACAGAGATATCCTGTTACTCTTGTTTGTGGTCAGTCCCACCACTAAGCTATAAGTTCCAGGGGACAGGGACCTTACCTCTTCTAGTCACCAGGGTATCAGCAGAACCTAGCAGAATGCGCTGTACAGATCCCCGGTGGGTGCTAAATAAATATTTCTTGGAATAACTAATATATAATAGAATAAAGATAGTGATGCAGCTGTCATTGAACTGAAAAGGTGGGAAAACAAGGTGAGGAGACTTTCATATTAATCAGGAAAATATCTGATCTTCAAATAAGTTACCTTGTGATTCTTTCCCTTGAAAAAACCTCTTGAAAGACCTAAGTCTAAATCTTAGAGCTACAGTTTTCATATTAAGGAAAAAAGTGCCTGAGGCACAGACAGCAAATGCTTACACAAGAGTTAACAGATTGGATGCTGGCGGGTGATGCTAATATCAATTCTTTGTCTAGACATGCAAAGCTGGTTCTGCTGACACACTCTCTCAGAGGTTTTTTTTTTTTTTTGCAGGATGTGAAACTGGCCTCTGGGCCAGTGATATTCAGAAATAAGCTAGGGCATCTGCAGGGAAAGCCCTCTAAAGGGACTCTCACCCTAATGCTTTGCCTTTGATGATTCTCACCAATGTCCCTTTCACAGGGGCAGATGAAGAAATGGGGAGGGGCCATTGTATTTTAATGAGCTCAATGCCACTTCTTCCTATCGCTTGACAAAAGGATGAGAGGAGAGAAAGAAACTGAAAAAGCACATTTCCCCATACTCATGACATCGCAGACCAACCAAGTGCATGGGGGTGAGGGTGGATATAAGAGCTGCTACCAAAATAGCATAACAAGCATCCTCAAAAGACTTCTTTTGTCCATCATTAAGGTGCTGTGGGTAGAACAAGGCAGTTTGGAGATCAGTCTCCAACTCTGGGAAAGTGGGAAGCAGAGCTATGAAGAGAGCCTGGCCTGCAGGTTTGTACCTGTTCCACACACTCAGGCACCTCACAGCCAAGCCTCATTCCCCAATTCCCTCTGTACTCTTCAGCAGAACTGATGACAGAGAGAAAACTGCAGATGCCAAGTCAGAGCCAAGGAAACTCTCTCCTAACAATTGTACTTAAAAATAAATCTTTAAAAGAATGAAAATTTTGGTAGGATTAAGATTCACCGAAGGATGATCCTTCCTAAGACAAATATTAATAGTTTCAAAATTCTACAATAAAAATTTAGATATCAGGGAACATCTACTCCAATGCCTCACATTCTACAAGTAAGACGCTGAGGTTCAGTGACATGACCAAGGTCTCACAGCTCTCACTAGAACCTGCTTCTTCCAACTGTAGCATTTTGCTCTTTCCACAACATTTTGCAGTCCTATGTAAACTCAAGGCTTTCTTTACCATCCCAGGCAGTAGTAGATTACAGCTGCACTTCTGAGATGAGTGAGATAACTTGTTGTAAACAGTCTCAATTTTTCTTTTTTTTTAGTTTTCATCTAAGAAGTGTCTTTATTTCATTTCCGTCCAAAGAACAGCTTAGGTGCAACAAGTTAGTTCCATCTCATCACTCAAAGAAAGGTGTGTGTGTGTGTGTGTGTGTGTTGTGTGTGTGTGTGTGTGTGTGTGATGCTGGACTCTGTTATGAAGGCTCCTGGGTGAGTGATATTTCCACAAGGTCCTCAGGCACTCAGAGGACACACACAATGCCCCATGTATCCTTAAGCTCCCAGGTGTATGTGTGGTGATAGTGGGGATTGGGGGTGGCAAGTGACTAGTCCAATTTTTATAAATGCCATCACTCTACTGTTCTAGCAAATACTAAAATAAGATAGTATCCCTGCCTCTAGAAACTTAACTTCAGAGTTACACAAGGCTTTGCCCTGCACATATAAACTAAAGGTTAATCTTAACTTTTCCTGACTCACCAGGATGCTTTGAACAAGTCACAAAATTGTTTCTTCATCTGTTCAATGGGAAGAGTAATGCTGACCTGTCAATTTAAAGAAGCTGTTTGTCTGGTAGCTAATAAATAATTGTAAGGAAAAAAAAATCTATAAAGATTCTAAGTATAAACTGAGACCATATAACTAAAGCATCAAAGTGCATAACTCAGATGCTTTCTAATAATTGTGACACAGTATTTCAGTTGACCAAACAAAGGCATGCTGCTAGTCAAGCATGTTTCTACAGAAAATGTGTCATTAACATATTATTTCAACAGATCAAAGGTGTTAATTAAGTGTGCATGATTTTAGAGACAAAATTGAAATGGAAATTTGCCTCAAAGCTACCGAGACTGGGTGTGTGGCATATTCCTAAGGTTTTATCTACCAGATAAAGTCTTCCCAACAGCAGGGGAAACCAGAGTTGCTTTCCCATGACCAGAGTCTCTATGTGGCCAGAAATCCTGCTCACCAGTGTCAATTTTTGTGAGGGACCATAAGAAAAAATTTCCAGGAAAAGGTAGACAGTACCAGTAAGAAGGAATCTGATGAACAAATTAAACTGTGCGTTGTTTCTCTCTGACAATATTCTGTACCATTTTATCTAATATTTAGCTAATGGTGGAATTTATATGGATGAGATAAAAATAAATTTTATTCCTTTGTTTTAAAAAATGCCCATAAGATGATTTTAAAATCCTGATGATGCCCTGTTGCCAATTGACATGAGCTGTCTAGACTCCAGCAGCATAATTAATCACTTCAGCAATTACCTAAAAAATTATGTGTTTGAGAAAATCATTAAAGAAAGAGATGGTGTCTTATTTAACCAGTCTTTAACAGAATTACAATGGCCTGATAACAAGTGCTTACCAAATAATTTGTAATGGGAAAAAAAATTTTCACAGAAGATTTTACTTTAGAGATTAGTGATGTCATTAGGCACTCACTCTGTTTAATGCCACACAAAAAATTAGGACTAAAACCATAAATTACTCATAAAAGATAACATGTTTTAAAAGAAATAAGAATGCTGTTTCAATAATTACTGCTGCAGGTGGTGTATATATGGTTTTGATGGCTCATAGGACTCTTTCCACTTCCAGCTTTGCCTAATCACAAAATATGGAACATTAAAGTGAGTTGGGTGCTGGAGCAGAGATAGTTAGGACTCGTTAATTATCCATGCACTCTCCTACATTTTCCAGCTTCCTCTGCACTTAGGTTGAAGTCATGTGACTAGTTCTGGCCAACGGACTCTGAAGGAAGGTAAGCTGTGTCATTTTCTGGTTAAGGTAGTTAAGAACCAATATGCCTTGTTCATCTCTCTCTTCTTTGCCTCAGCAACACTGAGGGCCATGTGTTCCAGATGCCACACTGCCAATACAGAGGAAAGTGTCTGATTCACATTTAACTTTACATAGGCAGGACTAAACCTTTCTTGTGTCAAGCTAATGAGATTTCAGGGTTAACGTTGTAGCACTAGGATAAATTACCCTGACAAACATAAAGGCCTCATATTAATGTGTTCATGATGGTCTCAAACTCACATTTATACTACTGATACTAACCTTTTAAAAATACTATTAAAGGAAAAATAATATATTTCCTTCTTTTCTCTTTTTGTTATTTTCTCATCTTATCTGGCCCTGCACAGTCTAAGGCAGTGGTTCTCAAAGTGTGGTTTTGAGCATCACTGGGGGTTAGTTAGAAATACAAATTCCCAGGCCCTGTCCCAGGCCTGTTTTATCAGAAACTTGGAGAGGGGCCCAGCAATCTGTTTTAGCACACCCTCCTAGTAATTCTGATGAACACTCCAGTGTGAGAACCAATGGTGTAAGGTAACTTTTCCTTCAGCCCACATGGAAGGGATCATCACATAGCCAATTTTCCCCTTTATATCATATGCATTCAGAAGATACCTAACGCTGAAATTCCTAGTCTTATTATTCCTAGCCTTTATGTTGGTTAATTACACACATATTTACTATAGTAGATAAACAATAACCACAAATTTTTTATTACTGGCCCCACTGAGAAGTGAAGCCTATTTCTTTACCCTCTTGAACAAAAGTTGGACCTGTGACTCTTTCAAGCCTGGCCTTCAAGAGGACTGGCAGCTTTCACTCACTGCTTACTTTTTTGTAATTAATTAATTAATTAATTTTTATTGTTGACACTATTACAGGTGTTCCCCATCCCCCCACCCCCTGTTGCCCACTTCATCACTTCCACCCAGACCCTGTCTCCCTTCCTCTGGCCCTCACACACTGTTGTCTGTGTCCATGGGTCATGCCCACATGTGCGTTGGCTAATCTCTTCATCTTCTTGCATCCAGTCCCACCCACCTTCCACCCCTCTGACAGCTGTCAGTCTGTTCCATGTACACATGCCTCTGGTTCTATTTTGTTCATTAGATTCCAAATATAAGTGAGATCATATGGTATTTGTATTCTTTTGACTGGCTTATGTGGCATAGCCTAATAATCTCTAGGTCCATCCATGTTGTTGCAAAAAGTAAGATTTCCCTTTTTTTACGGCCACGTAGTATCCCATTGTGTAAATGTGGGGACTTGATTCTCCTCCAGGCCTCCTTTGAGGAGAATCAAGTGCCCTAGCTGACAGTCCCAGATGAGCTAACATCTGACAGACAGCATCAACTGTCCACTAACTAAATATGCCATCTTGGATGCTCTGGTCCAACTGAGCCAAGGTAGCTGTAGTCCCAGATGATGTGAAGCAAAAGAACCACTCAGCTGAACTCAGTCATCCCAGAGAATTAGGAAATGTATAAAATAATTGTTGTTTTAAGCTACCAAGTTCAGGGGAAATGGAAAGTTATGAAGCAATAAAGAATCAAAACATTCACTTTCATTGTTTTTCAAAAGTATCACCACAATAAAATTTCAATTGGTTCTGTTTACTCAAAATTCCTTTTTGGCTTAGACTAACTCTCATGGCTCCTTACTGTATAATGGCCTGTTCCTGATATGTCTCTCTCCTTTAACTTAGCTTTAACAATAGCCTTAAGTATATTCTCCATCCTCAACTCTGGAAGCTTGCAATAATTTATCTAACTATACCACAGGCTTCAAATGGAGATATGAGTCTTTTTTTCTCCCATACCTGTAACTGTTAAGGAGAAAGAAAAACAAATAGAATCAGGCAGTTGATAGTCTCATCAGAGAAATTCAATAGAGGTTAGTGAGACTTTGAAACCTAAATAAAATTTTCCTTTCCACATTCACCCCAAAATGCAGTGATCAAATATGATTAGAACCTAGTTACAAGAAAGTTTAAGTTTCAAAATGATACTAGTTTTGAGTTGCTTATTGAAAAAGACACTTGCAAAATCAAAGAAAACTAATACAAAGTGGTCATGTCTATGAATTAATGGCTAAAGACAGCTTCAACTAATTGACTTTCATAGATACCTAACAAAATTTAGGAATCAGTTATTTGAAGTGAAGAATCAAAAGAAAGCTAAGCATTCAAGATATCAGTAGATGCCCAGAAGTTATAAATAGCAAGGGATCAATCTGGCAAAGATCTTTCACCCAAAAAATGATCCTGGGCAGTAAGCTCTTAGATGGTGAGGAGCTAAAGATATCTTCAGCTCTCAATCCTCAGGTTCCAACACAGTGCCAGGTGTATAGTAAGTGTTCAGTTAATGAATGAATGAATGAATGAATGAAGAGTCATGACAAAGGCAGAAGCAAAAGAAAGCAAAATGAAGAGGAAGAAGCAATAAGCAAGAATTTCAAATATAAATCTCTGCAGGAATAGGCATCAATGATCTTTTTCACAGGTGCTTTCTCAACTACAGAGTTATGATACATGAGCAACAGGAATATAGACTTGGTCAGCACACATGAACAGCAGCAGCTAAACAGGCCCTGCAACTTTTAGCTCCCCAAGGCAAGTCAGACCTGGGCAGACAAGAAAGAAGGTTTTTAGCACCTTAAAAAAATGGAAAGGGAAGGTCTCACATCTCTTCCTGGCCAATCCTCCACATCTTTGAGAAAAGGGAGTCAGTAGTCATGTCATAGAAAGAGGGATCATGTGGAATTAAGAGCAATTCAGTTCCATATGCTCAGAAGCCTCACTGTATCTGGGATATTTAATGTGACCACAACTCTTGATGATAACTTTCAAACATTAAAATGTCACTAAAAGGGACAAATCTTCACTTCAGTCATATGCTAGTAGTCATGGTTGAGGTTTGCTGGCATTAAGACACCTAATTGCTCTTATTGTTTTAATTTCTTCTCATTATTTAATTTATGTAAGTATATTTGTTATTATTTATTTTCTTATAATATAATTCTGAGAGGCTATCCTATCAAGCATATGTACAAGGTCTGTCCAGAAAGTACCCAGCCATGTGATATGAAAAATAGAGACATTTATTGAAGAAGGTTCAAAAAAGATTATATATAGGACAATGACGCTTCAGTCCCCTTCAAAGTAGACACTTTGGGACCTCACACAGTTCTTCCAGTGTCTCTTCCAGTGTTCAAAACACTCTGCAAAATCTTTTGTTGGAATCGCCATCAGTTGACCTATTGCATTTTCCTGAATCTCATCGACAGTCTGAAATCTCTTCCCTTTCAAAGGTGATTTTAGTTTTGGGAAAAGCCAGAAGTTACAGGGTACCAAATCTGGGCTGTATGGGGGCTGAGTCACCTGAGTGATCTGATGTTTTGCCAAAAAATTCTCCGCAACATGTGATGCATGAATGGGCACACTGTCGTGATGAACCTGCCAATCACCAGTTACCCATAGCTGCAGCTATTTTCATCATATTGCATCTCTCAACTGACAAAGAATGTTGAGGTAGTGCTCCTTACTAATTGTTTGGCCTGGAGGTGTCTACTTATGATGGACAACACCTTCCCAATCAGAAAACACAATTAACATGGTCTTGATCTTGCTTCAACTTTGCTGCACACTTTTCTCAACCATCTTTGAAGCATTTGTGTCATGCTTTTATTTGCACTGTGCTCATTGTATTGTCCCCAAAAGCCATCTGAATTATCCAAATAGTTTCTGCAGAAGAATGTTCAAGCTTAACACAAAATGCGATGCAAATTTGTTGCTCTACTCACTCACTCATTTTGAATGCAACAGTCACACAATACACAGGCTCACTCAGTGGAGTCTACCAGCTCCACTGACTAGTACAGCGAAGTCATCATTCATGCATGCACATTTCAGTCCACTCTCCTTGGCTTCCAGGTCACATTGATGTCACACAAACCATTCTCGTTATATTAACAATGGCTGGACTTTTTCCAGACAGACCTTGTATATAAATTAACAAACCCCAAATATCTGATCACCTAATTATTTCTGAATACCTTCTGAAATACAAATGAGTATAAATACACAGATAAATAAAAATTAAACAATAATAGTTCAATAAGTCAAGCTCAAAATCTGTTGTCCCACAGCATCCAAACCAAGGCCCCACAGATACTTAAGGTTATGTATACTTGTCATGTTTTACAACACATAAAACCATAGTGTCAAATTTTGGAACTGTAAGAAAACTTTTCTACTAGCTAGTCCAAATCTTCATTTCACAGACAGAAAAGTCAGAGGCCTATAGAGTTGAAGTTTGGACTTATTAGAGTAAGTGGTTCTCAAACACCATTGTTGATGGACAGATTCATCCATTCAATAATCATGCCCTGAGCAGGCAACAGGGGACCAGGCACTCTACCTGCTGTGGGGAATACAAGGATGGAGAAGTTGGGTCCTGCACTCAAGGTACTCTGTTTAGAGATAAGCCCACCATGAAACTGAAAAATGCAATTCTGGGTCACAGCTTCTGTAAGAAAAGTTAAGTGGTATCACCAACAAGATGGCAAATTCAACTGAGTCAGGGCATGAGAGTGCGAAGATTAGTTGAAGAAGATTTCTCATAAAAAGAGATTTTAACCAGATATTAAAAGTGCATATGTGTAGGACACTATCTTCACCTTAATGGAGTTTAAGTCAATGCATCAAGCCTTTTCACAGGTCTGACAAGAAGTAAAAATTGTGTAGAGTTACTGCTTATAAAAGAAAAGTCATGCATGTGGTTGAGTCATATGGAAATTAAAATTGAGTCATGCTGTTATTACATTCTCTTATACATATTGTCTATAAACACATCCAATTACTACTTACTATATTCATCGAATTGTATAATTTTCTTTTACAACAATTTACCTTTAAGTCATTAGCCGATCTTTATGTTGGAGGTGTGGGAAAGGAAACCAGTATGTCCGTTATTGAAACTCAAGACATTGTAATGTTGACTGATATTCCTCAGAGTCTGGCAAGTAAGTCAGAGGCACCAGAGTGTCATACTTCAGGGTCTATACTTAAGCCACTGAATCATACTGTCTCTTGGAAATAGATCTCCTTTTGGATGTCAGCATGGATAAGATTAGGTAATAACACAATAACTAGCAAGCAGTAAGAGCCAATTAGTATGTTCCTCATGGTGGTGTTTTGGAGGCACTTCATTTTGAAATAGAAATTAGAGATTGCCAAATCTCATGCAAGTCATGTTTGTTCCTGTACTAGAACTGAATGATACAAAATTTTCTTGAGTAAATTTTAAAATATTTTCCTGGTTGTAGCTCTACCACATCTCTTCCCACATCAGTGCATTAAAAGTGATACAGCTGAAACCTCACTGTGGGTTTCAAAAAAAGAAAATAAATTCAACAACAAGTAAAAAAAGGAAGTATCAACATAATATAGTTTAACATTCACAAGTTTCAAAGTTTGATAAGAACTTCAAATTCCCACATTCTGCTCAGAGAAAAATACTATCTCTTTATTTAATCTGGCTCTTATGCTGTCCCTTTCAAAATATGAAGTAAAGTGATCTGACAATTTTATGCTCAATTTAGTCTTTGTAAACAATAAGAATTGCACAATTCAAGTTGATATAGTTGATTTGGGAGTCTACATTGACCAAATTAACTAGATTATTGCTAAGTAATTCTCCTTTGTTTTTTTTTTGTGGGTATTCTCCTAAGCATGGGAATTTATGGGATGCCCTTGTAGCCATAATACAGGACAACCATTTCATTTGATTACTCAAGTAGTCAAAATTTAAGTGTACACCTCTCAAAAAACTCAACTTATAAACTGACCTGATACCTATGTCACACACTCTCCTACACAGCCTCCTAACATGAGTGCACATGGCCCCTCAGCCTGTCACAAGGGGGCCAGCCCCACATGCCCCTGGGTCATAGGGCTATAAGAGAACAGGACTCAACTATCACAAAGCATCATCTCCATAAATATGACAACTCAATTCTTCTTCACAAACTACAGGGCTTCTCAGGAGAGCACAGAACAAAATCAACAATAACAATTTTGAACAGAATTTTCAATAACATGGCTATACATAGCAATAGACATTTAGGTTTTACCAAGATGAAACATTTCTAAGACCATTTGGTTAGGTAAACTGGGATGTGGTATGGGTGGCTGCTGCTCTTCTTCAGGTAGATAAGTTATGCCCTACCTACTTGGGATTGAGTAAAGAGCAGTGCTTTCTCTATTCTATGTTAATCAAGTCATGTTTTCTAGAGGAAAAGGAACTTTCTGCTGGTGGCCACAGAAAAAGCCAGTATTGTGGAGTGTCTATGTTTCTTTCATTTGAGTGAAGAGTGGGTTTAACTGAAGAACCCCACCCATCTCTAAGCAGCAAGAGAGGTTCATTTGCTATACAGTATCTCCAACCACTTCAAGAAAAGCCAGAAATTCAAATTTTGCTGTAAATTCTCCTGATTTATTTTAACACCAAGAGAGCAAACAAAATAAGTTTATACTTAGTTTAGACCACTGCCTACTGGTTTAAGATACCTTGCATACACAGGGATTCTTATTCATTTTGTTATTCATGCACTGACTATATATTTATCTGATCAATTCTTATATATTTATGATCATCCCTATAGTAGTTCAATCTTATATAATTTTCTTGATTCAGCTGGTTATACAGTCTCACTATATATTTACTAAAGAGAATCCAACTATGAGTAAGCTAACATTTCTGACATTAAAGGGACACAGCCTAATGGTAGCCAAGAGTCAGGAGATAAGTAGAGTGTGTGATATTGTATGTAGAGAAATGTATTCAGGATAAGTAGGGATGAATTCAGGGGGTTAATGATGGCAGATGAGGTTGAAAAAACCCAGCTAGCTAGGCCTTACATGCCATATGATGTGGGTACCAGCAGTTACCACTTACTGAACACATAAAATGCAACAAACCCCGTGTTTGCAACCCACATACATCATCCAGTTTAAATCTCACATCAATTATTATGATGAAGGGACTATTACTATCTCCATTTTATAGATGAGAAACCTGAAGCTTGGAAAGGTCAAGTAAACTGTCCAAGAACATGACTGTGTGTGGCAGAGTCAGAATCTGGGCTCACAACATCTGTCTGACTCCAAAACCTGAGTTTTCAGCCACTATGATATTGCTAAGGAATTTGGATTTCAGCCTATACCTAATGGAAAACAAATGAAGCATCTTAAGCTCACATTGTTCTATTCTGTTCTTACAAGATTCTGTGAGTGAAATAATGGAAACTATGATTACTGTATCATATCTGGAGAAATCAAGAAAGGTTAAGCAGTTTAAAGCAAAGGAAACAATGGATTCCTATCACCCTTCTGGGCCACTGTCTAGCCTGGGACTCATGCTGGTTTGACATGGTTGGCAAATATTACTTTCCAAATGTTTGGTATGCTTTCAATAGTCACACTAATTCAAACTCAAAAATTCCAAAGCACATTCCCAAGTAAATCTTCTTCCAGGCAGCACCTTAGATATTTCTAGCTAAGTGGTTCCCAATTTGTAATGTCAACCTGAAAAACAGAAAATGAGGACAAAGAAGGACAGCTGTCATCAGCTTCTTCCCCTCACCAACTCTGTGTGTGTAAGAATGACAAATCCCATTTGAATATCAATGATGAAATAATAGTATTTTTTCTCTTGTGTACTAGTAACTCATTAATAACATTTCTTGCATTGACTTATAATTGCTGTAAATTATTTAAGCATTCAACTTTTCAGTTTATAGTCACAACATTTTATTCATTACTGTGAAAGTTTAACCCCATCAAGTTTGCCTGCAACAAAAATTTAATACCCCTTCTATTGTTAAGGTCAAGGCTAATAATTAGAAGGAGATTACTCACCTATAACATAGGTGGACCTAGAACATGACCAAGATATTTCTCTGCTCACAGAAGAAACAGTTGCATAAATGGAAATATATTCTGGTCACTTTTGTTCCCCAGATATATCACATCTAAGTGCTTTCTAGAAAAAATACAGTAACTCTCTCTACAAAAGATAAAAATAGTAGCAACCACTTGTTGAGAATTATAAATATGTTACAAAGATGCTCTGAGGATGGTTTAATACACCAACTTTATCAGAGGAGGAAATTAAGGCTTATCGAGCTAAAAGAATTTTTCCAAGATGACTAGGAAGTGAAAATCTAGAAACTGAACCCAGAAAAACCTGATTCCTAAACCCATATACTTGACCACTAAAAAGTCTTAAGCATAAGAGAGAGAAATAAAGGAAAAATTAAAAAAGTGATAGAAAGAAATTCAAGGTTTATCTGAGACCTTATCTAGGTTGATCTTGGGCAACAAGTGTAAAATGTGTATATGGCAAGAGATAGAACAATATATAAAGACAAATTAGAGAACTGAGATAATCTATGACAGACAGCAAACTAGAAATAGATGGGAACTTCTTGAAACTGATAAAGACCACCTACAAAAGACCTACAACTAACGTCATACTCACTGAGAAGAAACTGGATGTTTTTGCCCTTAGATCTAAAACAAGACAAGGATGCACTCTTTCACCCTACCCCCACCCCATTTATCACTGTCCTAGAAGTTCCACTTAGTACCATAAGACAAAATGAGAAATTAAAGGAAACAGATGAAAAGGAAAAAATAAAACCCTTTATTTACAGATGGCATGATTGCCTATATAGAAGAAAAAATCAGGAACAACAATGAAAAGCTCTTGGAACTAATAAGGGAGTATAGCAAGGTCACAAGGTATCAGGTCAACATACAAAAATCCATTGCTTTCCAGTAATGATGGAATTTGAAAAATTTTTTAAATGGCATTTACAATAGCACCAATAAAAGTTATATATGTGTACAAAATCTATATGTAGAAAACTACAAAACTAAAGAAAACAATTTTCAGTCTAAGTAAATGAAGAGAAACAGTCTGTGTTCATAATCTGAAACACGCAACCTCATTAAGATGTCAATTCTTCCCAAATTAGTCTATGGCTTTAATGCAATCCTAGTCAAGCTCCTAGCAAGCTATTTCATGAATATTGCAAAACTGATTCTTAAGTGTATACGGAAAGGCAAAAGACCTAGAATTACCAACACAATATTAAAAATGAACAAAGCCCTGGCCGGGTTGCTCAATTGATTAAAAAGGCATCCTGTGTATCAAAAGGTTGCAGATTAGATTCCCAGTCAGGGCACATACCTGGTTGCAGATTCAATCCCCAGGTCGGGGCATACATGGGAGGCAACTGATCGATGTTTCTCTCTTACATCAATGTATCTCTCTCTCTTTAGCCCCATTCTTCTCTCAAAAATAAAATAAAATTAATAAACATATTGTCAGGTAAGGATTAAAAAAATACTTTTAAAGAAAAAAAAGTTGAAGGATCGCCCAATTTTAAGCTTTAAAATCAAGCTACAGTAATTAAGAGAGTGCGACATTGGCAAAATAATAGACAAGGGACCAGAGTAGAGTGTGCAGAATAGGCCCACACAAATAATATCATCTAATGAAGAATTGATCAAAGGCAATGCAATGAAAAAAAGAACAGTCTTTTCAACAAATAGTACTGGAACAATTAGATATCCATAATAAAAAAGAAATTAAAAAAACCCCAGGGCCCTGACTGGCGTGGCTCAGTTGGTTGAGCATCTTTGGCAAAGCCAAAGATTGCTGGTTTGATTCCTGGTCAGGGCACATGCTTGGGTTGTGGGCCTGGTCCTTGGTTGGGGCACCTGCAGGAAATCAGTGTTTCTCTCTCACATTGGCATTTCTCTCCCCATCTTTCTCCCCCCCACCCCTAAAAATAGATAAATAAAAATTTTAAAAATAAATGAAAAATACCTTGGGGGCAGCAGACCTTACACCTTTTACAATAGTTTATTCAAAAATGATCATAGAACTAAATGTAAAATGCAAAGCTATAAAATTTCTTAAAGAAAACACAGGAGAATATTTGTATACTTAGGTATAGTGATGAATTTTATTTACATGAAAAGCACAACTTATGGAAGAAGAAATTGGTAAATTGGACTTTATTAAAATTGAAAACTTCTACTCTGTAAAAGACACTGTTAAAAGAATGAAAAAACAAGTCAAAGACAAAGAAAAAATATTTGCAAAATACATAATCTGTTAAAGAACTTGAATCCAAAATAAGCAAAGAACCCTTAAAATTAACAATAAAAAACCAAATAGCCCAACTAAAAAATGGGCCAAATATTTTAAGACACTTTACCAGAGATGGCAAATAAATATATGAAAAAACGCTTAACATCATTTGTCCTTAGGGAATTGCAAGTTAAAACAAAAATGAGGTATCTCTACATACCTATTGGCATGGTTAATTAAAACCCAAAAAACTTGAGCTGAGCGTAAGACGGCTCAGAAAATGGAAGAACCAGGCCAGGCGCCACCGCCACGACCATTCTTCCCTGAGGCAGCCGGATCTCCATCTCTCGGGACCTTGGGGTTCTACCCGCGCTGGGAGAAGAATCCTCGTATGGGAAACACCTGGATTCTTAGTCTCTGCGCCCTAAGCCCGGACAACCAACTGACCTTTTTAGTTTTGTTTTCTCCAGAATGTCCTATATACAGTAGTTGGAATCTATGTAACCGTCTTAGATACCTTCTTTCAGTTAGTAATGCGCACATTAGGCTCACACACGTCTCTGCATAGCTCGGTAACTTATTTCTTTTTGATGCTGGATAACATTCCATTGCCTGGATGTATTCCATTTTACTTGTCTTTTTACCTATTAAAGGACATCTCGGTTATTTTCATATTTGGACAGTTATGAATAAAGCCACTGTTAACATTTAAAAAAAAAAACTGGCAATACCAAATGCTGGCAAGAATGGAAAAGAACTGAAATTCTCACTCACCGCTGGTGGTTATAGCTACTTTGGAAGACATTTTGGCAGCTTCTTACAAAGCTAAACCTAGTTTTATCATATGATCCAATAATTGCACTCTTAGGTGCAATTTACCCAGCTGAAAACACGTGTCCATGCAAAAACCTGTACATTAATGCTAATAGGATCTGTATTCATAATCACCAAGCTGGATGCAGCCAAGAAAGTCTCCATTAAGTAAATGGATAAGTAATCTGTGATACATCCTCATAATGAAATATTTTTCAGTGATTAAAAAAAAATCAGATCTACAAAACTATAAGAAAACGTGTTAATCTTAAATACATATTGTTAAATGATAGAAACCAGCCTGAAATGACTGCTTACTCTGTGATTCTAATTATATCTCAATCAGGAAGATGAAAAATTAGTAAGATGGTAAAAATACCAGTGGTTATGGAGGGAGAAAAGGTTGAATAAGTAAAGCACCAAAAATACTTTTGGACATTGAAACTATTCTATATGTTACTGTAATGGTAGATACATGACACTATGTATTTCTCAAAACCCCGTAGTCTTTTCAGCACAAAGAGTGAATCTTAATATATGGAAATTTAAAAAAAACATAATTTAGGAGGTCAGGGGATCTCAGGATGGAATGAGAATGTGGCAAAATAATCTAACTGTATTACATATGTCTGAAACAACCTCATAGAAGGGAACAGGAATAAAGGCTGCTGACCTAGATTACTGGAAGCTAGTATAATCTATAAGACTAAAAGCAAAAAAAAAAAAAGAAAAAAACCCACCACCAACAACAAAAAACCTAACATAGGTACTGAACACTTGCTGATAAAGTTGTCTCTCTGAAAACACATAGAATTGACAATTCTGATACCACTATACATAATGGTACAATTAAGAAAATGAATGGCAATTGAGGGGAACCAGGTTTCTCATTGTTGGAGTGGAAATAAATAAGAGGCAGAGACTAGGATGATCCATGTGGTAATAAATTAGAATTAGAGACGTAAGTATGAATTTATATTTAGTGTAATATATTATAGATACAGGTGATTACATATAAAAAATAATTCATATATGTATATACACATGTATTTCCTTGCTCTGTGAGCTAGTCCTAGAGCAATAGTATACTATCCTAATATCATTGTCCAGTAAAATAAACCAGATATTCTTTTCTAATATCATGTCCAGTAGAAGAAATAAGGATCCCTTGGAAAAGTGACTGATTCTAGGACTTAGGCAGGAAGTATACAAAATAAGGCTGGAGCATCTTCTATTACCAGCAAGGAAGTGTTAAAAAGGCGTAGAGGGCACAGCTATGAATGAAGAAATAAATTATGGGAAGGGGACAAATCTCCCTTGCAGAAGAATTACAAATAATTTATGTAGATACTGCATCCTCAAAAGAGGTGAAGCATAACTCCCCACTATATAAGTGTTTGGGCTGTACATAGTAATTTCTTTCCAAAGATATAGCAACTATGAAAGGGGAATGGTGAGGGAAGAGTAACTTTACAGTGGACAAACACAATGAACACTACCTCAGTCAAGTGATTAAGGTGATCAGCAACAATAAGTCACATTGATGGAATGTCTCTTTGATTTAATATAATGAAAATGGCACTTTACCTCTGTGAGCTTCCTCCCAATTATCCATAATCCCAGTCTAATCAAGAGAAAACCAGACAAATCCCAATGGCATTCTACAAAATACTTGAACAATACAACTCAAAATTGTCAAGGTCATCACAAACTAGGAAAGTCTGAGAAATGTGCACAGCACAAAGGAGCCTAAGAGATTAAATACAATGTGATCTCCTGGGTGGTATCCTAGAACAGAAAAAGTACATTGTTCGGGGCGGGGTGGGGGGGGAATAAGAATATCTGAATAAAGTATAGGCTTTAGTTAATAATAATGTGTCAGTATTGGTTCATTAATAGTGACAAATATACCATACTAATGTTAAGATGTTAATAATAGGAAACTAAGGGCAGAGAGAATGAGGGTAATACAGGAACTCTGTTCTATCTTCACAATTGTTCTGTAAATCTAAAACCATTCTAAAATTAAACATTTATTTTTAGAAATACAAGATTACTAGTTCTAAAATATAAAGAACTACAAATTGAAAAGAAGAAAACAAACAACTCAAAAAAAGAATGAGCAAAGACTATGAAAAGAATACTCACAGGACAGGAAATCCAAATGACCATAAACCTTACACAAACAAACCAAAAAAAGACATTGACCTTATCAGTGGACAAAAGAAAATAGAATTAAAGTATGATACCCATGAGTTTGCCCTGCCCACGTTGAAAAGAATAAAAACATCCAGTGTTTAGGATGCAGAAAAATGGACAGCCTCTGACATTGCTGATGGAAGTGTAAATTGCTACAACTTTTTGCAAAGTAATATGGCAATATCTATTGCAAAAACAAACACATATACACCTTTACCTAGCTTAGGGATCCCTACAATAGGAAATCAGCAATAAAAGCACCAGAATGAAAAGATAAATACATGAGCATTCTCATTTTAACATTGTTATGTTACTATACAATATTCTTGGTGGTGAAAAAATTAGAAACAACCTTAATGTCCATTAATGTTGTAATGGTTAAATAAATTATAATATATTCATGTTGTATAATATTATGCAGCTATTTTTAAGAGAATAATATAATCTATTAACCTGAAGAGATGCTATCACATAATTTTAGGTGGTAAAAGAAAATTACAGAATAATATGTATAGTGTGACAGTATCTTTAAAATCCCTTGTATGTACCTCTGTGCTTAAATGTTTTTGGAAGACTGCACTAGACAGTGGGATGCAGCTTTAGATTAAGCTCTCATTACTCTTTGTATACTCACATATTAAAAAAAAATAAAGTAAATTAACCTCAGATATGATTGTCACTTGTTACATTTAACTATGAGGTGTTCAGAAAAAATAAATGCCAGTGCTGCAGCCATCACTAACCTGATCACTGTCTAGAAGCAACACTGAAACACAGTAAAATGAGAAGATATTCTCCATGGGACCACAGTACCTAATTTCTGCATCAAGAGAAAAAAAATCAAGTTGTTTATTTTTATCAGTGACCTGCATGAGAGAAGTGAACCCAGTAAGTCTGTACATATTTGCCTCCAAGTGAGTGCAATTGTTAACTTCCTAGATGTTGAGAAAAACATTCAAATTGACTGTGACAGTTCATAGAAACAGAATTTTTGAAAATAAAATGGATTCCACTGTACATAAGTACCAAATCATACACAGGAGAACCAAAAACAATAAATTCAACTCAGTTGATGTCAACAACCATGGGCAATGTCTGAAACCAGAAGTCTAATCAGCAACAGTCGCAGGGTATAATGAATAGACACAAACCCAACTGGGCAATCTAGAAAGAAAAAGCCAGAAAAGAGAGAAGTAGCAAGAGAATGGCTCCACTTCTTCTACACTCAACGCACTCAAAGCTTCATTCAGCAATGCAGATGAAAGATGGCATCTAAAGCTACTCAATTTAATTACCAAACATCTGGCTATAGTTATAATCATACACTGTTTGACACAGAGCATTGTCAATGAATGTGTTTTGAAGGAAGAAGGGGAGGAAAGTAAAGCAGAGAGAGGAAGGCAATTAGAAGTAATTAAAGAGAATGATGAAAGTATTTAGTAGAAAAATAGCCATCTTAAATTCGAAAGATTATAAATATAAAAAGAAAGAACTTCTAGAGTTCTTTTGTGTACTGAGAATAAACAGAAGTAAAACTATTATTTTATAGCCAACTTGGTTAGCACTCATCCTGCAAATGGAAGAAAAAGATGTTCCAGTCATAATGAACCAACAAAATGTTTTATGAACAAATTCAAAGTATACCCACTAGATTTTATATTAAGTTTTCTAGGAAAATGGACCAAAGATCACATGATACAAGGAGCAGGGTACAGAGGAGTCTATGTACCAATAAAAAATAAGTGTATTGCAGATTAGAGCTTCAGAAATATTAAGAAGTTGCAGACAAATCAGGCCCCAGAGGCAGCACAATTATAGTGCTTTCTTTTGTAACCACCTCTGTCACATAAGGGGTACATATATCTTAACTCCAAAGGATCTCACAAAGTAACACAAAATGATTTAGATTTACTTACCCCCACACATCTGATGCATCAAAAAGAAGAATAGAAAAACTCAGAGACTTGCAAATGTGCGTACACTGACTCAAAGGACACTTTTGATTGTTACCATCGTCGGCAGCCGTCCGTCTCGAGAGACGATGGTGTAGCTTCTTAAGAGTCTATCTGCACCGCCGAAAATGGTTGTGCAGTCCGACTCGGGAGTGACATGGCATCTGTCTCCTCCCGTGTTGAATCAAGTGCGATGACGCTGAAGCTACAGAGCCTGGGCAGGGTAATATGGAGGGTCTGCTGTTGCCCATGCAGCAGACCCCCCCTCTCTTCGCAGCTGAAGGGTCCAAGGGAAAGACGGAGTCAATACAGCTTGGCTTCAGGTGCGCCGCAGGAGTTGCCGGTGTTGACTACAACGTCAAACCGCCTTAGGGACTCCGGCTCCGGATTTTCTGTCGGGGTTTACTCCCTTAGCCTTTCCCCTGAAGAGGTATGCCGCAAGGCAGCAGAGGTTTTTTGGAGTCAGAGTTTTCCTTCTCTGATGTGCCCTGACTGGAAGATCGAACCAGCAACACTTAGCTCTCAGGCCGACGCTCAATCCACTGAGCTAAACCAGCCAGGGCCGATTGTTACCATAGATACCTCAAAACACGCATGAAAAAGCTTTTTTTTTCCTAAAATTTTTTCTCCTTCAGTGAGGTGCTTTTGAGAGAAAAAGATGTGAGGAAAAGGCAGAATAATGGAAAAGGTGTTATAATAGGAGTCAGGAACCTTAGGGTCTAGTCTTGGCTCGGGGACCCTGGGTGTTTTCTACAACATTCTCTTTCATAAGAGAACTAAAATGTCCCACTTCAATACATCATGTACTGTCCTTTAAACTGAGTTTCTGCAAGGGAATTGAGCACTAATGCCCAAAGGCATCCATTGGATATCATGAATTAATTTCTCTCCTGTGTATCCAGAAGGGTATTACCTAAGTAACAGTCTTGGGAAACTTAAGAAAACAAGCATCAATCATTTTCAGTAAGGCTTACTTCTCTCACACAAACCTCAGCTGAAAATTAAGATTAAAAGACAGTATCACTTTTACCTTCTATTTTAAAAAGCAAGGTTAAATTAGGGGAAAGATCTGTTTTGGTAAAGGCACAGACCCTAGAACAAAAAAAAATAATAAACCAGAAGCCAGAGTGTCTCTAGAGAACTAAGGACTCAAAGTTAGACTCAGTGAGGGAGGATGCTCTAAGGAAAACAGAACCGAGCAGAGGCCAGGGCCCAGGAAACACCAGTTAGACTAAAATCAAATACAGTGCAGCTGACCCCAAACAAATGTTCCTACTCAAGGAAAGAGACAGACCAGGAAAGCCTAGAAAATACATACTTGTCGGTACTCCTCAGGGGTCCCCAAAACTTTTGAGATAAACTGCTATGTGCTCACATATCCTAAAAACAATGTTCTAATTACACGAACAGAAAAAGAACTCAAAGCTGAGAAGTTACTCAGATGGGAAAGGTTTATGTCAGAAGTTAATTTAAAATTCTAAAAAGTGCTTAAAATCATTTAATCTAATTGTTCCATGTCTCTTTCCCAGAATAGAAATTACCTAACTCAAGGACACAGAAATTCATCAGGGCTTATTTCAAAGCTGACAAAAACATGACAAAAATTAAGTTGTAGAGACACATTAATACTCCTTAAATAAGCATGTAATTGCTTTCCTCCAAGTAGTTCAACAGCAGGACTAAACACGCACTAATTCATAATACACATCTATCATTACCAGCAAAGCTTTGTCACAAATCGACTTTAAGCAAGTGATGTAAAAATGAGATTTATATTTAATACACGGTTGTAAATTGCACCAATTGTCACTGTTAACACAGCATCAGATGCCAAAAAAGCTTTTAAATGCCTAGAAGGAGGAGGCTTGCCAAAACTGTTAGGAAAAAGAAAAATAATAATAAATTGGAAACAAGAAGAGACAAAAAACACTTTTTTCTTATCAATTAATATTCTGTAGAAAGACCATAAAGGGTACTTGAAAAAGAAAGAAAACAGATCCTTGGACTTCTCAATCAAGAGTGGAAGAAAACAGGCTGTTTCCTCTTCTTTCCAATTTGTCAGTACAACCCGGAGGTGTGGCTAAGATAAATTACCCAGCTTCCAAGCACAGCGAGTAGCAACCCTCTCAAGTATATTAGCTCATTTTCATATAAATTTACAGTTCACTTTTAAAACCAAAACCAACAATAAAAGTGATCCTCAAGTAGCTGTCTTCACAAGAGCAATTATAGAATTTCACAATTTTACAAAACCGTATATCTGTAGGAAAGCATCTAATGATCTCTTCTGGTCACTCTACAAATTTTAAATCAGATTAGGTAAAATTATCTTAAATGTGATGCAAATAAAAATGTCTATTTTGTCCTTCCTAAAAATGCCAAGTTATTTTGACATTATTTTAAAGGCCCAAAACATTGAATTGTTCAAATGCCATCGTCAAATGAAGATTTGGACAGCTGACATATTTTGTGCCCTAATAGACAAAAGACATAAATTAATAAGCCTTCGAAACATGGAGGTTGACTCACTTATTTTAAGTACTTAGAAATGGTAGAAACTACGGTTCAAGTCTCGGGTACCACTGAGCTCAAAAACTGACTTCCTAATTTACTAATATTAAGACTTTACCTCTCTATACTTTAGTTTTCTCACCGATATAAAAAAGAAAGCATTCTCTGCATAGTGCTGTTGACAGGATTAAAAGAGATGATTTACGAAGTATGGCATACGGAGATCAACAAGTGATAACTGTAATTATCATAAGGAAATAAAGAATCCATAGAATGCCATCATATGAATACTTAGAAACATAAAAGCTTTTGTACACTACCTTTGTAATGAGAGGCAGAGCAAGTGTCCCCTGAAAATAAGAGAAAACCCCCACAACCCTTGGTAGAGGGAAATGGAAGCTTCGGTATTTAAGATACTTTGCATAACAATGGCAAGTTAATTGCTGTGTCTTTCTTGAAGGGTAGCAGACTTCTGCCCAGGGTGATGTATGTGACTTTAAGAGTGTATAATAGTTACTTGTGTTATAGCCAGGGGGTGGTGGGTGCCCACTCCAGATGTCTAAGCATCACAGAGAACACTTGCCCTGACTAAAGATGGCAGCTGAAAGATGGTAAAAGATATGGGGGAGCTTGCAAAAGTGGCACATCATAAGAGGGGCTGGATATGAGGTCACATAGGAAGTTGCACGCTGAGCATTTAAAATAAGGGTAGGCTGAGAGAGACGGGTGCTGGTCCACCATCAGGTCTGAGGTGGATGTAGAAGCCACATGGTCTGAAAGGGTATAAGAAGGAGTTGCCTACAAGGTCTGGAGTAAGAAGGAGAAGACCATGGCACAGCTGACGGAGCTGTACGGGGACCTGCCTAACCATGCATGGATTTGTGGGAGATGCTTGGAGCTGAACTGTGACCAGGAATGTTAAACTGCAGAAGCTGAAGACAGCGTACCCCAGATCCTGAAGGAGAAAACTGTTGTGAGAAGATGGTGACTCCGAAACCCACAAGTGCATATTTCAAAGAGGATGGAGACATATTTGTGCAGCTGGCTTAAGAACAGATAAGAACATGGGGAACTTCTGGGGATAGTTTTGGCTTATAGCCTTGTGGGAAGCAAGGGAAGTGCTGGGTTTCATGGGAGAGAAGGACTCTGAGCAGGAGTGTTCTCAGCCCCCCTAAGGCTGGAATCCTGTAAATAAAAACCTGTTTCCTTCTATACTAATTGTTGGGTCATATGTCAAAGCACCATATGGCCAAGCCCTGGTTTGCTTGGTTACACATTGCTTCAGGAAATTTTTAAGGCACTTTACAAAAATATTTAAAATGCAAAGTCACCAAATCAAAATTGTAAACACAAAAAATAAAGACTAAAAATGAGGTTAATTTTTAAAAAGCAAATGTCAGAAAAGATGGATTTCATCAGTTAACATACAGTATGTTTCCTAAACTAAATCAGAATAATTACTTAGGAAAATAGAACAATAATTAACTGACAATAAAGCAAGATAGGAATTTTTTCCCCAAGAGTCTTTGAAAAGAGAACAACAAATAAAATGAAAAATATATTCAACAATAACCTTATAAAAGATAAATTTCACAGACATTCTCAATATAGACACCCCACCAAATGGCAGTGGCACATTTTTTTATAAAGCCAGAAATCTTATACTAAGCAATCAAAAGCACTTTCAAATTTTAGAAATTAATAATAAAATAGACTTTGTGCTATGTTTGCAAAGAAGTTCCCAAAGGGAATGGTCCTGTAGGAAGCAGAAATCTGCAATAGATAAAGGTCACCTCATCAAACAAGCCCACCATCTTCTGTGATGATCATTATGGAAGAAGGTAGTCATGAAGGAAATAGAGAACAGGCACTTTTTGCCTTAAAATAGTTTGAATGAGTGAAGAACATTTCCATACGGGAGGCAAGAATGATACCAAAGATCATAACAAGAACTCTGTAGAATTTAAGCTTATTAAACTTTGTTTTCTCTTAGGAAGTAATGTTAAAACTATGAAAATGAAAGAGTCAACAAATTAGAAATATTTCATTACATGTTACCACCAGTTGGAAAGGAGGAAAGGCGACAGCGGAAGAGAGAGGAAGTTCCAGGGAATAGACTTTGAAACAGTCCTAGGAGTCAGGTAATTCCTGGCCAAAGTCATGCACATGCCACACACACACACATCGAGCATTGCATAGAAAAAGAATAATAATATTAACATCTGACCTTTACTGAGTACTAACAGACTACTTCAAGCTTATAACAACCTCATAAGGAATATACTGTTATTATTCCCTTTTGCCAATAAAGAAACAGAATATACAAAAAAGTCAAATCATTTTCTGGCACTTCCACATGGCTTGCAAATGGCAGAGCTAGGATTCAAAGTCAGGCAGTCTAACCCCAAAGCTCTCCCACAAAGCCCCACATCAGATTTAGACTCTACTCACACAACTGATCACATGCCTCACCATCTAAGTTAGCTTTGAACTTTAAAGAACTAACCTTTAGATGCATGCCTCATCACTGAAGAAAATTGCTCAAGTCACTGTAAATAGATCACAATGATTCATATCTATCCATGAAATACAACATTTATAGAGTTCTTACTCACTGGGCTAGCAACCCAGAATTCCAGTCTTTGGACTTAGGGGCATTTTAGATGCCATGTCAAATGTAAGGCAAAAACCTACCATCAAAATCAACTTTGGAGACTACATACAATGATTGCTTTGCTCTTAAAAGCTGCAAAATTCTCCTTGTTAAATAACAAGCTTAAAATAACTTGCATAGAATCAGAGCCTGATTTAGTGAGATGTAGGCAGTCGGTGTACACATAAACTATCCCACCTTTGCCATCTCTGTGACATTTTGTGCTAAAAATGGGGAATGATCATTTTAAAAACTAATCAATGGGGAAAGGAAGATAACTATGTAAGACTAGTCATTAAAGTCAGTTGATGTCTTATTCAGACATACATGATTGTACATTAATAGCTGTTGTAATACTTAGTTCTATAAAAACAATTTGCATTGTTTTATCATTCTTCCTAACTTGTCTAATATTTATATGAAAGCAATGCCGAAAGTGTTTATTGTTGTTATTATAAAATACAAATATGGATTACAATCAGTTTGCTCATTAAGCAAATAACCTTGTATGATGCTCCTCTTATGAAGGTACCAAGTACTTTCCATATCATAGGAATATAAAGAACATGAAACAAAGTAAGATCTCTGTCCTTAATGGGTTTACATAATTAGATGAAAAATTTTTGAAAGTTTTAATGAATTACAGTTAAACCTGAGTCAACCATATAGTTGGATATATATTTGAAAATATTGAGAATTAGAGGATATTAAAAAGAAGAAAAATCTTTAAAAATTAAAAATCTTTGAGGATTTGGGATTAGAGTACTTAGAGAAAAACAAAAGACTAAGGTGCAACTTAACTGCCTTACTAAAAATTTTTGGAGGCATTAATTAGCTCTATTTTTCCTAAATAAATTTTTTTTAGAAAATGAAGAAATTTTGTTCTAAGCAAACATAAACAGTCTTGATGATCATCAGTATGGTTGAATTTTGATGAGAAAACCTAGTACTTTTCCAAGTCTAAAGTTCTGAAAAATCAATCAAACATTGCCTGTCTAATTGATGGAACCAACTGGAAAAATTGTTTATGGAAGAAAGAAGAGGCAACTGAATAGAACCTCAGACCATGGACTCTAGAAAAAAAGTAAAAGACCATGAAATCAGCAAAGCAGCGCAAATTTTTTAAGCAGATAATTTTAAGGAAAGACAGAACACTTTTTTTCCTAACATGTTTGCAAACTTTAAATAATTTTTTTTAGTGTACAATATTTGCAAAATCATCTCTCAATTCTCTCCACTGGGGAGCTGGACAATAGGTGCATTGGTCTAACAATTTGTAAGATATTCCTATTATGTGGATTTTGTTGTTAAAACTGTTTTGTAATCTGTGGAATCCCCAGAGAGAAGCAAACCTTGGAAACAAACAACCATTTTACTAAACCACGAAGTAAACAATTCTCAGGCAGATAGCCCACAGTTCACTTTTCCATCATGCTGAACTTCAATTTGGAAAATAGCTTCTTAAAACCCTGAAACTCATGCCAACAATGTAAAGGTGACAGAAACGTAACTTCTGAATTTCCCGTCATTATTTTAACACTAACAAGCCCTTAGGAAGGAAATTTTTTACTTGAAGTTAATAATGTGGTCATTAAGCCCACCACATGGTAAAAATATCAAGACCTGGCCTAAAGGTCAGAACAAAGAATGATGAATAATCTCTTAAACTGTAGGCTTCCATGCCTCTTGATTTCATAGATATGGTATGAACATGCAAAAATAGTGAATATGAGTGTTTCTCATAGACTTATTCAAATTCAATGAACTATTATTATAACCCTAATATGTGTATCCTACGAATTTCTTAATGACATAATAGTGAAAATGGAATATGTCAAAGAAATGCCAGTTCTATAGGTCAAAAAACTAGATTACAGTAACAAATCATCCCGTTCGTCCAACTGATTCACATCAAGCAGGTATGTACTGGTCAGTGCTAGGCTCTGGAGATAGAAAAACTCATAAAAATGATCCATGCCACCTGGAACCAATTGCCTCACTGACTACAAATGTATATTATCTTATACATCATGAAATAATAGTCTAAGCTGAACAGTTGCTTTATTTGACTTCACATGTATAAGAACATTTATTGAAGCAGACACAAAATAAAATAAAAATAAAAAATTGATGCTGCAATCTGAAAATCTATTAAAAATCCACATAACAAATTCCACTTATGTAAACAAAAACCAAAAGAACAGCCCCTACACACACACACAAACACATACACACAAACACATCCCACAACAACAAAACAGTAAACTCTTGCTTGGAGGCTGTGATAATTATTTTATTTCTTAAATTTATCTGTACACATGAAGATTGAGAGTCAATTCTCTACTTCCTTTCATGGGGCTCCTCACTTGCTTGCTCAGACACATGGGCACAACAGAATCACTTCAGGCCCCAGGCACTTTGACTTGAATAGCATGTCACAAACAAGAGGACTTGACCTTAACTGGAATTTGTCTAGCTCAAATATTGCCGGTGCTATTTTTTTATCTTAAAAAAAGAAGATTCATAATGCTTTATTCCTTATCCAAGGAATAAACTCTGAGTTTCAGAGTTGAGTTATAAAGAAAAAATAAAAAGTATCTCAACATTTCAAAATTGCTGAAACTCATTAAAGTTCTTATAATTTTACAAAGAATTTTTACTTAAGCAATATTATCCCAAGTTTTTAACAAAACCTTTTCTGTACTTCTGATAAGAACACAAGCTAATGCTTGAAGATAAAACTGATAGTTTCTCAAAACTCATATTTTTGCCTGTGTTTTATTCTAACAGAATTGAAACTGATGAATGGGATTCTGAAAGGACAACAATATTCAACACTATCCTATAATCATAGAAATTCTCTTCAATCATTGAAATAGCTTAATAATTAGAAATTATGACTAATACCATTTGAAGCCCTGCCAAACTGAAAGACACAATTTTGTAGTGGGAACAGAAAATTAGAATGCTTAATTGCAAAAGGAAGAAAAGAAATATGCTGACTGAAACAATGGACTAAATTTAGATTAGAATTATATTTATCTTTTCATCACAATACCACAACCAATTGGTATATTTTGGGGAGGGGAAAGTATGGAGAAGAGGATGGAGGGATCAAAACATCTTGCACAGTAACAGTCCCTTCTTATATCCTTTCTTTCCTTCCAAGAAGTGTCCCTAAGAACACTGCATTGACAGTCCATGTCTGATTGACAAGGCAAGCACTCACATATTTTCCTATCCTGGAAATCTGTGCCTCTAAGAAAGCTGATAATATGACCCCATTCCACTTACACTTCAGTTAAACTTGCAAATGAAATTTGCAGACTATGAAGATCTATTGTATTTCTTGGCTTGATTCAACCTCAGAGCTTCACCTCCAAACTGCTGACTGTGTAAGCTTTCTTTAAGCAAGTTCTGTCCTGATCAGGTTGGCAATTTTTTTTTTTTTCCCATCAAAATGAATATGGGCTCAAATACTGGGTGGAGTTAGTTCCTATGATTATCACAAACCACTTATCAACAAGAGTGAAACCATGAAAGAATTAGATTCTGATGACTCTGTCCTCTTTAACAGTTACAGCAGCTAGGGACAAAAACAAATATTTATTATGTGCCTATTCTGTGCCACACATTATGCTAGATGTTAAGGATACAGGTCAAATAAAATGCAACTGCTCCCCTAAGGGGCACTTTTATTCAACAAATTAATGTGCCAAGCACTATTCTATATATTAGAAATATATATTCCAGTGGGCATAGATAGGCAATAAGAAAATTGTATAGTATTTTAGATGGTAAGAAAATTCTATAATATAAAATTTAAAAATAAGCTGCCAAATGCATAGGAAGTGCCAGTGGTAGGAGAGTCTTGATATTTTCAATAGGGTGGTCAGGGAAGGTATCACCAGGTGTGTGATATTTGAACAAAAATCCAAAGGTGAGAGATAAACCAAGGAGCCACTTGGAAAAAAAGTAATCAGACAGAAGAAGTAAGTGAAAAATGCTTGGGGTTAGAGTATGCCTGGCATTTGAGGACCAACAAGGAGACCAGTTTAGCAAAGAGAAAGAAAGTAGTAGGAATAAGGCCAGAATAGGGCACCGGATCACTGTGGCCTTAACTCAGAGTGAACTGTCGAGCCATTGGAAGGTTTTGAGCAGAGAAGTTACTTGAAGTGCTTCAGCAGATACGTATTTATTTATCTGCTTCATATAATTGATAAGGAGGCTATTTTGATATTCCAGGCAAGACATGGTACTGAATGGAAAAGGGCAGTAGCAGGGTTGTGTTGAGACAGAGTCAGAGCTTGGATATATCAGTTGGAGTTCTCTGATTATATGCAAAGGAAAATTCTATTTAAAAAAAAAGGAAAGAAAAAAAAAAAAAAACATTGGAGGATCTCATGAAATAGACAGAAAGCCAGGGGAAATGCATTTGGGAACAGGATAGGAATAAGGCCAGGAACCACCTGACCATCAAAGTAATATCCCAGGAATGGATTAGCTTCAACTATTGCTTTTAACTTTGCACCACTCTGCTCAAGTTTCATATAACCAGGAGTTAAGCTTTCCAAGCTTGAGTCACATGCCCATTCTTAGCCCATACCCAGCAGTAAAGATCTTCTTTAGTGGGGATCCAAGGTAGTTTGATTTACCACCACCACCTCCTAGACCCACAAGTATACATTAAATCGGAGAGACATAACACCACAAAAGGAAATCAGGACGATATTAGGGAAAATGAATGCATACCAGGAAGCCTACTCTAATAAGCAATTTATGTCTAGTGGATAAATGCAGAATTATAAACAAAGGATATATCGTCGGCGGCGGCGGCGGCAGCCGTCCGTCTCGAGAGACGATGGTGTAGCTTCTTAAGAGTCTATCTGCACCACCGAGAATGGTTGTGCAGTCCGACTCGGGAGTGACATGGTATCTGTCTCCTCCCGTGTTGAATCGACATCTTGCGATGACGACGCTGGAGTGTCCTCTCCAGTGAAGCTGAAGCTACAGAGCCTGGGCAGGGTGATATGGAGGGTCTGCTGTTGCCCATGCAGCAGACCCCCCCTCTCTTCGCAGCTGAAGGGTCCAAGGGAAAGACGGAGTCAATACAGCTTGGCTTCAGGTGCGCCGCAGGAGTTGCCGGTGTTGACTACAACGTCAAACCGCCTTAGGGACTCCGGCTCCGGATTTTCTGTCGGGGTTTACTCCCTTAGCCTTTCCCCTGAAGAGGTATGCCGCAAGGCAGTGGAGGTTTTTTGGAGTCAGAGTTTTCCTTCTCTGATGTGCCCTGACTGGAAGATCGAACCAGCGACACTTAGCTCTCAGGCCGACGCTCAATCCACTGAGCCAAACCAGCCAGGTAAGACAAAGGATATATCAACTCATACTTTTCAGCAAAGAGGTATTAGTGTATTTGATCATCATTTTACCTCTCTCCAGATATAAATATACTAATCTTGGTGCTCACCAGACTACAGTGGTGACTAGTTTATTTTTCTGTCAAATGGTCATACTTACAGAGTTTTTTCTTAAAAGTTATTTATTAAAATGTCTAAGTAAATTATTTTGGAAAATATTTAGTTTTCTTTTTTTTAAGCCAACATAATACATAACACATATATACCTTGCCCTGAGAAGTATCAAAGGAAGTACATTTGACTCAGTATACTTGAATTTGAATTGTTTCAATAACCTTGTAAATTTCCGACCATACAGAGTCAAATAAAAGTTCAAATATATCATCTTAAGTCATTCTTTTCACTCTCTCTAGATAGTTCCTCTCTCTCGAACAGGAAATAAACATGGAAAAACATGATAAAGAGTCACTCATTTCCTTAATGCTTTCCCATGTCTATTTTCTGTTTTTAAAAAAAAGGAACTATCTAGAGTGACAAGAATGATTTAAGATGATATATTTGTACCTTTATTCTAAGTATATAAACCCTACAGATCATATCCCCAGGGAACAAGGTGGCGATATGAGCCTTCAGAGCTTCCAAAGGGGCAGCCGTTGCTCCAATCTAGACAACTTGCCACATCAGAGTGCATATCCAGAGACAACAGATCCTCTAATTTATCAAAGTAAACTGAGATTACAAATTTTTATGTGAAACCTCAAGATTTTAAATGCCAGACAATTTGGTTTGGGGATTTTGTTTTTATTGTTTTTATTTTGTTATGATTTTGAACATTATGCTAAAAAATTCTATTATTTGTGGCGGTGGGTTTTCTTTTTGCTTGTTTGTTTGTTTTTTAACATTATATAGGTCAAATAAAACACCTAAATGTGACCTCTTTTCTGCATTTCTAATACCTTCAAGGTGTAATCAGACTACAACGGAGAAGACCAGCTGTCCTGATTTATTATTATTCCTGTGTCCAATAATAACATCACAACCTGCCTTCCCCCTAGCAATGAGGTGATGTCTATGACAAAGAGAATTCCCTTCATATACTACCTGCAACCAAAATGATCAATGCTTTTAGAAATATTTCAAAATGGCATTTTGCAGTGAAGAAATGAAAGTGCCCTGGCTTGCTGTGTAATGCCGAGAACTAAAAAGGGGAGAATTTTGAGAGAGCAATACTGCCTAGGGCAGTTGCTGGGGGATGCAGGAACTCATCTGAAAGAGGAACTCAAGCAATGAAGCAACTGAATCTAAGAAAAGAGTATGCTGAAACAAGGCCTGGGTTGGAGGGAAGGAGGAGAAGCCACAGTGGAGAGGATGCCCTTGTGAACTCCTCAACCCCGACTTTCTTCCTCATCCCATCTCCCTAGTTCTTTTAGATGTACGCATTCTCTTCTTTAAGTTAACAGAGCACTGTGGATACCAGGCCTTTTGAAAGGCACAATAGACAAAAAAATATATGTATGAATTTCCAAAAGAAATTACTTGAAAAGAAATTTTTATGGAATGTGCTCAGAGTCAGTTACTCAGTGGAAATTTATGTAAATATTTTTAAAGGTATTTATAAGTGACCTAATCCAGACAACTAGGTTTCCTTTTGCATTTTTTTCCTCAGAACAGTGGAAGCTTTATTCGTAAGTTCCATGTGAAAGAAACATATTTTTCCATCCCATGTCTAAGGATCTGTAGAACTATTTCCATTTTACAATGCAAACTTGGCACATGACTTACCTGCTTACTCAGGTGAAGGACAAACAACAATCATGAGAGGGAACAATAGGGCACTGCCCTGAGAAAGTGCTTTTCAGTCTCTCAAAATATTCATAAGCATTAACCAATTAATTGGTGGGTGAAGTCAGCCTTTAAAAAAAATGAGAAAACTAACTGAAGATATTTAAAGGCTTTCCCCACAAAGGGATTCAGTGTCTGAGTCTGAATTAGAACTTGGACCTTCCTAACATTAGCAGTTCAGAGATTCAACTCATGTAAACATTTGAAAGGTCAGCTGTTCATCAAATACTTTTCCAACTACAGCAAATGTATCCTTATTAAGTTTCTTTTGCAGAAGTTCCAAGGTGCTGAACACTCATCCATTGCCACCAATAATTAACAATCCAAAACAGCCTAAATACAGAGAATTTTTTGTTGGCATTTTGAAACTTCAAACTATCTTAGGAACAGAGTGTGCGGGAAAGGTTAAGGGCAAAAGGCAGGCTAGGAAAAAAGACATCAGGCTGAAATTTTTTCCCAAGATTGGTCCTTCCCTGTTTCAGACAGGTTTGCAGAAATAAGAAAAGGGTTTGTTCTATTCAAAAATAAAAAACTTTGTGCTTCCTGGAAATGGGCAGAAAAGTAAAAACCAAGCAAAATAATATCACTTGGCCTAATATTTAGAAAGTCAATAAAGCTTGGACTCTTAAGTAGGCATTTCAGTCATACCTTATTCTATCCTGTTTAACTTTGATTCAAACATATCTGTCTGCCCAAAGTTTAATGACTTCAAAAATTACTTGAACTTCATATCTACCATGAGATATTGCCCTCTTATTCTTTCTACACAACCCCCGCCCCCCCCCCCGCTGTCCCCCCCACAAACACACAAAAGAAAATCTCAAGCTTAATTTAAATACCATTTATTGTGGGACTTGAGAATTGAATATCTACCAGCTTTAAAAGGTTACCTTGAGTCTCACACCCACATGCTCTCTTATTCTAGTTTCTGTGTGGCCATGTTTTTCCTGACATGATTACATGATGAGCTATGTGGAACATCAGCAAAAAGAGAGGACCCTAGTGGAAGTAGAATTTAAATCTCTTTGTCAGACTTAAAAATAATTTTAAATGATGGTAGACCTAAATGTAAAAAAAAAAGTATTGAACTTCTAGAAGAAAGTCTTTGTGGTATTGAGTTAGGGAAATATTTCTTAAGCAAGACACAAAAAGTGCAAAAAAGAAAACAGTGGACAAAATAAGCTTAATCAAAATTTTAAATGTTTACTCCTCAAAATATACAACTAGGAAAACAAAAATGCAACTCATAGGCAGTGAGAAAATATTTTTAAACCTAGTATTTGACAAAGGGTTTATATTCAGAGTATATTTTTGAGGGGAGGAATATATACACACAACTCAGTAAGAAAACAACCCAATTTTTAAAGTGAACAAAAGATTTGGACAGACAGTCACAGAAAATATGCAAATAGCCAATTGGCTTTAAAAAGATGTTCAACATCATTAATCATCAAGAAAATGAAAATTAAAACCACAATGAGCTACCATTAATGCCTATTAGAATAGCTAAAGTTAATAAGTGTTGTGAAGAATAGAAGCAACCAGAACTCTAGCAGATTTCTGGGCAATGCAAAAGAATACAACCACTTTGGAAAACAGTGTGGCAATATCTTATAAAGTTAAACATAGATTTACCATATGACCCAGGAAACCCACTCCTGGGTATTTACCCAAGAGATATGAAAGCATATTTCCACACAAAGACTTGTATATAAATGTTCATAGCACTATCTTTCACAATAACCAAAAACTAAAAACAACCCAAATGCCCATCAACTAGCAAATGGATAAACAGATCATAGTATATCTATAATATGAAACACTGCTTATCAATAAGAATAAAAAACTACTGATAAAAACAACAACATAGATAAATCTTAAAAGCTTGATGCTCAGCAAAACAACCCCAACGCAAAAGACTACCATGTTGTATGATTCCATTTATATGACATTCTGGAAAAGGCAAAATTATACTAGCAGAAAGCAGATTAATGGTTGCCTAGTGCCAGGAGTCAAAGGCCAGAGGAGAAAATTGACTGCAAAGGGACACAGGGTACTCCCTAGGTTGATGGACTTTTTCTCTGATTGTGGTTGTTAGGCAGCTCTACATGATTACCCAAATTTATCAAACTGTACACTTAAGTGAGCACATTTATTTTATGTAAATTGTACCTCAAAAAAGCTATAAAAAGACAGCTCAGAGTCAGAAAGTCTTCATTTCCTCCTGCTATTCTACAAAATCTTGCTCTTTGAAATAATCTGTATATTTATTATCACAATTTCATAACAGACTTGAGGTTTGTTTCCTTTCAGAAGGAACCCACTAAATATTTTATATCTGTAATTTACTTCCATATTGTTTCAACTTAATAAGACACATCAGAAAACGGAATACTGATTTGACTTGCTCTCCTGCCATCTTCACAGCCCCACTTTCTGAAGAGAAAAGACCTCACCTGGAGTTGCTGTATGCACAATGTAGTGCAATTCATCAAGCATTCACTAGGGTCTGCTAAGTTTTTAATTTAAGGACCAAGTCTACCACCTAGCAGCGTGCCTTTAGACAAGTTACTTAACCTCACTCTATTTCAGTTTTTCATCTATAAAGTGGAGATAATAGTAATACCTACTTCATAGGTTTGTTCTGAAGATTAAGTGAGCTAACATGTTAAGAGTGCTTAGAACAGTGCATAGCATATAAACAACACCTTGACTTAACTGTTATTATATGCAAGGTGCTGAAAATATAAAAAGGGATAAGACAGGGCTTGTTTTTGTTGTGTTGTTTATTTGTTTTAATGAGCTCACAGGTCAGTAGAGACACAGAGAACAAACTAGTAACACATGTCACAAAGGACACAGAGTGAGAAATATTTAAGTCCTAGGAGACTACAGATACATGAACAATTCATGATGACAGCAAGGGGAGCTCATTAAGCAATGCTACAAAAGAACAATTTAATCTTAGAAGGGAAAGGGAGTTCCTCCAGACAAAAAATTTTTTATAAAAACAGTACTGAGCATCTGCTAAATGCTATGCACTGTGCTCTACATTTTACACACACCATTTCTCTTGTAATTATTACAATAACCCCATAAAACATGTACTACAGTACCCATTTTACACATGAGGAAACTAAATGTCAGGATTGTGAATCATTTGCCTAAAGTCACCAAACTAGTACATGATTAAGCTAGAAACTAAGCACGGCCTTTCTGACTCGCACACCTGTGCAGAGAAAACAGCCTAGCAAAGACTGACATGTGGAAGTGCACAGTGAGTGAGGAAAGAGCTAAGAGCTCAGTGCAACTGGGACACATGAAGCTCGGAAGAGGACTACTTGGTAGTCCTGCAACCAGTTATCGTGTCTCATACAGGGAAATCTATTACACTTTTCCCAGGAAGGAAGCTTTTTTGTGGCTGCTTCAATAGATTTTATTTTGTAAGCATATTCTGCCTTCACTAGATCTTGTAATCTTAACATGTGGCACCCCTGGGAAATTTGTTAGAAATACAGACTTTCCAGGTACCATATTAGCCTTTGGAATCAGAACCTCTTTGATCTGAGCCCTGAACTTGCCTTTTCAAAACAGAAATATTTTATTTAGTTATTTTTAGAGAGAGAGGAAGAGAGGGAAAAAGAGAGAGAGAAACACCTATTGGTTACCTCTCAAACATGTCCCAATCAAGGACCAAGCCTGCAACGCAGGTGTGTGATCTGACTAGGATTGAACTGGTGACCTTTTGTTTTGCAGGATAATGCCCAACCAACTGAGCTACACCTGTCAGGGCTGACCTTGCCTTTTTAAAAACTTCCCCAATTATTTCTCATACATGCAAAAGTTTGGGAGCATTAGCAATTGCAGATTTACTCAGGATTGGGCTCTCAAACTTCAATGTGCACACCAATCACCTGGGAATCCTTTTAACAATGAGACCCTGATTCAGCTGGTTGGAAGGAAGAGGGGAACCAAGATTTTGCCTGATGTTGCAGACGTCACTCACTGGTCCACAGCGCATGCTAGCATCACATGATGGTAAGATATCCCACCCAGATTGCTCCTCCCTTTCGACCATCCCTCATGCTCTTGCATTTATCTCCAGATATTTTTTCTTGCCCAGGTTTACTGCACTTTTAAAGTGCAACCTTCAGTTTATTTACCATCTAAAAATGTACCTTTGTCAAGAAATAATGGTTAATTTACTTTCATAAGCTCGGCATTGAAAAATAGTACCTTTAACAAAAAATTTTCCTCGGATGTCTGGACTTGTTTACTGAAATTCTAGGAAGGCCTAAGAAGTCTGGCTCGTATATATAAAATAGAAAGACTGGTGATGACAAAGGGTGTGAAAAATGACCTTATCTTGTTGTGTAATGTATCTAGTCAGTCCTGGGGTTCTAGTTAACCTTTTCCTCAATACATTGTTTTAAATAACACAATGAAACCAACAGGGCGACTGCCTCTGGAGTCATCAAGGATCGACTAAGGAGAACTATTCATCAGAATGAATCGCCTTGTTTAGACCTTAAGGAACCTGAGCTCTCTGGTCTCCTGAGCAGACATGCTCTGGAAGCCTCTCCTGGCTGGCGCTCCTGCAGGGAAGTTGCTGAGGGAAGCTGTCTGCCAATGCTGCAGCTCCCTGGCACCAGGCAATGGCAAAATCCACCCCCGCTGAAAGGCGTCTTTTGCACTCCGGGTGAGAACGGCTCCTTTAGAAAATGGCTTTTTCAGTTCCTGATAATATTTTTCTATATGCTATCATATTTTCAAAGCACTAATCCTTAATCCTTATGAAGAAGATCCTTTGCAAGGCCCTACTTGTATTTTTGCAGTGCCTCTCTTAAGCCTTTCCCTAATGCGTGTCCATTAACTGGGACTCGTTCTTGGCTTTGCAATTCAGATGGTTACTTTACTTTATCTCTGCAGTTAAAACTCTCCTTTTTGTTGTTCCCATTTAATTCGGATGAATTAAATAGACTCTTTCATAACTGGGCTACATTACCCACTCTTTATAAAATGGAAAGGTCTACTGCTGAGGATTCACTGAAGACAATAGTCTTGTTTGGTCTGGTTCATTTTAGGTGATGGAAAATATATTTTGGTCTGAAATCCCACATCTTTGCCCTGAAGTCTTTGTTCTAAGACTGCAGAGAAACTACCAATCAAATTATTAACATTGTGGTTAAGAAACATAGTGTTGATGGAAAGACAAATCTATATTTTGAAAACTAAAAGTAAGATTACCTTTGGTACTTAATAAGCCCTTCCAGGCAGAGTCTACCATCTATGGTTCAAGAGAAAAACCAAGAAACATTCTAGGCAAAATGGGAAATAAATATAGTTCAATTCTGAGGTCTTCCCACCTCTCTTTTTGCTACCCTCCTCACCCCTCACCTCATTTTCTCATTTATTTAATAACTTTTCTCAAACACCTACTATGAATCACATACTGTCAGGTTCTAGAGATGTAACTTTAAGTAAGTCAAATATAGTCCCTGCTCTCATAAAATTATCACCCAGGGGAGGAAATAGGAGTAAGCAATGACAGTATATAGATTAGTATGCCCCATTCTTTGCTTAAAGTTTTTGCCAACTGCCCTGGCCAGTTAGCTCAGTTGGTTAGAGCATCATCCCGAAATGCCAAGGTTGCGGGTTTGATACCTGTTCAGGGCACATACAAGAATCAACCAATTAATACATAAATAAGTACAACAACAGTCTTTCTCTCTCTCTCTCCTCTCTCTCTCTCTCTCTCTCTCTCTCTCTCTCTCTCTCTCTCTCTCTCCCTCCCCCCCTTCCTATATATCTAAAATCAATAAATTTTTAAAAAATTTAATGTTTGCCAACCAATCCCTGGCATGATTTAATGTTTACTGTCACTCAGTACACTTGGATTTGCAAGGCTGGTTAATTCTTCCTAGGTAGGATGGCTATGCCTGCAATTTGTCCATAGAATAGAGTCCTGGATTACCATCATGTTTTCCAGCTGGCTTTCACCAATCTCTCAAAATAGCATAGAATTGGGCCACTTTTTCCTTTTATATAAAAGAAGCACTTACTAAACGAACAATATAAATAGAAAACCTACTCATTAACATTGTTGATTGTAAACAATATAAAATACAGTTTTAAAACTACATAAAATAAAATTTAAAGAAATGCAAACCCATACGAATAAGTTGGTGCTTTCCATCACAGGATTCTTTGGCTTCTGTCCCTACCTGTCTAATTTAATGCCGTGTTGCTTCTCAGGCCCAAACAAAATTTCTCCCTGACTTGATTTTTAGAATTGGAAAAACGTATGCTGTATGCAGTCTTTAGATTGTGCTTCAGAGCTATTGAGTGAAAGTTTACCTCTTCAACCTGCGCTCTGGGATGAGACATGGAATTAAACATGGAATCAAGTTTTGAATAGTCTCCTTATTTACCTAGGCAGGCCCCATTTCCCCCTCCTATAATATCCCAGAACCAGAATTTCATGAGCCTTACCACCTGGAAAATCCTCCTTCACAATCCTGGCCAGATATTTTGTGTCTCAGCTAGAGTAAAAAGAACAGAAGACTGACATATGAATGCAAGGAAATTACCCAGAGTTAATCTCTTTGAGTCAGCAAAACACATAACCTCTGACAAGTCCTCCAGCTAATTCACTCTGAGACTTTTTCTGAACAACCTACTTGTTTGAGGGCTGTCTTATATATAATGGTTTAAGATTACTCTAACTATGATTTGTGTATTCAAATTTTGCTTTATCAGAGCATTATCTTTCTTGATTGATTATTCAAGAGCACTTTCTACTTCTCTAAAGGACTTGAGATGACTTGCATAAAAGCCACACATACAATTAAACCCTGTGTTCACCAAAACAAGGATAAAAAGAGAAACAAAGAAAACCTGATAATAAAACTCCCAGAGCCAGCCCATCTATTGCCCCATTGTCATAAATGGAGGACATGTAGCCTGATAGACCATCCACAACATTGAACAGTATCTGCTCAGTGTTGTGTGTATCCCCTTCATCCTCCACTATATTGTGAGCTCTTTGAGAACGAGAGACATGTGTTAGCCAAATTTGTATTCATGGTGCCTTGGTAAAGGGTGGATACAGCCTGGATTTTCAGTAACAGTTGTTGAGTTCACTCTGGATTTCTGAATTTCCACTCTACTTCTGCATAAGGCTGTGCTTTATTTTTTCTTTTTAATTTTAACATGTGAGTTAAATATACTAAAGTATAAGAACAATTTTAAAACAGAGCTTTATGTATTTTTCCCATGACATTAAGATGTTAGTGTATAAAGATTTGAGATGTGACTCTTCCCTGGTTTGTGTTTTAGAGGCTAGGGGAAATGACCCTACCTTTTCTGCAATTCTGTCCCTCCAGCTGCCCCAGAATGTCCTGAAGTAACTGCTATACTCACCAGACAACCTTAGCACAGAGACACGCAGAGCACGTGAGCTTTAAACCACTGTCACTTCTGCCTTCCTACCACTCTCGCCACCATCACCTTTACCTCTTCTAAGCCAGGGACATTACCCTGCTGCTACTCGGAAAATCATAATAAATAAAGATGTAATTGTTTTTATTCCAAAAGATCTCTCTTAGGGGATGACTGATTATTGTCAAACATTATTTGTAAATATTACTACACACAATTTACCTTAGCGCTTCATAATCTTACCATCATTTTCTGAGAGATATCAGATCATCAAAATTGTATGCCTTTATTATTCAGTTTGAAGGTCTAAAGTAAAGGCTGAACAATGATTGAGTGATTGCAAATGAAAGCTGAAGGAACTTTGTCAATGCAATTGGAAAAAAAGCAAGAACCGAAGAGAACAAATTGTCATAAATGAGGCTGGTTGGACAAGACATCTGAAGGTCCCTAGAAACATAGCTGACATTTTGAGGAGGTTGGGGGATGGAGATGGGGGAGGACAAGCAGCTGGGAACTCATGTGTTAAGCAGCATGATGAACAATGTCCAGAGGATGTAGTGACCTCAACTTTATGTGGCAGACAGAATGTGGAAACAAGCAGGCAAGAAATAGTTACATGGCTTTGAGTAAGCCAGTAATAATCATAATGAGAGCAGCTTACACTTACTAAGCACTTTCTAAGTATTTTACGTGTGTTGTCTCATTTAATTTTTATAGTTCTGTGAGGTGGATACTAAGAGAGATGAAGAAAATAAGATGACAAAACTGAGGAGTAGTTAGGTCACTTGCCCAAGCTCAAGATGGTCAAGCCAGCTTTCAACCCAGGCATTTCAAGGCTAGAGATCACTGTTGTCCTCACAGGACACTATGTGCTGTGAGAATCAGTCAGTAGAGAGCCCAGAGAGCAGGTCACAGGAGAAAAGAGGTAAGAGCTGCAGTAGTGAGCTAAACTACCTGGAAAGTTAGGCTGGTAAACTGAGTCAGAGGCCAGCATGTTAGGAAAAGGAAAGGCTCCAATAGAAAGGTCACACAGCATTCACGTCTGGCACACCAGATACAACCTGTGTGTGGGAGGACACATGCCAGGCCCCAGAGAATAAAGACTCAGGCCATTTATCTACTGATCTACTTTGAGGCCTGGGCAGGACTATGGCAAAGAAGATGCTGATCCTGCAGTGGTTAGGGGTGGGGGGCAGTGAAGGGGGATGAGCAGCGAAGATGAGTTAACCAGAAACTGCTACCTCTCACACAGCCCACCAAGCACATCTCAGAAATTGAAGGTGACTTAAGAAAAACCTGTCCTATACAGATGGCCAATAGACATACGAAAAGGTGCTCAACATCACTAATAATCAGAGAAATGCAATTTAACTTAGAATTATGCACCTGAAACCAATTTTATTAACCAGTATCACCCCAATACATTCAATAAAAAGGAAAAAAATGCAATTAAAACCACATCGAGCTGTCGCCTTACACTTGCCAGAATGGCTATCATCAATAAATCAACAAACAAGTGTTCAAAAGAATATATGCACCCTTATGTTCATTGCAGCATTATTCACAATAACCATGATATGGAAGTAACCCAAGTGCACATGAATAGACAAGTGAAAAAAAGTTGTGGTACATATATATAATGAAATATAACTAGGCCATAAAAAATGAAACTGTGTCATTTGCAACAGCATGGATGGACCCAGAGGATATTATAATAAGTGAAATAAGTCAGCCAGAATAAGACAAATACCATATGATTTCACTTATATTTAGAATCTAAAGCACAAAATAAATGAACAAAAAAACAGAAACAGACTCATAGATGCAGAGAGCAGACTGGTGGTTGCCAGATGGGAGGGATGTATTAGAGGACTGGGTGAAAAAAGGTTTAGGAATTAAGAAGTACAAATTGGTAGTTACAAATAGTCACAGGGATGTAAAGTATAACACAAGGAATCTAGTCACTAAGACTATAATAACTATGTATGGTGTCAGGTGGGTACTAGAAATATTGAGGGGAACACTTTGTGAAGTATATGATCATCACACCACTATGCTGTACACCTGAAAATAATACAAACTTATACTGAATGTAAACTGTAATTGAAAAAAAATTTTAAATAAGAAAACCTGTCCTGCCTTGAAATCCCAATAAAGACCTGGATGTCACCCATGAACTTTGTAGCAGGTACAGCTAGTTCAAAAATGGCTGGTAATAAATCCAAAACCCTCTAAAATGTTACACTTTTAGATAGGCAAGCAAACTGTTAAAGCTCAAAGAGCTTCCTCATTCATTCAGAATAAATCATCCTGTTGCCAGCTCTGACGGCGGTCAATGACACTAACCTGCTCAGAGCACTAGTGTGGGTGTCTCACCTTGTTTCATCTGATTGGGTACTTCAGGGATCTGCTGAACCCAACTAGGAACAGCCCTTCACTCAGATGGTAGAGGCCATCTGGACCCAGACAGTTCTGCTGCAGATGGTAATGAATAAGGTCTTAAGCCAGGGTCTTCAAACAAGAGGATTTGAGAATGATGAGGTCAACTGTAGATAAGCAGGAAACATATTACTAAATGCTTAAATGAAATGGAGGCAACACTGCAGTATTGCATGGAGGTAGGTTTGAGTAGTGAGAGAGAATGCCTGTCCTAAAGTTATGACAGTTGTTCACCAGGAATGATTGATTAGGCCAATGGCTTGGCTCTGCTCCCATAACTTTGGTCTTGTTCCATCACCTTCCTTCATCCTCCTCTGGTTGGAGAGCTCATTGTAAGCTCTGAGACTGGTTTTTCTAAATAAGAATAGTAGTTCACTTTTACCAAATGCTTAGAACTGTTGAGTACTGTCCTAAATTATTTATAAGCAATTTCATTTAATGAGCAATTTTAGGTCCTTAAGATGACTTGAGCAGCAAAGAGGACTCTGATGATTTATTCCAAGGATCCAAAGTTTCTTACCTTCCAGTATATATGGAGGTTTCTTTCATAGTAAATGTCAAGACACTATTTCCAAGTCCTTAGGGCAGCTTTAAAGGAGGTTTACTAGAGTTACACTCTTGGAGTTTGAGATTAGGTAAAGGATAAATTTACTGATAATGAGGTTAGCTCTTTCATTGTGACCTGAGGGTCACATAATCCAATCTGTTGCCTTCTTCCATATGAATAGATAATGTTTACACAATCAATTCAACTGGCTATGTATTGGGCCAAAACAAACAGAAAGATGGCTACAGAGTTGGTCAACCTTGTCGTCATCTGCTTTTTTCTGTTATTTAAACACAGTCTAAATTGCTGAACACTAGAATTAATAATAAAAGGAAGTTAGACTATTCTCTTAAAGGGTTTAATAAGTGTGATGCCTTTTTCTGAGGGTGTTTTTAATGGATCAATGCCAAGAAGATAGGAACAAGATAGAAAGAACAAGTTGGCCTTTCAGGGTCTCTTAAGTCAGGGAATGCAATGATTATATCACAAGCAGAAGAAATGCCAGCCAACTTTTCTTTGGTGCCTGGAATATGTTTTTGGGATTTTTTTTAAAAGGAGCAAAGTTGATGATTTGCCACAGATTCAAGCAGAGAACATGCCATCTTTCACGGAACTCTATTTTAGAGTGACAAGAGACCAAAACACAAGCTGAACAAGAAAGCTTAATTGGGGGTGGATGGGGGTATGAGTAAAATCATATCAAATGACACCAAGTGTGTTTGCAAACTAATATTTCCTACAACCACGTGGCAACATTTTTCTCAAAATGCTGCACCTATAAGTATGGCTGACACAAGATACATCCTACACTCAGATACTTAACCCTTCCCTTGTGCAACCACCTTGGCTTTGAGCCAGTCTCAAAGAGCAGGTAGAAGTTACCATTCCAGGCAGCTAAATATAGTGAAAGAAATGGAACACCCATTTTTCCAAGTCAAGCAAGACCTTGTAAGAAGCAAAATAAGAATTTAGGTTTACTGGGTAAACAGCTGTAAGGGTGTCTTTTGTAGCATGATTAGTTTCTTTTCATTAGCCAAAGGAAAGGAATTTACAATACTTTTGATTATTGTAATAAACAAGTCCTAACAATTCATAAAGAACCAATACCCATAACTGAAAAATAAAACATGTAAGCAAGCTGGCAGATTCGTTGAGTCTGATCTCTTGTCCATGTCTGCACAGTAGAGTGAGAAAAATTCAGAATTAAAGTCAGATGGCTGGCTTAACACCCATCTCATTTTATTTCTCTCAGCCTTTGTCAGTATCATCTATAAAAGGAGAATGATAATGACATCTACCTCACAATATTACTGTGAGGATTAAATAACAATAATAATAATAATGTATTTTTACTACATAAATGTTTCTGACATTAGGAAAACTTGCAGCACAGTCCTCTTCTAGTGTATCTTCTTTTCAGCCTCTCTCAGAACGAAGGAGACAGTGATACAATGGGATGTCCCTTGGACCAGAAAAACATCTCACTCTTTGTAAAATATCTGCAGGTTTCTATGTCCTACAATCTTTTAAAATTTCATCAGTTTCTTAATACTACCAAGGTCCCCCAACTGGGCCCCCTAGTTATAGGTGTGAATTAAATCCTTTCTAACGCTTCTCCCAATACAAAAACCTTTGGGGACTCATTGGGCATAGAGGGTGGATCAATGTGATAACATTATTAGTCAAAGAACAAACATTCCAGGTAAATAATTTTGTTTTCTCCCATAGGTTAAATACATTCTCACCTGCAGAGACTAATGGGCTCCAGGATCTTTCTCTGTATATTTAACAATGAGATAACAAAGTGATAAGGTCAACAATTATCAGAAGACAGGTGCAATGATCCAAGCAACTTTTTTTGCAAATATTGTTTTTCCTTAAGGGAAATAAGGCACGCCTTTAATACAACAGCTCTGTAACTTGAAACAAGAAGAAAAAAGATGTGGGGAGGGAAAGATTGCCAACCTGGAATGGGTTCTATTAGAGCAATCAGCTCAAACTCTAATCTTGGCAGGAAATGAAGTTCAAGGACACAGAGAAACTTCTTGGAGCTTGGTCAGCAAGGTTAAAATCTTTGGATCCAACTTTGAATAATTTCTTCTCTCAATCTACCAAATCTAACCAGTTACCCCAGTCATTGTTCCTTTGGAATGTCTATATATTTTCTCCCTCTTTTCGTTCTCTACTTGTCTCTGCCATCTTACTATCTCTTGCCTAGACTCTCAAGTGCTTGCTACCTAATCATCCAGATTCTCTAAACTCAACTGCCCAAGTAACAGTCTCGAACAGGTCTCTAGAGAATCATGATTTAGCTCCAAATGCATGTTGAGCTTCCTGTGGTCTACAAGTCTGACATCTTCTAGCTGACTTTCAAAACCTTTCCTAATCTGACTCTACCCCACCAACCTGGCCTTATTTTCTAGTCAAACTGGCTTCCTCACAAGTCCTCTATGAACACACAAAACACACACCCACACAGCTCTGCTACCTCTTCCACTACTTCACACATGCTGCTTGCCTTTGTGTCAAAGCCCTGCTTCTCCAACTGCATATCCAAACCTTACCCATTCTTCTGGGCCTAGATTTACTCTTACCTCTTCCATGAAGCCTTCTCTCACTCCTGCACACTTTAACAAAAATTTTCCCTGTACCATATAATCTGCCACTTCACAAAACATCTATATATTTTTATTTGCCACTCATTTCATGTACACTAGATTTGTCTCTATAACTACATAATGAATAGGTCACAAAATGCTGGTCCTCATGCCAAATGTGACCCCAACTTGGACATTTCATTCTATTCTTCATTTCTTTTTACTCACATTTTGATAATTTTTTCAATTTAATAATTTTACTAAAATAACTTTATTTTAATAATTTAATTAGCACCTTCATCACTGCCTATGAAATTAAATAAATCTTCACCATCAATCCTCAAATTATCTAAATTAAGGATAACAATATCATAATATACATCAATAAACATTTAAATTGTAAGGGTAGGAGGAAAGGCATTAGGTGAGTTAGAAAAATCTCTGAATAATGATTTAGGAGATCAGACTACCCTGCCACTAACTAGCTCTTTGATCCTGGTTTTAAGTCATGAAGTTTCTCTGCAAAATGAGGGGGTTGGACAGGGTGACCTCCATAATCTCTCCTAGCTCTTCTTTAATATGATTTTAAAGCTGCCAACAAGGTATCAGAGCCTAGTATGATCATGTATGAAAAGCAGAAATGAAGAGGTTTCTCTCCAGGAAATAGAAAAACTCCAATGTGTTACCTTCATAGTCATAACATTAATATTTGGGGAGAAAGCTGATATTAAATTATTCCTATTTATTAGATAGTATGATAGAGTAACATTCTAGGTCAAATACAAAAGAGGCAGCTGGTTAGTTGTCACTTTTTGAAAGCCATCATTATATTTTCAATCAAATCAGAGTGGCCTATCTTAAATTTAGATGTCATAAAGCTACATTATGAAGCTACATAAAAATTTAAGTGACCGAACTCAAGTTTGGCTGGAAAAAGTCCAGAGATATATATTGAATGTCACAGTGTAAACCTAAGAAAATTTCGTACATAAAATCCTGAAAAGCAAACATTCTACTTTCTAGCCAAATATATATTTTAAGAAACAAGAAATGCTGACAAAATATGCTATAACTTTCTGAGGTTTTTTTCTTATATTTTCTTTTTTACTGGTCTTGAGAATGAGACTTTCTTAAGACAAAAGAAAAAAGAGAGAGAGAGAAAGAAATTATCACAAGGCAATGGTGAAAGATAATTTACAAAGCAATGCATAGAAGCAGGAGAGTTTTCTAAGGGTAGAAAAGCAGTCAAAAAGCAAATTGATGTTAAAGGGGAGTCTTCAAGGATGTCAGTCAAATAGGAATGATAAATGTGTCACAAAATCAGTCACACTGCAATTCTGCTTTGGGGATCTCATTCATTCATCATTCATTTATTCATTAATTGCATAGGTAATGTGCTGGACAGTTGGGATATAACAAAGGAAAAAGGCACAGCATCTATCATGCGGGAACTCACTATCAGTGGAAAGACAGCCAGGGTTCCCGTTAGCACTGCCACTGACTGTAGGCTCACTGTGTACTAGGCACTATGCTAAGCACATGTCCCATGAGGCAGGTACAATACTTTTACACTCTCTCTACCAAGAATGAAGAAACTAAGACTTTGGAAGATCGTATAACTTCTCCAAGTGTTATGATCTGAATGTTTGTGTCCCTTCAAAATTTATATGCTGAAATCCTACCCACCCCCCAAACCCCGTGTAGTGGTATTAGGAAGTGGGATCTGTTGTTTGGTCATGAGGATAGAGCATAAGAGATGAGTGCCTTTATAAAAGAGATTCCAGAGAAATCCCTCACCCCTTCCTCTGCCATGTGAGGTTACAAGTACAGTTTACGAGGAAGCCGGCCCTCACCAGACACCAAATCTGCCAGAGTCTTGATCTTGGACTTCTCTGTCTTCAAAACCATGAGAAATAAATTTCCATTGTTTATAAGTCACCCGATTTATGGTATTCTATTATAGCAGCCTGAACAAACTTAGGCACCAGGGCTATCCAGCTAGAAAGGAACAAGGCTGTCTTTTATATCCGGGTTTGTCTGTCACCCTCCAGTACCCTGCAAACTGCACACTACAACCCTACACTGCAAGCCAATGTGGACAAGTGCACTGTGGAGAAGAATGGGGACAGTACAAAGTGTTCATCCCCAAGAGATAAGTACCTGTTAATCTGTACATCAGAACAAAATCCAAAAGCTGAAAAGAATGGATGGGTATCTGGTCTGTCACCAGAGCTCAAAAGAACTGGGTCATCCTCTGTGGGTTCAAGGCCATAGCCTCTGGCTTCAGCAGCATCTGAAGTTGGTGTGTATGAAACTACTCAGGATGTGGTATACTGCAACTAGACCGAGGCCACAGGGGAACCAAAGCAAAACATTTCAGTTGCTTTAGATTCTCTGCAGATCTCCAAAAAGAAACACACACACATGTACACACAGGCACACACACTCCATGACCGCAGCAGTTCCCCCAGAGAGTAGTTTATTCAAAAAGTACCCTCTTGTTCCCATCAAATAGAAACACTTTTTTATACATGTTTGAAAACTAAAAATAAAAAAAGGATTAAAAACAAAACTCTTCCTGAAGTAGAGGCCCCAGGAGACTGGGGAAAAATGATTCTGGGTAGCTCTATAGCTGTTTGGTCCTCCTAGGCTGAGCAGCTGCCAGACTAAGAGGACCCCAGAGGGGCTTAAGGGTCACAGGAACAAAGAACCATAGAGCTTCAGGGGCCCTGGGGAGGAGGTGGCAAGCTCAGCCAGACGTGGCCCCACCTGCTCTAACGCCAGCCTGAGGCCCTCATTGGAGACCTGTTTTGAATTATAACACTGGTGGAGAAGAGGTTTTGTTTATCTGCTTTATAGTATCTTCTTTTGGGCTATGAGGGGAACACTTGCCTTTAAAGAAGGCCAAAAAAAAAAAAAAAAAAGAAAGAATTTTGGCTGCAGTAAGGTGCTAGAAACACCTGTCCCACCAGCATTACCCTTAGAAGTTTCAGAGGGAGAGGGACCATTTATCAAGGCCCCTTTGAGGATTGTGTCCTAGGCATTATGGGAGGACCTTATTTTATTTAAGCCTCATAGTAAGTTTTCCAACATTACATCTCATTTACAGGAGAATAAAAGGTGAGGCTTTGGACAACACTAAATACTTTGCTGAGTATCACACGACTAGTCAGCAGGAGCCAGAACTAAAGGTCTATCTGACCCTAAGCTGAGGAAGAAAATCCTTTCTGTGGAACGCAAGCAGTAAGAAAAAATCCTAAAGAGAAGATGATAAACTACATGTTTATATATCACTGGTTTAATTACCTACTTATCTGAATAGAAATTAAAAGCACAAGGAACACCTTTTAAACTTTATAAAAGGGCATACAATGAAAAGTAAGGTTCCTTCCATACCTCTCTCTCAGCTCTCTAGTTCTCTTCATCAGAGGCAATTACTTATGTCAAGATAGGCTACACATTCACAAAAATACTTATGTGTGTATATACAACCCCCTTTTTTTACATAAATGGCAGCATTGCTTGACCTTTCTTAGATACTTGGTATATGTTGGCAATTTTACATATTGGTACATACAGACCTGCCTCATTCTTTTAACAACTGATGAAAGACTCTGTTATGTGGATGTATGGTAAGTTATTTAGCTAGTCGCCCCTTAAATGGTCATTTATACTGTTTCCAATCTTTTTGTATTGTAAACAATGCTATATAAATATCCTTATACATTCTTCCTTGAACACATATGTTAGTATACTTTGGAAGTACATGCTTAGAACTGATATTCTTTGGTCAAGTGTATGTGCATTTTAATCTTAATAAATAGAAACAAATTGCCTCCAAAAAGCATGCACAAATTTACAATCCTTAAAATATATATTTACACTCGCTTCCCTCCTGGTCTCCCAAACAGTGTTTCATTCTGTGTTGAAAAGAAAAGCACCATATGTTCACCTGCTCCTTTAAAAGTCACATACTTCCACAGAATGAATAGGGGAAACCTATATATTCAGGCCTGGGTATTAGATTCCTAGAGTGAAAGAAGACTTTTGGAGCTCCTTGCACTGCAGACGACACTGATTAAAAGCATCTGGTCCTCAATTAGATGATGTTGGCAAAGTAGAAAAATGGAATAAATCCCTGAAAACAAGCAGTTGGCTGTGACTAATCAGCTCAATCCACCAGGGTAGTCAGAGTCCACGAGAGCCACCCCTGGTATCCCAGTAACCCAGCCAGCGTGCCGCACAGCAAGGCCAGGGCTGGCTGTGAGCCAGCAAGGCGGATGCCTGCCACAAGCAGGGGCATTCAAAATCTGCTGTCTGCCCCTGCTGGCTGTGGGGAAAGAGCATGGGGGAGGGGCAGAAGCATAAGACTAAAGGGAGACTGCCAAGTGTTGAACACGGTTTCCTAATTATACTGAAATAAGGGGGGCTAGATATGGTAGAAAAGTTACATTTTTCAATATTAAAATTTTCTAGAGTGAATAACCCCCTAATGGTTATTAGTGTTGGAAATCCATTAGGGGATTATTCACTCTAGAAAATTTTAAATTTCCAACACTAATATCTGCATCCTGTGGTGCAGTCTAATCAAAACTACAGGATCTGGACAGGAATCCTGGGCATCAAAGGCTGAGAGGATGTGAGGCACACACTTTCGTTTTGTCTTAGCTGTGCTTATGTGAGTCTGCTAAAATTCTGGGTTTGACATCCTTTCAGAATGTAAAACAAAATATTCCTCTTCTGCTTGGCAATCACCTTAACGAGGTGTTGATTGTTAATACCTGGGGAAAAGAGCCTGCAGGTACTGTGATCCTGAGAGGACAGAGGAAGGTCAGTGGCTTTGTGGGCACTAATGATGAATTGGCATGAGGGGAACTTCGTCTCTATAGGGGGTGAGGAGGGCCCAGTAGTGGTCATATTCATGACCATCTGTAGCTTGGCTTCATTTCTGAGCTTGTGCACAAATAGCATGATTAAAAGAATAAGTAAATATGCATTGCTAACACCTCCTGTCAAAGATTTTTCAACCAGGTGGTTGCCCTATAGAGCTGACTATCTTAACCATTTAGGGAAGGAGCCCTCCAGCAACAGAATGCCTTCTAATTATTATGTGTGCTTTTTTTCCAATTAGCAAGCAACAGTGTATTGTCATGGAGGCATTGTTGGGAGTTGTTTGCCTCTGTGCAGATGTAGTCAGATATTAGTGTAGGTTTCTAGGTTTGATGAATAATATTATAAAAATTACATAGCTGGAAAAATGATTTTACCCACTAGATCTGAAGCAGCGTCTGGGTCAGCTTCACAGGCAGTGGGAGGCTGGTGGATAGAGTTTACTGTTGCCCGGCCAACATCCTATCAGCAATAATCACCAGTTAACCTGACTTGACGTTGTTAGCTCTGTTCCTCCAAACTCTCTCCAAATCAACCACTAATTCTCTTTTAAGTACCAACCATTCCCACTTAGATGAGCTCTGCTCTATTCTCAATGATTGAGTTTGATTGATTGATTGATTGATTGAGTCCCTTGTTGGTTCATCATTTGAACAGAGAAGAAGTAATTTGGAACACTCATCTCTGAATAGCATTCCAGGTATCCTTTACCTCAATGTGTGTTTCTATGATTATCTCTCTTCCTCCTTTTACCCAGCCTTTTCTCTCTTATGAACTTCTGGTATAGAGGAAGGTTTCATAAGCAAGAATTCATGAGGATCTATGAGAAATAGAAAGATAAAAATTTTAAATCCTTAAAAAAGGAAATGAACTGAAATTCAAATTTTACATAAGAAGACTAGTCTTCCAAGTTTTAGGTGGAATATGCTAAGAAACCTCTTAGCTCTTCTATCTTATATAGCTTAAGATGACTCTGGGAAATTGTGAATGAAAACGCTGATTATAAAATAATCCAATACATAAATTGAATCTATCAAAGTTATGCTCAAGGAATTCTCCCCACCAACAGTTAGGGAATACAATATATTACAGTAGCTATATGAAATCTTATCATGTAACTATTGAACAAGTTATTCTAGGATGCTACAAATGGGAAATCCATAGAGAACCTGAACCTATCCCAACCACCAACAGCCTTTAGAGGTGCTATTTTTTGCCTGCATGGCCTCTATATTAAATTTTGTATCGGAGAGATTTTAACTAAAACGAATAGCAAGAATGTTTACCAAAATGAAAAGTGGACCTCCACCAAATGTGTCTACACTGGTATCTCACAGATTATATGGTTTTGGTTTGTTTCTTTTAAGTAGTGGTAACACTTGAGGTAAATTGCTAAATGACATGAAGGGATTTCAGAAGACAGGGCCAACCATCTCATGTATAAATTTCCTTAACTAATTCATCAGGTTCATCCTAGTATCTTACCTAGGTTCACACAAGTAGGTAGAAGCAGGGGCAAGACAAAATTCAGGTCTTCTAATTCTTGGTTTATCTGTGGCAAACTAATGGAGCCAAAGAAACCATTGTATCAGCCTCTGGACAGTTTTCATCAACTCAAATTAGATAATTGGTGCAATTTTTCCAATAGACCTTATTTTTTAGAGCATGCTCATTCATTCATTCATTCATTTTCTTTTTGCTTTCCCACCTTAATCTAAAAAGTAATCTGATGTAGTTTATAGAGATACATGATGTGAAACAAGATGAATCATAGAAGAAAAATATTTTCTAACATGTTAGAAATATTAATTTGCCACAGAAAATACACTCCCATATAAGAAATCCTGACAATATTTTCACTAACTGAGAATAATCTGTTAATCGGTGTCTTTATTATTCTATTTTGAGATGAAATTCTTTTTATCTACACTGATTTTGAGTTCTTTGTTACCACTATCTTCCTGATTCTCATTTTACAGTTTCTAGAGAAGACTGAAATCCAGACACATTGCTGACTAAAGGCATATTAAAAATGAGTTCTAGCCAAGATGTGAAAGTTAAATAAATGAGTAGCCCCTGTACTAAAAAGCAGTAGCTGACCTAAGACCCTACCTGATCCAGGAGAGGTTCTGACCTTCAAGCTGCCTAGCCAGTGAATGACAGCTGTTGAGGTGTTTTCAAGTACTTGGGGGACCTGGCACATTTCACATATAGGTAAGTTCATGAAACTACAGTTAAAGAAACAGGGCTTTTTTTTTTTTTTTTTTTACAAATAGCTGTAATTTAGGAATGTGACAATTTATTTGTTTCTCAGTTTTCTACTTTCAAGGTATTGTTTACCAGCTCACTTCTTAGCCTTAGAAGACCAAAAAACAATATATATGCTGTCAGTAAATGAAATTGATGCCCCTGACAGTGGTGTGAATAATGTTTATAATTTGGGGTCACAATTTTGTTTTATATAAATGTTTCAATTTAAGATTATAAGTGCTCATTCATTTTTCAAGACCTTGTTCAAATATCACTTCCACTGAAACCCCTAGGCAGTTTTAGCTGTTGCTTTTTGTTTCTCTACTACCCTATTCTCCACACTGCATTGTAATCATGTAATCTATTTGTTTATATGTCTATCTGGCTTCCCTAACTATAAACTTCTGAAAGACAGGAGACAGGGCTTATTTGTCCTTTAGATAAGTATCTAATGGAAGAATAACTATCATTATTTTGTTACAGTGGTATGAGCTGTTTTTTTTTTAATTATTTTTTCTTTTTTAGATTTTATTTACTTTTTAGAGAGAGGGGAAGGGAGGGAGAAAGAGAGGGAGAGAAACATCAATGTGTGGTTGCCTCTCGCTCACCCTCAACTGGGGACCTGGCCTGCAACCCAGGCATGTGCCTTGACTGGGAATCTAACTGGAGACCCTTTGGTTTGCAGGCCAGCACTCAATCCACTGAGCCACATCAGCTAGGGCCGAGCTGTTCTCTTTAAGTCAGACTGTGGTAGGATCAGAAAAAAAGTTCCACCAGAGAATGAGGATTCTTTCCTTTGTGAGTCCAGGGTTTAGAATCTAGCTTCAGGGTCAGAGGAAAAGGCAACTGGATAGGGAAGAAAGATTACAAATAAGTTTTCAGAGTCTCCTTAACTTCTTACACCTTTCATCCTCTTCACAGGTTGCTTGAAGCAATATAGAGAAGTGAGGTAGACATTTGTTGTTTTTGTCCAATCTGCTTTTTTTCTTCCTTCTTCTAATAATAGTACCTTGATTTTGCTTTGGAGGGGCTCCTCCATCAGATATAGTCAGATGCGGTTGCAAGTATAGATGCCCTTCCCTCCTCTAGCTAAGAGTTGGGCACCTGACCCAAGCTAGGCTAATCAAATTTCTCTCTGGAATATGAACAAAAGACAAGAAGCAGCTGATTGACCCTTTAGTGTCAGTCCAGCTGTCCCTGTTCCCCAGCACCCACCTGGCCCAATGGCCTTACTTCCTGGTCCTTCTAAGCTTCTTGCCTTGCCTTTCCTCTTGGTTGTTTGAACTTCCTGACTTCCAATAAATTACTTATCTTATTCAGTTAGGCAGAAGTGATTTATGTGCTAGCAACCAACAAATGACAACTGGTAGAAACAGTGAATTAAAGATTAAAATTCTATTTGATTTATCCAAAAGTCTAGCAAGAAGGACTAACTCTGGATATCTCCAATCTATTCCCAGGCTCGGTTCGCCTCTTTTAACAAATTTACCCACTGTCCAGGTAAATAATCTGAGAAGACCCATTCCCCTTTTGAATATTCATTCTGTTTCTAAAATAACCCAATTGTCCCATTAATTCCCCAGGCTAACCCCAACATACCTTGCCTAGTGATGCAACCCAGTAGGCTTACAGACCCCTGCAGTATTCAGCCCTAACCTTCCTGTTTCTTGCTTAACCACTCATCGATGCTGCCACGAAATTCATTATTATGAGATTTCTAATTCATCTATATGTCATTATCCCATTCCCATTTAGCTCTTTTACCTCCTGTTCATCAGCAATCATGAATGGGAAGCCTAATCATATTACTTTTCATTTAACACTTTTAGTTCTTACTCTGCACTCAGACATATTCAACGTGTTTTGTTGACAAAAGAACATCCAGCCTAAGGAAAAGTCTTGCAAGAGTTTATATGAGCCAAACTGATGACAATTGCTGAGAAACAAAATCTCAACAGGTTGAGAGAATGCTCCAGAGAATGGCAGTTTTACAGCTTATTTTATATGCTAGAATCAAAGGAGAAGATATAAAGGGGATTACATAAAATCCACTGGTGGTAGATTAGGGAGGTGGGAGAAAGCAAAGTGATAAATCTCTGAGATTGGCTAAAGAGTAAAATGGAGGGACACATACTTCTTTTACATTGGTGGGCATAGGATATTTAGCACTCACAGCACACAGAGATGGTAAGCAAGAGGACATGATAGCAATGAGGGGCTTTGTGGCCTCGGACTCTGGTAGGAGATCGTGCTCTCAGAGCTCTAGAAAAAGCGGATTACTCTGACATTCCAAAGGCATGTTACCTTAGATGAGAAAAGACAATAGACAGATTCACTTAGAGATTGACCTCTATCAAGGAAGCGACATTTCTAGGATGTGACTACCAGCCATGACTCCCTTTTACTTAGAAAATTTTATGTTCAGACCACCCTATGTGGTTACTTTTGTTCCCTGCGTTTATAAGGTCCACCTTGCAGGCCTCCCCTGAGCTTGTCAGGTTTAGTATACAGGCCCTTCTTTGGCCATAGCTTCACACATTTTAACTCATGTAATCATTATAAAAACCCCTGAAATAAGAACAAATGAGGAAAATGAGGCACAAAGATCTTTAGTAGCTTGTACAAAGTCTCAAAGCCCATAAAGAGCAGAATCACAATTCAAATGCAGGCAGCCTGGCTCCAAGACTGTATTCCAAACCACCAAGCCATGGTTTTGAGATGATGAGTTTATTACATGGCCAATTAAAGGGAAGAGCTAATTGTATTTAAATCTGCAGCAGCTGACAGAGCACATTGACATGGAAATAAGATTAGTCCCCACATGTCAAAACCTAAAAACACCAAATTTGAGTACCCTACAGGCTTCTTTTCTTAAACACCATGAAAACAAGCCAAAATATTCAGCAGTGGTTTCCATTTGGTGAGAAGATTCTATTGCCTTGCATATGGGGTGCTTTTTTTCTTTAAGTGGCCTGAAATTCATATGCTAATTTTCTAGAAAATCTGAAATGTAAATCTAATGCTAAACTTGTACTGGTTGTAGCTGAGTAAATGGCCACCTCTGAGAGTGGGAGGCTGCTACTTATTCTATCACTGTTCTGCCCCATGGTTGACTTTCTAACTTGATTATATGTATTACATATATAACTTACTGGGTTATAGGTATCTTTTTATTTTCCTCCAATTTTTAAAAGTTTTCTGGTAGAGTATCTAAAGCAAGAATTTGCATATTCAGTACTTTCATTTACCTGCAGAGCCCTAACTCCAATAACTTCTCCCACTTAACTCTACAATCTCAAGAGATTTTGTTCCATGATCATGCTATGCAGAAAGAAGACTTATGATAAAACGACATATAAACAAAGTATTGATATTAATTTTCTATAATCAGGGTGAAATATAACTGAAGGTTAATAGTAGGTACCTGTAGAAAGTAGAATTAGTAGTGAATTTTAACTTCTTATATTTTTCTTATTTTATATGCGATCTACAAATAACCCTTATTTCTTAATATTATGAAAATATTAGGCTTTATCTGTACCTTAATTACATTTGTGGTATCATGGTCATACTGTACTGTGTACTCTTTTCTAATTTGTAATTAATAATAAAAGTAAAATTAGTAGAACATTCTACTCTTTATTTTGTAAATAGTAAAGAAATGTATAAAAATTAACTAAATAAATGAAAAACTCATATTCATTCTTATTCCATAATTACATTCAGACAGTACGAGAAAAAAATTATTTATTACATAGGAAGGCTGTCTGGTGTCAGAAGGCCTTGGTTGTGAATGACAGATCTGCCTCTCACTGACCATGAATGGGTTATATCAGTTCCATGCACTTTAATGTCCACAAGGGCAAAATGGAGATACTAACACCCAATATACAGGGCTATGAAAGCATTTAGGATAGGTTGTGGCACAGAAAAGCTATGCAATAAATGTCCATTTACTCATTCAAAAAGCTTACTGTAGGCCTCCTCTGTGTCAGCACTTGCAAGGTACAGAACAAATAAAATAGAAATAAAAAAACCTAGTGACTTCCCTCGAAGAGCTTGTGATCCAGAGAAGCAGACAAGAAATCAGACATTTATAATGCGATGGACAAATAGTACAGGTGTTAGGAATCTTTATTTAATTTTTTTTAAATTCTAACAACCCAAAGTTCTACCATGGAGTTCCTATAGTTCCAGGTTGCAGAAATTTTGCCTCTGTCTAACTAGGATTTCTCTATTTCTCTGGGCCAGACTGGGGGTTGCTGAAATGTCTTCCACCTTGTCTTCACATCACTGCTGATTTCTATTCATGTTTCCAGTCAGAAGTACCCTGTGGGGGGCAACTTTAACTCTCTTACCCCTTTAAGGTACCTGGGATCATTCAGTGGCTCCTAAACCACACAGGCCTTAGGAAACTCAACAGGGCCATTCTTAACTTTTTATCACATCTATGCTCCCTTCAGATCACAGGAATTTTGTCCTCTGCTCCCATGCCCTGCCTGACTCTATGGAACCTCTGCAAGCTACCTGGGTGCCCTGCGCAGCCATGTCTACTCAGGGTTGTTCTCACCTCCCTGGGTTCTATCCAGGAAAGGAAACCTGTGTTCGCTCTGTGCTCAGATTCCACACACCTCTCTGGGGTTCCTGACACTCTTCTTATCCCTGTGCTGAGCTCAGGGACAAGACCAGGCAGAGACACTCACTCTTTGCCAGGAGTCCATAGTGTCTACTCACCCTTTGCTCACACTTGTGTGGAGCACTTTCTTTCTTCCAGAGCATGGGAGCTTTACTCATTCAGCCTGTCTTCTCCCAGTGATTATTTTATCTATGCACATGTACCTTTTTATTCCCTGAAGGGACCAGAATTTTGAAATTTAAAAAATAAGGAAAGATTGAATCATCTCTCCCTTGATACATAAAAAATGCTGTACCAAAGCCAAGTCTGGGGTGATAAAAACTATTAGCCAATATTTAAAAACTCATATGCCATCACATAACACAGAGACTAAGACAGATCAAAGGGAGAAAGTACCAAACTGAGCTGGGACACTCAGAGCACAAGTGACAGTGAAGGCCCAGCCAGAGCTTAGTCTCTGAGGATGAGTCAGGGCCCAGCTGCACAGTCAGACAAGGGGGAAGGTCATTCCATGAAGAAGGAACAACAAGTGCAAAGTGACACTGTTACATGAGTCAGAATATAAATATATCTCCACTGTCTAAGCCATATAAATTACATCTCATTTTGAGAATGAAATGAAAACAGACATGATTGTTTGAACTGGAAGTTACTTTAAGGATAATCTAATCTAATCCCTATATGTAACAGATAAGGACATTGAGGCCCACAATGATGACCTTTAATCCAATGTTCAAAAACAAATGAGTCCTGGCTGGTGTGACTCAGTGGATTGAGTGTCAGCCTGTGAACCAAAGGGTTTCTGGTTTGATTTCCAGTCAGGATACATACTTGGATAGCAGGCCAGATCCCTGGTTGAGGGCATGTGAGGGGCAACTGATTGATGTATCTTTCTCACACCGATGTTTCTCTCCCTCTCTTTCTCCTTCTCTTCCTCTCTTTCTAGAAATAAATAAATAAAATCATTTTAGAAAGAAACAAAAATAAATGATACTAAATTCAGCCTCCCACTCCTATCTACAGCAGAAATTACTACTCTCAATTTACTTCCCAACTTCTCCTTTGAGCCAAAATTCTTCATCAATTATATCAATATTTGTAACAAGCTTAACAAGTCCTTTTTTTCAAGTTTGGAAAAAAAAAAAACTTACTCTCCAATAATAGCATTGTTGTTTCTGGAGTTTCCTCAAAAAATTAAAAATGAAACTTTTTTGACCCAGTGATCCCACTTCTGGGAATATATCCTGAGAATGCCAAAACACCAATTCAAAAGAATATATGCACATCTATGTTCATAGCAACATTATTTCAATGGCCAAGATCTAGAAACAGCCCAAGTGCCCATCAGTCAATGAAGGGATAAAAAATCTGCTGTACATTTACAGAATAGAATACTATGCAGCCAAAAAGAAGAAAGAAATCTTACCTTTTGTGACAGAATAGATGGACATGGAGATTACTTTGCTAAGTGAATAAGCCAGTCAGAGAAAGACAATGCCATATGATATCACTTATGTGTGGAAACTAAAGAACAAAATAGAAACAGAGACATGGACACAATGGAACAGACTGACAGCTGTCAAAGGGGAGGTGGGAGGGGGGACTGGATGAAAGAAGGTGAAAGGATCAGCCAAAGCACATATATGCATGACACACTGACACAGACAGCAGTGTGGTGATGGCCAGAGGGAAGGGGGAGTGGGAGCTGAGAAGAGGGGGACAAAGGGGGCGGGGAATGGGGACATCTACAATAGTGTCAACAATAAAAATAAAGAAAGAAAAAAAGGAAAGGTCCTAGATTCTAGGAGATTATGCTAAAGATAATTGATGAAGAACATTTTGTATGTTGATGTCAGAATGCTGTACTTGTACTATTTCCCCTGATACCCATATTGCCAGTGTATGTACTTTTATACCCATTTCATAGATGAGGAAACTGAGGCAGAGAAAGTTAAGTAATGTGTCCTTAGGCTATATGGCTAGTAAGTGGTAGGCAGGTAGTAAATAGTCGTCGGCAGCCGTCCGTCTCGAGAGACGATGGTGTAGCTTCTTAAGAGTCTATCTGCACCGCCGAGAATGGTTGTGCAGTCTGACTCGGGAGTGACACGGTATCTGTCTCCTCCCGTGTTGAATCGACATCTTGCGATGACGCTGGGGTGTCCTCTCCAGTGAAGCTGAAGCTACAGAGCCTGGGCAGGGTGATATGGAGGGTCTGCTGTTGCCCATGCAGCAGACCCCCCTTCTCTTCGCAGCTGAAGGGTCCAAGGGAAAGACGGAGTCAATACAGCTTGGCTTCAGGTGCGCCGCAGGAGTTGCCGGTGTTGACTACAACGTCAAACCGCCTTAGGGACTCCGGCTCCGGATTTTCTGTCGGGGTTTACTCCCTTAGCCTTTCCCCTGAAGAGGTATGCCGCAAGGCAGTGGAGGTTTTTTGGAGTCAGAGTTTTCCTTCTCTGTAGTAAATAGTAAAACTCTAATATTTATGCATTTAACCACTACAACACCACATTTGTCTTCATGCTATTATTCAGCCTACAAATATATTACAAATATACTTGCACAAATGCACAGAAACATGCATACAAGGCTTTTCATTGTAGTGGAGTTTGTTTTTTAAGAAACTATAAATAATCTAAATACCTATTAATAGGAGGCTAGTTTAATAAATTACAACACAGCATAATCTCTTCATACAGGAATGGGATAAGCTATATGTGTTGAAATGGACCAATCTCCAAGATATGAGGTATAATTAAGTTAAAAGTAACAAAATAAGAATTAAAAAATGGTGTATATAGTACTTTTCATTTGGGTTTTTAAAAATGAACTATATAAATAATATTTAAGGATGTCTCTATACGGCACTAGCAAGATATTAGTAGTGGTTGCCTCAGATAATAAGAGAGACAAAGGAACTTGGAATATGGGATAAAAAAGAGAATTATTTTTCACCGTATATCTTCTTATAATGTTTGCATTTTTTTACCATGTGCAAACAAGCTGTCCAGATTCTACAAATCAGTTACATTTTTTTAATTATCAAATAATGGGATTTTTAAAAAATCCTAAGAAAACCAATCAAGCTTAAGAATCATATAATTAAAGAACATAGTTAAAAGTATTTTTAAACACTCAAATTATCATGTTTGTATTTACTTACAAAACAACTCTTTGTAAAGTCCAGCCTTCTTAACTCCTTGCCAGGATATTGATTCATTGCTGACTCACAAAATAAAATAAAGAAATAGCCAGCTGTGTAACGAGCTTGATACCATTTAGTATGTTGGGAGCTTAGGGCAAGGGATGTGGGTAGGGAATGAAATGAAGGGAAGGAGGAGGAGTAGGGAAACAGTGCCAAAGAGGTAGTTCTTAGTGGTGCTAAGATCCCTACATTAAGAAGCTTTATCCCTACCACTCAAAACTCAGAATGCATATGTTACAAGATGTAAAAATACTCTTCCAAATAGACTCTTAAAGCCCAACACACACCACATGTCACTATCAATACCCATAAGACAAAAATCATGGTGAATGATTGACCCTGACATAAAATGCTCTATTTTCTTTCCACAGTATTATTTTGCTTATTCGTTTCATTCTATTTCACATCTAATAATTCTATTTTTAAAGCTCAATCATGTGTTTATGAAATTTTACCTCTGTCTTTAATCCTCGCCAAGTTCTCTCTAACTAGGAGGGAGTATATTGGGGTAGTGGCTGGAGTGACCTGAAGGAGAAGGGGAGTGTTATAGACTCAATGTTTGTGACCCCTGCCCAATATTCATACGTTGAAATCCTAACCTCCAGTGCAATAGTATTTGGAGATGGGGACTTTGGGAGGTAATTGGGCTTGGATGAGGTCATAAGGGTGGACCCCAATGATGGGAATAATGCCCTTATAAGAAGAAACTCCAGGAAAGCCTATCTCTCTCTTCCCCTCCCTCTCACCCCATCTCTGTCAAGTGTGGACACAGTGAGAATGTAAGATAGTTTCCTCATGGTACAAATAGAAAAAATTGTTTTAATGTCCCTAGCCTGAAGATCACTTTAGAATAAACATTCAAGTGTCCAGTAGTCAAATTATACTGTACCTTAGAGAAAATACTAAACAGAAAAAAAAAAACAAGTTATTAAACTATCATAAAGTTACATCTAAATAAAGAAAACTAGCAAAAACAATAAAACAAAATCCACAAAAAAAATGTTCATTCCAGTAATAATAAAAAATGCAAATTAAAACAAACAAATGATAATATCCAATATACATAATACTGCAAAGGAAGCCAAATAGCCATATTATATAAACACTTAAGAAAGCAATATATCAGAGTAATTACGGGACTTCCAGCCAAGATGGAGGCCTAGAGAGACATGCTGCATCTCCCTTCACAACTAAGAAGGAATACAACTACCTCAAAACTAGAAACAACCAGAAGTTCCAGAAAATCAAGCTGCATAGAAGTCCAACAAACAAAGATATAAAGAAGAAATACTCATCCAGACAGGTAGGAGGGGCAGAGCTGGGGTGGAGAGGACGTGGTGTGGTGGCGGCGGCAGCGGCAGGCCAGCAGAAAGCACAGTCACACGTTTAAAAAAAGTAAGGAGGGACACCTGGGAGCACTCCCAGCACCACACCAGACCACACAGCTCATGTTCCCAGTGCCAGAGAAAATCAGCCTCATTGCTTCTGACTGTGCAAACCAGTGGGGGTAGGGGCAGAGGAAAAAATTGCCAGTTTCTCAGCACAGTTTGCTTGTTTAAAGGGCCCCCATGGTCCTAGATCATCCACAGACCCACCCACTCTGGGAACGACAGCCAGGGCAACAGCTAGAGAGGTGCCAGTCCCATACAGAAGTGGAAGAAGTGCCTAGAAAAGGGGCAAGTGCTAAGCAAGTGGCATTGTTCCCTCTCAGGCCCTTGCCCCACATACAGCATCACAACATGGTGAAACGAGTCACCCATTACTAATGAGTACCTAAAGCTCCACCCCTTAAACATAACAGGAACAACCTAAGACACAGAGGCAAACAAACACAGGAGCCTGTCAAGATGAGGAGACAGAAAGGTATGGCCCAAAAAATGGAATGGATCAAGGTTTCAGTGGAAGAACTAAGAGATGAAGAGATAGCCAACCTAAAAGACACAGAGTTCAAAACACTGGTGATAAAGATGCTCACAGGCTTGACAGATATGCTTGAGTACTGCAAATGCATAAGGGAAGAAGTGAAGGCTATGCTAAATGAAACGAAGAAAAATCCACACAAAATCAACGGTGAAGGGAAGGAAACCAGGATTCAAATCAATGATTTGGAACATAAGGAAGGAAAAAACAGTTAACCAGTAAGAATGAGGAAACGAGAATTGAAAAAAAATTAGGGGAGGCTTAGGAATCTCTGGGACAACTTTATACATTCCAACATCCAAACCATAGGGGTGCCAGAAGAAGAGGAAGAGCAAGAAATGAAAAGCTTATGTGAAAAAATAATGAAGGACTACTTGTCAAATTTGGCAAAAGAAATAGACATACAAGTCCAGGAAGCACAGAGAGTCCCAAACAAGTTGGACCCAAAGAGGACCACACCAAGACACATCATAACTAAAATGCCAAAGGTTCAAGATAGAGAATCTTAAAAGCAGCAAGAGAAAAGCAGAGAGTTACCTACAAAGGGGTGCCTATAACACTATCAGCTGACTTCTCTGAAAGAACTTTGCAGGCAAGAAGGGGCTGGCAAGAAGTATTCAAAGTGATGAAAAGGAAGGACTTACAACCCAGATTACTCTACCCAGAAAAGCTATCATTTAGAATGGAAGAGCAGATAAAGTGCTTCCCAGACAAGGTAAAGCTAACGAAGTTCATCATCACCAAGCCATTATTATATGAAATGTCAAAGGGACTTACTTCAGAAAAAGAAGATCAAAATTATGAACGTTAAAATTACAACAAACTCACAACTATCAACAACTGAATCTAAAGAATAAAAACAAAATCCAACTAAGCAAACCAGAATAGGAACAGAATCATAGGTATGGGGATCATTCGAAGGATTATCAGCTGGGAGAGGGAAGAGGGAGCAATAGGGAAATGGTGCAGGGATTGAGAAGCATAAGTGGTTGGTACAAAATAGACAGGGGGGAGTTAAGAATAATATAGGAAAGAGTTAAACCAAAGACTTTATATGCATGACCCATGGACATAAACTAAGGGGTGGTGGGATTGCTGGAGGGAAAGGGGTACTTGGCAGAAGGGAGCAAAGGGGAGAAAAAATTGGGACTACTGTAAACACATAATCAATAAAATATGCTTAAAAAAAAGAAAGCAATATATTGATTTACAGCAAAAACCATAAAGGTATATATATATATATGTGTGTGTATGTGTGTGTGTGTGTGTGTGTGTGTGTGTATATATATATATATATATATATATATATTTTTTTTTTTTTTTAATCACTGTGTGGTTACCTCTCACTCGCGCCCCCAACTGGGGACCTGACGTGCAATGTAGTAATGTGCCCAGACTGGGAATCAAACCAGCAACACTTGGCTCGCAGGTCAATGCTCAATCCACTGAGCCACAGCAGCTGGGGCTTAAGATATTCATAATTTTTAACCTTTATATCTTTTGGGGAATTTAATTATGAGAAATTCAACTGAATACTAATAAAATAAAAAGCTATAGACATGAAGATGCTTAATACAACATTATCTGTAATATAATCTCTCTGTATTTCTATAATTTAATAAGTTGAAAGCCAAGTGGCAAACAGAAGTTAGCAAATTAATATAGATAATATGAAATATTATGCAATCATTTAAAATAGCAATTGTTAATATAATGGGAAAATTTAATGTTGAGAGACAGATGGAATATTACATGAAAAAAGCATAATATAAAATAGTATGGTTGTAAATATTATAAAACACATAGGCCTATGAAAAGAACTAGAAACTATTATGCAAAAAATACAGAGTGGGGCAAATGTAGGTTTACAGTTGTTTGTATGGAAAGTAATAAAATTAATAAAAAATAATACAAAAATAAATTGCTTCGCGTACTTACAACTGTAAACCTACTTTTGCTCCACCCTGTATGAATCATTGTGTAGGAAAATGTGATTGTGAATTTTTAAAAAATATTTGTTTATATTATTGTCCTTTACTGAAAATTACAGGGATTTAGCATTGAAAGCTTTGTAACTATAATCTAAATATAAGGGAAAAAATAGCCAACTTTACAAAATACAAGTGATCATTATTAGATTTGAGACTTACTACTTTTCTTTTTGTTTATTTCAAACAATGCACTGAATATTTTTATGACACAGCAAATTTTTATGTCATGGCATATGCATTCAACTACAGAGACTGACTTCCTAAAACCTCACTCTAAATTCTATGGCTTCTAATTATCAACTTCAGCAGCCCATTTTAGTAAGGATGGCTCTGAAGTTGTGTTCCTCACCAAAATATTTGCTTTGATCATTGTCTTTTATTTACGTGCAGAGGGATTTGGGAGCCCAGGCCCAGAACCCAAGCCCATAGTGTTATTAAGAAATGCCTCTTATTCAGAAGGAAGATTGTAAATTTCAACTGTTCTATTCTTTTTTAATATTTGCTTTTGTTGCCTAGAGGAAAGGAGAAAGATGTTTTTTCACTTAATATTTATGACTTTTCATCATATGTTCCTCAGAGCAATATGTTTCGAGCAGAGATAGTAAAGAAAGACTCAGTTTCAAACAGAAAGTCAACAACCCCCCAAAATGTCATTTGACCTTTTTCTTTATGTTTTTATTCTCACCCTTTTGCCTCAGGGTCCAGACTTGTGGTTTCCAATCCTATAAAAGTAATACCAGAACAGCTGGCCCTATGCTGAAAACAAAACCTCCTAACCTAGGGTGTTGTCATCCAGAAAGAGACAAGCTACCAAGCAGACCCTGGATGCTCACTCTAGAACTGGAAGGGTAGGAGGGTGCCCAGGCAGCGTTCACTTCTCACAGGACAGAAGGGCACAGAAGCCAGTTTGAGAAATAAGACTAAGTCCCAGTTCCCCCTTAGCCTGTTTGCAACATAGGTGCTGAAACCAAGGGAATTGAATGTGACAAACTCCCGAAGGAAAAATAAATTCTTTAAAAATGTTTTTGTTCGCAAGGAACTAAGACAGTGTTTCATTCACCTGAAAGGGATCATTTAACCCATGAAATAAGCATGCAAGCAATTGCCCAGAAAATAAAGCAATCTGGCATTAAGTGTAAAAGCAACCCTTCCAAAAAGCAACACCTCTCTTCCCACTGCCTCTTTCTTCCACATGGCTCAAAATCTTCCCCTTTTGCTCAGTGAAATTCAATACTTTGAAAACTCTTTCTATTTCTTCTTCTTTTCCATTTCTTCTTTTTTTCTTTTTAGTTTGAATTAAATGAGAATTGCTTTCATTCTCTTGGCTTGGTCAATTGGTTGGCAGCTTGTGGATGTAGAATGCATGCCAAGCTGGAAATCTGAAAACTGTGTTCAAGTCTCTATTCAGTCACTAATTAACTACATAATTATTGACAAGCCAGATACCTCTCAAGGCCTCTACTTTGTCCTCTATAAATAAGAAGGGTAAATGCATGATTGCTAGGATACCATCATAGCCAAAATGTTCAGTAACTAATAGGAAAATAAAAATAAAAAGAATGAGGCCAAGAAATGCTGGTGGGAAGTTATACATTTTAAAAGCAGATGTAAAGTATTATAAAGGTGGTAAAACTTTACATTTCATCTTCACCTGGCTTGATTTCTCAGAACTTGATTACCTTGTGGAATAAACTACTCAGAGCCAAAAGACATATAGATCAAAACAAAGCTTTAAAAATCAAAGATAACCTATGTCAGGAAGAGGTGCCTGGCAGCCAGTGAAGAAATTCCTGCAGTAGGGATTTCTTACATTCTTTGAGACCAAAGCAAACAAGTAGGAAGGAAAATTTTAGGTGCCCATTTTGGTGCAGTTTTCCTTCCTGGCAGACCACTTCCTAGGGATTAGCTTTCATTTCTCTAGTTCTGCAGCTTGAAGGAAAAGTTATCCTGGGCCAGTTTATTTTCTAACTCTGCATTGGTTTATACCAGTACAGCAAAATCACAATCAAGTTGGGAAAGAAGAATGTGCAAACAAGACACAAGAAGAGTAAGAACAAGATACAAGAAGAGTAAGAACTAGTATAATCCATAAATAATTCCTAAACCCCATATTATGAAATACTTTTAACTCCTTCCTTACGCATAAAACTTTTCCTCCTAGACATGATAGTAAGTCACTGAATTTGTTGTTTGGATCTTTGTTTTTTTTTCTTCTCCATCTCTGGACCAAGGTACTAAAAGCTGAAATATGTCTTTTCACTAGTCATTTGGTATAGTAGTTAATTCTTTGATAGCAAGCAACAGAAACTATCTGTACCAGTCAGCTCGGGCTGCCATAACAAAATGTTATAGACTGCATGGTTTAAACAACAGGAATTTTTTGTTACAATTCTGGAGTCTAGGAAGTCCGAGTTCAAGGTGCTGGTCAGTTTGGTTCCCCAGTGAAGCGCCTCTTTCTGGCCTGCAGACACCCACCTTCTTTCTCACTGTATCCTCACATGGCAGATAGAAAAGAAGCAAATGCTCTGGTGTCTTTATTATAAAGACACTAATCTCATCATTAGAGCCTCACTTGCATGAGTTCATTGAAACCCAATTACCTCCCCAAAGCCCTCATCTCCAAATGCCATCATATTGGAGGTTAGGGCCTCAACATATGAATTTGGTGGGGGCAGAAGGGGAGGTGCAAGGTACAATTCATTCCATAGCACTACATAACCTACAAAAGAAATGAGATTATTAAAGGATATTCAATGGCTTACAGAACCAAAGAGAAACCTGGAGAACCAGTGGGGTAAGCTCAGGAGCACTAAATAACAGGAGCCAATAGTTAGTTCATTCATGGTGTTAATACTACAAGCGATTAGTTACAAGAAATTTTTCAATCTTTCATTCTTTCCATGCAAGATTCAGACAACTCAGAGAATGTGATTATCCTCATTTGAGTAATAAGGCAGGGTACTTTGATTAATAGTTTCAGGGACACATCATAGAAAAGGTGGGAATGGGGTGGGGAACAGGAGGTATAATTCTCCAAAGGCTTAGAAGAAAACCAGATTTCAGTGCTTGCTCAGCAACTCATTAACTGGTTATCCTGGATAAATGTATTAGACTTTCTGAATGACAGTTTTTGCATTGTTCATATAGGAAAAGTAAGATCTGTCTAATGGCAATACTATGCTGACTAAGTTACAAACAGATCACTTAATGTGTCTTTAATGCTCAATATACTCATATGTTTGTTCCTTCCCTTCTCTTTCTTAAATATGACAGGACAGCTGCTGATTTGCTGTATAAGTCTGTGCACACACAAAGTTTACTTTTAAACATAAAATAATATGCAATTTGTACTGTGTGGACACGTTATACTATCACAGGATTTTTTTAGGCAATTGTCTGACATCAAAGGAATAACAGACTTTGAGTCTGACTTAAATGAATAACTCTTGGTAAATCCTCCTAGACTAACTTAAGGTCAGGTTTTGACATTCGAGGTCTGGAAAGTATAACATCTCAGTGACGATAGTGCTCACATGTTCCTCTGTAAAGTCTCCCACCAATGTGGCTTGGACCTGGGATTTTAATTGGAATTTTTGGTCTTTGAACCCCTTGAAATATAAGCAAAATTGTGTGTATGCATGTGCACACACACATATAAATTGAAAACCACTGCCTTAACCAAACAGAAGGAAGATAAACCCTTACTGGCCATTGCAAAGAATAGCCACTTCCAAAATTCTCTTCAATACCTATTATCTACTGTGCATACCACTAACATCTACAACAAAAATAGCAACAAGAACCATCAACAAAATGAAAATACAACCTACTGAATGGTAAAAGATATTTGTCAATGATATATCCAATAGGGGTTAATATCCAAAATACATAAAGAACTCATACAACTCAATAGATGTCAGCTAAGGAGTGGTGGGGAGATTAGGAGGTGGAAGGATTGATGAAAGAGGAAGAAGGACTCTTGGGCATGGACAATGGAGTGGTGATTGCAGATGGGGGGAAGTATAAGGGGACTAAATCATAATGGAAAAAATACAATAAAAAAAGTTTTAAAAATCCAATTAAAATATGGGCAGAGGACATGAATAGATATTTCTCCAAAGAGGACATACAGATGACCAATAGACATATGAAAAGATGGTCAATATCACTAATCATCAGGGAAATGTAAATTAAAAACACAATGAAATACCACCTCACACCTTTCAGAATGGTTATTATCAAAAATTCAACCAATAACAAGTGTTGATGAGGATGTACAAAAAATAGAATCCTCATACACTATTGATGGGATTGTAAGTTGGTGCATCCACTATGGAAAGCAGTATGAACATTCCTCAAAAAATTAAAAATTGAACTACCACACAATACAGTAATTCCACTTCTGGGTATTTATCTGAAGAAAGTGAAAACACTAATTTGAAAAGATATATCCACCCCTATGTTCATTGCAGCATTATATACAATAGTCAAGATATGGAAGCAGCCTAGTTATCCACCCATAGATGACTGGATAAAGAAGATGTAGTATATATACACAATAGAGTATTATTACTCAACAATAAAAATAATGAAATCTTGCCATTTGTGACAGCTTGGATGGACCTAGACGGTATCATGCTAAGTGAAATAAGTCAGACAGAGAAAGACAAATATATGATTTCACTAGTATAAGAAAATAAAACAAAACAAAACAAAATGAATTCATAGAAACATAGAACAAACTGATGATTTCCAGAGGGGAGGCGGTTTGGGAAATGGGTGAAAAAGGTTATTGAGAATAAAAGGTACAAACTTCCAGTCATAAAATAAATAAACTACAGAGATGTAATTTATAGCTCAGGGAATAAAGTCAATAATATTGTAATAACTTTGCACAGTGACAGATGGTTGCTGGATTTAGTGTGATGATCACATTGTAGGTATGTAAATGTTGAATAACTATGTTGTATACCTGAAACTAATATTGTATGTCAACTATACTTTAATAATAAAGCTTCTAAGTGGTAACAAGTTCATAAGGCACAGAAAGTATACACAGCTATGCCAAGGATAATGTTTATGTAATCCAACATTTTTGCAATGAAATCTTTTTTTGATAAAAATCCTCCCTGAAACCCAGTACATAAAACAGATTTTCTAGACAAATAGGTTCTACAGGCAGTTGACATATTCAATGATTTACAGAATAAAACTTGTATTTTTCAGAAAACCTAAAGCACCTGTGAGGATTCCTAGAGTCGCTTAGAAGATTATTTAGACTGCTAAGATAACAGTGAGCGACCCTGCTGTAGATTCATGTCCTTCAACTTCAGCTGCAGCTCACCTCTAGCTGGCTTCCTTTTCCCTCCCCACAGAGGCCGTCTCAAAATTCTTAACACAAGTCCTGCCTGCTCCCTATGCTGTAACTCCCTGGAGATCACATGGACTCCTTCACCAAGAGGGTCAGGCCTAAATAATGGGATTGCTAAGGCTTCTTTCCTCTCTCTCTTGAAGCTTGCTCTAATGGTCTGCATCCCCACTCATTCTGAGCCTTCTCTATTATCCTAGTGTTTTCCCCACTTCAGGCATCCCAATATCACTGTCATGATATTTGCCTTATCATGTTTTTGCCATAATGGTACCAGTGTTACTTAATATTTTTCTTTGTATTGATGCATTTTATTTACTCACACACATTTAAATGTTTTTCATAAAACCTTTTTATGAAAAATTTTAAACATATACAAATATAAAGAGGAGAAAATAAGAAGTCCCTATGTACCCATCCTCTTCAACAATTATCAACTCATAGCCCAATCATTTTTCCACTTATACCCATCTGCTTACCTCCATCCAAAATATTTTGAATCAAACCTTGTCATCATATCACTGCATCAGTAAATATTTCAGTCTGTGTCTCTGAAAGATAAGGCAGTAAGAGAGACAGGCAGAGAAAAGTAGGACAAAGGCTGGCCAGCAAATCTCCAAAAATGAGAGCAACAGTCCTAGTGCCAGGAGAAGGATGGATACAGGCGAGGGCTCTGGTGTAGGAAGTACTGGCAGAACTCTGAGGAGAATGGAGTGCCATTGGTGAGTGGGAAGTATTTCCAGGAATAGGGATGAGAAGAATGAAAACTGGGGAACTGGTTCAGGTTGAGGTACTGCTATGGGGTGCTAGATAAGTGACCCTGCAATTGGAGAAGCACCAAAGAGACCCAAGAGGGGGTGGGGCTGGAGGAGAAGACAAAGGTGGGATCTGAGGGAACAGTGAGGCCAGGAAAGGCATAGCTGTGGACTGAGATTAAAATGGGGTGCTGGTTTGGGAACAGTTTGTTGTTATTAAGTGGATAGTAAGGTGGTCTTGAGAAGAGACACTGCAAGATTTAGAAGGGAAGCAGAAACCTTGGTAGGGAAAAAGGGATGTAAGCTGTCTATTGGGTGGGGGCTGAGGAGAGGTATAAAGTATGCAACTCTCTACCCCAAGTAGGTCATGACCTTGGCATAAGACAAAAGAACTTCTACACACCATCAATGAATTATTAACTGCAAGACCCAGTAATTCTTAGCTCTCACCCTACTGTCTGTCTCCACACCTATGTGCTGCAGATATCTTAAATTCAATGTATTCAAAAACAAATTAAATTTTTTTAGCCCCACAAATCTATTTCTCCTCCCATTTTCCTTATCTTGGTCATAGCACCTCATAATCACCCATTTGCTAATAAGAAAACTTGGAATCAGTTGTAATTCCTCCCTCTCCTTCACCACTTGGAGTAGGCATGTCTGTGGCCACCAGCATCTTGTGAACATCCACTCTACATTCGAGAAATTCCACAAACCTCCTAGAGTTGAAGCCAGGACCTTCCTCTCCCAGTCTCGCTTGCAGACAAGGTATAGGCTTCTGACCCAATGAGGAAACCAGGGCTCTACAGTGTCCGCTTTCATGAAGTTGAAGGTAAGGTGTGCAGTTTGGGGTGAGCGGTGGCGGAGGTTCCGGCATCCCCTGCCCAGCATCAGAGGTCGCCTGTGGTGTGCTGTGGATTGTCCAGTGGTGCCAACAGTGAACTCTTCACTGTAGGGTCCTCAAGGTGTGGTGGAAGCATGGCTCCTGACTGTGTGTCCCCCAAATCTGACACTCTGGATCTCCTGGAAATCCTGTAACCTAGGAACTACCCTTCCATAATCCTATTTCTACTTCATTTAGCTAAGGGTATTTCTTTGCTTGCAACTAAGTGCCCTGACACCTAAGTTGCTCCACATTTCCAAAATGAGTTACTAAATTGTGTCTTCTGGACTTACAGAATATTCTAATGTCATGTCCCTCCTTTTCATTTCCATGGCCTCCATCTAGGTTCTGGCTTCACCCACTGCCCAGGCTCCCAAGCTCCCTTGCTTCAGAACCCCTTGCAGTGTACATACCTTGCTCACATCTCCTGTGGCGCTCATCACTCCACCCACTCCACCATTTGTGCCTTAAAGAAACCTCCATAACAGCTCTCAAACCCACTCCTTTGGAGTCTTTTGTTAACATCACTGTCTTCATCCATCAGGCTGATACCACATAAACAAAATACCAAGGACTGGGTAGCTTATAAAGAACAGAAATTTATTTCTCATAGTTCTGGAGGCTAGAACACTGAGATCAGGGTATCAGCATTGTTAGTGAGGACGCTCTTCCAGCTGATATTCTTCTCGTATCTACATATAGGGGAGGGGCTTCTGAGGGAACTTTGTGGGGTTTTTTACACGAGCTCTCATCCAATTCAAGAGGGATCCACCCTCATGACATAATCACCTACCAAAGGCCCCATCTCCTAATACCGCATCACATATTCGGCATTAGGGCTTCAACATATGCATTTGGGGGTTGGGAGGTGGACCATAGCACTCACTGTTTCACCCATTAGCCTGGCAATTAAAGTATTGTGGCTAAGTGGAAAGAGCAGTCACAGGTTGAACCTCAACTTACTACCTGTGGTATTCTGAGAAATTCACTTAACCTCTCTAATTTTCAGTTTCCTTGGGATAATGAGAGTTATTATTTTAGTGGAAGCATATGTAGCAAAGCACCGAAGACAGGACTGTTACAGATTCCATTTCCTGGGTACTGCCACACAAGTTTCCATCTGTCTATACCAGAACAGCTACAGAATCACCTGGCGTGTGAGCCCAGGCTGGGCTTGAGTCCTGCCTGCTCCAGATCCAGCCTAGCAATGAAAGAGTAGAGCCCTTCAGCCCCAGCTTCCCTGCCCTGCACAACTCCCTCTCCTTCCTGTGCCCCAGAGGGACAATCAGTAGACCCCTCACAGTGCACTGATCTCATACTGCACTGGCTGGGCTTCACCACTGAGAACCTTTCCCACAGGGTATTAGGACAACAATTGTGACAATGAGTGTAAACACTTGGCAGAGTATCTAACATATGGCAAGCTTCACTCAAAGAAGAGTAACCATTATTGTTCATTCTGAGAAGACATAAATCTTCTTTGCATTTATCATAACCTAAACAGTAAGAGACATGAAAACTGCAATCGATAGAACTTCAGAGGATATATGAACTCATGAACAAGTTCTATTTTTACTGGATCTAGAATGTTTTCCTCTTCCCCAGTCCTTACCTTTTTTCACTTAGCAAAACCCTAATTAGCTTTCAATATCCATCACAAATTGCATCCCTTTTACAAAGTCTTTCTTACTACCCACAGTCAGGATTAATCACTCTTTTCTCTGGATTCCCAAAGCTGTTATAGCTGATACAGAACTTATCACAAAGTTCATGACTTGATTTAGTTATTTATTTATCTACTTATTTATGTGAGCATCTCTTTAATTAAATGTTTATTCACTGAGGACAAGTGTCTATATTACTTTCCTTTATAAGATTCCTACTACCTGTGATGGCTAATTTCATGTGTCACCTTGGCTAGGTCATGGTACCCAGATATTTGGTCAAATCCTAGTCTAGATGTTGCTGTGAAGGTGTTCTAAAAAATGAGATTAACATTTAAATCTGTAAAGTGGATGGATCTCATCTATCAATTGAAGGCCTTGATAGAAAAAAGATTAACCTCCCCCAAGGGAGGGAAGGTAGCCCTCAGACTTCCTTCAGACTAGAGCTGCAACATCAACTCTTCCCTGAGTCTCCAGCCTGTCAGCCTACCCTGCATATTATGAACTTGCCATCCTCTACAATTCCATTCCTTAAAATAAATCTAGATAGATAGATAGATGATAGACAGATAGATGATAGACAGATAGATAAAAAGATTGATTGATCCAGTGGGGGATGTGTGTATGTGTATATCGTGTGTGTGTGTGTGTGTGTGTATACATTTGATTCTGTTTCTCTGATAACCCTGGCTAATACAGTATCTCTCTAAGATATGCCTTTCTATAGTAGATGCTCAGAAACAGCTCCATGAATGGATGGAGCTGGAAGTGAATATATGAAGTGAACAGACATGAAAACTGCCAAAGAATGGGAAGGAATAGAACATGGAGACAAAGAGTGAGCAGAAGGCCTGGTGGGGTAGAACACCACCCTGAGGGTAAGGCTTTAGGAATCATACCTCCTATCCAGCTTTTCTAGAGAAGGCCTGGCTGGACACTGCCTGCTCAGTAATAACGACAGAGCTTCTTTTGACTACATCTCTAAGAGACCAGGGTTCAAGCAGAATAATGGTGAAGAAACTCCGAAGCAATGAGTCAGTGCCGAGTAAATGCTGTGGCCTGTCTAAAATGATGACACAATTGTTTTCTCCGTGTATCCCTAGGTTCAGCAGCACAGCCAGTCATGATCTCCTGCCCTTCCCACACTGTGCTCCCCTTTTGACTCATCAAGCCTGTTGTGTGGCCTGCATCTTCCCTCACACTCCCTGATGCCATTATCCCCGGAGCCCCTCCCTCACCTCACACCAGCTAAGGTAGCTTGTCCAAGGCTCTGGGCTTCCTGGCATTGCCCAGCCAGGGCCACATTTACAAGCCATCTTACTCTTCAGACTCTGCAAACACAGGAACTGTGGTAGCAGGTTTTTTAAAGGGAAAACTATAAGATGTAGATGGTAATTTACATTGCTGTTTCCCTTCCTGTTGAAAAATGGCAGGCTGTTAAGTGATTTGGAGCTCAGTGAGTATCTCAGATTAAAGGGAGTCAAATCTAAACCTCACGTTACATCTAAAACATGAAAAAGATAGAACCCTGAATAGTCCCCATAGCTGATAGGGGGGCAGGAGGGTGACTGTCAGTCATTATTGCTACTTCTGTATTTGTATATAGTTGAAATGAAAGATCTCTGGAGCTTTTTAAATTTTTAATTTTATCTTTTTTGGGGGGTGGGGGGCGGTGATTGAACCGGAGACCTTTTGATTCGCAGGTTGACACTCAATTCACTGAGCCACACAAGCCAGGGAATGAATTATGGTGTATCTTTTTTTCCTGGCTTTTTATTTTATTTGATTTGATTTAATTTTTATTTTTTTAGGTACACAGTATTCCCTCACTTGGCGCAGGTTTTATATTCTAGACCTACCCCCCTGTGATAGGTGAAAATCCATGAAGTAGGAACCTTATATTTATTTTAGTATTTATATATATTTTAAGGCTTTATAAACCCTTCCCTCACACATAAACCATTCCCACCCCCTTATTAACATTTTCCACACTTTTATAAACACTACTTATGTTCTTAAACATATTCTACACTCTTAAAGCTATGTAACTGTAACAACATATGTATACAGTACTGCAAAATCCCACGATATAGCAAAAAATCCATGATAAATAATAAAATATAATACTTTTAAAAATCCCACGATACATACAGTGAGACCGTGATAAGTGAACCACGATATAGAGAGGGACTACTGTATTTTATTGATTATACTATTACAGTTGTCTCAATTTTTCCCCCTTTGCCCAACTCCATCCAATACCTCCCTTCCCTCCAGCAATTTCCCCTCCCCCTTAGTTCACGTTCCTGGGTTGTGCATGAAAGTTCTTTGGATTCACGCTTTCCTATACAATTCTTAACATCTCCCTGTCTATTTGTTCCTACCAATTATGCTTCTTGATCTCTGCACCAGTACCCACTTTCTCTCCCTTCCCCCTCCCAGCTGATAAACCTCCAAATGATCCCCATGCCTATGATCCTGTTCCTGTTCTGGTTGTTTGCTTAGTTTGTTTTTGTTTCTGTTTTTTTAGATTGAGTTATTGATAGTTGTGAGTTTGTTGTCATTTTACTATTCATCGTTCTGATCTTCTTTTTCTTAAGTAAGTTCCTTTGACATTTCATATAATAATGGCTTGGTGATGATGAACTCCTTTAGCTTTACCTTGTCTGGGAAGCACTTTATCTGCTCTTCCATTCTAAATGATAGCTTTGCTAGATAGAGTAATTGTGGTTGTAGGTTCTTGCTTTTCTTCAATTTGAATACTTCTTGCCAGTCCCTTCTTTTTTTTTTTTTTTTTTTTTGTGATAAAGGAAAGAAATCTTTGTTCAAAAGCTACACAAATTTTGAATAACAGCTTTTCATATGCATTAGTCACTTAAGCCTATCAATTAAAGCTAAAATCTTTAACTTGTTAGTTACAGCTTTAATCACTTATACCTATCAATTAAGGTCAAACTCTTTTAACACCTGAGTTCTCCTAGCATTCCCCTGTTAGTTTTTAATTATCTTGTTTCCATAGGATTAGTTTGCAAACTAAAACAACATAAGATATAAAAGCTACGTCATTTTGGAAGAATTCAGCCTTCTTCCTCAGAGCCTGTCCTCTCTAGAACACCCAAAGAATAACCCTGCTACCTTCTGCCAGGCCAGCCTGATCCTATAGTGAGCCAGGAGTTCCTTCCCATCCAAAATACCTTCCATTGGGAAGTACAGGCAGCTGAAGCATGATCATCAAGGCATCCTTGAGGAAGAAGAGATTGCCAGTCCCTTCTTGCTGACAAAGTTTCTTTTGAGAAATCAGCCGACAGCCTTATGGGAACTCCTGTGTAGGTAACTCTGTTCTTTCCTCTTGTTGCTTTTAAGATTCTTTCTTTAACTTTAGCCTTTGGCATTTTAATTATGATGTGTTTCAGTATGATTCTCTTTGGGTCCAACTTGTTTGGGATTCTCTGTGCTTCCTGGACTTGTATGTCTATTTCCTTCACCAAATTAGGAAAATTTTTATTATTTTTTCAAATAAGTTTTCAATTTCTTGCTCTTCCTCTTCTTCTGGCAGTCCCATGATTCAGATGTTGGCACTTTTGGAGATGTCCTAGAGTCATCTAAAACTGTCCTTGTTTTTCTGAATTCTTGTTTCTTCATTTTGTTGTGGTGAATGTTTATTTCTTCTTTATGTTCCACATTGTTGATTGGAATCCTGGCTCCTTTCTATCACTGTTGGTTCCCCGTATATTTTTCTTTATTTCACTTTGTATAACCTTCACTTCTTCCTTTATTTTGTGACTGTACACAATCATTTCTCTGAGCATCCTTATTACCAGTGTTTGGAAATGTGCATCTGGCAGGTTGGCTATCTCCTTTGCACTTAGTTCTTTTTCTGGAGTTTTGACCTGTTCTTGCATTTGGGCCATACTTCCCTGTCTCAGCTTGATTCTGGAGCTTTATACAGCACAAGTATGCCCACTTTAAAGTGAGACAATTTAAGAAAATCCAGTCTAGCAAAACAGATGAATTAGCAAGTGCTTCTTTATATTATAAAATAATTATTCACTCCAAAAGCAATCAAGATGGTCTTTATGGTTATTAATGGTTTAAAAGTCTATCTTAAGTGTGCTTCTAATTATCCATCCAAAAAGCATTTCCATTATTGAAGGGTCCCGGTGATTATTTAAAGACTAATTTAGTATTCATGTTGCATTATTTATAAACCTATATTTACTGAAAGCCTATATTGGGCAATAGATTTCCTACACATATACAAATGGCCCTCTTGTCAGATTGAATGGTAAAAGGAAAATCAAAAGTAAATAAAGAATGCAACCTTAAGAATGAGATTACTTGAAATTCAAAATATTATATCTTTATGTACCTATTTTTACATTGCACTAGCTTTACACAAAAATGAGTACCTGATGTTATAGAAGCCTTGAATATATAATTTGTTTATTCCACTGGCATATTTTGATTACCTACTACCTCTGAAGCACTGTGCTATCCCCTAAAGTGAATATAAAATGAGATTTATGTTTTCCCTCCAAGAAAGTTGGAGAAATAAGCAATTCCTATGACGCACTTAAGAAATGAGGTTAGAAATCATCTAGTGCCACATTGAAAGTCACAGACAGCCAATACAACAGGAAGTGAAGACCAATATGGACTAAAGTAATGAGAGATGAAACTTGAGCTAACTGTCTGGGGAGAGATAGATGAGAGGAAGAGGGTCAAGAATTGTATCCAAACTAGCTTAAAACAAGTCCACAAAAGGTCTTAAAAATAGGAGAAAAAAGGTGGAATGGTATAAAAAAAAAAAGGAAGCAGTTAGAGAATTTATCATCAAATAGCATGCTGTGGGAATAAAGGGAACAGTACAGAGTCAGAGGGGAAAACAGAGTCTGAAATCATAAGAGCTCAAAGTCCACAAGAGCAAAAGACAGTCAGGCTGGCTCTCAATGGCCTGTCATTCAGGCTGACTCTGTCTGCAACAGTCACACTGAGAGGCTATAACTTGACGGTGTCCAAGTGACAGTTAAACCTTTTTTAATGAGGGAGTTGGTTTAGAACTCACAGAACAGTTTTTCTTCTCCCTTCATTAATCTGCAAGCCCTAGCAGTTTTTCGTTTTTGTTTTTTTTGGTCTCAAAATGCTTAACAAAGTGTTAAGAGAAGTGTGAGTGCTCTAGCTTGTTCTCATTCTCATTACTTACACTCTATGTGTTCTCTCTGCCTCTATAATGATTTCCTTAATGAAGCTCCTGACTCCACTGAATTCTCCTTTGGCTCTTGGAAACTCTGTCCATGGTTGTTCTAGGGACAATATGTGCTATTTCATTAAGTCATATTAAGGTGACAGATTTTGAGACATATCTGCCAGTTAACTGCCCTAGAATTAAACCTTTAAGTTCCACAGCAGAGGCAGAGATAAGAAGCATCCTGGCACAAAGAGAACTCCCTCTCTGGCACCAAGCTAGGGGCTGAAGCAGAGTTTGAAAGATCCAGGGAGAGAGGGTTGAGGATAATACACTTTGTATGTAGTTCATATGCTAGTTATATTTCTACATCACAATATATATTTTAATTAAATAGCAATTTACACTTCAAACAATTATTTCCCTTACCTTGCCTCATGTTCTAATGTTTTAAAATAAAAGACTTTAAAACTAGAAAATATTAATTTGCTTTGTTATAGTATAACATATATAAATATAAACCACAAGTCTTAAGCATACAACTTGATGAATTTCTACACACACACACACACACACACACACTCCCATGTAACCACCACTTCAGATCTGCATATAAAGCATTTCTAGCACCACAAAGGTTGTCTTGTGCCCCTCTCTCAATAATTTTTTCCTTCATAGAATTGAAGCTTTTTCTTAGAGTAAAATTATTAAGTTGGAGATAGTAACCCTTGGCTATGCTGAATCCACTGATGTTTGGAGAAGCTAGTTTGATTCACTGGTAGACTTTCAAAGATTCAAGAAATAGCGATTTAAAAAAAAAAAAGTTAGCTGTGCTGAAGGTTTACAACAGGAAAAATGTACCATCCTTCAGAACAAATAGTAATCCTTTGAATTCACTCATTAGGGGTCTTTTAAAAATATTTTAGAAGAAAATTATATCTAAGAAATATTGATAAGAGGAATAACAAGTACCAAAAGACAATTATTAGCCTTTGAAAAACGTAATCCAGAAACATACCCCAATATATAGCCACTACTAACATGTGAAGTCAGTGGAAAGAGGACAAAGGAAGTTGTGCAAGGGGGACATCTGATCTGGCTATTTCTTGTGAAGTCTTTTGTTAACTTTTATGCTTTTAACTTTATCTCACTTAGCATGGAAATAAGATACTAGCATAGATGTCACTGAGGGCAAGAATCAGAAGCAAAAAACAATTCCCAGAAAAGGGAATTTCACACCGTTCTGAGAAATTAGACTAGGTTATTTCAGGGAACCGTAGACTGATGACTATTTAAATAGTTAAGCAGATGGCTTTATTTCCCCTGCAGGCCACATAATACAAACCACAGACAATAAATATCATTTCTGACAATCAAATAGAATGAAAAGAAGTTTTACGAATGCAGTAAACTAAGGACAGCATGAAGAGACTTCACTACAATAACTACCCCTATGGTCAGAGTTTGAAGCACATTCTGTAATCAGCAAAGGCTGAAGTCTTTAAATTTAATCAACATCGATTTACTAAAAGTAAAAAATGAAGTCTTTATAAGAGCTACAATTATCTACTTTGCCCATCACTTAACAGCTGTTTGCAGTACTCTAATGCCAACTTTATTTGCAACATGATTTAACCAAAGTTAGCATTGAGCAAGCAACCTAAATAAAGGCTTAAGACCCTGGGTTTATTAGGGTCTCTAACTTTCTTCACTCCCTGACATAATCTCTGTTCAACATTCCCTATTGTCCATGGTAACGAGAGCCAAGAGAACATGTCTGGCTCCAACTACCAAATGCTCCACAGCATCAAGAACTACTAATCAAAGCAGAAAAAACTACTCTCCCTTTACTTCCATTTTTCTTTCTCATTCTCATGGCAGATAGAGTGCACATATCCAGATCACTTAAAACCTTTTAACAATTTTGGCCTGGCTGATGTGGCTCAGTGGATTGAGTGCTGGCCTGTTCCCAGTCAGGGCACATGACGGGGTTATGGCCCAGATTCCCAGTTGGGGGTGTATCTCTCACACATCGGTGTTTCTCTACCTTTCTCCCTCCCTCCTCCTCGCTCTTGAAATAAACAAACAAACAAACAAATAAATAAATATTATGTTTTTAAAAACATTTTAATAATTAAATCCATTTTGAATAAGTTAACAAGTTAAATTACTCCCCTGCCTTCATCTGAGGGTAAACCATGATCACCATTAGCATAGCTATCCCACAGGTAAACTTATGAATGGATCATGCACTGTTTAGGAGGCTGTTACTCATAGTTTCACGGACTCAGCTCAAGCTAAGGATGGATTAGGAGCCTCCATGAAACAAATACTTTCTTGCGTTCCAAAAGCCGTTTTAACAGTTTACTATAGTAGGAGACAGAATGATGAACCTAAAAACCCAGCTTTGGGACTACTTGTGTGAGTTCAGTAACACGTCTAACTTTTCTGTGCCTGTTTCCACCCTGTAAACTGGGAATGCCAGGTAGCTACCTCTCAGTGTTGTTGAAAGAATTAAATAAAATAAGGCATGCAAAGTGCCTGTTATAGCCCCCAGCTAAATAAGACCATACATCAGGATTGCATATTGAAGTAGAGTTTTATGTCTGTGTGTAATGAGATGGAATGGGGTTCTCTGACCTTTTCTGTTGTTGATAAGCCACTGTTCTATGGCACTTTGCTATAGCAGCCTGAACTGACTAAGACAACATCTACTGTTGAAATTGGGACATTCAGCAGCAGCAGTAACTAGATGAGCCCTGGAAGGGAGAGTTCACGCTGTTGGGCCCCAGCATAGCCTCCACCACTGCCACTATAGCTCCTCCACTTAATGTTCCCATTGGGTCAGCATTGAGATGGCCAACAACAGAGACTGGCTGATGTCAGCTAAGTCATTTGGTCTACTTGGTTGTTTAGTGCCCCTTCCATGATAGATAAACTCTGGTAGAGATTAACATTGCTATAATTATCTTCACACTATTTGCCCATTCCCATGTGCCCATCTGACACCATACATAGTTATTACAATATTATTGACTATATTGCCTATGCTGCATTTAATATCCCCATGGCTGTTCTGTAACAACCAGTTTGTAGTTTTCATCCCTTCACTCCCCTCTCATCTGGCAACCACCAAAATGTTCTCTTTATCTATAAATATGTTTATATTCTGCTTGTTTGTATGTTTTTAGATTCCACATAAAAGTGAAATCATATGGTATTTGTCTTTCCCTGTTTGACTTACTTCACTCAGCACAATACCCTCTAGGTCTATCCATGTTATTGTAGATGGCAAGATTTCATTTTCTTAAGTCTGAATCATATTCCATTGTATATGTGCATCACTACTTCTTTAACCACTCATTTGTTGATAGACACTTAGATTGCTTCCATATCTTGGCTACTGTAAATAATAGTGTAATGGACATATGGACGCATATGTCTTTTTGACTTAGTGTTTTGGGTATCTTTGAATAAATACCCAGAAGTGAAACTGCTAGGTCTTTTTCTGTCTCTTGTTAAAACATTTGCTTCAAAGTATATTTTGTCTAGTAAGAGTATTGCTACCCCAACTTTTCTTTTTTAATTTTCATTTTCATAAAATATCTTTTCCCATCCCTTTACTTTCAGTCTGTGTGTGTCATTCAATCTAAAGTGAGTCTTTTATAGACAGCATATGTAAGGATCCTGTTTTGTTATCCATTCAGCTATCATATGTCTTTTGATAAGAGCATTTAATTGATTTGCATTTAAAGTACTTGTTGATACATATGTACTTATTGCCATTTTATCATTCATATTTTTTATATTTTTTCTCTTTCTTTTTCCTTTTCTTAAAGACTCTTTAACATTTCTTGTAAAACTGGTTTGGTAGTGATGCACTCCTTTAGCTTTTTCTAGTCTGGGAAGCTTTTTATCTCTCCCTTGATTCTAAATAATAGTTTTTCTAGGTAGAGTAATCTTGGTTGCACGTCCTTGCCTTTCCTCACTTTGAATATTTTGTTTTAATCCCTATGGCCTGCAAAATTTCTGTTGAGAAATTAGCTGACAGTCTATGGGAATTCCCTTATAGGTAACTAACTGTTTTTCTCTTGCTACTTTTAAGATTCTCTCTTTGTCTTTACCCTTTGCCATTTTAATTATGATGTGTCTTGGTGTGATACTCTTTGGGTTCATCTTGTTTGGGACTCCCTGCATTTCCTGGACTTGTATGTCTATTTCCTTTACCAGCTTTAGGGAATTCTTCTGTCATTATGTTTTCAAATAGATTTTCAATTCCATACTCCTTCTTTTCTCCTTCTGGCACCCCCATGATGTGAATTTTGGTACACTTAAAGTTGCCCCAGAGGCTCCTTACACTATCTTCATTTGGGGGGATTCTGTTTTCTTTTGGCTTTTCTGATTGGGTGTTTTTTGCTTCCTTATATTTCAAATCACTGATTCGATCCTCTGCTTCATCTACTCTATGTTAATTCCCTGAAAATTACTTTTTACTTCTGACTGGTTTTGTTTTATGTTGTCTATTCTTTGTTGAAGTTCTCACTAAGTTCTTCTATTCTTCATCTTGGTTCATTGAGTACCCCTTTAACCAGTTTTGAACTCTGAATCTGGTAGATTTATTATCTCCATTTTGCTTAGTTCTTTTTCTGGAGTTTTGTTCTGTTCTATTATCTGGGACATGTTTTTCTGCCTCCTCATTTTGGCTGCCTCCCTGTATTTGTTTCTATATACAAGATAGAGCTGCTATGTCTACTGATCTTGGAAAAGTAACATTATATAGTAGGTGTCCTGTAGGGCCCAGTGGCACACCTCCATCAGTGACCCAAACTGAGTGCTCCAGGTGCACCCCCCATGAGGGCTTTGTGCACCTTCCTGCTTTAGTTGAGCCTTGGTTGCTATTGGCTCATCAACAAGAAGGATGTACCTCCAGGCTTATGGGCTGTGAGGACTGCCCACAACCACTGTGAAGAATCTGCTATTCAGGGGCCGACATCACAGAGCAGTTCTCACTTCAGAAAGATTCTGGTGCTCACTGAGTCCACCCCTTGAGTGTGTCACTTGTGGAGATGCTTTCGTGTGGTCTGAAGCTGTCTACCAGGTGTGCTGGCTCTGGGGCTTCCTAGGAGGTGGAGTCTACAGTCAACTGCTTCTTGTACCCTTCCCAGGGCTACTTGACATGAGCTACAGAGTGATATGCAGATGACTGTTACTTGTGCTGGGCTTGGAAGTACCCAGGAGAGGCCAAACTGTGAACCAAGGCTGGCTGCTACTAATTTAAGGCCTGGGGCCACTTATCAAGGCCAGATGCTGCTTGTTTGATGGATTTTAGGGAAGTTGGAAGCATGAACCAAGATAGACCATTTGGATGGAAAAACCACTGGAAATGGCTTGGTTGAGACATAAGTTGGGTGGAGTGGGATCTCAGGGAATCACCAGGGTGGGGCAAATGACGTTAGCCAAGTTGACAAAGACTCAAATAAGGCACCATCTGTCAGGTTTGTGCAGCGACTGCTTAGAACAATGGCCTCTGCCAGCACTTCTATCTAGGAGAAAGCTGTTTCTCCAGCCTTTGCTCTCATGCCAGATAATTCCGTTTCTCCCCTCATGTCCCTGGCACCTTTTAAACTGCTGCCCCAGAGCGATAGCTCAGAGCAAATGAGTTTAAGTAAGTCTGTGTGCAGGCCCTTTAAGAGAAATGTCTGGTACTCCAGAAACCCTCTGTTTCACTCAGCCACAATCTTCACTGATTTTCACCAGCAGAAGTCATGGGAACTTTTCTTCCAACCACTGGAACTCCAGCCTGGGGGGACATGGCGTGGGGCTGGGACCCCTCACTCTTTAGGGGGCACCTCTGCAGCCAAGATACCTCTCCCAATTTTTACCTGCCACAGGTTGGTGTGGGACAAGCCCTCCTATCAGTCTTGGTGTGGCTTCTTCTGTATATCCTTAGTTACAAGACTTCTGTTCAGCTAGATTTCAGGCAGTCCTCAATGATGGTTGCTCCGTAGTTCAGCTGTAATTTTGATGTGGTTGTGGGAGGATGCAAGTACCATGTTTACCTACACTGCCATCTTGATTGAAAGCTCCTCAGAAATGTGCTACTCTTCAAAATAAATCTTTGTTGTAGCTCTCAGTGTTTTCTGCCTTCAGGCTGCAGGAGATAAGTGTCTTTTTTTGCCCCCTGACTTTCACACTTCTCTTCAAGTGGTAACTAATCACTGTCTTTCTCTTATGCATTAATGACCTGCAGCAGGAGCCATCCAATTCCATTGTCCTTATTAGTACTTTCACCTCTAAAAGTCTGATATGTTGCACCAGCCAGTTGCTGTCCTTCCATGGGGATTCCATCCCATTTCATCAGCAGTGAAAGTGTAAACAATTGAATGGCTACTTTATAATAGAGATTATCTATCCTTGCCACCAGCTGCAAGAACCCAGCTCCAAAATCCCATTTTAGAGTCAGCTTCCTTAAAGCACTCTGGTACCAAGCCTATTCAGTTTGTTTCCTTAAGAAACATATTTGGAAGGAGATTTGAGTGCAAAAAGTTTTGAGGAGGGTCCTTGGGATGGACAACAGATGGGAAGTGAAGGAAGCAGGTGTGAATAGAGAGAAGAGTTGAACTTCTGGGCTGTCACACTGGGAATATCTGAAGCAGGATGGCCCTTCCTCAAAGCAATGAAATTGAGCCTTTATTCCCCTGTCTGACCAGTCACTGTATGCAGGCTGCCCTTGGGCAGTTGGTATGATCTAGTGTAAGACAATCCTTTGGCTGATGGCAATTCCCAGCAAGCAACTTAGTTTAGGGCCCTCAGCCTTCAACTTTCTCAGTTACTGAGGGAATTAGTTACTTGGTTCTGAAGTAGAGTTCTGGATAGAACACCATTATATCCACTATGTAGTATAAACACAGGCTTAACATACACACCCACACACACTTTTTTTTTTCCTAATGAGACCTAGGCTAAGGTCAAGAAACAATGCTTCTTTTGCTAGATATTCCGAAGAAAAATAAGGCAGCACCCCCTTCAAAATGCTGAAGACTGTTCTTCTACCACAAGAAAAGTACACAAATGATTTTAATTAAGGATGTGTTCAAGAATTTAAATGCTCTTGCCACAAATGAAACCCAAAACGTAACATCTAATTCAGATAGTATCAGTGCAAAATATTTAATTACACAAATATAGAGTAGAGGAGATCTGATTGGACAACATTTTATGTAGAAACTATCCAGGGGGGGAGGGGGATTTTTAAGCTTACTATGTTTCATGAGTATAAAGGCAATTACCAAGAAAGCAAATGCATATAGTCTCCAGGGTTAGAAATACAGTGTCCCTAGCAGATTTTACGGTTCTGCCATATTCCCATAATGAGCAACAACATCTAGAGAGATACTCAGTTCTCAGTCTCACATTTTAAAAGACACAATTCAAAACCAGACTGAGTCCTGAGAATAGAAATCAGAGGCTTGAAAATAATGCATTGTGGAGAAAAGCTGAAGGGTAGGGGACTGGGTTACACCAGAAAGGACAGGCCTTCAAGAGGAAGAGCTTCAATTGAATATATTGGGTCTGGGTTTCTCCAGAAAGGACTAGAATTTGTGGGTAGAAGTGAAAGGGAACAGATCTCAACTCCATATAATAAAAAACTTTCAATGAGAGCTGTCTGACAATGGAGCCAACAGTGACAGACCTGCCCTGAAACCGTCCTAGCGAAGGCTCCCTCAGGGATGCTGGGGTCCCCTTCCAGCCATCATACACACACATTTTAAAATCTTATTTTTATAAGGCCAGGGTGAAGAAATAAGACCATCCCAGACCAGGAAGGGAGTACATTTTTTTAAAAGAAGCTAATTTTTTCTTTACCCCTCCTTAAAGATCTGTATTATATATAAAACTTTCTCAAACTGCCTCTTGAATCCCACCTTGCCAAGGAAACAGAAGCATGGAAAAAATAACACCTGGAAGATGAAATGGCAAATAATTCATTAGCAAACCAATACAACTCAAATATTTTTAATTTTATATCTAGATTTGCCCATTTATATGCTTTCTTGATAACTTTTTCAAGAAATGAGTCCTCTGTGGAAACTCAAGTACACTGACACTTCCTTGGGACTCAGTTCACATATCTGGGAATAAACACAGGATCTGGTGCTCAATAATCCTTTGATCTTTTCAGCCCAGTCTCAGAGCCCAAGGGAAGGAGACATTCTTTTTTATTAAGAATGTCATATGGGAGTGGTGAACACAGAATACAATATACAGATAATGTATTATAGAACGGTATATCTGAGATCTGTATAATTTTATTAACCAATGTCATACCAATAAGTTCAATTTAAAAACATAAACAATAAATAAGTAAATAAATAAATAAATAGATGTCTTAAAAGTCATTAGTTAGCTGAGAGAAACATCTTTTCTTCTTTTGTATAGAAAGTAGTTTGGAAGACTGGTTTGTTGTTGAAATTTATGGCTTCTGAAAAAATGGAAAGAAGGAAAATATCTAATATGATCACAGATGTTAGTTTTGCTTGGCTTTTCATTTGTTTTCATTTTTTCCTGTGAGTGTACAGAAAAGTTTCAGAATTTGACTGCTCCATGGTAGTACACATGACTAGGAGGAAGTCAGCTGATTATTGGGAAATATTTTTTTGGTAGAAAATGTTGTAGAATACTATTAAAATAGGAACAGAACTGACTGGGTTTTTCTCCTAAGACAAGGATGTCATGTTTTGTCTTATGTGGTTCAGAGGATTTATGTAGTATTTTGAAAGTTTATCATCTTGTATTTTAATCAAAGTTCAACAAAAGAATTAAAATATATTATTTTATGATCTAATTAAAATTGCTTAAAATATAATCAAGACATTATCAAATAACTTTTCATCTGAATCCAAAAAAGAAAGAAATTTAATTTTTATATTTATTTATTTATTTATTGCCACCTAGGAACAGCATTATAACTTAGCATAGTGAGGAACTGATCGGAAGGTGTAGTCTAAATGGTAACAAAAGGCACATGCTTTCTTAAACACATATCTCAAATCTAATACATACCTGAAATGCTTACATTCATCATTACTTTGGGTTCTGGGACTCTGGGTCACTGATGAAATACAATATACTCTCTAAAGGACAACACAAACTATTAACATTTATTTTGAATAAATTTGGCAGATTAGCCAGTCATTTAAAATGCTAGCCACAAGCAACTGTAAATCAGCTGCTAAAAAGCTAATATAATTTAGCATATATTTATGGACATATAATTTCACAAGTAAGAAAATAAAACTCAGGGAAGGAAAATGTCAGTGCAATTTGGGGGAGGAGTGGGAGTAAAGAAGGTGAAAGGAGGAAAGGTCAGCAGGTGGAGATGTCCAGATGTAAGGACCTGGTAAATGAGGAGCAAAGTGGAAGAAAGTGGGAATTCTGGAAGTAGCACTGAGGATCTAGGCCTTGGGGGCTGAGCAAGAAGGTGCCTGACTTGAAGGAGAAATCTTAATGACTTTAAGGATGGGTCATGCACCCAAATTTAAATGAAGAATTAGCTAATGTTTGTGAGGTGCTTTTCTGTTTTCAAAGTCTTTTCATATTCATGATAGTAATTAATCTGCCCATGTTCTCAGATGGCTCCTATTATCCTCATTTTAAAGATGGAAACTAAGGCTAAGATGAAGTGATTTGCCCTGAATCACATCAGGCCTTCTACCTCCAATCTCACATGCTCAGCACACACCATAGTGCAGCTTCAACATTGTTTTGGGTTTATTTTAATGACTTTGTAGATGTTAGAATGAAAGTGAACTAGTTAAAAATAAGTAAATAGTACTGAACTACACCATACTTTCTGTAAATATTTCGAAGTGCTTTCCCATATGGTCTATTGTTTGCTCCTTAGATACTATTATTTCCATTTTACAGATTAAGAAAATCATGACATAGAATAACTCACAATTCTATAGGAAATTATTGATGTGGAATTAAAAGCAAACTCTTCTAAATCTGGCTTTCCCTATGCCACCACTCTGGGTCCCTGGTCCCTTCCCCAGTACACGGTTTTTACAAAGCTGAGGTCACGAGTAGGCCATAGTGAATAAGAGTTATAGGAAAAAAATAAAGGAGGAGAAGGGAAAAGCTCCCAGGACCCACAGAATTCAAATAGGATCTCATACTCAGAGCTCCATTAAACTGGTTTGAAAAAGCCTACATTAAAATAGTAACAACGACAATAATAGTAAGTGCTTCGGAAAAGAAAAAGCAAGGTTTCTGCTAAAATCACCCCATGGCTCTCCTATAACTGCTGCCTACACCACCAAGAATGTGACATCAAAGATCAGCACATATTAAGAATAAATCACAACAACTTAATAGGTAAGAGTCATTATGTCTAGTCCTTCTGAAGCTGTGTAGCAGGTGGGGAAAAGCATCTTGATATCATAGATGCAATAAAAGTTTTTACAACTAAGCTCATCACATGTATGTGATACACAATCAGAAGGTATTTCACTTTTATAGAGCAGTGGGTAAATATTCCCAGAAAAACTGAGTAACATTTAAATAAGATTTCATTAATATAGTAGATATATTTCCATTTTTGAGCTCCCTGTCCTGGCCTGTTTGATGTTCAGTTACAAATGAAAATGTACTTGTGAAAAGTCATAAATGTATTAATATTTTGCTGATACTCTTTTTCAAGAAGAAGGCTGCTTATGTCATGCTGCAGTTGGTTTACTGATTTTAAAAGCTGCAAAATAAAGATCTGAGAAATAATTAGCTCAGCAATTCCTGAACTCAATTTAGTAATGCAGTCTTTCTACCTTTCTTGCACAGGATATCTTCAATTATCTGAAAGTCTATGATGTAATTTTTCCAAATGTTTCAAAATAAGCCAAAAAAAAAAAAAAAGTTGCAAAACTTTGAGGAGATAAGGTGGCAAAAATGTATCACAAAATTAAATTATAGGCAATACAAATTTTAAAAGAAATGTGTAGATCATTGAATTATACCAGTTGCTCTCAACCTTGGCAAAACAGTAGAATCCTCTTTGATGTTTTTAAAATCTTAATGTCCAGTCTACACCTCAGGCCAATTACATCAGAATCTCTGGAAGTAGAATGCAGGCCTGAGTTTATTTTTTTGTTTGTTCTGTTTTCTTTTCTTTTCTTTTCAGTTTCCCCAGGAGATTTAAATGTACAGCCAAGGTTGAGAACAACTGGAATAGACCTATTACAATACCAAATCCTTAAAACTGTGCTCTCTTTTGGTAGGTGTAAGGGGGGAAAAAATATATAAGAAATTAAGTGATGCTGGCTGAATCACTTCCTAACTCTGTGAGTAAGGCAAGTCAATTCTTTGAGTCTCCAGACTTCCTCCGAGGGCTGCATTGAAGAAGAAACCAGAAGAAAGAACATAGAAGGACCCTCGCCGACTACTTGGCTCATAAAGCACTACATAAATCTCTCTTCCCTCCCCTTCTATCCACCACACCCCAGCCAAAGTGTTTGAGGTAAGTACTACTTCCTGACCAAATAAATTAGATGGTAGATTGAAACATAGCCACAAGTGTTCCCAAAGAATTTTTAGGCAAATACAACTACAGCCATTCTTTCGCCAATAATAAAACAGAAATAAGCAAGCAGAATCTTTAATTCACTAACTCCCATGCCAAAAGCTCATCTAAAACTTGGTTTGAAACAAAGGTGAGTTACCATATTCTGTCAGTTGGCTAAGCCAAAAAAACTGATAATCATTGATAATCACCAGGTGTTGACTAGGATGTGGAAAACCAAGGTTGTGGAAATGTAAATTAGTACAACCTTTTTTGGAAAGTAATTTGGCAGTATCTATCAAAGTTTTAAACGTACAGATTTTTTGATCCAAATAGTCCATTTTGAGCACCTACCCTTGTGACGTATTTACATCTATCTACTCAAAGAGATATTATTACGTTTTTGTTTTCATGGCACTTAAGACTTTCTGAAATTGTTAGTTTGCTGTCCCTCTTTATTACTAGAAGATAATGTCTTGCTCATCAGGTGAAAGGGGCTGAGCTTCCCAACAGGCCCATGTTCAGTTATATTTGCTACTCACAATGTCATGCTACTTGAAATGTACATTTCTTTGGTTTATAATGCATTATCTCCATCAGCCCATCCATGGCTTGCTTCATTTTATTTATTTTAAATAATATATAAACATTCATAAATATATCATGTAACCCAAACAATGACATTACCAATTACTTATATCTATTTTTATGCTCCCTCCACTCCATTCTCTGTGTGTCTGCCACCTTGCCACTCAGGGGTTACCATTATCCTGAAATGTGTGTTTATTATTCTTTTGCTTGTTTGGAATGTTACAAAAATGGTATTAGGCTATATATAGTTTTCTGAAATTTTCTTTTTGCACTCAACATTTTGTAACAGATTCATCTGGGTGTTATGTGTATCTGTACTTTCACTCATTGCAAGTAAATATTCCATTGTGAGAATTAACTGTAATGGGTTTATTCTCCTTTAGTTGGCATTTTTGTGTTTCTATTTTGGGGCTATTAAGAACAGTGTACTAGGAACATTCTTCCTAACATTTTTATAGCACCAGGTTGATTTGGGGCAGGAAATCTAGCTGCCATCACACTAACTCCATCACCCACCAGAATCATTGATGGGCTCCCCTAAAGGCTCAATTTGTCTCCCCACTCCCTCCCACCACCAGACTAGTTTAAGGCACCCTAAGGAAGGAATCCACTAAAGAGGCAAGCTTTCCTTTAAAAGGCAGCATTTGGCAGCAAAATTTTATTGGCATACTAGCCCTTTCTAGACTGGCTGCTAGCTTTGCCCACCTCCTGCCAGAATTTTAAAGATATTTTTATTTGAAAGACAAAATTCTAAACAGTTTGATTTCAATATTTCATTCCTATCATTTAAAAAATTAACTACCAAGAGAATTTTAGCTCCTGATATTAACTTCCATAGATATTCTTGTTTAGCATTCACACCTGACATGTAATGCCACAGAATGCAGAGACAGACAGACTCCTTGATTTGTGTGGGCCAACACACACACACACACACACACACATACACCGGCCTGATGAAAAATCCAGTAACAAGCTACTTAGAACTGATTTTATTTCCTCTCACTAAGAAAAAGATGAACTGGATTTAGAATCTGGGCATGGGGGTGAGGTGGTGCCCTACTTTTGCCAGACCCATTGAGTGGAGCGGTAGGACTGGAACCCAGTCTGTGGAGGAGTGGGCAGGAGTAAGAAGTAGGCATGAGGTGGCATTGTCCTCTGTTCTTTCTGTGAAGGGGAAGAGAAAAAATAGAGAGGGTGGAGTTTTGTTTGTTGGTTTTAAGAAGTGAACAGTGGGGTGTGTAGGGGAAGTAGCCAAACTAGAAAGAGAAAGAATAAGGGTGATTCTGAACTAAGTGGGCAGGGGGTGGAATTTGCCGGCACAGGTGAAGGAATTAGCTGGCAACCAGAAAAGGGAGGTGACTTCCTCTGGAATGAGAGGGAAGCTGGCACCATGGGTACAGATGAAAATAGATAAAAGTGTGGGTGGGGGAGGTGTGAGATATCAGGAAGTTCACACTGATGTTCTCAATAGTTGGCAGGGAGAATGACACTGGCCACAGGGTGTGAACGTTAGGAAGAGGAGACTTGGTTGTGTTAAGCTGTTTGCCAGCCAGGAGCAGTTGCTCACAAGTGGGATCCGGAAGGTATGGCTGAGTAGTGCTCCAGTTCCTGTGAGAAGGGAAGGTAGTTCCCTGGCTCGGTGTCCCCCACCAATGATCCTTGTGGCAGCCACAGGATTGAGGATGGAGCTGACAGGCACGCAGGGGCTGGAGAAGATGGAAGGGCAGGGCTGAGTCCGGGGAGGTGCTGACTAGGAGGTAAGGGTCAGAGGCTGCTCCTGCTTCGCCAGGACTTAGGCCCTGGTGCATAATGTGCATTTAGAAATTTTAGGCCATAGCTTTAACAAAGTGGTCTTCCTTCCTCCATCCCCAAACACCTGTAATCTGAACAGAAAGGCACAGGGTGGAACGTGTGGTTAATTACAGGCTGTTTTTAGTTAGATGGTCTCTAGTTGGCGGTCCCTGTTGTTTTCTCTTTACTGAGAGGGGGCAGCAACTTGAAAAACTTAATTAAAAATAAATAATTTTATGCAATTTGAAGTCTTTGGACAGTGAGAACACACACAAAAAGAATCTTAAAATACCGGTGATATGAAAGCAGTGTTTACAGAGGGATTATAAACAATTTGGGCCCTATTCCAAAATAAGTTTTAAAAAAATCATTATAAGATAATACATAGGTTATTCTTTCTTCTTTTCCAAAATTGCCCTAAATCTTTCATATCTTTTCTTAGTGAGAAGAAATAAAATGGGTTATAAGTAGCTGTTGTTACTGAATTTTTCATTCAGGCTATTGCGTGTGTGAGGGGAAGGGGAATGGGGGTGCTTGCTCACACGCAGCAAAAAGTCCCTCTCAGCTGACCTCTCTGTGGCGGTTGATGATGTTAACCACTCCCTTCCTCTTGAAATTCTTCTCTCTTGGCTTATAACTCCTGCTTCTTCTCTTAACATATATGACCATTTTCTCACCCCCCCCCCTTTTTTTGTTTTGCCTCCTGTCCTGTTGCCTTTCTCTTAAAATACTCATGCTCTAACCTTGGCCATCTACTCATTACTCTGAGCACATTTTCTTTAATAAGTACTAAGGAAATATCCGTCCTAGGACTCAAAGCCCCATAGAGCCAACTATTTTCAGAGCCGAGGTAGTAATTCCCCTTATTCCCAACCCCCTTCTCCCCCTACAAGTAAATCTGACCTTCTCCCTGTTTTCTCTTTCTAAGTGCATGGAATCACCACCTGTGTAAACGCACCCAAGTGGAACCCCTGGGAAGTATAGAAAATCACCAACGTTTATTCAGGAAGTCCTTGAGGCTTGGACAATCTACCTTCTTAACATCACTGTCATCAATGCCCCCTTCTCCCCTTCCATTGCTTCTGCCTTAATTTAGACTCTTTTTGCCATTAAAACAAGACCTATGTTAGTAAACCATTAGGCAATACCATTTTTAGAAGATCGATATTAATACAGTATTTCCTCACTTATCGCGTGTATTACGTTCCTGACCCCCTCACGAAGTAGGAACCTTACATTTATTCTACACTCTAAAACCTACATAACTTTAACAACATACGTATACAGTACTGCAAAATTCCACGATATGGCAAAAAATCTGTGACAAATAATTAAATATAATATTTTTAAAAATCCTGCAATACAGTGAGGTCATGATAAGTGAACTGTGATATAGAGAGGGACTACTGTATGTATTTGGTTGAGGAAATATGACTTGTTATTCTTTTGGTTCAACGCTTTGTCAAAAAGAAAAGAGGTCTCTAACGACATTGCAGGCCAGTGGGGGAGCCATCCATTGTAGATACTGTTGTTGATGTGAAAATGAATCATCAGAAATGGAGAAGGCCTAACACATTTAGCACGTATCTTTCTTCCATGGAGATTTGATGCAACAATTTTACTTTGCGGATAATTTGTGGTGGTGTGGAGATGAAGTATAGAGTTCTCTTTGGTGAAAGGCTATGCTAGAGTTGTGCCCAACTTGATCCCAACTTGGGTATAGAATTGAGCGAACAATACCCATGACACTAGAGCCCAGCAATTTTCAACCAGTGTGTCGCATGAATTTTTAAGAGATGCAATACCTAACTTTTTAGTCAGGGCCACTGACCTCTTTTCCCTTAGATTGTCATATTAAAAAAAAAAAAAAAAAAGACAAACCAACACAATAGCCATCCAGTGTGAATGAATCAAAATTATACTTTTTGTCAGATCAGAAAAAATATATGTTTTGGTGTGCTGCAGAATTTTAGTAATTAGTTTGTGTGCCATGAGATGAAAAAGGTTGAAAATCACTTCCCTAGCTTAATAGGTTGGTGCTAAATCCCTCCCTTGTATCTATTTCTTTTATTCAAGATCCCCACACCCATCCCCCTCCCTATGGTAAGCATTCCCTCTAATGTGTTTACTATGTATATCATTGGGTATGTATACTGTATATCTTTATAAAGAAAAGACTACAGTGCCATACATGATCTGGTGCTAACACTCTTGACAGTCTCCCTCATCTCATTCTATTTTAGCTGTCCTGGCATCCTAGCTATTTCTTGAACTTGCTAAGCGCACCTAAGGGCCTTTGTACTTGCTGTTCCCTCTACCTGGAACAGTTAGTGATTACGCAGATATCTGTGTGGCTCCCTCACATCCTTCATATCTCTATTCAACTGTTGCTTTTTAAAAAAGGAGGAGGGAGAGAACCTGCCTTAATCCTCCTTGTCATTTTCTGTCTCTATTGTGGTTTTTCTCAGTTGCAGTAACTGCCACCCAAAGGATTTTTGCACCTATCGTTGTTTTTGTCTGTCTCCCCTCACTAAAATGACAGGCAATAGGGCATCATGGTGAAAAGCCAGACCCTAGAGTGAGATTTACTAGGCTTACGTTCTCACTCTGCCACTTTCTCTGTGATCAGCAGCAGATAGTCCTGTCATCTGTTTCCTCAGCTCTAAAATGGGGTTGATTAAGATATCTGCCTCATATGGTTACAATTTTACTGAGCACACAGTCCACACTAGTTAAGTATTACCTAATGATAAAATTATTAATTTATTTTTATTATTATAATTAAACTCCATGAAGGCAGGGACTGAGGTTTCTTTGTATCCCCAGTGCCTAGACAGTGCCTAGCAATAGGCACTAAATATTATATGAAAGCCATTTCACATGTGCATGGCTTTTTAAAGAAAAAAAATTTAAATCTAATGTGCATGTTTGTGAATTTTCACAAATAAACCCAAAAAACACCACCCATGTTAAAAAATAAAACATTGCTGGCCTACCAAAAGCCACCCTCTGAAATTATGACCTTACCCTGAAAGGTAATCCCTGTCTTAACTACATATGTTGCTATACACTTATTCCCTCTAACTGCTATGTGATATTTGATAGTATGTTTTCATCAATTGAATTTTTCTGATTTTTGGAATAGTGCTTGTCAATGTGCCAGGGTTTTTGTTAACCTGTCCAGTACCCCTTCCCCTCTTCTTATGTCCTGACAATAACCTGTGCTCATCCACCATCCACATGGCCAGGTACTCCAGCCCCAGACGCCAGAAGTGACATTTGGATCATCAAAACCATCATGAGACTTTTGTGTCCCTTATGACCCTGTTCAGGCTGATGAGACTTGAAGGGAAGTGGGGAGGTTGCTCCTGAAAATGTTTCTTAGCTCTTCCTCAGAAAGAGAAGGGAAGAAGTCCACTTTTTTCACCCCTGGACATTGTGTGAGATTGTGATAGCTGAAATTGCTGCAGCTACATGTGTCCAGGGAGGGAGCTGGGTGAAAGATGGAAAAGATTCTGGGTCATTCGTGACAGCACTTGGCCACAAGCCACCCTACCTCCAGTTCTTTTAGATGAGAAAATGATCTTGTTGGGTTTTCTTACTTGCAACCAAAAGGATCTCATTATAACAGACAAAACATTAGCATTGGCTTTTTCTATAAAAGCTAATTTATATTTAAAACAGATTTGTATAACACTGTTTCTCAGTCCCTTTGTTTTAAGTAGTCAATTTGATCCCTTTATTGTCTTTGAGGTTAATTTTATGACATTGATCATCTAACATACAGGTGTCTCTTGCAAGTTACTGCTCAATTACTTGTGCAATTTGTTCATTTATAATTTTAGAAGAACACAATCAACTTTGAACAACTATGATCTGCCAAGCAATAGATATAATAAAATTTGAGTTAATGGTTTAATCTTGTATCTTAGAAAAAGAATGTTAGCCCAAAATTGTCAAACATGCTAGCAGTCATGTTTCTTAAGTAAACAAACACATCATAAATTTTTAGAATAACTTTGTTTAATTAATCTTAATTTTGGGATAGGTGATACATATATTGATACAAAATCACTGTTACTTATATGTGTCCTTGATTTATTTTACCAGTCTTTTATAGTCTAAATAACATTTCAGTATTTTATCTTCGCATAGCATAAAATAATATAATTATACTTTATGGAACGCCTATTCTGTGTTAGGTCCTGAAACTGAGGCTTTGTGAGCATTATTTAACTTTACTCCTATGAAGTGCTTTTATTCTAATGTTTAAGAGAATGAAATGAGGCTCAGAGAGGCTAAGTAACTTGCAGATTATACAAAAAGTGATGAACAGGGCTAGAGTTTGAACCTGCTTTTCAGATTACAAAACACACACTTATGGCCACATTGCCATATGACATCTCTAATTTTTAAACTGTGATAACTACATGCATATTTAAGGTCAGGTGGGGGTTCCATAACAAAGGTTTAGCCCTCTAAAGTAAGCTGAAATAATAATAATAAGTAATAAATATCTAACACCTGTTGGGCACATCCTGTGCACTGTGCAATTATTCCAAATATTTTAAGCATATTAATCAATTTGCTCCTTAGAACTTTATCTTCAGATTAATAATGAATTACTTGGGAATAAACAGAGCAGCCTCAAAAAGAGCAGCAACCTTAAAATCAATTAATATTCTGATTATATTTAATATAGAAATAAACTTGAAGATAGTTCATTGTTTTGTTTTATCATTTGGAAACATTTTCCATTGCAACAGACAAAAAAAACTCCCACATCAAACTAACATAAACAAAAAAGAGAGACTATTGGTTTATGTCATTGAGAAATCTCCAGAGGCAGTGCTCCTCCTTCTCACTATCCCCACTTTGTTGGCTTCTTTCTCAGACTCTAGTTGGTGGTTCCTGATATCTCCAAATTCTTCCCTTCTGACAGCAAGATAAGTGGCAGCAGCTTCCACCTCACATATATCCAACTTCAAAACCAGAGGGACTTTTCTACCAGTCCTAGAATTACTCTGATTGCCCTGGCTTAAGTCATTGCCCACTCCTGAAACTATCCTGTGGCAAAGGAGATTCAGTTCCCCAACTCTGGTGAAGAAGATGTAACTCATTGACTGCCATAGGCCAGAATCACTGACTACATCTGAAACAAAGGGTGAGACTCCGGTCATTTAAAGTGGGAAGAGGGATAGAAAGGTGGGTCCTCAGAAGGAAATCTGTGGGATAGATGCTATTGTAGATAGTCCCCCAATGAACCACACACATCCTGCTATTATTCATGCCTTATGTGGTCCCCTCACAGCAAATCTGAGGCTTAACACTAGTTTTTTTACATTTTTTTAAAGTAGACCTTATTTTTAAGAATAGTTTTAGATTTATAAAAAAAAAATAAGGCCATGGTACAGAAAGGTGTCACTTATCCCCTCACCCAATTTTCCTGTTACTGACATTTTATATTTGTGTGGTATATTTGTTAGAATTAGTGAACACATATTAATACATTATTACTCATTAAAATCCATAGCAATTTATTCATTTTTTCTTAGTTTCTGCCTAATGTCTTTTTCTGCTCCAGGATCCTCTCCGTAAAACCACATTACATTTACTTGTCACTGACTCCTTAGGCTCATCTTGGTTGTGACAGTTTCTCAGACTCTCCTTGTTCTTGATGACCTTGACTTTTTGGAGGAGTATTACTGATCGAACATTTTGTAGAATGCTTTTCATTGGAACTTGTTTGATGTTTTTCTCATGATTAAACTGGAGTTATGGGTTTTTGGCAGGAAGACCACAGAAGTACAGTGCCATTTTCATCACATCACTATTGATACTGACTTTGGTCATATGACTGAGATACTCTTTTTATTCTCTTCCATTATGTTCTCTTTGGGAGGAAGTCATTATGAGCAGCTCATACTTAAGGAGTGGAGATTTATGCTTCCCCTCCTTGAGAGTGGAGTATCTACATAAATTATTTGGAATTCTTTTTCAAGGGAAATTTGTCTATTTCCCCCCATGTATTTACATAACTATGGATTCAATCAATCCCTATTTTATACTTCGGGTAATAATCCAATACTTTATTTACATATTTATTTATTTAATTATTTCTTTAAATTCCTCACCCTAGGATTTGTATTTTTTATTAATTTCAGAGAGAGGGGAAGGGAAATGGGTAGAGAAAGAGAGGAAGAAACATCGATGTGAGAGAGAAACATCAATCGGTTGCCTCTCATACATGCCCCAGTGGGGTATAAAACCACAGCCTAGGTATGTGCCCTGACCAGGAATCCAACCTGAAACATTTTGGCACATGGGAGATGCTCAAACCAACTAAGCCACCTGGCCAGACCTATTTATTTTTTGCTTGAATTGTTTCTGCTTTGGCCACTGGAAGCTCTATCAGTGGGCTTCTACTTATGACTAGCTTTTTGACTAACAGAATGAAACCAAAATTATGCTGCATGACTTCTGAAGCTAGTCCATAAAACGTCTTGCAGCTTCTGACCGGGCACCTTGAACCCTTACTCTGGGGTAATCAATCCCCATGTAAAAACTCTAATTACCTTGAGACCATAATGCTGTAAGTAATCTCAAGCTAGCCAGGTGAAGAGGTTGTGTGGAACGACAGACAGATAGTAGCCTCTAGAGCTTCCAGACTTTTTAGCTTAGATGTCCAACCCAGACAGCCTCCTGGTGATTCTAGCCTCAGCATCATCTGACTGCAACCCTATGAGAGGCCCCAAGCAAGAAATCCAGGCTCAGCTGAAGCGAGTCAAGCTATAGAACTATGAATGACAGCAATAAATTGCTGTTTTAAGCCACTAAGTCTGAGGCTGGTTTGTGATATAGCAAAAGATAACCCAAGCAGATGCAAAACTCTACTAGAAGTGGTATTAACTCTCAAACTAGAAAAAAATTTTATTAGTCACCATATAGTGATGACTTTCTCTTGTTTTGTTACCCAGAAGAAATAATTTTCCAGACATATGTGACAAATGTTATTTACTACTTTTCTTCTCAAATAGCTGACCTCTGAAGCTCTCAGGTTAATATTCTCTTCAGAAACATTGTTTCATAGAGATATTTAAGCTTTTTAAGGATATTAATGTGAGTTCAAAAACAGTAATAGTATTAGTCTTGAGTAACTCTTCTGCCTTCCTAACAATTAGTCATAGCAAAGTAAACTTCTGGATAGCATTTTCAGGCAACAGAATCTTTAAGAATCCAGAAAACTGAAATGTTTCCCAGTGTCATGGTGAAAAATATATTTCCATATTTGAGCCAATATAAAACTTCTATTGGCACCCTTACTAGGGCTCAGAGAACATAGATCTCCATTCTTCCAGAGGGCAAAACATTGCTTTTCTACAAGAACTGTACATTTCCAGTAGTTAATGGGGGTGGGGAGGGTGAGCTGGGGAAAGAAGCCAAAATATACCCCCAGAAGAGAGATAAGATTTTGTTAAGATTAGATTACCAGATTCAAGGAGGCTAGGTCACATCTATTTTTTTCTACAAAAGAATACAGGTTGGATTTCTGTTTTATTCCTGGTTGCTCTTCCTCTCTTAATGCATAGTTCCTGTCTCTCATTAAAAAGTTTGCTCTCAGACACTCTTTTTATACATATCATTAAGCTTCATTCATACATACTCATTCCATATAGAATTTGAAATGATTTGATTTGGCTTTGGTTTAAGTTTATCTTAAGATAATGAAAAAGTATTTGCCTAGCAAATTAATAGAATGAACAAGGCTAAGAAGGGTTTACTGGAAAATAGTTAAGATCAAAATATTCTTATGGTCACCAAGAAGCAACCACTAAAACCTAGAAATAGGTTCTTTGGAGCCAGAGATAGGACCCTGAACTTGAAGACTGGACCTGATAAGGTAGTTGATAAGTGCTTCTGAATGAATGAATAATTCAGATTTCAGTAATTTAAGTTTAAGGATTTACATTTAACATACAAATCTCAAATGACAGTTCATGGGACAAAAATTCAGTCTAAGGTCTTTTCCAGTTTGTCCTGAATATTGTTATTTTTGGTTTGTTAAAGATAACAAATTCATTTGATTCAAAATCCCTTTTAAAAATGTATGTAGGCACTCTTCCTCTCACCCACACCTTCCCAGTCTCTCTCTTCTCCCCTCAGCCTCTCTCTTCTTTCCCCCAGCTGAGATGTCAAATCAGTGACAGTGCCAGAATTTCTAAGAATTTCTAAGGGGGAAAATCTCAAAACATCTTTCCATTTTGTCCAGGTGCCCAGCCACTCCCACCCCAACTCCATACACTTTTCAGAAGTGAATTCATAGGTAATAGTGTTTCCTAAACTTGCCTAGTCTCAAAAGTTCTAGTTCTTGTTAAAACTTCAGATTCTCAGCTTCATGCCTTGGAGATTCCCATCTAGGTCTGAATCTCTGCTTTTAGGATCAGAAAAGTTTGGGAGACTCATCTAAGATGTTGCCAAATATGTTCTCATGCCTGTGTTGAAATAGTATTCTTAGGGACTGGTAATTATAATTAGATCCCAAGTACATGATTATATGTCTTTTGAATGGCTATTTTTAAAAAATTCCTCTTGCCCTCACTAATGTGGCTCAGTGGATTGAGTGCTAACCCACAAACCAAAGGGTCACCAGTTCGATACCCAGTCAGGGCACATACCTGGATTATGGGCCAGGTCCCCAGTTAGGGGCATGCAAGAGGCAACCACACATTGATGTTTCTCTCCCTCTCTTTCTCCCTTCCTTCCTCTCTCTCTAAAGATAAATAAATAAAGTTTGTTTTTAATAATACATACACACATAAATGCATAAATATATAAATAAATAAATCCTCTTTTGGAAAAGTGTTTCCCAAAGTTTTTCACAACAATAAACATATATGATATTAATATTTGTTTGGTACACTAGAGAAGACCACTGTCACCCAGAGGCAACAGGCCCAGGGACTTACCATGGCGAGATGAAAAGTGGTATTTCACAGCACAATGTTTGAGACATTTTGCTTTAAAGTATCTTCTGAGGAAGGATAAAGTAAACTGGCATTTGTTTAGGTCTTGTATGCTTTGCATACAATCTGCTAAGCATAGACAGATGTGTATTAATTCCTCCATTTTAAACAACAAACTGGGATAAACAGATTTAGATCAAACCTCTTCCAAAGGCTGAGTTAGGAACTAGAATTTGAACTGATATATCTGGCTCCCAAGTCCAACATTGTTTTTTTGAGTTTTTTGTGTTTTTTTTTTTTTTTTTTACCATTGCCTCAAATGGTAGCCAATACATATATTAAATATTAAGAAATGCTCAAGAACTCAAATGCACAGCTTCTCCTGGATGCATTTTGGCTTCAATCCTAGTTGCTGGGTGCTCCAAACCAACCCTGTTCGTGGTAGTCAGTCTCCAAGCTTGCTCCCAGTGACCCTACCTCTTGGTATTTATGCTCTAATATTCCTCCTTCCACATTGTATCAGAATTGATTTGTGTGACCAATAAAATACAGCAGACATAATATGTGATTTCAAAGGCTAGGTCATGCACTCTGGAAGGATCTAGCTACTACATGGTTAGGACACTCAAACAGCCCTATAGGAAGAACCGTGTGGTGGGAAATTGCCAACAGTCATGGAAATAAGCCATCTTGGAAGCAGTTCCTTTAGTGACACCAAGCCTACAGGTGACTGCAGTCTCAGCTTACATCCTAATTGCAACTTCATGAGACACCCAGTTAAAAGCGCCAGTTAATCTGCTCCCAAATACCTCACTCACAGAGACTGTGAAATAATACGTCTGTTGTTTTAAGCCACTGGTTTAGTAATCTGTTTTGCATCGATATAACTAATACAGGTTTCTACTGTATGAATTAAAAAAAAATACAGTATATATGTGCCTTTATTGTAATCTGCATTGATATAGACTATAATCTAGGAGGAAAGGGGAAAAAAAGCAAGATTTGCCTCAGAAAATAACAAATAAAATAAAATCACTTTGAGATACACATTTTTTAAAGATTTTTAACACTTTCCAAACATCGTTAACTTTTTATTTTGCTTTATCAAGGACTGGTACTGAAAATACAACAAAAACAACAGGGCAAGGTCATTTCAACTAAAAAGTGAGGAAAAATATCTATGAGAATTTGATGTTGGAATCTACCAACAGGGTGGGAGAAGTAGTTTTGTAAAATCCAGGTCAGTGCTGTGCAGACTCTGACATACAGCCGCAGGTGACAAACTATTTCTGCCAGCTAGAGATGAAGCATATGTTTGCTCATTGATTTATCAAACAGAAAACAAGGAGCATCTGTTAATTACCACCAGAAGACCTGGAGAGAGAAAATAAAAGGGACTGAATTTTTCTCTGTCCAAGGTAGATATTTTTCTTTTTCTTATTCTTTAAAAAAAATTTTTTTATCATGCTCTGAAAAAGTTCATTTAAATCTCTGATAATTTTTTGATCACCCATATAAAATATTTCTAAGAAAGTAATTAACAACTATATACGAACATGGCAAGTGACATTGTAACAGTGGAGAATTATAACGGGAAATTGTAACCCACCCCACCATTCCTTTGACGTTGTTTCTGTAAGTATTGACTCTGACTAATGTGTAACTTATAGACAAATAGCATGTTTGTGTAAGGATCCTAGGAACAGACTTCGACCTTCAGGGATCCCAACTCTGGGAGATTTTCTGCCCTTCAGTTGTGGAGTCAGGATAATGTGAAGCTGGGATGACATGGAGCCAGGATGATGGGAAGCCAGGGTGATGCACACTGACCACCACTTGCTTTATTGGAATGGACTGTGCTTGTCTGCACATAGAAAACTTTTCAACCTCCTCCTTTAATCTCTTTGTTCTGTTCCCCTCTCACTCCTTATAAAAACGTCTGCCTCCACTGAGAGGTGGGGATGAGTTTTGAGACATGAGTCCCCCCATCTTCTAGACGGCTGACCTCTGAATAAACCGCTTTTCTTTACATCAGCACCTGCCTCTTGAGCTTTGGCTTTCAGAGTGGCAGACAGATGGTCCTGTGTTCAGTTACAACATGACAACATAACAACATGATAAATGAGTTTTTAATGCATTATAATATAGCAAATATTGTCCTGGCACACTTGTTTAGGCTTTACTTTTGCAAGCATTTTATAATTATTTTTACCTATCACCCATCAAAGCCATATGGTTTGAAGGGTTAATACTCTAACATAATTTCTAAATGAGGAAGGTGAGATTAAGTGAATCAGTGGTTTTTGTAAGCTTTAGGGCTAAGCCTAGGTAATATCATCTAGCTCTTCAGTACTTGTCTTTAGTGTGGCAAGTCCCCAAATGGGGGTGGGGGATGAAGGCCAGAAGGGGTGGTGAACAGTACCTCTTAAAAGTAACCTCTCCCTCCTTACCCTTATCCTCAGGCCTCTGGTATTTATCCTGCTGTAAACCTTGCAAGAGATCACAAATAGTGTTGCTTGTTGTCATCTTTACATTGTCTAACCCCAAGCTGTTCACAATCTAATCCTATCAATCATTAACCTAAATGAGGCTGACCAAGCATGGGCCTCCAGGCTACTGTCCAGCCAGCTGTCATATGCAATAATTGCAAATACTAAGCATATCTGGAAGAAGTCCAGAACCATGGATGTTTATATGAAGAGAAGCAAGAAAATGGATACTCAGCACCAGTGGGGAATAAAATTTCATTATGCAAGAAGCAGTTCACCCAGGTCTACCCCTAACTTTTGCAGGGCTGAGGCAAAAATACAATCAGAGGCCCATATTTAGAAATTATAAATCAGGTACCAAAACTGTTGGCTAAAATGTCTTCCTTTCTTGACAAATATTATAATTTCATAACAACAAAAATTTTTAAGAATATGTGCAAAGCTATGGGTTTTATATGACTGAAAGTGAGCAAAATAACAAAGACTACAGAATTTAATTATTCATGTACCTGTCTGAAAGATATTTGGATGATTAATAAAATAAAGACAGCCACAATTCATAAAATATTGTATATCCTATAAAATATATATTTTCCTGCCTTTGGTTCATCAAGAGTCCTAATTCTGTTTTTAAATAAAAACTTTTTACAAAATTTGAGTTCTATGGACAGAAAATGTTAAATTAGACAACCTTTCTTGGGTCAAAATTATTACATAGTTTTCATTAATTCCATTTGGGGAATCTTAGATCTGCTAGATAGTGACAAATAAAATTGTAAATAAAAATTTTAAAGCAATACTTGGTTCAGAAGTGAACATTCATTTTATATAGCACGATTAAATATTATCATAGATTTGCATATAATAAATTACAGTAGTCCCTCTCTATCGTGGTTCACTTATTGCAGCCTTAGTGTATCCAGAATTTTTAAAAATATTATATTTAATTATTTATTGAGGATTTTTCACTATATTGCGGGATTTTGCGGTACTGTATAAGTATGTTGTTAAAGTTATGTAGGTTTAAGAGTGGGAAAGGTTAATAAGGGACCGGGAACGGTTTATAAGTGTGTGGGAAGGGTTTATAAAGCCTTAAAATATATATAAATACTAAAATAAATGTAAGGTTCCTACTTCGCAGATTTTCACCTATTGCAGGGGGATCTAGAATATAATACCTGTGATAAGTGAGGGAATACTGTATTGCAAAAAAAATTTACAAAGTATTTTATCATATAGGTTGTTATCACATTGTGATTTTTTCAGAATTTAAGATCATCATCCACTAAAATGCTCTGAAGGAGTTCTTCCTATATTTGCTGATATCAAGACCCCCTATTTCTCCATCTTTTAATGGGACGGTCGGCATAGATTATGTTGTTTCTGGGTTATGAAATTAATATAATAAAATCAATTCCCTTTTTATTCTCATTGTTTTAATTAGTAATTAAACCTTCATTTTATGAAGTTGCAAAAGCTTTTTATCTGACCTTTAAGTTGTGGATTTAATGAGAATAATATCCTTATTAATGCATTGTTTTGATCAGTAGTTAAATCTCACTAAATAAAAGCTTGTAATTTCTCACTTGCTATTTCTATCAGGGTCATGCTTAACAAAAGTCTTCTGACTTTCATTGTTCCCATATTTTTCTTTTTAATTTAAGTAGAACTTCTCTTTGAAATTTTTCTATTTCTTTTATTCCCAGACATTTTTCTTCTCAAATATCTATTTTTAACATTTCTATCATAATTCTCTATTTCTCATTGGCCATTTTCAGTGATCTAAAAGATTAGAAAGTAAAAGGTAGTGTATAAAAGATATAAATTTGAATATATTTTAATCAAAACTGTAAATTTAAAGTGCAGAAAAATAAACTTTTCATGTGTTATTTTTCTATTAAAATATACAAAATTATTAAAATAAAAAGGCAAAAAATAAACTATAATGAATATCAGATTATAAAACAAAATTAAATAATGTTGAAATTTTTATTTTAGTATTTATAAATTTAATCTTAAACATTTTTATAAAAATAAACTATTTGCATTTCTAGCACTCAACATCCACCTAGTTGCCAATGTTAAGAATTGGTATCACATTTGAATTCTAAGTATATAACATATAGACACAGATGTATACAAATTTAAGAACAATATGAATTATTTAATATTACAAAATATTCCTCAGCCATCATATGCAATGATTGCAAATACTGAGCATATCTGGAATAATTCCAGAACCATAAATTGGTTTATATGGAAAGAAGCAAAGAAATGGATGCTCAGTACCAATGGGAAATGAAATTTCATTATGCAAGTACCTACTGCACTCATGCTATCAGAAGGATTTGACAAGCTAATTAATTTATCTTTTCTCTTATTTAAGTGCTCTGCCATTCAAATCCTCTCTGGACTCTGAAGCATTCTTCTTTTCTCATGTTGGAAGTAGCATAGCCAACAGTATGTCATAATATTCAAATGTAATTGCTTTTTATTTCCAGGAGATAGGTTAAAAGATCTGGAAAGAAATTTCCCTGTAGCCTGATGAGTGTTAGTCACAAGCATGCATGTCTGGTGACAATAATGCCTATAGGGTGTTAATAATTTATTGTTTATGTATTGCATTTATTTGTGATTTGAAGGTCCTCTGAAGCACAGGGCCAGAAACTTTTTTTTTTTTTTCAGATCTAAGTATAGTACTGAGCTCATCTTTCTACATTTTCCTCTCCTCCACTGTCCCCATCAGACCAGTTTAAGGCTCTAATTAATTTACTCTTTTAGCCACTCTGTGATTTATTTAGAATTTTTACTGACATTTTTCAGACTCCCTCATGTAAAAAGTTTATTGTGAGGAGAGCAGAAGTCCCTCTGGTAGGGATGGGCAGTCAAACTTTTGTACCTCTTCCTGAAACACTGTGCTCTCTTTCTTCTCTTTGTCTATTTAACTCTTAGGTAGATCTAAGCTCATTTATAACTTCCACATAAAAGTCTCCCTTGGGACTTCTGGCCAAGATGGAGTCGTAGACAGACACGCTGTGTCTCCCTCCACAACTAAGAAGGAATACAACTACCTCAAAACTAGAAACAACCAGAAGTTCGAGAAAACCAAACTTCATGGAAGTCCAGCAAGCAAAGATATAAAGAAGAAATACTCATCCAGACAGGTAGGAGGGGTGGAGCCAGGGTGGAGAGGATGTGATGTGATGGCGGCAGCAGCAGTGGCAGCAGCAGGTTGGTGGAAAGCGCAGTCATGTATTTTAAAAAGTCAGGAGGGACACCTGGGGAGTGTTCCCAGCTCCTCACTGGATCTCACAGCTCACGGTCCCAGCACTGGGGAAAATCAAGCCTCATTGCTTTTGACTGTGCAGACCAGTGGGGGTTGGGGTGGAAGCAGAAACTGCTGGTCTCTCAGCAGAGTCCACTTGTTTAAAGGGCTCTCACATACATGGTGAAACAGGTTGCCCTATACTGACAAATCCCTAAGGCTCCACCCCTTACAACATAACAGGAACGACAGCTCTACCTGGGACATGGAGGCAAACAAACACAGGAGCCTGTCAGAATGAGGGGACAGAGAAGTATGGCCCAAAAGGGGGAATGGATCAAGGTTCCAGTGAGAGAACTAAGTGATAAGGAGATAGACAACCTAACAGATGGAGAATTCAAAACACTGGTCATAAAGATGCTCACAGTCTTGACAGACATGCTTGAGTATGGCAAATGCATAAGAGAAGAAATGAAGGCTATGCTAAATGAAATGAAGGAAAATCCACACAAAGCCAATGGTGAAGGGAAGGAAACTGGGGTTCAAATCAATGATTTGGAACATAAGGGAGAAAAAAAACAGTCAACCAGTGTAGAATGAGGAAGCAAGAATTGAAAAAAATGAGGAAAACCTCCCTAATTTTGCGAAGGAGATGGACATACAGGTCCAGGAAGCACGGAGGGTTCTGGGCGAGCTGGACCCAGAAGGGACCACACCAGGACGCATCATGATTGAAATGTCAAAGGGGAAAGATAAAGACAGAGTCCTGGGGGCAGCAAGAGAGAGGCAGAGAGTTGCCTTCAGGGGGTGCCTATAGGCCTATCAGCTGAATTCTCAGAGGACACTTTGCAGGCAGGAAGGGACTGGCCAGCAGTATTCAATGTGATGAAGGGAAACCTGCAACCAGGACTACTCTATCCAGCAGAGCTATCATTTGGAATTGAAGGGCAGATGAAGTGCTTCCCAGACAAGGTGAAGCTAAAGGAGTTCATCATCACCAAGCCATTATTATATGAAATGTCAAAGGGACTTGCTTAAGGAAAAGAAGATCAAACTATAAACACTAAAATGACAACAAATTCACAACTATCAACAACTGAATCTTAAAAATAAAAGAAAATCCAACTAAGCAAACCAGAATAGGAACAGAATCATAGGTATGGGGATCATTTGGAGGGTTATCAGCTGGGAGGTGGGAGGGGGAGAAATGGGGATATGGTGTAGGGACTAAGAAGCATAATTGATTGGTACAAAATAGACAGGAGGAATTTAAGAATAATATAGGAAAGGGTGAAGCCAAAGAACTTATATGCATGACCCATGGACATGAACTAAGGGGGTGGGGGTGGGATTGCTAGGGGGAAGGGAGGTACTGGGTGGAGGGGAGCAAAGGACAAAAAACAAAAACAAAAACTGGGAGTACTGTAACAACATAATCAATAAAATATACTTTTTAAAAAAGTCTCCCTTGGAAGTCTCAATTAGTTCACATTCCCTTTGTATATGTTCCCATGGCATTGTTTTATTTAACAGAGCAAAGATTTTACATTTGTTTCTGTAATGTCCGTAGTGCCTCCATAAAGAAGAATTGGCATAAGGACCACGTCTGAGTGTGTTATATCCCCAGAGCTTAGCCTATGTTGCGCATATAGAAGACATGCAAACTTTGTTCATTCACGCATTCATTCATTCATTTATTCATTTATTTATTCATTAATGGAGCCAACCAGCTGCATCTCACATTTCTTCCTCACTTTTAGACCTTAATTAATCATGTGGTTAAAGAAAATCTATTTGTCTTTTAGATCTTAGCTTAATAGTCTCTTCTTGGGAAAGCTTTCCCAAACCTTCCTAATTCAAATCCTTTTGTTTCTTTATGTTGGAAAAAAAAATGAAAACTGCTTTTGGCGCCTGACATAACTTCACATCACAGGTTTATACCTGAGCACCTGTGCTCCAGTAAATTATCTCCAAAGTTGTGGGAAATACTATATAGAAAAGACTGGTTTCATTGTGAACATGTTTATTACATCAATCTTAGGAATATTTCCACTAGTTTAGCAAAAATCTTAAGTGTGATCACAGACCATGGTCAAGTGTATTTTCACCCAATCAAACATTTTGAATACTGATTGACATGGGAACTAACAAGTACATTTTCTAATAAGATCATATTTTTTGAAGTAGTTCAGAATTTTTCCTCAAGCATTTAGTTTTACCCAGACTCTAAGCAGCCAGGGAAACACAAACAAATATTTCCAGGAAGTTTCTTGATTTCGTTTCCTTGCAAGTTTTAACTCCCTTACCATGAAACAATTGTTTGTTATAGAATGACTTTCTTCCTGGTTCTGCTGAGAACTTGAAAAACTAGAAGAATCGACAAATGGTGATCAAGTGTCTCTCTATATCTTCCCACTGTTCCCAATATTTTGTGGACACAGACCAAACTTTAATTAGCTTCCTGCCTCTTCAGCTTTCCTATTCATGTTTCCAGGATATTTGGTCCCTGCCTCTTCTCACAATTTTCCTTGTACTTTAAAGAAAAAGACAGCAAAATTGACTGTTAATAATTGGACACTGACATAACAACCCACAAAATAACTTGTTAAGTTGAATCAACAGTGAAAGTTGTTCAGTAGATTTTTTTTTTTTCTTATTTGAGTCTTCATCTATTGTAAGCAATGGCAAAATTAAATGGAAATGGCAAGTCAATGGGAGACAGTCAAACAGGGTATTTCATTCTCAAGAGTTACTGAGTCTCCCTGTGGCCCGGCGACACTGGCTAGCTTTGTCTCAAACAACTGAACTTTCTACCTAAAGTTTCCCCAGGGTAGAAAAGTATTTTATTAAATTCAGTTAGTTGTGGAAAATGTGGAAAAGCATCAGACTATTTACACTCAAACTCAAATGATCAAGCACCAGTTCATTGACGCAATCAGAAGCTTTACTAAGTGAGGCTCAAGAGCAGAAAATAGTGTTAATGTGTTAAGAAAGAAATTAGCAAAAACATGACCTAGAATATGACATTTAACCATGCCAGAAGGCCTGACCTTTATTTGGAATCAATGAGATTATCCTGGCAAAAAAAGTGTACCATCAAGTTCTAAGAAAGTGAACATTAGATACTCTGATTCTGTGGCCTTAGAAAAACAGAAGGGAAAAATATACATTTTTTTCTACTCATAAGTAAACAAGGCTCGAATTACTTTGAGGACTTTGCTTCACAGAAAATAGCATTAACTTGTTTTTATCGAGGTAATGTGTTGCAGTTAGGGAGCCTAATTCACATGTTTCTATCAGGTAATATAATGAAAGTACAGGTCCTAAAAACTGTATGATCTTGCTTCTAGCTGTAAAAGACATACCTCAGTAATTTTATCTACTATAAAACAGCAGACATTTCTGCTGCGATTCTGTATAAGTTCTCTTGAGAGCAAACAAAGCACTTTTCTTGTGATTGAGAGGAGCCCTATCCCTTGGAATTCCAAATAGCACTGCTACATTACTTCCCACTTGGCTTCAATTGGGAAGTGAAAGATTGTTTCAATGTTTGAACCATTTTTAAGTGCAGAAATCTTTTAATATTTTGTCTGTTCAAAAGTGTCATGTAAGTATGCTCCCCCGCCCCCTTGGATAATTTGTTTTTGTGGGGTTTTTTTTAACCACAGGTAAACTAAAGAACGACTAAAATTGAACAATATGAGTACATTGAAATCCTTTCCTTTAAACAAAATTAACTTGATGGCATTCTAGAGGTATAGACTGCTAAAAAAGTAACATAGAGCAAATACTGGGCAATTTTTCTGCAGTATTTTCAGTTAGTGTCAACTTTGGGGATTATGGTTTGAGTAAATGCTTTGCCTGCATTGGATGATAATAACTCTGGCTCTTGTTAGCTATTTCATTCGTTGGCTAAAATTACTTTGAAATAAAGGAAAGTCTGGGTTTATTTTATAACTATTTCATTAGTAGGGTATATGTTGCATTTTCTTCTTGATTAAGTTTTACTGGAGGAGACAGGAAAGTACTTTGCACAGGATCTTATTAACTATCCATGTTTCTAAAGGTAAAAGTTGGACACAAAATTTCACCTCCTTATTATGTTGCATAAGTCTTATATTTTAATTCCTACCCTTCATTATTTAACCGGCCTGCTACACAAAATAGGACTGTAAGATTGTCTCATAACATTGCTATGTCCTTAAAATCTTCCATGACACATATTTTTTATTATACCTTCAAGATTTTTAAATAGTGAATAATTTTATGTTTCTCTGGGAGCCGATCTTTCCATTACTGTTCCTATTCTCTGTGTCCCAGTTCACGGGTTTTTAGCATAAACCAGCCATAAGAAGAAAACACAGTTCAGAGGTCCTGAAAAACAAGAGATTTGGAAATGTCAAATCCCCCATTAGTCTTAAGCCTAGCTTATTATTAAATATTATAAGTTTGTGCCTGTGAGAGGGGAGGTGCAAATGGCTTCCATAAATGGTATTTCAAAGTAAAACCTTATCATCAAAATTCTCATCAGCAAAGTGAAACCAAGGGCATCATTTTCACTAAAAAAAATTAATTTCACCCCGACCCCACAAGAACTATTTGTTGAGAGTCATCGTAAAATCACTTAGATCTTGACTTCTTAGGTCCCAGTTTCCCATAAATGATTAAACCATCATTTCCTAATTTATCTAGAGCATACCTTCCCCTGAGCCCAGTCCCTAGGGAAGTAGTGTGGAGGCTGTCTGGAGGGCACTAAAAGGCAAGAAGTAACACCTATTCTGTCTCCTTTCCCCAGCCACTCTTCAGTAGGTTGGGCTATGTCTGAAAAACCTGCAGACTTATTTCCACCAGCATGGCTGCCACTTAGAGATTCAGTGATGATGAGGCAAAGTGTCTATGTAAGGTAGTTATGCTATAGTTTCCAGTTATTTAATCAAACACTGATCTGGGTGTTGCTGTGCAAGTATTTTTGTAGATGCAGTCAATATCTACAATCAGTCTGATACAGAGAGATCTGATCAGATCACTGGGGAGAAGTGGGGAGGGGCCCTAGAAGTTTGCCAAGGCAATGGAAAGCAGTCTAGGATAGGATTGGCTGAGAAGTTAAATGCCTCCGGAGACAACGGAAATAAAAAGAGGGCTGACTCTCAGGCTCTTCTTCCTCGAAGATGCCTGGATGATTGTGCTGCAGCTGTCTGTGTTTCCCAGCGGATAGTATTTTGTATGGGAAGGAACTCCAGGTGCAGCCTAGGATCGGGCTGGACTGGCAGAGGGTGGCAGGGTTATTATTCTCTGGGTGTTCTAGAGGGGATGAGATATGGGGCAGAAGCCTGCCATTCTCCCAAAATTGTATAGCTTTTATATGCTATGTTGTTTTAGTTTGTAAACTAACCCTACAGAAATAAGATAATGAAAAACTAACAGAGGGAATGATAGAACTCAGGCATTAAAGAGTTTAGCTTTAATTGATAGGATTAAGTGACTAATGCATGTGGAAAACTGTTATTCCAAAATTGTGAAGCTTTTGAATAAAGGCTCCTTTCCTTTATCACCAAACCTTTGCCTCTGGAATTTTGTCTAGAGGGCGGCGGCTGGCAGCAGGACCCCACTTGCTGTTTGGTGACAGGTTGACTTTAAGTAAAGGAGAATACACTCAATAATGTGAATGAACTTCATCAATCAGTTGAAGGCCTTATGAGCAAAACTGAGGTTTCCTAAAGAAATAATTCTGCGTTATGGCTGAAACATCAACTTCTGCCTGTGTTGCCAGCCTGTCTGACTATCTGCCCTATAGATTTCAGATTTGTTGGTCGCACAATCTCAGAAGCCAGTTCTTTAAAACAAATATTAGTTTTGTTTCTTTGCAGAACCCTGACTGATACAGACCTTTATTCCATTCCTGCTCCTTTCTCATTGGTTTGTATATTGTAAATTAAGAGGAGCCAGGAATAGACAAAACTGTTCATGTTAGAAGTACAGTTTGAAGAACTGTATTTAATACTTGGGAGGATTCCTAAAGAAAACCAGAACATAGCTTTCTCCCATGTTTAGCTATGCATACACGGGTACCATTGCAGTAGATGCCTTTTCCACACTTCTTTTGTTTTGCTTCATTTTAAATAATAGTTGTATATTTGTTGTTACCAAACAGCGAGTGGGGTCCTGCTGCCTGCCACCGCCCTCTGTTAGTTTTTAATTATGTTATTTCCATAGGGTTAGTTTACAAATGAAAACAACGTAAGGTACAAAAGCTACACAATTTGGGGAGAATGGCAGGCTTCTGCCCCATATCTCATCCCCTCTGGAACACCCAGAGAATAATAGCCCTGCCATCCCCTGCCTGGCCAGTCTGATCCGAAGCTGAGCCCAGAGTACCTTCTCATACAAAATACCATCTGTTGGGAAATACAGCCCCTCCCTACTTCTGCCCAGTGATCTAATCAGATCTTTCTGTATCATTACTACAGGCAAGGTCTCACAATTCTGCATCAGTTGTTTGGCAAATATCTATGTTAGAAATTACTTGTTGTATAAACCCATAACCCTTGACAGTAGTACATATTTTGGTATTTATAGTGGGTAGGTATAGCTGTATTTGATACCATTATAATTTAATTAGAGTATTCAAGTTGATTGAAAATCAGTAATTCTTTTAAGAGGAGGAACACATTTTCTAGAAAATTTTGCATAAACTTCAAAAACTAACAGAATTATAAAAATAGAAAATGCTGATCAATAAGCATCTTGTAAATAATAGCAGCTTGAAACAGTTGAATGATGAAGCTCTTTGGGCACAAAGCTGGTTTCTTGTGGTGTTTTTAGAACCCTAAATACTGGAGGCATCTATAATTTTTTATAAATTATTCTTTTGTGTGAAAAGTTCCATCATGTCAGCTAATTTTCCATCATAAAATATTTAGGAATTTCAGAAAAGCACAGTTGTACTGATAAAGCCGTCTCCCTTCATTCCATGATACTGGACTAACTAATGAGTCTTAGTTGAACAATCTCACTTGTTTCTCTGCTCTGTATTCAACTATATACATTCTAGACTTACAAGAGTTAATGTAAAAAAAACAGGAAAATATACGTGAGCCCAACAAAACAGGAAATTATATTCTAATTCAATTAAATTTAAATAACAAATTCTTAAATATTAACTTCTGACTAAACTTAGAATTATCTAGAGTAACTGAATTAAGTCTTTCTTTTGAAAATGGAATGTGAAACAAATGTTGTAATGATACAGGACTAGAGGACTGATACAGACAATCATTTTAACTTTAGAGATGTGTTATAAACCTGCTTCTTATTTTCATTAGCATTTTTCTACTTTGCAATCAGAGCTCTAATGAAGAGAATATACCTACTTTCCAAGCAGGTATTGGCTTATAATTGAGTCCAAAAAATAACATTTTCTGATATGGGAGTGTGAACCAAAAAAAAAAAAAAAAAAAGAGTTTTATGGTAAGTAACCTCACAGGGTGATTGGATCATAAATTCCTAACTGGACAGGTCACGGTGAGTAGTCACGCTCCAGGGACATAACTTCATAAAAGGTTTATCTTTGTGTTAAACAAGCCCTGTCCATTGTTTCTCTGTATCCGGGTTAACACACCTTTGAAATGCCTCTTTTAAACCCCTCCTTCTAAAACTTAATCCCTTAAAAGAGCAAGTTATTTTAAATATGCTGTATTCCAATCCAGCTTTGCTTTCCCCTACCCTCATGTAATCTTCCTTATGCTACCTCCTTAATTTCAAATGTATTAAAAAAACTGCAAAACTTACTCTCGAGAGCATTTAAGATCTTGCAACCCTGCATATGTCATCAGTTTTGGCTCAAATAATCAGTTATAAAAATTTTTTACATGTTTGGATGTTTCTTATGTTGACAGAAGGCAATATATTATGGTGATTCAGTCAACCAGACGTGGGTATAAATTCTAGCTATTTCACTTCTCAGCTGTGTGACTGCCAAAGTAACCATCCTAGACTCAGTTTCTTCATATGCAAAATGGGATAATAATCTTACTTGATGAGTCATTGTAATGACAAATTTTTATACATATACATTAAAAATAAGTAACTGTACACACATATACCCACCTACACACACATATGTATATATACACACACACACACATTTAGCATGATACTTGGCAAGTAGCACATGCTTAATAAATGGTAGATAACCTCCTATTTTAGAAATTATCTACTCAAAATCATTAAAGTTCTGTTCTAAGACAATGTATCTTTTTGTTTAATATATTTTAAAACTTATTTAAAATGTCTGCTCATGTTAATTCTCCCTGTGGAACACAAAAAAACAAAAGTTTATTGTGTAAGAATTGTTTTTAAGCAACAGAAATGGACTAAAGTAGAAAATGAATTTCTGGAAGGGTGTGAGATACCCCCAGAAGCCACAAAAATAATCAGTAATCAGGCAGTTCCAGGGATCTAAATAACAGAAACTAATGATGTTTTTTCTCCCTTTCAGGTTTTGCTGCTTCAATTATTCTATTCCAACTGTGTAAGTCATTTTGTCACTCAAGATTCACAAATTCTTTTTTAAATTGATTTTATTATTTTTCCACTACCATTTAGTCCCCTATACTCCCCTCCCCCCCAGAAATCACCACACTGTTGTCCATGTCAGTGAGTCCTTTTTCTTTTTTCTCAGTCCCTCCACCCCACCCTTGCCCCCACAGCTGTCATCTGCTCTCCATCTATGAGTCTGTCACATTTTCCTTGTTAGTTCAGTTTGTTCATTAGATTCCACATATGAGTGATATCATATGGTATTTGCCTTTCTCTGACTGTCTTATTTCATTTAGCATAATGTTCTCCAGGTCCATCCATACTGTCACAAAGGGTAAAATTTTCTTCTTTTTTTTTCACAACCGAGTAGTATTCCATTGTGTAAATGTCCCATAGTTGTTTTATCCACTCATCTACTGATGGACACTTGGACCACTTCCATATCTTGGCAATTGTAAGTAATGCTGCAATGAACATAGGGGTGCTTACGTTCTTTTGAATTAGTGTTTTGGGTTCCTTCAGATGTATTCCCACAAGTGGGATCACTGGGTCAAAAGACAGATCCATTTTTAATTTTTTGCAGTATCTCCACAGTGGCTGGACTAGTCTGCATTCCCACCAGCAGTGCAAAAGGGTTTCCCTTTCTCCACATATTTGCCTGCACCTGTTTGTTGATTTATTGGTGATAGTCATTCTGACAGGTGTGAGATGATAACTCATTGTGGTTTTAATTGGCATTTCTCTGATGATTAGTGATGTTGAGCATCTTTGCATATGTGTGTTAGCCATCTGAATGTCCTCTTTGGAGAAGTGTTTATTCAGGTCCTTTGCCCATTTTTAAACTTGGTTATTTTTTGTTTTGTTTTTTTGGTGTTGAATTTTCTAAGTTCTTTATAAATTTTGGATATTAATCCCTCATCAGCTGTGTCAGCAACTATGTTCTCCCATTCTGTGGGTTGTCTTTTTTATTTTGTTGGGGACTCAGATTCTGAGAGATAACATTTAAGTAGTCTAGATTGGTTGAGGGAAAATAGATCTCTTTCCAAAGTCTCACGTTTGCTTTGCACCTTGAAAGCAAAGTCTTAGCGCTGTTATAGAGGAAGGAGAAGTAAATGCCAATGAGAAAACAAATGCCCTATATGTACAGAAGTATTGCTTTTTATTGTTTTTCGGAAATCATAGGCCCTAATAATTCATCATAATCACACATATAAGACAAATAAGGATCAGAAACCATATTATTTCTCTTAATGCCCAATACTCCTAAAAACATTACCTGGAAGTGGTAATGGCAAATTGCCATTTTCACTTGTGTATTGGAGTGCATTGGGAAAATCTGCTCTTTCCCATGCTATTTTTCCACCTTTACTGGTCTTTGCTACTATGGTTTCTGAAAGTGGCAAGAACAGTGACAGTATCTTCCAGTCTCAGCTTTCAGTTTGGGTGGCCTTGTGAGGCAAGAAATAAAGGCAGGTCCTTGAACTTCCACAAGCATCCAAGCTCATTATACTAGAAGTGATGATAATCTACTTATACTTCTGATGGATGATAAAATGATGGAACACAAACACTATCCAATTTAGACTCTATTTAGCTTCTCCATTACAGTGAAGTGGAAATTTTTCAATAGTAACAGAGAATTCGATGGGATCTTTTATAGTGATATTTACCAAGTGGTCACTTATTTCAGGCTAATTTCTTTTAATTTACATATAATTCTTTTAAAAAAAACTCATTAACATCTTTCAAAATTTGTAGCAGATTGAAACCACTTTATTAGGAGGTTGATGAAATTAGAAAGAAATTTTTGTCAAAAGTACACTGGGGACAGTGACAAAAAAAAACCCTGCTATAAAATATGCAAAAAACAAATATATCATAGCACAGCATGCCCTACACACCTCAATGTGTCCTGAACTATATTACATTACAGTATAATAATTGGCATTTCTAATGATGGCCTTAAGTCCTTAAGAATTCTATTTAAGGTAGAAAGGATGTGATACATTTTAGAAAAATGTGGAGAGAAAATAATTCTTTAAAAAGGCTTCATATGTAGAGGGTAATCATTGAGGATTTTTAAAATATGCAGTATTTTGGCCCTCAAGATTCTGGATAATAATGACAGTAACAATAGCAGCCAACATTGATTGAGGATGTAACCTGTGCCAGACATTGCATAAAGCTAAGTGCTTTAACTGGATAATCTCATTAGTCCTCACACCAACCCCAATATAGTAATACTGTTATCCTTATATTACAGATAAGAATGCTAGCAAAGGTTAAGCACTTAGTCAAGGACATTATGTTAGTAAAGATATCTGAGATTACAATAATAAACAACCCCCAAATTTCAGTGGTTTAAAACAATGGTTTTATTTTTCATTCATGCTACCTGTCCATGTGGCTTGTCTCGGGCTCTGCTCTTAGTAGAATGATGGAGCAACTGCTGTCTTAATGAAGCTAGTTGCCATGCAGGGGAAAGGTAGTTACTTATGCTCCCTAGAAGTTATGTGGCCATGACCTCTTTCAAGAAGGAGGAGAAATACAAATCTACCTTGTGTCCAAAGGAATACCCCAGAATATGTGAACAGCCTCATGACCATTAGGCTCAATCACATAACTAGAAAGTGGGGAGCAGGATTCAAACTTAGGCATCCTAAAAACAATGATTTTAGAGTAAGGACTAGAGGGATTTCTAAGTTTTGTGTAGCTACCAAGGAAAGTGAGTATGGGAAGACAGGAGTGGGCCACATCCTCTAGGGACTTCTATTCTCTCCTTGCAAAAGTGTTCTTTAACAGGTCTTGCTTAAGTCCTGTCATGTTGGGGAAATTATGTTACAAATCAACTTGTCCTTTGTACAAGTCACAGGTTTAGCAGATATGTTTAATAACAATGAGAACAATGTAGAATAATCAATTTGACTTACTTTCCAGGGGTCAAATGTCCCTTTTGAATTGTATGGGGATAATACAAATGGAAATCTTTTAAGAATAGAATTTGGCATTAGTATTAATGAAGTGTTCTATAATCTTGTATGCTTAATGGTAATATTCATTGACATCCTAGACACCATATCTATGCTCACTTAATTAAACAAGCCTCTTTATCATGTAACTTGTGCTTGGAAGTAAACAAATGAGTTTTGATTCTTTTTTTTTTTTTTTTTTCTTTTGATAGTTTGCAGTGGGCCTTACATCTATAGATTTCAAAATAGTTATTTGAACATTTTCTTTGGCAGCCAATATTGGGAAAAGTTGAATATGCTCAACTTTATACTTTACAGATTTCAAAAATGTGCTGGATGTTTACATATCTTCTGCATGACTCCAACTTAGGGACGTATTCCTTACAATATTCTTGCAGAAGAAAAGGATTGACAAGGGGATTAAGTACATAAATACTTACGTTTTCCACAGGGCAAAGCAATGCAACACAGTTATTACCAGCAGTTAAATTACCTGGAGTAAACTTAAATAACCATTTCAGTTTTTATATTGGTTTCAAGACTTTTCCAAATAAGATGTAAGTCATTTTACCTTCTATATAAAATAAATAAACACTATATAAACTTTAATATAAGTTTTTGTAACCTTAGGAAAGTGAGACACATTCCATATTTTGTGGCTCAGCTCATAGCCTATGATCCATCTAAACATATAAAATTAATTTCTCAATCTCTAAAGAGAGTCAAAAAATCTAAGCTTGAATCTTAATTCTGAGGTAACCAGGCTGCTATAAGAAATTACCATAGACTCATTTGTGGCTTAAACAACAGACATTTATTTCTAACAGTTGTGGAAGCAGGGAGGTCCAAGATCAAGGTGACAGCAGTTTGGGCTCTTGGTGAGGGCCCTCTTCCTGGCATTGAGACAGAAGTGGGTGCTTATGGAGGGAAAGAGCTCTCATGTCTTTTCCTCTTCTTGTAAGGGCATTAATGCCTTCATGGGGACGCCACCCTTATGATCTCATCTGAACCTAAATATTTCCCAAACTTACCTCCAAATGCTTTCACATTGGGGGAAGGTCTTCAACTTAGGAACTTTGAAGGAACACAAACATTCAGTTTATAAGTCTGCAAAAAAGCTGTAACCAACTTCAAAAGTCAAGGGAATTGTCAAAGTAATGAATGCAGTTTAGTTAGCCATTATTCACACAATGAAAATTAACAGGCCCAAAGATGATCAATCCAATCTTGAATCCAGAAATAGCATTACTCTTTGGGAAGTTTATATGCATGTACAATGAGAAGAACAGTCTCTGTACCATCTCCAAAATTACTTGCTTGAACCAGGAATTAGCATTAACATATCAGGGAAAAAGCCTCAAAGGGTGATTTTAAACTAAACTATGACCCTTAGACAGGAAGTCCAAGCACAAGAGATTATACCTAATGGAAGCAAACCAGTCAATTAATTGAAGAACATGTCTTCAAAACCACTTTTGAAATCCACAAGAATATCTCATAATTATGTGATTGAGAAAAACTGGAAGCACAAGATGCAAAATGAGTGAAGCCAAAAAGGAAAATAAAATTACAGGTTATTATGCCAATTATGGCTTTTAAAATATGTTTGAAAGCTTAAATATTTAGCTATTGCAGAGATGTCATTTTCATGTGCCAGATCTACAGTCAGAAAACAAGGTATGAGAGGAGTTTCCTGCAATGTCTAGTTCCTAAAATATAGAAAGAGACTTTAAAGTATAGAAAGTAATAAGGAAATAAATATACCTGCTTTAAAACTTGCCAGAGAGCCCAGTCCAAGCACTGCATGCTCACCATAGTTTTGCTTAAAGGTTAGCCTCACCATCCTGGGGTTTATGTTTTCAAGTTCAGTGCCTATTATGATTACATCAACAGTAGAGTCCACATATCTTTGGTGCACCTGGACAAACTTAAACTTTTACCCTTGGTACCAGAGGACTTGATTTCTAAGCCCCCTTCTATCACTAGAATAGCAGTTAGATCACTAATTTCTATAGAACTGGACTAGCAGTTAGCCAAAGTGAGAGGAACAAGGAAGCAATAATGCCCAACAATAGTGCAACATTTTGAAGATGTGGCCAAGCCAGATGTGCTCATTGACCACCGCATCCCCAACTAGTCCTGCACAACTTTTAATGTGGTCTTCTCCTAGTGATTTAGGATGCTTAAATGGGGGTGAAGAGGTGAATTTGAATAATCATGGTCCAAAACTATATTAATCCACTGACAGAAAAAATATATATCAACCACTTAATCTTAAACATAAATATTCATTCATTATTTTAAAAATAATGCTTTTCCATGAAGAAGAATAAATTGGTAATATTAAATAATTCAAAATATAAGACAAGTATAGATAATATTTATTAACAAGAGTGCAATATTTAATTTTTTATAATTTATTTTGTTTTAAAAATCAACAATGAAATTGGATTAATTTTCTGTATATTTTTATATCCATTAATTTTATTATACTATATTTAATATATAATATAGTATGTATTATATTGTACTCTACTCCTTCTTGTTTCATCTTTCCTATTTCTTCAAATCAATTTTTAAGAGACTTTATTTCTCAGAACAGTTTTAGATTAATAGAAAAATTGTGGAGTCCCTATACACCCCACACACAGTTTCCCCTATTATTAACATCTTTAAAAGGTCTTTTTTATTTTTAACTGCTTTTATTTTCACTTGATTTTTATTTTAAGTCAATATAACTGGTATTCTTGATAATATAATCAAATAGTACTAAAAAGACGATAAACAAATTCATCAGGCCCTGCTACATTCACCCTCACAAGTAATCACTTTCATCTGTATAGGTACTTCTTCTAGTTATTAAACTTCTGTGATTCTAAATAACATATTTATTCTGAAATTCCTTAATGTCAATATGAGTGGTTTGATAATTTTTCCAAATGCTCTGTCAGGTTTATCACAGACCTATCAATATTAATTTCTGAGCAGTCTAGTGTTATCAGATAATCCATCCATCTCATTTCTTCCCTTGATTTCCATCATAGAACTCTCATCCTCTTGCTCCAGTCTGCAACCAATGGCACTCTAGGCTTCCACCCTGACACTGGTGGCTTTCTAGGCTTGCTGCAAAGCTGAGATTTCCTTCACCAACTTCTGTGTTGGATTCCCTGTTTCTTGGGCCTTAGGACTTTGTCTCTCTTGGGTTGCATCCTCATTTTGTTGGGAGAGATCTTCTGATAGCTTCTTTTTTTTTTTTTTTTTTTTTTTAAAGTATATTTTATTGATTATGCTGTTACAGTAGTTCCAATTTTTTCCCCTTTACTCCCCTCCACCCAGTATCTCCCTCCCCCAGCATCCCCCCCCAAGTCCATACCCATGGTTCGTAAAAAATAACTATCCCTCCCTCTCAGATATTAAGACACTTTGTAATCTTGTAAAGGACAATGGGCGAAGGTCTCAAGCTCCTCTAGCTGCTTCAAGCTGGACATGGTCGTCGTCCTACCTACCCTTGGGTCTAGAAATCCCTAATAAGAGTGGGGGTGTGGAGGGGAGGGTGGCCTTCCCACATGGGGAAGGATCATGCAGACTCCAGGTCAGTTGGCTGTCTCCGGACAACGGCGTGCTTGGTTTAGCAGGCTGGCATCCTTGTTGTGTTCTGGGGGCAACAGATTTGGCAAAAAGGGTTAAAAAGCATCATTCAATCCATAACTACTAGGTGGCAAAAGGCAGGGATTAATTTTTCAATGTTCCACATTAGGAGAAAAAAAAAAAAAAAAAAAAAAAGGGCTTCTTTGGAGGAAGGTGTGCTAGGCACATCTCTCCTGTCCAAAACCCTTTTGCCCATTTTATTTAGTTTGGGCTGAGGGAAATAGTTTATGTTTCCCCCCTCTCAGACCTCTGGGCCCTTTCTGTCCAAGCCATTAGGATAGAAAAGAGAATTCAGTTTTAAAGTGAAGCCCACAGACCACCCCATTCTTCACCAACTCAGCCATTTAGTTCAGCCAAACTGTTGAGTCTCCGGAGGCAGCGCTGCAGAGAGGATTAAGTGAGGCTTATGCGTACAGACAATCACTCAGGTAATGCGGTCATAGGCTTATGCCCTTTGAAAACAGAAAACACATGTTAATTTATGTAACATAACCAACAAAAAAGTCTCTAAATCTGTAAGACTGTCTTATTGGGAAGACATACAGTTGCAAGGCACTTGACATTCTACTTGCCTGCAACTTGAATCTCTTTGGTGATATCACAGATATGGTTTAATTTTCAAGTGAAACCATTTTTTAAATGACAAGAAACTTTTAAGACGGTTAGCTGCCCTACTTTACAGTCTGCCACTGATCATTGTGATTTTCCTTGAATACTGATTTTTCTCCCTAAGATTACTCTCCTTGTCTTTAAAGGGACTACATTAAGTCCATTTTTAATTTATCCTGTTCATTTGCATAAGCATAACAAGAGCAGCAAATGATCACTTATGATCTTTAGTTCTGTTTTGCTGGAACTTACCCAAGGAACATTTAGGGTGGCCCTCAGTCTGCTCTTCAGTGCACAGAAGCTGGGCCACATACCTGGCATTCATCCTTGCCTGTACACACCTGTCCTTTCCAAGTCTTTCTGGTTTTCCATTGTGCCTTAAGGTCCCTTCTAGCCATCTTTCAGGAAAACAACCTTCGTTCCTTCCCTGGAGAGATTGCTGTGGACCGCACAACCAACCATGGCAGCAGGCCTTTTATTTCGCGGGCTTTTATTACCTTTGAAAGTCATTCCCAGTTCCTTAGGGCTTTTTGGTAACAACATGAGCCCAAGCATGTCTCCTTTAGGCTTGACATTCCAGTCAAAGGCTTGTTCAGAAAAAGGAACCTCTATTAACAACTGGTCTTATTAGGTCCATGCAAAGAAACTTAAGTCATTACTTACTTGTTTAGAATGCCAAACTCTGGAGAGATCAAATAGGGAGAAAAATATACAACGTGAAGGAAAATCTTTGTCCTAATATTCACTGAACTGGCATTTCCATTCTTCATATTTTCATTTTCCCCCACTAAAAAAAATTTTTTTGTTTGTTTTTCCATTACAGTTGTCTCACTTTTTTTTTTTTCCCCCTCTTGCTTCCCTGTATCCTGCCCCTCCCTTCCCCCACATTCAGTCCCCACTCAGTTGCCCATGTCTGTGGGTCATTTATACATGTTCTTTGATTTTACACTTCCCCTTCTTACCCCCTTTTCTCCCTCCCCCCTACCCCCTTGTTACTGTTAGTCTACTCCTTGTTTACATACCTCTGGTTCAATTTTGCTCATTTGTTTGTGTTGTTCATTAGTTTCCTGTAATAGGTGACAGCATAACGTATTTTTCTTTCGTTGCCTGGCTTATTTCGCTAAGCATAATTCTCTCTAGTTCCATCCATGTTGTTGCAAATGGTAGAAGTTCCTTCTTTCTTTCTGCTACATAGAACTCCATTGTGTAAATGTACCACAGTTTTTTGATCCACTCATCTACAGATGGGCATTTAGGTTGTTTCCAGCACTTGGCTATTGTAAATAGTGCTGCTATGAACATTGGAGTGCATAGGTTCTTTTGAATTGGTGTTTCAGGATTTTTCGGATATAATCCCAGTAATGGAATTGCTGGTTCAAAAGGCAGTTCCATTTTTAGTTTTTTGAGGAAATTCCAAACTGTTTTCCATAGTGGCTGCACCAGTCTGCATTCCCACCAGCAATGCACCAGGGTTCCCGTTTCTCCGCATCCTCTCCAGCACAAGTTGTTTGTTGATTTGTTGATGATGGCCATTCTGACTGGTGTGAGGTGGTATCTCATTGTGGTTTTTATTTGCATCTCTCTGATGGCTAGTGATGTTGAGCATATTTTCATATGTCTATGGGCCCTCTGTATGTCTTCTTTGGAGAAGTGTTTGTTCAGGTCCTTTGCCCATTTTTTAATTGGGTTGTCTGTCTTCTTGGTGTTGAGTCGTATGAGTTCTTTATATATTTTGGAGATCAATCCCTTGTCTGAGATGTCATTGGCGAATATATTTTCCCATATGGTTGGTTTCCTTTTCATCTTGCTGATGTTTTCTTTAGCTGAGCAGAAACTTTTTAGTTTGATGTAGTCCCATTTGTTTATTCTTTCCTTTATTTCCCTTGCCTTAGGAGATATATCAGTGAAAATGTTGCTACGTGGGATATCTGAAATTTTCCTGCCTATTTTTTCCTCTAGGACTTTTATGGTATCACGGCTTACATTTAAGTCTTTGATCCATTTTGAGTTTATTCTGGTGTATGGTGTAAGTTGGTGGTCTAGTTTCATTTTTTTGCATGTCCCTGTCCAGTTCTCCCAACACCATTTGTTGAAGAGGCTCTTTTCACTCCATTTGATGTTCTTTCCCCCTTTGTCAAATATTAGTTGACCATATGAACCTGGGTTTATTTCTGGGCTCTCTATTCTGTTCCATTGATCTATATGTCTGTTTTTATGCCAGTACCAGACTGTTTTGATTACCGTGGCCTTGTAGTATAGTTTGATATCAGGTATTGTGATTCCTCCTACTGTGTTCTTCTTCCTCAAAATTGCTGTGGCTATTCGGGCTCTTTTTTGGTTCCATATAAATTTTTGAAGTATTTGTTCTAGGTCTGTGAAATATGTTGCTGGTATTTTAATAGGGATTGCATTGAATCTATAAATTGCTTTGGGTAGTATGGACATTTTAATGATGTTGATTCTTCCCATCCATGAGCATGGTATATGCTTCCATTTATTTGTATCTTCTTTAATTTCTTTCTTCAATGTTATGTAGTTTTCTGAGTACAGGTCTTTTACCTCCTTGGTTAAGTTTATTCCTAGGTATTTTATTTTTCTTGTTGCTATGGTAAATTGAATTTTTCTTTCAGTTTCTATCTCTGAGTTTTTATTGTTGGTGTATAAAAATGCCTTTGATTTCTTAATATTGACTTTGTATCCTGCTATTTTGCCGAATTCACTTATTAGGTCGAGTAGTTTTTTTGTGGAGTCTATAGGGTTTTCTATGTACACTATCATGTCATCTGCAAATAATGACAGTTTTACTTCCTCTTTTCCAATTTGGATGCCTTTTATTTCTCTTTCTTGTCTGATTGCGGTGGCTAGAACTTCCAAGACTATGTTGAACAGGAGTGGGGAGAGCGGACATCCTTGTCTTGTTCCTGATCTCAGGGGGAATGCTCTCAGTTTTTGCCCATTGAGTATGATGTTGGCTTCAGGTTTCTCATATATGGCCTTTATTATGTTGAGGTATGCTCCCTCTATTCCCATTTTGCTGAGAGTTTTTATCATAAATGGGTGTTGTACTTTATCAAATGCTTTTTCTGCATCTATTGATATTATCATGTGGTTTTTGTCTTTCATTTTGTTTATGTGGTGTATTACGTTTATTGATTTACGAATGTTAAACCATCCTTGCATCCCTGGGATGAATCCTACTTGATCGTGGTGTATGATCTTTCTAATGTGTTGCTGGATCCGGTTTGCCAATATTTTGTTGAGGATTTTAGCATCTATGTTCATCAGCGATATTGGCCTGTAGTTTTCTTTCTTTGTTGTGTCTTGACCTGGTTTTGGAATTAGGGTTATACTGGCTTCATAGAATGAGTTTGGCAGTCTTCCCTCTTCTTGTATCTTTTGGAATAGTCTGAGAAGGATAGGAGTTAGTTCTTTCCTAAATGTTTTGTAGAATTCACTTGTGAAGCCATCCGGTCCAGGGCTTTTGTGTGCTGGGAGTTTTTTGATTACTGCTTCAATTTCACTAGCTGTTATTGGTCTATTCAGACTTTCTGCTTCTTCTTGATTCAGTTTGGGAAGACTATAGGTTTCCAGGATGATAGCTTCTTACAAAGGCTCAGGGGAGGATATTTTTTGAAACTTCACTTATCTAAAACTGTCCACACTCACAATTGATTATTGGGCTCAGTATAGAATTCTAGGTTGAATTTTTTCTCAGAATTCTAGTGGTATTGCTTTATTGTCTCTATCTCCCAGAATCTCTAATGAGATGTACTATGCTATTTCATTACCTATTGTATATGAGCTGGTCTTCCAGCACTTTCTCTTTAACCTTAGGGTGATGAAATTTTATGAAAACTTGTTTTAGAAGGGTCTCTTCTTATTCACTGTGCAAAGCACACAGTGGGCCCTTTCAAACTGGAGGCTCATGGTCTAGCATCTTGTTTCTCGCTTTCTATTTCCTAAAATGGTGTCCAAATCACTAATCTATTAATGACTTCACTTCCACCTTTTAACAGAAGTCCTTTGAGGTAATATTTAAAGTGTACACTCACCTCAATTATTAACTCTAATAGTATGTATATTGACTTCAGAATATAGTCCAAATCTGTGGGTTGTACAGCATTCCAAGCCAAATAATAAAGCTAGTTAAAGAAAACTCAATCACCTGAGTTGAAGTTATCCAGTTTTCTCATCTGCCCCCACGTATAATTGCCCACACAGGACTGATTGAATAAATTATGAAACATTTATATAATAGAGTATCATGTTATTATTGCTGTTGCTCTAAACCATTTGAGAATAAGTTGGAGACATCATGCCCTTTACCACTAAATATTTCAGTGTGTATTTCCTAGGAACAAGTCATTCCTTCACATAATGCTTCTCATTTTCTGACCATTAGATTGAAGGAACAAGATATGCTCTTGCTAAAATTAACTATATACACAGAAACTCTGTATAAAATGTATCTATACTGGACATAGTCCAAAGATATTTAAAGATAACAACACCGCAGAGCCTTTTTGTAACTATCTCACCTCTTCTTTCATCCTAAATCAGAAGCCCCATACAGCATGGCAACACAGCATGATAAGCCAACATCTAGCATGTTTTCTAAAGCCAAAATCAACTTACATTTTATTACTAACCTTTGATATGCAAAGAATTCTAATGTGCTATATTTAAATGTTGGTATATTCTGTATGTATGACACCACTTCTTCTTACTCTAGTTTAAAAGCTGAAGATGTCTTAATCCATGAGTACTTTTTAAAAATGTATTGTATTTGGACTTGCTATTTAAAATGCCTAAACATGGCCTGGCTGGTGTGGCACAGCGAACTGAACACTGGCCTACAAACCAAAAGGTCACCAATTTGATTCCCTGTCAGGGCACATGCATGGGTTGTGGGCCAGGTCTCCAGCTGGGGCATGTGAGAGGCAACCAATTGATGTATCTCTTGCACATTGATGTTTCTCTTCATTTCTTCCTCCCTTCCCCTCTCTCTAAAAAGTAAATAAATAAAATATTTATTTAAAAATAAATAAATAAAATTCCTGAATATAATTCTCTCCTTCATATGTGTTTTGGAATATACCTCTATCAGAAGGCTTATCAGGGTCAATATCTGAGAATTGAAAACGTTCTCTACAAGAGAAATGTGGTTTACCTGAAGTTTATGACTGTGGTCACTTAGAAACTCTTTCATAGTCTTTAGTAAAGCTTTGAGATAAATTCTGCTCAAAAAGTTGTTTGTTTTTTGTTTTAATTCAAGGTAACCAAACACCACCAACATATCTAACTTATTAATGAAGAACTACTTTTTAAAATGATTTCTCTCAACTAGGATACTTGTGATGTTTATTGTGAAATAAACATAGTTCAAGCAAGAAATCACAGTGGTAATATTATAAAAACTTGATAGGATTTGAAATTAATGTTAAGAATTGACATAATATCAATTCAGTGAAAAGGTATTATATTACCATAAGTAAGATCAAGAGAGAATGAGTTTGAAAATCCCTAGAGTATTTGAGATTGTTTCAAAGATAAATGAATGTTACACTATCATTAATAGCAGTTTTGCACTTTTGTTGCAAATAAGAGCTGTGCTCCTTTCACTTTAAAGGGTTTAACACTTGATCAAATGCAGTGGCTCTGTTGTTAGTGTTTGCCCAGCATCCAGTAGGGACCAGTTTCTCTTTCACCCATGTCAGTTTGGGGAATTTGTCAATCAAAGCCCCTTACTCTGCCCTGACTTCATAAACTGGGACAGTTCCTTGGCTAGTCAATCTTTATACCTTCTTCTGCTGTTCACAAAGATTAGCGCAAGGAGTAAGCATATGATCCAAGCAGGACCAATTAGTCTCCTGATGATATCTAGCATATGAACCCCACAGTCTCTCTTCCTCTGCCCTCAACTTATAAAGACCAGGTAAGTCTGGAGGTACCAATAGCCATCTTTGACTACAACACATGGAATCTGCTCAAGAATGATGCCATTACCCAGAGGCATGCTGAACTGAGTGGCAGAGGATGAGAGAGCCAAGAATCCTGTTGAGTTCTTGGATTCAGCTGCGTTAAAGCCAGTTGCTCACTTGGACTTTCTAGTTAAAAGAGCCAATACATTTTCTTTTTGTTTGAGTTAATTTAAGTTAGATTGCTGTCACTGGCTACCATACATCCTGATTAACAGATCAAGGCAAGGCCTTTTCAAACACAATGTATAATTTGGGCATATCTAAGTACACTTGAACAATGGTGTTCCTAAATGGTACAGCTGCCAAATAAAGATTATAAAGTTATATGACTGTAATGTAAAGTTAGCTTAATTTCTTATAACTTTACAAACAATGCCACTACTGACATGTAAGTAGCCCTAGATTGTCTACGGTCAAGAAGAGAAAATGTACATGTGTGTGGAGGTAAACAAAGAAGAATTGGAGGGGAACTCGAGTCAAAGGAGCACAGATACCCCTGGTCTCAAAAGCTTTCAAGAGTCAGTTGCTCAGTATCTATACTGGAAAGACTATTGGGTTACTTAGATTCAAGTCTGAGGGGAAGTAGTTTCAGAAGATATACTGGAAAGAATGTGACTCAAATCTGAAATACAAATCTTGGGAATGGGGACACAAAGTTGATTTATATCAGATTCATGTTCTTGTAATACGTAAAAATGTACTTTTAATAAAATGTCTTATTCTGCAGGTTTGTTCTTTGAAAAAACCTAAAATAAAAGAAATATCTATTATAATTTTCAATATAAGAAAGAGAACTGGATACCCAATATCTGCTATGTTCTTTATATAGTCCCAAGAGTTTCCCTTTTACTTCTTTTACTTCTCTTAGGGAAATAAATAGACCTTTTTACCACAATGTGAAGAAATCTCATTGTCCAAAGGTTGGTTGCAGCTATGTAGGCTAGAGCTCCTCTGTCACATGTCTGAAATGTGAACTCCCTCCTGCAGGGAATGTTCTGTGAACTAATCCTGGGGTCACTGTCTTTCTTGCTGCATCCTAATTCTTACTTAACTCCTCAGTCAGAAAAAAATATGTAATTCCAGGCCAATGGAATCATAGGACTAGTATAAAATGTACAACATTTTCTTTTAATGATTTGTTTTCATCTCCGTTTCTATCAAATCATCTGGCATCTTTGTCATATCTTTGCTTAATAGTACCTCACATTGCTTGGGATAAAATGAGTACTCAAATGTTGATTGAATGGACCTTGGAAATTAACTGCCACCTTATATTGGGAGCAAATTGAGGGTCTCAGAAGTTATGTGATGTTTCAAGAACACAAAGCCATTAGTGGTAGTCCCAGAACTAAGTCTCTTGATTACTAATCTAATGTTCATCCACTAAACCAGAGTTTTTAGCATTTTTTAAATAATATCCACATGAGAGACATGCTTTCAGGGTATAATCTGATATATGATCAATTCTAAATTATCACCATAGCCCCTATCAGAAGCATATAAAGTGTTTTTTTCTTTAAAAAATAATCATTAGCAAATATCTCTATTGAACTCTATTTATTATACATTTTTGAGATATACCTTAAAACAGATGTTAACAACCTAGTGTGTCAAGAGATCGAAGAAGTTGAAACCATTATACTGCTTTAGGCTAATATGTACAGGTACTTTCTCTGAGGACAACAAAGCCATCATCTTCAATTTACCTTCAAGCCATTCTTCTTTTTTTTTTAAGTATATTTTATTGATTATATTGTTACAATAGTTCCAATTTTTTCCCCTTTGCTCCCCTCCGCCCAGCACCCCCCTTCCCCAACAATCCCCTCTCCAAGTCCATGTCCATGGATCGTACATACAAGCTATCCCGCCTCACCCTTTCATATATTCTTCTTCTTCTTTTTTAAAAATAATTAATTAATTAGTTAAATATTTTAACAATAAAAAATAACAATCCCTCCTTCTCAGACTTAAGACCCTTTACAATCTTATAAAGGACAATGGACGAAGGTCTCGAGCTCCTCTAGCTGCTTCAAGCTGGACATGGTCATCGTCCTACCTACCCTTGGGTTAAGAAATCCCTAATAAGAGTGGGGGTGTGGAGGGGAGGGTGGCCTTCCCACAAGGGGAAGGATCGTGCAGACTCCAGGTTGGTTGGCTGTCTCTGGACAATGCAAGCCATTCTTCTTGAAGTCACCAGATCTTGAGCTGGTGTGTCTCTCTGTTCTACATTCATTGGTTATGAACCTATTCCTCTCATACTGTACTTGAAGTTGGAAATTATATAATTCATCTTTGTATCACCAGTGCCTACCTCAATATGAGTACTCAACACATGCCAGTTTATAAAACAAGTGAGGACAACTGGCTATCCACATGCAAAATGATGAGCTTAGGTCCTCACTTCACACCATATGAAAAATGAACTCAAATATATCATAGTCTTAATTGAAAGAGCTAAATAGAAAAAAATATAGGAGGAAAACTTTGAGGCCTTAAGGCAAAGTTTTTTTTTTTTTAAGATACAATACCAAAAACACATTCCATAAAAGAAAAATTTATAAATTGTACCTCATCAAACTTTAAAACTCTTATACTATGAAAGATTCCACTAAGGAAATAAAAAGACAGACAACAAATTGTGAGAACATATTTGCAAAACACACATCTGATGAAGGATTTATAACCAGAATATACAAAGAAATCTTAAAATTAAATAATAAAAAGGCAAATGACCCAATAAAAAATGGGCAAAATATATGACCTAATATTTCACTAAAGAAGATACACAAATGATTAATGGCTAATAAGGATGTGAAAAGATGCAAATTAAAACAAGAATGGGAAACTATTTCAAACCCACTAGCATAATCATGATAAATAAGACAGATAATAACAAATATTGGTGAGGATGTGGAGAAATGGGACCCCCTCATATCATGCTAGTGGGAATATAAAATAGTACGGCAATTTTGAAAACCAATTTGGCAGTTTGTCAAAAAGCTAAATGTATAACTACCAAATGATGGAGCAATTCCATTCCTTGACATCTACAAAATAAAAAATTTAAAAACATGTCTACACCAAGACTGACATAGAAATGTTCATAGTAGAATTATTCATAATAGTCCCAAATTGTAAGCAACCTGGATGTTGTCAATCATCTGGTGAATGAATATACTAAATGTGTTTTATTCATATAATGGAATACTATTTGGCAATAAAAAAGAAGAAATTGCCAACACATGCTACATCACAGATGAATCTCAAAAGCAAAGAGAAAGAAGACAGACACAAGAGACCACATATTGTATGATTCCATTCACATGACATATCCAGAGAAGGCAAATTTATAGTCAGGAAGTAATTACTAGTTGCCTGGGCCTGGGAGTGGGAATGGGGATAACTGTAAATGGGCATAGGAATCTTGTTGGGAGGATGAAAATGTTCTAAAACTGATTTATGATGATGGTTGCTAATAATCTTTGAATTGTACACTTGAAATGAATGCATTGTCTGATATATAAAATATAAATTGTTTTTTAACTCTTTTTTACTTATTTATTTGAGAGAGAGAGACATCAATTTGTTGTTCCACTTATTTATGCATTCATTTGGTTGATTCTTTTATGTGCCCTGGCCAGAGATAGAACCTGTAACCTTGATGTATTGGGATAATGCTCTAACCAACTGAGCTATCTGGCCAGGGCTAAGCTGTTTTTTAAAAAGACAAGTGAATGAATCATTGACCAACTTATACACCTTAAAATGATCCTCCTCTTCATTGTCATTTAGTGTCCCATTATATGGATATACTGCCAATTTCCAGAAGCTTTCTACTCTTTGTTTCTTCAATATTTTTACCCTTGTCCTGACTGGGTAGCCCAGTTGGTTGGAGTCTCATCCCATACACCAAAAGGTTGGCAACTCAATTTCCAATCAATCAGGGCACATACATAGGTTGTGGGTTCAATACCTGATCGGGACATGTGTGGGAGGCAACCGATCGATGTTTCTCTCTCACATGTCTGTCTGTCTGTCTGTCTCTCTCTCTTTCTCTCTCTGAAATCACTAAGCATATCCTCAGGTGAGGATTTAAAAAAAAATAATAGTAAGATTCTTACCCTTCCCCATGCCTTACATAAAAACTCTATAAAGCCCTTAAGTAAATTTTAGCATATTTGTCTCAGTCCTTTCATTTACAGCAGGGAAACATGAGCCCTAGGACAGTGGCTCATTCACATTTTACAGAATCATTATCCAGTCCAGGTACCTTCCGCTCAGAATGCTAGCAGTTTGACAAAAAAGATAGAGACTTCATATAAATAACTATGAAATAGAGGTTCTGAGACTGGCAAGCTCCTACTGAATGGAGAAAAGAAACAAGAAAGTCTTTCTGTAAGAGGGGTCATCCAAACAGGACATTGTATGAGAGTCAGAATTCTCACAGGTAGGAATGAGTTGTACAATATAACCTTGACCAAGACCAGTTGGTGAGTCCATCTATTCCTAGTGCTTTGAGCTATAATCCTGTTCCCAGTCTTTCTCTTCTCTTGCCAAACCATGTTCACCTGCTGTTGGCTTTGTTATCATGCCTAACTGCTCAAACAAACTATGGCAGATCAAAAGAGAAGTTGGAGAAATAATTGAGCTTTCATCTGAGCCTTGTGATTACGTTATCTTCACATTATCAATCCATACTTATATCTTAAAAGGTACCTTTTCAAATTAAGCTCCTGACACCCAGAGACAAGTGTTACAGCAGGGAGGACTAGAAGAAGAGCAGTAGGGAGGAAGTCTTGCCAGAATACAAGTACTAAAAGACAACTTACTTAGTGATAAACATGTCAGAGATATGCGTGCAATTTCCCCTAATAAATACGTGAATCAAAAATCATTATGTAGTATCTTATGTTCAATCACTCATAGAAAATGAATCTTGACTTTACTGGGAAACCCACTGAACCAGAAGGTTGACCCTTAGATAATCTGTTAAATCACTGTATAAAAAATATTATGTATTTTGTTTCTTTGGTTTCAAAGCATTTTAGATTTTGAGGAACATGTATATATAAAATACCTCTATTTTTAATATTTCTGTTCTTTATTATTTACCAGTTAATGAACAAATCCATTCATTAAGCAAATACTTACAGAGTACCTACCATGCGCCAAGTACTGGACTAACATTGATGAATGAGAATAGGATGAAAGATTTGTAAGGAGTTCAAGTATAGTCTAATGTTTATAAAAATATAGTCTATGGACCATCTGCACCTGAATCACCTGAAGTGTTATTAAAATACATATTCCTGGGCCCAACCTCACTCCAATAGAATCAGAATTTCTGTGGGTAGAGCTGAGTAATATACATATTAACAAACTCTACAGTTGAGGTTTGAGAATTATTGCTATTCTGAGTCCTAGAGGGACTCACATTACAAACAAGTGTAACCCAGTAAAATAATAGACATCTCCATTAGGTTTGGTGGTGATTATGAGCCAGAGTGGCCTTGTATGATATTCTCTGTGCTGATAATTTTTACATGTATGCTTCTAGAATAAAGAGTCTCCAAAGAAACTACTGTGAAATTATCAATGTCATGAAAATAATGATCATTGTTAAATAAGGGCACAAAGAAGGATAAGATTGACTCACCTGTGTCAGGAAAATGATCAGAGAGGGATTACTCAAGTTGGATCTTATGGCTAGACTTCTAAGATGGGTCAGCTGGTTTTGAAGCTTTGTCTTAGGATTCTCTAAGTATCACACTCAAGAACTGGATGAATCAAGTTGTTGCCACCTCTGATCCTAAAAAGGGTTGCTGTCTGCCATCCACTCTAGAAACAGTAGAACAATGCCTTGTGACTAGCCTGTTTTCTCCCATACCTCATTTCTGAGTGTAGGTTTTCCTTGGTGCATCAAACAGTTATCACCTAGGTAACATATCTGGACACTAGCTATAGGGTAGACTAGAAAATGTAGTTCTTTGTTTTTATACTACTGTGGAAAAGTGAAGCTTACAATGCAAGGAACTATCAAAATAAGGATTGTATGGTCAAGAGATTTTGAGCTGCTATGATGTTTGTGTCCAGAATTTAGGTTTTTAACCACTGTGCTTATACTGTTTCTTCCTGTGGCCAGAAATAAGTAGTACTCTTATTGCAAGATCTGGGTAATACATAGAATGTATAGGAGTTTGTCTTAATCTGTTTGGGCTGCCATGACAAAAATACCACAAACTGGGTGGTTTATATAACAACAAATAATTTTATTTCTCACAGTTCTAGAAGCTGAGAATTTCAAGACCAGGGCACCAGCAGATTCAGTGTCTAGTGAGAACCTGCTTCCTGGTTCATAAATTGTGTATTTTCACTGTATCTTCACATAGCTAAGGAATGTCTCTGTGGTCTCTTTTATAAAAGCACTGATCTTATTTATGAAGGTTCTTTCCTCATGACCCAATCACCTCCAAAAGTCCCCACTTCTTCACACTGTTACCCTGGGGGTTATGTCTCCCCAAAATTCCTATGTTGAATTTGGGAGAGACATAAACATTCAGTCCATTGCAGGGGTGTTTGGAGTAGGAAAGCATGAGAGCTTCACAGAACATATTCTAACCCCCAAATGGATTTAATACAACTATTTCCAAAGTTCCCTCACATTTAACCATATCTAAACAGTCTGAACTAGATCCTGGCACAATAGATGAGGATGCAAAAATCCTTCCCTCTGTTAATAACCTGAGACCACAAGAAGTAATTGAATATATTGATCAATTGCTTCAGAAATTGAGAATAATATCAAGTATGTCAAAACCCAAATCTTCATTTCCCACATACAAATTTCAGTAGCACTTAGACTTAAAAAAAAGAAAACTAAATAATTCAATAAGTCAAATAATATAATTATCTCAGATTATCTTTTTTTTTCTCCTTATGAAAATTGTACATACCATAACAACTGGAAAATACAGGAAAGTAGAATTTACCTTAATCACCCATAATTCTACCACTTCAAACATAGTATATTAATTTTTTCCTCCAATTTTTTATTTGTACCATTCAAAATTTTATTACAATAGCTTTATTGAGATATAATTTACATGCCATACAATTCACCCATTTAAAATGCACAGTTCAATGGTTTTAGTGTATTTACAGAATTGCAACCATCACCACAATTAATTTTGGAACATTCTCATCAGCCCTCAAAGAAACCCCATACCCATTAGTACTCACTCCCTATTTCACCCCAGACCAACAGCCCTAGGTAACCACTAATTTATTTTCTGTTTCTATAGATTTGCCTGTTCTAGCCATTTCAAATAAATGGGATCATATAATATGTGTCATTTGTGGCTAGCTTTTTCCTTTCTGTTTTTTTAATTTAATTTTAATTTTTTTAAATTTTCCAATTACTGTTGACATACAATATTATATGAGTTTCAGGTATACGCTGTAGTGTTATAACTTACTAAGTGATCATCCCAACACGCTTCATACCCCTCTGACATCACAAATAGTTATTAGAATATTATTGATCATATCCCCTATGCTGTCCATCCCCATGACTATTCTGTAACAATCAATGTGTACTGCTTAATCCCTTCACCTTCTTCATTCATCACCCAATCCCTCTGCCTTTGGCAACCATCAAAACATTTTCTGTATCTGAGTCCATTTCTGTTCTGCTTGTTCATTTATTTTGTTATTTAGATTCAATTGCTGAGAGATATGTATTTATTGCCATTTTATTTTAATATTTTTTACCTCTTTTGTTCTTCTTAAAGAAGACCTTTAAACATTTCATGTAATACTAGTTTGATGGTGATGAACTGCTTTAGTGTTTTCTTGTCCAGTAAGCTATTTCTCTCTCCTTTAATTCTAAATGATAGCTTTGCTGGGTAGCGTAATCTTGATTGTAGGTCCTTGTTTTTCATCACTTTGAATATTTCTTGCCAATCCCTTCTAACCTGCAAAGTGCCTATTGAGAAATCAGCTGACAATCTTATGGGAGCTCCCTTATAGGTAACTAACTAGTTTTCTGTTGCTGCTTTTAACATTCTCTCTTTGTCTTTTTAAATCTTTGTCATTTAATTTTGATGTATCTTGGTGTGGGTCTCTTTTGGTTCATTTTGTTTGGGACTCTTTGCACTTCCAGACTTGTATGTCTATTTTCCTCACCAGGTTAGGGAAGTTTCTGTCATTTTTTCAAAGGGGTTTTCAATTTCTTGAATTCTCCCTTCTCCTCCTGGCACCCATATGATGCAAATAATGGTATCCTTGAAGTTGTCCCAGAAACTCCTTATACTATTCTGATAATTTTAAATTCTTTTTTCTTTTGGTTTTCTGGTTGGTGCTTTTTGCTTCCTTATCTTTCCAATCTCTGATTTGATCCTCTGCTTTATATCAGTTAATGTATTTCTTCATTTCAGTTAATGTATTTTTCATTAATGACAGTTCCTTTCTGTTTTCTGGTTCCTGTGTATGTTTTCTTGTTCCACTTTTATGTTTCCTATCTCTTGAAGCTATCACTAAACCATCAACTCTTCTCTTAAGTTAATTGAGCATCTTAGTAGACATTGTTTTAAACTCTGCATCAAGTAGATTGCTTGTCTCCATCTTGTTTGTTTATTTATTGATTTTTCTGTGGTTTTGTTCTGTTTCTTCATTTGGGACATGTTCCTTTATCTCCTCATTTTGACAGTCCCTCTGTGTTTGTTTCTATGTATTAGGTAGAGCTGCTACATCTCACATACTTGGTAGAGTGGCCTTATGTAGTAGGTGCTCTATAGGGTCCAGTGACACAGCCTCCCCATTCACCCAAGCCAAGCACTCAAGGTATGCCCCCTGTACACCCTTATCTTGTGTTTGAGACTTGATTGCTGTTGGCATGTCAATGGAAGGGATTTACCCCCAGGCTCATCAACTGCAAGAACTGGCTGCGACCACTGACCACCAACATCCAACCACCATGGAGGATTGGATGTGCAGAAGCCTACCCCACAGAGCAGGACTTACTTCAGTGGGGCTCTGGTGCCAACTGAATTTACCCCTTGAGTGTACCCCCTGTGAAGGTGGATTGGTGGTGCTGCTTTGATGTGATCTGAAGCTGTCCACTGAGTGCAGTGGCTCTGGGGCCTTCAGGGAGGTATAGGCCAAGATCAGATGCTGCCTATGTTCTTCCTGGGGCCACCTGGCATGAGCAACAAAGGAATATGCAAATGGCTGCTACTTTTGCTGTCCTTTGAGGCCAACCTGCAATCTCAGGCTGGCTGCTGCTAGCGTCAGGTCTGGAGTCACTCAGAGAGAGGTATGGGGCATGCTGAGGCCAGATGCTACTTGTTTGAGAGATTTTAGGAAAGTCTGAAGCATAAGCCAAGACAGGCCATTCATATGGAAAAGCAACTAGAAATAGCTTGGGTGGACCACAAGTTGGGTAGGTGGGGGTCTTAGGGAATCCCCAGAATGGGGCAAACAGTGTGAGCCAGGTTGATGGAAACTGAGATATGGTGCCAACCTGTCATCTCTGTGGGGGTATTCTCAGAAAAGGAACAATGACCTCTGCCAGAACTTCTGTCTGACAGAAAGCTGCCCCTCCAGCTCTTGCACTGATGCAAGACAGTTCGGTTCCTCCCCATATGTCCCTGGTACCCTTCCAGCTACTGCCCCGGCTTTGGAACTCAGAGCCAGTTATCCTAAGTTGGAGCATGGGCCCTTTAATAAGAACTGCCTGGGACTCCAGAAGTCCTCTGTTTCTCTCAGCCTCAATCCCTGCTGGTTTTTGCAGCCAGGATTTATGGAGACTTCTCTTCATGGCACTGGAACCCTGGTCTGGAGGCCCTGGTGTGGGGCTGACTCCCTTCAGCTAAGATATTCCTCCCAATGTTTTTATATTTTATTTGTTGATTTTAGAGAGACAGGAGAGAGGGAGAGACAGAGACAGAGACAGATAGAGATGAACATCTATTTGTTGTTCTACTTATTTTTGCATTCATTGGTTAATTCTTGTATGTTCCCTGACTGAAGATCAAACCTTGGTGTTTGGGGACGATGCTCTAATCAACTGAGCTACCCAGCCAGGGCGCCTCCCAATTTTTATCTACCACACGTGGGTGTGGGACCAGCCCATTCTCCCTCTCCACCTCTCCTACCAGTCTATGATGTGGCTTCTTATTTCCCTAGTTGTAAGACTTTCATTCAGCTAAATTTCAGGCAGTTCTGAATGATGGCTGTTCTATTGTTTAGTTTCATTTTTGATGTGGTTGTGGGAGGATGCAAGTACTGAATTTACCTATGCCACATCTTCATGGGAAGTCTTGGTTATATCTTGAAGATAACTTGGCAGGCTTATCAGGCTGCAAATCAGCTCAAATCAAAATATTGTACATGATCCATATTAAAGTTCTATAGAAGAAGCAGGTACCTTTTGATTCTTATCAATGGAATTTGTCTTCTCTGCTTGTGATATAAAATTTAGGAATTCAACAGAATGGTTGTCTAAACATTTAAACAAATAAAACCCCATGCAGGGTGGGATGAGTTCTACTGGGGTCAGGGTATTCGATTCTTATAAATATATCAACATCTACAAACTTCATTTTTAGATCATACCTTAGTATTTCTTCATGGACTTCATTCACACCTCCTTTGTTCCTGACCTCACATCAATTGCCTTGGTCAGGTTTCTGACATCTAAAAAATTGCTCCAAGGATAGAACAATAGGAAGTTATGTACTTTACTTTTGCTTCTAGAAAAAAAATTGGTTTATTCATGGTCAGTGTAAGAGTCAACCATATGAAAAGTATTCCCAACTTTCTAAAGTCCTTTGGAAAATATTGCCCAGTTTGGTATTTAATGTTCTTATGTAAATATGTTTACAGAAAAGTGTGTTTTCTTGATTGCAAAAATGTGTAGTCTTCTGTCAGGCATAGACTCTTCCATTTATGATGTAATGAAAGTAATAGCACATGCAGTTTTTATATTATTTACCAAGAACCATGAAGCTAAATTTAGTGGTCAATTACAATCATTACCTTTAGCCACTTTTAGGTATAATTAACTTTTTTCCTTTATTATTTGGTCGATAGTCTTCTAATAATGCGCTATCAATTTTAAAATTTCAAATTCTTTTTTCAACTTATATTTCAATTGGTTAAATTTAACATAAAATTCACCCACTTTAAATGTACAATTCAATGAGTTTTTACAATTACATGCAATCAATGTAGATCATCACCACAAACAAGTTATAAATATTTTCCGTTTTGCAGTAGATTCCCTCCCTCATCACGAACCCGCAGGCAACCACTGATCTACTTTCTGTCACTATAGTTTTACCTTTTCTAGAATTTCACAGAAATGGAATCATACATAATATAATTTTGTGACTTTCATTTAACATGTTTTGAAATTTATCAATGTTGTTATATATCAATATTTCATTCCATTTTTATTACTAAATAGAATTCCATAATATGGTTATACCACAACTTGTTTATCCAAGTCGGTTGATGGATTATTGGATTGATCCATTTGAGGCTATTATCAATAATGTGGCTATAAGTATTCACATACAAGTTTTTGTTATCAACAGGCATTTCCATTTCTCTTGGGTTAGTGCTTAAGGAGTAGGAATGTTGGGTTCTATGGTAAGTATATGCTTACTGTATAAGGCTGGTTTGGCTCAGTGGATTGAGCGTCGGCCTGCGAGCTAAGTGTCGCTGGTTCGATCTTCCAATCAGGGCACATCAGAGAAGGAAAACTCTGACTCCAAAAAACCTCCGCTGCCTTGCGGCATACCTCTTCAGCGGAAAGGCTAAGGGAGTAAACCCCGACAGAAAATCCGGAGCTGGAGTCCCTAAGGCGGTTTGACGTTGTAGTCAACACCGGCAACTCCTGCGGCGCACCTGAAGCCAAGCTGTATTGACTCCGTCTTTCCCTTGGATCCTTCAGCTGCAAAGAGAGGGGGGGTCTGCTGCATGGGCAACAGCAGACCCTCCATATCACCCTGCCCAGGCTCTGTAGCTTCAGCTTCACTGGAGAGGACACTCCAGCGTCATCGCAAGATGTCGATTCAACACGGGAGGAGACAGATACCGTGTCACTCCCGAGTCGGACTGCACAGTCATTCTCGGCGGTGCAGATAGACTCTTAAGAAGCTACACCATCTTCTCTCGAGACGGACGGCTGCCGACGATCGACGACTGTATAAGGCAGTACCATGTTATATTCCCAAGTAGCTGGACCATTTTGCAATCCCACCAGCAATGCCAGCAATGCATGAGAGTTCTAGTTGCTCCACATCTTTGTCAACATCCGATGTTGCCAGGCTTTTTAATTTAGCCATTCTACTAAGTGTGTAGTGGTATCTCATTATGATTTTGATTTGCATTTCCCTAATAACTAGTGATGTTGGGCATTTTTTATGTCCTTATTGGTCATACTTATATGTTATTTTCTGAGGTGTCTGTACAAACACATTGCTAGTTTTTAATTAGTTTGTCTTCGTATTATTAGTTGTAAGAGTTCTTTTTGTATTCTGAATCCAAACCTCTTGTCAGATACACGTTTTGCAAATACTTTCAGGCTCTGATGCATTTTCATTTTAACTGCGTCTTTCACAGAGAAAAAGTTTTAAATTTTTATGAAATTAATTATGTCAATTGTTTTATGATTCATGATTTTTGTGATCTATTTAAGAAATCTTGAATAATTCAGGCTTTTGCAACCTCTGTATTACTGAGGTTTTGGATAGAAAAATTCTTTGTTATAGGGAATTGTCCTATACATTGTAGGGTGTATATGAGCATATTGGGCCTTTGTTCATTAAATAAATAGCATGCTCCACCCCAGTTATGACAATAAAAGATGTCTCCAGACATTGCCAACTCTCTCTTTTATTTTTAAGTATATTTTATTATGTTGTTACAGTAGTTCCAATTGTTTTCCCCTTTGTTCCCCTCTGCCCAATACTCCCCGTCCCTCCACCAACCCCACCCCCTTAGTTCATGTCCATGGGTCATGCATATAAGTTCTTTGGCTTCACACTTTCCTACATTCTTCTTAACTTCCCCCTGTCTATTTTGTACCAACCAATTATGCTTCTTAGTCCCTGCACCATTTCCCCATTTCTCCCACTCCCCTCCCCAGCTGATAACTCTCCAAATGATCCCCATATCTATGATTCTGTTCCTATTCTGGTTTGCTTAGTTGGATTTTCTTTTTATTTTTAAGATTCAGTTGTTGATAGTTGTGAGTTTGTTGTCATTTTAATGTGCATAGTTTGATCTTCTCTTGCTTCAGTGAGTCCCTTTGACATTTCATATAATAACGGCTTCGTGATGATGAATTCCTTTATCTTCACCTTGTCTACAAAGCGCTTCATATGCCCTTCCATTCCAAGTGATAGCTTTGCTGGATAGAGTAATCTTGGTTGTAGGTTGCTTTTCATCACATTGAATATCGCTTGCCAGTCTCTTCCTGCCTACAAAGCGTCCTCTGAGAAATCAGCTGACAGTTCTATAGGCAACCCCCTGTAGGCAACTCTCCACCTCTCTTTTGCTGCCCCCAGGACTCTCTTTATCTTTCACCTTTGGCATCTCAATCATGATGCATCCTAGTGTTGTCCCCTCTGGGTCCAGCTCGCCCAGGACCCTCCGTGCTTCCTGGACCTGTATGTCCATCTCCTTCGCTGCTATTTTTCAATAGTGAGCCAAAAAAACAGCAAGATTTTTTTTTTAAATCTTATAAAATTGTACCTTATCATTGAATTTCTGCGCGGGAAAAAACTTTAGAAAACTAGTTTACCCCCTGTACTTCATTGATAAGAAAATCTTATCAACAGGAGGCATAGAGAGCTTGAAATATTTGTATAAGTCCACAAACTGAGCTGGTAATATTCTAAAACTGGTATCCTTGGGCACCATCCTACATTTTGGTTATTTTTGCTGTCTTCCAGCTTCTATTTCTAGGGTTAAGGGAATGGGCATGGTTCACACAGGCAATGTTTAATTAAAATAATTTAAAACTTATTAAATAATATACCTGAAACAAACTTAATTTTAATATGAATGCTCTAGAACCTAAACTATGGAACAATTTTAGTTATGTTTCCAATTAATATTTTAAATGTTGAGTAAAAGTGGAGTTTTATTCTAGGAAGCTTTCTAGTTTTGAGATTTAAGATGCTTAATAAAGAATCTATATTATATTTATTAAAAGATCATTGTTCACTTATTAGAATTACTACTGTTTGTTTAAAGTTGCCCAAACAGAAATGACAGTGTACAATGTGATCTTATAAATCAAGACTTTCTGATCCCAATAAATAAAATTAAAAAAAAAAGAAAAAAAGACTTTTTCTGTTTAGCTCTCATGAGCTAATGATATAGTACCAGCATTGCTGATAATTAACTGCTAAATCATACATTGGGTATAATGACCTTTAACTTGATTTCAAACATCTAAACAATTTTTTCTGAAGACTTTCTTAATAGAAAATTTTTTTTTTAGTTTAACATTTCGTACCACTGGAAAATAACCCAAAGGGAATGTTTAAGGTTAGTATTTATCTTATCAAAAGTGGTTTGGTCTCTTTGGGTTACTGTTTGGACTCCAGCTAATCAGATCTATTTATTAGTTTAAAAACTTTCAGCAATTAACAGTGTTCAAACAGCACCAATCTGTTATGTTATTTCAGCTGGGAAACCAGCTATATGAACCAATACAGCCTCCTACTAAAAATAAATGAGAGCAGTTTCCACTCACTGGGGAGCTAGTTTTTAGGTATGTCCCACTGTCACACTGAATAACAAAACAAAAGGGTGTGAAACATCTAGATAATAAAAAACCCAAAAGACATGCCATGTTTTCAGATTTAAAAAAATAATAAAGTAACTTTCCCAATAAAAACACCATTGCAGGAAGACAAAACAAATATAAAGTGAATTTAAAAGGTAGATTATGGGCCCTTTTCCATCAAGAACCTTCCTTGTTTTTAAGACTGTTTGGTTATACTGCAATTTTTAACACATGGTAGCTCAAATCAACAATACATTTGCTCTTCAGACTTTGTCACATCCCCAGCTGCTAGGCCTGTGCCTAACTAAACAAGTACAGTAGTGCAAGCAGAACGTTTACGTAATACAAACTATAAATCTTTTTTTGAGAAACAAAGAGGCCTACTTATTTTAGAAGATATGACAAAGGGATAAGAGCATCACAATTTAAGACAGATTTAAAACTCAAGTGGGGAATATGTTTACTAACAAAATAGCCTTATTTTTTTCTCAAAATAATTTTTAAAAATTCACTGAGCATCAATCTGGTGTTAGAAACTACATGAAAGACTTTACATGTAGTCTCTCACTGAATCCTTGCAACAATCCTATGATGTGTAAATGCTAACATTTATTTTCATTTTGTAGATGGAGAACCTGAGACTTTAAAAGGTTAATATCCTGCCCAGTGTTACCCAGCTAGTAAACATTGAAGCATGGTTTGAACTCAGAAGGCCTAACTTCAGAGCCTGTGCTCCTACGTACTGTTGGCCAATCAAAATGACACTGAAGACGTTTTAGAATAGAAGAGATATCCCAGTGCCTAAAATAAATATTACTGATAATAAAATCATAAAACACATCTTATCTATGGCCTTTCTTTTCCCATGGACAGATGTTTAGTGACTTCCCTTTCCAATGCCAGCTCTTTCTTCCCCTTTCTGTTCCTTCCTCTTGCACTTTCCAGCAAACAAACATGCGCATGCATGCACACACACACAGGAGCAGCTTCACCGATAAGGCCCGTGCTTCTAAAAAATAAAGCAGAAGAAAGTTAATGTTTTACTTTAAAAAATGGACTAAATGGTAAGTGTGGCCTCAAAACTTGTGGGGTGAGGAGGGGAGGAGAGATTATTATTTGAACAATCGATTGGATGTTCCCACTTGCTTGTTTACTACTAGGTAAAGTCATTTACAGGTATATAAGAACAAGGGGGGAAATGTCATCATACAAGAGATGGCTACTGGATTTCCTTCACTTCTGCACCCAAGCCAAAAGGCCTGCTGTTTACCTGACAGAAACAAATGTAGTAAGTTTCCCAGAAGAGAGATAAAAATGAATTCTCCCTTAATAAACTTAGCTCTTAGTGAAGGAGGTCCTATAGACTAGTATGTTCCAATCTATGGAATTCTCTGTGATGAAAGATATGTTTAACATCTCTGCTATCTGATATGGTAGCCACTAGCCACAAGTGGCTACTGAGCACTTGAAACGTGGCTAGTAGGACTTGGCAAGAAACCTTTTAACTTTTTCATTTTACTTTAACTAGTCGCATATGGCTCATGGCTATCATTTGGACAGAAGAGCCAATGTCCACTATTCAGTATTTATTATGCACTACATAGCTATAGCTACCTCTGAAAAAGGTACAATTTTGTCCCCATTTTTCAGGTAAGGAACTGAGGCCTAGAGAGATTAAATGACTTGCTCATGGATTTACAACTAATAAGTGGTACATGCTGGATTTTACATCCACATCTACCTCTCTCGAGGCCTAAAGTTTTCACTACAAGTGTTTCTCAACATTGGCTGCATATTAGGTGGTGTGCTTTTCAAAAACACTTGTCCCCAGGTCTCACTCCCCAGAAACTTTTATTTAATTGGCTTGGCACAGGGCCCAGGCACATGCATGTCTCTGAAACCTCCACTGTGCAAAGCTACCATTGTGTCCCAGGCCCCTATTAGTGGATAACCATTTCCAAAAGGGAGCTATGATGAAGTTCTATCTCTGCCTCTTTTTAAAGGCATAGTTAACAGTTTAATGCTAAAAAGAGTCCCACTCCTTCCTTTTGCAGATCAGAGTAAATGACCAAAGAGCAGGTACTTCAATCTAGAATGAGGTCGCATAGCTGGCATCTTGATAGAGGGGCCAGGGTTACATGTAAATGCTTCAGTTTCTGGAGTCATGGGGGCAGCAAAAGAGCAAAGGGCAGGAAAGTTCAGGGATTTAAAGCTGAATCCAGCAACTCAGAAACCCGAGGGTAGAAAAAGGCTGGGAGTGTGTAGTATTTGAGTATTTCTAGAGGTGGGAATGCTGAGCTCTCCCAGGCTTGTCAGCTTCATACTCTCCATCCCTTCTTTCTCTCGCTCCAAAGGTCCTTAGGAGTTGTCCCAGGGCTTCTGTGCAGCATTTTTCACTCTGCTAAAGTTACTTCTTTTTTTAAAAAATTGAGATATAATTGACATTTAACATTATATTAGTTTCAGGTATACAACATGATTCAATTTTGTACATATTGCAAAATGGCCACCAATATACATGTAGTTAACATCCATTATCATGCATGGTTAATTTTTTTTTTTTTTTTGTGATGAGCTGCCTAGGCTACTTCTGATGGATGAAACCCTCCTCTGGCATATAGTAGGTGCTTAATATTATGATGTTAAAGAAATGAAAGCAGATTTTGGAAGGCAAGAGTCTGAGATTACTCAGCTTCTAGATAGGTTCAGATATCTGAATATGTATTTGGTAAATAACTTTTAAAATGTCAAATTAAAATTCCCATTAGAATCTTTGTGTGCACTTGCCTCATACAGGTAGAGAAGGTGATATCAGTCTCTAGGACAGGATTATTTTTGTTTCAGGAATTGAAAGGGCTTGAAAGTGATGAAATAAGAAGAAAAATGAGAATATTGACAAAAAATTCAAATAGAAGAATTTATCCCATACTTGTACATACTCCAAGTGTCCTGTTAAGCACAGGCAGCCTGCATTGATCGTTGTCTGGGTCAGGAGACCACTAAATCAAATTCTGGGGTTGAGAAAGCAAGTCAACAATGCAAGGGCTTTGAGGAAACTGCCACAAAAACAGAAAATGCTACTGTACACCTTAACCCTCTGACTAGCCAAGTATATCCTTCTCTCCTACGATATAGGAATGAAAATAAAAATTATTGTATTTCAGATTATCCTCAGGAATGGTGTGTGGCTATAAAATGTACCGTGGAAATCATCTCTCCATTCAGGAACTCAGCACAAGCTGCTCCAATAAAGGAGGCTGTGTACATTCTGAAGCTAAAAGAACCTGTGTTCTAAGAATCTGCCTTCAGCAGTAACAGCTCTGAAAGTCATGAGCAAAATATTTCAAAGATGATTATAGCAAATAGCTTCAAATAGAAACATATAGTCTGTTGGCAAGTGCCCTTTAGAAGGCAGGATTGAATTCTCTTGAAACAAAATCACCAATCATTTTTATAGCCTGCTGCTTACAAAAGTAAGAAAAATACACAGGTTTTTTGAGCCATAGCTAGATTCAAAAATTAGTTTATACCAGTAGATTTTGCTTTAGAAATGTAAAAATAGTTAAGTACCCCAAAGAGAGCAGAAATAATTAACTAAGGGTGTTTAGAGATGTGAAAGAGTACAATGGTAGGAAAAGCCACTTCAAATATTTCCAGACTTGAATTTCAAGCCATGATTTCTTTTTAATCTTATCTGGCTGCTTTTCATCCCCACCCTACCCCAGACATTCTTTTTTTCTTCTTAGTAGCAGTTCATGCCCAAGGTTTAAAAATAACAGATATATGTAAAAAAAGAATGTTAAAGTCTTCTAACCCCTATAGACTCTCAATCCTATTTCAAATTCCTAGAAATTGTTTTATCATTGTCTAGCACTTAAAAGGTTAAAGAAACATAGTGCTTGATGTGTAAACGTACTAAGAAAGTCTGTTTCTCTGGCCTTGAATTTTCCATTAGGGATCAGGTGTGTAAGTGAGAAAATAGGAGGCAGAAAATCAAAAGATGGAAGCTGTCCTCCCCACTTCTTCCCAGCCATGTGTGTGCCTTTGCACAAAGCACTTCCCTCCCTAGAATTCTTTTCCCTGTCCCAAAGTAAGAAAAGTGAGAATGCTGATCCTTGGTTCATTTCAAATTCAAATCTTCTATACCAGCACTATCTGACAGAATCATAAGTGAGCTACAATGTGAGCCAAATTGGTAATTTAAAAAATTTTAGTAACTGCATAAAACCATTTTAGTAATACTTTTTTATCCCAATATAACTCAAAATATTATTTTAACATGTAATCAATATTAAACATTATTAATATCTTAAAACTGTTATGAACAGTTTCCATTCCATTTTTCTCTCCTTTTGGCAGAGGCAGGGGGCAAGCTGAATTTATTATAGTCTAGGAAAAATATGGACACTTCACGAATTTGCGTGTCACCCTTGCGCGGGGGCCACATTAATCTTCTCTGTATCATTCCAATTTTAGTATATATGCTGCCGAAGTGAACACTACCTTCCAGTTTTCAAACTCAGTCTTCAAAGTCTAGTATGTATTTGACACAAAACATCTCAATTTAGACCAGCCACATTTTTAAGTGCTCAGTAGCCTCCTGTGGATAATTGCTACTGTTTTCAGCAACACAGTTTTATACCAGTGTTGGACATCATTCCTAAGAGATTTTATTTCTGTGAGTAGCTCCCTTCTTCATCTCTGTACTGGATTGCCTCTATTGCCAACAAAACATTATTATTGATTATTATTTGTTGGCAATATCTAATTACCAGCAACAAAATGTTAGATCTACTTAGATTACTCAGTTTCACTATCAGAGCTTTGATTAATACCAGTACCATTTCCCTATAATACATTTAGTTTTCAAGTGAATTTTTCTTCTCTGCTCAGTCATTCCTACTGAATTTTAGATAATTTGTTCTAACTTTCACAGAACAATTAGGATATAGTATCCTTATTAATTAACATTTGAAAAGCATCCTATGCTTTTAAAAAGCTGGCTAAATTACTCACTTGTATCCTACCAATCATGTTCTGCACCTCTCAACCCTCTAACAAACACCCAACATAGTACAAAACATAAAGCATCAACAAGCAGTGGAAGTTTAGTAAGTGAAACATCACTTAAACACTGTCTTGTTTTCAATAAATTCAACTAATAACTCACAGGCCAGGACCTGTGCTCTGTTTGAAGGATTCCTGTTGGCAAAGATTCCAACAGACTAGCCCATCACCAGAAGCTCAGGCATGTGTGTGTTGGGGCAGGGGTGTAGGTTTATATTCCAGGGCATATTTTCCTATAGATGAGCTTTCCCCCTCAACTCAGTGTTTTAAGTAGACCCCTTTCTCTCCAAGTTTATTCTGCCTATAAAACAAATTATGCTGAAATACATCGAATGCCACTTTTGGTGTGTGCTATAAATTTAAAAGTGCATGTTCACATAAAGGAAAATATTCAAACAAATTAGAAATATATAAGGTAAAAAGTGAAAGATTTCCCCTCTCAAGGCATTATCTGTTACCCCATGCACTCCTCAAAGGTGACCATGTTTAAGTGTGAAAATAAAGGGAAACCTCCTTTAAAAAGAAGTTGGGAGGCTAGAGGAGAGAACTCTTATGCCACTCAATGCACCGACCTCAAGAGGAAGAGATGGACCTTGCATCTCTGATAGGAAGTGATGCTACTTTACTATTTCAGCAGCAGGAAGAAAAGATTCCTCCCTGCCCAGTGACAGCTCAGCCAGTGGAGACAGACATAACTCAGCCAATAAAAAGTCACTATACTTCAAACTTTCAGTTTCCTCCAATGGATTTTATGTTTACAACAGCCCCTCCCAAGTCCATAAAAGAGCTCTTTCTGCCTTTGTTACTCTGGACTTGTACGTGGTTTGCCATTATATTGTATGTCCTGAATTGCAGTTCTTTGTTGTCTCCAAATAAACCCATTTTTCTGGCGAAATATCTGGCTGTATATTTGTCTAGGTCAACAAAAGTTTTACAAGTATCATTCCAGAATTCTCCAAGCATATGTAAATATGTATACACAATAATTATATACGTAGACACATGTATTCACATGCAAATTTTGAGAAAGTATTTTAAAGGTAGTACATGATTATGAAGAAAACTCAATACAGAAGTGTATAAAAATGGAATGGTCTATATTTACATACAATCTTTTGTTACCATAGTAACAAGAGAGCACCAAGGAGTCTCCGCCATTGGCCAAGATGGCGGCGGGGGGGGCGGTTCTTACACTCAGCTGTTACAGCTAGGAAGATGAATGGATAGAACCCCAAGTGCACCAAAAGTTAGAAAGATAGTTGGATGGGAGAAAAGCCCTTCCCTCACTCTCACTATAAGAAACTGGGGCTTGAATAGGAAGATGGAGATGGTCTTTGAGAAGGGAGTTCACCATTCTCCCAGGTTGTGTGGCACCTGAATAAAACCTCTTTCCTTTTGCATCAGCACCTGCCTCGCAAGTTTGGCTTTTGCTGTGGCAGACAGCCAAACCTCCATTTTTGTTTGGTTACAGTTTGAGGGAGTATTTGAAAATAAAGTAACACATGATGATAGAGAAAATACAAATTTTGGTAAAATGCAAATTGTAAAATATAAAGTGAAACCTTCCCTACCCCATATTTCTATCACCTAAAGATGATAACAAATATCCAAATATCTTCCTGTGTGTGTGTGTGTGTGTGATATATAATACACACACAGACACATATATAAATACATAGAGATTATATATAAGCTTAATGTAGTTGTAAAATATAATTTTTCCAGAGGACCCCAAAATAACTGGAATTATCTTCTGGAGGGTGGGCCCCTTGTATCACAGGCTTCCTCCCAGGTAAGTGTTCTAGGAACCCATCTGTATCAGTGTACCAGCTGGCATTGTTGTAAGAGGCTGCGTTCAGCTTCAGTGAATTTTTTAAAAAGACTCTTTCAACGCATTTGCCCATTTCATGATGGGTGATTTACAAGCACACCTGCTTATGCCACTCTGAATGTTCAGCAGTTTTTGACCAAAAACAGCATGACCCCTGTGCCCCACCCTCCCTATTCACCTGATGTTGCCCCCAGAGACTTTTTTTTGTTTTCCTAGATGAAAAAAAAAGTCTTCAAAGGGAAATCAATTGGACCATTGTAGAAGAGGTGAAAAAAAAAAGGGCAGAAGCACTAAAAGGCATCAAAATCAAAGAGTTCAAAAACTGTTTTGAGCAATGGAAAAAATGTCTTGATAGGTGGATTGCATCAAATGGAGAGTACTTTGAAGGTGACAGAAATTTAAACATGTAAGAATACATACATAGTCCCTGGCTGCTGTGGCTCAGTGGATTGAGTGTCGGCCTGTGAGCCAAGTGTTGCTGGTTCGATTCCCAGTTGGGGCACATGACTAGGTTGCACATCAGGTCCCCAATTGGGGGCGCAAGTGAGAGGCAACCACACAGTGATGTTTCCCTCTCTTTCTCCTTTCCCCTCTCTCTAAAAATAAAGAAAGAAAGAAAGAAATTATTTTTTTAAAAAAAGAATACATACACAATCTTTTATAAATAAATTCCATTTTGGGGGGTCCCCCTCGTATGTTGAAATGTAATATACACAGATAAGTGTCCAAAATAATGAAGTGAACCCCCTTGCAATCACAAGCTTGAAAAGTAAAACATTGCCAGTCCCTTAGAAGCCTTCCCTGAGATTCTTCCTAAATCACTACCCCCATCTAAACTTCCTCTCAAAGATTCCTCTATCCTGACTTTTAATCAATTCTTTGTTTTTCTTTTCAATTTTACTGCCTAAAGATACATCATTAAGAACTGTAACTTTTCAGTTTTTTAGGTTTTCAATAAATAGAGTCATACCATATGTATTCTTTTGTGTCTGGCTTCTTTAACTAGAAATGTTTTTTTTGTTTGTTGGTTTGTTTATTTTTAGCATAATATATCTTGAGCACTTTAGTCAATATATATGGAATTACCTCATCCTTTTGATTACATGGTATAAAATTGAACAAAAGACCTGATAAATTATTTTCAGTATTTTTGGTCATTATGAATAATGCTATAAAGAACATCTTAGGCATTCATCTTTATAAGTCAATGTTTTTTACTTAAAAAGTAACCCTACTGCTAAGGTAAAATGAAGTGGCATGTTATTTCAGAAGTCTGAATACATTTCAGTTTCAGTACAATACAATTTTAACAAGGGATGTTCCTATCTTCTAAATTCTATACCTCTTTTCAAACTTTTATTTTGCTTAAAGACAAGGAGACAACTTTAGAGCACATTTAGGGACATGGAAGTCTATGTACTATTTTTGCAACTACTGGTGAGTCTGTAATTATTTCCAAATAAAAATGGCTTGGGGTGGGTGGTGGATGTAGAAAGATTGTTCCCAGACCACCTTTGGTGTCAGCTGGGAACTTGATAGAAATGTAAAAGCTCAGACCCCACCCCAGATCTAAATTAGAATTTGCATTTTAACAAGAACCTTAGATGATTCATTATATGCAACATTAAAGTTTGGAAGTATTACTATACAAGAAGCTAAAGTGATATTCAAGTATTTCTTAGTCTTTCAAAAAACAGTTTCTTCATTTTCATGTCAGGAAGGTTATTCCAGAGGCCCAGGAAATAATTCATTAGTATGCAACCAGTTCAGTCACACTGGGTACTGGCCCAAAAGACCCTCCTCCATCCATGAGATGAGGTTTAATGGTCTGTCTTGAAATTCTTAATTTTATCTTTGCCTTTGTGTTTTGTAAGTAAAGTCCTTTGAAACCACAGAGCATCCACTAGTAACTAGGAGCCTTAGCTTACTTAATAGCGCACTTTCCTGCCTCACTGGGATGGGTTCTCAGCTGGCGTGGCATTTTGGAACCTCCAGCTCTCTCCTCCTGGGCCTGATCTGGTGATTGCTGCTGACCTCCAGCTCCAGCAGAGGCCTGTGCACAGACAGAAGGGTGCCCTGAAACATCTCAGGGCAAGGTGTAATAGCAGCCATCCTCGTCCCAGACTGGCAGCACTATGCAGTGTTCACAGGTGACTGGTGGGTGGAAGAAAGCTTCTTACCCACCTCCAATTCAGGGAAGTACCACATTTTGGTATGGAGTCTGCACTACCCTCGGAGGGTTCCCAGCCCACTGTGGGTTCCCATGGTCACTGGGCCCAGGGAAAGGAGAGATACCTAGTGTGATTTCTCCATTTCCTGACAGAGCATGGCTCTGTCTAGAGGTTGGTGGAAGGGGAACCCAGCAGCCAGGGCAGAGGATAAGGGAAGGGCATGTGTGCTTAGTCACAGAATAGGGCCCTGTGAAAATCTGCATTTGGCAGGCAAGTCTCCCCATGACTGAGAACACAAAACATTAAATAGCAATTAAAAACACCATTACAGATTGCAAGAAAGACTGTGGAAGAAAGGGAAACACTTTATATTTTAATTTTCTTTTTCTTTGAATAAGGAGATCTACATTTTCATTTTGTGCTTGGCCTGGCAAATTATGTAGTCAGCATTGCAGAAGTCACCAGGAATCAAAAGATGAACTTCTAACACCTGCATGGCAAGTACATGGCCCAGTGGTGAAATCTAGTGGGTACCTAAAGCAGCCTCCTTTACAAGATGGCTCCAGGAATCCTCCAGCAACATAAGGTTTCTTTATTTTTCTCTTTAAAGGAGACTTTCCATTAAGGAAAATATAAGCCTGCACCAAGCATTGTAAGCACAAATCTCCCAATTCTTTGTGTTTATACCTAGTACCCAGTTGTACTTCCATGTTTTCTATATTTAAATATATATATAATCAGCAGTAACTCTTTTTCCACTTTTAAAAATGAAGACTCCTGAGTGGCAGAATATAGAAAAAAGGGGTAGAGGTACTTTGAAATAAGTCTGGGAAGAAAGAGAGATAAAGGATTTAAAGTTATGGGAATTGTATTTGTATTCCCATATATTTAGTTTTTCCTTAATCCAGTCATAAAATAATTAATTCATTGAGCCACTCCCTAAAAGATCAATAGTGAACTTAACCCAATTTTTTCTGAAGCATTTTTTAGATTCTATATTTTCTCCATAAATCATTTTAAATCCCTGCTTTTTTAATCTCTTTCTCATAATTTATTATTGAAAAAAAAGGTGATATTCAAAAATAATGTACATTATTTATTCTTCATTTCTTGTTTCTATACCCTGGGTAGTGTCAATCTTCCTTTTACTTACATCCTTTATCTTGAACTTATTAATATTTAGCATATCTCATGTATAACTGAGAAGCAAACAGAAACTTAAAATTACTTTGTTTTACAAGTTGCTCTCAATGAGTTCGTTTAATGGGATAAATACAAAGTTTTATCTATATTATTATTATTATTATTATCTCATTAATGTATATAATTGTGGTTAGGAAGAACTAACATATAAAATTCTTAGTAATGGTTCTTTTACGGAATAGAGTTATAGGTGATTTTAGTTTTCTTCTTTCTAGTTCTCTGTACTTTCCCAGTTTGTCTGCAGTGAATATTAAGAAGACATTAGCAATATTACATGATAGGATCCTAATGTCTCTGGTACTCATTATTCTTTACTCTCTTTATATTTATTTCAGAGAAAAAGAGAAAGGGAAAGAAAGAGAATCACTGATTTGTTGTTCCACTTACATATGCATTCTTTGTTTGCTTCTTGTATGTGCCCTGACCAAAGGTCAAACCCACAACCTTAGCATATGGGGACTAAGATTTAATGATACTCATTCTAATTTAATATGAACTACTTGGATTTTTTTCAGAAGTGTAATCTGATCTTTTGGATACTGCCACTAGTTCACTGACAGAATTGATGAAGCTAAGTGTGAAAGTCCCACATTTAAAGGGTGTTAACTCATTCAATAGCCCAATTAAGTCACCACCTGATAACCCAATTCATGACAACAAACCAGACTCCAAACACCCAATTAATTTACTCTTCTGCTCTACATATCCTGTGTCTGTTAACTGAATTATGAAGTTTGCTTTTTTAAAACCGGTTATTTTCTATATTATGTTACAGGGCAGTGAGTTGAAACAGTCTAAAACCTGCTTATGATAATATTTTTAATTGAAAAAATTTCTTGACTTAGAAACATAAAGAACCTACCATAATAAAGTATTGGGTTGGCCAAAAAGTTTTTTTTTTTTTTTTTTTTTTTTGTATTTTTTCATAAGATGGCTCTAGTAAGACTTAGTTGTCCTTAACGTCATTCAAAACAATTTTCTTAGATGGTATTGTGACAGCTGTTATATCAGTGTGCATTTTTTAAGAAAACATCAAAATTGGTGAATTTTTGTGTAGTCCTTTTAATACTGAAGATTGAAGAAAATAAGCAACATTTTAGGCAACTTATGCTTTATTTTTTTTAATAAAGATAAAAACGCAGCTGAAATGCAAAAAAAAAAAAAAAAAAGATTTGTGTAGTGCATGAAGAAGGTATTGTGACTGATTGGACATGTCAAAGGTGGTTTGTGAAGTTTTGTGCTGGAGATTTCTCCCTGGATGATGTTCCATGGTTGGATAGACCAGCTGAAGTTGATAGCAATCAAATTGAGACATTAATTGAGAACAACCAACGTTATACCTCACAAGAGATAGATAGCTGATATACTCAAAATATCCAGATCAATAAAGTCATTGGTGAAAATGAAAAATGTGTCCTTTATTTTATGGAAAAAACTAAGCAGATTTTTTTCAACCCAATACATCCACTATACAAATGCTAACTTTAATTTTTTCATACTTTCAACAGTTTTAAATTTATTTATATCTTCCTAGAGTATTCTCTAGACAGAACTTAAACTATAAAATAAAAGGACAGGAAGCATAAGCATGTAAGCCTTATTAGGTTAGATTTTGAAAATCATCTAGTTTAGTGATTTTCAACCCTTTTTATCTCATGGCATATGCAAACTAATTACTAAAATTCTGTGGCATGCCAAAAAATATATATTTTTACTGATCTGACAAAAATATATGGGTACAATTTTGATTCATTCACACCAGACGGCTATTGTTGTGTTGGCTGTTGTCATTTTTTTTAGCTGACAACTTAAGGGAAAACAGGTCAGTGCTCCTGACTAAATAGTCCAGCTCTGTATGTTTTAAAAATTCTTGTGGTACACAGGGTGTGCCTCTTGCAGGCACATTAAAATCACTTTTCTAGTCTAGTGGTTCTCAATCCTTACTCCACATGAGAGTCATCTAGAGAGAGTCTGGTCTGATATATGCAAAAAATAAAACTAGACCACCAACTTACACCATACACAAAAATAAACACAAAACAGATAAAAGACTTAAATGTAAGTTGCAAAACCATAAAAATCCTAGAAGAAAACATAGGGAGCAAAATTTCAGACATTCAATGTAGAAATATTTTTGAGGCTATATCTCTGAAGGCACTGGAAACGAAGCAGAAAATAAACAAATGAGACTACATCAAATTAAAAAGCTTCTTCTGTACAGCTAAAGAAACTATCAGCAAAACCAAAGGGAACCCACTGGATGGGAGAATATTTTTGCCAGTGATATATCTGATAGTTTGATATCTGAAAGTTATGAAGAACTAATACAACTCAATGCCAGGAAGAAAAATAACCCAATTCAGACATGGGCAAAAAACTAGGAAATACAGAGCGCCGGTAGACATATGAAAAACTTCTCAACATCACTAATCATCAGAGAAATGCAAATTAAAACCTCAATGAGATATCACCTTATACCTGTCAGAATGACTACCACCAATAAATCAACAAACAACAAGTGCTAGTGAGGTTGTGGAGGAAAGGAGACCCTAGTGCATTGTCGGTGGGAATGCAAAATTAAAAATGGAACTCCCTTTTGACCCAGAGATTCCACTTCTGGGAATACACCCCAAGGATCCCAAAACACCAATGCAAAAAAAATGCACCGCTCTGTTTATAGCAGCACTATTTATAATAGCCAAGATTTGGAAATAGTCTTAAGTGTCCATCAGGAGATGAATGGATAAAAAAAGCTGTGGTACATTTACACAATGGAACACTATTCAGCAGTGAAAAAGAAGAAACTCTTACATTTTGCAACAGCATGGATGGACCTGGGGAAAAGTATGCTAATTGAATTAAGCCAGCAGTGAAAGAAAAGTACCACATGATCTCATATGTGGAGTCTAATGCACATAATAAACCAATGAACTAAATAGTAACAGAAGCTTAGATACATAAAACAGACTGGCACCTGCTGGAAAGGTGGGGGGGCCTGGAGTGAAAGAAGGTGAAGGGGTTAACTAAAGAATATTTGTGCACAACCTATGTACAACAATATGGGGGTGGGCTTGTGGTGGGGACAGAATGGGGCTGGGTGGAGGTGGGGAAAAGGGAGAAAAGCAGTAACAACTTTCACAGCATAAATAGTAAAAATAAGATTTAAAAAGTTACAAGAGAAAGATTATTTAGAAAGTTACAGAGGTAGTAGATGTCAGCTAGCTGAACTCTTGTAGGCTCAGGAAGTTAGTTGCAGATACAGAAGTAAGGCCCCTGGAGCTTAGGAGAAAGAAAGGCAAAGGTACATGCCTGGGGGAAAGAAGAGAGGGAGGGAAAAGCAGGGGAGTGCTGTGAGAGTGGGAGCAGGCTAGATAGTTTTTAAAAATGCAGAAGTCTGAGCCCCAACCCAGATCAATTAAATCAGAATCTTAGGGTAAGGCTTGGGCATGGTACTTATTTCTGAATGCTTTTATATATTTTTAACCATTTAATATTACATCTCTCATGACAAAGGTACTATTATCTGAATTTTATCGATAAGGAATTGAGGCTGATTGAGGTAAATTGAAGTATGTGGCAGATGTAGGATCATGCCAGGCTGCGTCATAGCCTGTGTTATGCTACACAATCTCACAACCCTTTAAACCATCATTTCAAAGCCTGGAGCACTGCCATACAATTCTTGATATTGCAGAATTCTGCTGGACAAGATCTAGCAAAAAATTAATAAATGAAGAAATTGCAGACTGATTTTAGGGAGAGCTAAAGGCACCAATGCAAATAGGAGAGATGACAGAAATCTTATAAAACATACCCTGAAATGATTAAAATTAAGATAGCATAGTCAGACTGGTGATGATCAGGATCATGCTATCATCTGATGAGTGCCATTTTATAGAACAGAAAACCAAGGCACAGAGTGCTTAAGTAAGTCAGTTGCCCAGGGCCACACAACTAGTGAGTGACTTGGCAAAGATCCCAACTGAGGAAATGTGACAGCCAAAGCCAAACTCACATACCTGGAAAACACGGGGTGAGAAAAGACATCTTCTAATTTGATGATCAAATTCACCAATCTTTATGTAGGTCATGTTGACAGAAGAAAAGTCCAAACCTGTAGAGAATTTTTATGAGTTTATCTTAGCCAAAATGATGATATATGCTGGGGAGCAAGATCTCAAATGCTCTGGAAAATAACAGTTTTATAGTTTCTGTTATGCATTTGAAATCAGGAGGGAATGTATGGAAGATCACATGAGGCTGGGAGAAATCGAGGTGGGGATTGGATTATAGGGTAAGTTAAGGTTATGTGCTCTATTGAGGGTGGCCATGCATTAGAAGGAGAGATCAGAAAGGGTGATCACATATTAGAAGGAGGGGTCTGAAAGCAGGCATATCAAAAGTGTGTTAACATACATGCCCAGAAACAACAGTCAGGGCTTGCTTAAGGCAAAGATAAGCCTTTTATAAAGAAGATATATGCCTGCGCCTGACTACCCACCCTGACCTGCTCAGATAGGAATATTTGATCAAATCATAGAACCCCTTTTTATGTTCACAATCAATTGAGCAAAATGAAGCCTTCTTCCTAAAGTAGCTGAACTTGATTATTAGTATAATCTCATGGCAATTAAAAATACATATTAGTAAAATAGAAACTTCTTTCTTACATAGCTGACAATTAAGACAGTTAAAGTACAAACAAGATGAGATTTTTACCTATAAAATTAGGTAAATGATGAGATTGGATGACCTTTAAAGTGTCTTCCAGCTCTGGAAGGTTCTACAAATGCCTTTGCCTTGTCAAGGTTATGCTTTAAAAAGTTTCATAAGGTATAGACATGAACCACAAGCACAAGGCTTTCAAGGAGGGGAAAGATAATCTCTGGCTTGGGTGTTCTAACTCTGCAAGCTGCAGGACTTTGTCTGAATTTGAACACTAGGTCAGTTAATCTTATTTCCTTTTTTACATACAGGAAAAAACAATTTACATCTTATCATATTCATTTGTGCAGCTGCTCTGAGTCCAGAAACTAGAAATGATCCATCTTACCTAAGTATCAACAAAAGAGAGGGAAAAACTCTGTTCAAAATATATTTAACTTTTGGTGTGGGCAAATGGAAACATGCAATGTTAGGTTTACAGAATACCTGGTGGAGAATCTAGATTTGATTACCTGTATTTGATACAATTTTCAAATTACTTTTAGAAGTCGGTCATAAGTGTCTGCCTGAATTAGAGGAGAATTCTCTAGGGGCTCCTGTTGTGTTTTAAGAAATCTCCTTTGGAGCACAGGTGTCTTGTCCTCAGAGAGGAAAGTGCCCTTTGAAGATTATAGGCAACAATTTGTATCTGGTTGCTAATATGATCAGAATGGGATGAAGCCACAGGATTAGTAACCCCCTGGCTATTGTCAAGGGACCAATTACTCTACGCACAGCTAACTTAATGGGATCCTGACTAACATCATTAAGGGCACAGCAGGCTATAAATGATTATAAAGAACCTTGTGAAATTCCCCAGGTATCTACACCTGGTCTGCCTCCCTGATCTAATACCATCTATGGATGCATAGATGACCTGGAAATGGAAATTGTGTAACTAATAACTTCTAATTGAAAGAAAATCTAACTTAAGTCTCTGTATCGTGTTTGTTGCATATATATTTTGTTCACACCTAGGGAATCTAAACTATTTATTGCTAACCTCTCTGGAACTCTGAAGCTCAATCATCATTAGGTTTCATAACACCTACTTGTTTTAAGTGAAATAGTATCTTAAACATCCAGTTGAGAGGCAATAGTTTTTGTTTGAAGAATTCTGCAACTTCTTAAGATATGACTCAGGGTGCCAAACAAGTGAGGTTGTTGTTAAAATGCACATTCTTGGCCACTCAGTAGACCTACTAAATCCAAAGTTTGAGGGCTGAAGCCCAGGGACCTAAATTTTAACAAGCTCCCCAGGGGATTCATCTGTATTTTACAGTTTGAGAACTTCTGCCCTAGGGTATCACAAACCTAAAGTTAAAAATTACTTGTTAGTACCAAATGTTACAAAATGGTAAATTTCTAACACGAAGTTAATTGGCTATAGGAAACCAGCACTTTTTAGTATTAGAAAAATTCAAGCCACAATTGACTTTCTCATATTCAGGGATGTGATTCAGCATGTAGCAAAAAATGCTGCACAGCATCATTAGAGAAATCTGGCCCATCCTGTATAGGCTGCTGGTAGCTCCTTTTTTTCCCACAGTGCACACAACTATACTATGATTTGTTCCTCCCGAACTTAATACTGTCTTTCTCCTTCATCACAGTGCTTTCTTGTCTTCTCTGAAGTAAGGACCATATTAATTTGGGGATGCTCATAAAAACCAGTACACTTTTCCTTTACCAATATTTTAAAATGTATTTTTCTTATATTGTTCTTTTCAGTGTGGTATTTATTGACTAATTGGCACAAAAACTCATCCCAATGGTTGCAAACTTCTTTGACCTCCTAACAAATATTCTGCTTTGAAATAATATTCATAGGCCTATCTGAACTAGCAAAATTACAATAAAAGGGTTGGGTATGAAATTGGCTTCAGCAGCCCAGGAGAACAGCCATGTCCTTGAGGCATGTGAGGTGAGGTTATCCTCTCAGGTGCTCCAGTTGCTTCGCCAAACCTAAAACATAACCAGTCATGTCTTGGGCAGAGAATGTTTCAGACTTCTGATATTCTTCATTTTGGAAAATATCAGAAGCCTAAACGCTTGTAAACTATTAAAAAATTGGTAATGCAAGAACCTTTTTTTAGGAGTTTCCATGCTTGTTTGTTTTTCAGGAAGAAAGAACTGCCAGTACAAACACTTGATGAAAACAACATTTATCTATCAACTGAGCTCACACAGAAACTGGAAATTGGAACATACCTGTTAAAAATAAAAAGTCCAATTGCTGAAGCACTAGAACTCTTTCATAAAGGAAATTCTCCTAATCAGACACGATTCGGCCTAGTTCTATAAGCATCACTTCTCAAATGGCAGAAATAATAAGGAGGATGAATCATAACAGTTGGGGTCCACCAACCGCCACTCCACCATACAGGAAGCTGGTTGTCAGTCAGTGGTAGGGTGTCACAACTGTCCAGGCAGCTCGGATTGAGACATGGTGAGGTCTGTAAGAGAGGGGGAATGCCCCTCAAGGGAACTTCTACAGATAGTAACTTCATATATGGTTCTTTTGCAAATTTTTGCATTTTGACTCTGATGCAGAGAAAACTGTAGTTATATACCATAGTTCACAGAGATTAAGAAGTAGGCCTATGGCTCATTCTGAGTTTATAATCAATATATACACTAAATAAAAATAGGAGACATTAAAATTGTTGAGAAATAATACATTTGCTTGGATAAGAAGATTGAAAGGGAAATTGACTAGACTGCTATAGACAACTTGTTCCTTTCTACCAGAGATATTTAAAGTTAATTCTACTATAAAGCTATAATAATCATGACAATGTGTAGTATTGGTGAAAGGATAGACACATAGATCAAATAAAAAACAGAGAGCTCAGATATAGACTCACATAAATGCTATGGCCAATTGGTTTTTTGACATAGGTACAAAAGCAATTCAATGGAGAAAAAAACATTTTTAATAAATGGTGAAAATCTATGTGCAAAACAATGAACCTAAACATGTATCTCAGACTTTACATAAAAATTTACTCAAAATGGGCCACAGACATAACTGTAAATTTCAAAGTATTTAAACAAAACATAAATAGAAATTTTTATGACTAGGCAGAGTTCTTAGATATAACACCAAAAGCACTATCCATTTAAAAATTGATAAATTAGACTTTACCAAAATTAAAAACAATTTCTTGCTCTATAAAAAGGCATACTGTGCTCTGCAAAAGACACTTTAAGAGAATTTAAAATACAATCCACAAACTTGGGGAAAATATTTGCAAATCAGATATCTGACAAAGAACTTGTATCCAGATTATATAATTTTCAAACTTTAACAGTATGAAAACAACCCAACTTTAAAAATGAATAAGATATCTGAAAAGACACTTCAACAAAGATGATATAAGACTGGCAAATAAACACATAAAAAGATACTCCAGTCCTGGTCGGTGTGGCTCACTTGACTGGAGTGTCATCCTGTAGACTGAAAGGTCATGGGCTTGATTTCTGGTCAGGGCACATGCCTGGGATGTGAGTTTGGTTCCCAGTTGCAGCAAATCCTTCCAAGTTTTAGTACATATGAAAGGCAACCAATCCATATTTCTCTTTCATATCAACTTATCTCTCCCTCTCTCTCCTTTCCCCTCTCTCTAAAATAAATAAGCACGTCCTTGGGTGAGGATTAAAAATAGATACTTTATATCATTAGTTATTAGAGAAACCCAATGAGATACTAATATAAACCACAATGAGATACTAATATGTACACTCTAGAATGACTAAAACAAAAAACAAAAAAATTGACAATACCAAGTGCTGGTAAGAATGCAAAGAAACCTGAACTTTCAAATGCAAAATGGTGCAGCTACTTTGGGAAATAGTTTGGCAGTTTACTATAATACTAACCACACACTTACTATATGCAGTTAGTCCCACTCTTAGGTAATTGCCCAACAGAGATAACACTTATGTTTCCATAAAAATCTGTGAATGTTTACAGCAGATTTATTCAGAATCACAATGAAATTAGATAAATTGAAATGTCCTTCAACTGGTGACTAAACAAACTGGAACATCCATGCAATAAAAAATGAACAAACTACAGATATATGCAATAACATGAATGAATCTCAGATGCAATATGCTAAGGGGAAGAAACCACACTGAACAGTTACACACTGTATACTTTCATTTATATGATATTCTGGAATAGCAAAACTGTAAGGACAGAGAACAGATTTGGTGTTTGCCAAGGCTGAAGAGTGGAGGGAGGACAGTCTGACAAAGGAAACGCGTGAGCGATTTTTTGGGCTGGTGGTGCTAGAACCCTTTGTTTATCAAATGTATACAAAAATAAATAAATAAAATTTGCTGTATATAAATTAGAAAATAAATTTTAAAAAGTTTATTCTGAGTTAACACTTGGGTATTTGACAATATACTTTCTGGGATAAATGCCATTGCAAATAAAAAAATGCCTTCAAATTTCTGTTTTTAAAGTAAATTTTCAATGCCATATTTCTATTTTGGAAAATATTCAAAAAAACATTCAATCAATCTATTAAAACATATATGTTTAGAGTGAGTGTATAAAAATGGGTTAATTTTAAAGCCACAAGATTCTTTTTTATTTTTTTTATTTCAGGAAACTGAAAAAGAAGCAAAGATACTGACCAACTCAAGATCTAGGTAGGACTGACCTCTTCCTCCATGCAAAATACAAGATTTGTCAATATTTCCCAAAGCTAAATCATGTTGCTTGGCTTTCTATACCATTGAAGTTTAATATAATCTGCTGACTCCAATACCATTTTTTCAAGAAATGTCAGTCATAATAGATCATTAACACTGTGGAAAGCTCTGTTTCTTAAAAATGTGAATATTCTTATTGGAGGCCAATACTACATTTTTAAAAAATACTTGAGATATAATTGACACATAACATTGTATTTTAAGGTGTACAACATATTGATTTGATACATTTATAAAGCAATATGAGGCCAATGCTCTTTTGTAGGTAAATCAAATCATACATTATATTTTTTGTAATTTTTATTTTGAGGAATATTGAAGAGAAATATCACAATTTAAATAACTAGAGTATTTAAATCACCTAAAATCACTCTACACATAAGAGAAGCGATTTATTTAAAGCAAGAATTAGAAGAATGGAATCAGAAACTAAGAGCAGTTCTCCTTATTCTCAGTTAATGGCCTTGCTTTCATGATCAGATTACAGATTATCAAACACATTCTGTTAATTAGTCACTGTTAAAATTAATCTTCTATAACAATTGGAAGAGGGGGTATTACCACTCTACATACTATTCAATAATATAAGCCCTTGGCGATAAGTGTATTCCTTTCCTTTTTTCAGTTATATAATATTCCCTGGGATTGAACTGAAATATAATCTATTTAGGATGGACAATATTCAATGTACACCCAGTAGACTTTATTCAGTATGTGACTACTATCAATAGCAATGATCTCTTACTCTTAAATGCTTCTTGCAAGTAATTACTTAAGTGTCACATTGTTCATGATGTCTACTGATATTACCCTATTTCAAACTCCCAAATGATATAGAGCCTTCTTTGATCATTAGTCTCCTTGCTTACTATCACCCCAATAATCTCGTTACCTGTACATTTGAGATCAAAGTGCCTTCAGGTTCCCCCTCTACTACCTATGACACCTACTTTCTGTCATAAGATAATGAATGAGATGTGTTAATCAACATATCTCCATGGCTATGCACTGAGAGTAAGCACAGTGTCTAAGGAGCAGCTGTCTATTTACCCCTTTTCTTCACATTCCAAAACACAGGCGTGAATGCAAGAGACTGGGCGTGATGTTCCTAATAGGAAAATCTTGGAAATATATACAGGGACACACACACACCTCAGACATAAGATACTCGGTTAATAGTGTGGCCCACCATAGCCATTATTCTAAATAAGCAGGGGTACAGCTCTCAAGGTGGGCATGATTTGGGAATACTCCCCATTTTTTCCCTTCTTCTCCTCCTTCCTCATAACCTCCCTCAGAAAACTTGCCTAATTCTATGATTCCCACTATAATCTCAATCAGATTGACCCTGAGGCCTAAGGCCCACATTTCCAAATGCTAAACATTGTCTCATATATTCTACCACTATCCCAAATCTGAACCAGCTCCTCCTGATTTCCTTCTTTTTTTTTTCATCCCAGTACTATAAGGGGGTACTCGAGGGTACTACTGGAGGGTAGGCTCCTTGTAGTGCAGGCTTCCCCCGCAAGGTGAGTGTTCTAGGAACCCATTTGTATCAGTGTACCAGCTGGTACTGTCTGAGGCCGTGTTTGGCTTCAGTGAATTTTTCTGAAGACTCTTTCAATGTGTTTGCCCATTTCACGATGGGTGATTTACAAGCACACCTGCACACACCGCACTGTGTATTCAGCAGTTTTTGACCAAGAACAGCATGACCCCCAGGCCCCACTCTCCCTATTCACCCAATCTTGCCCACCCCCATGACTTTTTGTTTGTTTGTTTCCCCAAATGAAAAAAGGTCCTCAAAGGGAAACGTTTTGCTGATGTGGAAGAGGTGAAACAAAAAAAAAATGGGAGAAGCACTAAAAGGCATTAAAATCGATGAGCTCAAAAAATGTTCTGGGCAGTGGAAAAAAAATCTCAGTAGGTGTACTGCATCACATGGAGAATAAGAATACTTTGAAAGTGACTGAAGTTTAAACATGTAAGGATAAATACACAATTTTCTATAGGTAAATTCCAGGGTTTTTTTGCCCCCCCCCCCCCGTATCTTCTATTAAACCAAACTTGAAGCTAGTAATTTTGGGTTCCTCATGCTCACTCACTTATCATATCCAAATAAAGCTGCTAAATCAGTCAACTCTACCTTCACAGAGCCTTTCCTCCTCCATTTCCATTCTCAATACCTTAGCACAGACTGTATTACCTTTTGTCTCCTAATTCAGCTCCCTTTTTCCAGTATCTCCCACTCCCATCCATTACTCATATTGCTATCATTTGGATAGTCCTAACTTATGGATTGGAATATGCCACCTCCTGGTCGGAAGCCTCCAAAGGCTCCCCACTGCTGACAAATAAAAGTCCATCCCCCTTAACTACATATGGAAAACTCTCTTCACAATTTGTTCTCAACCCATTTTTCTGTCTCCACCAGTCACAACCACCTTCATGTCCCCCAAATATCATTTAAACCAAATTGCTGTCTTTCACTCAAAACATCTTGTGATAGATAGCAAACCACTACTTATAAGATTCCTAAACTTAGAATATTTCAATACTCCCATTATTACAGGTACAAACCTTTGATGCTGGAATGCTAACTCTTCCACGAAACTTTTCCCGATGTCCTGAGCTGAGTATGTTCCAGCAATTCAGAACTCATACAACTCTAGTAAGTGCCTGTATGTTATTTCTCCTCTAATATCCCTTATCCTTACATCTTACATCCCTTATTAGACTATACTTTCATGTTTCTAATTATGTAAATATTTTAACCTATAAGGGTCATATTGGTTCTTAAATTCCCAAAATCCAAAGCAACAGAAGCAAAAGATTCCAAATAGTAGGATATAACAGATCAAAAGATCAATGCTATGATACTTAAATAAATGGCTGTTTGAAAAGAAAATGGAATCAGGGTGACTGCAATTCTAATTCTCTAAGTAGAAACATAAAAGTCTTCTGTGTTCATACGTGTGGTATATTTATTCTCTACTTTGTGCCATATTATGTTTTAGAAACCATGTTATAAAGTGAGTGGTATTTTCCCATGGGAACAGGTGATATTGGGGATTGTACTTTTGACCAAAGACTCATTATCAAATCAGATATAAACCACATGCAATAAAAGCAAAGATACAACTGTATACCCTTGTAATTTAAAATTATACAAACATTTTCTAATGTGCACCTATGACTGTGTATATTTGTTATAGCACAGGTTCTAATATATCATAAATTATCTGTGCCACACATAAAAGTAGAAATAGCTTTCATAAATCTCATTAAAGTCAATATATTGGCCATAGTAAATCAATGCTGAATGGATCATTTTATTTGTCTTCTTCTGATTTAATTGTATATCTGGTATTTATATAGAGGGAGTGATTCAAATGATTTTAGTCTTTAACACCAATAACAAAACCAACTCCCAAAAGCTCAAAAGAGGAAAAATACAAACAATAACTCACTACAATAATTTATTATGCATTGAAAGATTGTTACCCATTAAAACAGGGCATGAGGACATTTTTTTCTACTACTATTAAGAAAATCAATTACTAAAAAGTGGCTGCAGGTCATACATTTGAAATCTACAGTGAAAACTAACGTTGCTCCTCCCCCACCCGGGATGTACTCATAAATTCTGAGTATGAAGAGGCCACCTTAATATGCCACATGTGAGGGGATTTACCCACCTTCACAGGAAAAGCAGTGGGATACAGGTTTTACTTGTCCTGGTGAAACTCCTCCCCATGGCAGATAATTTAGGCTTTAGATATGTCTAAGTAAAAACTTCCCTATCAAAGTAAAGCAAACACACGTACACAAATAACTCAAGTAAAAAATTATTTTTCGAATTTTTTGGTGATTACCTTAATCTCACTATACAATGAATTTAAGATCATTAACACTCTAGTAAACTAAATTAACAAGTGTTAATCTTGTCTTAACAGCTATAGTGGTTTGAAATTCAGTCAATTTAACAAAATGCTCTCCTGTGACGCAACCAACACTTAATACAGGTGTTTCCACTTAACCCATCTCTATAGAAGAGGAATTAGCTCTGTAATTCATAATGTACACGTACAATGCGTGAGAGCCTGAAACAAGAGGTAGTGTACCTGCGGGCTGAAGAAGCTGAGGAAGGGATTTATTCAGGTGACGGGGGTGGTGGGTGTAAATAATGAAAAACTTCCACTGGCACCTTCTGGGAAAATCTAGCCCTATCCGATTTAAAGAGATGGGAAATACTGCCTATAAATATTTCTGGGGAATTCCTGTAAAACGCAACAAGATTTTTCAATCTAAGGAAAACAACAAGCGTCTCAATATGGTCTTAAGTCCTTTTTAAAAGATGCCTTTCAACTGTTTGAAGACTCTCAATGGCTTCCTTTCATCTGGTGTTTCTGATCGCCCAGTTAATTCATCCTCTCTAACGGGAAGCCTGTCAGTCTATCCACACACAGTCTCCAGAGGGCTCAGACGAGGTTCCTCCTTTAGCCACGCCTACACATGGAGCTTCGTGAAGAATGGAAAATATGCCCGGCCTCCGCACACCCTCACACCCCCATCTTCCCCACTTAACATCAGTAGCTTAAACCCCTGCTAGGTTTCCCCATATCCCTGGAAAATGAAACGGGCAGAACTCAAACGGAACCAGAGAATGAGAAGTGTCGCTGTTTCTTTTAATTTAGGTGGAGGCTATTTCTACTCTTTCACGGTCCTTTAAAAGGAGACACTACCCCGACCAAGAACGCTCCTCGGTAAAAAGGCACACACAACCCTGCCCCCAAGGCGAACTCCAGAGGAACGGAATAGGTTCCTATGGGATCACAAGCGGGCATGGCAGGGAAAGACCTTGTAGTTCAATTTTCTATAATACTATACCCACCACACCAAAGGCATTTAAGCCTTAGGCATGGTTTTATACTTTAGATGTTCCATACAGTCTAACACAAACCTAGTCTAGGGTCGACTCGGGAATTTCAAGTTTAGGGTGAAAATTCCACCTGCTCAACAGCACTAAACTGAGTTTTGAGAAGCTCACCAGTGACTCCACCTACTGCATCCTCTCTCACACGCACACACCAATCACCGAAAGCTTCCCTTCGCCGTCGGGGAACGAAGTCCTTACTCGGACACACATTTGGGGTGAAGGTCCTCCTCTCAAGACCACCAGCTCATGAAGAGATTCTCCTCTACCCGCCACTACTATCTCCTAAGGAGCAGGGTTCCGACTCCAGGTAACCAGACCAGGTAACTTATTCACCCAAATAGCAGGGGACCCCACCAAGCCTGCCTGGCCAATCGCGGCCGGTGAGACAAGATGACCAGACGTGACGTAAAATGTGATTAAGTTAACACGTCACCTCGACGTCAGCCTCTCACCTCTCGGACGTCCCGTCCGGAGAGCAAAACTCCAGCGACTTTGGGCTCCTCCCTCGTGAGGGTGGCAGCCAATGAGGGCGGTTCTAAGGGGAACGGGGCCAATGAGAGGAGCTAGGGGCGGGGCGCGGGAGCAGAAGGGTGGGGCGGGTCGCAGCGGTGAGAGCCCGAGGTCTGGCTGCGCGCAGTATATGACAGTACGTCAGCAGCGGGATGGCCGTAGCTGTGGCGGCGGCTGCAGAAGCGCTAGCAGCCGCGGCCGCAGTGGAGACTAGAGCCGGAGCGGCGTCGGCGGCGGCACCCCAGGGAGTTTAAGATGGCGGCAGGGGGGGCGGCGGGTCTGCGGGAAGAGCAGCGCTATGGGCTGTCGTGCGGACGGCTGGGGCAGGACAACATCACTGTACTGCATGTGAAGCTCACCGAGACGGCGATCCGGGCGCTCGAGACCTACCAGAGCCACAAGGTGAGCTGGCCGGCCGGCCAACCCGCCCGGCTCGCGGAGCGGGGGATGCCCCCTGCCGCCCGGCCGCATCTCCCCTTGACCCCCGCACGCGGCGCGGGACTGGCGGGACTGTGGCTCGCCGCCGCTGCTGTCAGCGCCCGGGGAGGCAGAGCGAGTGAGGGCCAGGCAGGGTCGCTGACGACGCTGTCCTGGGCCAGCCCGGCGCTGGGGCGTTGAGAGGCGGGTGAGCGAGCGGCCCCTGGCGGCGGGGCCGAGGCAGTCACTGCTCCACCTTGGCACTGCCTCCTCTGCGGGACTTTCCGACGGCTACCGCCGGTTTCCTGGCTCCTTCTGCCCCATTGAGAGGCAGAGGTCCCAGGGAGACGAGTGAGATAACTACGCTGTCAGGGCTGGGGTTTGGAGTGGGGGGTGGGGAGTGCTGCGTGCCAGTAATAAACTCGGGAGGAACCGCGGGCACAAGCGGTCGGCGTTTTGGGGTAATAGATGGGGACCGTGGACCGCAGAGACCGGGACACAGGCAGACCCCGGGTAGAGGTGGGACACAGCTTGTACAAGCAGCGATTTAGGGACATAGGCAGTTCGTGTATGGCGGAGCACACTATGTACTCATGGAGATGGGAACACAGGCACTCCGCATATGGGGGGAGGGTGGCGCACCGTGTACTAGCAGACTGGGACACCGGCGCTCCGCATACGAGTGAGGAGAGGGACACCCTCTGCACTCCCAGGGAGTCTGGGACACAGGCGCTTTGCTTTCACAAAGATGCCCCAACACCACAATCCAGGGAGCTAGCTACACACCCAGCCCTCTCCTAGGAGCAAGACATCTGTTACTGGGGACAGATTCGTGGAGGCCCCTTGTACCCGAAAGAAGTCCCGCGTCCCAGGGAGGCTCACGGACGTAGAGACACTGAACGAGGGTGAGCAGAAGATGTACTGCATCCCTTGTGTTACCCCGCACCGCGTTCGGGAGAGAGACAGACCCATGGGCACGCAACCCAAGTACAGCGAAGGCTCATATGGGCGCACATATGCTGCAATCGGCGTACAAATCCAGGAATGCATTCTCACGTTGAAAAAAAGTGAGGGACAAAGAGAGCCACATAGAAGGCGCACCGCAACCAGCGTTCCCACATGGGGAAGCCGTTTATGTGTGTGTGAATGAGGGAGGCCAGAGTGGACACATTTCGTAAGGGGAGATATATACCATATGAGGACCGGCAACATTTACTCCAGCTGGAGGGAGATATAACCCCACAGAATATCCTGACAAATAGCCTGGTCTGTACCAAAGAAACACACTCTGGTGTACTCATAAACCTGGCACAGAGGGAGACTCAGATGCAAACTTGGTTATTCAGATAAAAGTGGAGATTTAACATCTGTTGAGCTCCCACTAGTGCCAGGCACTTTAAATGCATGGAAGGAAGACTGAGTTGGAGGCAGAGCCACAGGAGAAGTGTGAACCCTGGTTCACTGGGGGCATGTGAACATGGGCCAAGGAAGACTCGTGTTCAGAGACGCACTACCTAAACATGCACACAGGGGAAGGCATTCAGTTGTGCCCAGCTTGGGAAATACAGGAACTCACATGAAAGTGTACATGTAAACATCAGGAGAGAGAGAAGTAAGCATGCTGTCAGGAGGGCGCTGAAAGAATTGAGTGGATACATGAGTGTACACTTCAGGGCCCATATGTTACCCACCAGAGAGGCATATAAATGAGAAACACTCAGATTTGGGAGTAGAGGGAGGAGTGCATGTAAAGGGAGGGAGATACTTCCCTACACACCATGAAATCCCAGGGAAAATGTCTCATGTATGACTGGGAGGTCGCTGTACACCAGCAATAGGAATGCAATGAGATACAAGAAATACAATACCGCGTATGTACTCCCAGACAGGTGCACCACCTGCAGGAAAGCGACCAACACCAGCATGGGTTGGGGAGGCCCATCTGGGGGAAGCCAGACAGGCAGGCTGAGGGACAGAGGCAGACGCTAGAGAGAAACTCAGCCCTGCAAGATGGAGAGATAAGCTTGCCTGTTCCAGGGGAGTGCGTGGGAAGGAATGACAGTCAGAGGAAGGTAGGTCAGGGAATGTAAAGAGAAAAGCTCACAGAAGCTGGAAAGGAAGAAGCCAGCAGGAAAAAGCCAACCTCTAGTCAGAACCAGATCTAGGGAGCAAAGACAGACTGACACACTGGGTAGAGGCATCTTTGGGGACAACAGATCAACCTTGGGAAAACAACAGGCAAACTGTACAGTTGATTACAGCAAAATTGACTGACACTGTACACTTGGCAGGTATGAGGTGCAGGAGGAAGGGATGGTATCCAGGGAGAGGGAGGTGACGGAGAGGCCCCTAGTGCTCACTGATCTGTATGATCCTGAGGCCTAGGAAAGGAGTGAGAATGTTACCTTAGTTGGTTGAAAAGTAGGAAGACTGGGGAAAAAGAAATGAGGGACCCTTCAGGTGACTGTACACCCTTTGGGTACTATTACAGGATCTCTGGCATGTTCAGAAAAGCCTCCCACGAATGTGTCCTCAGTACCCCTCCTGGTTCTGACCAGACCAGGGCTCCCCCAGGGGCATAGTTAACAGTTGGCCACCAGTAGCCATCAGGCTGAGCTTCTTTTGTCCAGTGGAAAGATACTTATTTAGTATTTTATACCTTCCACCCTTATCAGAAGTAGGGCTTGTGACTTTAAATTGTAGCTGCTGTTTGGAAATATGTTGGCATGTGTTAGGTAATTGGGAATAAGTTTCTGGTGGTCAAGCGTGTGGTCACATAAAACTGCCCCCACCAGTCCTGTGCTCAGATAGGAAGGTGCATAATGCTTGACAGGTGACCTCCAAGTGGCTTTGGCCTGTGCAAGGTTATGATGATTACTCCTCCTCTTCTAATGACTTTCTAAGAGCCAGAAATTTCAACAGGTTAATTTCCTAAATTAAGCATCAGAGTTATTTTTATTCAAATTATTTTGTCTATTGGATTTTGTCTTCTAAAATTAATTCACTTGACCTATGGCTTCAGGGAGGTAAATTTAGGATTTTAGGAAACTATGATTTAGACAAAATACATAAGTTATTTAGACATAATTGAGCAAGTAAATAAAATTATTAGGGTTCATGAAAACAGTTTTTAATTGGAAACACACAAGACAAACCCAATTGACCTTCATTCAAGTTTTCTATTTTTAGACAAGAAATGAAGAATGCTAACTTGGGAACCTTTATAAACAGGGACTGGGGTGGGGGAGAGAGACATTGTGACTGCAGGAATGGTAGGTATAGTTTAAGTAAATATCTCCTAAAAATTGTTTTCTCACTCACTTTGAATACAGAATTAGTTTCAAATTGATTTTATATAAAATGTTAACTGGAACATTATTTTTGTAGTTTGCAGAACAAGGTTAAATATAATAATATTGATATCTAGGATATATTGCAAAGCTACTTCTTTTACTACAGATACAGTAGATTAGATGAGGGGACAAGTTGCTAAATAAATAAATAAAATCACACATTACAACTTTATGGTCATCCTAAATTCATGTCCGTGATCGTGTGGTCTATATGAGCTCTATATATTTTAAGTGAACATATATTACTATAATTACATAATTCTCCCAAGTGTATTTTAAAGCTGTATTTAAAATCAAAGCCCAAAATTCTAAACTGTATCTTAGCTAATTTTTTTAGTAATGTAGCTGGCTTTATTTTGACATTTGAGTGACTTATTGGTAGTAACAAAAATTCTTTCAAAATAGTCTGCACCTGTCAATTTATTTATTTTTAAATGTTTGCCCAAAGCTTCAAATGTGGTGGCTCAAATAATATTATCATGTTTATCCAACTATTACATAAAAAGTCTTGCATGGATGCATTTGAGGGCAAGGGCGTGGCCATTCACTCTCCATCAGAAGATCAGAAAGCAGATACTTTTAAGGATTCTGTTAACACATTCTCTTGTCAACTCTAAATATTGGTTTACTTTTCCTGCCTTGATTATTGCCTCCTAGGAAAATAATAGTGTTTTGAAAGTTTGTGCAAATATACTTACATTTAATTTTTCATGAGGACTCAGCCTCTCTCAGTATTGCCAGATACTATTATTTCCAATCAAAGCATAAAGCCTTATTTAAACCTCCAAAGTAATATCCTTCATGGTAGCTCCCTTTAATGTGTTGATGTTTTAAAATCACTGATCTCACAGGTCAAGGGGTAGGTGATTTTCTCTCCTTAGCCTTCCATTCTAACAGGAGAACTTCTCAGCATTTGATTAGTTGTGGTTTAAGGCAGAGAAAAGACTCAGACCTTTTCTTTTTTATCTTTTCCTTTTCTTTTTTTGCCTGCCCTCAATTTTGTGTGTGTGTTCAATAATCTACCTTATACATATTGCAGAAGACTCTGTTTTCCTGAAGGCACCACTCTAGCATCCAGACTTGCCAGCACAAAGCTGCTACTGTCAGCTGACATGTTATTAAGTAAAATAATGAGGTTTGCATTAGCATATTCCTTTTGTTGCACTTTTTAAATGCAGCCAGGTTAATTTAAATAAGTTTATCCTACTGACTTTTAACTTAGACCTATCTTCAGGCTGAACTTGATCTTAAAATGCTTTTTATCCAGTGAAGTTTGTTGCAGTGTGATTGAAAAGTTTATTCAAATGATCAGGTGCTCAATGCAAAGGAGGGTGCTCCTCCCAGTAAAAAGCAGTAGACAGATTGCCTACAAAGATAGACAGGGAATTTTGGCACCAGAGCCAGGAGGAGAAAGATAGAACATATGTGAAGGATTGGAACATGTTCAAGAAAAGAATTTAAAAGGAAAGGGGCATAGAATTCTTGGAATGATTTACAGAAAACCTACCAGAGGACAGTGACAATATCCAAGCCTTTCCATTTGATCCATTTGCATCATGGAAGCTGTGCTCATCCCGCTTAATTGTGGATGTTTGTGGATTATGGTGGATGTTTGTGACCAAGCCAGCAGAGGGAGATGAATGAGAATTTCAGCTAAATCAGTGCTGGGTTGTTTTAATGATTCACCAGGAGAGACTCAGGCCTGGCACCAGAGTTTATCACAGCTGTTTGCCAGTTTGGGCCAAATGTATTTGGCGTATTTGAGAAGATATTCCTAAAAGGTGATATTTTGGGCATTTCTGCTTTTAAGATGAGCTAAGTTTTAGAATAGAGGAAACCACATGTATATAATCCTACATTTGACTTTCCTGCATATCTCTAGTTCCATAGGATATTTCCCATGACTTAAGTAAAAATCTGGAATAGTAAGTCTAGAATAGAATACAATAATTTAATAGCTGTGTCTCTACAGCTAAACTGAAGCTGAAAAACATGACATAACTCAGGTGAGGTTTACCAGGAAGAATTTCTGTCTTTTGTTTCCCTCGTCCCTGTTTATTTATCTATCTATAATTTCTGTTGTGGGATTATGGCTCTTCAGAGCCAATATTAAATCCTTAGGAAGAACTGGTTTAAGTTCCACCATTAATACTTTGCCAGCAAAGACCAAACCTAGCATTTCCATGGCTAGCAGTGTAATATAGAATACAGGAGGAGATAATCTCATTAATTAGGCTATATGCTCCTAAAAGATTCATGGTGCAAATTAGCACCTTGAATTGGACTCTACAGTCTGAGCTTTTGGCTACTAGTTTCATAGAGCTAGATTGTTAGACAAATGCCATAGTTTTCTTTTCTTATTGCAGATATGTTATGTTGCTGGTCTAAAAAAACATGCTGGAGCCTTAAAGGATTTTAGCAAGATTTTCACAGGCAAAGACTAGATGGGGGACCACATTTCCAACAGAGGGAACATCACAGGCAAGGAAAGGACAGCAGTAGAAAAGCTAGCGCGGCTCTGAGAATTGTAAAAAAGACCCTGTTTCACTTAATTTGCAATGCAGGAGAAAAAGAATGTAGATGGATTTAGAGATGAAAGGCAGATAGGAGCAGGTTGGATTTTATTTCATCAAAACTGGGGAGACACTGAGTAGAAGCTTAAGGTGATTTGAGCTATGCTTTTGGATTATTCTGCTCTTGTTGTGCATGATGAATATAAGGTAAATCTGGAAGATCATAGCCAAGTTACGAAGAAGTATGTGGTTTAGGCCAGAGATGATTTTGGTCTAAAGTAGATACTTGTGGGAGGCATTAGAAATTAATAGAATCTGTAGAATTTAACAACAAGTTTTAAAGGAATAGGGTTGAATTGAGATTTTTAGCCATCACATGGGGTGAGGGGGTACCCTTAGTAGAAAAAGGGAAATCAGAAGCAGCTGGGAGATTGGGGTGGGTGTGAGGGAGATAAAGATGATGTGTACCATTTTAATGAACATTCACTCTGTGATTTAGATTTGATTAGATGTTTTATATTTGAGAAGTATATCTGGGGTTTGAGGCTAGACTAGAACAATAATACTATATTGTTTACATGTCTCATGTAAACTAATGTTTGGGTGGATATTTGGGGGAATGGTGATATTTGGGGGAAAGCTGGAATTATTAGGTGGGAGAAATTTTGGTTTTAGTGGGACTTTTTAAAATTTTGTTTGTATTTTTATGGACTTCCTGTATTCAGTAACTTTCTCTATAAATTGCACTTAAGACTATCATTAAACACAAATAATATAACAAGCAAATTTGATTTTAACATGAATATGAGACCTGTGGTTTCTGTCCCTCATGATTATTGAAATGTTAAGTAATTTTCTATAATGTACCTGGATGTACATTTCAAGCATCACTTTGAAATAATTTCTAAAGGCTTTGAAAGGATCAATGTTTCCACTTCTACATTACCTCCATATCTGTTTTACTGTTTTGATTCTCTTCTTTTTTGTTTGACCATTTCATTGTGAAAAACAAAAGATCACCATGAGTACATAATGCTTTTGTCATACATATACATTGTCATTGACGAGTTATTTATTGGTGCTTGTTCATGGTCCATGAGATAACCTTAGCTAGAAGACTTTTTCACGGAATAGTGAAGCTTGTTCAAGGGTGGAGTTAGGCTTGAACTTTACAGTAAGATTCACTGATACTTTTGAATCTAAATATGCTTACCTGGAAACTTAAGATTAAGAGGTAGGAGTCAGAATTGTAACTATGAAATATTTATTCATTTAGCAGACATTTATTAATCTTCTGACATGTGCCAGGCATAGAACTAGGCTATGAAAATATAAAGATTAACAAGTTATGGATAGTCCCTGCCAACAACAAAGTGCAGACATCTGAAAAAAAAGTGCAGTAAGTCGTTATGCAAGGGGACATCTAAAAAGAGAAGGATTGTGTTTGAGGATTTGCTTGAGAAGCAGTGTCTGCTTCTTCACTTCCCATCCTCTTAGCCCACTGTAGTTGGGCGGTCTCCACCATGCTCCTGAGATTGCAACTGACTAGGACCCTTGTTACCAAGTCCAGATGTCACTCCTCTGTACCTGTCTTACCTGACCTCAGCTGCATTTCATCCTGTTGACCACTCCCTCCTATTAGAAACAGTATCTTGATTTTCCTCCTGCCTCCCTACCCATTCTTTCTCAGTCTCTTCTGCTGACTAGCCTCTGCTTGACTACCCTCTGAATGCTAGAGGTCCCAGATTCCTCTTGTTTTCTCTTCACTCTCCTTAGGTGAACTCATCCAGTCATATGGATTTAAATGCCATCTCTATGTTAATGATTTCCAAATATTATCTCCAACTCTGACCTTCCTCCAACTCCAAGCATTTACTTTCAACACCTCCCCTTATCAAAGTTTAATAGGTATCTCAGACAGATGCAAACACAATTTTTTTTTTAATTGATGTTAGGGGGAGGAAGAAAGCGAGCAAGAAAAAGGAAGAAACATCAGTCTGTTGTTCTGTGCATTTATTCATTTATTGCTTGACTGTTATGTGTGCCCTGACGGGACTTCCAACCCACAACCTTGGCATATTAGGGCAACACTAACCAACTGAGCTATCCTGCCAGGGCCCAAACACAATTCTTGATTTCACTTCTCAATCTTACATTTTTCTGAGTATATCCCATTTTAGTAAGTGGGATTAACTAGTAATTCTTGATTCATCTCCTCTTTTTCTGACTTTTTAAATTGTTGTTCTGTTACAGTTGTCCCAATTTTTACCCCATTGCTCTGCTGCCCCATCCACTCCCCCCACCCCCCTCACTCCCACAGTCAATCCCCACCCTCTTGTCCAAATCTATGGGTCATTTATATGTCTGCCCTGACTAGGCTCTTCCCCTGCTTTCCCTGCTTTTCTCCCTCCCCCTCCCCTCTGGTCACTGTCAATCTGTTCCTTGTTTTCATGCTTCTGGTTCTATTTTTCTCATTGTTTGTTTTGTTCATTAGGTTCTTGTCATAGGTGAGATCATATGGTATTTGTCTTTCACTGCCTGGCTTAATTGCAATTAGCACGATCCATCCTTAAGTCCTGTCAGTCTTCAGTCATCTCAAATCTAACTCCCATCAGTCATCCGTGCTCCTGAAGACCATCATCTCTCTTGAGGACTGCTGCCATTGACTTCCAGCTAGCCTCCAAGCTTCCACTCTTCCCCCATAATTTATTCTCCACACAGCAACCAGAGTAATCTTTTTTAAAACATTAAGTATGATCATGTAGTTTCCTGACTTTGAGCTTTCTGATGGCTCCCTTGTGCTTCATTTTAGCAATTTTTAGTATTTCAAAAATAATCTCCATCTTCCAATCCAAGTTTATATTACTGCTCTCCTTCCACTTCTGCTCTAGAGATTAGGATCCCAGGGAATAAATCTTCATTTAGGTTTACAGTCAGATTTGACATGTCAACTCTCTCTTGGAAAAAAAAAAAAAAAGATAGAATATTATGCTTCAAGTATTGTTGGCTGGAAGGCTGTTTCACAGTAACTAACTTTTTAGCTGGTTGTTCAGTTTAGATTTTTGCCTTCTATGTTCATTTAAGAGCTATTTGAACTAGACATATTTGACAACAGTAATTTTTTTTTTTTTTTTAAATTTGGCCTGCATCACTGCAGTTTGCTAGAAGCTACCTTTCAAAACAAGAATTATGTTAAATAGATTAGGTTTTTGACCTCTTCTCACTGCTGTTTTGGTAATCCTTTTCGTATTTCACTCTTTTCTATGCTGCAATGGCCAGAAAGAAATTACTCTTTATTCTATATGCTATTTAACCTTGCTCTTCTAAATCTTCAGAGAAGAAGTTTCTCCTATGAGTGAGGTTGGATTGACTCACAAAGCAAAATACTAGATTTTGTGATGCTTAGTGACTCCCCATTTTTCTTTCTTTTTTTGCATCTAATAAAAGATTGGGGGCAAAGGCAGAGACATCCTTTGTTAAGGCAGCTTTGGATTATCTCTAACTTTTACACTCATGCTGTCATTCTAAACATTACCACTTTATGACAAGAGCTGAGTGTATTCGATTTCTTCAGTATCAACAGTCTGATTTCCTGTGCTGTTTTCTGCTTTAGCTCCAATTTTCTTTCTCTTCTCTCCCTGCCTAGATTATTTTTTTTTATTACAGTGGTTAAAATATAATAATTAAATAGTCTTTGGTTTCTCTATCAGGAGATGTTTTAAAGAAAAGAATAAAATGGCTTTTTAAAGTAAAAAATCATAACCACAAGTTATTAAAATCTCATAGTACCTCTTTTAGGAAAGAAATATGGCCTATCTTATACAAATTATATCCCAGGAAAATAAGTACTTTTTACTATTTACTTGCACAAGGGAAAACAAATTCAAATGTCTGACATTTTCCCTAAGCTTGTAGTGAAAAAACAAAATAAATGATTCCCCAAAACTGTCAGTTCTTACCAGTTGTTAATCTTTAGCTTTCAGCAGTTTCTCATTTTATGTAACTACCTTAAGGAGGGGCAGGAGAGGCTCACTGTATAAGGTGTGGATAAGAACACAGTTCTTAAAGTGAGACAGTTACCGGGGTTTGAGTCCCAGGTAACATATTAACTATATAGTTATAAAGTTATATTTAGTATATAGTTACCTGAGAAATGGAAATAATAGTATCTACCCCACAACAAGAGAATTCCCAGAGGTGATAGTAAAAATAATAGTACCTGACACATTTTAAGCACTCAATAAATAGTGACTATGTTGCTAAAATGTTTCTTAAAACAATCCAACTTAAAGCAGTCACCATTATAGAGAGTTTTCTGGTTTGGGCAAAGTTCCAAAATTTTATTTGACTTTGGAATTTTTTTAGCACTGTATCATGTTATAACATGTTATAACAGTTTAGGTATTCAGATAAATACCAAGTGTTTAAACAAATGCTTGGTTGATTTTAAATAACTCAAGAATTCTTAAATTAATTAATTTAAGAATAATTCAAAAGTTAATTTTGAGCTAAGTCAAAGTTCCATGATGGATTCAGAAGGGGTGTGGAAAGTATTTCAAATACATATCTAACCTTAGAGAATAAAGTTAGAAAATTTTCTATAATGCGTTTCTTAGAGAAATCACTCTTTCAGGCCAAGAATGCTATTTCTCCTGTTTGTATATTCACAAAAACATGGTGGCTGATAGAGTAAAAATAATCATAGATTTAATTTGTCTACATGTGTAAGTAATATGTAAACAATCAAGATATGGTTTTAACAACTTTTATAGGATAACTTTATTCAACTCCAAAGAAACATGAGCTTTGCTGCTTCTCTCTCACCCTAAAAGAATTATGTCAGAAATTAAGATTACTCAGTAAAATTATGATTACTTAGTAAATTACATACTACTTTTATAGTCCTGCTTTATTGCAAGGAATAGTCCCTCAAAACAAGTGGACACAGAACAGTTTTTGTTGCAGTAGAATTGGCTTGTAATGGCAGATCTCAAGAGTATAATCAAACTTTTGAGTATGTTAGTATTGCCTACACTCTTATTCTATGCTAAGAAATATAGAGGGTTAATTCATGGATCTCTAAAAACAGCGAAAGAACTGAGAATTTAACGGAGACTTTTGACTGCAAAACATCACTTTTATCAGGTTGTTGAAGCATTTGTCAAAAGGAGTTTCCCTAGTTTCAATTTGCATTGTTTCGTGGCTGGATGAAGATACCAGATCACAATCTTACTTAGATTGTAGCTCAACCACTATTCATTTAAACACTAGAGTTACTTGAGTTTTAAAAGAGCTACTAGGTGAAAATACTTAATTAAAGCTGAAAATCAGAAGTTGAAGCCCTGTTGAAATTCATTTGTAATGTGAATGTTCTTAGTGAGTTAAACATTATTTGAAAACATGCCATATCATATTTGGCCACCTATAATGACATGATCTTTTAAAACTGCATTTAAAAACATACAATGAGTTTAGGTCATGTTTGTGCAGTTGAATTTAGGCTTAAAACATTTAGAATTAAAAAAAAAAAACTAACATGCCTGGATCATTTGCTTATAATAGTATTGACTTTTAGAACTTATTCTAAAATAAGTTCTAGTTAGCCCATTAATACAGTGGTCAGATGCATAATAAGTGATATAGAGTTCTAGCTGCCTTTTGCATAAAAACAAACAAACAAACATTTAAGAACTATAGCCTAGTAACATCTTGTCTAAAATTGGGAATAAAATCAGTAAAGCATTTACAGTTCTCTTATGTATTTTTCTCTTCTGGGTTGTCAGATATCTTAAAGGAGTTTCTTAGTAACCATAATCTTAGTTTGTCCAGTTTGGATAAGTACCCACAACTATTCTATAGACGAGGGTTTGTTATTTTTTAAATTAAAAAGGCTAGCACAAATATTTATTTATATGTTTTTTTATTATACATAGTCCTTACAGCAAAATATATATATATATTATTTTTTAATCAGAAACTGAACTTTGGAAATGATAATGATTTTATGAAATTTATTTTCTTTGGAAACAAAATGCCAGAAGAACTGAATGAGCATTCAAGGGCTTTTTAACATTCAGCATTATGAGGTAACCTGCTATAGAGGCAAGGAAAAGAAAGGCTTTTTTGTTTAGGATTCAGATGGCTGGATTTGAGGTACAGCTCTGATAATCACTAACTTTATAATCCTGAGCAACACACTTTACCTACTGGAGACTCATTTATCTCTCCCTCAAATGGGAAATAATGGTGCCTTCTTTCCATCCAGGGCTGGTTTTAGGAGGCTCACTTGAGACAATGGGTATAAAAATGTTCTGTGCATTACAAAACTATATAAAGCAATAGCCTAGAAGTGTATCAGGTGGTTAGGTTTTAAATTCAAGTGATGAGACAAAAAACTGGATAAAGTCAAAATTACTCTTGAAAGTTTCTAAATCGATGTTAAAGCATAGTTGTACTATTTTGTCTATACAACCCCAAATAGTAACCTATACGGTATATAATGTGTATAGCATGCAGTGCATATATAAAGAGAACATGGACAAATAATTTTATAATACTTTTTTTTTTTTAGCTGAGCATAATGTAGGTGAATACTTGTAAGTGAAATATGTGTTAGAATCTACTATATCGTAACAACCAGGAGTTAAGACAACCTATGAAAAAATGCAACCCCAATGTAGTAGAATCATAGACACAGCCATCTGGAAAAACAACAGCTAACAGGAGTTAACTCAAAGTAGGTATAGGTCAGTATTAGCTAAACGGGGGCAGCAGTGTTTGGTTTGGCCTAAAAAAGACTTAACTTAAAAAATTTGAATCTCTTCTAGGTTGGCCATTCATTCTCTAGGTATTCACCGCTCCTTGTTGCTTTACACACTGTCGCTCACACTTTCTCGCCTTGTGTCGTTAAACAGATTGAGTCTTTCATTCCTGATATATCCAAAGGAAGGCCTAGCTGAGGAAATGAATCTTAAACTTGAATGCTAAGTGAGTGATTGTCATGGATTGGCAAAATGTGTTGGGGAAGGTATGCCAGGTTGAAGGAACAGGAAGTAGAAATAGAGAAGAAAATGTTTACAAAAAAAAAAAAAAAAATCGGTTAGCATGGCTGAGCCACAGTTTGGAGGAAGTGGAAGATGAAATTAGTTGGTCCTGTAGATGGCGGGTCTGTTTTCTGTGTGGAGGAGTTTACTTTGCTTTGATGAAACCACTGTGTAACAGGCTGAGAGTGGTGTCTGAGAGAGCTTCTGCCAGCAATTTGAAAGATGAGCAACAATTGGAAGGAATTGAAGGGAGGAAGGCCTTTATCTAGGCGCGGGGTGATAGGGGCTTGAAAAAGGCAAAGGTTTTCCAAGTGGAGACTAAGAGTTTAGTTTGAGAAAGTTTGGCGCTGACTGGCCTGAAATGATGATTGGGAGCCCTGGAGCCACCTTTGCTTCGTTTTTCTTTGGTGCCTGATATTCAAGCTTTCAGCACATTTTATCATTCTTCCTTGGGAATATCTGCTCCTTCCACCAACTCCTGTTCGCTCCAGATGAAGTCATACTAATTTAGGCCTTTATCACCAGAGCACTTCTAATTAAAGCATCCGCTGGAGCTCAGCTCTAATCCTTTACCCTAGTCCCAATCCTTCCATATTTCTTACACACAACTGAAAGAGCTACTTTCCCTGGGATACTTCTTTCAGCAACTCACTTTCTTATTCCAAAAATGAGAAGAGTCTCCAATTGTCTATCACATCAAAGGCCCTACCTGAGGTGGGTAATGGAGGAGATTAGAGTAGGGTTATTTCACTGGGTGATAAACCTTTTGAAATCCCAGAAGTCTGAAATTTAAATTACTGTCCTCTTTATTCTGCAGTGGATAGAAGCTAAAACTGAAGACAAGTTTTGAGCACAAGGAAAGATTAGACAGGGATTTCCAGGTCCAATTCTTATCCTTTGTGTAGTGTTTCAAGTATGAAAGCTCTGTACACAAACAGACACTTGCCCTCTGTCCACATCGTGCCCATTCCTGTCTTTCTTTTTTGTTCAGGCAGGGCACTTTCTCTCCCTGGAGTTTCTCTTTTCTAAATTGCTACCCAAGATCCACCTTTTCCACAAGAACTTCGGCTTTTCTACTGTCTCTTCTAACCCATACTCTTCTCTCCTTTTTGAGAGTTCTTACTACACCTCCTGGTGGTATTAGTCATTCTCCAATATTCCCCAACTGAGATGTGAACGCTGGCATGAAGGGATAGGCTCCCACTCTCTTGAACCTCCCATAGCAGATGTGTGTGGAGCACAAGGTAGAAAGGTAGAAGAAAAGCAGCATGACAAAATAGGAAGATTGAGTCCTGGGTTCTGGTCCTAGCTTAGTTACTAATGGGACACATTGCTGGGGTTAGGGGGGTATTAACTATATTCTCTCTGGATTCATAATTCTGTGATTCTAGTGGCCTGCAGATGACAAACAGAACATGGTAGGGGTTGAGGGAGAGAAGATTATAAATTAAATTTAAGGTTGTAAGCCCAGAGAACCAAAAAGATAGAAGTACCCTTGACAAAAATGTAGGAAAGGTGCCAGTTTGGTGGGTGAGGTGGGGTGGTTTAATGTTTGCCAGTTTTGCTGTCATTGAATTTCTAATGCATAATATTTTAGGCAGTGACTTGTAAATAGCACATTGTGGAGATATGCAAGTTGAGGAATATAAAAGAGATGCAGAGTCATCACCAAACAGGCATGGTGAGCCTGCAGGTGGGAGTGAATCTACAAGAAAGGGCAAGAGAAGGGTATTAACTTTTGAAATGAAAGGCATGATCTAAGAGCTAGGAAGGTTGGTGTCTCTAAGTATAACGGAAGTGATGACATCCAATGGACAAGTGAACAATTTAAAAATTGAGAAAAGTTAGCATTTGTTTGACTAGGAAGAATAGATGAACTTAATAGAGAATTTTATATTCCAGTGGTGACCTGAAGACAGCTTCTGAGTTGCAAGTAGTAAGAGAGGAAAGTATAACCAGCCTCAGAGATGTTCACTGTTTGTGGTTTGAAGGGAGAGCCTGGAAGTAATGCTCTCTCGGAATGGAAATAGTGTGAAAACCGGAACTTGTACCTGTGTTACCCAAATTGCAGGGCCACCTTACTTCTACAAGTGGAGGGGCTCCCCTGGGCTTCTGCCGGCATGTTGCCATTACTTCAGGAAATTTAGCTATGGAAAGTAAGGTTGTGTAGGGTTTTCCCTATGTAAGGAAATCCTAGCATTAATCTATATTTTATATTTTCATAAAAGACCATGAATGACAATGAATCACTACTGAAAATTATTTTAAAATTTCAGTCATTACCTTTTTTTTTAAAGTAAATGTTTTGTTCTGTTTTGTTTTAAAGATTTTATTTATTTGTTTTTTAGAGAGAGGGGAAAGGAAGGAGAAGGAGGGGGAGAGAAACACCAATGTCTGGTTGCCTCTCACGCCCCCCAACTGGGAACCTGGCCCACAACCTAGGCATGTGCCCTGACTGGGCATTGAATCAGCGACCCTTTGGTTCACAGACTGGCACCCGATCCACTGAGCCACACCAGCCAGGGCTCAATCATTACCTTTTTGTCTTCCCTTTTTCAAAAACCTACTTCTTGCACACCAAGAAATGAATTTGTTACTAAAAGTACTTTGAGTCTGCTGATAAATCTAAAGTTAAATGTTCACTTTAGGGTGGTAAAACAATGATAACAGTATCTATTATAATGTTCTTTTCCCAAGATGTTTATCCATTTATATAAATAATAATAGAATGGTTTATGTTACCATGTGATTTTAAATTCAGATGATATATGTTTTAAGAAATACTCATCCTTTTCTCCTTTCTCTTTAGCTTATTTTAATCCTGATTAATACACTTTTAAATCAACGGAGAAGTTTTGAAAAGTAACTGACAGTAGTAGGTAATGTGCAGTGGCTGAAGGGAGGGGCACGTGGGTACTTGCCTCTGTATTTTTATTAGAGATCCAGATGAGACCAGAAATGCTGTTTCTGGTTTTTTGTGCATTGGGTTAGGATATAAGGGTGTGAAGAATAGTTTACAGGCTGATGTGTTATTATTAAATGTTACCCAAATCTGATTTTCCTGTGAATTTCTGTTCATAATCTGGAAAACCATTCCCATAGAAAAACATACTGATGACTTTAGATACAGGAAATCACGCCTGAAACTATGGTTGATATTTATAATTATAGCTATTTTAAAAATATTAAAGCTATGAGAACTCATAATAAAACAAAATGTTATCCTAGAAACATTTTCCTAGCAAGAATCTCATGAGAAAATTGGTAACCTGTTTGACCCTTAACTAAAAACTAATCTCTGGTAAAATGTGAGAGAATAGAAACCGTAGTTCAATCTCAAACACTTTCATTTTCTGTTTCTTAAATTTTCTATTTCTAGTATCCTGTTAGGGTTTTACAAAGTTCCTCCAATGTTCTCTTCCCTCTCCATACCTTTTTGTTCTCAGTCATAATTTTATTGAGTACATAGTGATTTGAAATTAGATATTCAAAGAGATTTTAACCTCAAGGATTTTTTGTTTTTTTTGGGGGGGGGGTTGTTTTTGTTTTTGTTTTCCTTTCATCGTGATAAAATTCAGGTACAGAATTACTTTGTGTTTTATTATTTTAAAAAATTTTTATTAAATTTATTGGGGTTAATAGGTTCAAATATGTTTCAAGTGTACATGTCTATGATGCAAGATCTGTGCACTCTGTGCCCATCTTCTGTCTTTTAAAAGCATATGAAGAAATTAAGCAAGAGTATTTTTTTCAATGTGAAATTGAATTAGTATACTAATCACATTTTTGCCAAATTGTAATGGTCATTTTCAGTGATAAGCTATACTGCCGAAGATACCTTTAGTTGTGTTATTCAGTGAAATGTCAACAGCACAATACTGTCCATCAAGGATCTTAACATGACAAGTAAACAATCCTAAGTATATAATGAAAAGAAATTTTTACAGACTGTAACACTGATCGTATGTACAGATTTAAAGCTTAATCATTTAATTCTCTGTCACAGTGATCAAGTTTAACCTGTTTGTTTCTTTTCTTTTTTTTTTTTTTTTTAACAGAATTTAATCCCTTTTCGACCTTCAATTCAGTTCCAAGGGCTCCAAGGGGTGAGTGCTCATTGATTTAACAAGAAAATCTATTATTCTCACACACTATTATATTTAATTCCTAAAATTTGTTTTCACCTGTGCCTCTTAGTGTAATGTTATTCATATTTTTGTGGACTTTGTGACTAAATATAAATTTCTGATACCTTTAAGACACTTGAATTACCTTCTTTTATTTAAAAATTATTCAGAGATACTTATTGACAGTAGTTTTTTCCAAGTCATGGGTAATTGGATTTTATAACCATTTTATTGAAGTGTAACATGCAACAAAGTAGTATAAGAATGTTTTCGTTTACCACAATTAAGTCATAAGGAATTATTAATTTCAGGCAAGCTCTGATTATGTGGTTGTTTTTACTAACAACTATTCTATTTAATTTTTGATTCTACATACTAGGAAATGAAATGTATAAGTAGAAAATTGATCTTTTCTAATACACAGAATAAACAGAGGGTTCTATCTATTTTGCTGCATTTAAAAACAGAATAAATGATAACTTCTAATAAAATGCACCTATGAATTTTGTGTTTATAATATATAAGAAACTTCACAGTAGTGTCAGTATTATTTAATTATTATTAATATTTAATATTAATAAATAGATTCAATCATTCTTTCACCTAAATTAATGGCAGATTTCTGAATTTGTCTCTATATACTGACTGTAGTAATGAAGAGTTGGAATAGCTGTAAATAGATTTTAGAACTAGAGAAAAAAACAAGTTGAGGGGATTATATTTCCTACTAAAAATCTACATACTTGTGACTTTTTATCATGTCACAATGCAAAAATCCAGTGTAAATAAATACACTCTTTCTAAAATTTATAACTTGAAAATATTTCAAGAGTCAAGTGATAATTGTATCATTCAATACCAACTAGGAATGCTTTTTAATCTGTGCAATGCTAAATTGAAGGTGTTTGTGTGTGGATGTCAGAGGTTTTCTACATGATAGTTTTACAAGGAAGTCTTTTTTCTTCTCCCCTACTTACTAAGTGAGTGTTCATGAAGGGGATCCTAACTGGAACAAGGTTCTCTTGAATTTTGTTTTAAAGTTTTTTAGGCAGTCTTTCGTGCATGCTGATTCTATTTTGTTGTGTTCGTTTTAGTTGTTTACTTATGGTTTCTGAGTTTTCTGGAAAATCTTAATGGCATTAGTAATGTCTGAAGGGATGTTCCAGAGGCAGGCCTGTGTCCATGCACCCTGGAGGGCTTCCTGGATTCAGAAAAGTGTTATGCTGAGTAACAAATGTCCAAACCTGCAAGAATTTTTATGAGTTTATTTGAGCCAAACAGAATGAGAAAATGCTCTGGAAAATGGTGGTTTTAACACTTATTTATACATCAGAATCAAAGGAGAAGGCCTAAGGAGGTTATATGAAATCCATTGGTGGTAGATTAAGGTGGCAGAGAAAGCAAAGAGCGGAAATCTCTGGGACCAGATAAAAAGTAAAATGATAGACATTTATTTTACATAAGTGAGTTTAGGACAGTTACCAGTTAACAATAACACGATAACAATAACAATGAGAGGCTCTGTGGTCTGCTCCGGTAGGAGATCATGCCCTGAGGGCTCTGGGAAATGGAAATTACCTCGACATTCCAACGGTTTGTTATTGGTAGATGCAAAAAGGGAGTAGACGGGCTCAGTTAAGGTAAAGATTGACCTTTGTCAAGAAAGATACTGGTTTAGAACATGACTACCCACCATGATTCACCTTTAGCTAGAAAGTTTTTATTTCACACCATCCTATGTGGTTAGTTGAGGTCTCAGTCTGTAAGGCCCACCATGCAGGCCTCCTCTGAGCTTGTCAGGTGTCGTCTGTGGCCCTTCTTTCATCCACAGTTATCTGGGAGGAGAGGGCAAGACCTAGGAAAGGAGGCAGGGCTTGAGCTGCTTTCCCCTCACTAGCAGCTGTCCCTTTGTTTGGGGTCTGCTTCTTCCCTCAATTCTCTCCCAGTTGGGGCGTGGAGGCCAGAGTAATGAAAGTGAAGAGCAATTCCTTAGGGGCTACCGGCTTAGATAATAATGAGGAACCAACATGTGCAGGCTTTCAAACCCTTGATTCCTGCGGACACATGCAGCTTTTGTCAGTCTTAAGGAATATGGTTTACTCTGGCATACCAGTTGCCCCCAGACCCTAGGCACTATTTCAAAGCAGGCAGTTTATATTTGAAACCTTGGACATTGTTTTTTGAATTCTCATACCTACTTCCCCCAACCTTTTCTGTCTCGTGTCTCCAAGCTTCCTCAGTTTATCTTCGGAAGCTCCATCCTTCCTTCCTACTCCAACCTCTCCTGAGTATAGTTCACTGATGAAAGTAACTTGGACATAAATGACTGATGGGTTTAAATCTTAATGGGTGTTTGAATTTTAAGGGCTAAGCCTTTTAACCCAAATGAATGGTTATTGAATTGGTGCAGTAGAAGGTGAAAGGGTGGGTGGGGAGGAAGCTGCAGACTGACAACTGTGGGGTAAGTGTCCCTACCTTGTTTATTCTGGGTTCTGTCTCCTTGACCCCTCCACCCCTACCACTGTCCCCTTTTTATTATTCTAACTGGGAACAAAATATATGGACTCAGCATTGTTTCAGAGCCTGCAGCTGCGTTCCATCCACCCCTCCCCCTCTCTCTTTGCCCAGCTTTCACTAGCCCTTTGGGACTTAGTAAAAACAAAGAGTCATTACAGGGGAAAGAGTGGGTTGGCACAGCCCACAGGGAATACACAGGGTCACAAATGTGAGGGTCTTCTGTACAGTGCTCTTCTGTTTTTCTAGATAGTCATGATAATTTAACATCGCCTGTGCTGATTGCTTTAGAAACTCTTAAGTATACTTAACATTTTTCCTATGTGGAAGCGTTTAGGACTTAAAAATGGAAGGTCTAAATTTAGATTGCCCATAAAATACACTTTCCTTAGTGAGAAATTTTATCATCTTTTAATAAAGTGTTTCAGAAACTTTGAAAGTTTTGCTGGAAAGGATTTGGCAAATCTAACAAATTTACAGTTTTTACATCAAATGTGATTGAGAATATACAACTACCATGATAATGTCATATGTAGGCATATTTGAAGCATAACTGAGGAATTGTTAAAATATTTTTAAAGTGAACATTTAGTGTTAAAAATATATCCTGTTTCCCTGATGCTGACACTGCATGGTTATGCTGTTCCTTGTTACTAATTATAGAATTTTCCCCCCCTCAGTAATGTCTTTAGAAGGTCAGAATTTGTGTCTTGGCAGGGTAACTTTTAAGCATATTTACTTTTGTGCCTGAACATGTTTTCTTAGGTTGAGATTTTCTTCTAAATAAATGCGGACTGTAAAATTAAATAATGTATAGCAGTATGCTGTTAGAGTGAAAATTCTGCGAATCATTGATTACCTGGATTTTTATCATCTCAGTTGGGCAGGAGCTATTATAGCATAAAACATGTAAATTGTGTCTTTCACACTTCATTTTCACCCCTTCCTTCAGAGGAAGAGGGTGCTTAGGAAATGGGAATGTCATTAAAGTTATTTTATGGATTCAAAAAGAGGAGGAAATAATCTGTATTGGTATAATGCACCCAGTCTCCAAAAGGTGCATCTTTATTGTCAAGTAAACTTTATATAAAATCAGAATAGTTGGCTCTTATATTTTAACTGAAATATAACTACAAATGTGGCAGGTGAAAAATTCCCCCAAAAGTGTGTCTCAGTGCAGTTTTAAAAACTAAACCCTGTATTTTTATGTTTGTTGAAAGTTTATTGTTTAAAGACACAGATGATGTAGGCAGAGCTGTAACTACACTGTAGGTCTCCACGCTGCCAGGATCAAGTTCTCCCCACTGTTACCAAATGGTTTTAAATGGAGAGCTACTGGAAGCAAGTTAACTCACTATTTTAAAGTAATGGCAGTTGTAACTGATGCAGAACTACTAACATTAATATTTTTCATAATAAACTATAATCAGTGGATGTGCTGATAGTTTTATTTTTCTGCTTGTTCCTTATTCATTGCGCATTCTTTTAGCGCTTACTAGTGCCATGTATTTTGCTAAGTGTTCAGGGTGCAAATATACTGGGATCGGTAGGAATGCACGCAACCCTCGGTGCACTCAGTCTGACAAACAAGCATGTGCACACTAATACTCAGAAAAGAGTTAATAATGTAGAGCTTACCCAGAACCCTCCTCTGGGAGCTTCTTTAGAAACAGGGACTGTCAGGAACAAGGCTTATGTGTATATTTCTGATTGATAAGAATCAGCATTTTAAACAAGGTTTCAGTAGATGCTAAATATAATATCCTAGCAATAGGTATGTAAAATCCCAAAAGGCCTATTAAAATCCATGTACACCCACATACACAAAAGGAAGGTAAAACTGTAGTAGGTTTATAATTCAGATAAAATTTGAAATGGCAAGGATTTTTATGGAAAATAAGGGCCACATCTGTAGAATGGTCTTGCCTGCAGCCTCAGGAGCTCCTGTTTAGGGCAGTGATTGCTCCAGGGCAATGAGAAATAGTGTTAACTTTGTCACAGTAAATGGGATTCCAGACCCCAGTATTAACTCAGTATTATGAGAATGTTGTTCCAAAATTCTTTCTAACTTAATTGCTTACTTCAGATTCAGCAAGCTCAGAAGCTTTAGAAAATAGAAGTTAGTTTTGCGTGCATAATTTAGAAATTATTTTTAAGAAAAGGACTGGAAATAGAAAATAATTTCTGTAAGTACCATGTAGTAACTCCTATAAAATACTGAGCCACACACATTTATCCAAGAATAAACAGGGAATAGCCAAGGAAACAAGTTTTAAATGTATCTTTCTAAAAGGTGTGGTGACCTATAGATTTAATCAGCATTTAACTCTTAACTTTAAAGGCTTGAATAGTGCTATAAAACTCCTGCAGTACAGTCATTAGCTCTAAAGAACAGAGGTTGGATTTTTCTTCTTTCTTTTTTTTTTTTTTTTCCTTAACTTCCAAACCTAAGTGTTTCAAATTTTTTTTAATTGTTTATTTTCCTTTGGTGGGTTGGGGAGAAGATTGGGTCTGAAAATCTAAATTATACAGTATTTGAAATTAGTGGGCAATTTCAGCCCACCTGCAGGTGCTTCCTGCAGGCTACCCTTCTCTAACCTACTTGATACCTGGGAAGCAAAGATTACTTTCCACTTGAAACAGCAGCAGGGATAAAAATAAATCCCCAACACTGCCATTCCTTCTTAGATAATATGCCTGCACTCTGACTGCTTTCCCTGATGCTTTTGGTTTGGCTAGCCCACTGGCTTTGCCAACAGTTGTGTTTAGTCAGTCTGCTCAAAGGTTGCTGACTAACAGCTACTTTTATACACCCTGCTGTGAATGTAATTACTACTAGAAGGATGTTAAAATTATATCCTTTTGTAATGGTAGTTCTGTTTTAATTTTATTTAATATGTTTTACAATGGCTGCCATGTGTAAATAACATTTTAATATTTGTATTGAATTGTAAGTCTTTAACCACATGTTAATTTACTAAGGTATTAATATTATAGTAAATTGCCTAATTTGAAAGAAATAGTTAACTTAGATATATAACAAAGATTATATATGATTTTATGTATAATATATAATATATAACACATATAATTATACATGTAGATGTAAAATCTCATATTTGTTCAGAGGAATGGGCTGACATTCTGGAAACTCATTAACTCAAACAATAATTGAATCATAGTTTGAAGCTATTCTGCATCAACAAACTTCTCTATTTTATGTTGCCACACTCCTGCCCGCCTTTTTCTGGATAAGAACTAGCCACAAGGTTTCTCAATAAGGAGAGCAGGGAGCTAAATTCACCATCCGTGTGTATCTTCACACCTCCGCCAGATAGCACTACAGGCATCGGTGACATAAAGGGGACCCAGTCCGCCCCTGCATGGAAGAATGGTGGAGAATGGGACAGTGACTGTGTGTGTATGTGGTACCTACGGAAACTATTTCAAGAAGTACTCGTTGAGCACAGCCTCACACAGCTCCAGTGTGGGCTGCAGCAGATCAAGCCTCCCAAAGCATGATCAGGAGCAGGAAGTGAAGGTGAAACCGTCCTGCTCTGCCCGTCACCAAATTGTAGTGACTTTGGAAAACAGCAAATGGAACTCTTGAAATCTGAACCTGCCACAAGTACCATAAATTGCATTCTTAGCAGTGAGTTAAGTTTACTATCATCATTCACTAAGCAATTATGAATACTCACTGTGTGCCAGACACTGTGGTAGACAGCGTATAGACAGAGGCAAATTAGACCTTGAAATACCAGCTCTTGTTTCTAACTGACATCATCTATTTTCAATAAAATCTGCTACTGATAGCTTTGATTTTTTTGTTTCCCACCTAATACTGAAACTTGTGAAGTTGAGTCATCTATGTTATAGACATTGTCACTTTAGTAGCACTAATTTAAGCTTAGAAAATAATAATCTTTTTATCATTCTAAACACCTGTGGTTCTTATAGCTAAACCATCCCTAAATTTGAACCATGAGCATTATTTAAATATCTTTTGACTTCTTACTATGTGTAAGGTCTTATCCTGGGCCCACAGGATGCACTTATAAGAGCTTCCTTAGAAAAAGTCAAAATTTAAAGCAGGAAGAAGAATTTAGCAGAATATGTCCAAGCCCAAGATCTTATTTTAAACAACTTTAACATACATGCTATATGCTATTAATTTCAAGGTGTATTTTATTTTTGACAGTTAATGTCTTTGGAATTGGAATACATCTTATCAATGGCATCTTAGTATCATGTCATAGTCAGCATTTTATATTACACAGTGGTACATAAAACCATGAATAGTTTTATAATTGCTGGCATCTTAGATTCAATAAAATACAGCAATGCAGTGGAAGTAGAGAGTTTCTATGTTCTGCAATAAGATTTTATCTAAATAGAATCTCTTAAAAAGTTTTATTTCCTGAGCTTCCAGCTCTTGACTCGCCTGCTTCTTAGCCCAAATACTAAATAATCTGGAAATTTTATAGGGAAGGTTTGTTTCAATTCTTGAATTGTGATTTAAACTGGAAGGCACAAGAATATGGAACTAAAAATGTTCTCGCATTTGTTTTTAGGCTAAAAACATAAACTTATAAAAAGTAACTTGTTTTGAAAACAAGTTTAGAGAAAAAAATTGCCACTTAAAAAAACTTGAAAAGCCCAGTCCTGCTTTCAGGCTAATGAATGTGCCCTTATCAAGCTAAGAATTTTCAGATCTCTCTAATTAATTTTGTAATTAATGCTATATTTAGCATAAGTATTATACACAATTACATATTTTATTATTTTGAATATAGATTCCAATTATTTTTCAATAATTACAGCTAAATTTATTAAATATTATACACTAAGAACCCTTTACTAAGCACTTCAAATATATTGTTGTCATTTAGTCCTCACAGGAATGCTATAAAACAGATACTCCCATCTTGCTGATGTGTAAACTATGGCTCTCAAGTTAAATAACTTGTTGCAGCTCACACAATGAGTGAAGGAGCCTGCACTCAATTCTAGGCACCTGATTCCAGAGCCTGCTCTCATCACTGTACTGATCCACCTGCCTACAGTAAATGTTCAATGAGCATTTTATTCATTCTTAGATTCACATAAACATTTGTTGAGTACCTCCTCAACTAGCAAGGGGAAGAGGGAAGGTCAGGAAGGTCTTAGCGAAGAGGTAATGTTGGAGCTGACATTACCAGGAGTTGGCAGGTCAAAGAAGGGGGAAAGTACTTTTCAGGCTAATATTTCAGCATGAGCATAGTGGTAAACAGGTGCAGCAAATATTCCCACCTTCTTAAGGAATTTGAATTACACCTTAGAGATCAGTGCTTCTCATGTATAAAATCTCTCTGAGGATCTATGATGAGGTGTGGAAATCTGGACTTCAGAATTTTTCCACTAGGTTTTCTTATGACAGCTAGGTTCACTATGATAAAGAATATGATAAGAGTATCATAGGTATAGGTATATGTACATTCTCTTCTCAAAAGAAGGTTTATAACTTTCATCGTTTTCTGAAAGGGACCTCTGAATTCCCCACAGGTAGAAAACTACTTGCAGTAGGTGCCTTAAAAGACACTAGGAAACGGTTCATGATAAGAAAAAACACTCGTACATTCGCGTAGCTGAAACTGGGGTTTCACAAAACTAAATTCATCCTTCATCAGTGTACTCTAATATTCTATTTTATTTTAAAAGAATTCTGGTGACAGCCTACTAAATTAACGTTGTGACCTTCCAATGGGTCAGAATCTATAGTTTAAAAAACACTGCAGGAGATTACCATATATTTAAAAAAATTTTTTTAGCCAGGGGACCATGTGGTCAGATTTGCAATTTAACATGGTTATCCAATAGCTACTTTGACTTCGTTATTCCTTATATATAGGAAGGAAGGAAAGGGAGGAGTCAGGGCTGGCTCCATATATGTGACAACGAGCATTTGATTGGATGGTGAGGCCATTATTCAAGATGCACAAGTGGATGAAAGAACAGATTGAGGCAGGAGACACGGGGTGTGTTTGGTTTGGGAAATGCTGTACAGTGTTCAGATAATTCGCATATGCTGCACCTCATTCTGTCAGGGAGCTGTCCAGAAGGCATGGGGATTTAGAACAAAAGGGTTTCAAGAAGTAACTCCAAAAGACAGTTAATAGGATTTTAAGAATACTTGGAAGTCCAGTAGGGAGAAGAAAAAAGATATATTTGCAGATGGAATTCTGGTATAAAGCTTATTTAAGTTTTTTTTTTTTTCAAGTGTCAAGAATACCGGTTTACTTGTGAGCACTTTTGAGTGTTGGTACTTTTATTTACTGATACTTAGGGAACTGGAAGCTCCTTTTGCCAAATTTTGTTCACACTAATTAAGAACAATGACAGGCTAATAATAGAGATAACTGTGGCATATTGGTGTCTTGGAAAAGTCCACAATAGTGAAAGAGTGACTTAGAGCTCTGTACAATGGCAGTGAAAACTAAGTGGACAGAAGACTTCACTTTTATAAAATTTAATAGGCAAAAATCAAACATATATTGTGTAAGCGTACACACGTGATAAAATTATTAAAAACAAAGTGATAATAGGTGAAAGTTAGAAATGTTACTCATGGTAGAGAAAGGTAAGCAGAAGGGATGTGACAGTAGCAGGTGGATAGATACATTACTGCTAACGTTCTACTTCCTAAGTTGTGCAGTGAGTTCACAGGTGTTCATTTTGTCATCAAGCTTCATAACTATCAGGCTATATTTGTTTTGTAAAACAAATATTATGTAATTTAAAGTTTGTTCTCATTATCATTAATTTTAAATATAATTTGTCATCTTCATGGATTAAATGAGAAAAACCAGAAAACATTTTAATAGATGCCAAATAGGAATTTGATAAAAATTCAGTATTAAATCTGGATTAAAACTTAAGGTTAATAGGTAATAGAAAGAATTCTTCCTTAATATGATTAAAAATATCTTTGTCAAACTAGCCAATAACCAGAGTGATGAGACAATATAAATATTCTTATTAATGTTAGCAATAAAATACACAGGCCCACTATCACCTCTATAGTTTAATATTTGTCTGAGAATGCTCAGTAATGACATGGAAAGGATATGAAATAAAAACTATGGATAATAGATAAGTGGGAGCAAATTTGCCCATATCTGCAGATAATCCAAGTACACCAAGTTAAAAACTGTAAAAATCTGTAAGATTTTCTTCAGTAAGGTGGTCAGTTCAGAAATAACTTTTTAAGAATTACTGGCAGCCTAATAATGGGAGGGTAGAGTGAAGATAAGTTTCTCTTAAAATGGGAGAAATAGCCCTGGCTGGTGTGACTTATTTAATTGGGCATCATCCCGTAAACCAAAAGGTCGCTGTTTGGATTCCTGGTCAGGACACATGCCTTAAGTTGCAGGTTGGGTCCCCAGTTGAGACACTTATGAAAGGTGCCAATTGATGTTTCTCTCTTGCATCAATGTTTCCCCCTCCTTTCTCCTCTCTCTAAAATCAATAAGTATGTCCTCAGGTGAGGATAAAAATAAATAAATAAATACAGACATACATAAGTAAGAAATATATATCAGAATGTAAACTGATGGTAATGATTTTATATATACCTATATATTCATCCCACATAGAAAGAGAGATATGGTATTTGTCTTTCTATGTCTGACTTATTTCACTCAGCATAATGCCTTCAAGGTCCATTAATGATGTGTGTGTGTACACACACATAGCACAATTCCTTTATCTGTTCATTATTGATGAACACTTAGGTTGTTTCCATATCTTGGCTATTGTAAAAAATGCTGCAGTGGCCATAGGGATGTAGGTTCTTTTTGAATTAGTGTTTTCATTTCCTTTAGATAAACACCCAGAAGTGGAATTGCTGGATCATATGATTGTTCTCTTTAATTTTTTGAGGAAACTCCATTCTGTTTTCCACAGGAGCCGCAACAGTTCACAAGGGTTCCCATTTATCCACATGCTCATCAAAACTTGTTATTTTTTGTCTTTTTGATAATAGCCATTTAACAGCTGTAAAGTGGTATCTTATTATGTATTTGATTTTAACTTCCTTGATGGTTAATAATGTAGAGCATCTTTTCATGTACCTGCTGGCCTTCTGTATGTCTTTGGAAAGATGTCTATTCAGATTCTGAGGCCATTTTAAAATTGGATTATTTATGTTTCTGCCATAGATTTGTATGAGCTCTTTATGTATTTTGGTTATTATCTCCTTATCAGATACATGATTTGCAAATTTGTTTTCATATTCAGTAGGTTGCCTTTTAATTTTGATGATATTTTTTTCTGTACAGAGGCTTTTTAGTTTGATATAGTCCTACTTGCTTTTGTTGCTTTTGCTTTTGTTATCAAATTCAAAAAATTACCAAGACCTATGTCAAGGAGCTTACCACCTATATTTTCTCGTAGGAGTTTTATAGCTCTAGTTCTTATATTCAACTCTTTATTGAGTTCATTTTTGTGTATGGTGTAAGGTGTGATCCGATTTCATTCTTTTACATGTGACTCTCCAATTTTTCCATCATTTATCAAAGAGGCTATCCTTTCCTCATTGTATTTCCTTGCTTTCTTTGTCGTAAGTTAATTGACCCTATATACATGGGTTTGTTTCTGTGTTCATATTCTGTTCCATTGATCTATGTGTCTGTTTTTATGCCAGTACCATGCTGTTTTACTTATTATAGCTTTACAATATAGTTTGAAATTAGGGAGTATGATGCCTCCAGCTCTTTTCTTCTCTTTCAGATTGCTCTAGCTATTCAGGTTTCTCTTTTATTTTTATTTGTTTATGGTTCCATACAAATTTTAGTATTGTTTGTTTAATTTTGGTGAAAAATACCATTGGAGTCTTGATAGAGGTTGCATTGAATCTGTATTGCTTTTGGTAGTATGTTCATTTTGACAATATTAATTCTTCCAATACATGAGCAGGAAAATCTTTTTATTTATTTGTGTCTTCAATTTATTTTATTAATTTACTTTTCCTTAGTGTCTTCTTTAATCTCTTTAATCAAAAGATATAGAGTGGCTGAATGGTTTAAAAAGCAAAACCCAAATATATGCTGCCTACAAGAGACTCACCCAGATGTATGAACACACAGAAACTAAAAGTGAATGAATGTAAGAAGATATTCCATGCAAGTGGAAACCAAAAAAATGCTGGGATAGCTATACTTAGAAAAATGTAGATTTTAAAACAAGGAGAGAAGGAAGGGCATTATGTAATAACAGAGGGGTCAATTCAACATCAAGATATAACATTTGTAAATATTTACCCAGCTTAAAAGCACCTAAATATATAAAGAAAATATTAATATACACAAAGGAAAAATACACAGCAATACAAGAATAGTAAGAATACTTTAATATCCCACATACATCAATGGATTATCCAGGCAGAAAATTAATGAAGGAACATCAGCTTTAAAGGACACATTAGACCAGGTGTACTTAACAGGTATTTACAGAACATTCCATCTCAAAGCAATAGAATATACATTCTTTTCAAGTACACATGGAACATTTTCAAAAACAAATCACATGTTAGGCCACAAACAAGTCCTAATAAATTTAAGAAGATTGAAATCATGCTCAGTATCTTTTCCAACCACAATGCTATGAAACTAGAAATTAATTATATGAAGAAAATTGAAAATTCACTAATATATGGAGATTAAACAACATGCTACTGAACAGCCAATTGATCAAAGAAGAAATCAAAAGAGAAATGAACAAATACCTTGAGACTGAATGAAAACATACCAAAATGTATGGGATATAGTAGTTCTAAGAGGGAAGTTAATAGCAATAAATGTCTACCTCAAGAAACGGGGGGCGGGGGGGGAGAATGTCCCTAATAAACAACATGACTTTACACATGAAGGAACTAAAAAACAAACAAAGCCCCAAATTAATGGAAAGAAATAACAAAACTTAGAGCAGAAATCAATAAAATAGAGAGTAAAAAGGCAATAGAAAATATCAATGAAACCAAGATCTGGTTATTTGAAACAATAAACAAAACTGACAAATCAATTAGCTAGACTCAATAAAGAAAAAGACACAAATCAGAAATAAAAGACATGTTACAATTGATATCACAGAAATACAAAGGATCATAAGAGACTGCTGTGAACAATTGTATGCTAACATATTGGACAAGCTAGAAGAAATGGATAAATTCCTAGAAACATACAACCTACCAAGACTGAACCAATAATCAAAAACCTCCCAACAAATAAAAGTCCCCAGACAGATGGTTTCACTGGTGAATTCTACCAAACATCCAAAGAAGAATTAATACCAGTCCTTGTCATACTCTTCCAAAAAATACAAGAGATAGGAACTCTTTCAAACTCATTTTATGAAGTCAGCACGACCCTACTAAAACTAGATAAGCATGCCACAAGAGAAGAAGATTACAGGCCAGTGCCTCTGATGAACATAGATGTAAAAGTCTTCAACAAAATATTAGCTAAGTGAATTCAACAATACAGTAAAAGGATCATGCATCATGATCAAGTGGGATTTATTCTAGGGATACAAGATGGTTTTTAACATCTGCAAATTAGGCATTGTGATAAACCACATTAACAAAATGAAGGATAAAAATCATATGACCATCTCAATAGATGCAGAAAAAGGCATTTGACAAAATTCAACACCTATTTATAATAAGAACTCTCAATAGTGCAGACGGAACATTCCTCAGCATAGTAAAGGCCATATATTCAATATATGACAACCCACAGCTAACACCACACTAAACAGTGAAAAGCTGAAAGCCTTTTTTCTAAGATCAGGAAAAAGACGAGGATGCCCATTCTCACTACTTTTACTCAACATAGTTTTGGAAGTCCTAGCAAGGGTAATTAGGCAAGAAAAAGAAATAAAAGGCATCTAAATTGGAAAGGAAGAACTAGAACTGTCACTATGTGAAGATGACATGATATTATATATAGAAAACCCTAAAGATGCCATAAAAAACTTAGAACTAATAAATGAATTTAGTAAGGCTACAAAGTCAATGTACAACAACCTGTTGTATTTCTATACACTAATAATCTACCAGAAAGATAAATTTAAAAAACAATCCTATTTACAATTGTATCAAAAAGAATAAAATACTGAGGAAATAAGTTTAACCAAGGATTTGGAAGGCCTGTATACCAGTTAAAAACAAGCAAACACACACACACGCACAAACACAAATATAAACCACAAAGAATATATGAAATGCTATGTATGAAATGTCACAGATAGTAATTTACTTATGATATATATTTATTTTCTATAGCTATATCTACATTTCTGTATTCACTATATATATCTATATATTTCCTATTCTAATTACCTAAAATAAATTCTTGGAGAATCAAGTTTAAATATGTCAAGAATTCAGAAGAAAGGCTCAATATTCAAGGTTTAAAAAACAGGTTTACAAGAAAAATAAAGAAGACAGGTCTTGAGAAGTTATCTATAGCTAGACACCAGCTAAATATTTTGCTAGTCAACTACTTGATAGAGTTGCTTTGTCATCTATCAGTGGAGAAACAAAATTTTCTCCCCATCTGTGATCTTTCTCCCAAGTAGAAGGAAGGTACAGGCAGAAGTGCTGGTGTTATCAGTGGCTTGGGAGAAGAGGCCACTTTCCTTTCTAACACTTGACATTTTGGAGCAGTGGTATTGTGAATTCTCCTAAGGATAGGTCAGATCTAGAAAGATCAGATTATAGGACTGAAAAGTAGTAGTCAGTTGAATTTTAAAAGATAAGGTTCTTGGGGAGCTTCAGGTAATAAAACTCAGAATACAGTAGAGAACTGATTAAGGAGAACTAAGTTGGACCCACAGTATTAGTGGACTTGTACTTAAGTAGCCATAGTCTTTTTTGATACTTAAAAAGCTTGGAGTGTTTAATAATCAGTTATGTTGGAGATACCTTATTTATGAGTGAGAATATAGGCATAGCCATATTGATGAATATATTAGTACTCTAATAATCAATACTAAGGAATTCTTTTTAATGACTAATCTCAATGCCTTTTAGTTTTCTCTTAATCTAATTGTGTTGCTAATTCATTAAAGTCAGTCCTCACAAATTCGGAAGGAGGAAAGGTGCTTAAGGGTGTCTCATTTCCACTAAACAATAAAGGTTATGCTGACATATTTCCACAGCTGTTTGAGAATTTTGTATTTGACTATAAAGAAAAACCTTGTGCTAGGGATGTTTGGTGTTTGTTTTGTTTTTTGTTTTTTTAGGGAAGGTAGTGAGTGTTCTGTTCCTTCCTCAGAGAACTGGAATAAGAGAATTATGAGTCAGGATTAATTTTGAATAGTCTTATAGTATTTCACAATTTCTGAGTCTGTAAAAAAATATAATTAAAAAAAACATTTAAGTGATTAAGTCAAAGAGCAAATGTCATAGTGAAAACTTAAATTCTAATTATTTTTTAAAGCAGGATTTATTACTTTTTTATTACTTTTCTGATGAAAAATGAATGAATACATATTTGAGAATTGTAAACATACATACAAGGATAAAGATGAATAGTAAATGTTTCTAACAGTGAAAACCAATTAGTGTTGGATTTCTTATAGTCTTTTTTTATATTCACACAGACCTTAAAAAACTGCATTCACAGTGTATTTACTGCTTTTTTATATCCTGATTTTTCCATTTAGCATATATCATGTGAATTTTCCCAAGTCATTAAATAATAAAAGTTATTTTTTAAGGTTTTATTTGTTTATTTTTAGAGAGAGGGGAAGGGAGGAAGAAAAAGAAGGAAAGAAATCAATGTGTGTTTGCCTTTCGCTGACCCTCAACTGGGGACTTGTCCCGCAACCCAGGCATGTGCCCTGAATGGGAATCGAACCCATGACCCTTTCGTTTTCAGACCACCACTCAATCCATTGAGCCACACCAGACAGAGCTAAAAGTTATTTTTAAATAGCTGCATAACATTTCATTTTACAAATGCATTAGCATTTCTTTAGCCATTACGTATTACTTATAAAGTTTCTATATTAACAGTAATGAATATCCTTGTTTTTTTTTATTTTTATTTTTATTTTATTTTTTGGTTTTTCAATTTTTGTTGTTAATCTTTATTCTCATTTCTAATTATTTCTTTAGGCTAGATTCCTAGATGTGGCATTACTATGATAAAAGTATGAATGCTTTTAAAGTTGTTGATGACTGTTGCCCAGTTGCCCACTCCACTGCCACCCCCACACCCAGAAAGCTGCTGCAGCTGTTTCCACAGCTGTTTCAAGTGCCTGTCAGGAGGTGTTTCCTCTGACCAATTTGTATACTTGTTTAAATTTCAAAATTAATCATTCTATAATATTTTAAAACTGACAGTGTATTTTTCTTGATAATATCTGGCATGGGTAAAATACTACCATATGAAGTATCACCAAATGTTTTGCTATCTCCATCTGTTGTGCTAAGAGTGGTTTTGAGTTTTTAATTGTTTGTTTCTTCCAAAATAGTGGGGAAAAGTTTTTATGTTGCTAATTCATGGACTTTCTTTGAAATAATTACTCCATTTCTCTAAGTTTTTAAAATAATCACTTTATTTCTCTAACTTTTTACATATTTTGCTATTTTGTCATTCCAGTTCTCTGTGCCATTGTTTATGATCCTAATAATTTAGTGCTTCTGAGTTTTCACCTGTCTTTCTTAAAAGAACATTACTAACTTCTCATGAAGCCTAGTGGTAGGGATATCATTTTCACGGGGCAAAGAAGTGAGTTATTGGCAAGGGGATAAAATGTTTTACTACCTCATATAGTTTCATTGTTCTAGAGGAACCTTGGTGTGTGTGAATCTGCCTTCTAACAGAATTAAATAGCTATCTAAAAGATAATCAAACAAATGCTTTGCAATATGAATTATCCAAATACAGTAATTTAGCTGTCTAAATGTAAACCATTGCCCTTTCTTGGCCAATGTATTTCTTTCTCTGTTTGAAGACATAGGTTTGATAGCTTTACCAAGAGCTGAAGCATACTGTTCTTAAACGTGAATCCTTTTAGTTCTATATTTATTACAATCACAAGCAGTTGATCTAGAGACTTGACAGACACTCTTATTTAGATCAGATCAGCCAATTCTCTTAGAAATCAATTTTTTTCAATTACAGTTAACATTTAGTATTATTTTATATTTGTTTCAGGTATACAACATAGTGGTTAGACAATTGTATAATTTACGAAGTGATCTCCTTGATAATTCTAGTACCCACCTGGCGTCATAAATAGTTATTACAACATTATTGGCTATATTACCTATGCTGTACTTCACATCTCATAACTATTTGTAATTACCAATTTGTATTAATCCCTTTACCTCTTCATCCTGGCTCCTACCTCCCTCCCATCTGACAACCCTCAGTTGGTTTTCAGTTTCTAGGAGTCTGTTTCTGTTTTGTTTGTTCATTTATTCTGTTCTTTAGACTCCACATATAAGTGAAATCTTCTGGTATTTGTATTTGTCTCTGACTTATTTAACTTAGCATAATACCCTCTAGATAAATACATATTGTTTCAAATGGTATAATTTCATTCTTTTTTTTGTAGCTGAGTAATATTCCATTGTATATATGTACTACAACTTTATTATCCACTTGTCTATTGATGGGCACTTAGGCTGCTTCCTTCCATATCTTGGCTATTTTAAATAATACTGCAATGAGCATAGGGGGGTCATATATCTTTTTGAATCTGTGTTTTGTATTTGGATATATTCCTAGGTGAAATTGCAGGGTCATAAAGTAGTTCTATTTTTAATTTCTTGAGGACCCTCCACACTGCTTACCACAGTGGCTGTATCAATTTGCAATCTCACTTCCTTGCCAACACTTGTTGTTTATTTATTGATGATAGATATTCAGACAGGCATGAAGTGATATCTAATTGGGGTTTTAGTTTGCATCTCTCTGATTCATGGCATCGAGCATCTTTTCATGTGTCTGTTGGTGATCTGTATGTCCTCTTTGGAGATGTGTCTAGGTCAACTGCCCATTTTTAAATTGGATTATTTGGGTTTGTTGTTGTTTTGTTTTGTTTGTTTGTTTTGGTGTTGAGTTGTATGAGTTCTTTATAAATTTTGGATATTAACCCCTTATCAGATATGCGATAGGCGAATATGTTACCCCATTCAGTAGGTTGTCTTTTTATTTTGTTGAGGGTTCCCTTTGCTGTGCAAAAACTTTTTAGCTTGATACAGTCCTATTTATTTATTTTTGTTTGTTTCCCTTACCTGAAGAAATATATCAAAAAAGAAAAAAAAAATCACTGCCCTGACTGGTGTGGCTCAGTGAATTGGGCATTATCCCACAGACCAAAGGGTCGCCGGTCCAATTTCCAATCAGGGCCCACGTCTGGGCTACGGGCCAGGTCCCCAATTGGGGGTATACGAGAGGCAACCACACATTAATGTTTCTGTCCCTCTCTTTCTCCCTCCTTTCCCCTCTCTAAAAATAAATAAATAAATATTAAAAAATACATATTATAAGAGCAGTGTCAGAGAATTTACTGCCTATATTTTCTCTTAGTAGTTTTATGACCTTGAATCATATATTTAAGTTTTTAATCCATTTTGAGTTTAGTTTTCTGTATAGTGTGAGAAAGTGGTCTAGTTTTATTTATTTTTAAATTTTTGTTATTTATTGATTTTAGGGAAAAAAAGGAAGAGAGAGAGACACATTGGTTTGTTGTTCCATTATTTATGCATTTATTGGTGGCTTGTTGTTTGTGCCCTGACCATGGATCAAACCTGCAACCTTAGGATATTGAGACAATGCTCTAACCAACTGAGCTATCCCTCTAGGGCCTAGTTTTATTTTTTGCATATATCTTTCCAATTCTCCCAAGACCACTTATTGAATAGACTCTTTACCCTATTGTATATTCTTGTCTTCTTTGTCATATATTGACCATATAAACATGGGTTTATTTCTGGGCTTTCTATCTATCCCAGAGATCTTTGTGTCTGTTTTTATGCTAGTACCATGCTGATTTGATTACTGTAGATAGCCTTGTAGTATAGTTTGATATCAGGTAGCATAACACCTGCAACTTTGTTTTTTTGTTTTTTGTTTTCAAGATTGCTGTGATTATTGGGGGTCTTTTGTGGTTTCCTATGAACTTTAAAATTATTTGCTCTAGTTCTATGAAAAATGCCATTGATGGTTTCATTGAACCTATTGATTGCTTTGGGAAGTATGGACGTTTTAATGATGTTAATTCTTCCTACCCATGAGCACAGTATATGCTTTCATTTATTTATATTTTCTTCAATGTCTTATAATTTTTTGAGTAGGATTTTTACTTCCTTGGTTAAATTTATTCCTAAGTATTTTTTATGTAATTTTAAATGGGATTGCTTTCTTAACTTCTCTTTCTGATAGTTCATTATTGGTATATGAAAATGCAATTAATTTCTGAATATTAATTTTATATCCTGCAACTTGACTGAATTCATTTATTAATTCTAGTAGCTTTTGGGTAGAATCTTTAGTGTTCTCTCTATATAGTATCATGTCATTTGCAAATATTGACAATTCTACTTTTTCCTTTCCAATTTGGATGAGTTTTATTTCTTTTTTTGTCTGATTGCTGTGACTGGGACTTCCAACATACTATTGTATGTTGAATAAAGGTGGTGGAAGAGGACAACCTTGTCTTGCTTCTGATCTTAACAAGAACACTTTTAGTTATTCCCCATTGCGTATGATGTTAGCTGTGGGTTTATCATATATTTTCTTTATTATGTTGAGGTATGTTCCCTCTATTCCCACTTTGCTGAGAGTTTTTATCATAAATGGGGGCTGGATTTTATCAAATGCTTTTCTACATCTATTGATACAATCATATGATTTTTATCTATCATTTTGTTTATGTGCTGTATCATGTTAATTGATTTGAGAATATTGAACCATCCTTGTATCCCAGGAATAAATCCTGCTTGTGATGGTATACGGTCTTTTTAATATATTGTTGAATTTGGGTTGCTAATATTTTGTTGAGGATTTTTTTGCTTTTATGTTTATCAGGGATATTAGCCTATAATTTTTTTTTTTAATGTCTTTGTCTGGTTTTGGAATCAGAGTAGTGCTGGCCTTGTAAAATGAGCTTGGGAGCCCTCTCTCCTATGGAAATTTTTAGAATAGTTTGAGAAGGTTTTTGTGTTAATTCTTCTTTGAATGTTTGGTAAAATTAATCTGTGAAGCCATCTGATATAGGACTTTTATGTGTTGGAAATTTTCTGATTACTAATTTGATTTTGTTGGTAGTAACCTGTCTGTTCAAACTATCTGTTCCTTGATTCAGTTTTGGAATATTATATGTTTCCAGGAATTTATCCATTTTTTCCAGATTGTCCAATTTGTTGGCATACAATTGTTAGTAGTATTTTTTTATAATCCTTTGTTATTTCTGTGGTGTCAGTCGTAACTTCTCTTCTTTCATTTCTGATTTTATTTATTTGGGTCCTCTCTATTTTTTTCCTTGAAGAGTCCAGTTAAAGTTTTTCCAATCTTGTATAGCTTTTCAAAGAACCAGGCCTTGTTGGTTTCATTGATTTTTTTTTTTTTTTGACTCTTTATTTCCACTCTGATATTTATTATTTCCTTCTTTCTACTCACATTGGGCTTTTTTTTGTTGTTGTTGTTCTTTTTCTATTCCCTTCAAGTATGAGGTTAGATTGTTTATTTGGGATTTTTCTTGTTTCTTGAGGTAGGCTTGTATTGCTATGAATTTTCCACTTAGGACTGCTTTCGCTGTGTCCCATAGGCTTTGGGTCATTTTGTTTTCATTTTCATTTTTCTCAAGGTATCATTTGATTTACTCCTTGATTTTATTGTTTAGTAGCATGTTTTTCAGTTTTCTTCTTGTAATTGATTTTTAGTTTTATATCATTGTGGGCAGAGAAAATGCCTGATATGATTTCAGTCTTCTTAAAGTTTTTGAGACTTGTTCTGTGGCCTAATGTGTCCTATCTTGGAAAATGTTCCATGTGCACTTCAAAAGAATGTATATTCTATTGCTTTGGGGTGAAATGCTCTGATAATATCAAATCCATCCTGTCTCATGTGTCACTTAAGGCCACTTGTTTGTTGATTTTCTGTTTGGAAGATCTATCCATTGATTTTAATGGGGCATTAAATTCCCCTACTATGACTGTATTACTGTCTATCTCTCCCGTTATGTCCATCAATATTTGCCGCTATGTTAGGTTCATAAATGTTTTCAAGGGTTACATCTTCTTGTTGTATCGATCCCTTTGTCATTATGTAATGTCCTTCTTTTTCTCTTATTATAGCGTCTGTATTGAAGTCTCTTTTGTCTGATATAAGTATTGCTACCTCAGCTTTTTTTTTTTTTTTCATTTTCATTTTCATTCCTTTAATTTCAGTCTGTGTGTCTTTTAATCTGATGTGGGTCTCTTGTAGACAGCATATGTATTGGTCTTGTTTTCTTATCCATTCAGCTAATTTATGTCTTTCTATGAAAGCACCTAATCCTTTAAAGTATTTATTGTTATGTGTGTAAAATATGAACAATTTTATTCATATTTATATTTCTTTATTTCTCTTCTTTTTCTTAAAAAAAGTCCCTTTAATATTTCTTGTAATAACTGGTTTGGTGATGATGAACTCCTTTAGATTTTTCTTGTCTGGGATCAGTACTGCAGTTTGTAATTCAGCTCTTAGTGCACTGTGCATATTAATGGCTTTATACATGTAAAATCACAAATAGTTTTACTTTCTTCGTAGTCCTGAAGAAAATTAACAAGTGAAAACTGAATAGAAATAAATTTTATGAAATGGACCTTACCTCAGGAATATATTTCCAGGATAGATGTTTGGAAAGACAATATATGAAAATTAAAATACTGTAGGTTTTGACACAAGAAAAGAAATACAATTTTAAAATAATGTTTGCATTTGAGTATATTGAATGCTTTAGTCACAAAGTTGTGTTTCCTGAGAGAACCTTTAATTCTATTTTCTTTGTTTCTTTGTTGTACTGTAGCTCGTATCTGGGGCTCTCTGGGGCTCTAAAGGCACATTTTCTTTTTTATAGATAGGACACGTGGGAAGCAGTGTTTGCTACCCTTGGAGAGTAGCAGCAGGTATCTGTAATTTTTCAGCCTTTCATAAACACCTATTGTGACTTATTCATTCTTGTATCTTTTCTCTCTAAATTTAATAAAATTAGAAATATTACTAGTCTTTTGATTGTTTGTTTTCCCAGATAGCTTCTTCTGGCTTCTATTTATGCTAACATTAAAGTTTTGACCTTGAAGATTTCTAACTTCTTACTTTTGTAAATACCAAGGATTCAGAATAAGCATTGTCAAGTTTCGGTTATCCACAGGGCATGTATTACCAGTCTTTTACCATTTGAAAATTACTTTAAAAATCAAACACATCATTATGTTAAGGAAGGCATGTGTGTACTTGAATCAAACAGGCCAAACTCATAGTGTGAACTCCCCAATATTGTCTTTACATCATCAGAGTAAACATTTTTGGACACATACTATGTGTCAGATATTTTGCCAAGTACTTTAGGTGGGTTATCCTTTTAAAAATTTATTCTTTTATTATTGAGTTATAGTTGACATGTAACATTATCTTAATTTCAGATGTACAACATAATGACCTGATGTTTGTATATATACTGCAAATGATCACCACAATAAGTCTAGTTAATAGTTAACGTCCATCATCATACAGGATTAGTTTTGATTCAATCAGAGAATGACAGTGAAATGACTTATCTTTTAAACGTCACAACAACCAAATAGGATAATATCATTAACCACAAAAAGGAAACAGGATGAAAGAGGTTAAGTTACTCGCCCAAGGTAACACAGATAATAGGTTCTGGAGCCAAACTTGGGAAACTGGTAAGTCTGCTCCAGGGCTCCTGATCTAGCACACTAGATGCATAGTCTATTTGCAGTGCTCTCTTTTCATCAGTGAGTAAGAGAGTTCTTGCTTTTTTCTTCTCAAATCATTGAGAGGACCCGACTTTGAACTGGAAATACAAAGGGATCCAAAAATAAAGAAACATTTTAAAAAGCATAGAGAATAAGGCAGCAGAACACCATTTCCTATCTTTGGTATCCTTCAAGTATTTGGCACTAGTTAGCATAAAAAAGACAGAAAAGAGTTCATATTTTGTAAACAGTCTTTCATGTTTGCCATTTAAGATGTGACTAAAATTTTAAAAAATTATATCCCCTGGATATTGTACATCTTGTTACTATTTCTCTTTCCTTGTGTAGAGCCCTGGTTTTGTGTCTTTGGTCCCCTGGGAATTTTGCGGTGTTACCGTAGTGGCTGCCTTAGCAGTCCCAGTCACTTTCCATCCCTGTCCTCAACCAGAGCAGCTCTGAATTTATTTGTAATATATAGTGGGTGTCCCCATAAGATTTTTTTAAATAGTATTCTGTAGGTTAAAAAATAGTTTGAACATTATTGATGTTGGAAAATGGAGAGTTAAGATTTAAATGTACTTCCAAATCTATATAAAAATAGGCTTCAGACTAAATATTATTATTTACGACTTTTTTGCCTTACCCTCACCTGAGAACATGTAGATTTTAGAGAGAGGGGAAGGAAGGAAAAGGGGGAGGAGAGAAAAATCGATGTGAGAGAGAAACATTGATTGGTGGCTTCTTGCATGCAACCTTGACCAGGGACCGAACCCCACAATTCAGGCATGTGCCCTGACTGGGAATCGAACCCACAACCCAACTGAACCATACTGGCCAAGGCAAGTTAATATAATTTATGTTGTTGGATTTACAAGTTTTCGTAGTAATATGGATTGGGTTGGGGTAAAACCATGTGTTTTGCAAAATCTAGGGCCTGGGTCACTTTTAGCAACTTAATCTTGAGAAATCACATCTGTCAGGTGCCAGTCTCTCCCCTAAATTTTCACACTGCTGCTGACTGCCGTGCATCAATTTTATTCCCACCCATGTTTCTCCAGCAGTTCCTCCTGGCATAACAGAAAAAGAGCTTTCCTCAAGACTCCCAGAGAGCACAAAAGGAAGATTGGCAATGAATTTGGAAATACATATTTAATTGTTTTTTTCCTTGTAGAATTCAGGTTTGGGCTTGGTTTCCAAGAAACAAATCATTTTTAAAACAAAATTCTGCTTCCTACTTGACCAGGAGAATTATTAACTTGGGTATTATTTAGTGTGGTCTCTCTAAATCCTTTAAAATACAAGGTGGTTTTAAAGACATTGGATCATATCTTCAAATAGAATTTGGTGAGGCCAGAGTATTCTGTGAGTGTTTAATAAAGATAGTTCTAAAAAATAAAACTCATAAATTTAAGTTCCACAAACCCAGGAAGCCACTTGGCCTAGGTTTTGGGGCTAAACATAGCACAAGAGAGGTCAGAAGCTTTCTCATCATGATATTTGTACAACAGAGCAGGCAACTGTGTGGGATTTTTTTTCCTCCTTTAATTTTGCTATTTATATTTGCCTGCTCTGGTTTTCCACAGACTCTTAAGTGATCTATTTCAGCTACATCTCTAATTTTTTAGTATCCTTAGCATAAGGCTTCTTCTGAGTGAACTTAATCTAGTCCCAAGGTCTTTCAGATGAATCCAGTAAATATTTATTAGGTATTTACTGTGTTCCAAATCCATGTGATAGTGTACATGGTCCTTGCCTCCAAGGAAGTCACAGTGTGCCGGGGAGGATGACACAGAGGCAGGTACTTAGCATGCCATGTAGTGCAGGCAGTAGTAGAGATGGACCTAAAAGGACGTGGGGACCCTGACAAGGGACTTCTAAACCCTTCTCCCTGGGGAAGGGAAGGCTTCCTGAGGGAAGGGCTTATAGATCAGTCTTAACTAAAGGATAAGTTGGCACAAGCCAAGACAAGAGGTGGGGACACCAATACAAGTGGAGAGTGAGGCCCCGGCCCTTCGATTGAGAAGGAACCTCATGTGTTCTGTCCTATTAAGGATCTGAGACTGTGGTAGATGTGTAATAGGGAGCCGTGAAGACATAAATTATTCTTGGGACTGACATGGTCTGACTGGCATTTTATGAGACTAGTTTTGGCAGCTGAATGATTAGAGGATGGGATCAAGAAGAGACAGAAGTGCAGGTTGAAAGACCAGTTGTCCAAGCGAAAGGTGTTATTGAGCCAAAGCAGAGGAAGGAGATGAGAGCACACATTTGAGAGATAATTTAGGAAGCAAAAGCAGTAGGACTGTGGCTACCTGGATGTTGAGGGGTGTTCAGTGCTATGAAAGAAGAATTGAGGTTGACACCCCAGGATGCCAATAACCTCAGTAACTGGATGATGTGGGAGGGTGGAGAGGGCGAGCAGATTTAGGGATAAGGTGAGAATTTTTTTCTATATAAGCACTTATTCTAAGGAATATACTTAAATTTTAGAAGGGACCAAAAATAAAAAGCAGTTTTATGATACGAGTTGCAGCAGCACTCAATGGGAGGTTTCAGTTTTTGCTGTCAAACACTTGTGAATTAGCTCAGCCATGAAGCTTGAACAAACGTCTTGGTTTCCCTCAGCGGCTGTCTCACTTTTCTAAAAGCTACTTTGGCATTTAGATCAGTTTTGCAGTCATTTTTAAATACAGATTTTTCTATTCTCTCATGCTTCATAGTCTGTATACCTTTTCTCTGATCTCTAGTACTTAACATTTGCATCTTTCCCCTGCCAATAACTGCCGCCACCCCCACCCCCTTTTTTTTCCTGGAAATACCCAGCTACCAACCAAAAAACCCAGCCACCTGGTCTTTTCTAAATAATTTTTAGCCATGATGCTACAACATGAGTCATAACAAACTCACTTAGAAGCCCCTTTTAGCTGGTGAAACCATCATTGGTCATTTGTATTTTAGTGCACTAGTATGGATTCAGTTATAGTAAGATACTCATGATCATATTCAAGGTACTATAAACACACATAGAGACACATATATGTATGTATGGACACAAACAACTCCAGTCTTTTAAGACAAAATACCTTAGTGCCATCCTCAATTTCTCTCTTTCATTCCTCCCATTCAGTATATCTAGGAACCTTGCTACATCTACCTGCAAAATGTATCCCAAGTCCCTCCACTTCTCCCCATTTCCTGGTCCACCCCACCATCATTTCACTACTGGATTTCTGTAAACATGTGCCACAATGGCAGGGATCTTTGTCAGTTTTATTTATTAATGTATCACGGAAACTAGAACAGGGCCTACATAGTAGACTCAGTTAATATTTATGGAATAAATCAATCAAATGAACAAATTCATCAGTCAATGTTATCTTGCTAGACACATTTAGAAGGCTGATTTCATATTAAGGGAACCAAAAATTACTTGGGGCAGATTTTTGTTTGTTTGTTTGTTTTATTGCAGTTATGTAGTAACTTGGGTATATTTGACTTTTAAAAATTAGTACTTTATTTCCATAGATGTTATGGCTTATTCATAGTCAATTAAAATTAGTTTTGAAATGTTGCCATTAGTGGTTTCCCCAAAATGGCCATAACTTTGAAAGGATACATTAGGGATAAAAATGCAATTCTTAAATGATTTTTCAACTAGGACCACACCCCGCAAAAGTAACAGAACCAAGAAAGCTCAGTATTGGCCTACTCTACCCTTTCAATGAGAACTTTTTAAGAAATTCTGATAACTGAATCTAAAGAAATTATATGAAGAATAATAGGGAAAGATATTCTACTTTACTTTTTTCCTTAATATTAATCTTGCTAGAAAGGAAGACTGCAAGGAATTAAATGGACTTACTTTTTCCTAAATTATAAATATTAATTGCTACATGGTTTGAATTTTTTTTTTTTTTTTTTGATAACTGCCTGTATTTCTCTTTGTGCTAGAAAATTTAGCATTTTGCTCTACTTGCCTCCATAGAGTATCATGTGGAAGTTTCAGGTGTTTTTAGTGTGTATGGAACCCACACTGCCCTTGTCATTCCCTATCTGTGGGAATATTTAGTTCTTACTGATTTCTCTAATACTACTGAAACTTTTCTATTGCCAGGGAAAGATAGCCTCCCTTCCCTACTCTCCCATACCCACTCCAGCATTGGTTTCCACATCTGGGCTGATCTGAGAGGTTTTTTTTTCTTCTTCCCTAAGCCCATAATGGTAGGCCTTAAGTCATAACTGCAAGTCTAGTTCGAAAAATAGGACTGTGGCTTTCAGGTTGAGGTTTCTATTTTCTGTTCTGATTCTGGATTTTTTTATGCTGCCCCTAACCTCTGAAACCTGAGCAGTATATGCAAATCCATTTCTCCAGCTAAAGTAAATTTTCTAGATTTTTCGGAAATAATGGAATCATTAAGAGCCCAGAAAAGATTTGAGAACAACAGGAATTATAATGTTTACATGTTTGTAGCAATCTTTATCTGTGTCCAAGCTAAGATATATAGTTTATATATATTAAAATAATAGATATGTTAGTCAAATAATATTAAGAGCGAGGCTGGCCTCCTAAGTTACCAGGAGGTGTGTTCTGAAGTCATACAAATTGGGAAACTACTGTTTAATACAAAAGAACCTACAGCAAAGAAAATTGTTCTGTTTAACCAGACATTTACCAAATTTATTTCAAAAGAGAACCCTCTTTTCATATAAGAAAACTTTTCAACATGCTTTGAAAATATTGGTGGAAAGAAAGCAGGCACTTCAGTTGTTCTCGTCCTGGCTCTGGCATTAATCAACATTTTCATTCATTCAGCAGACATGTATGGGGTAGCTACTTTCTGCCACATACTGTTTTGAGATGCTGGTGATATATACAGGGAACAAACCAGCTACAAGCCTCTGTCTTTCCAAGGATTATATTATAGTCAAGGGAGAAAGATAATAAACAAAACTTGTAAATAGTACAAGTACTGAGCACTTTAGACAAACATGGAGCAGGGTTAGGGGGTCAGGAGTACAGGAGTTGCAAATTTAAATAGAGGCATAACCTTGAACAAGTCACTCTGTTCCTTTTCTATAAAATTACAGAATTCAACTAGATGATCTCAAAGGCCCTGTTAACACTATGGATCTCCTTTAAAGACCAAGCATTGTCATATCAAGCATGGTACTGCTGGGTCATGAGTGCGTCTTATTGAGTGTTTACAATCACCTTAGCATAAAAGGTTGGATATTAAACTCATAGAATTACTATCCAAGAAAAGCTTCTGTAAGTTTAAATCATTTGTAATAGCCACAAAAGAATAAAGCACTTATTTTAAACAAATGTAAAAAAAAACCCACAAAACCCTGATGATCTTATAGCTTTATTGTGTTACCTCAATCCAATATTGAGTATAAAGTATTTAACTCAAGCATAAGAAACCTCTGCAGCAAAGGTACCAATGGCTTTTAAGCAGATGTTAGCACACCTTTGTGAGAAATCTGTAGCAGTATGCACATTGCATTTCTGCCCCACATCCTTATGTAAAGAGGAGATCCTTGACTTGATGTTGAAATGACCTTTCAGACAGTATGGCATTGCCACATGCCTGAGCTTGTATCTTAGAATAATTAAAAGCTTTGACTTACAAATCTGGGTATACAGTGTTTATGTTAATTATAAATGTCTGAAAGTTTCCTGAAACAACTTTTTCATAGCTTTTTATCAAAGACAGACGAGTTTGGGAGGAAGGTTGTGGATTGCAGTCCTCAATCTTTGACTTTCAATCTTTCATTTTGGGAATAAATTTTAAAATCTACTTTTCTAGTTACTCTGAACATGATGGTGTATTTTTATATTCTTTATCTTAAGTAAGAAGCTGTTTGGAATCATAGTCTTTGATACTTTTGAAATATTTCATTCTTAAGGCATTTAGTTAAAAATTTCAAGTAGACCATGGGTCCCTAAATATAAAAGTATTCCCACTGATCTATAGAAAAAGCTTAAAATACTGTAATTAAAATTAAGAAGTTCCTGTCACACAAAGGCATACTCTTCCAAGATTGCTTCTAAATCAGACTGCAGAATTTCTTTTCCCATAGTGGCTAGCCCAGTCCCCGGAAGCTGACCCTAGGCCTGCCAACAATAGTCATTTCATTTTTACCTTCCTTTCATTCTTCATAAATTTAGTGGCTGGTTTATAAGAAAATGCCTTGTAACCATTCTGGATGAAAGGGCTGACTCCTATTCTGCTATCTAGACAAGCTATGGAATAGGCTCCTATATGTCAGAAAGATGAGTGATGAGTATTCACAAGTTTCGCTTATGTCTAGTATCTGAAATGACTCACTTATCACCCTTGATTAGACAAGGTCTCAGATCCACCTTAGCTGGGACCTTCAAGGGTCCCACATGGTCTAGGCCATTCAGAGGTCCCCATGGTTTATTTCTGAAGCCTCCTTTCCCTCCACCCCACCCCATGCCTGCTCTAATTGTCAGGTACAACCTGCTCTTTCCCCAAGTCAGTCTCTTGCGGTACTGCCCATGGGGTGAAATTGTTATACAAACTTACCAGCTATCAGTGTAAGGGTTCCTTTGTACATCTATTTTGTTCTTAAGAGTATAGTTAGATATTGATACAAATAAAATTTGTAGCTAATTTGTACCATCTTCAGGAAATTAGGTATACTACCTCTATAGACCATGTAATTTAAGTTTTTGAAATTTTAAAAATATGAAGATCACTTGGTGACATCTTTTCCAGGAAAAGCCTGAGATTAAGTCAGTCTATACCATCTGCATTGCTGCTGCTCTGAAAACCACTGAGGAAAGTGATATAGAAGCATTTTCCCTCATCATTCCTTAACTTCCAACACCCACCCCACTTCCACATCTGGAAAAAATACTATGATATGGGTCCCAAAATGAATATGATTTGTCCTGATGCCTTCCCCTGGCTCCATCCACAACCCTACTCATATGCACATGCCCACAAAGTGAGACAGTGAGTAGGAGAGATTGTTGAGAACTTCGCTCTCGTTCTCCATCATACCATCTCTCTCCCACAGAACTGAGGACAAAGATTGCTTGTCACTGATAGTTAGCAGCCTGAGAACTTTAACATGGGTAGTATGTGTAAGGATAAGGAGGAATGGTAAGGATTACAAGCATTCTCCACATAAGTGTTACCGTTTTGTTGTTGTTTGTTTGTTTGTTTTTAGTTAAAACTATACTAGTTATTTTTAAATTATTATTGCCAATGAGGCTTTTTGAACTTACTAGGGGAACAGAATTTTCAGAGACTATCACTACAAAGATTCATTTTCTTTATCCTGAAGTTTTCCTTTCTCATGTTGAGAGTTTGTTCATATTAAATTGGTATCTTTTTGAGACTATATATATCTATATGTATAGAAAAAGAGAAAGAAGACATTCCAAAAGAAGTACTTTTCTTTAACTTTTACAACATTTGTTTATTGTTGGCTTAATAGTGTTTAGGAGAGATTGCAGAAATTAATTTGTAGTAGGTACTTCTCTCAATGGCTAACTATTGCCAATATGGCTCAGACTTTTCTGTGTCTTGTAATTGGAAGTTAAAAATCTGGATTAAGTGTTTCAGATAAGTGGCTCTGTTTGAAATAAAATGGGTACTGTACTTTTATTTCTCTAAATATACCATTTCCCTCTCTGCTTCTTTATTAATTTTCAGAAGTCAGTGAAATCAGAATTCTCTGACTTCTCTTCTAAGGGACTAACTTAGTTGTTTTTCCCATCCTTACTTTCTCAGCCTCAGCCCAGCTGACACTTTAGACTGGGTGATTCTTTGCTGTGGGGGGGTGTCCTGATGTGTATTTAGAGATTGAATAAATTAAGACTTGTTCACAAAGTTCCCACATTTTAGAACTAGGAGAAGTAAGAGTAACTTTAGGGCCCCCCCATAAGATATAATTTATAGAGTAAATAATAAATGTAGAAATTTGTTACTCTAGAAATGGGAAGTGATTTGAAATAGTCAAAGATAGTTTTAATTTATGAATGATGGAGTCTCTGTGGAGTACTATCTTAATATTCAACATCTTTGGTGAAATTTGGTCTTTCAAGCTCTACGTGATTCTTCTGAATCTCATTTGAAAAGATGTTTTCCTTTGACTTCTTATTTATTCTCTTAACAAATATTTATCGTATGTCTACTACATGCCATACACTGCAAATTGTCTCCTTTCTGACCTTTCTTTACTTTTTTAGGGATGGAGTATAGGTTGGAATTGTTGGCTCCAACTACTTTTCTGAAGGTCAATCATTGGGAGTCGGAGTTGCAAGATGTCCCGTAGGGCCAAGCAGAGATCATACATGCTTATGCTTACTAGCACATGCACACACATACACACAGCAGCAGCCAGTAAACTCTGAGTCTTAATCTTCCAACCAAGGGAAGGACAGATTTGGGGGAGAAGAATGAGAATTAGAAAACACTTTCCCCTCGCTACTTGTCTACTAAATTACTAAGACTGTGTGTATTTGGGAGCTGGAGAGCAGGATGTCATATTTTACATTCGTGCCAACGAATCCTTATTGTAATTATCACAGCGGTGGCCCCTGCAGACCCAAGGGAGGAAAGATCTCAGCAGCTGGAAAGGGTGGAGCAGTTGAAAGACAGTGAGAAGGTTCTAGTTCATTTATCCACAGATGTTTCTGAGCTTCTACCATGTGCCAGGAATATGTGCCCAGTGCAGGGGCTCATTCATCTAGAGGAACACCGTCCCTTCACTGATGGGGTTTCCCATCTAGTAGAGAAACCAGACTTTGAGCAAGAACGTAGAAAGCATGCACCTGTTTCACAGTGTTCCCTGGGGCTCAGCCTTGAAGGGCCCTGCAGAATCATTTCTTAGGCTGCTGACCCTGTTCTATAATCATTTCAGTGTGATTATAATTATAGCATTCACGTTATGCTGCTAGTTATTCTTAAAAAATATTACTCCAAGTAGCAAGATTTAAATTAAATGTGCACATAATAAGGGAGCAAAAGATTGGAATATGCACTCTATCTTAGATAGCATTTAAATATCTGGAAGCTATTCAGCAGGGGATCATCAGCCAGACAGACCCTGTGTAGCTCAAAAGAGGATAAACTTTTTGACCAATTCACTAATAAGTCTTTAATGTGAATTGTAATCATTTACTCATTTGTAATGAAGAGGGCTCCCCTCATAAGCTAATCACTGAGTAGAAGTGATGACTGGTACTTAAGGGGAGAAAGTGGACATGAGAATGTGGTGAGTTATAGACATGATTGCCAGATTTCTTGGATGATTTGGTAACTTGAATGCTATAAATTTAAATGCACAATAGGGCTTGGATATAAAATAGATGTTACTTGAAAAGCAGTAAGTCAGTCATTAGATCATTTTATGAAAAAGTTATAATTTGAGGTGTTTTTTTCTTTTTCTCTCCCTTTAGCTTGTCAAAATTCCCAAAAATGATCCTGTCAATGAAATGCATAAATTTAACTTCTATTTGTCAAATGTGGGTAAAGACAACCCTCAGGGTAGCTTTGACTGCATCCAGCAGAGGTTCTCCAGGTAAGTACATTTCAAGATATACTAAGGGAAAATAATTTTTTCTTTGATGGGTTTTTAAAAATTAAACAATAAAATACCTAGTAGTCATTTATAAATATTTACTGAGTTGAATAGCAAAGCTATTTATTTATTTGAGAAATATTAAGCACCTTTTTTGTGTTAGAAATTATATTTATCACTGGAATACAATCACAAAATTTTTAACATTCTTGCTCTTGAGGGATTTTTAAAGTACAGATTTTTTTTATACTTATAACACATAGTTCATTTTCATTAAAGACAAATTTGGGGGCTTTAAAACAGTTTTTATTCACTGCATTTAAATAAGAGTACAGTACACCCAAGGCTAGAATTCAAGGGTATAGGAGGGGAAAAGAGCCCATCTATATTGTATATTCCCTTTCTTCTTTCATGTGCAAACCTTGTTTTAAAGTAGATTTTTAAAATTTTTTATTCTGTAACAAAATGGAAATAAGAAATTAACCCCAGTATCGCAGTCATTTCTGATTTTTTTTTTTTTAAGGAGAAAGACCAGAATACATACCCACAGCCTAGGGTATCATGGAACTCTTATCTACTTAGATTCTCTGTAAACAATACACTACTTGTTTCATTCTTCTTTGCTGTGGTTGTCTCTTATTAAAGAATGGGCCCCTTGAGTGGGTGGAGTTTGTTCTGCCTGTGGATAAGAACCAGGCCTTAGAACCCCCAACCTCCTGGGAGAGGCTGATATTGGCCCACAGTGCCCTGGGCCATCCATGGCTATCGCTAGTCTGTGCTGGACTTGAAACGGTGTAAGTGCTTTGTGTTTCAAGTGAGCTCAGTAGGCAGAGATATAAAATAAGACATCACTGAAAAAGTTCTAACTCTCTCATTTAAGATGACTAACTTTTAATCTGCCTTTTCACCTGAGTGTATTAATTTTGCTTTTTAAAAGTTGCCTGCCTTTGAATTTATATTTCTGGTATAAACTGCATATGTTATAGATTATATAGACCTTTCTGCAGTGTTCACTGTGATAGCTACTGGCCACATGTGGCTATTTACATCTCAATTGATAAAAATGAAATAAAATTAAAAATTCAGTTCTTCACTCAGACTAATCACACATTATAGGCTCTATAGCCATATGTCTAGTTGACAGCACAGACATTCATTTTCACCATTGCAGAAAGTTCTATGGGACAGTATTGCAATCAATTATAGAATTACCAAATGTAAGGCTCCTAGGTAGTTGTGTGGTTCAACCCCATTTTTTCACAGGTGACTTACCCACAGTTACATAGCTGGTTAGTTAGTGACTGGGCTGAATGAGAACTGAGTTCTCCTCACTTTCAGTCCAGCATTCATTACATACCACAGGGCACACTGACTTCTAATTGTGGCGCATTCACCTGGAATGCTTGTCTTTAGAGAATTATTTTTTTATAATGGTATCTTTTTGACATCAAACTTAACAGCGTCCCATTAGGAATTTTAAAGAACTTAATCCCCTCTTCAAAGTCATCATATCAATCAGAGGTAGTATCGTTTCTCCCTTACACCACAAATAATACCCTGTGTATTTATTTCTACCTTGCATGTTTGGAGTACTTAAGGTCACTTAAAAACAAAACAAAACACTATACATGATGCAGCAAGATAAAAGGAATAATTATTGTCAAAAAATTGGGGCAAATGCAGTAGCATGATCCAAGTGTGCTTTATAAAAGGTATGATCCAAGGTGCTTTATAAAATGGGGTGATATGGGAATTGAAATTTGCCACTGAAGAACAAAAGCTCTCCAACTTTCAGTGCTCAGCCTGACAAGCAAACCTTCTTATAATCTGTATCCACCTATTCTATTCGATTGAATTTTATTTTTCCCATGGATCCTGTCTTTCATGCAATTGTGCAAGCTCTTCCTCAAAGGCAGGTGCTTTCTTATGCCCTTTTTCCAGTCTTACAATGCTGGGTGAGCTCATGTTAATTGTCCAATGAATAGATATTCAAAAATTACATATTAACTAGTCTCCTTTCGTATCTTTCTTTTTAACTCCCCTTAAGCTTCACTTTTCTTTTATATAAAATGGAGGAAATACCACAGTCAAAATTACTTTTGAAAAGTTCCTTAAATCTGCCAATTCACAGACCTAGTGAAACTACGTAGATTGGGGCACACAGCCCTGTACAGTAATGCACATTCAAGTGTAGGAGACAGTGAGCTAGGACAGAGAAAGACTGTAAGAATGGGTATACATGTCCGTCAATGTATTTAAACTTTTAAGGTAACTCAGTTGAAAAGGGATGAATGCAGATGTCTAGGGAATACCTTCTTGCCTGCAGGGTTTAACTGTTCAGTTTTCATGTAAAGATGTGTTTCTTGATCTTGAATTGTGTAAACTATAACTTCATCGTGACTGGCAACAGGTTCAGCTTATTCTCACTATGTAAATTACCTAGTAAATGAACTGATTTTTAAAAAAATAATAGTATACGTACACACAGTTATTAGCAATATACAAAAATTTTATCAATCCTTATTTCTTAAAATCATAGCAAGACTATTTCCAATTAGTTTGGAAATAGAGTATCAGAGCTGTAGTGGCATTTTCATTATTTTTATACTCTAATCTGTTTTAAGGCCATGGTAATTTCTTTTTCAAATATCAGTATAACTTACTATGATCCCCTAATATTAGTATAATACTTTGAAACAGCCATTTTCTGGACCAATGTTAATATGCATGATTGTTTAAATAAAAGGTTTTTTCTTTAATACTCCTGCCAAAATCTCTTGTCCAGTATTTTCAAGAATCTTTGCTATATAAATAGGTCATCTTATATAGAGATTTAACAAAGTGGTAAATATAAATTATACAAATGTTTACGATCTTTGGGCTAATAAAGTAAGCTTTAATATATGGCAGTATTTGAGCTTTATCTTATTAAAAATAAAAAGAATTGTGGTATGTATGTTTCATCTAGTCAGTTGTAAAACATGCATATTATGGTTCCACGAAAAGTAAACTTAATATTTCTCATATCAGTGGCAGCTAATTCTTAAAAATAGTTGACTATTAAATGAAAGAACTATAGTGCCCATCAGGATTCTGGTATTCATTCTCAATGTTGATTTTTTTCAAAATTTCGTGGATTTGGTCTCTAAGAGCTCACTTCACACATTCTCTTCACAATGTGTTGGTGGGGGGGAGGTGACGTGAAGAGGAGAAACTAAAATATTTTAGATCTTTGCATTTAGAAATTACTAATATTAGTTATTTTAGGATTTCAAAGTTATTTGGGTTGCTGATTTTAGGATTGTATAATTCTCGCTTGCACTTTATTGTGCAAAATGAGGGGCATCTTTATTAAAGCCATGGTCTTACTTGACAGCTCTGGAGCCTCCCAGCTCAATTGCCTGGGATTTATACAAGATAAAATTACAGTGTGTGCAACAAATGACTCCTATCAGATGACACGAGAAAGAATGACCCAGGCAGAGGAGGAATCCCGCAACCGCAGCACAAAAGTTATCAAACCCGGTGGACCATATGTAGGTTTGTATTGATATCCTTCTTCTTCTTGCTAATTCATTGGAATAATTCAAGATCATTGTAGGTAAATACCGGTAATATTAACTCCATAAAAACACAGAAATTTATTTTCAGAATATTTTGGATAACATAATCAAAAGTCATGTGTTCTCTTCAGACTGCTGGTTAATTGAAGAACAGATTTAAAGCTTTAATTTTTTTCATGAACCTGAATCCTGTATTGACTATTTATTATTATTTTACAATACTGGGATCTGGTCAAGTTATTTTACTATGTGGGATTGTAAGAATGGTTCCATTGTGTTTTCTTTGCCATTGGATGAGTGATTTCAATGACGGATGGTATGGTTTTTGTTTTGTACTTTGGTCGGGTTAATCTTACAAAAAAAAAATCTATTAGTAGGATTTATGAGTTGATAACCTTATTGTTGCAGGTTTTGTTTTTTTTTTTGCAGTTTTTACTTACATTTTAAGATGATCTTTGCACAACAGTGAATTTTTATTACAGAAATATAAAATGTGCTTATAGCAAGCATTAGAGCGATGCCTCCTTTGTACCTTAACACATTGTGTACGGGTGGCGAGAATTCTCGTCGTTTCTAAAAGGCATTTGAATACCCCGGTATACAACATGTTGATTGTGATGTCATTTATGGATTCTAATCCTCATCCATTAATTAAAAGCCTGCCCCACTTCCATTATATTTATCTTCAGCTCTCTCAAATATTCATCAGATTGAAGGGAAGGAAGACCAGACCAGCAAGATGAGTCTCTCCTTTATGAGCCATGACCCTAACAATTTTAAAGAGTTCATCCACAGTGACTATTAACAGTAATAAAGGGAATTATCAAGAGTGAGAATGAGTTCTTTGAGGCCTTAGTTTAGTAACACAAGTCACTGAATAATAAATGATGAAAAGATATTAGTTTGGAAATATGAATGCTTACAAAAATAGTCTCTTGAGGAACCAAATCCCTTAATATTATTTTCTCGTGGGTTGGTAGTATTCTGCTTCTGCATTTTCCCTTGCTGACCCCACTACAATACATTCGACTTTGAGAAGCTCCACTAGTGTCCTTAATAAATATTTCTTTGGAACACAGCCAGTGCTCCTGGGATCTGGTGCTTAGCTTAGATACATTTAGTTTGGTTTCACAACAATTCATGACTCCCCCAGGTATCTGTACCCATGGGGCCCAGTTCCCTGCCCAGTGAGTTACCAACATTGAGACTTTTCACCTTCCCTTTCCTGCTGAGTGAGGTAGCAGCTTCCATCCTCCTTTCTTTCTCCTTTATCCTCACAAGTAACTTAATTAACTTCTGTGCTAGTAGGCTGAATCTCAAATTATTTGTAAAATGCACAAGATCTGTTGCACTTCAGTTTAAGTACAAACTATGAATTTGCTGTCCCTGTTGCTTTGAAAATAGTCCAATAGCACCGTTTTAGAAATAGCAAGGCAAATTGGTGTTTGACAAAGAAACAGAAGATTCAAGCCATCAAAATGTTTTTTTCTCCCAATATAACTAGCTGAAAACCCCTCTCTTGATTATTCCAAAGCGTGAAAATCAGTGATGATTACTGTACTTTTCCACTGACTGATCCTTGGGTGTCCCCTATGTCCCTGTGTTTTTGTTTGTTTTGGTAGGGTCAGGCACAGTTCATTTGCAGCTTGCACAACAGGCGTTTCAATACCCAGAATCCCATAGACCATATACTTCCTAATGGTATGGGAATTTTAGGGTTTCTTAGAGGCACTACAAATAATTGCTGTACATTTTGGGGAGTGACCCACATAAAATTTGAGGTTATCTAAGTCTTAATCTGAACCTAATTACATCTGTACCATTCTAAGAAAAACCCCTGCACTGACCTCTGCCAACCCAAGTCCTCTGTGTAGTCTTTCCCTCTATGCTGTGGCCTCGGTGCCCCAGCCACTCACCATCACCGCACAGTGTTTTTTTTTTTTTTTTTTTTCTGGTCTTAAATCTTGTCATTAACCTCTTCAGCCTTTTATTCGCTAGGTCAAATAACCCCAGCTCCTTTTAACTTTTCTTAATATGGCCTGTATCCCAGCCCTTTAATTATTTTTATTGCCCTCCTCTGTACTGCCTCCAGTGCTTCACCTCAAAGTTCAAAACTGGACACACTATTCTTAAGAAAAGTCTCATCAATTTTGAATAGAGGGGAGAAAAAGACTAGTACCCAGATTGATTTTCTAGTTGTTTTTGATTTTTTACTGTCCTTTGCTATGGCATGTTTTGATTATTTTTCTTTTAACTTTATCCATTGTCGGTCCTTTACCATATTTCTTTCCTTCTAGGTAGCTCAGTGTATATATTCCTGCTTTTTTCAGTATCTCAGAACTATCTGACTCATTCAGTTCTTTAAAATGCAATCACCCTTCAATACTAATATTACACAGCACTTATTGAATCTTGTAATGCACAAGGCACTGGTTAGCATTTTATGTCACAGTCACCCTATGAGGTAGGTTATAATTACCTCTCCTTTTACATATCAAGTTGTTGGTATCAGCAAATAGCAAATGATATGGGTTTGGCCTCACAAGTTGTGCTATTTTCTTCAGACGAAAGAGATAACCTCTGTCATTCATAATTGAATATATCATATAAAATGATAGCAAAAGCTCACCTATGCCAGCTTAAAGGTACCTGCTGAATAAGGTTTCTTTCAAAAGCATCAGCCTAAATAGAGGACAAATGGGAATAATGCTGGTCCTACTGTGGGGTTGTGGTGGCGTTATGCCTGGCCAGGCCAAGTTTAAGGGGATGAAGACTGCGCTCTTAGGGGTCACCTGGCGTAGCCACCCAACAATATGAGCTTCTGAAAGCCACTTGTGGGCTGCAAAGAACCAAAATCTATTTTGCCTGGAAAAGAACAGGAGAGTCTTTACCTAGAAAACAGTATTTTTTCAGAAATATTTCCACTTCTAGGCATGGCATTTATATCAGCAGTAAGCACTGTTGTGTTATAATCCTCCTGTTTATTTAAAAAAAGAAAAAATCACTAATCACCATTGCTTCAGGTTTACTAGTATCTTAAATCTGCTCACTGACTCCTACCTAAATTTTGGAATTATATTGAATTACAAATTTTTATACATGCTAACATTTACCTAGGTATCTAAAACAACCCAACCAATTTAATTTCTCAGATTTCATTCCCAGTTTTCCCAACTTCTGCCCCCATCTCCTTTATTTCTGATGAGTTAGTGCATGTTTGAGTGACCTTGGACAAATCATTTAACATCTGTGGACCTTAATTTTCTCAAATATTAAATAAGGGATATTTGAATTAGATAGCATCTAAGATTCTTTGTAGTTTTAACATTTCGTGTCTGCTGTGTAAATATATTTTGATAGTAAACCTTTTGAAAAATGATTATAAATGCCAAATGGTGGCAATGGATCCCACTGCAGTGGATTATGAACTTAACCACGACAGTCACACTGTCATCAGAGTCCTACCAGTGTTTTTAAAGCCTTGGGTCAGTGTTGCCAGGGCTTCTGATCGGGTTCCACAGGACAGGAAAACGACTGCAGGAGATGGCAACAGTCCTCTCTTTCTGAAGTACTATTTTAAGATTCATTTTCAGATTTACTCAGGGCCATTGGATGAGGGGATAGATACTTCCACGATCTCATTAAATGGAGAAGCTAGATGAGGACTCTGTTGTGAAACAACGGTTTAGATACAATCTCAGATTACCCACCCCTGTCGGACCTGCTGCTGCTGTTTATATAGGGAGCCCTGGGAATTGATTAGCAGTTGGGTCTGGGAAGAGAATTAGGTTCTCCCTTAGGCTTTATTAAAAGGACTTTTCTGAGACAAATGTAAAAAAATAAAAATAAGCTTTCCTTATGCCCACTTTGAACCTGATATTTTCCTGCTTTAATTTTTTCTTTTACTTCAGCATCTAAATTCTTTGACTCCTTATAGCACTGATGTTTCCTTCATCTGTAGGCTCTCTAACCTTAACCTTCCTGGTTGAATAGGCACAAATTGATGGGGAGTCAGTGAGCAAGTAATCTTTGTGTAAAACTCAGTGGCCCAGTGTGGCTGGATTGTTCGTTCAGTATTTCAAAGACATGGATTACCCCACAGATGGCTTTTTAAAGGAAAAATGAGGTAAAGGTGAAGTGAGTATATTGAGGGTAGGAGATCCATGGACTGATAGATGACAGTCTAGCATTAGGCCTCGCATGACTTTAGATTGTCATATCCCTGGCCTGATTCTAACTTATTATCAAATGTCATACTTCCACCCTCTTAAGGGCAAGTGAGCCTCCCTATTTGTCTGCCCTATATCTGCTGCAGGGAGGGGTGGGGCTCTCCTGAGACTGAGGATCAGAGTCGGATCAGACTTACAGAAGAGTCAGGGCAGCCCAGAGCACAATGGTAGTACTGTCACTTTGTGTTTTTATTTTTATTTGCCTTCCTTGCTGGCTTGAATTCGTTCTGAATGAGCAGTCATGCTGTGTTGATCTTAACTAAACATTCTCTGCCCACCTCCCTCCCTAGAGAGTTGGAGTGGAGGTGCCCCACAGTAACCTTGTTTGAGGAAGAGTAAGCTAAGAGCAAGTTAAACAGGTTTCAAGGGGAAGGGTGTGTGGACTTTATAGCATTTCCTAAACTTTTGTGATCCCTATCCTTATTATTTTTATTTTTCCCCAAATCCCTATTAAAAATTCAAAAAATAGTACTCTTTGTTAACACTCTTGCCACTGAGAAATGGTGGATTGGCAAGCTTGAATTTGCCATTTTAGAGATTTCAGTGTCTTCTGTTTCTGGCAGTCTGGCGATATGGGAATACAGTACATGCTGTTTTGATTCCAGTTCCTCTGCTTCTGGTTGCTCTCTTGCTGTCACTCACTTTGACACTTTGCTGGTTATTTCACTTTGCTAGTCATCAGATTCTGAGTCAGGGTCTGCTGAGGGACAAAGCAGCCACAGCCCTGCCCACATGGAGCTTGCGCCTAACATGAAGCAACAGCAGACGTTAGGCATTTGTTCATAAAACCTTTTCCACAAAGAAGTAGGAAAACATGGGTATCAATCACAGAACCCTCCAAATGCTGAGAGCACTTTACCATTGGAGCTTATCCCATTGAAAGCAGTCTTGGTTTTCCCATCTATGAAATGGGACCAATGCCTACCTTATCAGGGTACCGTGAGACTTAACATGTGTTGGGGAGGGCTCTGAGCACAGTGCCTTCCCCAACATATAATTGGTGCATGATAACCAATTCCCTACCTGTCTGACATTGATCTAGCTGTCTCTAAACTAAGCAAAATTCACAAACCAGATTTAAATCTCTAATTGTACCTTAATTTAATAGCATTTCTTATCATTAGGCAATGTCCCTTTAATGTTGAGTGCCTTTGTTGTACAGTATTTTGACCTGATATTTATAATTAGTTATGTCCAGATAGTAAAGAACTTAAAGAGCTGGTGAGGTCACTCATCCTTTCCCTAATACCTCAAGTAGGGTGGTGTCAAAGAGCACCCCCTGACCAGGCCTAGGGAGCCTGGCAGGGACAGAATTATCATTCAGTAAATCTCCTGCCCCATTAAACCAGCCATTTTCATCCTGGACCACTGCTTTCGCTTACCCATTGTTTCTATTTGCTAGACTTCGTACCTGATGTAGTTGCCCCACATTGGATGTCATTACCAGTGTTTTCCTCTTTTTAACCAGAGTGCATAGAGTTAGGGGCTTAGAGTATAGTAAATGAGTTATAAGATTACACCTCAGAAATTATAAAGTGGGAATTTTATGCAGTTTCATTCTAATTTCTCTTTCTTCAACAAAGAATGGTTACTGGGTGTTGTCAGTAACCTACCTAAGTCTTGGCATATCCACATAGTATCCAGGTCATTTCAGTCCAGAATATTTTCTGGAAGTAACCACTTGCCAAACACCCATGTGTGTTAAGTCTAAGCAGAAAGCAGATTAATTATGTGAGTGGTATTGGCCTGTGCAGGAATGATGTGAAGTCTGCCTCTTTGCCATTTTCCATTCCTCTAGCTCGCCTGTATAGTCTCAGCACCACAGAGGAAAGATCTTGCTTGTTTGGCCCTCAGAAATTGGTTGGTTGGTCAGTTAGTTTTCTTTGTTTTTACCTTTCAACTCCTAAAATTTGTTACAGCCTGTTGAAAAGGAATATCCCTCGTGGATGCCCTTGAGGATGTTGACCCCATGTTATGCCTGACTCCCCTCTTTGTAGCTCTTTTCTGTGAGATTATTAAGGTAATGCACCAGCCCCCCCCAAGGTTGTGTTCTTAGCAAGGTACAAAAGGTATTTTATCACATTCCACATGTTTTTTATATTTATATCTGCCAAAGAAATAATATGGAAAATGTTTAAGTTCTGTAAATTTCCATTTAAAATCAAATATCTACATCCTTAAAATTTCTAGTTTGTTGCTATGATGTGTGTCACTAATTATTATATATGTATAGCTAAGGGGCCAGAATATTTCCATAACACATATTTATTTCAATAAATGATTCCATCAAAAAAATTCCTAGTTCATATTTTAGGCCATTTGTTAAGAATGTTTTCTGTTTGTTTGCCTGTCTCTCTAAAGGAAAATATGAAGTAAAATAGTGGTCTTTATTCCCTCCAGAAATGAACAGGTACCTAACTCAGAGTTGTAGAAACTGCGGTGCTCGTTATATTATGACCCACAAATGTGTAACAAATGTCATTTCCACTGGACTTCAGGGAAAAGAGTGCAGATTCGGAAAGCACCTCAAGCTGCTTCGGATGCAGTGCCTGAGAGGAAAAGGTCAACCCCCATGAACCCTGCAAACACAATTCGAAAGACACATGTCAGCAGCAGTGTTTCTCAGCGGCCATATAGGGACAGAGTGATTCACTTACTGGCACTGAAAGCCTACAAGAAACCTGAGCTGCTAGCTCGACTGCAGAAAGATGGTGTCAATCAAAAAGACAAGAACTCCCTCGGAGCAATTCTGCAACAGGTAAGAACCGCAGGAGAGAGTTCCTTCCACCTACCTTCTTGTTGAGAAGTTTATTTAAGAAGGCTTGTTCTTGTAACCATTATTATTGAGGTAGAGAAATTTCAGGATCATTTTTGATCAACACTTTATGAAATATAACTCCTGAATATTAAGTTAAAGCATCTTGATTTAAATGCTTAATTAAAAACTAATTGAAATGTGGGCATTTATACTAAGTTTTAAAAGTTAGAGGCTTCTGAATTGTTAACAAAAAAATTAAAGTTTTGAGTCATTATCCTCATTTGGGTAAAATAAATTTTGCCCTGAAATTCCACTTTAAAAATATAAACAAGAAGTTTTCATTGTCTGTTTTAGTTTTGAATCACCTAAACTGTTCTCATAGTTTTATTGGTTTATATAGATGAAGTTGTGAGATGTATAATCACTCTTTGGTTGGTATAAACTAGAATATCTTTACCTGCTACATAATTCAGAATATGTTTTGCCCTGCATACTGTTTGCTGCTATTTCTACTATTGGGTACGTTGACATCAGTCACTTGTTGTCATTAAAGGAAATGAATGTATAAAGTAATTAGCTCTGATCAGTTACCTTGTGATTACAAGCACAGGTATAAAAGTAGGCCATTAATTTCGTTTAAGTCAACGGTTTGTAACTTCCTATATTTTTCATACTGACTTTGGGTCATAAATGTTGATTAGCATGCAAATCCACCATAAAAGGCAATCAATCTCTATTTTATTTTTTCCTAAAGCAGTATCATTTCCAAAGTTCTTAAATTTCATCATTTAAAAAAAAAATTCCCTGCAGGCTTTCATCTATTATTAAAAGAATAACACTTTCAAGTCTATTTTTATCTATTATCTCTTAACATTCAAGACATGATACTAAATGTTATGAAATAGTAAAACCATAATCTCTAGTTCTGGAGTGCTGTTAGTATGTGTAGTGCCCTGGAAATAGGAAATCTAAGGATTGTTATATTTATTTCACTTTGAGAAAGCTGATTGTATGTCATATTAATTTATCTGCAAGTTTGAATTTTATTTTATTTATTTTTTATTTTTTAAGTATATTTTATTGATTATGTTGTTACAGTAGTTCCAGTTTTTTTCCCCTTTGCTCCCCTCTGCCCAGTACCCTCTTTCCCTCTAGCAATCCCACCCCTCTTAGTTCCTGTACATGGGTCATGCATATAAGTTCTAATGGCTTCACCCTTTCCTATATTATTCTTAACTTCCCCCTGTCTTATTTTCTACCAACCAATTATGCTTCTTAATCCCTGCACCATTTCCCCATTTCTCCCCCTCCCCCTTCCAGCTGATAACCCTCCAAATGATCCCCATACTATGATTCTGTTCCTATTCTGGCTTGCTTAGTTGGATTTTGTTTTTATTTTTTAGATTCAGTTGTTGATAGTTGTGAGTTTGTTGCCATTTTAGTGTTCATAATTTTGATCTTGTTTTTCTTAAGTAAGTCTGTTAGACATTTCATGTAATAATAGCTTGGTGATGATGAACTCTTTTAGCTTTACCTTTTCTGAGAAGCACTTCATCTGTCCTTCCATTTTAAATGATAGCTTTGCTGGATAGAGTAATCTTGGTTGTAGGTCCTTGCTTTTCATCACATTGAATACTTCTTGCCAGTCCCTTCTTGTCTGCAAAGTATCTTTTGAGACATCAGCTGGTAGTCTTTCAAGCGCCCCTTTGTAGGCAACTCTCCACTTCTCTCTTGCTGCTTTTAGGATTCTCTCTTTATCTTTCACCCTTGGCATTTTAATCATGATGTGTCTTAGTGTGGTTCCCTCTGGTTCCAGCTTGCCCAGGACTGTCAGTAGTTCCTGGACTTGTATGTCTATTTCCTTCACAAAATTTGGGAAGTTTTCCTCCATTATTTTTTCACATAAGTTTTCAATTTCTTGCTCTTTCTCTTCTTCTTCTGGCACCCCCATGATTCAGATGTTGATACATTTAAAGTTGTCCCAGAGGTTCCCAAGCCTCTCCTAATTTTTTTTCAATCCTTTTTTCCTCATTCTGTACTGGTTGACTGTTTTTTTCTTCCTTACGTACCAAATCATTGATTTGAACCCCGGTTTTCTTCCCTTCACCATTGGATTTGTGTGGATTTTCCTTCGTTTCACTTAGCATAACCTTCACTTCTTCTCTTAGGCGTTTGACATACTCAAGCATATCTGTCAAGCCTGTGAGCATCTTTATCACCAGTGTTTGGAATTCTGCGTCTGTTAGGTTGGCTATCTCCTTGTTGCTTAGTTCTCCCACTGGAACCCTCATTTATTCCGCCTTTTGCGCCATACTTCTCTGTCTCCTCATCTTGACAGGCTCATGTGTTTGTTTGCCTCCGCGTCCCAGGTAGAGCTATCGCTCCTGTTACATTGTAATGGGCAGAGCCTTAGGTATTCGTCAGTATGGGGCAGCCCATTTCACCACACTATGGTGTATGTGGGGGAGGGGTCTGAGAGGGAACAATGGCACTTGCCTAGCACTCGCCCCTTTTCCAAGCACTTCTCCCACTTCCATATGGGACTGGCGCCCCTCTAGCTGTTGCCTTGGCTGTCATTTCCAGAGTGAGTGGGTCTGCAGACGTTCTAGGACTGAGGGGGCCCTTTCAATAAGCGGGCTCTGCTGAGAGACCAGCAGTTTCTGGCTCTGCCCCATCCCCCACTGTTTGCACAGTCAGAAGCAATGAGGCTTGATTTTCCCTAGTGCTGGGACAGTGAGCTGCGCAGTCTGATAAGACGCTGGAAGCGCTGCCCAGGTGTCCCTCCTGACTTTTTAAAATGTATAACTCTGCTTTCCACCGACCTGCCCCTGCCGCTGCTTCTGCCACCACCACACCGCATCGTCTCTGCCCCGGCTCCACCACTCCTACCTGTGTGAATGAGTATTTCTTCTTTATATCTTTGTTTGTTGGACTTCTATGCAGTTTGATTTTCTGGAACTTCTGGTTGTTTCTAGTTTTGAGGTAGTTGTATTCCTTCTTAGTTATGGAGGGAGACACAGCATGTCTGTCTACACCTCCATCTTCGCCGAAAGTCTGCAAGTTTGAATTTTAAGATAAGCCTACCATTTTCTACTTTATAGCAACATTAACTTATTAGTATTCAGCTAATCTGTGAGATATAATGTATTTGATAGTATTTACACAGAAAGAACTCAATTTATTAAAAAGACCTTTCCAGTAGGAACTGAAAGGAGAAATATTTTTCTGCCAGCCTTAAAAATGACTCTTGGTTTGACTCCTCAATCCATACATTTGTGGTGTTAATAGGATTTCAACCTGGACACTAAAGGAATTATAATTAGGAGATAAGGAAAGATTACACTTGGCATTAAACTGGCTGTCTAATAACAGTAATTTGATGGTTATTTTAGTTTGTCTCTATTTTCTGGTTTTTGGAATTCCAATGACTTTGAATAAGTGGTTCTTCAGAAGCACTGACAGCTACAAGGTGTAAGCTTAGCTATCTAAGAAAATGTCACACAAAGTTATTAGAATTGATACTATTTATGAAGATAATTTCTGTTGATTACTGAAGGGAAAGTTTGTAACCTAACATTTGGGCACTATTTGGTTTCTGCTTAATACAAGTGACCAAGGATTTTTACTGTGAATCAAAAATAGATAATAATGATAACAATGATGTTGATAATGTAACTGTTTTAGGGTTCTTTTGACTAAAATAAAATTTATTATTTTTTAAATATGTTTTATTGATTATGCTGTTACAGTTGTCCCAATTTCTTTCCCCTCTGCTCCCCTCCACCCTGTGACCCCTCTCCCTCCATTTGTCCCCCACTCTTAGTCCATGCCCATTGGTTGTGCATATAGTTCTTCTCAACATCTTCCTGTCGACTCCACTCCCTCCTACTATGCTTCTTAATTCCTACATCATCTCCCTCCCTTTTCCCCCTTCCCCCATCTGCTGACCTCCCCCTAATATGTTCCCCATACCTATAATTTCACTCTCGTTGCCTACTTAGTTTGCCTCTGTTTCAATTCCCTAGCTTCTGTTGTTGGTTGTTGTGATACAGTTTTCATTTTAATGTTCATAGTTTTGATCCTCCTCTTTCTAAACAAGTCCCTTTAACATCTCATATAACAATGGTTTGGATCTAATGAACTCCTTCGGTTTTACTTTGTCCTGGAAGCACTTTCTCTGCCCTTCTATTCTGAGTGACAGCTTCACTGGATAGAGTATTCGTGGCTGTAGGTTTTTGATTTTCATTACTTTGAATATTTCTTACGAGTCCCTTTTTGCTTGCAGAGTATCCTTTGAGAAATCAGTGGGTAGTCTACTGGGACCCTCTTTTCTTCTCTCTTGCTGCTTTTAAGATTCTCTCATTATCTTTAATTTTTGACATTTTGATTATAATGTGTCTTGGTGTGGTTCTCCCTGGGTCCAGTTTTTATGGAACTCTCTGTGCTTCCTGGACCTGTAAGTCTATTTCCTTCCCCAAGTTAGGGAAGTTCTGCTTCATTATTTTTTCACATAATTTTTCAATTTCTAGTTCTTCTTCTTCACCTTCTGGCAACCCTATAATTCTAATGTTTGTTCACGTATAGCTGTCTCAGAGGCTTCTGAGCTTCTCCTCATTTTCCTCACTTTTTGTTTCCTCTTTCTGCACTGGTTGACTGTTCCTTCCCTATGTTCCGATTTGTTGATTTGATCTCTGGTTTTCATTTCCTCACCACTTGTCTTGTATGTGTTTTCGTTCATTTCAGCATGACTAGCCTTCATTCCTTCCCCATCTTGTTCAATATCTTTTGTTAATTCTGTAAGCTGCCTTATGACTATAGCTCTGAACTGAGTCTCAGAAAGTTTTTCTATTTGTTCATCAGTTAATTCCTTTATTTACTGTTTGGTTAGCTGCATGATTGGTATTTCAATCATTATTCCTGCCATCCTGACCGTTTTTGTTTATCTTTCCTTCTTGGGTGGGGCTGTCACACCTCCTACACTATCAGGCGCAGAGCCCTGAGCACTCGTCACAACCCGGTGACCCTTCTCACCACTCTGTGGTGCTTTGTGTGGAGGCAGGGGTCCAAGATGGATCCTGCTGTTACTCTCCGCTGAGAGACCGGGAGCCTCTTCCTCCATCCCCACGCCCTCTGGGCCTCACAGTCCAAGGCAATGGGGGTCTGCCTTCCCCAGCATTGGAATCATGAGCTGATGGGTCTCAACTGTTGCCAGGACTGCTCCCCTGGCAGTTTCACCGCCCATTGCTGCAGCTGTTGCCGGCAGCACAGCTTGACCTCTCCGCCCCAGTTTCGCCCCTCCTACCCGTCCAGACGAGCACCACTTGTTTGTAACTTCATACGTTGGACTTCCATGTAGTTTTATTTTCTGTAACTTCTGGTTATTTCCGGTATTGCGGTAGCTGTAGTCCTTTTTAGTTGTGGAGGGAGACAGAGCGTGTCAGTCTAAGCCTCCATCTTGGCCGTGAACTCAAATAAAAAAATATTTTTAAAAAAATCTTCCTCTACTTTTTGCCTAATGTGGGCTTACTATTTGATTAGAAATATGACAACTGCCATTCATGGGGAAGAATATTTAGCTATGTATATAAAGTATTTTTCCCCAAATAAAGAATAACATTTATTGAGATCTGGTATATGCAAAACTAGCCGTCCCTTTGTGCTCAATTGATACAGTTATTTTTATCATAAATTCAAAAGGATGCCTGTTTTAGGTTAGGAAATAGCAAAAATATTTAATGTTCTGTTCTCAACCATGTACTAGGTAGCCAATCTGAATCCTAAGGACCTCTCATATACCTTAAAGGATTATGTTTTTAAAGAGCTTCAGAGAGATTGGCCTGGATACAGTGAAATTGACAGACGATCATTAGAGTCAGTGCTGTCAAGGTAAGTTAAGTTCTTTTTAAATTTTTTTTCTTTAAAAATGATGCAAATAAAATTATTTTAGTCATTGTTTTAGTGTTGAGCTGAGAAAAAAGAAGCAAGGGTAAGCTTTCTATCATAAAAATTTTAAAAATTCTCCATAACTGGAACATGTGTGTCCTTTACAGAAAACTAAATCCATCTCAGAAAGCTGCCAGCACCAGCCGTTCAGAATCTCCTGTATGTTCTAGTAGAGACGCTGCATCTTCTCCGCAGGTATTTTATAAAACTATATAACCATAGTCCTAAAATGAACCTATGGGCCATCTTGTTCAGTCCCTCTGATTTATAGGTGAGAGAAGTTAGGCCCACAGAAGATGCACAGCTTGTCTACCCAAAGTCACGTAGCTAGTTTACAGCAGAACTTGGTCTAGAGTTCACCGACCAGCTCTCAGCCCAGAGCCCATCTCCACTGTGCTACAGTGCTTGTCAAAGTACTTCATGTCTACCTTGCTTTTCCATTTTTAAAGGTTACAATTTATTGTAAGATTATCTACTTTTCCATTTGGTCACTAACTAAAAAACCTAGCCAATACCTATATGCAGTCTCAGATCATATAGGAAATGAAGATATTTAATTTCATGTGAAACATGTTCCAGAAAAACATTCCTGGGGAAAAATGTTTTTAAAAGAAGCAAACAAAAAATTGTGCAATTTCCATACATGTTTTCTTAAAGCATTTTCAATTAGATCCCAATCAGAATACTGCAATTAGACTTTAATCCAGTTTAATTCCCCAGCGATTCCATTTATCCTGGAAAAAGGTGTGTGTGTGGGGGGGAGGGGTGCTGGATAGTATTAGAGTTCAAGCCTGCTTGGTTCTTAGAGGACCTGCCAGCTTTGAACTCTCAGTTTCCCAGGTCTTTGGGACTGACAGTGGGACAGACTCTTTAACCCAGTACTGCAAACAGAGTGCACCTCTGTCTGGACCCTCCTCCCAAAGATTAGGGAGACCGGACAGATGTGTGGTGCACAGTAAGCATGCTCTGGGCAAAGTCTGTTCACATGTCAGAGAATGCTAGCAACTTATCGTGCAGAACAGGGCAGGAGCAAAATAAAAGCAGTCCTGTCCTTGCATATATGCTATCTATAGAAGTCTGTTTTATTGCCACTTACCATGAAGTTGCTTATAGTTCTGATCTAATTATATATCAGGTGCCAAATCAATAGTGCTAAATTGAAAACATTAAATTAATGGAATGTTAACTTATTTTCATTTAAGCTGAAGTTTAAGCCATAGTATTTCATTAGATTTGTGCTTTATATTTTTTAACTGTCTAAATTTTCTTTTTAATTTAAATATTGTTATTGTTGTTCCTGGATTGGGCTAATATTATTAGCATGATTTAAAAATTTTTTGAAACAGTAATTCTGTATCATTTTTTTATCCTCACCCAAGAATATATTTATTGATTTTAGAGAGAGAGGAAGGGGGGGGATGTGAGAGATCAATGTGCAAGAGAAACATCGCTCAGTTGCCTCCTGTACATGCCCCAATCTGGGATTGAACTCACAACCTAGGTGTGTGCCCTGATCAGGGATCAAACCTGCAGCCTTTTGATGACAGGAAGATGATCTGACCAACTGAGCCACTGGCCAGGGCTCCATGTCATTTTTATGGGCAATTATTAAGATTTATTTTCTAATCTAGTGAAAGAGAGGAAAATGGATAGTATTTCAACAATAATAGAGATACTTAGAAAATTACTGTGAAGATGCTGACTGTTTCCATGTTCAGACAAGTGAAATAAATGATAGCCAAAATATTTGTAACTGGGGCATCTTAGCACATTAGAGGAGATTAAATAAGTGCAGGCTTTTTGCCTTTTACCTACTCTTGTTAGTTCTGACATAGTGAAACGGTGCAAACTGCTGCCACCTCTCTCGAATACTCTCCTGAGTGGCATAGTCTCTCAGGGCACTTAGGATGGGGCTGTATAATTGAAAGATTAGTACTCCAAGAAACTAGAGGGACCCCAAAAGATGGAATTTATTTATAAAAAATGTATTTATTTATATTTAAAATGTGTATTTATTCTTACATGTTTAAACTTTAGTCACCTTCAAAGTACTTTCCATTTGATGCAATACACCTATCGAGATTTTTTTTTCCCACTGCTCAGAACACTTTTTGAACTCATTGATTTTGATGCCTTTTAGTGTTTCTGACACCCTTTGAGAACTTTTTCATCTGGGGAAACAAACAAAAAACGTTGCTGGGGCGAGATCAGATGAATAGAAGAAGGGTGGGGCACAGGGGTCATGCTGATTTTGGTCAAAGACTGCTGAGCAGTGAGGTGTGGGCAGGTACACTCATAAATCACCCATCATGAAATGGGCAAATGCATTAAAAGAGTCTTCAAAAAAAATTCACTGAAGCTGAACACAGCCTCTCACAACAATGCCAGCTGGTACACTGGTACAGATGGGTTTCTAGAACACTCCCTTAATGGAGGAAGTCTGTACTACAAGGGGTCCAGCCTCCAGAAGATAATTCCATTTGGGGGGAGGCACCCTTGCACAGGGGTGGGCAAAAGTAGGTTAACAATTGTTCATATGGCAGAAGACATGCTGGTTATGATTACTACAATAGCTTTATTAACGCAAAAGAGTGTCACAGTGGCTCAGTAAACCTACTTTTGTTCGCTCTTTTATTTGACGGATTCTTCTTTCTTACATTAGACATGAGGATTTATTTCACTTCTGTTTTTGTGGCTTGTTTGTTTTTACTTAAGCTTGGAGAAAGGTTTAACACAACACCAGTGATAAACATACGTATGAATAAAATTACTCACCTGTTCTTTTGGTAACTAGTGATGCATATATTGAATTTTAGGGCAAACTGGCTCATATTTTTTCCTGTCCCCTCCCCTCCCCCCAGAAACGGCTTTTAGACTCAGATTTCATTGATCCTTTAATGAATAAAAAAGCTCGAATATCTCACCTGACAAACAGAGTGCCGCCAACGTTAAATGGTCATATCAATCCCACCGGCGAAAAGTGTGCGGCAGGCCTGCCGCCGCCCCCTGCAGCTGCTGCCACCCCCACCGCTCCTCCACTGCCATCAGCCCACATGCCTGCCTCCAACCCTCCTCAGCCTGTACATTCTAACTCCAATTCCCCTAGCACTCCAGAAGGCCGGGGGACACAAGACCTACCTGTTGACAATTTTAGTCAGAACAGTGGTATCTGTGAGGACCAGCAAGACAAATATACCTCTAGGACTTCTCTGGAAACCTTACCCTCTGATTCAGTTCTACTAAAGTGTCCAGACCCTATAGAAGAAAACCATTCAATGTCTCTCAAAAAGTCCAAAAAGAAATCTAAGAAACACAAGGAAAAGGACCAAATAAAGAAACAAGACATTGAAACAATTGAGGAAAATGAAGAGGACCTTAAAAGAGAAGAGGAAACTGCCAAGCTGAACAACTCCAGTCCAGATTCCAGTGAAGGTATTTTATATTCGTAAAAACAGACCACACATGTAAATGAATGGGAAGAGGGGTCTGTTGTGAGTGTGTGAGATTATGCTGTTCATAGTTTGTAATGCTTTTTCATCAGATGAGCTTCCATTTAGTTGTGAATTTTAGTACTGTGTTTTTGAGCAGTTTTTTCTTGCATTTTACTGCAGTTATTTTTGGTCTCTTTTTAGCCAGCTATTAAATATGTCTTTTATACTTGTTAATAAGATGGTGAGTAACATTTGAAAATGACCCCATGATCCTCCAGAGACCCCTTTTAAATAAGGTGGGCTTTGTTGCTCTTTTCCATAACTGTGATGGTGTTGTGCAACCTCCACATGACCTATTTTATACTATTCTTAAACTGACTTAACCAGACACACAATTAGCAATAAAAAAATATTCATTTCCTTCTTGGTAAAGAAACAAGATCACCCTCACTTTAATTAATATTAGCACAGGGGAAATGTCAACTTCTTTATAAAACAGACAAGGTACAATTACATTTACAGATCCCATTACATCATCTTCATTCAGAGTAAAAGTAGTTTGTCTTGTGCAAGACTGTTGGCAATTAGCTTCATAGATCTTAAGTTTTTTTTTTCAATTTTGAGAACACTGTTTTAGTAAACTAATATCAGTTGTTAGTCGTAAACTTAATCATTCCAAGTTTTTGAAAGCTTTAAAAGTCAAATATCTAGAGACCCAAAGAGACTTAAAATAATGCTTTACCTCTAAAGAAAAGCTAACCAGTAAAAGGACTACTTGTCTGGGGTTGTAGTGATTTTTAAAACCTAATGACAAAATTCTTGTTTTGTTTTGTTTTAAAGAGTTGTCCTCTAAAACGTAATGTCTTTCATGCCAGCACATAGAAGATCCAAGCCTGTCATTTAGCATTGCTGCCCATTTTAAACCCAGCATAAGTCAGGCAAAATTCCCCAGGAAAATACAACTTTAGAAAATTTACTTTAATTAATAGAGTTTAAGGAGTATTGTCTTTCTGTAATTTGCCCACAATACTGAAAATCTATAGTCTTTAGATTAACTATTTTTACCATATGAGAGAAGCTTTGATTGTAGAAAAGTATGATACAGTGCTTTATTGACCTGGACTGAGTATATTGCATGTCAAAGTATATCTGTTGAAATAATGGGATCAGTATGGTATTATTGATATATAGTGGCCCAAGAGATAGTGATCCTGCGTCAGAGGCTAGTGCTGGGAAGACTGTATCCTACTCTGTTGAGGCCTTCTTAGAGCTGGAGACCTGGAAAAGTAGACCTAGTTTCTTTGAATCCTTCACTGATGATGTGGTATCTTTCAAAGACAATTGAGATTATCACAGACTGAGGACAGATCCCAACCCATGTCCCCTGTATCTTTTGGAACTTATCTGGTGTTTGTGGCAAAGGATAAGCCAGGTGACATGCACTTGATGTCTTTTCCTTTAAGACTTAGGCTGTTGTAAAAGCAAATTCTTTTACCAAAGCCTGAATCAAATATACAGTAGTCCCCTCTTATCTATAGTTTTGCTTTCCGTGGTTTCAGTTACCCACAGTCAGCTGTGATCCGAAAAATATTAAATGCAAAATTACAGAAATGAAGAATTTATAAGTTTTAAATTGTGTGCTGTTCTGAGTAGCATGATAAAATCTCACACTGTTTCGCACTGTACTGCCCAGGATGTGAATCAGCCCTTTGTCCAGTGTCTCCACCCTGTATACACAGCCTGCCTGACAGTCACTTAGTAGCTGGCTGGGTTATCAGATGGGCTGTCGCAGTATTACAGGGCTTGTGTTCAAGTAACCCTTATTTTACTTAATGGCCCTCAGCGCATGGTGATGCTGATGATTCAGATTAGCCAAAGTGAAGCCATAAAGTGTACATATGTACAGGAGAAAGCATAGTACATGTAGGATTTGGTATTATCAGCAGTTTCAGGCATCCACTGGGGGTCTTGGAACCTATGGACAAAGGGGGACGACTGTATATACCTATATATGTACATGAACATTAAGTCTGCAGAGTTTACATATTTTGTTTAGTGTGCTTTGTCCTTTAAAGCATTAAACCAAAAAACTCTCAAATATTCACTTTTGTTTTTATATTGAACATGTATGTTTTGCCAGCCTGCAGGATTAGGGTTTGAGTTATTATTTTAATTCTACTTTGAATGATAAAAAATTATCCTAGTAAAAAGTCAAAACATACCCCCTGGAAACAGCACATTCAAACAAATGAAATGCTGAGGGATTTTATACACTTCTCATACCCTAGTTCTAAATAACTAACACTTTATTTAGTGGTCCTTTTAAAAACAAATCTCTGTTATTCTGAGGGTTAGAGATTAGAGGAGTATAAATCAGTGTTTAGTAATAACTTATTTTGAATTACTTTAAACCGATGGGAAAACTTTCTACCCATTTCCGCTGTCTGCATACAAAAAGGGTGGCAGTAAAAATACAGTGACCGAAAGTCTACTACCTGACTTTGCTGTCTCATCTGCCTTGTTTAAATCCTATGAAAAGTAGATGCTAATGTAAAATTTGTATCTCCCATTGTCTGGCTGCATCTGCCACCACAGTCTTTGAATTGCTGGGCAGATGCCACAGCTGTTGTTGGAAGAATAGAAGGCTGACCTCGGGTTAAGATGGAATTCCTTCATTGTGCAGACACTGCAGTAGCCAGGCGCTTTCAATGCCTGGCGTCGGGCTGCTGGCGTGGGTCATCGGCCTCTATTGTTCGTGTTCAATTGTATTCCTTGCTCACTGTTGCTTACTGAGATGGAAGAATAGAATTTGAGGAAAAGTATTCCAGATGTTTCTGATCTATTTTAGAATTATAGGCATTTTATATCCATACTATTTGGTGAACACTTGAATTTTTTTTTTTCCTTGTAGGAGTTAAAGAGGGTTGCACTGCCTCCACGGAGCCATCTTCAACAATTGAACTCCCAGATTATTTGATGTAAGTTCAGATGTCTGCCATTGGGAGAAAACTGTTTAATTTTAGAAAGTTTTCAAATTCTTTTCCCATAATTTGCAAATCAGAAAAGTAAGAAGTTCCAAAAACAGTGTTCCAGAGCCACCCCTGCAATTGAAAGGCTGCCATTAAGCCTGCTTGTCCCAAATCCACCCTTGTCAGCTTGAGCAGGTTGTGCCTCCTCCTGCTCTGAGCCCTGCTCAGTGACGTGTAAGTGTAGAGAAGCCTGTCCTTTGTTCGGGGGCCAGGCCAAGCGTTTGATTATGGAAGATTTCAGGGACTGGACTCTTTAAAGCTGACAGTCTATTAATGCACAAGTCATTCCCTGCACACACTCCGGATAAAGTGCTTAAACCTCTGCAGTTCATCCAAAGTAGAGGTACATTTGGTTTTCATTTGAGTAAAGCTCTGCCATCCAACTAATTTTAAGAGGAGAGAATACTAAATTTGATCATCTCACTTTAGTACAGGTTATAATGTTTTTCTTGTTATGACAACAAGTTGCTAAATGCTGAGCTGGGGACATTTTTGTAACTGGCTATCACAGAAATTATAACTTGGACACATAATTCTAGCTTTTTTACAGACTCAGAGGCTTCTATAAGAAGTAAATAATTAAGTTGCAAGAGCCTGGAAAAATGGAGAGTGAAAGAACAAACGGGTCTGATCACCAATAGCTTAAAAAATGGACAGATATGCAAAATAGCTTTACTGTAGAATGGAAAACGGAATCTGAGCTGTATGAACGCTTTTCTCTATTTAGTGCCATCTCATGGTGGACAAAGTTCAAATACGCTATTTAGCCCTCCATGGCCAATGAAATGCTCATCTCCAGAGTAGAGAACATTTTATACTTAAAATGTGTTACTTTTGCTTAACAGTAGTGTGAAAGCTATACTTATCGGGGAATGAGACAGCAGGAAACCATAATGTTGGTTATCATCTCTTAACTAAAAGGAACTCAAGAAATCATGCTGAGTACTCTTTCATCTGAGGTAGCGTATGGTTTTTAGAGTTCTGTGGGGAGCTTTGAAAAGCAGTCACCACTGAGTTGGCCGTGGAAGGGCCGACTGGGGGACAGCACCTGTCTCAAATGATGATGGGGTTCATCTCTCCAACAGCAAACCCACTTCTCCTTAAAAGTGCTGTGAAAGTTGCCCCTCCTCTCCCAAACAACAGCTGCAGTGCTGTGCTCTCGCTTTCTTGCAGTTGATTTTGAATTCCTCTTTTTTGTCTTAGTGATGTATACTTGTTATATATGATAGATCATGTAGAGAAACTGAAAAATAATTCTGACCTTTTCCCTGTGGACTCAGGCCATGTTTTTCAATTTAATCTGTTAATTCCTTGTTTTTAAAAATGTTAACTTACTGGTTTAAGGATGGTTCCTGGATTTGCCTCAGTGCATTTCTGTACATTTGTCATGTTTATAGCTCTTTAAAATTTACAAAAATACATAACCTGTGTGATTGTTTCCTTTATTTAAGTAAAAACAATTTAACCAGAAAATTTTCCGAAAATGTGAGAAAGCTTGAATTTTCAGAAATATCACCAAAAATATAAAACTTAAATTTAAGTTGCTTCATAAGAAACCAAGAAACCCTACTGTGAAACCTTTATGATCAGCTTTTGAATAACTCATACTTACTTACAATATTCCTGATTTTTATTTAATAAGAACACTTCTGCTACTTCTGGTTGTAAATTATCCAAACTGTTTAAAATTTTATTCCCTGACTCCATTAAGAGCCAACTGTAGAACTCATAATTTTTGGTAAAAATTTTTTGTTAAAATGCCAGTATAATCAAATAATCTGTAATAGCAACACAACTGTTGGTCAGTTTATTTTTCCTAAGGAATCTATTAAATGAAATATTGAGGATGTGGTTTTGAGAAAGCAGGATAAATATTTTGTATAACAAAGTGAACCTGACTTTCACAGTCAGCTCAGCCATTTCCCTCACATGTGCGGCTCCCCACTGGCTCCCCTGCTGTGCAGGGAGGATGCCCGTCTGCAGAGGACTCTGCTCCGTCCTTGGCTGGCAGTGTTCCTGTTACAGCAAAGACACCAGCAGGGCAGCCTTCAGGCAGCATCCTGCCACTGTCTCGGCTACGCCTAGAAAATTTAACCTCCACACTAACTCAGCATGAATAAAAGTATTCATGGGGACATTAAAGTTGCTCACTGAATCACGTTTCTCACATTTCCAACTAGGTATCTGTGCTATCACATTTTAAAAACTGGTAAGATTATCTAAAACCATTTTGAAGAAGACTGAACCCCAGGGTTCTCCCACAGTGAAGAATATTATACTATGTACCCCCTGGGGCCATTCTGAATCTCCTGCCACCTGCTGGAAATTGCTTTGAAATTCCAATTTTTATCTCAAAAAAGTCAAGGGAATCTTGCATTCCATGATAGAAGTACAGAGTGCAAAGACCCAGACCCGCCCCTGATGTGATCCCATTCTTCAGATCCACAAACAAATAATATTAACTCTGTTTTAATATTAAAATGCTGGTTAATTTACTTACCACTGAATGAACTGCCACTCTAGGAAAATGGCTTTCGTTCACCAGGTCCCTAGAAGTATTCACACCCTAAAATAAGACAGGTTTATGGCATTTTTATTAAGAAAGTAAATCAGCCCTGACAGGTGTGGCTCATTGGGTTGGGCATTGTCCCACAAACATAAAGGTCACCAGTTCGATACCCTGTCAGGGCACATGCCTGGGTTGCAGGCCAGGTCCCCCATTGGGGGCGTGTGAGGGACAACCAATTACAGTCTCTCTCCCACATTGATGTTTCTTTTTCTCTCTCTCTCTCCCTTCCCCTCCCTCTAAAAATAAATACATAAAATCTTAAAAACAAAAAAACAAAAGTAAATCAGACTAATCACACAACACAGCCTTTCTGTTATACATAGTATGACATGTTATATTATGTCATTTTTTAAAATGATAAACAATTTTCCTTTTGTATTTTATCTACTTGCCTAATCAGAAATGGGAGGAAAGGAATAGAGGAGGTATGCCTGTGGCGCCTTGTTGGCAGCAGGTATGAAAGGCCTAAAGACAGAGTCCCTCGGAAAGCAATCGACCTAGAGGGTTGAACCTCAGCGTTCAGTGACTGGGGGGCATTTTCCTGGTCTCACTTACCTGTCTAGTCCTTCTGCCTCAGTCTGACTCACAGTAGGTGCTGGCCTCTGCCCGCTAGTATGTAGGGAGTTATTTTGGATAGAAAAAAAATTTCGGAAGCTACATCTATGTGAGTGTTGTTTCCTTTTAAATGGTTGCACTTTAATTCTATTGCTACCGTGTCTTTTTTATATTTACTCTCCTTCATTGAAGCTCTTAAGCTCTTCCATGGGATAATTTCACCTACAAGGTCTTTGAAGGCATGACATGGCTGTCTCTTATACTATTTTTCATATTAGAAAATATATCGCTATCGTCTCCTATGAGCAGCGCCAGAATTACAAGGATGACTTCAACGCCGAGTACGATGAGTACAGGGCCTTGCACGCCAGAATGGAAACTGTGGCTAGAAAATTTATCAAACTGGATGCGCAGCGAAAGCGCCTTTCTCCAGGCTCCAAAGAGTATCAGGTAAATGTGTTTGTTCCTGACTTTCAGATTTTATTTTCTGTGCTCAGCCCAACCCCTAGGCATCCAGTCAGCCTTCAGAGCATGTCTTCTCCCTGACCAGCTTCTCTGCAGCTTTTGGCTTTCATTCAGAATTAGCTAGAAAACTAAATATTTGAATAGTTCTTGAAAACAAGTCAACACAATGAAACTATTTCCATCAGTGGAAAAATAACCTTTTTATTTAACATAATATGTATAAAATATGTAATATATGTTTATACATGTACTGAAATATAATATCTATTGTATTGAGAAAAATACCAAATACAACTAAATAGGGGGAAAAGTCAGACTCCAGATTCCTCAAAATATTCCATTGCATTGCCATCCAAATCAGACTACAGTTCCTAGATCTGGTGCTATAACCCATAACTGCTATTTCAAGTAAATGTTTTAATTAACTTTAAAATAGCCTCAGTCTGGCATAGAATAGGGAAGATATAGACAGAGGTTTGGGGCTTACTTGAAGAAAAACTTGGTGCTTCCAGCTATTCCAGAGACAGACCTTTGTTAACAGGTATTAATCAGTTTTCACTTTCCTACTTAAGTGGTAATATTACTACAGCTAACAAAGAGAAGTAGAGGCTTGGCCTGACTATTGTCATAGGTCTTAGCTAAAGGATTAATATAAATGAGTGTTTCTTTCCTTGCATTGGCCAGATAACTGTCACATTTCACAGGCATAGATGGTGCCCCCATCCTGGCCCACTAGCATTGTTCTAACAGGAACCTAAGTGAGAGAAGGGATTGGCTTTCCCACATTGGGGAAATCAGGCTGAGCCTGCCTGTGCCCTAGAGATTCATTATGTTTTCTGTAAGTGGGCCCTAATCTCTTAAACACACTGCCTAGAATTATAGACGATTTTGCCAGAGGAGTTTGGTGTTTGAGGGTGCAAAAGGTCGGTGATGTGGTGGTTTTAGGTTTGTTTTTCTACATAGTTGTTTACCAGTGTTCCATGATTATATCTAAGGTGAATTCCAAGGATTGCTTAGTGGTCAGGAGCAGGCCTCAGGGCCAGAATGCCTGTGTTTGATTTCTAGCTCCTACCATTTAATACTTGTGTGACCTTGGGCAAGTTATTGAACTTGCTTCAAAATCCCCATCCATCAAATGAGGTGATTACAGACTTGGGGTGAATAAATGTATAAATGTAATAAAGTATTTGGAAACTGCTTAGATCCAATATACATCAGGTGGTATGATATGTAAGAGTTAACTATTTTCCCTAGGCACCCAATTTCCCTCCCTAGAGGCAATCAGTAGTACTGAGTTTCCAGTGTATTCTTTCAGGGGTGTATGTGTAAGATGTATATACGCAAGCAAATTCACATATATACCATATGTAATTAAATCTAAGATGTCATCAATTATAAGTTGCACCATTGTCTTATGTTCCAGTAAGTTAAACTATGACACATTATTATCTGATTTCACTAAAATGAGAAGACATATGTATCTTAGAAGTAATGAAGTTCTTAGAATATACTATTCTATTTTCTCCTTTTAAACAAATGATGCCAAACTATATAAATTGCTCTGCACTTTGCTTTTTTTACTGAACAATATAATGCATCTTAGATAATTTTTTTATATAAGTACATAAACACTTCCACCTTTTTAAATGGTCTCTTAGTATTCCTTTGCATGGATTAATGGACACTTAGATTTTGTTTACTATCTTTTGCTTTACAAATAGCGCTGCAGCAAGTAACCTTCTACACATGTCATTTCACTCAGGCACAAGTAGATTTGAAAGAAAGTGTAAGTGCCAAGTCAGTTTTGCATTTGCTATGTTGATGGCAGTTGCCAAATTGCCTGCCTTAAAGATTGTACCAAAATCCAATTTCCAACATCAATATTTCCCACACCCTCGTCAGATGTGTGTTAACTTTATACTGCAAACAAAAAAGTTCTCTTCTGATTTCTAATTTTTAATTTTGTAGAATATTCATGAAGAAGTCTTACAAGAATATCAGAAGATTAAGCAGGTAGGTATCATCACTGTTGGTTTTATGGCATGAAGTTGGGAAGTAATTACAAATTCTGCAACCTGATTCCTTGCTGTTTTTATTTTGAATCCACAGTCTAGTCCCAATTACCATGAAGAAAAATACAGATGCGAGTATCTCCATAACAAGCTGGCTCACATCAAAAGACTAATAGGTGAATTTGACCAACAGCAAGCAGAATCATGGCACTAGAGCTCTGCTTGGACCGGAAGATGTGAATGAACTTAACCTTATTTATTTAAAATTCCAAATGAGTTAGTTGCTCTAAGAGTCTAAAAAAATGAAACTTTGCCTGTTGAAAGTTTCAATATTTGTAAACTTGAGTTACCTTTTTTTCCCCCCTACTTTTCTTTGCTTCCCTGCATTTTTGAAGCTGCTTTTTCTGGTCTCCCACCCTCTCCCCTGCTCCCAAGACTTGTGTTTGTCAATAGAAGTAATTATTTTTAGATATTGGGGAATCCAGTATCTATACTTCAAATCAGTTTTTTCTTAAAAACTTGTTTATAATTAGAAATGATTTTTTTAGATATTGGGGATCCAGTGTCCACACTTCAAAATTATGTGTGTTTAAAAAAACAACAGTAATGTGCAAGGTGAAATGCTTTTGGATAAACATAAGCCTATTTTCTGACCTTTCTTAATGCGAACTATTTGCCTTAAATGGTAGGATATTTAGAAATTTGCACAAAAAAAAAACAAAAAAAATAAAACATTGTTTTGGAGGGTTAATAAATAGGAAGGTCTGTGAGTACGTATATTTGTGTAGCTACACATACACATGTGTATATACCAGCTGACTTCATCTAGGACAGTAAACCCACCCTGCAAGTTAACCCCCCATTGCAATGATTGCCTTAAGGTGTTTGCTAGTTGTGTACATAGTGTGGTGAATCATTAGCTACACTGCTTCCCACTTGATTGGAGCGATGGGAAGCACACTGTGGCCTACCAGCGTCTGAAAGTGTGTGCGCGGCCTGTTGTATGTGTGCAGAGGCGGAGTGGGTGTGAGCATGCATGAAGGAAAAAAGCTGCTACTCTCAGTAGGCCAAACGCTCAGGTTAAACAACTGACGAGTGTTACTGTAGGGTTTTTGGTTTTTTTTAATGTCAAATTGCTACTTCTATTGTAGAAGACAAAAGCATTTCCATTTCAACCGTTTGTCAGAGTTCTTGTTGGGCAAAATTGATATGTTATGAAAATGAAACAAATCTATAGTTTTGGGGCAAAATTATAAAATTAAATATGTAGGTAACCTATTTATATACTGCTATAAAGTATTTTTTTGAAGAGAGATATGCAAAGAAATTATTACCTACATGAAATGTATATTTAAAGATCGTTTTTCTTCATCCTGGGTACCAGGAATATAAAAGAGTGGATATATTTAACCATAGCATACTGTGATTCATCAAACAGCACAAACTTTTATTTCATGGAGTTTATCTGTTGACGTTGATTTAAACTATCACTTGTTTTATCATGTGGGAACATAAGTTATGTCAAAAATGTAAGGATTTTGAACTAATGTTAATTCAAGTTGTGTTGTCTTACCGTATTGTCTTTTCAAAGTGCTGCCAGTTAAAAAGGGAAGCATTATGTTTACAAATCTGTTTTGAAATGTTTGCCAAAATTGTTGGTAGTATCTTTAATAAAGATGTTTGTCTCCAGCATCCAAAAAAACCAAATAAATAACTTTGTTGTGTATCACTGTAAACCAGAAAATGTTAGTATCTAGAAAACCTGAGAGAACATGTAGATGAACTTTTCTTTTTGCAGTTCTTTTAAAACATTAACCAGAAAGAGTAGATAATTTAGTAAAAAATATATAAAAGCATATAAACTATACAAAGACTAAAACAAGACCCTGTGTACTATAACTCTATAAATTACTGCAGAAATTTAATTTCTATATAGCATGGACCTCCTAGGGAATTTGATTTATTTTAGCATTGAGATCCCAGGTGCTTTTCCTTTTACCTCAGAATTGGTACAATCATTATTAAATGTCCATGATTTCAAACTTTCAGTTGAAAAAAGATAGGAAAGAAAACATAATTAGGAGTAAATTTGGTTTTCGTATTATTAAGGTAGAGTCTGCTGAGGAGTTTGTCTTTAGGTAATGACCTCATTGGTGTCATTTCTTGGACATCTTGGCCTTTTAATCAAAGATGGTGTGCTGCTATTTTCCATGAGTGGTGTTTCTCAAAACAAGGTGCTTGGACCACTTATATCACCCATATTAGAATCTCTGGGTATAGGGCCCAGGTGTCCATTCACATTTTCATAAATATCCTCCAGGTGACTTTTCCAATCTGAAATATGAGAACCATTCGTTGGCACAAATGTCATGCTAATAGGTCTCTAAGTCTCAAAGTCTTGAACGTTCAAGATCAACTATTGGCATTTTTTGAAGCTCATCCCAATCAGCAAGTGCACATCACTTTTCCCTCTACAAGGTGTGAGGCACCCACCCTCTCAGTTGTTTCACTGCCAACTCGTATTTCGGAACTTGTTTACAAACAAGTCTTCTAGTTGGTTAATTGTTAGCCCTTGGAGCTCTTACCCACCTACATCAGCACATCTTCTGGTTTACAAATTGGGTAATTATAGAAGCTAGAGATGCTTTACAAAAATCCAGCATTGCATACTCATAGACTTGACCACCAACCTATAAAAGCCTTAATTTAGATGTTTGTTGTGCACCTTGGGAAGATCCTTACAAAATGTGTATCTGTCTATCAGTTGTAATTCCAAGAGTTGTAAATCTCTGAATCTGCTATAACCTGAGGCTACATCTCTTTTGGAGATGGGCATAAGCCTATTAAAATATTTATAATCACTATTCGTCTCCTACTGCTAGAATTTTAGACACATACTCTCAAATAATTGCTGCAGGAAAGGGTGGTCAGTATCGCTTACTCTGGTCAAAGAATTTATTCAGTTTTTTTTTTTTTTTTTTTTTTTAAGAAACAGTGTAAAACAGTTGTCAAGATGAGCGAATGACTTATGTTGTTATATTTTCATCACATTTCATCTAAAATAATTTGAAGCACACTTGAAGATTTTTTACCAACACTCATGAATTCTAGATTGAATGAGTAGCTGATTTAATACAAACCAAGAAGAACATTAACTAGATGCAGTTTTGTTTTTTATGTGGGTGTTTCATTTCCTATCTTGTTGGTCTTTATTGCTCATGGAATAATTTAAAGGGTTAACTTTCAACTCTTAAGTAGTGATAGATGTTCAGTACTGGCACTCTCAAAAGCAATTGTTGTGCCCAGTTTATATCATTGCTCCATGCATTGATTATAAAAATTCAGTATTAATTTTCTTTCACCTCTGATTGATCTATTAATTGTTAGAGCGGTTTTCTTTTCCCTTAAAATAATTCACCTTATGTAAAACAAATGCATACTTGCATGTTGGAAACAATATGTCAAAATGAGGTTTTGACACAAGTGGCCCATTAGTTCCAGCACTGCTTGGTTGCCTTACCCCTTGCATAACTTTATCCTTTGCTTCTGGAACTTGCCTGAAACTCTGTAGCCAGTTCATTTTCTTTCTGGCAGTATGAGTGTTGAGTCTCGTATTCTTGGTATATGCCTTTGCTACTACTTTTGAAGTTCTTACAGTCTGTTACTTGCCTAAGTGTTACTAAATCCTTTTCTTACATGTACTGGATCGGGGTGGGTGGGTGGGGGGATTTGTAGCCAGCACTTTGAGAGGAACATTTTGGGAAAGGATATTTAACTGACACTACTAAATGAAGGCAACAGAAGATGTTATCCATGTTCTTTGTAATGAAACGGAACAAGGCTGTGAGGTTCATTTCAAAATATTTTGAAGTGTTAAAAACTATATATAATATATTGATGCTGTTTCCCAGTTGTTCCAACCAAACCATGTTAGGACTCCTGAAGGTAAAATGTCACAGGGACTTTTCAGTTGTTACTGAGCTCAGCAGCTGCAGTGGTCCCTGTTGTTCTACACCAATTTCAGTTCAATAAAAATGTTAACATTGCAATTCTGGTACTTGTTTTTCCTTTGTCTCATTTCAAGCCCTTAACTTCGTCTTAAACAAACAAACAAACAAAATTCATCCCACAACAAAGTGCTTTCTGATGCCCTAATGTAAGTGATCTCCCTGGGACAGATGCTATTTATTGGTGACTCCAGGAAGTGGGAGTAGGCATCTGCTCCAGGACCCTGCCTGTTGTAAGTTTAGGGCCTACCCTCCACAGGCAACATCTACGAGGGGAGCAGTAATGATAGTTAGAATCCATTGAGGGTTTCCTGTGGGTTACAAACTCTTCTGCATGCATTGTCCCGTTTCTCCTCACCGCAACTCTGTTATACCCATTTTATTGACAAGTAAAGGCTTAGAGAAGTTAAGAAATTTGCCCATCAAACCGTGGAGCCTGAGAGGACTGGTCCCTGAGTCTGTGTTCTTAACCACTTCTCCATACGACCCCCTTATGTTCATACCTGTTTAGAGTTAGATAACCTTTACAAAGTGGTAATTCTAATAACATCAGACAGGCTAGACAGACTTGATTAAAAGGAGACTAGAATGTGGAGTTTGGGGTGATGTTTAGTGGATTGTTCTCAGTAGGTTGGTTTTATCAGAACTGATAGATAAATGTGAAGGAAGGCCAAAATGCTTTTTGAGAAAAGGTATGTTTTTCTTTATAAGTGTGTGCGGTCTTAACAATGGGCCATTCGAAGGAGATTGGAGCGGTGCAGGTAGAGGTAGGAGACAGGGGTATAGTCTTAGATTCAAACCTTTTTCATATTAATAAGCTGTCTCTCTAACAACAGAGTAGCTCTAGGAGATACCCTATCTGAATTAGACACAAGGGCATTCTCCTGTCTGGATCCTTAACCTTCTGTTTCTGTAAGTTTTCTAAAGGCATAATGAGGGAGGAAAAGAAGAAATCTTCAAGCATTGGTATTAAAAACCTAGACTGTTAGTGCCAGCGGTGATTCTAGTTAGGTTTACAAGGAGCCTCGAGGATAAATGAGATTTCTAATGTTATAATTGCGGCAGCAGCACTACCCCACCAGACATTTAACTTTGTGCTTGTCTTTTAACTCCTTTCCTCAGTTGTATAGTGAAAATATGCCTTCTTACTGGGTATGAAAGAAGCTTAATTATTGTTTATAAAGCACTTGGGAGTTCCATGAAAAACAGCTCTCTAAATTATACATTATGTGCTGAATGCAATAGGGAGAATTTGAAGCATTATTTTCCAGGTGACAATGGGCCCATTTTGACTGATTGCAAAGGGGACAAAAGCAGAGAGAGGCTCGAGGTTTCCAGGTGGAGCGTTTGGGGTTTGTTTATTGAAACCTGCTCCACTGGTTTTATCTTTCTGAGACGGACCAGGAGGCTAGCAGAGGCAGTAGATGGCTCTGATATTTTATGATTGCTTAATTCTCAAGCTAGGGTCAGATGATTCTGCTGTGTGTGACGGTGGAGATGCGTCATTTACAACTCCTGCCTGCTTAATTCAACTGGCCAGCCCAGCTGGTTTGTCTCACTGTAATCAGATGCTTGATACAATGTGGGCAATTGTAGATGGGCGATAAAAATTCCATATCAGGCCTATGAAATGTAGGAGAGTGCTTCCTAACACTGAGCTCACTTAATTAGCCGCCAAGTTTGGGTTCTGAAGCTGGGCTTCCAGGGGAATGGCCAACGGCCTTCCTGCACTTCATGGATTCCAGCGGGCTTGCAGAATTCCAGGTAGGCGGCATGATCTCCCTTCCCAGGCTCATCTGCTGAACTCCCTTCCCTCTCTGCACACCAGGCACACAGGCCTGCCTGCGGGTTCCCCAGTAACCCCAGCTTCTCCTATCCCAAAGCCTTACTTAGCACTTGCTGTCCCTTCTGTGTCCCCAGCTCTACCCTCCAGCCATTCCTTGCTTAGCTAAGTTGTCCTTACCCTTAAGATCTGTTTGAATATCATTTTCCAGGAAGCTTTCCCTGACCCTTCAGACTAACTCAGGTCACCCTGGTATTTGCTCTCTCATCTTATACTTCTCCTTCATGGCTCTTATTATTATAATTGTAACTAACTGCTAATTGTATTTTTACTAATTGAATAAATAGAGACTGTCTTGTTCACTAGGGTGTCCCCTACTCCTGACCTAGTGCCTGGCATATAGAAGGTACTCAATAACAATTTATTGAAAGAATGAATGAAGCAAGCTAGTCATATATATCATATTTAAAATTCATGTGACCAGAGAATTTGGATTACTGCAAGAGCCTGCTGTTCATTTGTTTGTGCCTTGCCACTTTCTCTTCCAAAAGTCATGATTTAGGAATGCCATACAGACTTGACTTTGCCATGATTAACTAACTGGACGCCCTCAAAGGGAAACAGATTCTGATTTCATTTCCTAAGTATTTTTTTCAATAGCTTTTCTCTCACTTCTCAGTGATGTGAGACAGGACAGCAGTCTAAAGAAAGTGTTGTATATCTATTTCCCATCTTCATTAAAGCATCCCTAACCTGACATTTCTTTAAATTCAACTTGTGCTTTTATTGATGTTAATTTTATGCCTCACACTCTGTAACCTCCCAAGTGGTGTGGTATACGTATTGAGGATAATCAGTGGACTTTGGGATTCCTCTGATGATAGAGCTCACAGAGCCCATGAACAGCATCTGGAACAACGGCCTTCATTTCACAATGAGACAAAGATGCTTGAGTGACAACCTACGACAGAGCTAGATGAGACCTCAGGAGCTTACACACTCTTCCTAGAGCGGGCCTGAAAATAATAGAGAGGGATGGAAACAGTCCCAAACAAGATGTGCATTCACAAGCAGTTCAGAGCACAGGCAAGCCAGGAAGCCTGGCCTAGAGCCCTCTCACAAGTCACAGACTGTGGTCAAGTTCACAGTGCTCTCCAGCCTCAGTTTCCCACCCATGAATGTGACAGTACCTGCCTCAGAAGGTGGTTGTGATAACAATGTAGAGCAGTACGTGACACCTAGTAAGTTTTCTATACATATTTTAATGATTTGTTTTTTAATCATTTCTTTCAATCTTTATTCTGATTTGGACAGTTTTAAGTAACATACAAGCAGCCAGCCAGAACTGAAACCCTATTGGGTTAATTTAGATATTTGCATAAGAGTGATAGAGCTCATATGTTAGATAAACCTGTCCCAAAACGTTTAAAAGTCTCTGCTCCCAAATGCTCTGTGATCTAAGTTCCCTCTGTGAATCTTTTCAAGTTCCACGCTAGCGGCCCTAAACAGCATGGCTACCAGTAACTTATAGTGCTGATGCATTTGTTCTAAACTTGAGCATATTCTCTATTAATTCTTTTTTCCAGTTGTCTTTATGGGGGAGAGTTTCTAAAAGAGCCTTGTTTTCTGTAAGCTTGAGTGCTTCTTGCCCCCTAGTTCCTGGAGGGGGTTGACATGGTTCATTTCAGGGAAGATGCTTTGGGAAAAGGTCCGCTGTGAAAATGACCCTGTAAGCTTTTCCTCCTCCTCTCAAGGATAGAGTTCATTTAAGTCAGCTTTGCCAAACTGGTGCCAAGAGGGTCTCCAGGGGTCTCATGGCCACCTGAGCTACAGAACTCTACCGCTGAGGACAGCTATAAAGGGACACTGGGGACTGCTGGCAAAGCCACCTCCTTATCTACCCTTATCCTTCCTGCCTCCCTCTCTGCCCCAGATGACACATTTTTATTGTTGAGGTAGCCAATTATCCCGACGTGCTCCTCCCTTTTCAACTCACTGTTCTCACCTGAATGAACTAATATGGTTCCTTCTTTCCGTTAATGTGCACATCTTTTCCTGTCTTTGGTTAAAGATGATATGGTTTATAGACAGTGAGTAGGCCAATTCAGAACCAGGGACTTACAAGGAAGACATGAAGAGGTTGGAAAGTAGCCCTGACTGGTGCGGCTCAGTTGGTTGGGCATCATCCTGCAAAGTTGCTGGTTCAGTTCTTGATCAGGGCACATGTCTGGGCTGCAGGTTTGGTCCCTGGTCGCAGCACATACAAGAGGCAACCCATCAATGTTTCTCTCCCTTTCTTTCTCTATCTCTTCACCTCTCTCTAAAAAAAAAAAAAAAAAAAAAGAAAAAATACTTTTTTTTAAAAAAGAAATGTTTGGGAAGTAAGGTTGAAAATGCTTTGTGATGGAGAGGGCAAAGAAGGAAACGTGCAGTCCTGCACCCTGGGCCTGAGTCCTGGTTCGGAGACTTGCCAACCTGTGACCCAAGGCAATTTGAACCCCCACATCTCTTCCATCATCTCTTGCAGACTAGGATCATGCTTCTTGTACATGTCATGGTTAAGTGAAGATTAGAGATCGTTGCATTCAACCAGAGGGGCTGGGTGGAGCACTCTCAAAGCAACACTGTTGGTTCTCACGTGTCATCCCTGTGAACCTCCTGTGGTGGCTGTTTCTCTACCGTCAGCAATAAAATCTAGGCCAGGTCTTCTAATTCCTCCAGGACAACTCTGGGTCCTGTGGTCAGTTTTAGCATGGGTCTCATTTCAGTACCTAATAAGTCTAGTTTTATATAATAGCCAAAGTTCTAAAACACATTCAAGATAAAAGCTGTTTCATTCTTTCAGCTTAGGGCCTGCTTTGGCTGGATGCCAAGTGCTTCTGGCCATCCTTCCACACTCAGGGTGCCCAGGGTTGAAGGAGCAGAGACAGGGAGTAGAGACAAGGGGCAGAAAAGGTCTTAGGTGACAGCGCCTCTGAAATCTGGCCTTGGCTTCCTCTGGGCACTGTCATGGCCTGTCCTGGGGAACTTGGGTGGTGCCCTGCTGAGCTTCTCCAGCCTTCCAGGGTGTTGCAGGGCCTCTCCTCTGGCAAGCCCTCCGATATCACCCCCCAATCCCCACTTAAGGCAGGAAGCTAGTCGCCGAGGGCTCCTTTCTAAAGGACCATGGCAAGCACGCCAAGTAGCAATGCTCTATCTGGTCTCTCAGCCACCCTCCCATCCCTGCCATACATTAAAATAAGCACTTTTGGACTGCTCCCTGTGAGTGTTGTGACTTCCTAATGTCTCCCTGACCCTGCTATAGGGTTGTTGTTTTTTCAAGTCTGAATCAGACGCCAGCTCCCTGTGTCCTCCAAGCTTGAGGAGTCACACAATGAGTTTTTCTTTTTCTTTTTTAAAACCATTTCATTGAGGTATGCTGGACAAATTTAATGTATACAACTCAATGTGTTTGAGATGAGGCATGTACCTGTGAAACCATCACCAGCATCTGGGCCATAAATATATCCATCACCTCCTGCAGTTTCCTCTCACCCCTTTTATTACTAATATTGTGTGCGTGTGTGATAAGAATACTTAAGACCTACCCTATTAGCAAATTTTAGGTATACAAGTATGCATTCCAGCATTGTTAGCTGCAGGCACTGTGCTGTAGAGTGGATCTCCAGCACTTAGCGTGCAGAACTGAAACTTGGACCCTGTGACCATCACCTCCTGAAAGCCCCTAGACCTCCAATCCCTGCTGACCATCATTCTACTCTATTTCTATGGGCTTGATTATTCTATGTTTCACACATAAGTGAGAAAGTACAGTATTTGTCTTTCCCTGGCTAATTTCATTTAGCATATCATCTTCCACTTTCATTCGTGTTATTGCAAGTAGAATTTTTTTTTTCAGGCTAAGTATTAGTCCCTTTTGTGTGTGTGTGTGTGTGTGTGTGTGTGTGTGTGTGTGTATCACATAGTCTTTATTCATCCATCTATGGGCATTTAGGTTGTTTCCATATTTGGACAATTGTGAATAGTGTTGCAAAAAAACATGGGAGTGCAGGTATCTCTTTGAGGTCTTAATTTTAATTCTTTTGGGTAAATATTCAGAAATGGAATTGGTGGATCATGTGCTAATCCTATTTTTACTTTTTTGATGAAGCTCCATATTGTTTTCCATAGTGACGGCACCAATCTGCATTCCCAGCAACAGAGAACAAGGGTTCCCTTTTCTCTGCATCCTTGCCAACGTCTAAGTGGTCTTCATAAAGCCACTCTCATTAGCCCGTGGTAAGGGGAAGCACATTCTCAACTCTCTATAGAAACCCTTCGATGTCCCACATCAGTGACTTTTCAGCTTCAATTTCTTAGCCAGGGAAGAGCCAGAAGCTAAGGGGAGCAAAACCAATTTTTTTTGACAACCTCTAATTCAAACCCTGCATTTGTGGTCCTACACCTCATTTCCTATTGTGAGGAGAGGTGGCATCTATTGTCTTGTGACTTCAACCAAAGCTATCAGAGTTCTGGGGTAAACCCTGTTGTTTACATTCGTGAATTTTCAGTCATAGCATTTGTACACTCATCCAACAAATATTTATGTGTATCTAGGAATTGTGCTGGGTGGCAGGAGTACATCACTGAACAAGACAAATGTGAATTATACATATAATTTTGTTGCAGTTATGGTAAATGCTGCAAAATGAAAGGGTAGCCGTGAGAATGAATGATAATGGGACACAGGACAGGACAGTGAGGGAATGGGGCACCCTAGAGAAGTGGCATGGAAACCAATACCTAAGGGATGGATAGGAGTCAGATGAGAGGTGAGTGTGCCAGAAAGAGAGAACATGTTGGAAGCTTCTTGAGAAGAAGCACTCGCTGAAGACATGTTTACCCAAATCGCTTCTCATTTAAAAAAGCCACTGAGGGTTTTGCGTTTTTGTTGAACTTGTTCTTTCTGTGGCTGCTGTGCCCACACTAGGCGTTTCAGAAGACATGAAGCCCGGGCATGATCTCCCCCTGAGATCCAGGCACTTCAGGTTATCACTTATCAGAGACATTTTGGAGCTTAGGGTTCTTATCTGGTGGCCTTCTCACATTGCTAATAAATTCTGAGGAAAGTTTCCAAAACAGATGGATATCAATTTAGAGGCCAGTTGATCTCAAGCCATTCTGTGAGCCTTCACCAGAAAAACTTTCAACTGGGGAGAAATCATGACTACCTTTCCTAGACATTGGTGAGTCCACCACCTTGCCGTTGAAGGCTGGTGCAGAATGAGAGCACAGGGTGCTCTCCGTTGGTGGAGGCATCAGAAGAAATCTTGGCCACACTGATAAAGCCCTAACAGCCAGAGGCAGTTTCTCTGAGAAACAAACAAAAAATAACATCTGTCCTATTAAAATTGCCAACCAGTTCTCTCTGCTGTCAGCAGCCAGGCAAACCATCTCTGTGGTGAGACGCTAACAAGGTAACTGGTGGGCAAGCAGCAAACCCAAATAAGAGTGGTGAGAGAAAATCCTGACTGGTGTAGCTCAGTGGGTTGGGCATCATCCTGCAAACCGAAAGATTGCTGGTTTGATTCCCAGTCAGGGCACATGCCTGGGTTGCGGGCCAGGCCCCCAGCTGGGGGTGCATGAGAGGCAACCAATTGATGTTTCTCTTCCTCTCTTTCTCCTTCCCTTCCCCTCTCTAAAAATAAACAAACAGAGTCTTAAAAAGAAAATAAAAGAGTGGTGAGAGAAAGATGCCAGAAGATCAGTGAAACCAAAAAAGAGCCCTTCTGGGAATGAAAATGAGTAAAAGCAGTGAAATTAGGTGGATGTTTTCTCATAGACCACTTTACAATGCACAATGCTTTGTGCCTTTTCCAAACATTTTCTCGGATGTTCTCAATCCATCCTCCCCTTAATCCCTTTTCAGCATAAGGTGGGGTAACCTACTAAGAAGAAACAGGCCCAGTGGGCCCATGGTATCAGCACAGGAACAAGAGTACAAATCTTGTCACTCTACTGCACCCTCCTTGCTGCCATTTGTGCCTCAGAAACTCACCCTTCTGGACTGGATGCTGATCCCCAAGATTTATCTGGTGACTGAGGGGACCCAGCAAGGTCTCCTGACAGCCCGTTCACATTGTGCCTCCATGAAGTTTAGTTTTCCTCCAAGAGTGGTAAACTCCTCTTTATAGGAGGTAAAATTTCCATTCCCCTACCCATGCTCTGGGCTAGGTATTCCTTATTATCCTGGCTCCTGCAAGCAGGGAATACCTCAGTCTGCTATGAAAATGCCTCCTTTTCTGCTAACACCACCCTGAGTCCAGGCCATTCCACAGATGACTGACAGCCTTCCCATGCTCCCATCTACTATTGTCACCATCTCTCCCCCTGTATTCTGCCTGAAGGTGGAGTGCACCATCATGGCCAGACTTATGTTTCTGCCTGCCAGTGGGAACAGTATCTTAAATGACCCTCCTAAGCAAATCAGTTTCACCAGATTATCTTTCCAGCTCACTGACCATGATTGTTAGGGTCATCCAATAAAAAAACTGAACTTTATCCTTTGTATTTTTCTTAATCTGTTGTAAAAATATAAGTCATTTCTGCTCTTTGCAAAAATTTCAGATACTGAACAAAAAGCAGAAGCCCCCTGTTTTCACTCACAGTCCTCAGGCTCCAAAGGTAAGCATTAAGAGCACCTATCCATGTACAGTTTTTCCTTTGTTCAAACTGGAAATCAAACTATAGACCTGCAGCTTAACTTTTTACTTAACAACACTGCTAGAACATCATTCCATGTTAGTTCCTGTTGACTTATTTCATTCTTTTTACCAGCTGCATGATATGTCCCAATTTAGAGTCCCCTGATTGAAATTCAGAGTATTCCTAATACTGAAAAACTGAAATCATCACCAACAGCCAAATAAATTATCTGAACCAAATGGTTTAACATTTTCATTACTATCCCTTCTGACCATCTCTACCTTACCTTGCCCTAATTCACCAGGTCCTCTGAAAGCATGAGAAACCATAAGATATAAAGACTGTTTGGAGGATGTTCAGAAATCATTTACAAATGCAAAAATTTAAAATATTGTACATCAGTTTCTAAAGGTTATCAAGTACATTTTGTTTCTTGAATTCAGAAAACTCTGATCACAGCTATGGCTCCATACTATAAATGGGGGTGGGGGGAGCAGCAGCTAATTTCCTTACTGGCAATTTTGGACTATTCATTATATTCTATGTTTATATTATTTTTATGTTTAGGATTTACAATAGTTACACTCTGTTCTTTAACCATCATTTTGCATGTACTTGGTTTACTTCTATAATTAAATAAATTCAAGACTCTACCTCAGTCCTGTGACACTAAGTCTTTCCCTTTCTTGAGACTATTTTGATTCAGCTCGCAGCTAACTAGATTTTGTTGCCTATGTTTTTCTCTAATTGAATTTCTCTGTTGAGAAATCTGAGGTCAGCCTGCTCTTTCCTCTCTCTCTATAGGAAATAAGATTTTTCTGCCCATATGCCCACGAGATTCTTCTATTGCCCTTAAAGTTCAGTAACTTGACTTACTATGTGTCTTCGTGTTGATTATTCTGTTATCAGGTTTCTTCCCCTGAAATCTCTTTCAACCTGCATATCTACTTTATTTCAGTGAAGCTTTCTTTCATATTATTTTTTGACATTTTTATTTCCATTCCCATTTGTTCTGTTCTCTACTTCGGGGACACTGCTATTCCATATGCTAACTGTCTGTTGGTTGTCTTTAATAGCTGTCATCTTTTTACTTAATTTTTGTTTGTTTGTTTTCCCCTGTAAATGTTATTTTATTCTCTTTAGTATGACTTCCAAATCATGAATATGTTTTCAACAATATCAGTTCTAATGTGATTTTCATTTCTAGGATGATTTTATCTTCATTTTCTTTTATCACTCTTAGCTTACTTTATCTTCTTTTGCCTATTCTGGTTGGATCTCTTATATTTTATTTATAAATTACTTCACAAAGACATATTTTTAAAATTTATTTGAGAGTGGAGATAAACATGTGCCTGAAAATCTTTGGTTTGCAAGAATTTTTCTTAAGAATATTATTCTTCATCTGCCTTTTGATTGTTGAATTTCTTTCCTCTTGTATTTTTGTTTTTTATTTTATTTGCCTTGGTGTTATTAATATGCTTAAGATGTGTGCAAATATAGACTGTGTTCTGAAGGGAGTGTGGTTCTCTCCTGCAGCAAAGAGGAGAGTAAGTCTGGAGAGGAGCTGGGGGTCAGCCGTGGCAGCTGCAGGCTTCAGTGTGGGTCTGTCTGCTCATAATAGCCTCTGCTTATCTGCCAGTCTCTGACCTCTCGAACAAGTGGATCACCCAAGCAAGATGTGAGTGAGGATCATCGTAGAGACTCCCAGCTCTCGAATCTTTTGTTTGGTTATTTATGTTTATTTGTAGCTGCTTGTTTGAATCTGATCAACCACTGCAAAGCTGGTGGCTGGTACTACTTTTCCATCCTCCATGCCTCACCTCCTAAATGGGAATTCTATTTGAGGGAAAATAAACATGTCTTGCCCAATAACTTCCTTCCATCTGTCTGATCACCCTCTCTTCTCTGTAAAGTAAACACACCCCCAGAGGGATGCTCTGCATCTCTCTCATGTCCCATCCACACCTTCAGTCCTCGCTCTAAGTGCAAGGTCACCACATAGGCTCCTTATAGCACTTACTTTCAGAGAGAAACCTGAGTCCTAATCAGAACCTAGAGAGCACATTTCAGCTCTCTATAACCTACCTTGAGTCAGTCCAGATTCAATGTGATTTGAGATTTTAGCTGTTTCCTAGTTTCACTGCAGATGGAATTTTTCTATCAAAATTTCATCCATTTTAATTGTATCAATGTTTGTCATTTTCATGGAAGGGGATAAAGAAAACCTGACTTTATATCACCATCTTTTAGCTAGAACGTCATTTTTTTTCAAACTTGTTAATAAGTTCCCTGGATTATAAGCATTTTGCTTCACTGAGTTTAATTCAAAAAAATTATTGAATAGATATTAGATGCAGAACAGCAAGTAAGATGCTCCTTAAGATATAAGGACTAGAGACCTACTTTCATTAAATGAGGTTTATGAATTATCACCATAGTGGTGATAATGATGATGAAAGAATGTGATAATGTGATAATGATGATGGAGAATGTGATTACCTCCAGTTGAAGGGATGACGAAAGTCAAAAGGGAAAGTAAGAAATGACAAGTAACATTCATCCAAACTAACTTGAGGTCGGGTGGCTTGATGGCAAGACAATGGGCTTTGAAGTTACAGAGATCATACAATTACTATGTGCCTCCAGTGAACCTACTCCTCTCTGACCATCAGTTTTGTCTTTGGTAAAATACCTGGTATTACCAATCTCTTGTAAGTCAAGTGGAATAATGCATGTCAAAATCTTTGCAGAGTGCCTGGCTCATAGTATGTCATAAATGTTTATTTTATTTCTGAATTAACTCTACTTGTTTATCATACTTTATCCCTGTTAGCCATATCTGTTGTATTAACTATTTAACACATAGGAAGATTTTTTTTTAAATGAGTATTCTTACCCCCTTTTTAATTATATCTGTTATATAATTGCATAACTCAACCATAAGACCACTCTATTAATCTTATTACTAAAAAATCAAATAGACAATGGTGCTCCTCAAACTGTGGAATAATGGCTGGTGTAAGGAAATACTGTTACCATAACATATGCCTTACCTTATATTCTGTTTTGGTTTTGTTTTTTTAAAGATTTTATTTATTTATTTATTTTTAGAGAGAGGGGAAGGGAAGGAGAAAGAGAGGGAAAGAAACATCAATGTGTAGTTGCCTCTTGCACACCCCCAACTGCGGACCTGGCTGCAACCTAAGCATGTGATCTGACTGGGAATCGAACCGGCAGCCCTTTGGTTTGCAGGCTGACACTCAATCCACTGAGCCACACCAGCCAGAACTGTTCTGTTTTTTAAAAGAAATCTCAGTCCCTCTTGTGAACATAAGACAACTTTAAGACATTTAAACTGGGCTTTACACTGGTGTATATCTAGACAGTTTCTCTGCTGATTGAGGGCCATTTATCTGAGAATATTTAGAGTCTGCTCGAAGCTGGCTTGTGACCTTGTCAGTGTTTTCCAGAGAGGTGTAATATTATTCACATAAGAAGAAAACAGGTCACACTCTCCTAGAGTTGTGCAGCCTAGTTCCTTGGCTAAAGGTCAGTCTTAATCCTCCCCCAGGTCCCAGATGTGTTATGTTTTACATGTTCCATAAAGGAAATGGATTCTACAAGGAAAAGCAGGGAACAAATTTTTCTTGGGAGCAAGGGACTCCAAATGTTTCACAATTCTATTTAAAACACTGCAAAGATGAATTCTAGGGAAACTTCATGGGGGTAGTTTTCCTATAGTTAAAGTTTGAAACTATCCCTGCATAGAACCATGACTGGGACTTGAACTATCAACTTTCTGTGAAGAGGAATGGGAAGATGAGAGGCTTCCATGGGCCAGTGTCAACACACTCGGGTGCAAAGGATGTTGCCAGCATGGCTGGAGAGTTTCCATTAAGCCCACTGACCGCCGAGGTGGGATCAAAGTGAGACTGTACTGCTTCTCAGAAACATCAAAATTCAAAGATCACAGAAGAAACTGTGAACATGCCACAGGGCACACTCAGACCACTGTGAAAGAAATGGCTTTGAACAGAGAACACAGATAACAATGAGACTAACTCAGAGAGCTGCCTCCTTGCCCACTTAGTATCCACACCTGCATGAGGCACAATAGCCACTCCCAGATCTCTGCCTTCGGCCAACCAAGTCCTCTTCCCAGAGACACTGGCAGCTCCCCCATCGCCCTGAGTATTGTCCACCAGCTAGACAGCATGCTGCTTACCATGTCAGAACAGCATCTTTTCAAAAGTAAATATGTTGTTCTCTGTGTATCTCATTTCCACATTTCCTAAAACTACCACATAAGTTGAATTCCCTTTTTTCTATTCATAGCTGTTTCCTCATCCAGTTTTGACTCAACCTTTATCAAAGCATGTATCACTGCCTCAGATACTTGTCTAAAAACACTGTGTATGTGACACAAGAACAAACAAGTATGTAAACATGAGCACACCTGCATCATCCCCTTGGTTTATTAGCCTTTATTTTCTAAAAGTGGTGCTTTACCCAGGTATTAGCTAATAGCACATAAGAAAACAAAACCATTTGTATACACATACATGTACATGTGTATACATGCATATACATATGTATACATGTGTGTACAAAAACATAGCAACATCTACTTTTAAAATGACAAAATTAAAAACTATGTCACTGAAAAGTTAAAACATTGTATTTCTAAAGATCGGTTAAATCCTTTTGCTTTCTTGAGCATATTCTGTACAGATATTGTTTAATCATGTACATCAGTACCTTCTTTGCCTCCTTTTATCTCCTAAAGTAACACCAGTTCCTCCAAACCAAACAATGGTAAGTTTTGTTTTTATTTCTATTAACGTGCTATCATAGTTCATGGTGGGGAAGGGATTGCAAATGTATTCACAGTGAAATTGTTAAAAAACAAAACAAAACAAAACAAAAAAAACCTTCTTTGGCCCACATTCTGTGGCTGCCCCAGGTGTGGGGCCATGGGATGTAGTTGTACAGGAACTCTGCCCAGCCTGGAAGCCCTCAATTAAAGTCAAGATGACTTTAAACATCTGTTTAGATAAGTGCTCTGAAACTTTGACTACCTGTTGTTGTAAGGATATCTGGTCACCTTAGCAAAAAACACAAAACAAATATACATTGACTCTAGTTCCCAAATGAATTTTATCTTCATTTCTTGCCATTAAGCAAAAGTATACCATTTGGAGCTGAGCTGGGAAAGTTGGCTTTTATAAGTAGATACAACAAGAAGATACAAGCAATGCTGCTCTTTGTCCATGTGGCTGTCCTTTGGGCCAGGAGCAAAGAAGCCACTCTTGCAGGGCGCCCACAGACACCCAAGCAGTTCTTGACTAGAATTCCACATTTGGATGTGGAAAAGACTCTCATTTATTTTTACTAACTTATAACTGATATTTAGCATTTCTTTCAACTCTGAAAATATGTAACAAAGCTCATAGTTTGTTGCTCATAGTTGTTCCTAGTACTCTGAAATATCATTAACATTCATCCCTACTTTGATGGTTTAATACTTACTAAATCCACCAGTAGGTCTTACTTAATGTATTAGTATGTTACTATATTATATCATTTTAATGTGTTTGATAACTATTCTTCAATATAACTTATTGTCTTAGTGTCCTGTATATTTGTTTAACACTTCTAAGAATATCATTCTGAGAGTCAGTCCATAGGCTCTACCAGACTTCCAAAGGGGGCACTGACTTAAAATCAAAGAGTGAGACTCTGCACTAGGGTTTCACAGAAGAATTTGATTGTGTATAAATACATCGATCACAATAGAAACCTGACAGATGACAATGGCAAATGCTTAAGGAATATGCTTTAGGCATCTGCTTCTAACAGGTGCTCCCCCCTGCTGGGTCAAGAAACTTCAATGAAAGGGTGGAGAGAGAGAGAAACTACCGTCAGCCAGTTCTCAAAACTGCAAGACAAGCCATTGCGTAACTACAGGCTTGATTCACTGGTTGACCTCTTTTCTTCGGCTTGCTGAGATGATGATATTCTTGTCTTCGAGGATGATTATTGGTTCCTGGACCTGCAGGTTTAAAATTGGTCTCTGTAGCTATTTGTAAATATTTCTGACTCTCTATTCATAGCCTATTGAGTTGCCTGGTTCTTTGCCCTAGAAGTTGTAACTTTTTACTTTGAATGAGAGTTTCATGTACAACTTCACAACGAAAGAAGGTTCTTTGTCTTCAGCAGAAGTTGACTCCATAGAATCAGGTCCTACTGGACTTGAGATGAGTCCTTCTTTAATTTCAGCTGATTCATATTCTCAATGGCTGAGTCAGAGTCATGACTCAGTAATGACATTTTAAACTTATAATATTTGAAGAGAAACATGGACAGAAATAGAAAGGGGAAATGTAAAATGAATGATAGGAATAAAAGAAATACTAAATTAATGACTACCAGTGTTCCTTTGTCTTGGAAAAAATAGAAACTTTACTAATAAAAACACATAATTTAAATTTGAGTAATGCTCTCAGCATCATTATTTTGTTCAATGTCCATAACAACTCTGTAAACAGCTACAAAAGCAAATCTCAGAGAACCTGAGGGACCAGCCATGGGCCCAAGACTAGGAAATGGGGCACCAGCTGGAATAGAGGGCTAGGCTTCCAGCTTTTGGTACATGGGCTTTTTCTCACAACAAAATCTGAAGATCTCGGGGAAAACTAATAAACAAAACAAACACACAAATAAGAACTATGTGCTGATTAAAAACTAAATAGTAAAACAAGAGCAAAATAGTACACATTGATAGAATTCCCAGGTTTTCTGGGAGAGATAATTTCTAATGTTTATAATACTCACTGAAGATAGAAAAGGTTAGAGAAGCATTATTGGCCATTCTAAGCAAAATATAGAAATAATAATATACACAGAAGATAGTATCCATCAAAAGAAACTGGAGGCCAGAAACAATTGAGAATCTGCTTTAAGTTATATTTCCAATTTTAAACAAGGTTATTACTGATCTACTCATAGATTTGGGGTGTGTGTGTGTGTGTGTGTATTACATTATTTACTAGGCAGCATGATCTATGATACAAATAATAATGTCTTGAGTGGCTTTTAAATATATTTCCTATACAGTTTTCTCAGTAATGTTCAGCAAAAAATATTATGTAACAATTTTCGATTTTATTCAAAAATAAGTAACCGGCTTTTTAAAAATTATTTCTTTCCCAACCATAGGGAAACCTTAGTGTTCATAAAAAAGGAAAAGAAAGAGAAAGAAAAAGAGAGAAAGAAATAAGGGAAGGAAGGAAGGAAGGAAGGAAGGAAGGAAGGAAAGAAGGAAAAAGAATGGAGGGCCCTGGTTGTTCTCTAAGCATTCTGCATGCTAGCAGTTGCTACACAAGTTTCCAGATCCTGAAACTGAATCTCAGGGGCCAGAGCTGTGCATATTCCACAAAAGGCCCTTTGAAACCCCTTTCCCATCCTGGGCTGACAAAGCCTTAGATGACTGATTTGAGGGACAGACTCTTTGGTTTGGCTTGGCCTCTGATCTCCCATGAAGAACTGTGAGCCAGGCTCATCTGTCTAGAGTCTGCTGCCTACTTCCTCCAGTATATTTAGCTCTTTGGTTATTTTCCTAATGAGCTGTCTGTTTGCTTCTAGCCTTCCAGCCAGAAAATGAATGTGTGCAAATCATAAACTAAGTACGCAGCACTCGGGACCTACAAGGAACTGTTTTACACATTTTGAAATCTACCCTCTCTAGAATGGTTCCTGGGTCTGTCTCTTTACTCCGTTTGCCCCGTGGCTGGGCGGGTGCTCTGCTCTCTAGCTAGAGCTCTCTTTGGCCTTGCGCCTACATTCTCTCAAATGCCAGCTCCATAACTGCCCTTCCCCACCTTGCTAGGTTTGCTAAGGTAGCTAACAGGCAGATTAAGCATGTGCTTGGGGCGGCAGCAGTTCCAAGAGAAAATAAAATTTTAAAATATTTTAATCAACCAGGTACTTACCATGGGAAGATATTTCACATTTATATTGTGGCTTTGAGTAGTCTTTATTTTGGGTTATATACGATGGTGTGAGTAGAATGAATCTTAATATTTTTGACTCATGGAGACTCTAAATGTCATCATCAGGCCCTGCTTCCTAGTGTCTTACAAATTGGCTTTTGCCATTCCCTGCTCCCTAGTGAAACTTCCACTCAGAGATGATGTGACTCAGGGAGACCAATCCTTCTGGAATCTGGGACATGTTGAGTCGCAATTTGCACTCATATGAACTGTTTAGCTCCTATCATTCAACCCTTGCACAGCCCCAATTACCCAAGGAAATTGTTTAAAAGCCAGTACTTTTAGTCTTGAAAGCCTAATAATATAAACAAATGATAATTGGGAGGTGATTTTGAATCTTTTTTTTCATGGAGTTAATGAACACCAAAACATATATGGCTATCTTTTCACACATGTAAAATATTGCAGGACTCCTACCTTTCATTTCTTCTAAAAGACTTATGTACACATTTTAATGAGGTCCCACAAGACCCACTGTATAAAAAGGACATTGATCTTTTGTATTATAAGACCTAGGAGGTGCTATGTAACCAAGCTTTCCCTAAACCATGAAAAGCAGTTGGCCCTCCGAGGTGGAGAAGCCCACCATCAATGTGCCGGTGGACGTCAGCTCAGATGGGCAGCTGCTGTGTGCACGTGGTTTTCTGCTCAAGGTGGCACAAAATGGAGAAGAGCCCTTGGGAAGACTTGGGGTTGACTTAGCTGCTAGTAGATATCATCAACTACTGCATGAGGGCTTGATTTTAAACACCATTGATGTAGTAAAATAATATAAATTTGCACAAAAGATAAAACAGGTGGAGAGTGTACATCTTTTAGAGGACCCGCAACACATCTTTAAAGAAAAATAATACCACTACATTGCCTAGAGCATTTAAAATATAGGTTAGGTCTTACATTTTAATTTATATACAGTTTTTATAAATAGTTTGGGGAAAATACAACTATATGCAGAAGATTTGCAGTGATTTGATTTGCAGTGAGAATTTTCAAATTATATCTGCAGAGCTCAAACAACCAGAAAATGCCCTCATCCCCAGCACCCCACCTATACACATTTTTTCTCTGTTGACTTTGTGCTGGGCAGGAACGAAGGGACCAAAGCTGTAAGGTCTACTCGACTTTATGTACCTCCTTCCCCTCCTGCCCTGGCAGGAAGAAATCGTGGGGCCTGTAATTTTGTAAACATGAGGTTCTTGCTCAATGCTCCAGGGAAGGTAAAACCCAATCCCTGGCAGAGGAGAAAACTCCTCTCAGTTTCCAAAACTGGACAGTCAGGCCTAGTTTGAACCATGGGATCCAGCTGCACCGGAGGAAGCCTGGGTGGCCTCACTGTGGTCACATCAAAGCAAAACACACAAGCAATTAGGGGACATTTCTCCTGCAAGTTGTGGATGAAATGTGAGCGGGAAGAAAGGCTGTCACAGCCCCAACCTCGTACCCTCCAGGTCTCCCATCACCTTAGGACTCTAAGAGAAGCTGCTCCCCTCTGTGGTTTCGAATTCACTCCTGGAGACAAAGAGTTTGTTCAGTCTCACACAGGAATGAAGCACATGAGGGGATGTAAGCCTCACTGACCACAGTGCGCCTCACTTCCCCAAATGATTTCTCTCCCACGTCCCTCAGGAGAAGCCCTGCACAGAAAAATCAATCTCCTGGCCTTTGAATCTGCCTTCTGTCCTAGTCAGAGGTTGCCAGGCATGAAGCATTACGGGGCAAACAGAGCCTGAGCAGCCGGAAGGAGAGAGCTGCTCTTTAAAAGCTTTTAAATGCTGTTATATTTTTAAAACCACTTACTGAAAAGGTGAGTTATTTCCTACTCCTCCTTCCCCAGAAGCACAACCATTAAGGTTACCTGGAAACCTGTCCAGGAAGCATGTGGTAAACAGCAGCTATGCAATAGAAACACCCAGATATGTCATTCTAATAGGAGATGGTATCAATAAGGTCATCTGTGGGTAGCGGGGGAATAGGAAAGTTACTTAGCTTGTATGCCCTAGCTCTTTGGGGGGCTGTTTGGCTACTTGTGCATTTAGGAGGGGGGCTTTGTTCCTAGCCTGGCGGGGAGGGCACATGGTTGGTCTGAGTTGGAAATAAGACAGGTCTGAGATTGGGTGCTTCTCATACTGAAGACCACCCCATGGAGGAAGAGTAAAGAGGCTGAGAAGAGGCTGCCTCTGCTCTGGAGGAACTTCCGATCTGGTGGGCACGCAATGTACACAGACAATAACCTGAGAACCATTCTTGTTTAAGTTTCAGAAGAAAATAATATACCATGAAGAAATATGTGCTGGGGGACAAGAAGATTTCACAGTGGAAGTCATTTCGAATAAGGTCTTGAGAGACACAGTGACAACAGCAGAGGATGTGAAACAAAATAACTAGAAGATATGTGTTGAGAGAATGAGAAATCTACAGTGTGGTTTATTCTGATGTTTTCATTTTTATGATTGTATGAGAGGAAAGAGGAGCTGACTCCTCTGTTCTCTTCGTAACCTTAGCTCCAGACTTCTGGGGAAGAAAAAAAAAAACCCTTCATGTTATAAAAGCTGATTTTTGTTGGTTTTGCTTTTTTTTTTTTTTCTTTCTGTTTCTAAAGAGCTTTTCTAATGTGTATTTTATTTCCAACCAACACCCTTTCTATGTCAGATGAGGTGATAAACTTTGTAATTATAGAGAAGACAAGAAGCTGTGACTCAGCTGTTTCCCCTGGTAGCTCTGTCCCAGACGCAGGGCTTCCGGAACTCCAGCTGGCACGGGAAAGGCAGAAGAGAGAGAGACAATGTTGGGTGGATATTTGCTGCACCCATTCCCTTTTGCTTTACCCCAGAATATATCCTTTTTCTGATTCAGCACAAAGGAGGGTAACTAATGAAAAATCTGCAATTCTGCAAGATAAGCTATCTGCAAAACTTGGGAAAAATTAGCCACAACCAATAAGGCAGTTTCGGGGACAATTCCTGGGCTTTCCACACTGACTGCTTCCCATGCAACAGTTATCAGTACTATTGGGGCAACAGGGCATCTGTGTGAATCAGTGAAACATGGTGACAAATACTTCAGCACCCACGGAGAATTAGAAACTAAAAATATAGTCAGGAAATCTTCACAAGGCAAACAATCCTCAGGAAGGGAAGGGGGGGTGTGATAAAAGCCTGGCTGACATGGCACACTCCTCTCAGATTGTGTAAAACTAGTGCTGTCAGCTGGGGATATTGAGTAATACCCTAGCCAGTCTCTCCGCCTGTGTGTTCACAGCTGCTGGAGTCATCAGGCACCAGCACCCAGGCAAGAACCCTCACCTGCGTGTCAGGGAACGCACCCGCAGTGTTGGCAAGCCTGCTCCAATCGCAGGAGGCACTTGACCTCAGAATCTCTGAAAATGAAATGAGGCATTTATTAGACCTGCACTTGGTCTTCCCCAGTCACTTTGTCAAGGATAAAGGGCAGGAGTTGAAAGACATGAACTGGAAGTTGGAAAACTTAGTTGCTCTCCTGACATAATATGGTCTCGGGAAATTCACTTAAGTCCTCTTTGGGTGTCAGTTTCCCCTTCACCAAAATGATGTAAACCTGCCTTACCTATTCTACAAAGTCAGTTATTAAAAATGCCACACCAAAGCAAGATACTTAATGCATAAGTGCGTGTATGTACGGATAACATTTTGGGGGGGTGTTGTTCTTTTGGGGGGGGGGGTTGCCTCACTGTTCTCTACTGCCCTGATGCATTCAATTCAGCCATAGCTGATTACTTAGCAAAGTTCTAGTTTGCATTTGTTTACTCTCTCACATAAAACATACATACACAAACACACATTCATAAAGAATCAGAATTTTTATTTCTTTTGAATCCCAATATTTCTCTGAGTAAGGAAGAGGACAAAATTTACATCACAAGCCAAGAATTACTCATAACATCTCATACACCCATGAGAATATAGTACATATATGAGTATCTTTCTTCCTGTGTGACCTGAGACATAGGGATAGGGAAGCGGGTGAGTTAAGTTGGACAAAGCTAAACTCTGCTGGACTTAGTTTTCAGTGTTTGAGTTTTTTGTTCGTTTGTTTCTTTGTTTGGTTGTTCAGTCACCTGAAATGTCCATGTCCTCATGTCTGAAAGGTGCTCAGTGCAAGTACTCAGGCCCCTCCTGCTGGCCCCACCTAGTTTCAGTAAACAAAGAGATCAGCAGGGCAGCTGAAGATTCCCCCCAACTACCACCCACACCCCAGGCCTGGCAGGAAAAGGCAGCTCGAGAGGCCATAGACAGTTTCCTACCTTACTTCTTCAGGACCAAACAGACAAACAAAACAAAACAAAACAAAGCAAAAGGAAAAGAAAAGGAATAAGGAAAAGAAAAGAACAAAAGTAAGAAAAATATAAATAAAGGCACACACACAAAAAGTCAAGCGGGCATAGAGATTTCTGTAGGAGAACTTTTAGGGGACAATGAGATTTGAGATTTGAGAAGGGTATTGGCTATCAGTAGGACAAACATTCTGGGGAAACAATTAGCTGAAACTAGGACTGAGGACGCGTGAAACATCTCCAGGACACATTTCCCTCTAAATGTGGTAGAGAAGAGTCAGGAGCCCCACATGGAGAAAGGCAGGTAAGAGAATCACCCTTTCACGGCTTGGGGACGCTCCCTGATGTGCCTTCAAGTTCAGGCCAGCTTCTGTTCTCCTCTCTCTGCAGATGAAAAATTTTCCCATGTTCATCCCTCCCCCTTCCAAGTTAATGCTCTTCAGGTGCTTCACCTGATGTAAACCCAGGGTTTATTCAGGCTCCTTCTTGCTCACTTGCTTAAACCCTTTCAAACCCTCCTAGGTTGGTTGTTTCCACCTCTAAGTCCATTGCATTTCTTTACCTCAAGATCAAAATTTTGGCATAATTCTCACAATAGATACACTCTAGTCACCTACATTTTTCTAGGTTCAAAACAACAACAAACCCAGCAACAACTGTGGGTTGGTCTCCTCGGTTTTCTTCCTCTTCATCTGCATTTCTTGCTCCTATGTGTCCAATCATTGTTTCCATGAATAATCCCTCCTGGGGCTTCCTGCCAGAAAAGTATTTTGCACACAAAAAAATTATATATATATATATATATATATATATATATATATATATATGTATATATATATTTGTACACAGTATAAGTTTAAACATGTAAATAACACGTAAGGTCAACTAATTTTTGGAGCCAAGAGTGAAAGAAATCTCAAACTGGAAATCTGTCCCAAGTTGTTTGCACTTTTTAAAAAGTGCTTATGAAATACTCAAATTTCTTCAGTTAGCACAAATACGTTTGATGACTTAAAGTTCGAGTAAGGGCCCATAGTGAAAGGAAGTGTATGTTGACTCTGGTTTACAGAAAGTGAATCTGAGTCATGGTCAAGTCCTGACATTTCACATGAACTCATTCTGACAGTAAATGTCCCAGAATCAATGGTGAGCAAATGGGAACTCTCCAGGCAGGCAGAAGCACTTTGTTTTCCATGGAGCGATGACGCCAGATCCCCGTTGCTTCTGACAAAGACCCTCGTCAAGCTGGTGTGTCATCATTTGCGTTCGCCTCGGCCACAGCTCTGCGGGAATGCACGCAGACCCACTTCCCGACTTCCCAGTAACTCTGGCCTTGTCTGGAACAAAGGAGACGCAGACGGGTCCACGTGGGACGCAGCGCCACCTTCTGGACACCCAGTGAACAAGCAGCCCACTGGAGTCGACCGCCAGACCAAGAGGTCCTGTTTGCTTTGAGGCAACACCCAGGCCTGACTGGAAGGGGAGCAAAAACACTAGCAGAAATGTGACCCTTCATTCAAACCTACCCTCAGGGCCACGTACAATCCTTTCCTCATTAGATAATGCAGTGTGGTGCGTGTGCACATGCATGTGTGTGGAGGTGGCTGCACATTTGGGCGTGTCTATATGTAACCTCTCAAAGGTAGAAAAAGTAGCATCGTCATCATTCTCCTTGCTGGACGGGCTGTCCGTGTGGAGATCAGGGCTGAGTCTGAGACAGAGCAACCGCCAGCCGGCCGTGGACAGGAGAAGTCTGAAATCAAACCTCAGTCAGCAGCTTATGTCATAATCATGAGGTGACTTGCCCCACCTAAAAGCTTCCACTAACCTAAAACGGCGGACACGTGCTGAAGCAGGAGGCCCTAAAGACAAGGTAAACGTGTTCCATGAGCAGCACTGCTGCTCTGTCCACGTGAAAGTGTTTGTTGACACTTCTAGGAATTCCAGTGACCAACAGATTGATTCTTCTGGAATTTCCTGATGACTGACCAATAACAACTACACTATCATGAGGCTTTCCTTTGCCAGGCAGTGGGCCAGGTGCTTTACCCTTTTCTTTTTTCATGTCATCCTTACAACGGCTCTGTAAGATATGCTGTGTGATCAGCTTTCTTCACGGACGAGAAAACGGAAGCCCAGAGAGGTTGAGTGCCCTGGCTAAGGATACACAAGCCCAGGTCTCTGGCCCAAAGACTGTGCTCCCAATGTTTACAGCTTCCCAGTAACTGCTTCCCAATGCTTTGTACCCTGCGAGGCCCTTAACTATGGTATATTTTACTGTTTATTTCAGGGCCCAAGTGACTCATCAGCCACAGGACACCACCCATTTTCACTTGACCCCCTGCGTATGAAAGCAGCGCTTAAGGAAAGAGCTCTTGTTCACTTTGTTTTGAGCCAGGACGACAGACTGGGGAATGGCTGGAACAAACAGTTCTGGGTCAGAGGTCAGGGGACAGACTGGACACTAACAGCAAAGATAAACAAGGCCTGTTACAGCAGCTCCCAGTGCCACGTGGGGACCCACAGGAGGAGGCTCATGCATGTGCCTCTGAATGGAATGGGCAAGGTCGAAAGGGCAGGCTGGCCCGTGCCTAGGCAGCCAGGGAGGATGAGGAAAGTATTGTGCTGGATTCGGCTGCCATCCTGCCTCATACCAGCTGTGGCCTGTGGGACAGACGGAAGAGCAGCGGCGTCATCTCAGAGAATCCTAGAGATTCCAAGGCTTCTCACTGTAGAGTGGCAAAAACGGCACCCAGTACGCTGTGCTGTCATGGGGTAATGTGGGCTAGTGTACGGAAAAGTGCTGTGATGCTCCAGGGCCATGTAGGCAGTGAGCTTTATGGTAATCGTTTCCCCAAGAGGGAAAAAGTACTGTTATTCTTATTAACTCTTAGGCTGTATTTACATGAGACATGGCAAGGGGATGCTATCCTGGCAGTCGTGCCCTCTGGTGAAAAACTTCTGTGCAGAATTGCATAGTTTGAAGTTTCCATGAGGCAGTTTGACCTGACTGGGTAATTAGAATGCTATGTTCATCAAAGCTGTCCTGCACAGTAAATTCACTCTCACTGAGACCCGTGCCTTTTACACCATTAAGCCAACCAGTCCTAAGGGCAAAAGAAACTATAGTAGTGCCCCCCTGATCCACAGCAGATACGTTCCAAGTCCCCCAGTGGATGCCTGAAACCAGGGATAGTACTGAACCTTATACAGGGCAGGGCAAAAGTAGCTTTACAGTGTGCTTATGCAAAAGAGTTTATTCTTGTATTATCATTTTTTAATTATTGTACCATTTTTTCATGTGAACAATTGAAAACTTACTAAGTTTTTCCTATATATACATACCTATGATAAAGTTTAGTTTACAAATTAGGCAGATTAACAACAACAATAGTAAAATAGAACAATTATAATAATATGCTGTAATAAAAATTATGTTAATGTGGCCTCTGTCACTCTCAAAATATCTTACTTTATTACACTCATCCATCTTCTTGTGATATGAGAGGACAGTGCCCATGTGATGAGATGCCGAGAGGGGCATGACGTAGACATTGTGACACAGCGTTAGGCAACTATATGGGCTACTTGAACCCAACACTTCGATGTCTTGACTGATAACCAAGAAGGTGACTAGTGACTAATGGGTGGGAGCATGTACAGCATGCATACCCCAGACAAAGGGATGATTCACATCCCAGGCAGGATGGAGCAGATGATGCAAGATTTCATCACACCACTCATACTGGCACACAATTTAAAACTCACAAATGGAGTGTTTCTGGAATTTTTCGGTTTAATATTCTCAGACCACAGTTGACCAAGGGTAATTGAAACCTCAGGAAGTGGGACTGTAGATAAGGGAACTACTTCAGTGCCAGGGTTATATCTAGAGGCTCTGAGGGGCACTGGATGATGAGAGTGAGGGGGGTCTCCCTCCTTAGTGCACAGAAGCTAAGATGCAACCAGCCTCCCCCTCCCTGGCCTCCAGGGAAGGCCCATCCCCCCATGTGGAGCCGGTAGCCCAGGGAAACTGGCCTTGCCACCCAGCATAGGCCTCAAGCCTTCAGACAAAAACCTTTTTGTCTGGGAGGTACTGGGGGCCACCTCACAGTACTTCTTCCTGAACTGATATTTTTTTTCTGAATGTTATCTAGATCCTGGAAAGCTATTTCTCTCAGATGATTTTAAAATACACTATATGGTAAGTGAAAATTTGTCAGTAGTATGGAATGGCCATTATTAGGTCAATGATTAGGTAGAGGCTGGTGTGCCCTGTGATGTTTATGAGCTTCTCAACATGTGAACGAAGAGTGCAATAATGTGAAGGAAGGCTTGTGTTAGGCTCTGACATGAAAAAGAGGAAAAAAACTGCTAAAATGTATTGTGTTAGGATCTGACAATATAGAAGAAAAACGGTCACCCTAATCTGTATGATAACTAAGAGTGGATGCAGGATCTTATTTATGCATTTGCCCAAACCTACAGACCCATACAACACAAAAGGTGAACCTTAATGTAAATGCTGAACTTCAGTTAATAATAGTGTTCCAGTATTGGTTCATCAATTGTAACAACGGTACCAACTAATACAGGATCTTAATAATACGGGAAGCTGCATACAGGAAATGAGAATATATGACTAATATTTTTACTGTCTGCTCAATTTTTCTATAAACCTAAAAGTGACCTAAAATATGAAGTCTATTACTTTTGTTAACTAAAAACAAATAAATAAACAAACAAGAGGAAATAAATCAAAACATTAATAGTACTATCTTTGGATGATGAGATTATGACTAATTTTTGTTTGTTTTTGCTCCTTGAATTGTCTACATTTTAATTTTGTTTATATTTACATGTCACTTGATTAATCAGATCAAACCCATGTTTCTCTGAGGCAAAAACTGTATGTGCTCAAAGTAGCCAGCTGTCTGGTTCTCTATACACAGGATGAACGTAATACATTTTGTTAAGAAAACATAAGCACCTTTAAGTAAATATTTAAAGGGGAAAAAACCCAGCACATTCTATAAAACATGAAAATATGAGTAGATTATATAGTTACTAGGTAGCTGTAAAAAGCTATCTGGAAAGAATGAGACATCTTTAGTAAAAAGGATCTATAAGTCAATAGAATACTAGACTGTGTAGGCAAGGAAACGTGTTTGGTAACTAGTTTTATATAAGTTTAGTGTATGTATAACTTAAAAAATTAAAGAAACAAAATAACAGAGGAAATAAGTACATTTTAAGTTAAAAAGGAAATAAATCACTGTTAAAAAAGTAAAAAAAAGAGAAGAAAACATAAGTACCTTTAAATACGTCTTCAACTCCATTGCCTTGTCGCCTGAAAATGTGTTGCCTTGTGGCTTAGGGGAGGGCAGCAGATGAAAATAATCGTTGTGAGAGGAAGGAATCAGAGCCTTCAGGGGACAGCTGGGTAGGTCATTGTAAAATGAAAGATCTCTTCTGAAGTAGAGGCTTATATGGGCATTTTGACAAGCACCTATCTAATGGCACAGAGAAGCAGAGGGTGATGGGTGTTGACATAAAACAAGATCTCAATGTGTGTAATTAAGCAAGAAGCACTGAGTCTACTGTTCTACCGTATAGATATTGCAGCAGTAGAGTTGGTTTGATAATTGGGGACAATTGTGCCAGGAGAACTTTTAGCCGTGTTCCTGATTATTGGCAAACCAGTCGATAAGTGGATTCTGATATTTGAGAGCATTAGAGGAGTTTCTTATATCCTCGTTGTATAGCTAATCCTCCATATTAGAGTTGTTTACGATACATCTTCACATTGACCTCATGTACTGCCTTCATTTGCTTGCTGGTCATTTAACCTATGTGACTATGAGCATCTTGGAGACAGGGCCATGTCTTACTCATTTTTGTATGCCCTGCTTCTGTGTATGCCTGGCCCACAGTTGGTTCATGTGGTGGATTGAAGATGGCTGCAAATTCTTTGACAGTTCCCACCAAGGCACGAACTCTGTTTCTCCTCCTTTAGAATCTGGGCTGGCCTGTGGCTGCTTCGATCAACTGAGTACAGTGGAAGTCACATTATGCCAGCTCCAAGTTCAGCCTGAAGGATCTTTCTTGGAGCCCTGAGCTTTCATGTAAGAAGTCCAGGTACCCTGCTAACAGTCCACATGGAGAGGCCTGAGACCATGTCAAGAAAAAGATGAGCCCAGCTGAGCCCAGGCTTCCAGCCATCCACATCAAAAACAGACAAGTGAAGCCTCCAGGTCAGATCAGCCACCATCTAAATGTCCCACTGGACCCCAGTAGACTCCAATCCTTCCTGAGAGAGAAAGACAGAAAGAGAGAGACAGAGACAGAGAAGAATCACTCAGCTAAGCCCCTCTTGAATTTTCAAGTCAGAAAATCATGAGGTATAATAAAATGGTTGTTTCAGCTCAGAGTAGTTTTTTATGAAACAATAGATAAGGAGAATAGCTCTCAATAAGTGTTTGCTGATGATGGGTGGATGGATGGATGGATGGATGACTGTCTTTCCTAGAGTAATGATGCTCAGAGACATAAAGCAACTTGCCAAAGCTATGATAGTAAACATTTGTTATCTCCCTCCTCCCCTAGCATCTGAACCTCCTCCTCTTGGAAAATACCTTACATCATGAAATAGATCTGTCTGACACAATAGAGACTGAAAATGCCAAGTGCCGACTTCTCCAGTCTTCTTCCAAATAAAGTGCACGTCACACAAGATTCTCCAGTTAGATTCTCCTGTCCCAGACTGGGAATCAGAAACTGGTGGAGTAATGAAGCAAGGACTTTTCAGGCTTCATTCCAGTAGATGGGGGGGTGGGGGGGGTGGCAGCAGGAACTTCAGCAACACGGATCTTCCAGGGGCCCTGTGGCCACAGCTCTATTGGCAGGTCCCGTGTCCAGGTTCAGTGGCATCTGTGGGGTGAACCACAGTCCTGTGTCCAGCGACAGCATTATCTTTCCAGGGTTGTGATGTGTCCCTGCCTGCACATCTGTCCTTTTCTGCTTGCAGCCAGGAGCCCTGACTGGCAGTCATACCCTCAGATTTCTCATTCTAGACCCAGCACTAGACGCTTGATGTGAATTATCTTTAAATGGTGTCTCCAGAGTGCAGGGTTCCACAGGGGGGAAGCAGGAGGGTACCACAGTGGAGCTCAGGACTCTCCTCCCCCCCACTCTCCAGCCAAAACTGTCCTGCTTTGATGTTTTTATTACTGTGATCCTCTTTATATTTTCTTTGGAAAAATACCTCTGTTTCTAAAAAGTTTGAAAATTATGACAGGCACCTATAAAATGATAACTCATGTAATAAATTATTTGGTGAAGAAAAAAAATTAATCAAGAGAAATGGTCACTGCCATGTCACAAGACGTCCTTGGGACAGATGACCCTTGTTCCAGAACAGCTACCTCCAGGGGCTCCTCCTGATTAAGGTTGGTTGTGATCAAAGATTGAAACAGGACACAGAGGAGGGGAGTCACAAAGGCTGCCCATCAGCATATGTCCAGATCTGATTGTCTAGAAGGAGTACAGACGGAGTCCCTGGCCCTTCCCTTTTGAGGTTCAGTGTTATTAGAACATCTTAGTGGGTAGCAGTAGCCTCATATGAAGCCAGCAGACTGGCAACAACATCAGAAGAAAGGCCAGCGAGGGAATGTGTTGCCTGATGACCAGGTTTAAGCCCTAGGACCCGCCTGCTAGGAAGGGCTGGTCCCACTGTGTATCAGGACTAGAACCAGTCACCCTGAACTACGGGCATGCCTTAGGGGCAATGGCTCTGTGTGTGTGTGTGTGTGGTGGTGGTGTGTGTGTGTGTGTGTGCGTTTGAGAGAGAGAGACAGACCAACAAAATGCTGTAACACCAGTGAGAGGCTGGGAAGAAGGGCTTTTTCTCCCAACGCCACCGCCACCCCCACATCAGAGGCCTTGGTGCCTCAACCACCACGGCAGGGAACAGGGCCTGCCTTCAACTCCTGGTGCAACCACAAGGCCCTGGAGCAGCACAGGTAGAGGCACTGGAAATGGACTGAACCAAGTGGTCGCTGGGGTGCCTTGGACTCATTGCAGGAGGGAGAAACTCTGAGAGAGGAAAGAACAGTCAAACATTCTGTTCACATTAATATGAATGTTCAAGCCATTAACCTTTTGGAGAAGCACAATTGGGGTGGGTGATTTGTTGTTCATTTTTAGAATCCATGTTTCCTTCTCAATTCTATAGTTTCTTCAGTGTTGGTTTGGGGAAAGGAGATGCAGCTTGCCAGCTGGACCATTGGCAAGAAGTCAAGATTCCAAGTAAATGATTAATTTTGAATAAAAGCACATTTAGAAAAGGAGTAACTCACATGTGAAGCAGAGCTGGTCCCAGCTAGTGGTGGTCTGGACTGTTGGCTCCATCTGAGTGACCCTACCATGATCTTTGTCACGTCATCCCAGGGGTCCTTTGCCTGACCTGCAGAAGCAGGTGCTCTGACCCCATCCATTTATGTGGTTAAAGTTTCTGCAGCATTTTGCAGCTAATTTGAAATGTTCCAGGACCTTTCTTAATTGGTCAGTTGAAACATGTACCATGATTTCTTGGGGAAGTAGGAAGGGAGAATGAATGTCACCTATAGGCTGAAGTCACCCTGGAAATCCTGGATCGTCTGCTGCCACTGTAGCTGTGACTGGCGAGGTTAGCAGGGATAAGACCTAGGCCTTCAGGCTGCACGGGACAGCAGGTCTAGGAAACAAAAGGGCCTTGTTCTGTATCACTTACAGGGAAATGTCCTTGGTGTCCTTGGTAGCAAGGGCCCACCCTTGCATGCTGTGCTGGGGTTTGTGGTGCAAGGCCAAGGCGATGTGCATGGGTGAACATGTGTGCACATGTGTGCACACACTGAGCTTCACAACAGGCCTTGCAGACCCTCATATACCAACAGACTACTTTTTAACCCTGTCTCCTTAAAGAGTTATCACTTTCAGAAGTCCATATATTAGAGAAAATCAGAATGAACAGGCTTTCAAACTTCAAAGTATCTGACCCTAAACTTAGACCTGAATATATCAGCCTATTTCACACTGGAGAGGATCAAAATCTTCCCAGGCATTCCTCTAGATGCCAGATGGGGAGTTCTTGAATACCCCAGCATTACTTACAAATTTGGGTTAGAAACAGCCTATCATCTGAAGTCCATGTATTACCATTCATGTATACTTTTATAGAGATACGATTTTAAAATTTCAGTGACATGTTCATATAATACACACAAGATACCAGTAAGATAATAGTAGCTATGACAAATCAGTGGTTTACATATACTCATTTACTTATGCTTGTCAACAAATAAATAATAAGTGAAGAGATGGATGAATGACAGATAAATGGATAGATGGGTGGATGGATGGATGGACAGATAAAAATAAAAAGCTATTAATTTGCCAGATAAAGAAACATCAACTAAAAAAGAAAGAAAGAAAGAAAGAAAGAAAGAAAGAAAGAAAGAAAGAAAAATCAGCTAGTGAAGAAATTTACTAAGTAGAAGTTCCCTGACAGGGAGAAGTCAGAGTTTTTAAAGTGCTAGCTTGGGAGGTAACATTTTCTGTACTCAGCTTTTCTAGAAAGAAGGTAAAAATGACCAAATTATGACTATTGTGACTACTGCTACTACTACCAATAATTAATAATAATAATAGCTTCTACTCATTGATAAATACTGTTAAGGGCTTTACCTATATTTACAGATAGATAACAAATTACTTGCCATAATCCAGAGGGCATAAGAGCAACACAGAGCAATCAATTACATATGTATGTACATATGCATGTATGTATGCATATGGCAGTTTCCTTTCCATTCCCTTCTCTAGGCTCTTACTTCTCCCCAAAGGCCACCACAATTATTAATTTGTTAGGTACCTATCCTAGGTAACAAAATAAGCATGTAGTTGTATATCATAAATGATAGATAGATATCTTCTAATGTGTTTCTCACATAAATTGTAGTATCCTATATCTTATTTATTTCTTTTAGCCAGTTCTATACATAAGCCTCTTTCTTTTTAATGGTCACATGGTATATTATTTCTGTATGTACCAAATTTTTAAAAAATACAAACTTAAATGGGATGGGAGGTTTCTTACAGATTTTTTTCAGTCTCCTACATTTATAGCATTCTATAATAATGAGTGTTCATCATGATAACACTGAAATGTCTTCGGAATAATTAAGAATGGACTAAAATTATGTTCAGTATAATTTTGCCCTGGAGCATATTTTCAATGGAATTGTTTTTGGAGATTGAAGGTTCCTGGGTGCTATTTATCTTAACCGTCATCCATCCATTGGAAAGATTCCTGTCATTCACCACACTCACTGTTCTTTACTGCCACTAGGTGGTGCTCCAACCATAATATTTCTACTTGAACCTCTGGAACCTTCAAGAAGTCCCCGGTTAGGTCCCATTGAATCAAGGCCAGTCTTGAATGAAGTCGAACCGCATGAAGCATGTCTCTAAAATCACTCGTGTACACAGAGCCCCAGATTGAGGATGACGGTGGTAAAGCACTCCAGTCAGGAAAGCAGAACTCTCCGCACCGTGGAAAGGAAATGACTAGAACAGGTGGGTGCTGGGACAGGCCCAGTCTTTTCCTCCCAGTCATGTTTCAGTAGTAACTTAATCTCCGAATCCAGGGGCTGGCCAGTGAGGCTAGAGGATGAGGCTGTGACCCAGCCCCACACAGATATCTTCCATGACCGTCCCGTGAGCATGGCCTGGCTCACATGTGCATGAGGAAAAGAGGGCCAGTGGGCGAGGAGGGGGGCGTCGCCCACCTTGGGTTCCACTGGGTCTCTGCGGGGCTAGCAGCTCAGCTTTCATCAGCACAGGCGAGTTGCTGCAAGATGCAAAGTTTCAGATCTCCCGTCTGTGAACAAAGCTTTTCTCCCCATTTCCTAGAGTTCTCTTGGTTACATTCAGTGTCCCAAATAAGTTGTGAGCCACTTCTCAAAAGAAACACATGGACGTGACAGCTTCAAAAGAAGACAGATGTCCACATCTAAGTCGGTTTACAAACACTACAAGGTACAGGAAAAGAAGCAATCCATGTAGAACGGACCGGGGTACTAGAAAGGATTCATGAAAGAGATGGCGCTGAGAATAACAGAACTACGAAATCTGGAGCTGGAAAGGGCCTTGGTGAACATCTGGGCAGAATGTTTCAAATGGGCCCTCAGAGTCCTAGAAGTTTGGGGAGCTACCTCAGAGCCACCCTGGGGGTTGAGCAGGGAGGAGTCCCAGCCCCCACCCCCACTTCAGCCCAAATAACTCCTGTTGGGTTTCTGCACAAGCTCTTGTTGTTGTTACACTGATCTAGTCCAAACTGCTCATTTCACAAATGAGACACTGAAGCATGCTTGGGACTTCCCCACAGTCACACACAGTGAGGAATATTTTGGATATGCCGAAGAAGGGAGAGCAGGGTGTCCACGTGGGAACAAGAAAGAACTACATCTAACCCACAGGTTAGCACAGCATGTTTGTCAACCCATGTGAAACTAAAGGCTGTTTGTCTTTGCCTCCCAGGTTTGGTTAAGAGAGACATTTTCTCTTTCCAGAGACACAGACATGGAGACTCAGATGCAACACAACTTTAATACTTACTAAATCCCAAATTATACCCATAGAACTTGAAAAGTAAGAGAATACTTACTTCCATTGTCCAGATGAACTGTTTTTCTCTTCTGTCTTTTCACTTAGTATCTTAAGGCTCTTTACCATCTTTGTCAAAATCTCTGCAATACAGTTAAAAAAAAAAAAAAAAGGCAATGTCACACTCTTGTCAGTGGATACATGGGTAGACATTTGGCCCCAAATCTTATCATATTGTAAAATATTTACTCTTTCTCACCAACTTCTATCTCCTCCTTAGTTTACAAAATGTGGAATTAACTTCAAGAGCTTAAGTCAAGATGCGAGTTTGAAAAACCAAGGGTCATCAGGAAGAGACTGAAAGAATGGGAAGGGTATATTCACTGACACATCTGATGAAAGATTAATATCCAAAGTTTATAAAGAACTTATAAAACTCAACACCAAAAAAACAAAGAACTCAATTAAAAAATGAGCAAAGGCTTGAATAGACTTCTCCAAAGAGGACATATAGATGGCCCACAGACATATGAAAAGATGCTCAATGTCACTGATCACCAGAGAAATGCAAATTGAAACCACAATGAGATATCATCTCACACCTATCAGAATGACCATCTTCAATAAATCAACGAACAACTAGTGCTGGTGAGGATGTGGAGAAAAGGGGACTCTTTTGCAACATTGGTGGGAATGCAGACTGGTGCAGCCACTGTGGAAAGCAGTATGGAGATACCTCAAAAAATTAAAAATGGATCGGCCTTTGGACCCAGAGATCTCATTTCCAATAATATATTCAAAGGAAAACAAAACACTAATTCAAAAGAAAATAAGCACCCTTGTGCTCATTGCTGCATTATTCACAATTGCCAAGGTGTGGAAGCAGCCCAGAGGTCCATCAGTAGGTGAGTGGATAAAATAACTATGGGCCACTTACATGATGGAATACTACTTGACCATAAAAAAGGAGAAAATATTACCTTCTGTGACAGTGTAGATGGACCTGGAGAACATTATGCTAAGTGAAATAAGTCAGTCAGAGAAAGAAAAATACCATATAATTTCACTCATATGTGGAATCTAGTGAACAAACTGAGTTAATGAGGAAAACAGAGACAGACTCATAGGTAGAGAGCAGGATGATAGCTGTGGGGACAAGGGGCGGTAAGGGAGTAGAGTGAGCAAAAGGAGAAAGGACTCATGGACCTGGACAGCAGTGTGGTAATTTTGAGGGGAGGGGGTTTAAAGGGACTAAATAATAATAGAAAAAATACAATAAAAAAAAAGTGGCAGGACATTTATAAATCCAGTCACAAGGCAAATGACCCTGTTGCTTTTCTACTTGCTGATGAAAAGGAAACGGAAGGTGTCCCCTTGGTTTCTTGCTGTATTTAGGTGAAAGAAGCTCACCTCAAACCAACTTGAGTGAAAAATAGAATGTAGCAGCCCAGGCAACGGAAAAGGGCAGGGGCAAATCAGCTGAGTCACAGACAGGTGCTCATATGGTGTCATCAGGCCTCTCTCCCTCTTTATTCTGATTGACTTCATCCTCACTGAGCCTCTCTTGAAAGAAAAGCAAAACTCCAACAGCTGCAGGCAACTGTGTCCCAATAGCTCCAGGTATTAGGAATACCATCTCACTGAACAGAATGGAGCATATGCCCCATCTTCAACATATTGATTTGATTCTAATTGGTCAGCCTGTGTCACATACCTGCCCCTGGCTCTGGAAGTTGAGAATTTACCAGAGGTCACATCTTGCCAGAACCAAACCTTTAAAAGGTGGAACCCAAACCAAAGACAAAGAGAAGGGGAGGAGTAGTTCCCCGAAAAGAAAAGGTAGATTTCATTGGTGGAAGAAGGGATGTTGAGGAAGTAAGACCACAGCTGTGAACTCCTTTCATCTGCTCAGCAATGCCACTCTCTTTGCTGAGCAAATGCACACCTGGTGCCTTTGGTGGGCTGGAGAGCAGCTCAGTAACAGACACTGTTAGCTAAGCCAGCCTGCCTGTTCAATGATGTGCTCATGAAACGAATGTTTATTTGCAGGAAGCCACAAACTTGGACTGAGCACCCGTGGGGGGTGTTATTGGGTAAAATGGTTTCCAGGAGCCACTGTGTCAGGAAGTACCACAGGCATTGGGCTGGCCAAGTCCCCAGGGCCAGATTTTGAGCCTGGGCTGGTTGCCAGCTATGCTCCTACAGGCACCAGGGTACCACCCTTTTACGTTTCTCTGTCTGTTCTGTTTCCAAGGAGCTTCTCTTTTCCTAACTTTGGTGATGCCTAGGATATGTCTTTTCAGCTACATTTGGTACTCTTGAAAATAAGGAACAAAATTTTATTTTTCATTAGAATTGGAGATACACTGAGGACTGGGACAATTTCAAAATTCAGAAATCTTACAGTTCTCTTATGGTCATTATTCCTGATCATTATCCTTTTCAGGTTTCTAACATTGGGGGTTCCTGGGCCTTTAAGACATTTCTGTCTCCTCTTGCACATGAAAAGAAATTCCCAGGATCTCTCTCCCACTCTTGTGAATTAGTAATATTAGTTACCACTTACTGAGCACTCACTCTGGGCCAGGCACTTTGGAAAATACCTCAGTGCATTAACTCATGTAATCCTCATCACTCCTCTGGCAGAGGTTCCAATGTCATTCAATCTAATACCATCCACCAAAGAGGAAACGGGGCTGGAGAGATGAAGTCACTTGCCTGATTTCACATGGCCAGTCACTGGCATGTGAGGGGCTGGCACCAGGTCTGCCTGACCCTGAAGCCATGCTGTTTACTACACACTGTTCTCTGTGGACCTCTGCTTCCAGCACGGAAGCCTGAAGGCACAGAATGACAAGAATGAGCAAGGGTGAACAAGAAGACCACTCAGGAGCCCCCAAAGTCACAGGAAGGCCACTGGCACCTCTGATAACCACAGGGCTGAGTGATTTCAAAACATTTCACAGCGCACATCTCCCACATGCACAGAAGAGGCTGTAATATGGGTTTTTTTCACAGGTTACCCCCAGTGGTACCTAACTAGAATCACGCCCGTTTTATGTACTCGAGTGTTTCTCAACTTTATTTCATCCACGCACCCTCTGATAAGTTCAGAATTCTTATTGCCACTATCCCGGACTCCGGTTTGGGCCTGGGGGTTTCTTCCCTCCATTTCTACCGTTTGCTTTTCTGCATCTCACCTGTCAATGGCTTTTGCCAAACCTCGCTTCCTGTAGTTTGAATAACAAAAGAAATTCCTTTTTATTTTCCATTTATAAAAGTATTGTATGATATTGAATGTGATTTTCAGAATACATCCGAACATATTTAAAATATTTAGTGCCTCGGAAGGCATAGATCCCGGCCCATCAGGACCCCGCTGGTCCTCACAGCATGCGGGGGACATGCCAGCGAACACCAGTCCCACGCGTGCCCCAGCCAGGTATCCCCACCACCACTGACAACGTATGAAGTAGGTCCCAGGGTTCTGGTGCTACTACAGAACTCCGTTAGGTAAGGAAGAAACAGAAGTGGAAACCACATAATTCTCTTCCTCCTGTCTTTTGCACAAGACTTCCTTCCTCACCAACTTCTTCTTTTACAAGGGATGGAATTGTCATGGTGAATGGCAGCAGCCAGCCATGTTGCTCTGTGTCAGAATGAGGCCCTATAGTCCATCAAGCTGCTGCCAGGTGGCTTCACTCTACTGCTCACGTCAACACTCAGCTATTAGGAAACTCAGAAGGTATTTCTACAGCAGCCACCCACCTATCACTCCCAAAGGAATTTCCATTTGCTTTTCAGGTCGTGAGGAAATGAAGCGTTTGGTGTTGTAATTCCTGAACATCAATGCAGTCCTGGAAGAAGCCAACACCCAAACTTGAACATCCGTGCCCTTGCCTGGGTGAGAAGAGGAGTGTGAGGACACAGCCGGAAACCGAGGCCCATGCCCGCCTGGGGACCGGTGCATGCAGCACAGAGGCTCCGGGTGACAGGAAAAGTGAGGTGTGCTGCTCAGCCCAGCAGAATTGCAGCAGGGCCCAGAAGAGATGGAGCCAGAGTCAGAAGGAATGTAAAAGCTGCCAGGGACATCATGCAGTCTCAGAAAGGGCTATTAAGCTCACGCAGGACACCCTTTGTTGATTCCCAGAGATAACCAGAAGGTCTTTGCAAGGCCTGCAGTTCTCCATTGGAAGAGAAAGAAATAAGATAGAAAGAGAGAAAAAGAGAAAGGAAGAGAGAGAGAAAGAAAGAGAGAAAGAAAGAAAGAAAGAAAGAAAGAAAGAAAGAAAGAAAGAAAGAAACAAAGAAAGAAACAAAGAAAGACGGAGAAGGAGAAAGAAAGAAAGGAAGGAAAGGAGGAAGGGAGGGAGAAAGGAGGGGAGGAAGGAAGGAAGAAGAAAGGAAGAAAGAGGGAGGGAAGAAAGGAAAGAAAGGAAAAGGAAAGGAAGCAGGAAGGAGGGAGGAGGAAAGGAATAAAATGGATGCCAATTCAATCAAACTGTACAGGAAAGTGCTGCAGGGAACTGAACTGTGAGTGCCTCTCCAGGAGGCCCTTCTGCAAGCTCATGGGGGGAGGTTAGTCAGGTGTGTCTGGGATTCTGAGTGAGAAACTGAACCATCAGCCCTTGAGATCTCTAGGATCGCCTTGTATCTCCACTTCCTGGGCTGGGGAACCCCAGAGTTCCTCAATGCTATGAGTTCCCTGGGAGCTAATATCTCTGGCTATCTGACATAGGCTCCGAGTCCCCTCCAGCTAGCCTCGCCACGCCATGGCTTCCTGGGGAAGCGTGATCACACTGCGAGGACATGCACAGCAGTAGTCCTGCTGGACAGGAACAACCCAGGCCCACCAATAGGAAGTTGGCTCAGTGTGCTTGGGAGCATCCATACAATGGAATACTTAGTAGCATTGATAAGTTGGAGCTACATACACCCTAGGTCAATCGTTGCCTGAGCAAAGCGAGTACAGGACAGTGGGCAGATATGCTACTGCTTAGGGGAAAATATTGTACATACACAACCATCTCCGTAAATAAGAACCAGTAACCACAGTTGCATGTGGAGAGAGGAACTTGTGCTTGGGCATCAGGAGTAAGAGGAAGCACATCTTTTTCGTATATCATCTTCTGTAACAATGAACCAGAGTTGCTTTGAAAACATTTCTAATGAGGAAGCAGAGGGAGGAGAAGCCACCCACACAAAAGCATTAGGGAAGGAGTTTCAGAGTTTCAGCTTCACTGACATGTCCTGAAAGAGGCAGAGGGGCACTTTACATACACACCCACAGAGTGCTGCAGATTTCTGATCCCCAAATCCCTTTTTAACACCTGCTTCTAGGGGCTCCTCTGCTGCCCCGCACCCCACCCCCACTGCCCCGCCCCATGACGCCTTCAGCTCTGCTGTCTCCTCCCACGCATTCTCCTCCACACAGTTCTACCCCTTCCTTGAAAGCCACTGAATGGAAACTCCCTTCCTCAATGATCTGCCAACAGATCTCTGTGTGGTGGGAATCACGCCTAAGAGCAGAAGAACTGACACACTTCTTGGTACCACCACGGACAATGCAGTCTGGCTCAGTCCCCAGCCACCCTGCCCCAGTCCCTCCTTTGGGGTCATCAAAGAATTCTATAGTTCTAAAATTTCCTAGACCCAGGCACGTGGAGCCAGGGCCTTGGGTGCATCACGGTCTTCCTCCCCGCTTCCTCCCAGCTCCCCGCCCTCCAGGCTTACTCATAGGGTCCTCTGGTGGCCTCTGCCTCTGCCAGGACACCAGACCCAGGGCTCTCCTGGCTCCCAGGTCCTGAGATTCAGTGCTCATCTCCAGGTCTCCACAGCCTCCTTCACTGACCTCACCCCAGGGGCATCAGAGCTTGGATGCTGGGTAATGAGAGGCACACCGGTCCCCACTCCCTGAGACCTGTCACCTTCTCTGTCATTGGAGCCAGATCATTTCTTTTTTCCCCTCAAAACCCACTTCCCATCCCTGTCTCTCTCCAGCTCCTCCCCATATTTCAAAATTAATGTTTCTATTCCAAAGTGCAAAACAACATAACACGGGCCCCTTCCCCATCCAGACAGGAGGATCCAGAACTCAGAACACACACAGAGACCTGTGCTGCTTTCCTGAACAGGGGACATTTCCTGAACCACACACACACACACGACCACACAGGAGTCAACCCACTACTCTGTTATACTTTCCTCTCAACAAATCTTTGTGCTTTATATGGGGAAATACGTTCCATGAATAAAAAGGGAGACTTTCAAAGGGAGGCAAGGGTCCTGCTTACTCAGGGTACCTGAGACCCAGTTTTGTGGACTTAATGTCACAGGAGAATAACCTTCGCAGTAAAATGGCACCTCCCAGGGTCTGTAAGCATCCCTAGGTCTGGCAGTTGAGTCTGAGCACAGATGGAGTTTCCTGCCTCCCCACATGAACAGAGAAAATATCTTTAGTTGGGTCTTCCTAAGGTCTTGGCGGGTGCATGAATCCGAGGGGCTCTGATTCAGTGGGTCTGGGGTGGAACCCTGGCAGGTATTTTTAAAACTTCGCAGGAGTGCCTCATGGGCAGACAGAATTGAAAGCTGATCACACATAGGCCAAAGGGTTTAAATTTCACCAGTGTAATAGGTTGGTTTTCCAGCACCGCTCTCCATCTCCCCATGAAACCAGACAGCAGCTGTGTCTGGGGCTCATGCTGTCCGTCACCGCTCAGCCGAACAGCAAGGACAGGAGTTGGCTTATAATTGTGCTTTTATTCATATCAGAGGCTAGCAGTCTAAGAAGGTGGCAGGTTAAAACCCTAACATCCACCTTCCCTTGAGCTTTTAGAATCAAGTTTAAATAGGGGAAACATGGGAATTTGGGAGGGGGAAACTCCTAGGGGGAGCACAGAAGTGCAGACATGCTGTTTCTCTTGGGAATGGGAGCTGACAGGGCAATCACGCAGCTTCTTTCCAAACAGGTTCTCCTTGTTCCACGTTCTGGTGTTATCTCTCAGTTTGCATAGCATTCCTCTCTTCGCAGGACATCTGCAGTTTATGGCCAGGGAGGCTGTGTGTTCCCTGCTTAGGGAGGTGAGTTGTGAACCATTTGTTCTAGAGTGTCCTTGGTTAGAAGGTCTTAATGACTCACCAGCTGGCTGTAAATTAAATTACTTAAACTATTCGGCCTTGATTAATTTTTTTGTCTCAGTTTCCCCATTCCATTTGCCCAGGAGTTTTCCTAGCTTCTCACTATCCTGTCTCACCCACAGTGTGTCTTCCCACAAACACCCTCCACGTGTTCTCAGAGTTTTCATGCTCCATACAGTGTCCACACCTTGTCAGGTCCCTTCCTCCTCTGAGTCCCCCTGTGGTGTCCTGGATATTGGAAGGAGAGCCCCCCTCTCCCCAGTGACCCATCTTTGGGCTTCACAGAGAGAGGAAACCTGTGACCCCTTTGCCTCGGCAGCCAGATGGGATGCGGGAGAGCAGGATAGCAAAGAAGAGGCACATCAGGCTCCAGGAGGGCAAATTGGTGGCCCAGGGTTTCTATGGCTGTGTGGTCCAGCCCCTCAACCTAGCTGGCAGGGCCTGGACCCCCTACTTCCATGCCATGGAGGTAAACAAACACTTCATCTCTTTGCCCTCCCTTCACTGGACCCACTAGCTCCAGTTCAGCGTCTGCTTTTCTGCTGTGGAGACAACATGACTGGCTCTCCCTAGAGCCGTGAAGCCCAAGGAAGGGCTCCTGGAGAGTCAGGACAGACGTGGTCCCATGGTTGGCCCCCTAACCTGCCCTAATGAGCATTCTCTGTGCCAATATTTCTAACCTTTGTGCTTAGAAGGACACCTCTCCCTTACATTTTGACAGGGGGGTTAGAAGACTGACTTTAGCCCTCCCTAGTCTACAGCTGCCTTGCACCTGAGCGGCCTCAGGATATGGTCAGAGTTGAGCAGAGCTCACCTGGAGACCCAAAGGACCTCGAAGGCTGGGTCTCTAAGACATTACATTAGCGGCTGTTGTTCAGCCTGAGAGCAGCCACTCTAGTAGAATCTTAATGTGATCCAAGACTCAGAGACTCCTTCCTCTGGGACGACAGTTTCTGATCATCTATTGTTTCCCACCTGGCCCTTCCTGTTGGGCCTCTTTGCCAGGCCCTGGGCCAGCACACGCTCCAGCACTCAAGCATCACCAGCATAGGGGGCAATCGGCCTTCCCCAGAAAGACTTCCATTTTTTAGTAGTTCAGAGTCCAAAGGGGAAGCCCTAAAATTTTATCTTCTGCTGAAAATGGTGAAGCTATTACTCTTCAGCAACCTGCTGAGGGCTTACAAGTTCTTGGAGTGGACTGCGCAGCTCAGTCTCTTCTCAGTTCTCTGGTAGTCACCAGATCTGCAGACCTGAGGGCTGAGGCCTGGAGTGGCCTCCACACTTCCCGTGTGCCCTGTCTTTTTTGTTGGCCGGCTCCCAGCAGGGCTGTGATTAATAAGCCTGTAGTGCACCCACTCACATCTGTATTCCCACCTTTCTGGTTCTCTACTTTCTCAGGAGGGTATCAAGCGTTGATCACAGTTTTCATTGTCGGTCTTTATTGTTTCTTTTTCCTTTGTAAGTAATACATGAGTGTGCCCTTATTGTACAAGTTTCAAACAATATAGAAGTCTACAGAGTGAAGCTGATGGTCTGTCGTCCTCCCATGGACACACTGCCCCGAGAGGCCACACTTGCTCAAAGTTTGCTGTGTAGCCTTCCAGGTGCCTTGCTGGCATTTCAGTCATACACAGCACACTTATCCACACACATAGATCATTTTTTAATTTCTTATTTTAAAAGGTATACATACTATTTTGTAACTTTTAAAAATTGATGTTTTTCACTTGGAAGTCTTTAATGTTAGGATATTTATCTATATGAGATATATATACATATATTTCTCTCTTTCTCTCTGTATATCTCATATAGATAGATTAGATAGATAGATATACACACTGAATATAATACTCTCATCCCCTACATTTTAATATTCATACAGAAGATATTGTCTTATACACATGGTTTTACACTTTGATTTTTTTTAGACCCTAGAAAACTCAGCACATTCTTATGTCCCTTGTTATTATTAACAATGACATACTCTTTCATCATTTGGATATCCAAAATTTATTATCCAGAAGGCCACTGAAGAACTTTTTTGTTACAAGTACACCTGGCATCTGTAACTGACCCTCATATTCTGTGGAGGAATCATGAAAGCTGAGAGTCGTTATGTAGGGAAAGGATGCTAGACAGAAAGAAATGGAGGGAGGGCTAAGAGCCTGGGGTTTCCCCTTGACTCATTGCTCAACTCTGCTGGTGATGGTGTCTAATATTTGCTGCCAGCCCAAATCTTTATTTCCTAGTTTCAGGTTCTTTCGGTTTTACCACAAGCACGTGGGACAAGTCATTCCAAATGTCAGCTGCATGCACATATGCCCAGTGATTGTCCCTGGGTGGGACAAGTTGTCCTTTCCCATTAACGATGTTCTGTACCTTAGTGAATCATTTCCTTTGAGCATCTCAGCTCATATGTAAGGAATTTTTTTGATAACCGGTTGTATATAAATGCAGCTTTACTTCTGTAGACTGGAGGTGCTGTACACCTAATACTCCAAAAGTATTAATTTAATCTTTTGATGCATTAGTGACTAACTGGTCTAGGTAGGTCACTTTCCTCCAGTACTGCTTCCCCAGTGACACAGACCTTGCTTCATTGTAGGGTCATTTTAGCCAATGTAAAGCTGTGTTTCCCATGAAAGGCTTGAAACTGCTTAAAAAAAACTTTCAGTGTTTTGTTTCAGCATTTCTGACACTGCAGCTCATGTTGACTCATGCAGCCAAGCATCCACCAAGTGCTTGCTTATGAGCCTGAATTACCTGTCACTGAGCATAACATTTTTTCATTATTGTTTTTAATCCCTGCCACTGAACCAGTTTTTCATCTTTATTTTGACGTAACCTTCTCCCCCTTCTGCTCTTTCATCATCTTCTCCTGGCTTCCCCTGCCTCCTCCCCAGCCTGGAGACAACATCTGGCTGTCTGAGTCATGTGTCAGAGTCCAGAGTCCCTTGTCTCTTGGGATCTCAATGTAGCCACTTGACTTGTCATCCTCAGCCCCAGAAGTCCCTCCCCATGTGTCCCCACCACCTCAGCATTCCCTCTAAATACATTCTCCTCCTTCTCGCCAAGGTCAACCCCACTGCCTGACCCTCTCTCCCCCACCCTCAGCTCTCTGTGACTTCGCTCCATCAAGCATCCTCTCTCTCACTCATATTTTCCTCTATCATCTGGTTGCTACTTTTGCAAAAATGGAACAAAACAAAACATGTCCTCAAGCTCTTTCATACTACAGGTACTTTTTCTCAACTCTGCTCTTTCTCTAAGTGATTGTTCTGTCACATCCCCTTCTTCTGCCAAAGTTCTCTAAAGGTCTCTCTGCACTGGTTTCCTCCACCTGCTTACTACCCAATCACTCCTTTAAATGAGTAAAAAATTAAACATAAAACTAAAAGATGCAGATGACAAAAATTCACTGAAGAAGGTAAAACATGGAAAATTAAAGCCTCTTCCTGGGAAAGAGAGATGAGTAAGTAGAACACAGAGGATTCTTAGGGCAGCTGTTGTGCAAAGTGGTTCATGTCAGAGCACATTTGTTCAAACTCATAGAAGGAACACCATCAAGAGAGAACCCTAAATTAAATTTTAGACTTTGGGTAATGATGTGTCACTGTAGGTTCACCAATTAGAGCAAGCATGCTGTCTCTTCTCATTGGCCCAGAGAATCCAGGTATCAAGCACAGATGAATGTGTTTAGGGACGAGAGACCCTGACCTTGGGGGTGAGCATGTGAACCAGTTCCAGCACAGGAAATAGAGGGATGTGTGCAGGGGAAAAGGCACAGAGGGAGGAAGGCCTTGGCTCTGCCTGCCTCTGCCTGCTACCCCACAGCACAACCATGTGAGGATGGACGCTCAGACCTGCCATCATCAGGGGAGGACCAGAGAACTCGAGAGACAGTCGCCCAGAGCCGTGGCCCACTGAGTCTCGGAGCCAACCTCCTGCCTCTGAATTCCCAACAGTCAAGAAAATCAAACCCCTCTAACCAAAACCAGTTACTTTCTCCCTAAAATATTTGAGTGGATACATATCATTAGAGGGCTGGGGCTACAGAAACTGGGGTATTATATTATACTTGTTCTTATGATGCTTTGAAATATAAATCTAAGTGCTTTGCCTCAAAACACCCTAGGACCCCCTCAGAGGACCTCTAATAAAGAGATTCTGAATAAATTCAAACTAAATAAAGGGCTTGGTTTGGTTTGCCTGATATAATTACATTAAGGAGAGAAAAGGAATAGGAGGTATTCCCTCCCATTAAGCCAATAGCAAGAGTAGGATCTAAGTGTGGTGAAACACACCTAGAAAGCTCAAGGACACAGTCTTAAACTTAAATGACAGCAAGAAACCTCAGTGTGACACAGGGACTTCCAGGTCACCAGTATTAGTAGGTGATACACCATATCGAAACTGAGCCTGGGTCTTAGAAAATGTAGCAACATGAGAGACCTCCAAGTTGGAAAAGCAGCCTCCACTCCTGACCTTGATTGACCTTCAGGCCCTCCAGGTCAGGTATCCTGTCCTTATTCTTCTCATCAGTTTTGGGATCTAAAGTATCTACCTCCGAAAGTTGCTGTGAGGATAAGAAACGATGTATGTCCATCTCCTAGCACTGAGCCTGGCACTCAGTAGGTCCACAGTAAGTGGTAGCTGTCAGTGTCATTGGGTTCAGCATCGAGCACTTCCACATAGAGGTGGGAGTTGAGGAAACAGTCTGGCCAGAGGGACTATATACTTAAGAGTTACAGTCGGAAGTCCTCTGTGGTCAACTCTGGAGGTAGAATCTACAGTTAGAGTTGGATTGCTCTGTGGTCACATCTAGAGAGGCCCAGAGAGAGAGAGAGCACCAAACAGCATTGGACTGAAAACAGGCAAAGCCACAAACCACTATCTTCATGTGTCTGAGGCTACTGGCAACATAACTCATTTACCTATAGCAGCCTAGCAGAAGGGCCAGCGTGGGCGTGATTGTTCTAGAACATCCTGCATTCATCAAACATTGAACTGTGAATCTGCTTAAGCTTTAAGTATTATGACTCCTCACTCCTATGTGTAAAGTCCTCACCTTCAGCTTGGTAAAGGACACCCTGCTCTCCAGCTGTCTCTCTCCACTCTCCGCACCTCCAACCCCGATGCTCCCACCACGCACAGCTATACTGCACACCGAGAGCTGTTCATGTTGAGACAGGGTAGTAAGAAGCTAGGAAAATTCCTTGACAAGTGGAATGGGGAAACTGATACAAATAGCTGAACACAAATGGCTGAGCAATTTATAGCCAGGTACAGGTCACCAGGGCAGAAGGTTCCGAATGTCTGGAAGGGGGCAAAACTGGGAAAACAAGGACCTCACCCCTAGGGTAACCTCTCCTCCCCTGGCCTTTCCTCCTGGAGGTAGCATCCAGGCCTCGGTTGTGTTTCAGCGCCAGGTCCAGAAAAGTAGCAGAACCAGGGGGGACACCAGGACCAGCTCAATGATTAAAGACACCCCTGTGCGGTCACTGCCAATCAGCAGAGACCATGACCCTGAACGGGCACACCTGGAAAACAGATGAATAGTCTGATGGAACCCTCCCTTGAGACCTCCCCTAGGATTCCAACCTGCAAGAAAGAGATAAAAGCCTCAAGACAAAGGACCCAGCACACCTGTGCTCTCCCTCTGAGAAGCAGCCAGAGCCATTTCCTTTCCCTTCTCTCACCTCTTTCCCCACAGACTTGTATCTCCGGAACTCTAAGGCAACGGGCAGCTGGCAGGTTGTCTCAGGATAGTCCCCTGGACCTGTTCCCATCATCTCCTTTTCTCTGACTTCCCAGGGAGCTAAGGCAGCCCAGCCTAGGCTCTCCTGTTGCTTCTTCTATGCTAAGCCCTTCCTTGTTTTACTGTCCCCAGCTATAATAAATATACTCTTAGGTCACCTGGACTCGTGTTGTGAGAACTTTCCTACGTGCAATCAAGAACCCACACACGACAGCTGGCCCTTGGCAAATCCACTCAGGGCCGGGCCCCTGTCCGGTAATGTGTCATTCATGCTTTTCCTGCTCCTCTGCCTGCAGTGCCCTCCCCTGCCTTGTAGACTCACAAACATGTCAGCTCTCAAGACTCAGTCTAGCTCACCTCTGCCAGCCTACCCTTAACCACCCTCCAGACAGAAATGACCACTCTCTCTTGGTTACCCTAGTGTTCAAACATCTTCTGTTATACCACCTAGACTACTTCATACTGCTGTGCCCATTGTCCATGTCTGTGCCCCCGCTAGACTATAACCTCGTAATGACTGGGCTGCATGCGACTGATCTTTGTGTCTGGCCCAGCATAGTTGATTAATAAATGTTTGTAGGATGGATGCGTGGGTGGATGGAAAAGGACCGGTGTATATCTGGGCCCTGGTAATATAGGGATGAAAGCCCTTTCCCTGCCCTCAAGGGGCTCCCTGTAGATGATAGAAAATAACTAAAAAAGAACATTGAAATGGGATGAGTTGGGTACAGCATGTTGTGTGAGCAGCTGAGGGGTGCCCAATTCAATGAGGAAAAGGTATGTGTATTCAGGGGTACTTCCTAGAGGTGTCAACGCATGATCTGGATCCTGATGGACCAGCACATCTCCTGATAAGCCAACAGTATAAACCTTCATGCTGCCAATGCAGCAGAGCAGTCATGCTCTGAATTCTTCACTGAGCAGAAGTCACAGCATTTTCTGAGATGTGGAACAGACCCCCGCCCCCCTTTGCCACCTGTTTGTGTTAATCCCTCATGAAAATGTTTTCTTCGGTCATGTCATGTGGCCATCGATCCGAAGGCTTTCGCCACTGCTTTCTGGAGCTGAGCTGTAGGGTAGACAATTGAGTCCCGCCCCCCATGCCCAAGCCTCTACCCCAGATACCCAAACCCACAGGGGACCCTATGCAAACATTCTTTGGAAGATTCACTCCACTGGTTTACCAAAAACTCCACATCCACACTCCTGAGTTAGTCCGAGTCAGAACACTTGCCTACAAGGTGATTTAGCAACGCAGAGGTCATGATTGATGGTGACCAAAAGAATTTCAGCAGAAAGGTTGAAAAGGAGCTCAGACTGCATAAAGTGAGGAGAGAGTAGGAGGTGAGCAGAGTACAGAAAGAAAATGTAACAGTCAATTTCATGGAACTTGTCTGTTAAGAAAAGGGCTGAGGCAGGAAAGCAGGGCCCAGTGAGAGAGACGGTGGTGGTGGTGGCAGCGGCTTTAACCAGGGGAGACTTGAGCAGTCGCATGCTGAGGAAAAAGATCCAACAGAGGAGGGGATCCTGGGCCTCAGGGAGGGACTGGCCACAGGAGTTCAAGCAGAAGGAAGAAAAAGAAGAGAGATGATGAAGACTCTCCCGTGAGCTTATTCAGGACAGGAATGAAGCTAAGAGTTGAGAAGTCCCAAGCCCTGACCAGGACAAGTGCCTCGGGCCTCCTGGCCCGCACATTCTTTTCGTTGCCAGGAATCTCACTTACGAGCTCCCCTCCTTGACTCGGAATCTGTTTCTCATTTTGCCATTTAATTTTAGTAATAGTTAGAGCAGCTTCTGGGAGTCACTTTCCTTCTCTTAAGAAATCACACTGTGCTTGGGGTTCCACAGACAGGACAATCCATGGAGACGTCCCGCTCGGACACAGGCCACAGCTCTCTGATGATACTCTCTAGTTTCAGTGCAAAACACTCTGGGGAAAAGGACGATTCACTTTTAAAGGAGGCGGTTTTTTCTTGATTTGTTTGTTAACTTCCAGAACACAGAGGGAATCAGGACGGACCTAGGACAGACTTCGGTCTGCCTGCTGGGGAGCATGGGCACCCCAGAGAAGAGCCCCAGATTTTCCAGCAAACCGGAGCCACGCTCTGCCCTGTCCAAAGTGAGCAATAGCCACTCAGCCCCAGCTGCTGCCATGAAGGAATACAAGCTGTTTCATCAGACCTAAGTTTTCAGAGAAGTACAAGATCAGATTCTTTGGTGAAATCTCTAGATTTTTAGGTGTTATTAAATAATTCCAGTGAAACACTTGCAGCCACAAAACCCCTGTGCACTCCAAGTAAAAGGTCCTGAGAGCAACCTCAAGACAAGGCATAATTTTAGTTTCACTTCCTCTGAAGAGATTTCAATGTGCTCTGTCTTAAATGGTTCTCTTTGCATGCATGTTTTTAAAACCATGTCTCCCGAAGGGCAAACAAAGGAGGTCACTGCCTGTTCAGTCCCCAGCCTGGGACTATTCTGTGAGTTTTGTGATTCCTCAGAGTGTGTTCTAACCCTGCTTTCTGCCAAAGGGCAGGCGCTCCTGAAAGATCTGTGAATAACAATGACACACTGAGCACAGCTATTGTTGATTAAATGCAAAAATGCGTTCCTTGGCATCACTAGCCCGTGAGTCACCTCCGAGTGGAATGACTTTGGGGCTGTCGCTTTAAAAATCGAGCACTCTACCCGGCAAACTCCTCCTCCAGGGAGGTTCCTTTAAATGAGAGCCAGCTGGCTGGGCCTGTGTTTCTTACCTCTGAGCGGGTACCTGCAGTTGAGGATTCCTCCCCAGGTGGCAGCAGCCTGTCAGCATGGCTCAGGAGTTTGTGAACAGCAAAATCCAGCCTGGGAAGGTGGTGGTGTTCATCAAGCCCACCTGCCCCTACTGCAGACAGACCCAAGAGCTCCTCAGCCAGTTCCCCTTCAGACAAGGGGCGCTGGAATTTGTCGATATCGTAGCCACCGGTGACACAGACAACATTCAAGATTATTTGCAACAGCTCACAGGAGCCAGAACGGTGAGTCTGGGGTTTTGTTCTAAAAGGCCCAGGGAAGGGCTACCCGGATTCCTTTCCCTTGTTAGGGCTGTGAAAGCCTATGCCTGTTCCTTTCTCTAGGACACCGCTAGGGCTCTGTCACTTAAGGCTCTCTGGGAGGGTGCACGAGGTGGGGGAGGGCGCCTGAGAGAAGACACTGCTCCCTTGAATGGGCAGCTGGCCTGCAGCCAAGAGTCCTCTCAGAACCAAAGAGGGGACACAGCTGATTTTGCTGGGTGTCAGGGTCAGTGGGTCTGGCAGCTGTCAGGAGTGTGAGGAGTTTTCTGGAGTCTTTGTTTTAAGCAAGCTGTGAAGTGAGTTTTCAGCTTGCGGGGCTGGGGATGGAGGGTGAGTGAAGGGGCCAGGAGTGATCTGTATGTTTCTATTACCAGCATGGGAATGGTGTGCCCTCTCCTGTTTTCCCCTGGCCAGGAGAGACTTGCTGTCCTTAGTCTTTCCTCTAGGCTCTCTGTCACCCTAACCTAATTTTCTCTTCTCCTGTGTCTTGCCTAACTCCTCCTGCTGGAGAAGTCTTATTAATAAGTACAGTTAATTGTATCTAGATTCCAGGAAAAATAAATGATACTGAAAGTTGAAAAATTATTAATTATTAATAATCTTATAATTAAAAAATGGCTTATTATTTGCCCCTTATTCTAAAGTATGGGGTGTTCCTAGGCTTGTCATGGTAGCAAGTCCAGAGTCCAGAGTTCTGGCCTGGCCCTTGTGGGGGCTTGCTGTGTGATCCTGGGCAAGTCACCTCATCTGTGATCTTCAAGGACCTCCTTGGCTGCAAGATTGGATTAGAGTTTCTTTTGCTATGAAGCGACCAATGGACCCTCTAAGAATTGCTATCTCCTCTCTCTGAAAAGGCTTCTTCTTCAGCACCCATGGCTTCTTGTGGGACACCCAGCCAACCAGATGGCATGTATCAGTTTTGGTGCTGGCTTGGTTAACTGGTGTCCCGCTAGTTCACCCAAGTTCTCTTTCAAGGTGCACATTCTAGGACACAGTGTTGCAGAAGTGCATATCCTAGTTCAGTGTTAGTTTGGCTTACAGGGTATTCCCTGGGTTCTTGGTGTGAAAGCACAGGAGGCTTTCTCCTTGTCTCTCCTCTCTGGAGACTAATCAGCACTCTGGTGCAGAGGGAGGCTAACCACGTGACCCTGTTGCTTCCAGGGCCCCAGCTGTGAGAGGAGGACTCTAATTTCTGGGAGGTCCTGGAGCAGAGGACACAATGGCAAGAGGCACTCCTGCTGCTTAGCTGGACCACCAGTCCTACAGGCTGCCGGGGCCATGGGAGGGAAAGGACCATGCAGATATTACCACGGCCCCCACTGGGTTGGGTCCCTCTCAGCGGGTGGTTCTCAAAGGCTGCTGCACATTAAAATCACCTGAGGAGCTTTTTTTATTTTTATTTTTTAATTTTTTAAAGATTTTATTTATTTTTAGAGCAAGGGGAAGAGAGGGAGAGGAACATCTATGTGTGGTTGCCTCTTATACGCCCCCAGCTGAGGACCTGGCTCACAACTCAGGCATTTGCCCTGATTGGGAATCAAACCGGTGACCCTTTGATTCGCAGGGCGGTGCTCAATCCACTGAGCCACCTCAGCCAGGTCAAGACCTTTTTTTTTTTAAGTCCTGATGCCCATGTCATCCACAAGTCATCCTTCATACCAATTAAATCACCATGTCAGAGGTAGGAACCAGGCCTCAGTAGTTTGCTTTTTAATAAGATTTTATTTTATTTTTTAGAGAGGGGGATGGAGGGAGAAAGACAGGGAGAGAAACACTAATGTGTGGTTGCTTCTTGTCCACCCCCAACTGGAGACCTGGCCAACAATCCAGGCATGTGCCCTGACTGAGAATCAAACTGGCAACCCTCTGATTCTCAGGCTGGTGCTCAATTCACTGAGCCACACCAGCCAGGGTGGCCTCAGTAGTTTTAAAGATCCTTCCTAGGTCAAAGGGTGCAAACTTTCAGTTACAAGATGAATAAGTTCTAATGTATGGCACAGTAATGATAGTTAACACTATTGTACACTTGAAATTTGCAGTGTATTCTCACTGCACACACAAGGGTAATAACCATGGGAGGTATGGATGTGTTGATGGTAGTAATCAGTTTATGATTTCTACCAAACCATGACATTTTATACCTTAATATATACAAGTGTTGGGAAGCAGCTTTGAGTAGCTACATGCGAGTAACCTTAGCGCACAGACGATGCGCCTAGCTGAGGCTGCAAACTGGGGAAAACTCCTCCAGGAGAGTGGGGGCACCGGTATTACCAAGCTTTTTTGTGGTGGGAGTTCTCTTTCTGCTTCTTGTCAGTAGCAGACTCAAGTTCCTCAGAAAAGGAGGATAGGCCAGGAGGGGCTGGCATTGAGGGTGCTTGTCCTCTTCGTTCCTCAGCCCAGTCACATTTCCTGTTTTGCCACCATGGCCCCCCATACTCTCTGGTGCACCCTTGAGAGGCGCATGCAACTGGCGGCTTTAAGGTGGCTTTGGGCTGTGGAAACTAAACTAGAGGGTGGGTGTAAGTGCAGAGAGGCCTTTCAGCTCTCAGACAAACCAACTTCTTTGTCAGGTGGTGCATGCAAGGCTCCGCCCTGGAGACAGCCTGAAATTGTTTTCCAGCGCCTGGGGGTTGCTGTGGGCTGTGGGTCATTAAAGCCTGGGTTACCCTGGGAGGAATGAACAGTTGGTCAATGTCATCAGTCATTTTCAAGTATGACCCTGGAGCAGCAGTGTCAGCATCACCTGGGAACTTCTCAAAAATGCAAATTCTTGGCCCTCAACCCAGATCTCCTGTGTCAGAAATTTGGGGGACAAGGAGGAGTAGAAATCTATGCTTTATCAAGCCCTTTGGCAGTTCTGGTGCAAGTTTCACTGTGACAAAGAGGACTGACTCCTGGTTTCTCGGGGTGTTCTGTCCTACTAACTTAACTAACATCCTCTTGGCCAACACCCTCATCAGAGGTGGCAATGTGGCAAGCTGTAGGAGTGGTGGCAATTGCTCAATTCTTTTTGTTAAGATAGAAATATTACAATGATTACACCTCTTCCTTATACAATATAAAAATAGTATGATGTAAAAATCAGGTTTTTAAAAATTTCATTAGGCACTGCCTTCCATAGGAGTTCTGCCATACAGTTACATTAGAACTACATTAGTGTTTTGGGGGAGCTAGAAGTCAAAAGGCCCCTACAATTTGTGGGGGAAGCTTTATGTTCTCTAAAGTAATGGCCAGGACCCAGGGAAAAACTTAGATTTCTGACCTCAGCTTTCTGCAGCTGTTCTTTCAGCCTCACAAAAGCCATGTTCCCTCTGCAATGGCCCACAAAGGCCTGTGGTGCCAGCAGGGCAGATAGCCCCTTCTGTGACTTAAGATGTTACCGGGCTTTCTCTCTGCAACACAGTCCTGAGTGCTCTTTTCCTCTCTTGGGGCATAATTTTATACTTGGACAAAGTTTTGACCTGTAAGAATATACATGAGGAGATTGTAAAGTGATTTGGAAAGTTAGGATCATGGGAAATATTTTGAGGAAGGATAAAATGCCATCCTAAGTTAAATGTTCCTTAAATGTCCTGGCTTGTCTGCTTTTTTTAGGTACCTCGAGTCTTTATTGGTAAAGAGTGTATAGGTGGATGCACTGACCTAATGAATATGCATCAATGTGGGGAACTGTTGAGGCGGCTAAAGCAAATTGGAGCGCTACAGTAATTACAGGTGAGTGACAGCTGGGACGCTGGGCCAGGAGCTCTGGGAGAACTGGGAGATGCTGGGATTCTACTGCCATGTTTTATCATAATTGAGGAAGGCACTCTGGCTAGGAAAGGATGGTTTGAAGTGATCCGAGGAACAGTAATGTCATTTACAAAGTCCCCTTTTTATAAAGGAATTAATTATGTCAATGGAAGAAATCCTTTCCCTCAACCTTCATTTCACAAATATTTATTGAGCACTGGGAATATAGTGATGAAAAAAAAGATAACATGAAATTTATATTCTAGAGAGGTGGACAGATAAAAAATAAGCAAATTGTTCCTGAAACAAATGAATAGACTAACGTGATAGAACATAGCGGCCGGGGGTGGGGGAGTAAATTTCACTAATGTGGTGAGGGGAAGGTCTTTCTCAGAGAGGCTGATTGAGCTAAAGAGCTTGTGATAGTTATGTAAAGATGAAGCAGATGAGTTTTTCAGACAGAGGAAATAGCAATTACAAAGGCCTTGAGGTGTCTAGTATAGAAAATTCAAGAATCAGAAAGCAAGGAAGAGCAGACTGAGTCAAGCACAGTGAGAGGGAAGAGGAGTAACAAAGGTGGGTGGGTCCAGAGCTCACAGATCCACAGTAAGGAATTCAGGTTGTAGTAAGTGCAATGTGGAATCAAGGTAATTTTGCTTCACCTGTGTTCATATTGCAACTCAGTTTCCAGTCTAATGGGCTTCTCAAACACCAAAACTAAGTTTTCTAAAACTGTAACCTAAAGGATACCCTTGGCTGGATGGAAAACCATAGACTGATGAACTCTTTAGAAAGGAACCAGGATACTTTTGGGGTGTGACGAGTTGCCCTCTCTCCTAGCTCTCCTTAGTGCTAGCTAGCTTCTAACCAGGCTAATTCCTCAGACTCATACACAGATTCAGTGGTTCTTTTTTATTCAAAGGAGACACTTACAGTGCTCAAACCAAAATGTTCTTTGAGGGGTATTTATTGCCCACTACTTAATAACTTACCCTTGAGAAATGAATACATATAATTTGTGGTGGTTACTCAGAATAGCAACAGAAAAAGAAGTTCTGAAAAAATACAAGGGAATCCTTTGAAATAAAAATCAATATCATAAACCTTCTAATCACAATTCTATCATCACAGCAGGTGAACACAGTGTTAGCTTTCTGGCCTCACACATACTGAAGCACTCAGTACTCAATTGTGGCACCAAATGTTTTCTATTCTAGAACACTTTTTTTTTGTAGTAGTAGTAGTAGTTTAGACTTAGATTAAGAATGGAAGAAAACTACTGACTTTCCTGGGAATATGGAAAATATCATTTCCCCAATTCATTGAGTCCCCATATTCACAAGGCCTCTATTTGCACGGCCCTTCAACGTTGTATGCTCTCAGTATTTTGCTGACAACTGCTTCTCAAGGCCATCAGTAACAAATTGTGTTTAAGTAACAAGAATAAGTGCTCTGGTGTTGAAAGGGAATTGAGGGGAATTTACCTTTCCAAGTAACGGCAGTTCTTTGTATTTTTTCCTGGCAGGGCAGATCTTGGGCTGACATCTCCCCTGAGAGCTGATGGCCTCGTGAATGATGGCAGTGCTTCCTGGTGACTGGGATCTGGGGCTACCTTTACCCAGCTACAGCAGCTGTTTACTTAAAGTTCTGAAATATCCAAACCCCAAACATAGGGTGAGGGCTGTTCTTGGCAAAAACAGGCTTTGCTTCTTTTGACTCAATGTGAAAAGGGGACCCATGTGCCACAAACTACAGGTCTGGGAAGGTTGATGGACATCTTGTGTTTCTTCTGAATTGGCCCTTGGGTTCCAAAAGACAGTGACAAGATATAGCTTAGGATTCCCTCACTGACCCCCCAAAAGTTCTTTCTCTTTCACATGTGGCTCTTATTCTTCATGTGCCAGGACTCTACCTCTAATCTAGTGTTTCTCAACCAAGTTTATCCCAGGCCCCCTAGGATAAACTTTCTAGAGTTTGTACTATAAAATCAAATAGGCATTTTGAATGTGCTTTTTCAAACTACCTGTGTCTCCCCAGTCACCTCCCATCCTACTTTGAGAATCGCTGCTCCAAACCAGTGTTCTTAACCTTGACAATACACAGAGCTCACAGGAGATGTCCAACAATTCTGTGACAGGCCTGAGGACCCAATCTGAGAGATGCCACATGGAGACTTAAGCACAGTGGGTCTTCACTTGGTGCTACAGCTATCAGAGGTGCATGTGCAGATGCTGTGACCATGCGGCAACACTGTTATGTAAGATGATCCTTCATGTACACCTGAACTAGTCATAAAAAATCTTGCAACCCCATCCCCCAAGAATATGTCTGAGAAAGAAGCAGAATTTGAGAAACACTGTCCTAAAAGATTTTCTCTCCTTTTAGTCCCCACTCTATGAAGACTTAAGAAATCCTCATTGTGAGGTTTATTCTATAATTGCAAGGTTAAGTTAATTTCCTTTTGCGGTCTCTACTGTGAAAGGTTAATTCTTTTGTGATAAAGAACTAGTCATAGATGACAGTGACTTTTTGGTCCAATTCTTTTCTATGTTCTCAAGGCCTCAAGGAATGGTACTGATGTGAGATATATCAGTTTGAAGCTTTATTCATGTTTGTCCCTTGCCATTATAAATAAAGGCACATGCTATTGTCCTTCATTGAGTAAAAATGGTTGATGTGATTTTTTAAAAATTTCATATTGAAATAACATAATTTGAATGTGATATGTCAATACTAGCCTATTGAATAATGTTTAATAGGTGTTTTTTTCATTTCACATTTCATTTTTCCATTTCTCACCTAATACCTTTGTACTTTGGGCTTCTTCTCTCTTACCTCATGGGCCCAAGCCATGCCCTTCAACCAGACTGGTGGGTTGTGCGTACTATGCGGGTCACACACTGCGCAGCACTGTGACTGCCACCCCTGGCAGGTGCTGTGTGCACCCTGCACAGCCCCTGATCCGCTCTAGGCCTCTCACCTGCATTTGCTTCCACACTTCCATGTGGTTCTTCTCCTTTGCTCTTCAAATTCTTCCTCCAAGGCCTGATTTACAGATTATTTACCCTGTGCTTATCCTCTCTTCTCACTGATTTTTTACTAAAAAAACCATTGCTCCCTCTTCTGTAATCCTAAAGCACTCTGCATTTGAGTACTTTACAGCTGTAGTTAATCATCTGTACTAGTTTTTTGCCAGATTCAGAAACACCATACTTAAGGCAAGAGCCTGGACTTGAACATCTTTGAAAGTCCAGTCCTAGCACAGAACTTCTATTTTACCAAAGCAGTGCCTGCATGGTGGTTTAACATGTCAAACAATACCAAAAGTCTTTCCTCCTCCACCCTCCCAAACCCCAGTCCTTGCTACACATTTATCAGTTACATGAATAGTTAAGCCTATTTAAAAAATATTGTAAAATGTGTTAAACACATATAAGAGGTAAGCAGGCAGAATTCTATTTAAATTAACACCTGAATATATGCCTTCTAGGTTAATAAAGCAACCATACAACAGTGTTTCTAAGATCAAGTACCTTAGAGGTCCGTGCGCCCCTTCGCCATGAATCCTTTCCTCTTTCCGCAGACTAATCGAGCTCATTTCTGTTATAATCATTCTGATGCTTCTCTTTATAGTTTTACTCCCTATAATACCCTTAAGCAATACATTTTAGTTTTGGAGAGCAATACCAAACACCCACCTAGCTGTGTAAGAAAAGGGCAATATTATAACAAATGAGACGAACAGCTAGAGGCTCAGCGCCCCTGGGAATTTGCCAGAGGGGTGGTCCTGAGTGAGCCCTGGAAACACCAGACACCCCATGGTTGGAAGGCTGTTGTGTGGACCGCCAATGGCAGCGCCCAGAAATAAGGTCAACGGAAGAGGGCTGCTCTGCGTTTTTGCTTCCTCGGCCCACCTCCGCAGCTTTCCGGAGTAGGTCAAAGCACACGCCACTTCTGTGCGGGGCGCGGGGAAGGGGAGGCGCCACTTTCACACCCCTTCCACCGGCTGGTGTGTGTGGTGTGGAGAACAGAAATGTCATCAGCACAAGGCAAGCAAAGTACAGATAAGCATCTGCTTCAGGCTCATTTGGGAATTCTGTCCTTGAGTTTTTAAAAAATAATGCAACAGGAGCGCCCGCGACCTGGAGGATGACACCGCTCCAGTCTGTACTGGGCGCCCCCTTCCTGGGCCTTACCTCCCTTCACTGTCTTCCTGGGGACTCCATTTCCCTCCCTCCTGGGCCGAATCTTCTGTTTCCCCCACCCCATGTATATTTGTTTCAGCTAAACTGCTGTTACAAAAAATTATGCCAGAAGCTTATTTCTCATGGCAGTCCAGAAGCACGCAGGTGACTTTGCTCCACAAAGTCGCATCAACCTGGGCGCTGTGCGCACCACTTGTGCCCGCATCCCATTGGCCAGAGCTCAGTCCGCGCGCGCAGGGCAGAGCTGAGCCCGGCAGAGCGGAGAGGAGCCCTGTCCCGCTAACAGGCTAACACACAGGCAGGTGCACACCGAAAGAGAACGAGCAGATCGTGTCTTTCTCTTTCTCAGTCTTCTTTTTCATTTCAGAGGACCATATATGTGCACCATAGGTTTTAAGGAAAAAAGAATGAGAAGTAAACTTTTTGAAAGTTTGCTTGTCTGAAAATATTGTTATTTTGCCTTATATTTGATGACAGTTCGACAGCATATAGCTCCTAGTTGGAAACTATTTTCCTCCAGAAGTTTGAAGACACTGCTCATTGTTTTTGCTTTCAATGTTGCTGTTAAGAAGTCTGAGGCCATTCTGGTTCTCAACCTTTGTCAATAACCTATTTGGTTATCTTGTTTGTTTATTTTGTTTTATACTCTGGAAGCTTACAAAATCTTTCCTTTGAGCCCTGTGCTCTGAAATATCAGTGATGTGCCAGTGAGGTGTATTTTCTTACATTATTGGGCTACTTGAAAGGTTGGAGGGCCCACACGAACCTTTATTGAATTATTTAATGGATATTTTCCTCCCTCCATTTTCTGTGTGTTCTCTTTCTAGAACTCCTAGTAATCAGATAGTGGCTTTCCTGATCTTGTCCTTTAATTTCTGTTATATTTTCTTTCCTATTTTCTATCTCATTTTTCCCCCCTGAGGGATTACTCTTTATCTTCTAATTTTTCTATTGTTTTTAATATCTGATATCATGCTTTCAATTTCCAATAGCTCTTGAATATTACCCAAATGTCCCTTTTTACTATAATTGTTTTGGTTTCATGAGGGCAGTCTCTTATCTCTCCGATGTTTTGATTTTTTTCTTTCCAATTATGATATTTTTTCTTATTTCCAAGAGTTTGCTTATTCTCAGCTGTTTCCTTTTTTCTTGTTCTTGTTTTATGGGTGCAATCACTTCTTTTATCTTTCAAAAACTATTAATTATAGTTGAGGCTGTCTTCTGATGCCTGTATTCTCTCTCTTCTCTTTGAGTCCCTATTTTCTGTTTCTGCTTTACATTTGAAGGCCTCCTGATGTTCTGCACTGAACATTTGAGATCTGGTTGTCTGTAAATATTTAAGAATGGTGCACCAAAAGCTGGAGGGAAGATCTTTGTGTGTGTGGATTGGACTTCACCACAGAGATTTTGTGGACATGCTACCTTTTAAGCAAGGCCTTCCACATCATCCTACTTAAAAATATCACTGGAATTCCCCACATCACTTCATTTTTCACTAATTTATTTATCACCTACTATATTGGGTACTTGACTTACTTTGTTTACTGCATGTCTTCACCACTCAAATGTAAGCCCCTCAAGGCCAGAAATTTGTGTGTTTATTTACTGCTGTATCTTTAGTGCTGAGAAGACTATGTGCACATAGTAGGCACTTGATAAATATCTGCTAGGTGTTTTGAATGAATGGATAAATGAATGAATGAATGATCAGGTGCAATGCCCCAAGTGTTAGTTCCTGGAAGTTTTTCTCTTGAGCTGTTTAGTTTTTCCTGTTCCTCTGCCTGGGTGGGAGGCGGGGGAGGGATGGTTGGGTCTTGCCTCCGGTTCTAGCTGCCAAGACAGCGAAAGGGATTTGGCAGCCTCTGGTCAGTGGACAGACTCTCATGTAATCTCCTATTTTCTGCCAGCTTCTTGCAGAGTAATTCTGTGTGAAATGCAGGGATAGAAAAGACTAATCCAAAGAGCACTGAGAGGTTGGCACAAGAGTTTGGCAGGGGAAAGCAACAAGAATAACCAGGCAAAAATGCATAGCCAAAGCTCCACTCCTTCTGTTCACCTTAAAAAGCAAGTGATTCAGTCCCCCGTGCGTGTCTCATTTTAGTTAACCGCCTTTGGTCTGCTGCTTCCAGCCTGGCTCCTGGAATGGGACAACTGGCAGTCATTCCTCCCAATTCAAGGCTGTCCAAAGATGGCCCTTAAGGGGAAACAACAGCCATGGGCGATAAATGAGCCTGTATGGCTGAGACTACACTATTCATATCCCCAGTGAGGATTACTAGGCCATTGTCTTGACATTTGGACATAAGAGAAAGTCCTGCTCCCCAATTCACTGCACCATAACAATTAGTGGTCCTGAAAATATTTTAAAGAATTGGGCTCCTGAGACCAATTTTAAATAATATTCCTTTCTTAAATTAATAGTGATATTTTCTTATTAAACACATTGAACATTTGAAGGGGCAGAATTTAATCTTACTCATTATGAAAAAGAATTCTGACCTGGTCCCTTTAAGCACAGGTGATATTTAAACATGAGTCTGTATCTATGCAGAGATTTTTTTTCCTGTCCCCAGGTGACTTTCCTGGTGAGCTGTGCAGAGCTGAAGGAAAAGAAAGGGTATTAGGAGAGCCAATGAAAGTGCAGAACTTGTATAACCTCTCTGGGGTGCACCTCATACACCTGGAGTTCTATTCCCAGTGGCCCTACCTGCCCAATTGGGGTTTTTCCTCCCAGCGAGCAGGGCTGGAGTCTCTGGGCGTTACCTACAGCTGAGCTTTCTCAGGAGTGAGCAGAGCAACTGCCTTCTCACTTTTGTGTGCCTTGTGAAACTTGCAATACTTCATGCATAAAATTGCAAGTTGTTTTCAAGGTAGGGATTTTGCACTGTTTTTCCTTATTAATCTTCCAACTCACCTTGAGGAATGGGTATGGATGCTCTTTAACGCACTCTTCCCTGGGTTCTAACTAGAGGTCAAACGGGGACCAGAGGACCCACTCTGGGAATAGAGGACCAACCACCCCCCGGGAAAGCCAAATTAGAGGACTCAGCTTGAAGTTGCTCTAAAAAATAAAGTCTATTACAAAACAAAACAAAACAAAACTTAAGCTCTTGGCCCGAACAAACCCCACAGGCATACAAACTTTCACCTCTCTCCCTTTGCTGAGATACAGGAAGGGGGCAACGAAGGATGGATGTTAGGGAAACAGTCTCTGGAGGGGCATCTCCGGCGTGAAGGCCCGATGTTGGGATGGGTTACATAAGGCCATAAGCAGGTAAGCTCTGCCAGGCCCTGAACCCAGTCTTACTCTTTGGCCCTTCCAGATGTAGTGAATCAGCATCTGTGACATGTTAGAAGTGAGTGTTTGGTTTGTCCTGGGCGTTAGCAGCAGAGCAGTGGCAGCAGTGCCAGACAGGCTGTGAGCTTGTTGAATTTACCCAGAGACACCCACACAGGCTTGTGAAGACCCTGTCAACATTCTGCAGGCTGCTGGCTTTACCTAGGGATGTTTCCGAGTCTTTAATATGCTAGTGTGAATAGTGAATTTCCAAAGTAGTGTCCATTATTCCTCAAAGCTTTTAACTAACAGTCCTTTCTTCAAGAAGCACTTCTCAGAATTCATTTTAAGAGCAAGAAGCACAGAAAATACTGATTTATTACCCTTTCATGTCCCTCCCCTAACTCAGTTTGTCAATCCTCCCTTGCTTTCTGTGGCTGACACTACTGCCTGCAAGAGATGCTCAGCAGGTGCCTCAAGTCAATGTTTGGCATTTTTTCCATGTCAGCATCTTCTAACTTATTTATTACACTTTCAGCTGACAGCTGGTGTGAGTCCTGAGGCTCCCAGTAATGACATAAAATCCATCAAAGTCTTCATCTGCTGGTTCAGTTCAAGCATTATTGTAACCCAAAGTCTGCGCCAAAGTTGTTAGAGCTAATTTATCAACACAGTCCTAAGCATTGGTAACTGTCTAAAATGACATCCTTAAGACTGAACTTTCAGAAAGTCCTAGACCCCAGGACTCTGTTTATTGCACCTGCTGCCAAAGCAAACACACATGCACACAAGGGTGTTTATACTTAATGGAGAATTCTTTGGCCACAAGGCTGTATTGTGGGTGTGACGTGCAGAGGGGTGGGTTGAATAAGAAATTCACAAGTTCACAAAGGGGTGTGCAAAGCACTTACCCAGAAACCAAATTCTTCAGTTTTTATCCAGTTCTACTGGCTTTCACTGAACCTATGTCACTGGTTTATAGTGATTAGTGAACTGGTAAGAAAACATTTTTCTGGCTACTCATGTTTTCCTTCCTTCTTTCTTCCCTCCCTCCCTTCTATGATCTTTTTTCCTTCCTCTTTAAAAAAACAAAACAAACTTATTTAGGCATAGTCAATAGCTCATGTAACTCCCTCATTTCGGCTGTACAATCCAATGGGAGAATGTTCATCTAAGCTGCACAGTTGCTATAGGAACCGGCCCAAGAACATGAAATCGCTGTTCCAGGGGCAGATTTCTATGGTTTAAAAGCAACATAGACTGAATTCAAATCCTGGTTAGGCTATTTCCTAGACGAGTGCCTGTGGCTACGCAAATTTATCCAGTTTGGGTTCTTACTATGAGAATTAATATTAATGAAGTTAACTAATTAGATTAAAATTAATTTAAATGAAAGAGGATTAACAGAGAAATCTCTCCTCCTGACTGCTGGGGTTGAGTGGGTTCTGAAACCAGCTACCTCTCTCTCTGATATACATACCAGGATATGCTATTTGTTTTCCAGTCGTCAGCCTTGGGTTACTTCAAATATTAACCACAAGGGTGGTGTGTTAACCAGTCATCACATTTGAAGAATCATGATCAGATTAGACCTTGGGATAGTTTTCTAAGAAGGGAGTCAAGGGAAGGGGGTGGGGGGAGGGTAAGAGTGATGACCTTGATGACTCCTTGACCTTGGGGTTGTCCTTGCAAGGAAGCTCCCAGTGACACATCCAGTTTGTTCTTCTCCAAAGCCAGCAGTATTATAGCAGCTTCAGAGCTTCAGTTCCACCTTAGCTGGGTTAATTTACATTTCTCTTAGAATGCTTATGGAGGCTGTTTGCTGGTTGGTAGAGCAAGTGGGCTTTGGAATCAGGTTCCAGCTCTGCCCTTTATTAATTACATGGCCTCAGGCTTTTACTCGGTGTGCTCATTTTAGAATGGAGATACTGATAGCACCTGTGCCATGGGATTGCTGGAGCAATGTGGTGGTGATGGTGAGGGTGACGATGATACTTCTTACAGAGTACTAACTCCCTGTAAGACACTGGTTTCAGCATTTTATATGTATCACCTCCTTTATTCCTCCCAATGAAACTATGAGGTTGCTACATCCATTAGCTCCACTTTATAAATGAGTAAACAAAGTCGGTGGAGAGGCCACGTCATCTGTCTGAGGTCACACAGTAAGATACGGAGCTGGGGCCTGGATCAAACCGCGCAGTCTGGCTTTACTATCCTTGTGCTTAATCAACCTACCAGACTACTTTCCTGTCCTATACTGTCTCTTCCAAAAGAAATAATATGTGAAAAATGCCTGGCACTTGGTAAAAGTGCAGTAAACAGCAATGTTGAAATGGTAAATATTATTTCAATTCCCCGGGCCTCACCAGCCCATGGAGTTCACACAAACAGTAATAACTGCAAGTTCACTTGACTACACCTCTGCCTGCATGCCATGGTCTCTTAAATTTCTCCACATTTCTTCTGGGGTGTCTCATGTGGCTCTCCTGTCCTCCCACACTTGCCCTCCCTGAAGGCTCTGGCCTTGAAGTCCCTTGAAGGTGGGGCCTCATCAACTTCTGTTGTGAGTGTCCTCTGTACCCCTTTATAGGACTCATCTCCCTGGTCCCTAAGCAGAAATGGGGCACCTGGCCCATAGCAGTCAACACTGTCACCTGGGAGACTAGTACTCTGCTGAGCTCTCCATCACCCACGTCCTGTTTCATTCAACAGACATCTCTTTTTTTTAATCCTCACCCGAGAACATGCTTATTGATGTTAGAGAGCGGGGGAGAGAAACATCAATGAGAGAGAAACATTAATCAGTTCCCTTTTGCAAGCACTCTGACCAGGGACCGAACTCACAACCCTTCAGTTTATGAGAAGACACTCCAACCAACTGAGTCACACCAGCAAGGGACAACAGACATCTCTTAACCAACTATTATGTTTTATAAATGGTGCCAGAAGATATACAAAAAAAAAAAGAAATGATACAAGCAATCAGTATGTCCAGACTGGTACCCCAAAGCCACTTAGGAACCCCTGATGTCTACTACTGCTAAGGTCCCATATAAGATCAGCCTTTCTTACCATGTTCATTAAAGACAATGAGGGTTATAAAATTGAAGGTTTTGTTGTTGATGGTGGTGGTGGTGTTGTGTACCTTAGGAAAATGCCCAGGCAATTCTTGACAGTATCTATTTACTTTATTTAAATGATCTTTACATTTGAATTCTTGGCACAGAAATATCCTAACTACTACTTTCCATGTAGTCAGGGAAGGTGTTTGAACCTCTCTGGGGCATCACAGCATTTTAACCTGCCTTCCTAACTCTTCTCAGGGATTCTGGTATGTCCTAATTCACTCTGAGGCAACTGATTCTGCAGAGGAAGTCACTGTAAATTTAGAAAACCACAGCTGCTCCTTTTCCAAGGGGACATTAAAACCTAGGTGACCATGCTCAGAGAATTAGACATGAGATTTCTAGGAAAATAAAAACCATCTATATAAATTTAATGAAAACTGGAACTGGATAAATAGTAGTTATTTCTCTACAGCCTCGATGTTACTCAGAGTGAAGGCAAAAGCAAGATACTTCCAATCAGGAGGAGGAGGGGAAAAGCACTCAGAAGTCTGAAGACCCCTGGGAGGGGACAGCGGCTGCTTAGTAACTTCGGGCTGTCTCCGGTTAGAATTCCTGGGGCTCATAAAACTGGTTTAACCAGACTCTGTCCTATAGGCCCTTTGGTCTAAATAATTATTTATTGTCCTGACAGAAGTATCTCAATTGGTTGGGCATAGTCCCACAAAGTGAAAGAAAACATTGCCAGTTCGTTTCAATTCCCGGTCAGGTCACATGCCACGGTTGCACATCCATCCTAGGTTGGGGTGTGTATGAGAAGCAACAGATCAATATTTCTCTCTTGCATGGATGCTTCTGTCCCTTCTTTCTCCCTCCCTTCTCCTCTCTAAAAATAAATGAAATCTTTAAAAATTATCTATTTATGATTGTGCTTCAATAATGCTTCCAATTCTTAAGGGAAGCTAAATATTTTTTAAAATTCAGAAAATGGAAAGGTAGACAATTTTCAGACCAAAAAAAGTCCATTCTGAAATAATAGCAAAACTTGTCATTGTAAACAAGATAGGCACTAAGTCATAGATGATGGGACTAAGCTCAGCTTTAAGGAAAATTTACTGTTTTGGTTAGCTTGTTTTTGAGTTAAAGTATTCTCCTGAGGATCTTTCCAGTCTACGTTTCCAACAATGGAGAAGCTGGGATCCCATCTCCCTTCCACTTAATTTTTAAAAATAGGTAATATATTGTGTCCATTAAATTGCATGCTATTTTCTTAAATGGGAGTAAATAAGAGGGCTCTCTAAACAGGTAAAAGGGAAAATGCCGACCCTCTCATACTCATGCCAATCATTAGTTCATTGTTGGAACATTTATCTCTAACAGCAGGGCAAGACAACTAAGATTTTGAGAACATAGCTAGCTGTATGCCAGGGGGATCATTGGCATGCAGTTAAGAATTGTTTGCACGAAGTCAACACTATGTTTAACACAGGGAGCCATTTCCCCCTCATTATGTCCAATAAGCCCCAAACCCATCTTGCTGCCCAATCTCCAATAGAGACTCCCTGGCAGAGGTGTCCTCAAGGATCATTTTGTGCATGTGCTGCGTCCCCCTCAATGGTCCACATTTAATCACTTTTCCATTCTATGTTCACTAACTCCCGAGGTAGCCAGCTACTCTGGTCACTCCAGGTCCCAGGTGCCATGCCAACTCACTTAGGCTACTCCTGACACAGGGCAAACAGAGCTTCAAGTGTGAACATACTTTCCATTTGCATTTGCAAGTTTTGACTCTTGTTCCAGCTGAGGCAATCTGGCCTTTTCAGTGCCATTTATTTTATACACACAGTCTGCGTCAGTCCCTGTGCTTATAGAAGATTAGAGAAGGGCTCACAAAGATAAATCAAGACATGGTTCCTGCCCTCAACACCACCAATACATAGATACCTAAAGTGCGTAAGTGCCACAACGAGCTAAGTGAATAAAGAGCTAAGAAAGACACATGCAGAAGCAACAAATTCTTCCTGGGAGAGTCACAGAAAGCAAAAGAGAGATGATGTTTAAGTTGGGCTTTTCAGGAAATGCAGGAGTTTGCAAAGTAGATGGGGAGTAGGAACCCAAACCAACTACAGGAAGTGTATGGAGTGTGCAAGTATATAGAGTCCTGAATGTCAAAGTAGAAAAGATGGGGTAGGTTATGAGGGGCAGTGAGGATTGTGGAGGTTCTTCTATAGACAATAGGGTCTTCTGGGAGAGTGTGTTCCCAGGTCAGATTTTTGTCAGGAACACAATTCCAATAGAACCGTGGAGGCCTATATGGATTTAATAGCCTTTACTGACAATTTGGGAACCTCCTGGGGAGAGGCTGTATTACATAGTGCACACTCCATCCATATATTATGGCTGCCTGGTCTCTCTTCTGCTCCTATCTGGGTTCCTCAGCTCTGGAAGGTTCTAGATTCTTAACACTATTATGCAGAGCCAACACTCAAGCCTGCAGAGGACTCACTTCTATGCTAAATAATTACCAAAGCATTGTTTTCTTCTAAATAAAGGCAATTACTTTGTTAAGAGAAATTCTGGTAACACCTGTTAAATATAATTTTTATGTAAGCTATAATATAAAGTTCTTTCTCTCATCACACACATATAAATCATATACAATATCAGCAATACTCTAAAAATTTTACACATAATGGAAATTTTCTCTGCGACATAATTTTACTTGATAAACACAAGGCAGTACTCCCAAATTCATTCCAGCATTTCAACATCCAAGATAAAATAACTGTAAAACATTGTGGCAAACTTGTTTTTTAAAAAAGGTTTATTTGTTACAAAATGTTAAATACTAAAGCTAAAAAACATATAAATTCCGATCAGGCTATATTAAAATACACACATACCATTCTTTGCAAAATTATTAAAGGGTTGAATTAAACAGATGCTTTAAATAAAATAAAATACTCTTGAGGCCATTTTTGTATAATTAACTGTATTAGTGTAGTGTAGTTTCTAAAATTATGGTTGAAAACTTTATCTGTTTTGAAAATCAGGTTTATCCAATTCTTCAGTTGTTTGCTACTGCCCAGTATGAAGCCAACATGCTGGCTTGGACTGGATGGATTTCAGTTATGTTACTAAGACTTTATATTACAAGCCTACTCTCCTATAATACGAACACAGAGTAGTCAGACGTATACAAAGGGTTATATGAGGTGAAAACCTGGCCCAGAAAGAAAAGGCTTTACGTCTACCATAGAGTCTCTTCTCTAGTTAAAATGATTGGTAAATATATTGAAGCAGAGATCAGCACAGAGCATACATTCATCTGGAAATAGTCTTTCAATTAAAAATAAAACCAAAAGAGCACTCATTTCTCCATGATAGCTTATTTTTTAATGTCTTGTTATTCTAAATTCAATTAATTCAGAAGTTTTAATCTAGATTTAAAAACTAATTTGATTCCTGTTCTGACAGGCCCTGGAGAGCTGTCACATCTGTGTGTCTGATCACTCACGCAAACGGTAAGACCGTTCGTAATGAAACTACATGCTGAACACCCACAGAGCACCAACTTGCAAACTCAGCTCCAGCTGAACAACCTAAAACCTATCTGTGGTCTAGTTAAATGTTAAACAGCATTTGCAAGAATATATTTTGCTTTTGAACTTTTAATGTTCAATTTCCTAGATTAAGTGTTGCTGATTTAGAATTTTAGGTGCTCTAATTCACATAGGGATGTGAATATGCTTATGAAGAACCAGATGTCATCACTGCATTTTAAACATTCTTAAGTGTGAATGAATGTCTAGAAATCTACCACAGTATCTATTTTTACAATGCTAGTCCACATCAAGTGGGACCTGCCAATAGCTGATTTACTCAAGTGATTAAAATACAAAAAACATAAAATACATTATAGCAATCTTCATCAACACAATTCAATTAAAATCAGGCTTCTTGGAAGATATACATAGGGAATTTTTATTATTTCACTCTAACAGTGTTGGTGTACATCCAAGGACTAACTGTATGTGATTCCAATACTATGGTATAAAACTGTTTAATCAAACCTTGGAGCAGTTGGAAAACTATGTGTTCTAAAATAATTCTAAATTAAAAGAAAAAAATCCAATACTGAATTAAATTACAGATGAAAATGATGCTAACGTTAGTATAGTAATCGGGTTTTCTATCTCTCAGCTTGTGAGCTTATAGAGTAATTATTTCTGTTGACATGTAACACAAGAGAAACTATAATTCTGTCCTCTATCCTAGTACCATTTTCACTACTTGTAACAAGTCTTTCATTTATAGCCTTTCTTTTTTTACTTACTGGGTAATCTTGAAGGACAAAATTCATGCTACTTCTCATCAAATAACATTGTGGTCCACAGAAATAATTCAATCTACCAACATCTTAACCTTAGTAAATACACTAAAACAAAAACATCTTGAGACTTCAATAGTGAATTCTCTAGAAAAGCATCTTTTCCTATGAGCATCTTTATAAATACATATAAAGTCATACTAGTCAGTCACTTTTACCAATATTCTGGTCTTACAGAATGATCAAGAAAGTATTTGTTCATCTGTGCTAGAGCCAGAACTGTGAGTGTTTTAAAGCTAAGACAACACAAGGCATTTCTCACCTGCCTGTCGAAGTGGCAGCAGCGGCCTCGGGAGGAACAGATTTCCCCAAAGATCCCAGAGTCCCCATCCCCTCTCTTCCCTTCAGAAAGCCTCCTTCTTATTCCCTTGATGTCAGTGTCTTTTTTCTGCTTTCAGGGAAAGTGATGTCTGAGCAAGAAGACATAGCACGTATGCCACTACAAGACAGACGTGATCTGGGGGGTCCAGTACAAAGTGCAGGGCCCTTCTTTAAACATTATTATGAATTTCAAGATGGTGACAGCAGAGCACTGAACAAGTAGGGGCCCTTTTAAGCTTATGGCCCTGTATAATAACACAGGGGGCCTGACCATAGGGTCACCTCTGTTTAGATCTCCTGCCTAATCAGAATCCCAGGGAACAAACAAGATGGCTCAACTGGGTTGTTCAGAAAAAAAGCAGATTATTTTTTTTCATGATTGTTCAAACACTGTCACTGACTTGGAACCAAGTGTCATTTTACATTCATAATTCCAGGCAAAGTTTGATTCCTAAAGTCTCAGATCGATCAGTCTTCCCCTAAATTTTTCATTATAGAAATAGTTAGGCTGAGTCTTTAAATAACCCTTATTTTAACAGAGCAATTAATCAGGCATGATGAAATTTTTATATTAATCCTACATGATTTTTTTAAAAAAGTTAAGCATTTCTTAACTGGGATGGGTATTAACATCACTAAAGCAACGGGGCACCTTAAAGGGAGTAAGTAGCTGTACAACAGCCTTATACGCTAGGGTAAAAAGCCTTAGACTCAGCCTACGGTATATTTTGTTCCCTTTTAAGATCACGATAGTTTTTTCAAAGAGAGCTAGTAAACACGTTAAGCTGTATGGTAATTTTTTTTTTAACACCCATGTTTCAATCACAAGAATTTTACTGGAACCCAGAGGTATCCCATTCTTTATAATAATATTTTTGAAAAGTGTATGTATATAAAAGCTCCAGGTTACATTACTAAGCAACGACATTTCCGGGAGTGAATATACTTCCTGTATTCCGCAAGCTGCTTCAAGTACATGTTTGATGGCCATCTGTGCTTTTCAACAAAACTGCGTTCTTCCACTAAAATGTTTAGAAAAAAAAGTTAATTGAATATATTTTATTTGGGATTGAGTTTAAGTATTTATTATTAGTTTCCTAATTAATGGATGACATTCAAGCTCTGTTACATACTTCCTACTTTTCCTCAAGCCTTCCAAATTCACTGAATACAATTTAGGTTAAATCAGTCACTAGGATACATTTTGTCCATTGCTTCACATTTTTTTTTTCTATTTAATTACTTTTTCCCTTTGTAGCTAACTCAACCTTCCAAATTCTTTTACTTTTAAATATTTTTTTATCCTCACCTGAGGACATTTTTTTGCCATTGCTTTTACAGAGAGAGAGTGAGAGACAGAAACATCGATGCACGAGAGAAACATCAATTGGTTGCTTTCTTGTATGCACCCTGACCCAGGATCAAACCCACAACCTGGGTATGTGCCGTAACAGGGAATCAAACCTGAAGCCTTTCAGTTTATGGGATGACACTCCAACCTACTGAGCCACACCAGCCAGGGTAACCTTCCAAACTCTTTCAAGTCCTCTCACTTTTATCTTCTACCAAACCAGAGGAATCAAATAATTTATGTATTCCTGCAGTGTTGCTGCTGCTGCTGCCCTGGAGACCCTTTCCTCCAGGGCTTGTATCCTACTGCTGTCTAGGCCTGCTTCATGCTTCCGTGCTGGATCACTCCACTCTGGACCCCGTCCTTCACTTTGTTTATTCTCTAGTTTTGGTGAAGCAGAACCTTTATTAGCTTCCTGGAAGAGTCAGGGGCATCAGAAGTGTTTTTGCTTATGCTGAAATGACTTTAATCTATCCTCGCACACAATTCATAATTTGGTGTGGTGTAGAATTCTAGGTTAGAAACGTTCCCCAGAATGTTGGAGACAATACTCCACTGCTTTCATGTTTCCCACGTTGCTAAGGACTCCACTACCATTCTGATTCATAGTCCTTGGAAAGTAATATGTGTTTTGTTTTCTTATCCTGTAAGTTTTCAGTTTTTTTCTATTTACAGTTGGGATGTTTACATGTCTCAATGACATACCTTATTCACTAAGCTGAGCACTTAACAGATCCTTCCATTCTGCTGACTCAAGGCTTTTACTACCAGGATAGATAACCTCTTATATTATTTCTTGATCATTTTCTCCCCAGTTTTTTTCTGTATTAACTTCTATTATTTAGGATCTTCACCTCCTGACTGAGACTCCAACTTTTTTTATTTTTCTTTCTCTTTCCTATCTTTTTGTCCTACTTTCTGGGAGATTTCATTATATAGTATTTCAACTATTTTATTTAGTTGTTTTTTTTTTGCTATCATATTTCTAATTTCTAAGAATGACTCCTTGTTCTTTTATTGCGTAAATTGTAAAGTACACACAACATAAAAGAAACCATCTTAACCATTTTAAGTGCAGAGTGTATGCTAAGTAATGTTAAGTACATTCATGTTATTGTATAACCAAGCTCCAGAACTCTTCATATTGCAAAACTGAAATTCTGTACCTATTAAACAACTCCCTATTCCCCCACCCCAGTCCCTGGAAACCACTGTTCTACTTTCCGTCTTTACACCTATTATTTCTTTCTAGTAATATTCTATCCCTGCTTATTATGGATGCATATCTCTTTCTCCTTAAGGATAATTTTAAGGGTTTTTTTTTGTTTGTTTTTTGGTGTTTGTTTGTTTTTTAGGTTTTCTTCTACTCCTTGTGTCTTTATTCCTCTAAGCTCCTTCTTGTGAGATAATAGAAAATACACATATATATTGGTCTCTGTACCCAGCTTTTGGCCTAGAACTCTTGAAACCCTTATAATTTCCGCAGTAATAAGACCACGAGAAGGATCTTTTGTTCTAATACGCTCTTTAATCCCTGTCTCAAGGCTCCTGAAACCACTGTAATTTTCTGGGTGATAGTAGTGTCCTTTATTCTGATGAGGCAACTCTGAGTGGGCTCATGGATGAGGGCTGACCACTGAAAAGCCGTGACTAGAGGTTTGGACTTTTCAGCGCCAGCCCCCCCCCCCCAACATTCTCTTAAGAAAAGGGCTGAAAATGGAGTTAATGATCAGACATGCCTACATACTGAAGCCTCCATAAAATTCCAAAAGTACGAAGTTCAGAGAGCTTCCAGGTTGGTAAATACATTCATGTGCAGGGAGGATGACAGTCCCCTAAATCCACTGGACAGAAGCTCCTGCACACGGGACCCTCCCAGACCTCACCATATATACATCTTTTTATCTGGCTGCTCATCTGTATCCTTTAATAAACTGGTAAATGTTAAGTAAGTGTGTGAGCCAATCTAGCAAATAAATTGAACCTAAGGAGGGCGTCATTGCAACCTCTGGTCTATAACCAGTTGGTTGGAAATACTGGACTTGCAACTGGTATCTGAAGTGGGGTAGGGGCAGTCTTGTGGGACTGAGCCCCTAAGCCATGGGACCTAACACTCTCACTATCTCCAGGTAGTGTCAGAATTGAGTTAAATTGTAGGACACCCAGCTGGTGGTGTGGGGAAAAACTCCCACACATTTGGTGGGCAGAGTGTCACAAATGAAGTACTCTGTGTGAATGGCAAAGGAGACACTCAGGAGAAAGACTCACAGGAAAGGCAGCAGAGGGTGTCTATCTTTCAGGTTGAACAAGTGAGACACTGGAAAGCTGTTTGGAAATCTTTGTGGCGTGGGTTGGACTTGCTGACTGATAGAATGAATACACTGAAGCATGACTGAGCAGGCTGACGTTGGGTTCACTGAAAGAATTCCCAAATGACTGCACCTGTACATTTTTTTTTTTTTTTTTTTTTGGCCTCTGATGCTTCAATTTCATGCCCAGCCTATGGAGGTAGCAAACATGTGGCTGCCAGAATTCTAGACTGGATATGGGGAGGAGGCTGGATATTTACTATAAAATGTGCACACTTTCACCTAACCCCCATGTTTTCAGTCCAGCTCCTTGCCTGATCTCAACTATATTCAAAGTTCATGAGTCTATAACATTTTTTGGGTTAATTTCTTCAGGAATGAATCTCCCATCTCCAGTGATGATGAAGGAAAAGCAGTTACCTGCCTGGGTGGTGTGGTGTGTAGCAAAAGTGTCTTACAGTAATCAACATTTAAGTAATTCTACTGCTTTCAGCCCAAACCTCATTCTGCTTTCTAAAATACCTGATTCCCTTGAATTTTTAAGGTTTTTGTTATTTCATAGGGTGAATCAGCTTGCTTCTCATCAGTATTCCCTCAGGTTTCCTGCTAAATCAGTTTCCACTTCTCCACCTACTCTAATCTGGATTAACAAGGTCTTGATCCAGGCTGTGGGACCTGGATAAAGAGAAATGAACTTGCTGCTCAGGGAAATTAATCCCAGTTTCGTCAGGAAGCAAAGGCGATATAAAACTACTCCCTCAGTTAAGGTAAAATAAAAGACAAAAGTTATCACAAATGAGCTCTGGCCAGCAACAATACCACCACCAAAAAAAAAAACAAAAACAAAACAAAGACAAAAAAAGTACTCTCCATAATATAAAATGCATATTACAATCTTCAGTTAAGTTAAACTAAAATAATAACTCCATAAATGCCAAAGGTAACTTATACTCCTGTGCACTGTTGTTTGTTTTCATGAGCCTAGTATATAAAATATTTGATGAGTTATTTAACTGAGTTCTGATGCATCAGTGACAGAATTGACAAGAGATCTTTTCTAGTCTCACCTCTGAGTTTCTGAACACCGCTAAATAAGAAAAATTCTCAGTTAAAACAATTCCGATAATAATTTGATAATTTTTGAAACTGAAAACTGGTAATTCTTTAGGAAAGCTATAAAGTGATTGTGACAAGAACCCTTCTGAACTTCAAGTGACCATGAGAAGTAGGCCAAGTGTAAGGCAGCGGTACAGAGGAGAGGTGAGTGTCACAGCCTGGAGGACATGCTCTTTTACATGGGCAGCTACTGCTTAGTTCCAGGTGGCTGTTGTGTGCGAAGAGGGGCCCAGAGTAGCCAAAACTTCCAACTTTTCAAAAGAAGCCAAAATTTTGGATTCTTTGAATGTAACATGTTATAATTTTTAAATAACAAACAAACAACCATGTGCTCTAAATAAAACCCCTTGGCAGGCTACATTCAACCCACAAACTATCAGTTTGTGAGCACCTATTTAGACCATCAAACTTTTCCTTATCCACAGGGTCTTTTTTTCCTCTGCCCAAGAGGATGACCACAGCTGGTCCTAGACAGAGCAGATACCACTGCTTCAGAGCACTTGTGATACCTTTAATTCCCATCAAAGGAATATAAGACAATTGCTGACGCAACCTCATCTTCTTATCCTGCCTTTTCACATACATCCTGGGGGTGCTGCTTTTCACTATGTCAGGTGGCCATGACATATTTTATAAATAATTGTGTTAGTAATAAAATAAAATAAAAATTAATAACTCAAAGGATTTACAGAGCATCTTTTTACCAAGGTTATAATAGTACTCTCCATGTGCATCACACATATTTACAAGATACTGAGTGGAAAATATAATCGTATTCTTTGTTTACAAAAGGAGGTGACCTAAGATGGCATAATGAAGGTGGTTCTAAAATCAAAATGTTCATTCATTTCATTTTAATTGACTTCTGGAAAAATAACTGTTTAAGATTGTCCCTACTAACTAACGGCAAGCAGAAACATGCCTTATCTTTAAGAATGGGCTTTTTGTTCATTTCTTGCACAAAGTGTTTAGTAAATATCTATTGTTCTGCTTTAAGATGTTATTCTATGGCACTAAGAGTGGAATTCTACGTGAAGAGGCTTCCAGTAGGCACTCAGTGTTTGGTGACCCGCTGAATGTCTGTCCAAAACTGTGTATTTCCTGGTTTCCTTAACTGCACAAGTAGCAGAATGAAACCAGGGATTTTCACCTTTCTTAGCAGCAAATTCTCTTTTACAAGTAAAACATATGTAGAAAGCTAAGATATAAAGCAGATAAAAATGGAACTACTCTGGTTGAAGGTGGAAGTAAACTCCAGTAAGTGCAAACGTAGCCTTTTCTTCCCTTCATTTCTCTTCACTCCCCCCTCTCCCTTCACCCACTCCCCACTCTCTGCCCGCCTCAGAAAACCTTTAGGCATCTCCAAGGAGAGTTCTCTGTTTAGAGTTTGAAACTACTTGACTAGGTGATCTTTTAATTTTCTTTTAATTTGATTATTCCTTGAGTCCATTCTAGGTAATAACACGAGAAGGACTTTGTATCTAAAGTGGTGATTTACCCTGGTAACTAGTCTGTTTTTATTTTCTTTTCTCTTATGCAACGACTAAGGAGCTCAACCTTTGACTGGATTTAGTCTTCATAATTTATCTTTAAAATCATACTATGCATACTCTCTGCTCAGTAAATTTTAAAATTTTTTCTTAACTTATTGACTTTAGAGAAAAAAAGGAAAGAGGGGGAGAGACAGAGAGAGAGAGAAAAAAACATCAACTTGTTTTTACACTTATTTATGCATTCATTGGCTGATTCTTGTTTGTGCACTGATCAGAGATTGAACCTGCAACCTTGGCGTTTTGGGACAATGCTCTAACCAACTGAACTACCCAGCCAAGGTCAGTAAGTTTTGCAACACTCTTTGATCAATAAATAATTGTTATTCCCAGGTAATACAGTAAACTCCTATATATATTTAATAGATATAAATTTCAGGACAACAGAACTATGTATTATAAATACACAATGGTTATAATTTCTTTACAATAAAGAAGTTTTTCACTCTGTCCTGTTTAAATTTTGCTTCTGACTTGGGTAGTTAAAATCAAGATTTTTTAAAAATGAAATCCAAATGCTACCTGAGGCCACCTTATCTGTATGCTTCAGGAAAAAACACATTTAAAAATTATGAGAGCTACAAAACAATAATTAGAAAGCTTCTTGTGTAATACAGATAAAGCTACTTATGTAGCACAGGTGATTTTAAGTTCAAGTGTCCTCAATTACCACTCTGCATATTTAAGAGGAATGTATTGCATTGGCTTTTTAATTTTTAAAAACTGTTATTCCTGCAAATTACATCTCAAATCTAAGAATGAAGACCATAAAGTTTTATTTCAACATAGTAATAGGCAATCTACCTGAAAGATCCTGAAATTCAGGCTTTTGACTGAAGATGAGGTAGTTAGTGGCAATGAAATGAAGCAGCCAGGTTGACAGGCAATCAGAGTGGTGAAACTGCAAGGAAAATGGAAAGTGAAACAGTACTGTACATAATGACCATCAATATGGTGATTATATTAGAGAGAATGGTCTGAGAGAAATCATGGGGAGCCCAAACCCATGTTTACTGTGTCTATATTTGGTGCAACCTCTGCCTACTCTGATAACAGATAGGAAAAGGGAGCATTAATAACACATAACAAAATTACAACAATGAATAAACCAAATCCAATGAATAACAAGCTACTGCTGCTGCAGTGGCTGCATATCTTTAAGCAGATGTATGACTAAGTCCGTGGTTCACAAAGGCAATTTGAGGTTCTTGAGGATTTAGTTTAAGCTTCTCATTTAAGGTCATGTCCTTCACAAACCACACCTGTATCTGTGTAGCAGCTATAAGATGATGGCTAGCAAAGGCATACACTTTGCTATATCTAAACAAATTCACCTGAGGAGCAAGGCAAAAATTATTTTGAGGAGGAAATGCCATCCACTTAAGGTTATGGGTGAAAATATATAAATATTTCTATGAGAATGTTATTCCTGAATAGTTGCTTTTAACTCAGAAGTGCTGTCACACAGAGCAGGATTCCCAGCATATTTCCCATTCTGAGCTTCAATAGCTAATGGAGGGGGAACTCAGAGCAACTTGGCCATGACATCATCACCTTGGTGCCAACCCAGTGATACTCACCGATCCATCTAACAAACCAATTCAGATTAAATCTTGTCATTTTCCTTTCAGGAACCCTAAGATGTGATCATTTGGGGGAAATTCAATATAAATTCTATTTCCTATAACGCTGACACAACACAATATAGATCCACATTCAAATGACTCTAATAACTGCCACCATTTAGTTGAAAAATTCCATGTCAGCAAATTCTAGCTCCTTAGAAAGGGATTATTCAAAAACCTTATCTTCAAAATCACCTAGCCACAGAGATGATTGTGAGGGCACTTTAGCCTCATTTAGCCGAACTAATATATCTCTTAAGAAGCAGAAATTTTAAAATAGTATAACTTTAAAAGATTTTTTAAAAATCAAATAAGCAGATACATAGGGCCAATTACCTTGGCTTTTTTGAGCAGGTCGACTATGTCGAGGTTCATGGATGCCAGCTCCCTGCTGGGCATACTCTGCAGCTGTGTGATGATGAACAGCTCACAGATGTGCTGCAGTCTGGACACTTGATACATTTCAGCACAGATCAGGAGACACATGGCCTGGAAAATGCCAGCTGATACGAAAGAGGGAAATAAGAGAAAAGGGACAATAAAACCATTCCTTTTATGACCTAAAACAAAACAACAAAAACAAACAAAAAGTGCTGAACTACATCATGCAATATAGAATAGAATGCCTAGGAAAAAACCTTGAAGGAGTCAGCATTTTAAACTCCATGTAAAAAAGAATTTCAGGCTTCACATTCAGAAGTGCATCTGTGTGTTGTTTGTTTTTTAATTCTCCAGAGAGGGAGATTCTACAACTGCCCTTAATAATCAATTTCAGAGCTATGGGATAAATCCTTCTACTAGCTAAACTAAATCCTTGTAATTTTTCTACTTCTGCCTTTAGTCCCACATTTGTTTTATTTTAATTGTGGTAAAATAAACAGAATTTACCATTTACCATTATTCCAGTTTTATTGAAAAATAGTTGACATACATCACTGTAGAAGTTTAAGGTGTACAGCACAGTGGTTTCATTGACATGTATTGTGAAATGATTACCACAATACGTTTAAGTTACTATCCATTATTTCATATGGATACAAAAGAAATAAAAGAAAAAGTTTTCTCCTGGTGATGAGAAATCTTAGGATCTACAATCTTAACAGTTGTCCTATGTATCATACAGCAGTGCTAACTACAGTCATGTCGTGCATTACATCTCTAGTGCTTATTTACTGACCACCTTTCTCCCATCCTATCGTTAACTACTTTTAAGGGTACAGTTCATTGGCATTACATATATTCCCACTGCTGTCAGCCATTACCACTATCCATCTCCACAGCTTCTTATGTCATTCCAAACCAAAGCTGTGTTCATAAACACTCCCCGCATTCCCCTCCTTCCGAACCTGGCAATCTTCCTGGTGGTTGTTTTTTATTAAAACAATTCCCCGTAAATCTGTCTTTAATTATATTTTTTTCCATTGCCATTTATTCCCCATACACCCCCCCACAATCACATGTTGTCCATGTCCATGAGTCCTTTTACCTTTCTGCTTGATCCGTCTACACCCTCAACCCTGCCCCAGAGCTGTCGGCCTGCTTTCTATCCATGACTGTCTCTGTTTTCCTTGTTAGTTCAGTTTGTTCATTAGATCCCACATATGAGTGAAATCATACGGTATCTGTCTTTCTCTGACTGGCTTATTTCACTTAGCATAATATTCTCCAGGTCCATCCATTCTGTCCAAATAACAACTGGCTGTGAAATAAGCCTGATTTATGATGTAATTCTCTTATCCCTCCTTAAATTCCTTATTCTTTTGTACTTACAAACCAAGAATGCTGTGCATGCTATTTAACATAATGAATAGATTACCTTTCTTTCTGTGATTTTCTCCATGCAAATATTTCAGTATCTAACTTAACTTTTTGATTATTCATTTTCACTCATTTTCTCCCTGCACCTTTTACAGATTATTAAAGTGCTTTGTCCTAGAGTTATTAGTGCTTTTCTGAGTACTTTTCTAATTAGTAAGATAAAACCAAAAAATTAAAGCTTCAATTACTCTAATGAGAGGATGACTGAGAAACCAAATTTTCTTATTATTTCAAATCTAGTCAAGCTTTTAATTTAATATACATATTTGCCAGTATCAAAATAGTAAATAACACTTATTCTGCTGAGAATCAATGCTTTTTATTTTTATTTTTATTAACCATTTATTGTTTATGGTACTACAGCTGTCTTAATTTCCCCCCCTTCGCCCTTTACCCAGCACCCCTTACTTCTGTAGTCAATCCCCACACCGTTGTCCATGTCCATGGGTCATTCATACATGTTCTTTGACTAGTCCCTTTAACTTCTTTCAGTCAGTCCCTGCCTTCCCCCTCTCCTCTCAAGCTGTCTATTCTGTGATTCTATGGCTCTGGTTCAATTCTGCTCATTACTTCTTTCTGTTCATTAGATTCCTTTTATAAGTGAGATCATATGGTATTTGTCTTTCACCGACTGGCTTATTTCATTTAGCATAATTGTCTCCAGTGCCATCCATACTGTTGCAAAAGGGGGAAATTCCTTCTTTCTGCTGCATATGCTTTTGTTTTTATTATGCAAAAATGATATACCAGTCTTTACCACTGACAGTAAGAACTGTAACTGGCTCCAAAACATTATAGCTAGCTGCAAGATCAGAATTAATTCCATTTAAAAGGAGATTTTCTTTTTTGGAGCTTTAAAACCTTTGACTGGAGAGCTCATGAGTTGTTTTAAACTTTTCAATAACAAACACAGGATATCTTCCAAATCCAAAAATCAAAAGATTAAACCTGAGGGAGGTATGGTTTGAAATCTGTGTTTTCTTCTTTATTCGCTAGGATGCCTGGCCTCATTCTGCAATCAAGGTCTCCGGCCTGGACTAAGTCACCAGGGCCTTATTCTAGTTGTGTTTGTGGTGGGAGCCACCTGGTGGCCAAAGGGTGAAGATTAATCAAAGGGGTCTCCTGTGCCTGCACCCACGGCTTTAAGGCCTGTTGAAAGGATTCTGCAGTTTCTCCAGGGTGCCTCCAGCTAGTGGGAACCTGTTAAGATCTGTTCCTACCTGTAGCCGCCACAGATGGTTAATTCCTGGTCCAACGACAATCAGTGAACAGGGAAATAAAGCCTGCAGTCCAGTAGGCACTCAAAACATCTTAGAAAGTTTTCAAAGAAGTCAGCTTTAGAAGAGTCAGACTTGAGGAGAAGTCAGAAGAATGCATTCAAAAAGCCCACAGCCTCGGGGCCAGAGAGCTGACCAAGGAGGTCTCAGAATACTGCAAGTCCTCACCAGGGCCTTTGTCAAAATGCAGAGCCGGCAAAGCAGCGGTCCAACACTCTTCTCCTCATGGGGGGATAGTGCTCCAAGGAGCTTGCGGTCCCAATCTGCAGAATTGGAGCAACCACTGAGCCCCAGAGGACACCTCCATTTCCAGAGTGTCCAGAGTGACCCTCATGCTGCTGGTTCTGCCTGGGACACGTGGACTTATGTCAGAGTCTGAGAGCCCGTAATAGGTATCCAATCAATCCACTGCTCTTCCACTAGAACCAACTGAAAACTCGTTGTTGCTCAAAACTACCTCCACCTACTTAGCACATGTCATGATGTCAACTCTGATAAACCTCAGGTGAAAACAAATTTCACACAAAGTTATTAAAACAGGTGACAAGGAGAGAAAGAATTGTTAGATATTATCTAACATTTACACTGCTCACCTGGGCAACAGGAGTCCGTGTATAAGTACTCTAAGAATGACAAGAAAGTCTCTTTGGAAACACCATAAACCGGAATCAGAACACTCTTTGCTTCCATGTAATTCCCGTTAAACATGGCTGCCATGACTTCACACCGCGCCACCAGGATGGCCCTATGGGCCGGCACCGTCGCGCCTGCGTGATTCCAGGGGAAACTAGGTTCAGTGAAATAAGCTTGCAGAGTTATTATTCGAGCCACTTCCCTTGTCATTCAACCACTATTGCATCAGGCACAAGTAAGCTGATACATGGAAACCAAATTTTGGGGTGATGACCAGCATGAATTCAGAGACTTTTTGGTTTTTCATTGAAAAATAAAGAGTTCATAAGCCCTGGCTGTTGTAGCTCAGTGGACTGAGCGTCGGCCTGCGAGCCAAGTGTTGCTGGTTCAATTCCCAGTCAGGGCACATGACTAGGTTGCACATCAGGTCCCCAGTCGGGGGCGCGAGTGAGAGGCAACCACACAGTGATGTTTCTCTCCCTCTCTTCCTCCTTTCCCCTCTCTCTAAAAATAAAATAAACAAACAAATAAATAAAATTATTTAAAAAAAAAAAGAAAGTTCAAAAGTTGACTTTGAAACCAACAATTTGCATGTCAGGTAATTATTTGTTACTCGTTTATATTCCCTGATGATAGAAACCCTGAAATATTTTTGCTTCATGTACTTATAATGAAGCGTCTATCCTTTTATGCTTTCCAATTGGCCTGAAATACCACCATCCACCCCTGCCCATGTGCCTCCCAAGAGAACAATGCCATTCTTCTCTTGGCCAACTCACAGGACAGTCCTGGCCAGGCTTCCCCTTATCAGAAACAGGAAATAAACCATCTTTGGCCTAAGCAGTCCATAGATCACAGGAACGCCAAAGGAATCTCTTGTGGGGCCAAAGGGAACATTTCAGAGTTTAAGGAAAATTTGGAAGGGGATGGCCTGGGCCCCCTGCTGTCTCCCCAGCACCACCTCCCGAGGGAACCTCACTTTCCTAAATGAACAGTGCCTGCTTCTGGGAGAGCCAGAACTACTTAAAATTTTAAAGGCCCCTCAGCTGAAGCTCATCAAACTAAACCGACTCTCCAGTAAAACCTGCTCTGGCAACTGTGCCAACCACACCAAGCTCCAGAAGGGACACGTGTCACCTGGGGCTTGGGGGTAGAAAAGCAGTTCTACCACTCCTACCACATTAGGAAACCACAAATCCACAGCCAACCTTCAGTTTAGATCAGTTCAACAGATCATTATCAAGCACCCGCCACATGCCAATCACCATGTTAAGTACTGAAGATACAAAGGTGTGAAAGACAAGTTACCCTGCTTAGGAGGAGCCAAGCTTTTAGTTTGGCAGAAGACACCACAGCCAGTGTGAGTGACAAAGATGTCACCTTCCAGAAAGCAGCTCTATGAGGTAAACCACCCTGCTGTGACCAAGTGTCTTCACCTATGCATCCCTAAAATCTTATCCTTCTCAGAGGCGTATATTCTTCTCTAAAATACTTACAGTTATTGGTTTCTTCACTCTCTTTTAGTCTAAACAAAACATCTTTTGGCTCAGAAAAGACCTCCATCTAAGCCCAGTGGCTTTCCCCAGAGCCAATAATCCCTCAGGATTCACAAGCAGCTTCCAACACTGCCAGTCTGAGCTCACTGCTTGGCACTGTGATTTGCACAGGACACCTCCCAGAGGAGCCAGGAGGAGGGGCTGCAGTGAGTATCCTGCCTGGTCAGCACACGGTTGCTCACAGACATCCCATCCACAGCCCTTTACCCTCCCTGCCTCTTTGCCTGAAGGCTGCCTGCCCTCAATATTAGTATCCATCTGCAGAATGACCAGTTTCCATATTCAGAGAATGCCCTGTGTACACATACACACACACACACACACACACACACACAGATATAGACAGAATTAACAAAGAATTCAAACAGGTTATGCAATTTGACTTGCAATTTTAAGGTTTTAAAATCTTAAGTAGGGTACCGTGAAAAAAAAAAAAAAAAAGGATGATGAGAAGCATGGCTTAAACAAATTAGATCATCTTTCATTTGGGTTAAGCAGAGGGACTTAAGATTGGCCAAAAATACCAACTGGATAGTAGATAGGGAAGGAATTTGATAAGTAACGTTGGAACTTTAATAGAAAATTTCCATTGATAATGTGGTTACAAAATCAGCAACAAAATGCTCAATACCTTAAAGCACTTTCAAGTCAATTTCAAGCTTAGAATTTAGTTCAGAAAACCATTGTTTCTCACCATGTTAAACTACTGTTTTGTTATTATAAACTGTTGTACTGTGAAACTGTAATACAATACCTCAATTTGGCCACATTTTAAAACATTGTACATAAACTGTATAAATACACAAACATTGTACAAAACTTGCTGAATAAACATAATGCAGTGTTTATATACCAAAGAGCAATAGGATAGAGCTGAAGAATTAATCAAGGAGGAAAAAAGACATTATTTTTTCTAGTTAAAAGAATGTCAAGGCCAAAAGTGTCTTTCCTTTGTAGTATCTAATTGCTGTTATAGTTTTAAGAAACTTTTTAAGGAAAAGAGTTTTAAGAGTGAAACAAAATTTAAACACCCAAGTTTTCTAGTGATTTTGCATTGATCATTAAAGATCTTTGTTGTTGTTATATACTAAAATAAAATGCTAACATTTGTCACATCTTCACACTACTTGCCAAGTTTTAAAAATAAAAATTTTAAAAATGTTTTTTGGTTTATTCTGAAAATAGAAAACTTGCCTAGTTCAAGAGAGATTTAGAATATGCACTACTTAAGTAAACAGGGACAGAATGTAAAAGTATTTTTCATGAGGCACAGATTCAAATGTCAAAGGAAATTCATATCTTTCTATATCAGGCCTAAGTGTTTACCAAGACTAGTTCTAGAACTGCTATAGTAGCTTCATTAGCAATTATTTCATGGGAAAAGATATAAGCACAAACAAATTGGGGGGGAGGTATTTTTTTGATGACTATCTATTACAGGGATAGGAAGTAGGTTTTATATCCCCTGTCAACTCCAGCCAGCTGTTGATGACGTCCTGGAACACTTTAAAAGAAGGGTGATAAGGCCCTAGGCTTAGGAGGAAACAGTGCATGAGTCCATCTGTGTGGCTGCCATTGCAGGCCACTATCTACACCTTTACATACACCGTCTCAGTCCCTGTGACCTCTCTACCAAGTAGAAATTAGTATCCCCAAATTTCATAGGTGAGGAAAAAAAGGATCAGAAATGTAAAGTAACACAGCCAAACCTATTATGTAGTAGATAAGCATCCAAGCAAGATCCAAACCAGGTCTTCCTAGTTAGTTCTGGTCACTACCACCTCATCAAGCTTAACACTGAAAAGGACCTTTGTAGAATCGGTATGGTTTACCTTCTTCACTGAAGGCCAGGTGTGTTTAGTGACTTGTCCAAGACACACACTGGCTGGAATGCAAAGCCAAGGCTGGGGCTAGGCTTCAGAACAAGGCTCAGCCTCCTCAGGAGACAGGACCACTGCCTTCTGCACCCTGGAGGCTGCCCTCCCCACGCTCTTCACCAGCCAGGCTTGTCTCTCCTCTAGGTGATGTTGGAGAAACTGTCGCCAGACCTTCTTCCACCCATTCCTGCTTCTCTTTGCTCTGACTCCCTGGGAGGCCTTGGGTTTGGAGCTGGCGAGGCTACAAAGAGCGCCACAGCAGCTCTGCATCAGCTCAGGCATACACGCAACCAGCCCTCTGCACCCAGCTCTGCACAGGTGGGGCGTGAGCAGGTGCCTGCAGAGGGGCCGCAGGTGGAAGCAAGGAAGACATGCAAGAGATTATGAGGAGAAAGGATTCTCCAGGTCACTGCTTCTTTCTTTTCTTTCTTTGTAACATAGTGTCATGGGTTGTATATTCACTTTGAAAATCTTTTCAGTAGGTTACACTAACAATGTTTGGTGTCAATGCCTCCTCCTATGCAAATTAAAAGCCAGTGCTAATGACTCTTATGCAAAAAGTTTGGTCTCCTGTTAGCTTCCTTTTATTCCAAATTATTTTTTATGTGTTTCAGGGTCACTCTTACTGTCCCATTCTCAGTGTCCCAAGCTCACACTGCAGACAGTGCTGACTGTAGCTTATTAGAAGGCACTCTGAATAGTTTCCAATTCACTGTTTGTCTTGGGAATAGTTTCCAACTCACTGTTTGTCTTGGGAAGTGGCCAAATTTAAAAGTATAATGGATCTTTCTGGGGAAAGTTTTAAAAAAATAAATGACTGATAGATGCTCTGCATTTCTATCATAAAACAGAATTATATATTCCTTTTAATAACAGCCTATCTAAAGTTCTACCTATTTCATTTAGTAACAACTCCTTCTACCCTTGAATAATTGAAGGTATATGACATTTCATCTTTAGGGTTATGCTTTTAATCTACTAAAGTGACAAAATTATCCAAGTGAATTATCAATAATGGGCATTATTTTAGCGCATCTTAATTAAAATTAGGTAGCATTACTTTCCTACAGGGATAAAAAGCAGCTCTCACTTGCCCTGGTGATAATTTTGAGTGCTAGGAGGAATAAATGTAGCAATATCCATAGATGCCTGATGTAAGCCAGGCATGACCCTGAACCAATGGTTAGTTCCTTTTGTTCAAATAAAAAGAGAGTGGAATAGAATAAGCTAGAGGTAATATAATTTTAGGGGGGAGGGGCTGGTTTCAGATGATTCAAAAACCAAGATCTTAAAGAAACACACAAACAAAAATATTTATAATGGAGTTATATTAAAGATTACCCCATCCCTTACCAGTCCCTAAAAATTAATAAAATATATGTTAAGAAAAAAAAAACTAAGAAAAATATGAATTTTATTTCCTATTTTAATAAAATACTTCACTTTCCTAGAAGGTTGTGTTGAAATTCAGACAGTATTAATCTATATCCTGCAATGGAGAAATGTCATTCTTACACCCCAAATATTCAAAGCTAAAATAGAAAGTTAGGTAAGAAAACAAGAAATAAAAGTGAATAATAAACTTCGCAAAAATGAAGCATACCTTGTATTTCGAAGACAACATCAGCAAGCATTGGTTTATTAAGGAAAAACTTGAGGGAAGTGTTATAAAACCACAGAGGTTTTCTGGCTTGATAGGTTTTGCAATTCCTTAGGCAATTAATCTGTATGGAAAAACAAAAATATAAGGGTAAACGTCATACAAAAACCTTTGATAGTATATACAGGCTGGTTAAAGAATTTTGATAACTGCTAAATGTTTAAATGATTAGCTACTCCACGGACTCTCTGGTCATAGCCTTCACGGGAACCACCCCTCCCACCTGCCAGGGGGCGCACTGCACTAGGCGGCATTCACAGCAGTGACTAAATGACTAAGTGAGAACTAACCCCACTGCTGGGAGTTAGTGGGGTCCTGAATCCCTGGGGTTCTCTGTTACCTGGGAAACAGACAACAGCAGTCCAACCTCATATGAATGCCTTGAAAAAATATGTTTACAAATACAACCTGCTCATTTCTTCACTCATTAAGAAAGTACATACACAAAAATTCTTTCTCCCCTATCACACCATGTCCTACTGCTCACTAGATCACTATTAAAATACCCAGGAGTGATGCACTGATTCATCTCCACCTTAATCTACAACTTAATAATTCCAAATATCATTCCTACCCACCGCAGGGACTGCTAAAATCTATGAAATGTTGGCTGGATCTCTGATATGAAGCCCAGAGAACCTCTTCCATGACTACAGCCATCGGTCCCCTCGCATCCGCTTGCTCCAGCTGGTGGCCTCCAGTAACAGTGCCTCTGTCGGACCTCGTGGTCTCCAGCCTTCCTTGGCTCCCAGCCCAGGATCTGGCGCTTTATTTATCATTTCTGCCATCCTTCCAACAACCCAAGAGTCAAGGGCCAGCCCCTCCTCCCTCACCCTCTTCCACCCATTGGCCTCAATAATCTCACAACTTCAGCCTGTGGTGAACTCTGACCTCTGCTTGCCTAGCTGGGGAATACAGAAAGAATTATCCCTTAAAAAAAAAAAAAAAAAAAAAAAAAAAATGAAGCATACAACTTTAGCATTAAGAATAAATGTCACTTACTCTTCACTTTGGTGGGAAGTTAAAAATATTTAAGTAGTTGGTGAGGGTGAAAAAATATTAGCCTTTCTCACAAGGAAGAACAGAACTCTCCAGAATGCTATCTGTGAGCAAGGCAGAAGAGCAAACCAGGACCATACAAATTCCAGTCCTATAAAGAACATTCTGATTCTTATACACTACACACATTAATACACACTAAAGGAACTGATGGACAGGATTCAGGTGAGTGCCCCACATAAAAAAGAAATAGTCAAAAGTATCACAAAATTTGAGAGCTAGCAGGAACCTTAAAAATCATTCTGCTTATCCGTCATGTTTTAAAAATCCTCACCCAAGAATACATTTATTGATTTTAGAGAGGAAGGGTGAGAGGGAGGGAGAGGAGGAGAGGAAGGCGATGAGGAAGAGGGGGAAGGGAGAGAGAAAGGGGCAAGGGGGGGTAGACAGAGAGAGAGAGAGAGAAACATTGATATAAGAGGGAAACATTGATCAGTTGCCTCCTGTGAGTGCCCCGACTGGGGATCAAACCTGCAACCTAAATATGTGCCCTGACCTGGGACTGAACCCACTACCTTTTGGTGTACAGAACAACACTCCAACCAACTGGGCTGCCTGGCCAGGGCTATCCCTCATTTTATAGAAAGTCCTGAGAAGACTTGCATAAAGCCACAGAGATGATTTGTGGCAGCACGATTTAAATGTACATTTCTTGATTCCTGATTCCTGATTCAGTGTTGCATTTCTGTGTCATACTCAATGAGTGAGAGAGACCCTTACCCACGGAAAGCACAGGAAGAAAACACAGAACTCTTCTTTCCTCTCATGCAGAGGAAGGAATGTGGTCCAATATCAGGGACCCATAGTCCCCAGCCTCCCCTTCTCCAATAAGAATTCATTTCATTCTTAGTACTCAAAGGAATGAGTGTGTTCAGAATCAAAACCAGGAAGGCTTGGCTTAGAAGAAAATGTGCCACTTCTGTCCTAACCATTCATATATAAAGGTTTGTATACCGTGAATATATATATATATATATATATATATATATATATATATATATATATATATATTCTTTTTTTCTTTTTCCTTGTCATTTAGTTCTTAAATGAAAGGGCACAAGTTTGGAGAGCCCACAGATGTACATTATGTACATTTTCACTCGTCTCTAAACTAGTTACTCTAGAGAATTTTTGAAAAATGAATGCAGGTTTATGCGCGCATTTATAGGAAAGGATTATTTAGTTGATTTAGATTGCAAGAGAGCTACCACCCTGACACACACTTGTAAAACTGGGCAGCCTCTGTCTACCTGCTTCAGCATGTTACTGAAACAAGAAAAGAAAGGTCTTGCCCTTCATTCCATATTACTTTATTTAAAAAAGCGTCCATCTTCTCAAAAATTGTCAGGAATCTTCATTAAAAACTAGCACAGTTTTAGATTTTTTAAATATTAACTTAAAATGTTTATAATTTAGATTGTAGAACTTGTATAAAAATTAAGGAAATAATTTTTCTTACATTTAATATAAACCTATATTCTGCTAGGCACTGCACATAACTTACCTTTTTATCTACGGTAGCCAATTTGTTTATCACAGAATCTGAAATAAGAATACACTGGCTAAATTGTGCGATATAGTTGTTTTAAAATAACAAATTTACTTTTAAAATCATGGTAGACACTACAATCTAAATGACTAAAGGTTTAACATACACAACTCTATGACCATACAGAAAGTCTGTATTTTTATAACCTTGACCCTAAATTACACGTTTGAATATATATAAACTGAAAAGTAAACCTTTAACCCTTCACTTGCTCAAAGAGATTCCTCAAAACTCTTGAAAAGGTACCCACAGAAACGGCCTTCATCCTCAACGTTTCAGAGGAATGTCTGAACATGTCAGGGAAATGTTCCAGAGGCTGCACTCCCCAAACCAACATTTTAAAGACATGACTTACACATATTTTAATTCTCTTACATGAATTAAAATGTGATACAGTGAGAAATGATGTGTTTAAATTCAAAATATTTAAGTGGCAAAAATATACGTGAGAAAAACATTTGTCTATTATTGTCTTTTTTAGGATTCAATGTTACAATCATTACAGTGTATCACTTATAATTCAGAGAAAGTCAGAGTAAACCAACTTACAATAAACTAACTTACCTTTCCTGGTGTTTTTAAAATGCATTTAACTTTCTCAATTACATTTGAAACATCCCCAGGATCCTTCAACTTCTTCCTGATATCTTCTTCTAATTCTTCCCACTGGAAAGCACCTGAAAACAAATGAATATATATTGACTTTTTCTGTTATTACAGAAAGAAAAATAAATATCTTCCTAGATAGCAATGTTCCCTCTTTTTTCATAGTCTTATTTTTCTTTACCAAATACATATCATTGTAATTACACTTAAACATTTAAACAACTCTCACACGAAAAAAAAAAAAAAAAGAAAAAATCTGCCTTACCCTAAATTATTCAAAAGCTAGTCTTCCTCCTTGGACAGCTGCCACCTCTGGGTAGTAGGGTAGTCAGCTAGTGATAACAGCAATGGCCAGAGTATGAGTTACCACCACAGGTGGGCCAACACCCAAGTTACTTACTTGCCCCAAGGTCTTTTCTAAGGGTGAATTAAATCATACTAATCATGGAGAGCAGTGACTGCCATTATGGAGAGGAACAGGCAGTGGGAACAGAATGCTTCAGAAGGTCTTGTGCATTCTCAGGGTCACACTAGGATATGTTCCACAACCATCGCTACAGGCCGACCAGAAGAAGGGCAGCTAGATAATTTTCTGATGAGCAACAGGACCTTGGCATTGGGGCACAATCACCCCACCTGGTCCCTCCCTCCCCTGTCTTTACCCCAACCCACCTCCAGTTATCTCTTCCTGGGCTCACTTCACTTGTGTCTCACACTCTCTGAGCCCCCTTCTCTCGCTGTCTTAGGAAATTCCTATTGGAGGCTCAGCAACAGTTCACCCTTTCCCCAAGTACTCCTCTCACTCGGCCTAAAGCAACCTCCCTGCTCCCTAGTGGCCTTTTCCTCATTTGACCTATCCCATTACTCAATGCTGATGTTTCCAAAAGTGCAATTCTGATCATGATATTCTGAGAGATTACTCTGATCCACCCCACAGTTTACAGAAAAGTCCTAACTTCTAAAAATATAATTCAAAAAGATGTGGCATCAGAGGGCATAGTTGGGGGACCCAGTTTCTAGTTCTATCTCTGCCATTAATTAATTTCTGGTGTGACTTGAGCAAGTCTCTTCACCTCTCTGGGTAACTTGGGGTTCTTTTTTATCTTCTCTCATTCTCTCTCTCCTGATGTTTCCCTTTATGTATTCAGAACTTCGCCAGATGCCTTCACAGAAACTGGGGAGTGGAAAGGGCACATAATAAACATGTATTGAAGCAATGAGATCAGGTGATTGCAGCCAGCCTGTACCAATGAGATCCAAAGTTGATGTGAAGGGTCAGAGTGATAGTCCTGCAGCTCTCAGGCATCCAGACAATGGAGCCCCACAGCACTTGGCACCTTTATGTACTCTTTACATTTCTCCTCCCCGACCTTCATCACGACTACAGTGTATGATGGGGGGGCTTGGGAGAGGGGAAGGAGAGCCCTGATTTCAGGCATTTGCTATTTCTTGGTGTAAATACTCCCACCAGGGACATACTCAAGCTCCCAATATGACAGCACAGAACACAGAACTGGGAGTAAACATAATGGGTTCTCACTAGCTGGTGCCAGCGGGCTCCAGCCCACCATGCTTCTTCCTACCTTTGATCACTTTTTCTGCCTTCACTGTTAGCTCCCTTCCACCTCAAATTCCCAAAGGTGTGCAGTCTAGAACAAGTCTATAGTTTTTGTTTTCCTCTTTCTGCACTAATGATTTTTAACTTTAAGATAACATACTCTGTTCACAATCTGATAAATTCTTTGCATTGTCACTCCAGAAAATTTCACAGGCACATGGACTATAAAGTCTGTATTAAAATGTCAGGAGTAGAAGAACCCTTTAGAAGCCAAGGGAAGTGGGATCAAGAAGATTTACTCTATGCCTGTGATTCTCAACTCTAGCTATGCATTACGTTTACCTAAAGATCTATAAAATACTATTGGAGAAGGTCTCATTCTCAGACCAATTGAATTAAATTTTTGGTGCTGGGGCTGAGACATTGATTTTAAGTCTCCCAGGTTAATCTAATGTGCAATGACTACTGATGGCCTCTGCTTTACCCTTAGACATTTCAGCCATTATCAAAACCCAGGGTTAGTGGTATGTAGCAAACAGCATGTGTAGGTATTTTTAATTTGTCTGCACTCATGCACATTAAAGGCGAGCACAGACATTGCTTTAAATGTAAAATTATATTAAGTAAAAAGAACACCTATACAATATCTCCATTAAGAAGATTATGTGAAAGCAAGCAAGCATCAAATCTAAATATATGGAATTGGTAGCAGGTAAATTCCTACAGGCCACTGATTTGTTTAAGAACAGACACAGAAAGATCCAACAACTAAAACTGAAAGTAAGACTAGTTCATAAGGGCACTCCAACAATTGGGCTGTTTTCATAATTAGAAATGTTAATTAATCATCTTTCACACTTCTAGGTATTCATAAAGCAATGATCCTTAGACTGGGATTTTTTTGTTTGTTTTTTTTACTGTGGTAAAACCATTTAACATGCAGTATGTCCTCTCAGCAGAATTTTAAGCGTCCAATACAATACTGTTAACAACAGGCATGATGTTGTATGTACAGCAGATCTTTAACACTTACTTGTCTTGTATAACTGATGGGGATTTTCTTTACATAACTTCTCAGAGCAGTTACTTACTTAGACTCTTAGAGAGCATGGTGCAGTTGTGTGTCCTAAGCTGCGCTTTTATGCAGTGCAGAAAAGAGCATGCCACAAGGGATCCCAACAGCTGAAGAACACTACGCAAACTGAAGATGAAAGTACACTTCCACATATTCATTTACCCTGGCAGCATTTCAACAGTGATGTGAAATTCTAAGGGACATCTGTGGCAGGAAGAGCTCAAAGCTAAATTCCTGAGGCTCTTACAAATATTTCAATTTCTAACCATCTGAGATCATGGAATTTGTAAGCATAAAAACTGTATCAAGAGGTGTAAGAATGTAACAATTGCATACCATTTAAGGATTACTCCACTAAGACCAGGAAACTGCTGCCCTCACTTTTCAGATTGCTCCTTCTTGAGTGTTAGTCATCAAGTACTTAGACATCATGCAGTGTGAGCTATTATCCAATGGAAAACTAACATATACATACCTTTATGGTGTCTACTCAGAAGTTTGGATAGAAAAATAAACTGAAACCTTATAGATGTAGTGTGTTAACCAGACTATTAAACAGGCCCTTCCTAAACAGAGGACCCCGACTGTCCTTTAAACAAAATTCCAAATTCCTAAAGATTAAAAGTATGTTATTAAACAATTAAGACATTCTTTGTAATGTGGTTCATGTTTTTAAAAGGCAGGAGCTAGGTTTTATATGGTTTTTCAGCCCATGTTTGCTCAGGGCAAATATTCCCGAGTGTGTCTCGTCCTAGAGTTCTGCCTGCTTTGCCAGCCCAGCTGACATGCGTACAAACAGCCCCTGCCCTTGACAGTTCCTAACATAACCTGTAGGGAGGCTTCTGTGAGGAAACCATTACATAACTGAGCCTTAAAACCTGTGCTCTGTTCAAAAGTTTTTAAATGTTTAAGAACAACAGGGGGGACAAAAAACCCCATGACCCTGGCCTCCTTACTAAGTCTCTGAGGAAAAATAAAAAAGTAATCAATTCACAAACAAAGACTAGAGGCTAAAACAAAATATTAACAAATGTTTATAGACGTTTGAGAGTGGAGATCTGGTTGATTTATTTTTTTTTCCTCGGTAAATTTTTCGTATTTTTAAAAATTATCTTTACTGTGCAAACATAGCTTTAATATCTTTTAAAACATAACTTAGATAATAAAATTTTGGCTTGAGTCTGAGGTTATACTCTGTAGATAATTAAAGAATAATACACAGGTACCTACTGAAGCATTTATTTCCCCTTCTCCTCAGCCAGCCTCAGGGTCTCCCTGCAGCCCCCTGTCAATGGCCCGTGGCCCTGACCACACCTGACACCCTGTCTTGCTGGGCCGTGACATACACGGAGAGATCAGAGCAGAAATGTAACAGCTCAGTGTCAGGCTGAGAAGCTGGGGCTCTGAACCAGTCAAGGGTTTGTGGGCAGTAGGCTCTTCCTGCCATCACAGCCCCCAGCCCTCTCATCGCTATTCCCAGACTCAGTTTCCACCCAGCCACCAAGCTCCCCAACTTTAGGAGGAGACTACAAGAGGACACTGACGGCCCCCGCTCCTAATAGCTCTGTGGCAGCCAGCCTTGCAGCAGACCCCATTTTGATTTTGTGCCCTAAAACTGAGAACCGGGTTCCTCTTCTGGGCCTCTGGGGCATTTACCCCCCTGACTGTGGCTGGTACCCAGTTCTTCCAAGAGCCGGTGATGCAACTGCTGTGTTCCAGAGCATCAGCATCACCCGGGCGACTGGGAAATGCAGAATCTCATGCCTCACCCTGGGGCTACTGAACCACAGCCTGAACACTAACAAGATCCCCAGGTGACTTGTATGCACTTTAAGGTTTGAAAAGCACTGGCCCAGATGATGCACAAACTGCAACACCAGTCCCCTGCAGTCAGAACGATTGCCTTCCTGAAGTGAAGCAGCAGAGGGTGGGGGCCTCCTAATGGGAATCCTGTCTTGTCTGCTCTATTCATTCTTCCCACCATCACCAGAGATGTGTTTTCCAAAGCCCGGTCTGATCGTCCTTAAAATTCTAGAACAGCTTCTAAGAACCACAGGAACAGGTCCCGCTGGCCCTGCCAGCCTCTCACTTTCCCATTATCACCCCCAACTTTATGCTCCAGCCGTGGGGAACTTCCCATGGCTCCTGGAAAACAGCAGTTCCTGAAGATTACATTTTCATTAATGCAAAGTTCCCAGGATATAATACCTTTCAAATAACATTAAAGTGAACATATGAAAAACTGATGATAGGTAATTGACTCTGGGGAAGGGAACTAGGGGATGAGAACTTTTCTTTCCCCCTTTTTTTCATCTGTATGTATTAATTTTGCATAAAAAAAAATTACTCCCTGGGAGAAAGATAAGTAGGTTCCATCACTGGAGAGACATCTAGCAATTTTACTGCTACAATATTAAAGAGGATATAACTGACCTCAAAGTGTTCCTGTGCCTTTGAAAGTATTCAGTGGATATTGTGGGAAACCTGCTGAATAATTCATAACTGTAACAGTAAAATAATTGAAAGGGAAAGCCAAACACTTCCTTCATAGTTTCTAAACATATCATTAGTCACTTTTTTAAACATGTAAACATTTAGTTTTTGCAAAATTAGTCTTAAATACTGAACTGTGAGATATTAGGTTTAAACATCAAAATCTGTCATACTAGATGAAGTCTTTAGTGTGGTTTATTCTTATGATGATTCCCTGCTACTGGAGTCTACTCATTAATTTAACTGACACTAACCCAGAACTTGCCATGCTGAAGGCGCTGTGCTGGTGTGCCCTGCAGGAGTGATTATTTATGCCTTTTCCAAGCCAAAATTCACTGAACAATGGATTTAACACCTACCACCACATTCTGCTGCAATATATGTACATATTTTTAACCTAGTTAAATCTCCATGCTGCAACTGTACTTTTCACAACCATTCATTTTTAATTTATAAAATTATATAACCACAACTCAAATGAAAACAGTAAAATCTTATTTTTGGCATCAGTCATTTCAACTGAAAGTTACTCAAAACTTCCTTGCCTATATTTGCAAACCTTTATTAACATCATATCTGTCCCCAATTCTGATGTCTAAGAACAGATTATAAATGTTTCTACAGACATGTCTGAGAGAAGCAATGACCTTAGCCTGATATTTTATCAGCACATGATTCCAAGTGGAAAAAGAAAATTAAAGAAGAAAGAAGCTCTCAAAAAAATGTATATTTAGATGCTCACTTTAAAGGTCATTTTACATCCTGTTTTTTTCCACTCCTATATGGGACACTTAGATTTGAGACTTTCAATCCATTTGCTAAAATGACTCAGATAAAACTTCTGTTCTTTAGAATACAGTCGCTATTGAGTTGTTAAAAGGATAAGGAGAAAAATAATGAATAAGCTGCATCCTAAAATGGTTAGAGCACAGTAAGAAAAAAAAAGGCTAAGTCTAAAATAGTCATAGCCAAAGTTGTTCGAATCTCAGCCTAAACACTCTTTAGATCCCGTTTCTAGCTCCTAAACTGAATGCAATGACCCTGCTAACTTCTCTCTTCATTTCCTCCCAAAATCTAAGTGTCAAACAGAAAGGTGAATATATAGCTAGGTTTTAAGATACAGACACTTACTCTGATATATACCTGGAAAATTTTATGCCTTTAAAGTTAAGCTGGACAATAAATTCTTACATTTTCACATTTGGGGTATTTCTTGCTTAGTATGAGAAAAGATTATTGGTTTTATAAGTAGCTTTAAATCCAGGGCAGGGAAACTTGTAAGGAAGATGGAAAGCTTGGAGCAATTCCTATGCATAAAGCAAATACTACAGCATGTATAATCTTCAGTTCAGATGGAAGGAAGAAGATAAATGTAAAACTAACCAATACTTCCAAGGACCACAGGCATATTTCATTTCAAAAGCTTAAGAGACTGCACCAGAACCATTTGACAAGATACCTGAATAAATGAAGCGCAGAATGTCCGGTAAACACGAACAGAAGAGGGCGTCTTTAACAACGACTCGCAGTGGGGGGTTGCCTGGAGAATCCTGGGTAGCACCTGGAAACACAGTGTCTCTGTTGATAGCAAAGAGATCCTGGGTAGTTCGGATGATACTGGAATCCTGAATGTCAGAAGGACTCTTCACGTTGAAAAGCAGCATGAAAACATGGCTTACGGCGCAGAGAACGATCTTGTGGGCTTCTGCAACCTCCTTCAAATCTGGGTTGTAAAATACCACATCCACACACTGGCAGCAGAACAGCAAGTTATTTAAGTCAGAGTTATAATGCGATGCTTCGGCCTTTAAGACGGGCATTTTTTCTGTTTCAAAAAAGAAAATAAAAACAGTAAATTACCCTTTCGGTCTACAGACCCAATCATTTCAGGTTTACCTTAAATACAATAAAACAATATTATTTAATATCATTAGATTGAACCATATGAAATGGCCAATATTTGACTACTTTGATCTACAAAACCAGCAATTTCACATAGTTTAATCTAAGTAAAAGCATATAAAAACTAATTATTCAAGGACTGTAGGATTTCATAACACAGACACACAGAAATTCTGTATTGACTTTTCATAGTGCAAACAAAAAACCTATTAATGTTGTAAGAAGCAATAAAATAACATTTTTCATTATTTGTGTGTCGCAAAATAAAACATTCCTCCAAATACCAAATTTTAGTATGCTGGCGGTCATCATTCTTTACTGACACCTGATAAAAAATTCAAACAAATTATAGAGTAAGTCCTGAAGAACCTCAACCTTACATTGGAAGTCATTTTCCTCCGAGGACAGGAAGTGGGAAGATAAATTATTAAAACTGCAACTTCTCAAAGCCAGGGTTTAGTGTCTTGGACTTAATTGTTTAAAACCACCTTGACCATTTTATGTCGATCCTAAAATTAGTATATTTTTCTTTCTAGTAAAACAATATGCCTCCCCAGAATCAGCTTTTCCCCTCAGCATATTTAAGGCAGGGTTGGCTAGGCTTCCTAATTTCTAAAAGAAGATGTAACCTTCCATTTCCTAGTTTGATTACTAACAGAAATAGATTAGCCTGCAACCAATTCAGAGTATCCACACAGAGGACCACACCTTATGCTCTCATCACAGATCCTGATTGTGAACTGTCTGCCGCCTAACTTGTTCCCAAAGCTCAGCTGAGGGAAGTGTTATCTGTGAAGGGCTACTTGAAGGATTTGCAGTCACCTGAATTAGTGAAAGTCACACTTCTTCAGCAATGAAAATGCTTTATTCTAAAGCAAAGCTCCAGTCAAAAAACTGAACAATAACAACGTAATTCGGGGACCGGGCTCTCTCTGCACTGAACCCCACCCTTCCTCCTCTTCACTGCCTGAGGCACCTTCACAGACCCTTAAAGGATCAGCACAGTCTGCAAGTCACGTGCCCCAGAATCCAGGATCCATCCTTGGAACAAGTCAGAACCAGAACAAGTGTGTACCCAGACCTGTACTATCCTGGACCCCAGGGTTACGCTCAGAGTGAGAGCCACAGCTCTCCTAACAGAAGAAAAGCAGCCTTGGGACAGCTGAGGCTGCATTTGGGGATGCGACACTTTCGGAAGACCTGTCCACACCATCACTTAGGATTCCCAGATGAAGCCCCACAGGAGGAACTTCTTTTAGAGGTAAATGACATGAAACGCTTTGCTTTCTCCAAGGAACTGGTGTGTTTTCTCTTCTTGATTAATATGAACTAAGAAATTATCTATCTGCATTATTTATTTGGCTCTTCCCACCCATCTTCCCATCCAGAAAGAATTTAGGATCCCAGTGTTTGCTACTTAATAAACTATGTCTCCTTTCACTCTGCACAGCAGGAAGTTCAAAGCCAAGTGAATATCATTTATTGCCAGATTTTCAACCAGTGTGCCACAAGAACTTTTAAAACATTCGATACCTGTCTATTCAGTCAGGGGCACTGAACTCTTCTCCCTTAGACTGTCCAAAAAATAATAATAAATAAGATAACAGCCAACCCAACAATAGCTATCTGGTGTGAATGAATCAGAATTATACCTATTTATTTCGTCAGATCAGCAAAATATATATTTTTGGTGTGCTGCAGAATTTTATTAATTTATTATTAGTTTACGTGTGTCATGAGATAAGAAAAGTTGAAAATCACTGATTTATGATATCTATATCTGCATTTGTTTTTAAAACCTGGAATTGACTTTCCATAGTAATTTATATTTTCCTGATTTTTAATTTACATTCATTCATTCAACAAATAACGTATCAAGTACCTATTTTTTAAAGCAATATCCCTAACAAATTGATCAGTATAGAGTATTATTCTACTACTTCTATCACAAAATTATGCAAAAAATTATGATAATTTGATGTAATTTTATTTTTAACTTTATTTTCTTTCAGCCTTGTATTATGAACATTTTCAAACATTCTAAAAGTTGAAATACTGATATAATGAGCACACATATATCCTTCCTTTAAATTCTGCAATTATTTAACATTAACATTTTGTCATTTTTTGCCTTATCTCTAGATATTCTCTCTCTCTCTCTCTCACTGCAGACCCCTTTAAAAGTAAGTTGCAAACTCATCAAAATAATTTGGCTTTAAATGCTTTCAAATTCATCTCCTAAGAATAACGACATCCTACTCATCACAATGGTATTATCATACATAAGAAAATTAACAATAATTCCATATCATATAATTTCTATTCTACATTAAAATTTTATCCAACTGTCCCATGAATATGTTTTAGATGTTTTTGTTGAGCCAGGAGCCAGTCAAAGTTCATGCACTGAATTTGGTTGTTACTTCTCATTAGACTACAATCTAGAATAGCTCTCCACAACACACATGATTTTTAAGAACCAAGTTTTTAACAGTAGTTTTCAAAAAGTAGTCCAAGTACCACCTGCTTCCAAATCACCTGGGACTCTTATTTAAAAGGCAGATTATAGGCTCCACCCCAAATTTACTGAATCAGAATGCCAGGTGAGTCCTATATATACTAAAATTTGAGAATAATTGCTCTAAGACTTGTGAAATATCTATAATAAATATAAACTGAATGTCTAGTTATTGGCTAATAAATGCACCTGGTTGTTCAAGCTGAGGTGGTCTAATTCCATGGAACGAGTTGCTCATTTTCCTTTTCTTCATTTTTTCACTTGTCTTCTGGTTTAAGGCTTGAATCATAAAATACTCCAACTAAAACATGAATCAAATTTTAATTAAAGCTCCAACAAAATTATGTATCTGACATAATTATTTGCACCCAAATCACATTTGCCAAATATTTTTAATGTCAGTACCATCTATATGTAAACTTTGGCAAACACTTTCAAACATTTTTTTCATTAAAAAAAAAATCTATCAGGTGGCAATGAACACACCTATAACTCAGGTAGAACAGATTGTGCCTTGTCTAAACAAATCAACTATCCAATCAAGAAGGAACAGTTTATTCTCTTGAATAACCAAGAAAACCAAGCAATAAAACCGTGTGACCATCAATTACCATCTCTCTGGTGACCACGGCTGTTGATATTAGAGGAAGTCAGGGCAGGAAGAGATGTGGCTGTGTGGCATACGCTCCTAACAGCTAGGGAAGTTCACACGTGCTCTATTTTTTTCCTGGATGAATTACTTTGAAATACATCCTTTATTTCATAAATTTAAAATCTTAACCACATGTACTCATATAGCTCCAGGCCTGTACTTTACATTGTGAGGCCTTGGGCAAAAGTACAAATCCAAGTCCCCATACCACATATCCAAATATTTAAACGATAGAAACCAAGAAAACAAACTGTTCTGTAACAGATATTCTATCCTCCTTCCTTGACAAATGTATCAGCATAAAAGCCTGAAAGGCTAGGCTCGGATTTAAATTCCTAGACTCCTCAGAGTCTCTGGCAGCACAGGGAGAGTTGGTCTCTAACTCCGGGGCCCCAGACCCTCTCCTCCTCCCAGCCCTTGCTCTGCCCCCTGCCTTGAGGAGGTGTGTGCATGCACGCAGTTGTCTGTGGCTACACAGCCAAGCCCCATCCACTCTCCGTTCCCCCAATCTGCACACACAATCACCCCTTGGCCACCTCTCAAGTCTGGAAGGGCACACACCAGCAATGTGGCCCACCTGCAGGAAGATAGACCAGGAAAGAGGCCTGCACAGGCCTGGGAAACAGACTCAGGGCCAGCTACGCAGAGAATTCTGTGGTCTTTGGTTTTGGAACATGGTCAATACAACGCTCTATCCTGTGATTGATGGGAATGTTCTGTAATATCTGTGTTAATCGATGCAGTAGCAGGTAGCCACATGTAGCTATTAAAATGTGTACCTGAAATGTGACTGGTGTACCTAAGGAACTGGAAGTTTTTTGAGTTTAAATATAAACAGCCACCTATGGCTAGCGACTACCACATTAGATGCTGCAGGTCTAGAGGGGCTACCAGCTCTAGTGGGCACATCCCCTTGGCTCTAGCATCTTGTGCCCTGGGGGGAGGGTACCCCTGGAGGAGGGCTGCATGGGGCTCTCTGAGGCTCAAGGGCACAGGCCCCTCTCACCTGATCTGAAGGTAATACTGCACAGCTCTTCATCACTGACACTTAGAAGATTTTAGATGTTGCTCTCCTTCTGACACTATCATCTCCATGCATATTCTTATGGATATCATTATTTCCTACATTCAAGACCTCGGTTGTACTTCACTTTTCAACAGTCCAAAAAGAGATCACTCTGATCTTATTTCCATAGTTTCATTAAGTCTTGAGTTAAAAGAAAAGGAAAGTACCATGTTTTCCTTCCAACACTGACCACATCTTCATTCCTCATCATGCCTCCAACCCTAACTGTAACACTAGGTATTAGGAGCAAAGAGAAACAAAGAGGGGAAAGAAAGAAAGAAAGAGAGAAGAGAAGGTGGGAGGTGGGAAGAGTGATCCTGAGAATTTAAGGTTCAGGAACCTGAATGTGGAACAGGGGGCCTAGGCACCCACCTCCTTGGCCATCCCTGCCAAGAGAACCAGCCTCCTCTTCTCCAACAAATACAACTAAACTATCTTCTCCTCACCAACTCCCTAGGTATTTCAGGAAAATGTAAGAGTATTAAACCAAATTAAGATTTTTTTAAGCCACTATAATATAATCTGCTTGTCAGAAAAATTAAGATTTCACTCCTCTCTTTCTACCTACTGCTTATCAATATAAATAGAAAAAAGTTTCTCAACCACTGATAATTTCAATAGTATGAGTATATCTCCCTTAATGATTTATTATTAATGTTTCTTTATGATACTCAGTGAATAATATCCATTTATATTTGATGGAAATCAGAACCATTTATATTTGGTCCTTATTTTATCTTTGGTTCTTCTCTGGAGTTTAGTAACTCCAGAACAAATGAGTTTTCTACAGTTATCTATGGGAACCTCAACATTTCAACATAAACTTACATAGCGGATATTCTGGCAAACAGGAAAAAGTACCTGATGAGGAGCTAGAGAACTGATGGGGAAGTCCAAAGTGCTCCTGCCTAACGTAGGCTTTACTTGGTTCCACCTCCTACCAAGGTTTATTAAATTTGCCTATTAAAAGAAGTCACTTCATAGAGGGTTGAGAAAATAGTTCCATAGTTAGTTAATACTTAAATGAAACAACTCTACAGTGTTCTTCAGGGACCATGTAAGGCAGGTGCTGTGTGCTAAGATGGGCCTCACAAGTGCCTGCAGAGCCAGGCAATGTCACTGAAGCAGAGCAATAGACCCCACTCCCCACAGAGCAGCAAGAAGCTATTTTATAGGTAGTTCCTCTGGCTAGTTTTGAGCACCACCAAGATCAGAAGTACATGGAATCTTGATGAAACACACACAGATAGGAATAATTATTCTTTTTAAGTCGTAGACAGAAATGAAGGAGAACTTTCAAGGCCCACTGGTTCAGGCTGCCAAGCTGGTTGAGCTATTTAAAGATTACTATAAAAGCTGACATCACGAGATTGTGTAAGTAAACATGCTTTCATAAAGTGGCACCACATGGAAAATTCTAAAATATCATATTAGACAACAAAAAAAGTTTCATTTGAAGAGAAAAATAAAATTATAATTTTATTCTAACAAAATCTTTTTTTCTACTTACTCTCATATTATTTCTCAAGGTTAAAACTAATCATGCTTTGAAAACTAAAGTCTAATTGAGGTTCTGGAAAATAGCTAAAGGAGCCACCTGACAGATGACTTTAATTTATATAACAGGAATTTCCACTCACCACTCCTCCAAAGTATTTCCCTATGTAGAAGTCATCAAGGCTGTGCAGCTCCAAATAGGTAGCTCCTAGCTCTTTAGCAAGTTGGATCCCTTCAGTTGTACTGACGCAGCTCCCTCTGTCTGAGGTACATAGTGGGCATGTGCAAGGCAATTCTTCTGAGAAAATGAATGGGAGTAACAAAGAGCTTTGAATTTAAATAGAAAAAAAACAATGTACATTGACAATCTGGACATTAAACAAGTGAAAAGCTCATACCAGGACCACAGTTCAAGGGCATTTAGTACATTCATGATCCACTAAGACTGAATAAAAAGTGTCAATGATAACAGAAAAGTCTCTAAAATTAAAAAAAAAAAAAAAAGCTTTAACTGTAAGAAGAATAAATAGTATTTTAGAAACTAGAAGAATTTAAAAATAGGTGATTGATTACTGTAAGGATAGTACAGCAACTGTACCATGAACCAATAATGGCTGGCCTGCCTCCTTTTACACAACCTTGACATCCTCAGTATCAATACAAATTTAACAACTTGGTTGCCCATAGAAACCATGGAAAATGGTGGGCTGTCTCTCTCTTTTTTGTGTTAAATTTGAAATATAAGCACCAAGTCTGAAGAGACCTTATACTCAATTTGACATGAATCTTCAAGACTGTGAAACTGCCGCTCTCTATAGATTTCATATAAAGTACATTCTTATTAATCCAGGCATTTCAATTATTAGACTCTAAAGCATTCAACTGCAGAGACCAACTTCAATCACTCTTTATCTTTTTCTTCAAGATTGAAATATAAAAAACTGGAAGAGTAAAAAGTATTTACTCAAAATGTGTACTGTTCCAAGATACACGGCTATACCATGTACGGATCTGACTGGAAAGGTGCTAGATCAACCTATGTATAAATACACTCCATAGTAAGGCTCAAAACATATGTTCAACTCTGTATTTGTCGACTAGTTTCATTACATTTCATGCCAAAACATCAGATATGTCACTGTTCAAAGGCAGCCAAGTCAAAACGGGGTAAATCTATTTCTAGAAATGCATGCTGTTGTAGGCTGACTTCCCTGGGCAGGAGACTCTGTGATGGAAATTGGTGTACAGGAGTTTTATTGGAAACATCTCTTTTTAGGAGTGAAGGAAGTGGGACTGGGCAGAGGGAAAATCAGAACTGCAACATAATTGAAACACAGACCTCAGCTGAACCTACAAGGTGTTCTGGAGCTTAGATGGCCCTTAGAATAGTTCCCCATCTGGGGGAAGGCAGCTGGGCCTTTGTATTCCTAAATCCGCCAGTAATTAGAGTAGGACCACTGTGTGGAGGAGGCATAATCTTGGGCAAGCAACTTCTATCAGCAGAGGGTAATGTCTATAAAGAGGGACTCAGCTATATGACATCAGAGCCAACAAACCCAATAACAGAGGGAGTAGTAAGAGGGAGTGGTTTGGTTCAGTGGATTGAGCGTCGGCCTGCGAGCTAAGTGTCGCTGGTTCGATCTTCCAGTCAGGGCACATCAGAGAAGGAAAACTCTGACTCCAAAAAACCTCCGCTGCCTTGCGGCATACCTCTTCAGGGGAAAGGCTAAGGGAGTAAACCCCGACAGAAAATCTGGAGCCGGAGTCCCTAAGGTGGTTTGACGTTGTAGTCAACACCGGCAACTCCTGCGGCGCACCTGAAGCCAAGCTGTATTGACTCCGTCTTTCCCTTGGACCCTTCTTCTGCGAAGAGAGTGGGGGCTCTGCTGCATGAGCAACAGCAGACCCTCCATATCACCCTGCCCAGGCTCTGTAGCTTCAGCTTCACTGGAGAGGACACTCCAGCGTCCTCACAAGATGTCGATTTAACACGGGAGGAGACAGATACCGTGTCACTCCCGAGTCGGACTGCACAGCCATTCTCGGCGGTGCAGATAGACTCTTAAGAAGCTACACCATCGTCTCTCGAGACGGACGGCTGCCGACGACGAGTAAGAAGAGTGGCCTAGAAAGGGCATTTGGGAAACTCCCCCCAGCATAAACAGCAGATTTTCTACCAATGAGTTGCATATAGAGAACATATATGTATTACATATATATAGGGTGTATACCAAGGATATTTAGTGCACGTTCATACTATGCATGTAACTATGCATGTGTGCACACACGATTTAGATAATTTTAGCTTTACTGAAAGCATTTTAGAGCTCAGAAACCAGGTCCATACTCACGTCCTCTTTTTACAGAGGAGGAAACTGAGGCTCAGAGAAGTCAAGTGACTTGTCCAAGCCTCCTTGTGTTAGAGATGGAGAAACAATAAAAAAACTGTTACTTGCTCTATCTGATAAATAAAGGGACACCAAAAATAAGCTAAAAATTTAGTTTGAGTAAAGAATTAGATTCCAAACATATGGTGATTTAACAAGTTAAGCTTGGGTTCTCTAAATTATGCCATAGATTCTACTCTGAGTTTCTGTATTTACTTTTCCTAAGATCATTTTAGGTTTGGAGCAGATAAAGTTTTCATAGAGAATTCAGCCTATTTTGAAATTGGTATTTCACATTCTTTACAAAGCCTTCATAAGCGGTGTCTTTGGTTTTCTAGAGACAGAGGGCTTCTTATGCCTACAAAGCTCTCCTTATGTTGATGGAATGGGGTGGGTAGGCATTAAACTGTATTTCTATACAAAAATAAAGCAAAGTCAGTAGTGTTTCAAGTGAAAAATTAAGTGAACATAATTTAAAACAATTTTAATCAATAATCTTGATTTGTAGGAAACTACCTAATCTCAGGTTTAATCCAGCTGAGGGGGTTTTCCATTGCGAGGCGCCATAAGCATCTTACAGACACACATGTCAAGAAAGCTCCTCCATATAGGTAATCCTTATATAACCTCTATGTCACAAAAGACATTTCTTTTTGTTCACACACACAAAAGGAAAAATGCTTAGTCATTATGTGTTAGGTAGGACAATCAACAGAACGTTTACGGATTAAATAAACCTTGACTGAGCATTTTATCACAAACACTCAGAGGACCCAAATAATTTTAAACTGTAGTGCCTTCTTCAGGAGCTCATTCCTGTGAGCCTACGGTCGGGGTCAAAGAGACTTGTGAATCAGAGTGTTATGCTTCTAGTTAACATTGTAGGTTTTTTTCTTATATGTTGTCTTTTTTGTTATCACTAACTGTGTATTATTTTAAAGTAAACACAATGTACCTTTGGAATTCAAATGAGTGGCATCTTTTTGAAAGCAGTGGCTTTGAGAACATGTATGGTGATTCTTACAATGTTGCCAATGCTGAAACTTTTGAAAATCCTTGTAAGAATACTAGCCTAGCAATGATTAGGCTATATCAGACCTCCAAAAAGAAAGTACACCGATTTTTAGGAGCTGAAGGCTATGAATACACCCTGGACATGTTTGGAAATTTTTTTTCTACTTTAAAGATAAATTCAATACTTAGTAAAAGCCATAAATTTATTCAGAGCTAAGAAAGATGAAGAAGATATAGATATACAGTCTAGCTTGTCAAAACGTGTGTAACAAAGGAAAGAAATGAGACTGATTGTGCTTGCTGATCTAATTCTAAAAAGAGATCACGAGAGGAGAAGCTATCAGGAGTTTCATGTATTACAAAGGATTGGCAGGGGGAAGGGAGCCAATAAATGTCCTTGAGTTGAATAGACATGTTTAGCTTTGTAATTACTTCGGGATCAAATCTTATATAGTAAATTAATTTCATCTTGTCAGTGAAATTATTTTTCACTTATACATATCATTCACAAAAACATTAAAGCATTCATTGAACAAATATTTATTAAGTACCTACCACATCAAATACTAGGGCTATAAAGACGCACAAATAAAAGAAGTTCACAGTCAAAGGAGCCAAGAGAGCCAATGACTGCAAACAATTACAACATAAGTACTAAAATAAAGGCATACAAAGTCACCATGGGAATGGAAGAAAATTAACTCTGTCTGGAAATTATGGAAGGCTGCACAGAAGAGATAATGACTTAAAAGATAAATATGAATTTGCAGGTAAGATAGGGGTATATAGAGGGGCACTTTAATCGGAAGATAAAGCATATGCAGAGGCCTGGATGTGGGGAAAAAAAGAAAATATTCACTTCCAGTTTCAAGATGGCAGGTGAAGCCCACACTGCAATCTCTTCTCCCTCTTCTCCTGCTTAATCCCAGAATGATGAAATAAAGAGGTGGGGGGAAGAAGAGGGAGGGTGAAAGGAAGAAGAAAAGAAAAGTAGGGATGATGGAGGAAGGAAGAGAGGGAAGGAGGGAGATGTGCATATACAGCAACACAAAAATCAGAGGAGAGATTCTCATCCACCCAGAAACCAGGAGAGCCTGAGAGGCTGAAGGCAGACAACACAGAACCAAAGAGGACAGCTGAAGCTCTTTGTACAGGTGGGACATCAAGTTCTGCACTGTGGCAACATCAGGGGCGGAGGGGTGGGTTAGGTGGAGGTGGGCAAAGGAGGAGGGAATGGGGATGTCTGTAATAATAACAGTAAAGAAAAAAAGAATGCTCACTGCTCAAAGATGGGAGCTGGAGGCAGGAGAGGAGGCCCAAGGGTGACCCAGTAGAAGTAGCCAGGCCTGCAGGGGCCCATGTGTACGCCCCCTCTACTCCCACCCCAGACAGCGGATGTGCAGAGGAGGGGTAAGGCAGCAATCCAAGAGGGAATCCAAACTGCAAAATTAAGAATTATCAAACATTTGTGAAGCATCCATACTATGAAATAAAATCTCATCAAAAGGAAAGACTTATAAAATGTCTCCCCTCAAAACCAGACTCAATAGAGCAATCAAAACAGAATCTTAAAATAAGTATAATTAATTGAGAGAGGGTTTTTTAAAAACTATTTACATCCTTAAAACAGTAATAAGAAATTACGAAAGAGAACCAATTAGAGATCTTGGATATGAAAAGCTGTTGAAATAAAAAGAAAATTTAATACAGAAAAAGAGTGGAATGGACCCAGGAGAACTAATTTATAAGCCGGGGGAAAAAAAATCCCACTAAGAAATTCTTCCATAATACAACAGGGAGAAATAAAAGTATAGGAAATAAAAAAAAAAAAAAAAAGATAAGAGAAATGGAGGAGAGATCCACAGTTTCAACATTAGTTTAGTAAGAGTCTCAAAAAGAATTAGAGAAAATGAAGAGAAGGTTATATCTGAAGAAGTCAGAAAGTTGAGACTTTCCCAGATCTAAAGAAAGACATTAAGTTCTTCAAGTAGTTTAGTATGGTGGGTATATGGCACAGAGGATACACTTAATCTTGTATTTTAGGTAAGGCTTTACAATAGAAAATTATTGAAATGAGATAAAAAATATTGGATTGGAATAAAGGCATCAGTGCGAAGCCATGCTTAACACACACACACACACACACACACACACACACACACACACACACACACACACCTAGAAGCCATGATACCTAAAGTAATGAACACCCCCACAGCCCAATTCTTAGTTTCTAAATATCATTACTCATTATAAGGAACCAGGGTTCCTTAAAGAAAAGACTGATTCCAGGGCTGAGGCAGGCAAAGTCTAAGGTGAGCCTGGGATATATTGCCAGAAAATAAGGAAACACTCAAAAATTAATTGGAGCTAGCTTGAAGAGGATCCCTTTGGGAAAATTTGGGGTAATTTGAGCATCAGAAAGAATAATGAGAAAATCTGATTATAAAATATTGAATTAAAAGAGCAAATCCATGAATCATAATGATTCTAAAAGAAAGATGTGAGAGTAGAAAGAAGGGAAAGCTCTATTTACAGAAATATACCAACCAGTAAGTATAGAAGAAACAATTTTAAAAAATTACTTTTGCCAAAAAAAACAAAAATCACTATTTTGAAAAGAAAAAAATTGCTATTTTGCAACCAGAGCGATCAGACCAGAAGGAATTGTGCAAAATAATGGGCTTGGATTCTTTAAAAATGTCAATGCCATGAAGAACACCACCTTCCCTCCCCATCCCGCCACCCAAAAGGTCTGGGAACTATTCTAGATTTAAAGACTAGAGAGACAAGATAACTAAGTCCAATGTGTAGTTCCGTTATTTCACCCTGGATTTAAAAACAAAACTACTCTGGAACAAATTGGGAAAATGTGACTACGGATTATATTTTTAATAATACTATAATAGATAATATTTACATTTTTGGGGTGATGGTTGCATTCCAGTTACAAGGGTAGCTTTGTTCTTAGATGATACAGGCTTAAATAATTAGAATTGAAGAAATTCCATAATGTTTACATTTTACTCTCAAACAGTTCAGAGAAAAAGTGTGTGTGTGTGTGTGTGTGTGTGTATGTGTGTGTAATTTATAGGGTTCAATATTCTATTCTTATCAATTTTTTTAGGTTTAAAATTTTTCAAATAAAAGCTAGGGAAACAAAAAAGTATCTGAATAATTTGAAGCATTGAGTGTCATGATCTGACTTGTATTGTAGGATGATTATTCTGTGAGGATGTATTTCAGAAAGAGGCAAGGCAGGAATTGGAGACTAGAGGTCAATTTACCATGAAGCTTAAAAAGCTTAAGCCTCAGGCCTTTTTCTTGTGGGTCCTTCCCAAAGCTCACGGAGGAACCTAAGCATTAGATTCTTTCACATGGTCATATGCTTTTGTAAAATTTTCCAAATAAGCTATTTTAACTACATTTAGTTAAGACCACTGTGCCTTTCCACTCCAACCCACTTTACCTTATATCAGGCAGCTCTAGAGTAACCAGGAACATCTGGGGGATCGTGCTAAGAGGAATTTAAATTCAGGTTTAGTGACATATTATTTGTAGTTCGTAGTCACTACCTTGCACAGTTAGTTAAGTGTCCTGGCACATGAATGGCCTTTAGAAAGGCTTTTGCCACCCACCGTGCTAAAGTATTTGGTGTCATGACACAAAGTTGCCAATCTGGAAGACGAACACAATACAAATTACAGTGCCAAAACCAATGTGGACAGTGAAGAACTGTGCTGGAAAAAAAACTGATTATCATTTTCTTCTCTCTATAAAAAAATATTAAAATGTGGTTATCATATGAAGAGGTGATCAAAGACTACGCAGCCCTCAAAATATAAGAAAAGTTAAAGAAATGTCGAGGTGTTAAATAATAGAAACGTTTTTTAACTACTTGTGGTATATGACAGGTTTTTTTAGATTTGTAATCTGTTCAGGTTTTTTTCTTTCAATATAAATATTCATTTTTATACATATATGTATCTGTGATTTTGTAGGATTTTTTTCCTTATGAAGAAAACTACAAAATTGTATAAATTCCAGGTCTTATAAAATCTGGAACTGCCCCTTCAGAAGACCAAAAAGAAGGCCACAATGACAGGTAATTAATTCACTATAATCTGAAATCCAATGAAGATGAAGAAAAAACAATGAGTTTGAGATTTATTTAAAATGCAAAATTTAAAGAGCTTCTTAGTCAACTGGATATAGGGTAAGGGAGAAAAAGCTGGGATGGATGCTTCTAGTTTGGGTGAATGGATAGGTTTGGTATTATTCACCAAGACAGGGAATTCAGTATAGAGAGAAAGATATCTGTGGAGCTACAAGTCATAAGAGACTGAGGCCAGAGAAACAGACTGGGTAACCATCAGTGCGTATACAAGGCTAGGGCAAGAGATGAGTGGGTTCACAGTCACAGAAAACAGCAAGAAGAGGTGAAGCCAAAGTATGGACCTCTGGGCAACAACTACAGGATGTGTTGGTGTATGTGTGTGGGGGGTTGGTGGTTGGGGGTTGGTGGTTGAGGGACAAGTAAAGAAGACAGAATTAGAAGAATTAAGAAAGAAAAAATAGCTGTATTAGCTGGAGGAAAGGGTGTGATTAAATAATTTCAAAGAGAGAATTATTATTGAAGCGTATTAAATTTGGCAGTAAGCATATAACCTGGCAACCCTGACTGAGAACAAACTCAGTGTAATTGTAAAAGGCAAAATCGGTCTGTAGTGGACTGAAGAATGAATGGGAAGTCAGGAAGTGAACTCAGAAGTGTGGATGACACTTTCAAGATTCATGGCCAGCAATGAAAAGAAAGAGAGAGAAACAGAGGAGATGTGGGGTCAAGGAGGGGTCAAACCTACTTTATTTGCATCCTCTAATGTTAAACAGGTACCTGCCCTATGACCCAAGACCCTTCTCCTAGGTAAAAGCCTAAGTATCATCCAAAGGAACATGGATAAATAAATTACATCATATTTATACAATGAAATGATATGCAGCAATAAGACGAACAAATTACAGATAAGCAAAACATAGATGAATCTCAAAAGTATTATGCTAACTGAAATTAGTCAGACAACAGACATTACACATTATATAATTCCATTTGAATGACTGCAACAATAGGTAAAACTAATCTATATTTGTAGAAGTCAGACTAGTGGTTACCTCTGGGAGGGGTGTTATTAACTGAGAAGAGCCACAAGAGAGGCTAAGTGTCACAGATGTTTCCATACCTCATTCAGTGTGACCGCTGCATACGTAAAAGTGAATCAAGCTACATTCAAAGATTAGTGAACTTTATGTCCTTTACTTTGCCATACCACCAAAAAATAAAGAAGTGAATAAAACTAAAAATTTAAAGTTAGCTTTTCTCAGAAAATACCACTAAGAATGATAAAATATCACCAAGTCAGAGTGAATTCTGAGTTGGCCATGAGATACCTGACCCATCACAATCACAGCAGTTTTCAATCCCTTCCTTTGGTATCTCACTACCATATCCAATGATGAAGAGATAACCACTGGCATTTGAACCCACAGTCATTTGGGGCTTTTTATTAAAAACTGCATTAATCATTAATAAACTTAGCTCTATTAATAATTAATATGGTACCTGCACTCCCATTATAAAAAAGGAAAATTAAATACTTACCATTTTGTCTGGTACCAACAGCAGCAATGATTACCGGTACTGAATTTAATGCCCTTTTTATCACTGGAATATAATTATCCTTCACTTCGTGGAATGAAAACTTGTCGTTGACATTGTATTTGATCACAATGATGTCAGCACCCCCAATTAGATTTCGAGAGGTGTACCAATCACTGTCAAAAATGTCCTAAACCAAAATGCAAAGAGTAATCTTTTAGTCTGTCTTCAAATCAATCATGAAATAAACTGTAACACAGTACTTCAATATTTCTGCTATATTTCAACTTTTGGAATTCATAAAAAATTTTATTTTATAAAATAACTAAATCATTTTTTAAATGTTTGAAGTCCTCCAACTACTTTTTAAAAAAGTTTTTATTTATTCTTTTAGCCTAGACAACTAGGTAGTGGTACACAATCTAGAAAATTCCTGAGTCTAATGAAATAAGAAATCTCTTTCAATAATTATATTTAAAAATAAGCACTTTGTTTTAAAATTATGCCTTATTTTTATCAGCTTAATAATTTTAAAAACATAATGCTATAGGTTAGATACAAAAGCATCAGTATGAGTAAGGAAGTGTCAAAGGATTTTCAGTGACCCAGTTAGACACTGCAGATTGTTCAGTGTTTTGAATTGTAATACACTGTAAATTCCATGGAGTTTCATATATTTTACCTATATTTTAAAAATTCACATATATTTTTCAACTTCATGTATCCTTTGGACAGCACTACATACATAAAGTATGTATATGCATGCACATGATGGAGGGGTGCCTCCATAAAAAGAAAGTGTATTATAAGGTGCTGACATGGTAAGGAATATATTTGTAATCATGTATTTTGCTCATATAAATTAAAAATTTAGACTAAATCTTTCCAGTTTTGAAATCTTTACTTTCAGACTGCAGTTATAATACTTATATATAGAACTTGGGCCAAAAGTAATTCATTGTGGACCTGAGTCCTTAAAATTTAGTGCTTTAATATTTTTAAAATAATTTTTCAAAGTTTTTGTATAAATAGCAGTATAAGGAAAATATCTTTATTTGTCTTAATAATACTACTAAATACACCTAAGTAGCTTTCTTTTCATATTCTAGTTAGCTATTAATCATTATTTGTCCTTTCATGTGGCCTTTAGTGTGTATTTCTAGTATATAATAAAGCTAGATTAGGAAAATGGACAACTATGCTGCCAAATCTGGTCCAATGTCTGGTGTGTATGTGTGTAAAGATTTACTGGAATACACACACATAGAAAGAAAATAGCTTGATGTGGCTAACTGGTCCAAAATCTATTAGACTACTAAAGTTTTCACTTTGAAATAAGAATCCAAAACAGAGTTGAATAGTGTTTGAATCAATCAATCAAGATGTGTGTCTGTGTATCAGAGCTATTACCCTATGATGAAAAATTCTGGAGAAGTGTTACACAGCAATGCCCTTTGTCAGAGAGCTGCTTCTCACCAGTACCTACCCAGCCCCAGCAAAGCCTGTCAATTCTCTGTGCCTTCCCAACCCACCCATTTCCTACAAGTACACTCAGAATAACAAGAATTACAGAATTTTCAGCTATGCATACCCTACTGAATGTAGGATGGATACAGCATTTTTAAAGGAAGATTAAAACCAAAAAAATCCCAAAGGCAAACTATAGGAATATGAAGTGCAAAGTCTTGCACTTAAGTAGAGGATGTAAGAGGGGGGAGAAGTGAAGTGGGACACAGATCCAGAAAATGTGAAAGCTTCCCAGCAGAGCTCTGTGCTAATTTCCGAATCCCAAACCACAAAACCCATTCAGTTCCAACTGTATCTGTTATAATAGTCAAGCTCAAAGTATGCAAGGATAACAAGGAAGAAGGACATCAGAAGAATGGTATACAAAAACTAAACATAAGCAGAACCAATATTAAGTGGCCATTTAACTCTGAGAGAACAAATCAAAAGTAACTTGTTCTTTGCATTCCAAATAGTTCAAAATTCCAGAGTTACTGGAGAGGTGTACAGGGGTGATGGGTGGGGGGTGGGAGGAGAAATATTTAAGAGAAAATGTCTTAAAAAATAGATTTTGGCATCATTAACACTATGGTACTGAGACTATAAAGACATATTTTTATTTTTATTTTATTTTAAATAAAAATCAGAGTTTTAAACCTTGCATAAGAAAACAGTGCATGTATTACCTCATTGCTTCTTGTGGAATTATTTCTGGTAAACAGGAAAAGATGTAGAAATAAAATAATAACTGCAACAAAAGGGGTGGGTTTGAGAGAGACTAAGTAATGAACTACATAGAATGAATTTGAAGCATATTTATTTTAAAATTCCAAGTATATATGACAAGGATCCAGAGTAAGATTTCAGATCTATAGAAGAAAACTAGAAAAGAGAAACACAGCTATCTCGTTCCAGGTTCAAGGAAACAACACCACATTTCTTCTCAAACTACGTCAAAGAGAAAATGCTCCACTGGTTTCTAGAAACATGAAGGAAATAAAATTTTCCCACCCCTTGTAAATTGGTTCCAGGATTTCCTCTAGGAGGTTATGCAATACAAGGCTTGGAGCCACAACTGGAGAGTTAAACTCATCTTTTAAAAACTAATCTGAATTTTTACAGCAAAAACAATTTTATTTCACTTGATTGTGGGGCTGCAAATACAATACTAAATACTAACATTTTTGCATCAATGGACTGTATTTGTTTAAATTGTGAATGATGTATGGGAAAACTACTGTACTTTAGCATTAATGACACATGGCTATACCAAAGTTGTAATAAATATTATTATAGAAGCTACCACTTATTGAGTACCTACTACATGACATGCCAGCTTCTCTACTAAGATCTTTACATGTACTCTCTAATCTATTCTTTGGTATAGCTTTAGGAGGTAGGGATTATTGTATTTATACACAGGAAAAGGTGGAGAGAGGACAAGTGACTTAGCAAGGAAAACAGCCACTAAGCAGCAATGTGAGGATCTGAAGTCAGGTCTTTTTGATATCAAAACCTGTGCTCTATCTGCTCTGCTGTGTTTAATATTCTGATTCAGTACATGTCAAATATCAGCTGATGAGTACAAGGAGTACAATAAACTTTAATATCTCTGATGTGCTTTTATTTTATACCAAGAAGAAAATAACCTTATAAAGAATAACTCTATAAATGTATTCTACTATGTCTGTAGACCATTATAACCTAGAAAACTATACCTAGTTACAAACCAATGCCTTAAACAGGGCCAGAGTCTAACCAAACAAAAGGTGATTAGCATGATAAAACATAACAATCAGCAAATGGCAAAAATCCAGACTACTGGGGCTTATTTCAATAAATTTGGAAGATTTCATTTACTACAATTCATGGGATTACTATTGCTGTTTGCTAAATTAACAACATAAACAGGAAAGAGTTAAAATCTCAAAGAAAAAATGTAAAAGGTAACCCTAACATCCTAATTCATCTTATTTTATTTTCCCTACATTTATTTCCTCTATTTAGTCAACATTTGCTCAACTTCGTGTAGAACCAGTAAGTTTTTAGACTGTAAGATCTTTGTTTCACAGTGAAATGACCAAGTTAAAAGAAGTGTTTCATTTGCTTGCATGGACTCCAGTCAATAAATTCTCTATTAACGCTTCTTATGATCAGCATCATTGCTGTCATAACTAGGAGTTTAATAGCTTCACTGTTATAGAAAAAGCCTGTTTTTGTATTTATTTTAGCCTATTAATATAAATTTTCCTTTAACCACAAATTTATTTGGGCAAGTGATCTTTTCTTTCCATAATGTGGACATTTGCATAAGAAAATTTTATATGTACATTCTATGCGTTTCTTCAGAAATGTGTATTAGCTCCCTATAGCCCCTAATTCAGTTTTTTAAAATTGCTGTTTAAACGTAAAAATATCACATAATTTGTATTTTCTTTTTCAGACACTAAACTGTCTTGTTACAAAATGTAATATTTAGTAGCAATATAACTCAAATACCAGTAAAAGAATCAGACATTTTCAAGTACGATGAAATGAAAATATTAAAAATTATTAGATGTTATTGTGTACTAAAAATATGTGTTAGGTAGTGGATTTCTTTCTCTTTTTATCAAACACTCAAGAGTTATATTAGAATTTATCGACTTCATTACAATTCCTGTCAATTATTGCAAATTTTAAAGCTTTTTAAAATTCCAAGCAGTACTAGTAACATCATTTGACTTATGAATTACTAAAAACAAATGCATAATATATAGAGTATCTGCATTACAATTAAAAACACTAATTAAAATATTTCAAAGGTAGACAGTAATATAAATGAGTTTTTAAAAATTCCCAGCCCCTATATTTTCTTCTCCTTTCCATGGTACTATTTCTGAACTGCCCCAGTGAAATGTATTTTTGCCTGTGTTGAGTTTTCAGAGGGCTTTATTTTTAGAACACTAGGTATTACACTATCACTCACAGGGTAGGCATAAAAAACATTGCTCTCTGCTGGTGAAACTCAGTAACCCTTCCCCTTGTGGCTGGCTCACTGAACTGTCTACCAAGGCACAAGGCACAGATGTAAAGTGTAAGCGCTCCACCTTCCCGCTGGGGCATTTTTGCCTTCTTTGAGAGCTCTTTGGGTTGCTCCCTGCCCGATGAAACAAAGAACTAAATATTTTCCCCAAAAGTGTTCTAAAACTCTCCTTGGGTGACCCGGATACTTCACATTCATGGAAGGGGGGAAGGGGGGAGGAGGAAAAAAGCGAAAGAAAAGCTGCGTCAGTCTCATCCCAGAGCAGCTGCCGCGCTTACCCAGACGGGACAGTCGTGGACCACCAGCTTGACATTTCCAAATGCGCTGGCCTGATACTCGGTGAACACAGGACGCGCGACGGTGCTGGTTGCGTTCAGCAACAAGCTGCTTTCGTCCCCAGAGACTAGCGGGCTTCTCCCCAGGTATGTGCGGATGAGCCCCGACGGCCGATTGTCTTGGTGAAAGGAGTCCCCCTCGTTTCCCAGCGCCACGATGTGAATGGACCTACAGGACCGGGGGGGGGGGGGGGGGGGGGGGCAGAGGCGCGTGGTCAGCGCGAGCACCACTTCAGTCAGAACAGGAAGTGCCGGGGGCTGCGCGGGGAGGACGGGCACGACCCCTCGCCCCAGGGCGCAGCACAAGCGCTAGGGTAGAGACAATAGCAGGACCGCGACGTGTACGTACATGATCTCGAATCCAAGGGCAGGGCGGCGACGCGGAGAAATGCGGCTCCCCACGGCCTCTCTGGCCGGTCCTCGAGTGTTTACCGGCAATCAGCTCATTCCCGGCCGCGACCCCCTCGAGTGCCTCCACCGCCGCGCGGCCGACGCAGAGCGGCCCCGCCAGGCGGCGAGCAAGGGGCCAGGGACGTGCGCGCCCGGCAGAGTGAGGGGCCAGCCAGTCAGGAAGTGCCGGGGACCATCCCAGGCGGTCGCCCGCTCCCCGCTTCCCCGCCGCCGCCCAGTGTTGCTGGGGGCCCGGCCCTGGCGTTGGAGCCCCTGTCCGCCACGCTCCCTCGGCCGGACAGTTGTCGCGTTCTGCTGCTGCTGCTCCTCCTCCTGGCCGAGCCGGGGTTATAGGCGAAATGCTGGGCCCCCGCCCCCTCGGCGGGCCGGGCGGGCGCAGCACGTGCGGGCCTCTGGGGTAGGGAGGACGCAGGGGACAGGCTCCCAGTGGAGGCCCAGGAGCCCGGGCGGCGGTGGATACAAAGGAGCTGCCCGAGCGGGACGCCGTGGAATATAAATGAATAAACACAGCGCCCGAGCCGAAGAGCTTCTGACCGCCAATCCGCCTGCAGCAAGTTTGCTCAACTCGAAAGGCTGTAACCAGAGCCAGGGAAAGGGGGGTGGGGCAGTGAGGCCCCCGCTCCCTAAAGCCTGGAAGAAAGAGGTTAGTGAAGCTAGGGATTCAAGCCTGTTGGTCTCTCCAGCAGCCCCTGCTTGGCCTTGACCACAAAAGCGTTTTACCACGCCTGCCCCTTTGTCATTTGTCAACATGCACTACAGCTGTTTTATAAAATCACTCTTGTGAGGGGGGGCAAAAAAAAGGCAACATTCATGCTGGTGCAGAAAGGCCTCTTTGTTCACCCACCAATTTGCTAATACAGCTCTGGGGGGATTATTTACTATTTCAACCTATATTTGGCATATTTTAACCAAAAACTACGGGATTTTAAGTGTCGGGGATCTTCCTGTGATGCGTGAGGTGTTTAATGCGTTTTCAAGCTAAATTCTGGTTTACTTTGAGGTTTTTTTTTTAAGACACATTATGGCTACATATTTCATAATAGCCTCAGACCAACAGCAAAAATAATGTTTATGCTAATGCAAATATACTTTAGATTCCTTCATGATAATGCACTGAAATAAAGGCTATGAATGTCTCTAAAGGGCCTCAAACTACCTCAGTGCAAAGGAACACTGGAATCCACTAATATCAAAAAGGGCCAGAGGTTACTTTGGGCTCTGCTTCTCCATAAACATGAGAATTCTTACAAGTGCTCTGTGAAAAGAGTTCTTGTTTATCCCTTTACTAATTTATTTTGCCCTACTTTAAAATTTTGCTGCTGCTTTTCTCAACAGAGCTATTTTGAGGGTATGAAACAGGAGGTACAGAGTAGGGAAGTGAAAAGACCAGGGTAAGAGAAGCCTTTGGGGTGCAAATGGCTTTTGTTTATGGCCCTTGTTGCTCAGATGAAAATTGTGTAATAGTTTTTTATGTTCAAATAGGGTACGACAGGCATTCTTTCTATTGTTACTGATTTTTTAAAAATCTCATTTCCCTTGGCATTCAGTATAATTTCTCTTTTAGTCTCCAGAACCTAAGCCATCCTGAAATATTTGAGTACAGAATTACCTTTTCTCTTGGGTCAGTAGAAACTATATCTTCTCATAGTCCTCTCCAGTGACCACAGGTCAAAATCAAAGACAAATAATGGATGAATGGATAAATAAAATGCAGTGTATAAGAAATATTATTATTTAAGGCATTTTACTAAATGAAATTAGCCAGTCACAAAAATACCAAATACTGCATTTTCCCACTTATATGAGGTAGCTAAGGTAGTCAGACTCTTAGAAACAGATGGTATAGTGGTGGTTATGAAGGGTTAGAGGGAGGGGAAAATGGGGGGTTGTTCAATGAGTATCATTCAGTTTTGCAAGAAGAAAAAATTCTAGAGATCTATCACAGACAAGGGGCATATAGTTAGTTACTGTAATGTACAGTTAAAAATGGTGAAGATGATAAATTTAATGTTATGTGTTTTATCACAATACCAAAAAGAGAGAGAGAAAAAGAGAGAACTGGGAAGTGGCAGGAAGAGAGGTAGGATACATTTTTCTCTCAGTTATTGAGTATGTGAGTCAGACCTGTGCTGAGGAGGCATGAGGGGATACTAAGATACATGAGACTCAGTTCTTACCCTTGAGAATCTAAGTCTACTACTAATGGTCACTACATTGTGAATATTAATACATCTGATCCTTCTGAAAACATATGGGTTCCTTAAACAGTTATATTACAGGCTAATGATCTAGTAATAGAGGTAGGTACAAACTACAATAAAGTCCAGTGAACATTAATTAGAGATCTGTGCCTTCTGTGTCATTAGAGAGAAGTTCATAGAGGAAGTAAACATTGTCTTAGGTCTTAATAGATGAAGAGGAGCTTGCTAGATTTGGAGGAGGAGGAGGTTGGAAGGGAAGTAGTACTGGAAAGAATAGACATCATATGCAGATCACATGCAAAGGTGTAGAAACATGGAAGATCATGGCTTGTTCTGGGAACGAGCTGAAATTAGTGCTGGCAAGCAGATTCCTTTATTACAGCAGGTTGAAAGGAGAGTGGTAGAGACTTCCCAAGAGATTTTCAAAGGCAGACCTTGTGATATTCAAGTTATACATTGGGAATCCCTAGACTAAGCTCTGTACATGTGACAGAGCCTGGCTAAATGCTGCCCAAAACTCATTTCTCTTCCAGGACCAATAGCTAAACCATATCTATCAAAGTTTTTGCCCATAGGTAGGGCCGTATGATTAGTTCTTATCAGTGGAACATAATCCCTGCAGTTAAGAGAAGGTGAGCCTTCTCTACTCTCTTTTATCTTTCTGTCCACCAACTGGATGAAACCAGGTCAACCTTGACATCATATGCTTGAATTTGTTGGTCCATAGTGTGGAAGAAGCTTGGGTCCCTAAATGGGTACAGCATAGTCTCCTCATAGCATGCATTATACTGTGATATGAATGAGAAAACAGATCTTTACTGAGTTAAGCCAGACATTTTGGGGTCAGTTATTACAGCAGTTAGTGTTACTTACTTATCTTGATACAATATCACAGATGGTCCATTTCCTGATATCTTAATGATTTTTTTCATAATTATCTTAAGATATTTTTATAATTATTTCCTTTTTATTTACATTTTTTATTTGGTTTCTACATTTGTAGTTTCCTTCATTAGTAGCATTATTTTTTTAACCAGGGTGTAACAAATTGGATTATCATAATGTTCTCCAACCTCAAAGTCTCTGGGGAGCACACAGGAAGGGCCTCCAATCCAAACAACATGTTCTCCTATTTTCTTGGCTGAAAGGCCATCATTTTATATTCATTTTGAATGTTCTTACCCTCAGATAAAGTATAAGGTACATTAGCAGTAACTTAGTGAGCTCTTATTGGTCCCCATATTGTGAATATTAATATACCAGCCTTTAAAAAGTATGCTGGTTCCTTAATGACTAAAGAGGAAGCAAGTGTTAGGAAGGGCAAGTCTGAGGATCTGGGCCTGGCATAAGATTTTTTCAACTGTTTCAAGGAAACTAGTTTTCCACAGAGTATCTTCAAGTCCACCTGAAGAGGTCGCAGACAAAAATGCATCGAGAGGTCTGAGCCCCTACTCTTTCCATCTCAAAGTCAACCAAAGCAGTCTTAATTGCCATCTATTTTTTGAAATAATGGAGTTTCATGTTCATTTTTATTAAAAGAGGACTTTCTAACATTGACTACTTATCTAGAGCAAGGGTCTCCAAAAGGGGTACAGGAGATAACCCCTGAAATTCCAGAATTAGGTATTTGAACTTCTACTTAAAAGCATATATATATATATATATATGTATATATATATATATATATATATATATATATTAACCTAAAAGAAGGAAAGAAATTAAGGTTTACTAATGTTTAATGTGAGGGTTGGCACTGGCACTCCTACCTGATCTGTAAGAAGGCAAGCACCCAGTGTTCTTGGGAATAGGTGGGAGCACAGTGGGGAGAAGAGGGCTCTCTTCTTTGTTCACTTTGAACATACTGCCACATGTTGTAGTTTTTGCATCTAAGTGGACTTATGTATGATATTTAAGTAAATTAACAATTACAGCATGGACCAGTGGAGATAGTGTTAATAATGCAATATAGTAATAGGCAAACACAGTTGGCTAAGCTGACATTTCTGGCACCCTTTGGGAATCACACTGGAAGGTGAAAAACTAATGACTAATCAGGCCCGACAATAAGTTGTCCATAATAATTGAATTATAAAGAACACTGGTTTAAGTATGAATTTACATCTGCTTTTACTAACATGAACTTCACTCTGTGTATTATAATTAATAGATAGCAACATTTTGAACCAATCACAATTAGCTAGCCACTTAAAAACTAAACATCCAAACCTGAAGATAAAACTCAATAGTTCTAGGATATTAAACTAAAGTACTATTCAAGCTGATACTTTAAGGAAAACTCACCAATTACAAATGCTAAAAAGCTTCTGAACTATCTATAAAAAAATGAAAGTCAAAAAGCAACATACAATTGGGAAAATAGTTTTCTTCTTGACAAGATTAAAAATGGCTGAAATAACAGAACACAAATGGAAAAATAACTTATTTTTTTTGACAGTGAATACCTTGAGAATATGGATATAAAATATTACTCAAGACCCAAAGACACAAGTATTGTAACAAGATAGACAGTGTGGGAAGTTTATGATAAGGTTAAACTGAAAGCGCAGATGTTTTTAATATGTCTTGTGTTATTGTATTTAATAGATTCTGTTCTAGTGTGGTTTTTACTAGATTGTGTTTCAATAATAAAATACATTTTAAAATGGCATTTTTGGTGAGCCATTAAAGGAAAGCTATAGTAGAGAAGATATTCTCTATTATATCTTTCAATGAAATTTTAAACAATAATTGACTTAAAAAAAGAAAAACTGTTGTATGCAAAACTTGTATAAGTGTAACCACTGATGGGTTAGTTGTTTAGACTAAAAAAAAGGGAAGAAGTCCAAGCTAAGGTTACAATGAGAGCAACCACATGAAACTCATTCACAGTGTATCTCATAATCAGGTGTTCCAGCAAAGAAACTGAAGCCAGAACACACACAATATAGGATGTTAACAAGGTGAATAATTTTGTGAAAACAAGATTTGTATAGCAGGGTATTTTTTAAGATTTCTTCATTGTGAAGTATCACACACATAAAGAAAAGTGCTTAATACCTATGCATGTGAGTTAATATAGTTATAAAACAAACATTTCTAAACATCTCCCAAGTCAGAAAAATAGAGCATTATCAGCACCCATGCACACAGATATATATGCATGTGCACACGTGCACACACAGACACACACACACACACAAACATACGCCTGGTAGCCTTTCCATGGTTACAGTTCTCCTCTTTTTCTTAGTGATTATCATACACCTGACTTTTGTGATGATCATTTATTTTTTTTCTTATAGTTGTACTACCTATATATGCATTCCTAAACTAATATTTTGATGGTCCTTCTCTTCAAACTTTATATAAAAGGCATAACAATGTAACAATGTATGTACTCTTTTGTGTCTTGGTTCTTACACTTATCATTTGTAAGATTTATCCATGTTGATGTAGCAGATTTGTTACTTCCATTTCCTTTTGTTGCTGAATAGCATTCAATGTGACCATTCATCCATTTCATTGTAGATGCACATGTGGGTTATTTCTAGTTTTTTCATATTACAAACAAAGCCGCTAAGACTATTCTTGTTTTAAAATATAGTGTCTTTGGCATCTGGCCAAGATGGAAGCCTAGACAGACACGCTGTGTCTCTCTCCACAATGAAGAAGGAATACAACTACCTCAAAACTAGACACAGCCAGAAGTTCCAGAAAATCAAGCTGCATGGAAGTCCAACAAACAAAGATATAAAGAAGAAAGACTCACCCAGAAAGATAGGAGGGGCGAAGAGGATGCAGTGTGGTGGCAGCGGTGGCGGTGGCAGCAGCAGGCTGGAGGAAAGTGGAGTCACACATTTTAAAAAGTAGGGAGGGACACATGGGGTGGAGTGGCGCTCTCAGAACCAGAAGAGACAGCACGGCTCACAGTTCCAGCGCCAGGGGAAATAAGCCTCATTGCTTCAGACTATGCAAAACAGTGGGGGTTGTCGGGGAGGAAGAAACTGCCTGTCTCTCAGCAGAGTCTGCTTGTTTAAAGGGCCCCCACAGTCCTAGAATGTCTGCAGACCCACCCACTCTGGGAATGATGGCCAGGGCAACAGCTAGAGGGGCGCCAACCCCATACAGAAGTGGGAGAAGTGCCTGGAAAAGGGGCAAGTGCTGAGCAAGTGGCATTGTTCTTTCTCAGACCACTCCCCCACATACAGCACCACAACATGGATAAACAGGTCACCCTGTACTGTCTAACACCTAAGGCTCCACTCCTTACAACATAACAGGTGTGACAGCTCTACTTAAGACACAGAGGCAGATAAACACAGGAGCCTGTCAAGATGAGGAGACAGAGAAATATAGCCCAAAAGATGGAACAGATCAAGGTTCCAGTGGGAGAACCAGGTGACGAGGAGATAGCCAACCTAACAGATGTAAAGTTCAAAACACTGGTGATAAAGATGCTCACAGGCTTGAAGATATCCTTAAGTACGGCAAACGTATAAGGAAAGAGGTGAAGTCTATGCTAAATGAAACGAAGGAAAGTCCACACAAAGTCCATGGTGAAGGGAAGGAAACCAGGGTTCAAATCAATGACTTTTAATATAAGGAAGAAAAAAACAGTCAACCAGTGCAGAATGAGGAAGCAAGAATTGAAACAAATGAGGAGAGGCTTAGGAATCTCTGGGACAACTTTTAAACATACCAACATCTGAATTATAGGGATGCCAGAAGGGGAAGAGGAAGAGCAAGAAATTGAAAGCTTATGTGAAAAATAATGAAGGAAAACTTCCCCAATTTGGAGAAGGAAATAGACATACAAGTCCAAGAAGCACAGAGAGTCCCAAAGTAACTAGACCCGAAGAGGACCACACCAAGACACATCATAATTAAAATGCCAAAGGTGAAAGATAAAGAGAAAATCTTAAAAGCAGCAAGAGAAAAGCAGAGAGTTCCCTATAAAGGGTGCCTACAAAACTGTGAGCTGATTTCTCAAAAGAAACTTTGCAGCCAATAAGGGACTGGCAAGAAGTATTCAATACGATGAAAAGCAAGGACCTACAACTGAGATTTCTCTGTTCATCAAAGCTATCATTTAGAATGGAAGGGCAGATAAAGTGCTTCCCAGACAAGGTAAAGCTAATGGAATTCACCACCACCAAGGCATTATTATATGAAATGTTAAAGGGACTTATTTAAGAAAAACAAGATCAAAAGTATGAACACTAAAATAACAATGGACTCACAACTATCAACAACTGAATTTAAAAAATAAAAACAAAACCCAACTGAGCATACCAGAATAGGAACAGAATCATAGGTATATGGATCATTTGGAGGGTTATCAGCTGGGAGGAGGAAGAGAGAGAAATGTGGAAATGGTGCAGGGATTAAGAAGCATAATTGGTTTGCACAAAATAGACAGGGGGGAGTTAAGAATAGTATAGGAAATGGAGAAGCCAAAGAACTTATATGCATGATCCATGGACATGAACTAAGGGGGAGTGGGATTGCTGGAAGCAAGGAGGGTACCGGGTGGAGGGGAGCAAGGGGAAAAAAAAATTGGGACTACTGCAACAATATAATCAACAAAATATACTTTAAAAATATATAGTTTCTTGGTAGGCATGCTATCACAGGATATATGTATGTTTTACTTTGGTAAATAATACTTAACTGATTTCAAAAGTGGTTTTAATGATTATACTTCTAATAGGGCACAAGAAGTCTACTCACAGTCCTTTACACACTTAAATATATTTACTATATGCCAGGTATTATGTTGATATTAAGTACTTTATGAATATTGACTTATTTAATTCTGATAATGGCCCTATTGAATATGCCCTATTGATGTCCTAGTTTACAGGAGAGAAAATTGAGACATAAGGATGCTAAGTAACTTGCCCACAGCTACACAACTAATGAGTAGAGGAGCTGGAATTCCAACTTAGACAACTGGATCCAAGGTCTGTGCCCTAACCCACTATGCTATGTTGATGCTTAATAATATTATATAATTTTTTGTAATTGAAAATAAGGTAATTAACCTATAAAAACTCATATCTTACAGGATTTTTTAACCAACCTAAGCATTTTCCAAATAAAATCCTATGGAATAAAAGCCACTTTTTAAAAATATAAAAATGTACAATATCTTCTAATTAGTTAGCTGGAACAAATGGTAATGGTAGGCAGGATGGAAATGTATTCATCAGATTTCAACCAAAATCTGCATAATGAGTGATGGGACTGAAAAATAAGTATCATGACTTAATGACCCAGCTAATGAAGCAATTCTTCCATTTAAATCCACATACCTTTGTGAGCTCTTCTCAGAGAGCCTTTAAATAAACTGAACATAAAAGCAGACATCTGCATTGCTGTATCACAAAATGTTAAACCAAGATTTTAAAAATAATGAGGCATGTTCAATTATTGTTTCCCCCTCAGAGCTTTGTTAAAAATAACATTTTAGATAAAAATGTGTTTTGTATTATTGTTAATACATTTTTAAATGTTTTAAACTATGATTTATTTCATCTTTATCTCATCTGTTGGAATTTTCTATTTAAGTATGTTGTGTTATAATCATAATATATTGACATTAATATATGCATATAAAATATAAAGATATTGAAGGTATACTCAAAATTCTTTCTGATAGGGTATTCAGTCAAAAAAGTTATATAAATGTCTAACCACTATCCTGTACACTTGAAACTAATGTAATATTGAATGTCAGCTGTAACTGAAAAATAAAAAATTTTTAAAAGGTTTCCAGATCCACCAGTCTAGTGCTCAGGACTCTGTCATGGAGGGCAAGCCAAGAAGGACACTGGGGCAGAGTCCTGGGCCACCAGGAAGCAGAACACGGAATCTGGGCTGGTTGCTGGGGGTGAGTGCAGTTGTGAGAAAGGAAGTAGGAGGAGACAGGAGAGGGCAACACAGATAAACTGCAGGCCTACTTCCCTAGAACTCGGCCAAGTGAAAAATATATTTGTACTGTATTAACTAATCAAATGAGTGATAAAATTTGTAAATTTACACAGAAATCATAAAATTCAAGATTAGACTTCTTTTTTTTTTTTTTTCAAGAGCTTGCACGCGCTTCTTATAGGGTTACCTAAGCAAAGTCATGTACCAGGGTTGGTAACCATAGTTAGTCACGAGAAAAGTAAACTTTATTTATTTTATTCCCTGGGTCATTTTTCCCAGAGAAATAGCCAACAGTTTTTTTCTAGATTGTAGATTTTTTCTAAATTGCAAGGCTGCAATATCCTAAATTCTGTTCAGAGAAGCTAAAGTGGAAATCCAGAGTGTTATTTATATGCAACAACTACTCTAAGCTCTTTCAGAAAAGGTCTAAAATGTTCATTTGTTTGTTTAATTGAATTTATGTTATCCACCCACCTCTATCATTGTGCTCAGTTGTGTTTTTAAACAACTGTTCTGTTTTTAAGATAAAATGTTATTTTAAAATACCAGTACCTGTATGTTCCTTCGAACCAGGACTGCCTGTTTCTACCAGCATTTTTCAAAGAACTGAACTTCAGAAAAATCTGGTTGCTTGGCCTTTCACATGTCTGCTGTGTTATTTAGCCCTTGGGGGGCGGGGAATATATATATATATCGTCGTCGGCAGCCGTCCGTCTCGAGAGACGATGGCGTAGCTTCTTGAGAGTCTATCTGCACCGCCGAGAATGGCTGTGCAGTCCGACTCGGGAGTGACAATCCCTGCCACACTTGTTACAGGTGAAGGCAGATGGCTGTTGTTGCTGCTGTTGACGCTGCTTCCGCCTCGATCTTTTCTGGACCGCCTCCTCGTTGCGCGCAGCCTCTGCACGCGACGTACCTTGCCTGACCGCGAGCCTCCAGGCTAGGCGGTCGTCTGCTTGAACTTCCCATGTGTTGAGATTGATGGAGCATTGTGTCATGTCCTTTTTGCAGATGTCTTTGAACCGCAGTTTTGGGCGCCCTGTCATCCTCTTGCCTTCTGCTAGCTCGCTGTAGAGGAGGTCTTTGGGGATACGGCCTGCATCCATTCTTTTGACATGGCCGAGCCACCTGAGGCGTCTCTCGCTAAGAACTGCATGCAAACTGCTCATATTGGCTCGCTTCAGCACCTCGGTGTTGGGGACCTTATCCTGCCAGGCGACATGCAGGACGCGTCGCAGGCACCTCATGTGGAAGCTGTTGAGTTTCCTTTCGTGCCTTGCGTAGGTGGTCCACGTCTCGCTGCCATAGAGGAGAGTGCTGAGTACGCAGGCTTGGTAGATGCGCAGTCTGGTTTTCTCAGTGAGGCTGGAATTGTTCCACGCTCGCCGGTTCAGTCTGGCCATAACTGTGGCTGCCCTGGCGATTCTCCGGTTGACCTCCAAGTCGACTGACAGAGAGCTCGAGATGGTGGACCCGAGGTAAGTGAAGTCGTTGACAACCTCCAGGGTGTACCCGTCGATGGTGATGCATGGGGGAGTCCCTGTGCCTTGAGCCATAACATTCGTCTTCGTCAGGCTGATGGCTAGTCTGAACTCCTTGCATGCATGGGAAAGGCAAGTGACTAGCTGCTGGAGTCCCTCTTCGGAGTGTGATGTCAAAGCTGCGTCGTCGGCGAAGAGCATCTCACGGATGAGCACCTCTTTGACTTTGTTCTTGGCTCGTAGACGGGCCAGGTTGTAGAGCTTGCCATCGGATCTGGTGTGAATGAAGACACCCTCGCTGCAGTCCTTAAAGGCGTATTGGAGGAGCATGGAGAAGAAGATTCCAAAATATATATATATATATATATATATATACACACAAGTATCTAATCAAGCACTGTTGATTATGTCATTTATTCATGCATAATATTTTGTGAAGTTTTCCATTTCTGTAGCCATACAGAAATATAGGATATTACATTTGAATGCTGTAATACTTTGTGATAGACCTTCTTTTTGAAGAACTCAAATACATTAAAAATAGATTTCTTTTAGTATTACTATAATCTAGCTCTAATTTTAACTTTACTAAACCTTGTGCCATTTACAATGGTAAATTTCTCTGAAGTCTTCCCCATCATCTTCTGTACCCTTTAACTTACTGTGTTCATGCATCTCTGCTATGACCCTCCGTTGGATATTATCCCAACTGGGGTATTTCACAAGCATGCTTTGAAGCATTCTACTTTTTTATTCAACAGCTATCACAAGCCACTTAACCTGACTTCTGCCCTCACACAATGCTTCCGTTCCTGATTTTTCTCTACTTGCTTTTTACTTTACACTTCTGAATCTATAATCCTGCCTGCAGTTTAAAACTATTTTTACAGTGAACAGCAATTGAAATTTTCTTACAGATTTTTTTTTCTCCTGAGGAAAGTCCAACTGATACCATTCAATATGAAGTTGGCAGCTTGTATTCTAGATGAATAGTCCTTCTGGCATTCCAACAAATCACCTAGCTGTAGAATTTACATTTTTTGGCTTACCTGAAGGACATTTTTTTCCTCTTCCTTTTTTCCTACTTCTTATTTTCCCCAGAGATCCCCTAGAGCACATTCTTACACTGATCTCCAATTTCCTCTCTAGAATCCATTCTATTTTTAAAATCTTAATCTAGGACTTGAGTATCCTGGACTTGTGTAACTATTATCATCTCTTCAGCTACACTATAGCAAGATCCAAACCCCTTTCTCAGCCAATAACTGCCAAAGTTTCTACTAGCGAGGGGGCCTTCATGTGCTTCCCCAGATGCTCTTGTGTTACAAACTCCTTCCAGTGTTAGGACAGGGTAGAATAAGGGCAGATCAATCCACACTAAAAGGCATTGGTAATTTTCTCAGTGAAGTAAGAAGAAAGGAACGCAAAGGAAACACACTTCTGGACTAATTCCAGAGGCAAACAGAGCTTCTCAAACTTTCCTCTGAAATATTCCCCCCAAATAAACCCCCCAACATTCCCATCCCTAACCTCCCACCCAGGTGGCAGCATAAGTTCCCCACTGTAAACCCAGGTTTTGTTTTTTTTTTTAAGTCTTCCCAAGTTTTGCCTTTAAGCCATAGTATATCCTTGTTGATTTAGTCGTCGGCAGCCGTCCGTCTCGAGAGACGATGGTGTAGCTTCCCAAGAGTCCATCTGCACCTCCGAGAATGGCCGTGCAGTCCAACTCAGGAGCGACACGATATCTGTCTCCTCCCGTGTTGAATCGACATCTTGCGATGACACTGGAGTGTCCTCTCCAGTGAAGCTGAAGCTACAGAGCCTGGGCAGGGTGATATGGAGGGTCTGCTGTTGCCCATGCAGCAGACCCCCCCTCTCTTCGCAGCTGAAGGGTCCAAGGGAAAGACAGAGTCAATACAGCTTGGCTTCAGGTGCGCCGCAGGAGTTGCCGGTGTTGACTACAACGTCAAACCGCCTTAGGGACTCCGGCTCCGGATTTTCTGTCGGGGTTTACTCCCTTAGCCTTTCCCCTGAAGAGGTATGCCGCAAGGCAGCGGAGGTTTTTTGGAGTCAGAGTTTTCCTTCTCTGATGTGCCCTGACTGGAAGATCGAACCAGCGACACTTAGCTCGCAGGCCGATGCTCAATCCACTGAGCCAAACCAGCCAGGGTCTGTTGATTTAGTATAAAAATAAGAATTAAATTACTTGACAACAGGTAAAGTTAAAGGATAGGTCTTGTTTATACTGTGATTTTTCTTTTACTTACCTTGGTTTAGCACTGTGGAAATTCTGATGGCAAGAAAACTCTTACAGTGAAATCTGGCAAGAAATGACGCTTTGAGAACTGATTAGTTGTAAACTATCTTTTCGTAGGTGCACAGAAACAAAAGAATGCTCAGTAATTGTTACTGAAATGTTTATCATGTTGGGAAAAAATTGTTTTTACTGTCATTATGTCTACCTCTTCATAACTGTGAGAAGAGTCTATGATTTCTGTGAACAAAAGGAATGAGACACTCAGAAATGTGCAACCCTGGTGTAACAAGAAGCAACGAAGTATAATATAATACAAACAAAAGAGACAAAAAGGCAGAATTTACATTGCTTTGTTTTGTTTTGCTACAAGCATATTAGAATTCGCTAGCTGTGGCCTTAAAATGGAACAGTCTATTTCTAGGTCGCTACTCATGAACAGTCACAAATTGTACACTCTAAGTAACTCCCCATGTTAGACTCTGGAATTAGGAGGCATTTTCAGCCAGTGTATTTTATTAACTTACTACGATTTCTAATAAATTACTCAGTCCTCTTGCACTAACTATGATTACAACAATGTTTTGGTAACAATTCCATCATGGATTCAAAGCTGTTTTATTGCAGGAAGTCAAATTAAATAGAGTCGCTGTTCTAAACATCCAAGCTGAAATGTCATAGGGAGAGGCCAGCTGGGCTGCTTAGGCTGGCCTGAGGGTGACATTGCCTCAGCCAAGTCACATATTCCAAGGCTCATTTCTTGGTTTTGCAAGTCCAGGAACTTTATTTTGTCAGGGTGCCTGGAGTCGATCATACTCAAGGGACAAGGCTTGCACAAGCCCAGTGCACAAGAGGCCATTGCATAAACTAGAATACTAAGTTGATCATTTATAATGAGAAAGGAACTATCAAAGGGCCTAGAAACATATAATATGTGGCCAACACCTCCTTTTCTCTGTAGGAAAGTCTACATGGGAAGCCTGTTGTTATCTTTTCAGTTCGACAGATGTTTATTAAGCACCTAAGGTATAGGTCATTTTTAAAAAGATTTTATTTATTTATGTTTAGAGAGAGGGGGAGGAAGGGAGAAAGAGAGGGAAAGAAGCATTGATGTAAGAGAGAAATATCTACCAGTTGCTGATTGAACGTGCCCTGACTGGGGACCAAACCTGAAACTCAAGCATGTGTCCTGACCAGGAATAGAACCGGTGACCTTTCACTTTGTGGGATGGTAGCCAACCAACTGAGCCACAATGGTCAGGGCAGGTACAAGTTATTTTTGATCCCAAGGATGTTTTGTATATATAAATATTTTAATTAGAATTATGGGAACACTGAATTGTCATAGAGACATTATTTTCAAAAGCAAACTACATTAAGCTAATTTATGCTTTGACCAATTTTCTAAGGTATTCTCTTCTGATTGGCAGGTTCAGGCTTTTAGGAGAGACTAATATCTATCTGTGTGATGGAATTAGCCATGAAGATCACCCAACAGCTACATTCACTACAAAGCCACCTTCTAAATATGGAATATGATAACACGCTGAACAGGTATGCAAATAATTGTGTATAATGAACATATGTTTTTTACCACTAGCATCTCATATCAGGAAGTGACCTAAAAACTTGGAGTCTTCCAGAGCCAGCCCGAGTATCCAGACCACAAAACCATCCACTAATCAAGATCAGGACATTTCTAAGGCAAATTCTTCTTTAAAACCTCATTGCTAGTTTAACATAACATGTCCCATTTCCTGATTTTTTACTCCAGGCCCCACTATAACTTATCCTAGTCATCTAGGTTTGCCCATGCTTTGCTTCCTGCCAAAACTTTCTACTTTACCTTCTGGAATTCCAGGTGGAGTGGAGGGTGAGAGCCAGACCATTACTCTCCCATCCTCCTGAAAAACTGTTTTAAGATCCGAGACTACATACCCTCCTCTCTCCTGTTGCGGCCATTTAGCAACCTCCCAGTCTAACCCCCCACCCTACCACCCACATACACTGTTCACTGTTTTCCTTTCTACCCCAATAAGTCTACAGTCCTCCCTGATGTCAGAGTGGTTCAAGCCTTCTCCCTATCCTCCATCTCTGACTCTGACATCTCCTCCCTCATGTTTTCTGTCACAGAGAAAATGGGAGCATCAAATAGGGAACACCCCTCAGTTTCCCACCGCTAAGCTAACAAATTTATATGCAGTCACATGCATGCTTTCCTTTTCCTCCAGCTATAGCACAATACATAGTCCTCATCACGTCCCTCTGGCAGTACTGTGCATCCCTGTTGCCACTGGAGGGGCTGCACTCCATCTATTCCCCCTGTCTTCTCCTGTGTCTTCTACATTGACTTCTCTGTTGTTCTTGACTATCAGCATTGAAACATGGCCAAGGCTCTAGGCTACTATTCTTTCTTCCCAACCTGTCTCAAAGCAACTTTTTTTTTTAAAGAAAAGATCTTTTAGTTATGAATTATTTAATTCCTTCACTTGTCAGGACTTGGATGCTTCACTATAACAAATTTTCTTGTGTTTTAAACAGACTTGTTTTAAGGGCTACAGATGTGCTCATCTAAAAATTTATTGTGACTTTTTTTAAAATTCAAATACACAAGTTCTTATTGTTCAGCATTGTTTTCTTTAAACCTTTAAACTGTGATATATACAAAAAGTGCAAAACAGAAATATATAGGTTAATGAGTAATTATAAGACAAACACCCATTTAACTAACCAACATTCTGATTAAGAAAATACCCCTCCACCCATATGTCCCTTCTGGATCATTACCTTCACACCTTTCTAGAAGTGACCACCATTATGAATTTTATAGTAATAATTTCCCAGCTTTTCTTTATGAGTTTAACTCTTTCTTTGCCAATCCAGGCCCACTCTTTTATTTTCTCCACCTGCTCTGTATACTCTGGTACTAGGCTGTATGAACTACATCAACAGGCTCCTTCTACTTTCTGGTTTCCAGTGCATTAAGTCAATGGGCGAGATCAGAGGGAGCAAAATGAGACAGGACATTTCCTTCTCCTGGTATCTCCCCTACAGAATCTCTTCACGGGTTGGCTGGGCTGGTTTCGTCACCAACTATATTCGTCAGTGTTAGCCGGAGACTTGGAACCACAGTGTTTCTCCGGCTGACCTTGACGAATATACAAATATGAGAGAGTAGATTCTAATGGTTTACAGTGAAGCAACAGCTTTGAGTGGCCCAATGACTTGGGGCTGGAATCATCCGGAGGCATCTTCACTTACAGGTCTGACAGATGATACTTGCATTTGGCTGGGATTTCAGCATGAGAACAACCAGATCATCTACATATGTCCTCTTCTTGTGCCTTCCTCGTAGCATAGAAGCCTCAGGATACTTGAACTTCTTGCATTATGGTTCGGGGATACAGAAGTGACTGTTCAACTGATTAAAGAGGAAACTGTATCATCTTTTATAACGTAGTCTTAGAATGCACACAGCATCACTTCAACTGCATTCTCTCTGTTACCTGTGGATGACAAGCCTGTTTAGATTAAAGGGAAGAGGACATAGACCTCTTTTCTTGACGGGAGGAGTGCCAAGGTCACACTGTAGAAGAATATGTGGGATGGGAGATACTGTTGCAGCATCTTTGGAAAATGTAATCTGGCAGACATGTTCTTAGATAGAACAATGTAATATCATGTGAATGTCAGTTCTTTTATCTTCTTTACAGAAACAGAAAAGTGAAGAGATAGATGAATCTTTCTGGAATAATTTTGAAAACTCTAGGAATGTTTCTGAGTAATAGAAACCTTGGACTATTTATGTTTGAATAGAAACCATGGACAAACACTGGAAATATAGTACTCTTGAAATAGGTTTTGACTAACTCTTGTGTTGTTTTAGATTTCAGTTAATGTTTGTGTGTTTCTTGACAGTTATTAGCTGTCAAAAATATTTAAAATGAGAAGGCTTCTTATCTGGTGGTAAAAATTGGATAACTATTAGATTACAGTGAAATTCAATCTAGTCTATTATCATTCAGATAAATGTATAGTGTTGGATTTAAGGCAGGCTCTCCATAAATACTCAACTAATTTTCTTTTTACAAAATTGTATTAGGGAAACATACTTCATAAACATTATTACCTGCTAACCTTTTTAAATAAATATTTTATTTATTTATTTTTAGAGAGAGGGAGGAGAGGGAGAAAGAGTGGGAGAAAATCATCATTTGATTGCCTCTTGCATGCCCCTAACCAATGACCTGGCCCACAACCCAGGCATGTGCCCTGATGGGGTATTAGGGAATCAAACCAGTGATGTTTCGATTTGCAGGATGATGTCCAACCCACTTAGCCACACCCGTCAAGGCTACCTGCTGACTTTATTTGACTTTAAGAAAATGTTCATCATTAACTCTGTACAGAATTGTAAAACTGAATAAGTTGAGAATCAGAGAACTTTTTATTGTGAATAAGCCATTAATATATTTTTTCAAAAATAGCCATTGACATGCTACTCACCTGGAATTATTGAATTTCATGAATGAAATATTTAATAACATTTATATGGAATATATTATGGGGGCTGGTTTTATTTCTCTACTGCATTCTTTGATTAATGAACAGATACTATATTTTATTTAACACTATGAGTAACATAATTCTGTACACATGAGACTAAATAAATTGATTTTTTTAATTAAGTGAAAAAAATTACTATCTCCTGTCAGCTGTTCCATATTAGTCTGTTTTGATTCCCCGGAGCTATTTGTCATCTTGTTAGACGAGTGGCTGCTACAGCCATGTATCTGTCACATGCTCCTAGGTAGTCTAGTACCCAGGACAAATAGAACAAATAGATAAAAACAAAAACTCAAAAAGGGGTCAGTCATAGATCTATCTTTCCACTAAAGGAAGTTATACATTTTATAATATACAAGCATGAAAATACTTCATTCAAGGGTTCCAAATGAAAAAAAGGAAAGAAGGAAGGAAGGAAGGAAGGAAGGAAGGAAGGAAGGAAGGAAGGAAGGAAGGAAGGAAGGAAAAGAAAGGAAGGAAAAGAAAGGAAGGAAGGAAGAAAGGGAGAAAGAGAGTCAGACAGAAATAAAGAAAGAAAGAAAAAGAAAAAGAAAGAAAGAAAGAGAAAGAAACAAAGACAAAGAAAGAAAGGAAGAACGAAAGAAAGGATCTAGAGGACAATGAGAGCTATTTCCATGATTAAAATCATCAGATCTCTGCCACACTTTCACTTACACCAAAATAAGTTTAAGGAGACTGTGTATCTGTGTGAGTTTCTGTGTGTGTGTGTGTGTGTGTGTGTGTGTGTGCGCGTCTACTGTGTGGGAGGCTGTCTTGTGTCTATGTATTTGTGTCTTGGTGTGCATGTCTGTCAGTGTTTGTGTATCTGGTGTGTTTTGGGGGCAGGATCCAGGAAGTGGGAATATAGTGGTATAAAAGAAAGGATTGAATCCATTTCTACTGGAATCCATCTTCCATTGGATAAGAAAAGAGAAGTATATTTTTATTACAAAAAAAATCCCCAACACCCTGGACTATAGGTGAACTAACTGAATAATTTTATGTCTGTAAGGTTAAAATTTTTTAAATACAACTTTATTTCAAATGAAATGCATGTGCATTATTTTATGCTTCAAATAAACAAATCTGGCCATCCATTGATAACTACTTGACATATGCCCCTCCAGGTATTTTAAAGTATATATACATAAATATTTTTGCAAAATGGAATTATCCTAAATAAATTACAGTATTCCCTCACTTATCACAGGTATTATGTTCTAGACCCGCCCCTCCCCTCCCCCTGCAATAGGTGAAAATCTGCAAAGTAGGAACCTTACACTTATTTTAGTATTTACATATATTTTAAGGCTTTATAAACCCTTCCCACACACTTATAAACCATTCCCAGTGCCTTATTAACCTTTTCCACACTTTTATAAACACTACTTATGTTCTTAAACATATTCTACACTCTAAGCCTACGTAACTTTAACAACATACGTATACAGTACCGCAAAATCCCACGATATAGCGAAAAATCTGTGATAAATAATTAAATATAATATTTTTTAAAATCCCGTGATACAGTGAGGCTGCAATAAGTGAACCGCGATATAGAGAGGGACTACTATATTTTTTAGAATAAAAAGAATGAAATCAATAAATACTTGTTCATTCTATCCCTAACTTACAGCACAGTGCAGGGTATGTGGAAGGCATTCAGAAAATATCCATTAAATAAATGATATGTTTGTATATCTTCTAATGAATTTCATAGGAAGTGAAGATTTTGGCCCTTTATTATATATGTTACAAATGCTGTTTTCCCTATTTGTCTTTAATTTTAATTTTAATTTTCCAAAAGAATAGAAAATAATATTTGAACATATAGTTTGATTTAATTGAATAAAAAGATCATCTGATTTAATACAAATGGTGCTTTATTGTGACTTTTTAAAAAATAAATGCAATATATAGGATCAAAGTGCTGAACGTACCTCAGTAGATGTTCTGCTCTATTTAAATATATAGGAGTGATATATAGATATTAGTAGCATGGACTATGCCTAAGAGCAGTACATTTTTGAGTCAGACAGATTTGGTGTTTATCACATTTCTGCCCCTCAGCAGCTGTGTGAGAATGGAAAATCACTTAATGCCTCTGAGCATCTGTAAATTGGGGATATTCTGGCCTCCCTCCTTGAGTTAGTGCCCAACAAATGGTCTGTCTGTGGCATTACATCCCTTCATAGGTATTTCCAAAGTGGATACTTATTTTTAAGTATGAGGAAAAAACTAGATGTAGATCCCCAGATCTGGCTAAGTTTCTCTGCCCAAAATTTGAAGATAACAAAATTTTTTTCCTATTTCTTGCCATTATTATTTTTAAATAGCCTGGTTTTGCTGTGTCATATTTCATACTTCTTGGAGAGAAGGCTTTTTTCCCCCTCTACCAACCTTGTTGACTAAAAGCCAAGTGCTTTGTGTTCTTAAGTTTTCCCTCAAAAGAATCTTGGTATCATGAAATGAAACTACTAGTATAGTTTTATATGGAACAAGCTACTGAACAATCCTTTAAGAATTTAAATATATTTCATTAACTTTAATTCAGTAAAAGGAATACCATGAAGTGCTTTAGTGCACTGCTATTATTTTCCAGAACATTACTGAACTAGAAATCTAACTTTACTATTGCAGTGCGTTGCTGTCAATACGTAAAAACATAGAAAGTCTGTTAAGCGTTCTAATGTGACTGTTGTACAAAGTCTACATCTCATGGCTGCTTTTATAAACTGGTGTTTACTCAGCCTACAAATATTTACTTTAACACTGATCTTACTTACATGGATCTTCTACTGTTTTATCCAAGCACAAAAGTTTTTATTATTTTCATGTAATTAATTACAGATCTTTGAAGGAGGTAGAAATCTAGTTTTATAAATATTAATTTTCTTAGCAATTGACCTAATACTATTTTCTTCCTAAATAAAAGCTTCCTCCTTGTCTATCCCAGGTCAGAGTATCACAGATTTTTATTTCATTAAGTAGGAGTGAAGTTCAATGCTAATATATTGCATGTTGCCAGAATAGAAATGGTTTGTGATATTTTACATTGTTATTAAACATTATGGAGTAAATATATTTTCATTAACATAATACAAATTATTTTTGTTAGAATAACTATTAGTTTATTCTCCCATTACCTAAGGTATTACAAGTAGTTTTGAGGAAGAAACCACAGGAAGAAACCTGTGAAAACTATGTTAAGATATTTCAAGCTTTGCTACAATGAGACAGTGATTAACTAAGCCCCACTAGCCACTAGCCTGATAGGGGAAGAAACTGACCTGACTCAAAAGAATTGATGCAGTAACCACAAATTTCTGCATTATATCAAGGGACCAAGTAACCTAGGAATTAGAATTCTAAAATTGTAGAATTGCAGGGTTGTAAAGGACTTTGGAAATCATAACTCACATTTTACTGATAAAGAACTTGGGAAACAGTGAGCAAAAGGTCTCAGAAGGACCTGGCTTAATATATGCAATAGAGTAAAACATATACAAGTTCCTTGCTGATTAAATATTTAAAAAATCTTTTATGACCGCTGCTGTATTTAGCTGTTTGAACATTAGGGAGTATCAGTAAACTACAAAACATATTTTTAAAAAATTCCCGTGGAGTGAGCAAACAAAAAAAAATTAACAATTAAGGGTGAAAGATTATATAAACCCATACATGTGATAGCATGGCATATAATTATGCACACATGTATACACAATGAGTGCATGTAAAATAAGTAAAATCTGAATAAAGTGAGTGGGTTATACTAGGGTCAATTTCCTGGTTTTTATATTGTACTATAGCTATGTAGGATGTAGTCATCAGGGGAAACTGGGTGAAGGATAAATGTGATCTCTCTATTACTTTTGAAGCTTTCTGTGAATCTATTATTATTTCAAAATAAAAAGTTTAAAAGCTATGAACAGTTGCTATGTAACCACTTTTTGTCATAATTAAATATTTATAAACTAAGTGGTTAGAATTTAATATAAAAATAATTACAACATGTGATCCTGGTTTAGTGCTCACACATTTGCCCATTTATTATGTCTCCTTATCTAGGACTGTTCCCAGAAATTGTCTCTTCTTGACACTCTCCATTAGAAAACTGATTAATATTCATGATTTCAGGGACCAGCTCTATGTTGAAGGCCCCCAAATCCTTCTGTCTGGCCCAGTTGTCTCATTGAAACTCTGAGGCTTTATATTGTTCTCACTAGAGATTAACATGGTGTCTGACACCCAGTAGGCTCTCAAGAAATACTACACAAATGGATAAATAAGTGACTTTTCAAACATAGGATATTTGCACTTGGAAGCTGTACCATCACCTAAATTTGACATATAGCAAAACGAAAGTAATATTTTCTTCCCACTGCGCTCACCCACCCAACCTGCTTATTCTGCCAATGTCTGTATTTCTCCTGTTTCTCCTTTTCTCTCATCCAACCAAGCTTTAGAATTTAAGCTGCCTTTGACTCTTCTTTATTTGCTATATTATAGCTAACCAAGTTACTGCTTTATTTTCCTCTCAAATATTCCTTATATTTGTCTATTCACCTCTATCTTGTCCCTATGGCTACCACTTTTGCCTTACTTTATTACTCAGTGTTTCTGATTTTTCTCCGTGTCTAGTCTTGATTCACCTTCAGTCTGTCTTGCATGTTAATGTCTGGATTTTTTGTCAGGTCACTACACAGACTGAGACCATGATGATCATAATCATTGCTACCATTTATTGGGTGTACCAGGCACTGTGTTACTATACATATGTTGTCTCACTTTTTACAACCACCCTAGGAAGTAGGAATTGTTTATCTTCATTTTATAGATGAAGGAATGAGAGTCCAAGAGTTTAAAATGTGTCACATTTTAAAAGTAGCAGAGCAAGGACATGAACTCAGATTAGCCTGGCCTCAGTCACTCTGAAAATGCCATTTGCCTAAATATAAATGCATCTTGTCTATTCATCAAAACATGCCCAGCAGAGACTTCTGGCCAAGATGGAGGTTTAGACAGACATGCTGCATCTCCCTCCACAACTAAGAAGGAATACAACTACCTCAAAACTAGAGACAACCAGAAGTTCCAGAAAATTGAGCTGTATGGAAGTCCAAAAAACAAAGATATAAAGAAGAAATACTCATCCAGACAGGTAGGAGGGGCAGAGCCAGGATGGAGAGGACACGGTGTGGTGGTGGCAGCGGCAGGCCACATGAAAGTGCAGTCACACATTTTAAAAATGGGGAGAAACAGCTGGGGAGTGCTCCCAGCACCAGACCAGACTGCGCAGCTCATGATCCTAGTGCTGGGGAAAATAAAGTCTCATTGTATGTGACTGTGCAAACCAGGGGGGGTTGGGGTGGAAGAAACTGCCGGTCTCAGCAGAGTATGCTTGTTTAAAGGGCCCCCACGTTCCTAGAACATCCGCAGACCCACCCACCCTGGGAACGATGGCCAGGGCAACAGCTAGAGGGGCGCCAGTCCCATACAGAAGTGGGAGAAGTGCCTGGAAAAGGGGAGAGTGCTGAGCAAGCAGCATTATTCCTTCAGACCCCTCACCACCACACAGCGCCACAACGTGGTGAAACGGGTCACCTGTACTGACAAATACCTAAGGCTCCACCCCTTACAATGTAACAGGTGCAACAGTTCTACCTAAGACACACAGGCAAACAAATACAGGAACCTGTCAAGATGAGGAAACAGAGAAGTATGGCCCAAAAGACTGAATGGATCAAGGTTCCAGTGGGAGAACTAAGCGACGAGGAGATAACCAACGTAACAGACAAGGAGATAGCCAACCTAACAGACATAGAGTCCAAAACACTGGTGATAAAGATACTTACAGGCTTGACAGATCTGCTTAAGTATGACAGACGAGTAAGGGAAGAAGTGAAGGCTATGCTAAATGAAACGAAGGAAAATCCACACAAAACCAATGGTGAGGGGAAGGAAACCAGGGATCAAATCAATGATTTGGAACATAAGGAAGGAAAAAACAATCAACCAGTACAGAATGAGGAAACGGGAATTGAAACAAATGAGAGTCTTAGGAACCTCTGGGACAACTTTAAACTTACCAACATCCGAATCATAGGGGTGCCAGAGGGAGAAGAGGAAGAGCAAGAAATTGAAAGCTTAAGTGAAAAAATAATGAAGGCAAACTTCCCAAAATTGGTGAAGGAAATAGACATACAAGTCCAGGAAGCACAGAGTCCCAAACAAGCTAGACCCAAGGAGGACCACACCAAGACACATCATAATTAAAATGCCAAAGGTGAAAGATAAAGAGAGAATCTTAAAAGCAGCAAGAGAAAAGCAGAGAGTTCCCTACAAAGGGATGCCTATAAGACTATGAGCTGATTTCTCAAAAGAAACTTTTCAGGCAAGAAGGGACTGGCAAGCAGTATTCCACGTGATGAAAAGCAAGGACTTAGAACCAAGATTACTCTATCCAGCAAGGCTATCATTTGGAAGGGAAGGGCAGATGAAGTGCTTCCCAGACAAGGTAAAGCTAAAGGAGTTCATCATTACCAAGCCATTATTATATGAAATGTCAAAGGGACTTAAAAAAAAGAAGATCAAAATCGTGAACATTAAAATGACAACAAACTCACAACTATCAACAACTGAATCTAAAAAATAAAAACAAAATCCAACTAAGCAAACCAGAATAGGAACAGAATCATAGGCATGGGGATCATTTGGAGGGTTATCAGCTGGGAGGGGGGAAGGGGGAGAAATGGAGCAATGGTGCAGGGATTAGGAAGCATAATTGGTTGGTACAAAATAGACAGGGGGAAGTTAAGAATAATATAGGAAAGGGTGAAGCCAAAGAACTTATATGCATGACCCATGCACATGATCTAAGGGGGGTGGGATTGCGGAGGGAAGGGGGGTACTGGGCAGATTGGAGCGAAGGAGAAAAAATTGGGACTACTGTAACAATATAATCAATAAAATACACTTTTAATAAATGCTCAGCAGAGCCTGAGCCTGGCAAAAATAAGTATTTGATACCTAGTTCTTGTAACCGCTTTATTAAAAGTTGAATTCAGTAGGATACAAGCTGAAAGCAGCTGTCTCTTCTCTCCCACTGTCCCTCAAACTTGCCCTATCAGTTTACTCACACTCACTGTGCTCCACTTCTACTTCCTTAAAATCTCAGGTAGATTTTATAGTTTCGTGCTTGCTCCCAGGTAAAAAATGGATAGTATCTTTTTAGTCATTAGAGTCCAGCTCAATGTAATAATCCAAACTCTAATCTCATTTCATTTAAAATCTTTTCTTTCCCACTTGAGTTTTGCACCAGGCCTGGAAGTCTGCAATTGAGTGGGGAGGAAGAGTGAGCTGCTTTTCCTGTTCCTAGTACCCCTTCTCCCTCATCAGTGGCTGCTGTTGACCTTTTCAGACCTGCAAGAGGGAGGGAGAAAAAGTAAGACGGGAAGCTCTTATTTAACTCTATGGTTGTGACTAGCATTGGGGCCCTCATGAATGGCAGATGGAACCTTGCTGAGAATCTGCTGCTGCATTTCTGGCTCCAGAGTAATCCTGAGAAGCCCTGGGACTTGTAGCAGTCCTCCTTGCTCACATTGCTCCTTCAGACAGGGTCTATTTTGTGAGACTGTCAGGCTGGTTGCCTTCACAGATGCCCCTGTCAAACCCACACACCTTGCTCCCAACTTAGCTTTTCCTCTCTTCATTCTTGAACGTAATATGCTCATTTCAGTCGAGCCCCGCTATTTTGCTTATTTTACTTTCCCACCTTTCCTTCTCTGCCAATCTGAAAGTAATTCCTAGCCAATCTCAATACATACCTTTTTCCTTGGAGCTCTTCCTGATTTACCTCCTCCTACAATGATTTTCCAGGTCAGAAGGCCTGAGCAGTCTAGTCTATACAAAAAAAAAAACAAAAAACAAAAAAACGAAAAATCAGTTTTACTTAAGAATATCTTGGAGAAAAGATAAACATTATTAATTTTTAAAAAGTATTGGCTTTTGAATATACATGATTTTAATATGCTATGTGATTTAATAGGGATTATACATAAAGCCCTTCTGCTGCATACAGAAATACACAATTGCTTCAAAGAAAAGCAGTACACTTATTTGAGCTGTGAGCTGAACTAACTGCTTTTTTCATGGAATATCATTTTCACTTGAAAGAATGACTGCCAGAGAAACTATGGTCATACAGAGTTGAGTGTTTGGCAAGATATTTTCTCAAAAATGAAAGAAGTAAGGCTGTCATTTTGAGGAAAACAACTGACAGTATTTATTGCCAATGATAAATTTGAGCTTTAAAGTAAAAACTAGAATTTTAGGGAAACTTACATCTGGCACCATAGGCTTGACAACTTGTGCTGGTTTTAAAGATACGTCTCCACATTCTTTGATACAGCTCCCCCCTCCCCTGAGGTGGAGCTTGGCTGCCTTCCCTGTGAGTGTCCGTGGGACTATTTCTAGTGCATAGAACAGGACTGAAGTGATGAGCTGTCACAGTGAAATCAGATTATAAAATGACTGTGGCTTCTGTCTCAGGTGGATTCTCTTTATCTGTCTATCTACCTACCTACCTATCTGATCTCTCATTGCTCCCATTGGGACCAGCTGTCACATTGTGAGGTAGCCCTAGGAGAGGTAAACCAGCTGCTACATCATTAGGAGACTCAAGCAGACTATGGAGAGGCCCACAAGGTAAGGAACTGAGGCTTGCAAGCAACCATGCGAGTGAACCTTCAAGTGGATCTTCTGAAGCCTGCTAAATGGCACAGGAGTGAGTTTCAAAGTAGATTGTTTTTGACTGGAGCCTTAAAATGACTGCAGCCCAGCGAACAGCTTGACTGAAACCTCTTAAAAGACACTGAGCCAGAAACACCCAGCTAAGCCACTCCTGGATTCCTGCCCCACAGAAGTTGTGAGATAAAACTTTGTTCTTTGACATTGCTAAATTTGGAGTAATTTGCTATGCAATAATGGATAACTGATACACCAGCTTCACAAAAGTCAAAGACTTTTCTGATAAGACTGGTGATATTAACAAAAGGTTTTCAGGGGATAAGGGTGGGGCAGGGAGTTTGTTGTATAATGAAATGTGTCAGTGGAAGGTCTGCATAACTTAGACAAGTAATATTATCCACATGATAAATGCATGATGATATAAAATCATGCATCAGTAAAAGAGAGATTCAAAGTGCCAAACAGACCAGTATTCCAGGGTCTCTTGCCTTCTAATCCTGGGGTCCCTTAGTTACATTATTTTTTATGGTATTTTTCAAAATTATTACTGGTGTGAGTTAACTGAAACTTGATACTTGGGGGTGGGAGGTGCAGTACTGAGGATGAAGAAACTTCTGAAAAATAAGGGATACTGGGTTGACCAAAATTAAAAGGGGTTATCTTTTATAATTAAATCTTTATGCTGATACTACTCTTGGACTTGATTCCTAACACCATCATCCATTTCCTTCAAAATGATACATTGCAGAATCCTGTCCCCTGAGCCTTCGTTATCTTCACAAATAAATAAACTACATTCTGTACGGTTTGCGCTTCTCCACAGACAAGGCTCCCAACCCTTTGACCTGAGGGTCTGTGATTTTAGGCAGGAGTGCAGTTCTCCGGGATGGCATTTAGGTGTCAGGCGCGAGAGATCTAAGTGTGTCCAAGTCTGGGATAGGTAGTGAGTTGGAGAAGGCAAGGCGAACCATTGGTACTTGTGCCATATCCAGCAGCAGGGACTTGGAGGGGCTGTGCTCCAGAACACCCACTCAAGAGGTTCAGGAGCCTCCCTGCGCCTGGGGCCTCCTGTCTCAGGCTCCCTGCTCCCTCCCCAACCCCTGCCTTGCTCCTGCGGGTGTGCAACTGTGCGACCTGTAGAGGTCACATGTCACAGCACGTGCAGTGGGGCCTGCGAGGACTGGCAGGAAGGCCTCTGGTGCCAGATGTTGAAAGTGGGAGTTGTTGGGTCTTGGCGTACTGCGTTTGCAGCTCTGGATGGGAAGGGCTGCGACCGGAGGCTGAGGCTGCCCCTAAGGAGGCCTGCGCGGGCCCTCGGGGGGAATGCTAGGCTAGTGGCCAAGGGGCAGTGTGCGGTGGCGGCCTCCACCTGGCACCTGGACCTGGACCTGCGCCCGCCCGGGTGCACCTCAGCCTCATCCAGACTCCGCACTTCCAGGGCAACTGATCAAGGTGAGGACAGCCCTCGGAGCTGGTAGCACATTGCCGCCGCCCCGGGCCAGCCTCCTGTTTATTGGGGTGTGTGTGTATTTTTCATCTTCATTTTTTTTAAGTAGGAAAGGGTGAAAATTAAATCAATAGATTTTGAGCTATGGTGAAATTACACTGTTAGCCTGAAGGTAAACTCTTATGTAGAATAAAGGTACTTAGTTTTTACAATTTTAATAATTTTGCTCTAAAAGTTAAGCAATAACGATTTCAAGCGGTTTGCACTCCGGACTTCTCAGGTGTTTCTCGTTGTCTCATGAGCGTTCTTCCTCAACATGCCAATTTAAAGCAGTGGTCCCGTCTTATCTATACATTGCCATAGTTCATTTCCATTATAGTCTTAATTACTACATTGGGATGACCTTGTATATTTGCTGTTTCTTCTCCCACTGAATGCGAGCTTCATGAGAGTGGCAGTGATCCCGTTTTGTTTACCAGTGTCCCCAGTTTCTTCCTCCACAGTGCCTGGCATATTTGTTTATCAAATAAAATCTTTTCTGAGTTTGGCCACCCAAAGTTGACATCCTTTCTCTTACTTGCATAGGTAACATCCTCCACATGTCTGGTTTATTACTCTTGTATTTTATTGTAATTGCCTCTGAACATGTCTATTTTATATTGTAGGCTCCTTTGTTTAAATCAAGGGCTTTTTCTGTTCATTTTTGTATCCCAAGTGCCTGGCATACAGTAAACACTCAGATTTTTTATTGAAAAGATGAAAACCATCCATAACAGAACTTCTGATCATCTGTACCTCTTTCTAAACTTCTTAGGCCATCTTGAGTAGAGATTCTTCCTATTGTTCTTTTCTTATTTTTGTTGCTGATCTTGAAAGCCTCTCACTCCAACTAAAAGAGGCAGTATGAGTGATGAAAAGAACTCAAAAATTTGAAAATTAAATTTAGATGAGAGTTCTTGCTTTGCCACTTGCTGGTTTAGTGATCCTTTCTAAATTCCTCAGAGCCTGTTTTGTCATTTATATATAGATATAGTAATATTTAGGTATGGTCTACATAATTATTCTGTGTCCTATCTTTAAATAGAATTCAAAGAAAAAAAATCTGCCTTTACTATATCCCTTTAAAAGAAAAAAAAAATAGTTCTTTGCTTTTCAATCCTCTTAACTGCCAAGATAAAACATATTAGACATAATTAGTTTTGAATTTTACTGACTTTTTCATGTCAAAAAGAAAAAAACCCACAAATTGGGCATTGTTATTAATATAAATGTTACATGTAGTCTTCACAATTATTTTTGTATAGAATAACTTAGAAATACCCAAGATGATTAGTTGGTACTGGCTGAAGATAAATGTAGTCTCGTGGCAAGTTTAGATCAATTTGTACATGGTGAGTTATGTCTTATCTGGACTCAGCTTTGAAGAAGTGGCATCAACTTGCTGTCAAAGTGTAGAGTCAAAAAAAAGAGTGGAATGTTTCCTTTAGTGTTTTCTTTTTTAGCACTTTTGAGTGAACATAACTTTTTATAATTATGTAGAAGTACATGGAATAACCAGTTTTCTTTCTCATTATGTTTGAACATTATTGGTTTGATCAGGGCGATCTGCTTAAGTATCTAGGCAATTAACTTATCCATTCTATGACAATAAGTGAAGAGACCAAAATACAAAAATCTGTATTTTCAGGCCTTCTCTGCAAGAGGTTACAGCATAAGTAGGTAAATCTAAGGCTTTTAACTAAAGGCCATAAAAAAATATGGATTATGGATACTTAAATGTCTTTAATATGTATTTAAATGTATTTAATACTGCTTTTCCTGAAATACTTCCATGACAGATTGCCTATTTCCAAGGTGGAGGAGCCTATCAGAAGATATGTAACTTGCTCAAAAGCCTATTTTGGACAGTGTTGACTGCAGTTTTGATGAGCGAGATATAAGAAAGATTTTAATTTAAAAGAGGTTTATTACAAAATGTTTAAGCCTAAATTAACAATCAGAGGAATATTTTATATATAGCTAATTTTTCAGGTGTCATATAGATTACAGTTAAGACATATTCACCTCAAAATCTGAGCACATTACTAATGAAAGAAATGGCTTGTGTAGGTTAGGTTCATAGAAAATAGGAAATAGTTTGAGTCTGTTCCATTGGATGTATGTTCCAGTATAGCAAGGGTTTTTGGATGTTTTGTTCATTACTCAATCTCCAGTTCTGAACAGTGATGACACATAGTAGGTGCTCATTATATAATGAATGAAAAAAGTTCTCTCATCATTAGTACTGGAATAGCCTTTAATGATAATTTTTCACTGAAGGTGTTACCGCAACTTGTTCATCAGGTTATTTCATTTAATTTTTATTAATATTGAGAAGATGAATATATTTATAAATTATAAGGCATAAAGAATTACAGTACACTGACATCTATGAACATGATTAAGTTTTAGAAAAAGTGTGTGTTATTATTACCTTTGAAATCCTCATGTTCCCTTGTCCAATCCCATATCTTCGCTCCTCCTGCAGAGATAGCAACCATTATATGGAATTTTATACTTATCATTCCCTTGCTTTCTTCTCTATAGTTTTACCATATATATATGTACTCCAAACATATTGCTTAGTTTTGAATGTTTTTTAATCTCTCTGTGCTTTATTTTTCTGTATCTTGCTTTTTCTCATTCTGAGATTTATTCCTGATGTTGCATGTAGCAATAATTCCTTTTTAGTGCTGTAGGGTAACCATTATGGATCTATTATTATTATTTATTTATTTATTTATTCTATAGTTGATGGATGTTTGGGTTGCTTACAATTTCTTGATATTACAATTAGGGCAGCAGAGAACATTCTCCTACTTGTCTCCTGGTGTAAATGAGGATATTTGTAAGTTTGAAATTGGTAGTCATAGCTAAGCATACCTTTAATTGTACTTGATAATATTAATACTAATTGTTTCTCAGAGAAAGTATGCCAACATACATTCTTACTACCAGTGTATGAGAACTTCTGAGTTTCACATCCTTGGTAGTATTCAATACTTGACGTAATATGAAAACAATGAGAAATGCAAGGAAAACTTGGTGAAAATAGAATTTGTGAAAGATTTTAACATTTCTTTTTCAGTATAGAGCTAATAGGCAAATATAACTGGGCTAAAAAATAATTGAATAATACAATTGATAAACTCAGTTTATTGTATTTTTATATTCTTTGATGAGGCACGTTTCCATTGTATGACTTAGGACATTTATGAAATTTTGTCATGAAGTTGGACACAAAGGAAACCTTAAAATTGCAAAAGTAGAGATTCTTATAGGTAATATTCTCTGGTTTAAAAGCCAATCAAGGGGAAATAAGTAGAGAGTATCAAATCTTAATTACTTGGAAATTATAAAATGTAAGTAAAATAGCTCTTGGATCAAAGGGAGAATTGAAAAAAAACTTTCAAAAATCTGTGGGATAAAGTGAAAGATATATTTAGAATACACTCATTATTAAAGAAATAAGACTAAACATAGGGTAATTTTGTACTTATTTTAAATTTATCCTGAGTATGAATTTAAGAAAAAAGAAAGAAATGTGTATAAGATTAGAAATAATATACATCAAGAAGATTAGAATAATTATATGCAACTGTGACATAATTGAAACTCTTGTATAAGAGGTTTTCCTAATAAAACATGTTATCAAAACTTCCCAAAAATGAAATTTTAATGTACAAATGGACATATATGATATTTAAAAGTTGGTAAATATAGCTTTTAAAAAATATTGGGCTTATGCCCTGACTGGCATGGCTCAGTGGTTTGGGCATCATCCTGCAAAGCGAATGGTTGCCAGTTCAGTTCCCAGTCAGGGCACAGGCCTGGGTTGTGGACCTGCTCCCTGGTTAGTAATGTGCAAGAGGCACATTGATGTTTCTCTCCCTCTCTTTCTCCCTTCCTTCCTCTGTCTCTAAAAATAAATAAATAAAATCTTAAAATATATGTATCAGGATCAAATAGTTCTACAACTGAGTTCTTGCTAGCATTAAAAAATAAGATGTTTAACTCTATGTAAATTATAACTTTAAAAAAGGAAAGGAAAAGGAATTCCAAATAATTCTGATACTGTTCCAGATGCTTCTGAAAAATGGAAGCCTTCTCAATTCATATGCATACAAATGTAATACTAACCTGTTAAGTGTACAAAAGAAAGCCATGAACCAATGTCATTTATGAATTTAGTTGAAAAAAGTGTAAGTGAAATCTTAGCAAATAAAGTCTAGCCAAATATAAAATCAATAATACAGTAAAATCCTTTTTCAGGAATGCTAAGAAAGATGTTTCCAGTATGAGGAAAGCTAATACATGATTTATTATATCAACAAATTGAGGAAAAAAAGTTATTCTATCCATAGACTATGAAATGGAACTTGATAAAATTAAACAACCATTTCCAATAACAAACAAACAAAATCAGAATAGTAATAGAAGGAACCAAAATATGTTAAGGGTTGTTTAGAATAACATTTGCTGTTAGTTTTTCGTAAGCAGTAAAATATTGAACCATTTTAATTGAAAACAGGAACAACATAGGCGTTCCTGCTGTAATCATTATTACAGCTTTGATTGGGAAGTCCAAGTGAATGCAGTTAAATGCAATAATAAAATAATTGGTATGGAAATAGAAAAAGAAGCAATAAAATGGTCATTTTCTCCCGATGATGCTGAAATCTAAGAGATTAATGTAAAAAATTAAGATTAGATGGATGGGTTTGGGGGGGTGAGCACACTGCTAGAAATAATATGATGAAAAAGAAGAGTGGCAGAGACTTCCCTTAACAAAAAATAAAGCATACTATAAAGCCACTGTAGTCAAATCAGTATTGTAATGACATAGAAATAGATTAGTGGACCAGAATAGAAAGTTCAGAAATAGTTTGTAATATATATCTCTGTGTATGTGTATATAATAAAAGTGGCATTTCATATCAATGAGAAAACAATAACTTATTTAATCAGTGGTACTAAAACTATTGTATATTCAGCTAGGGAGAAATAATAGCCTATTAAAAATGAAGCATAGATAAACTGAAAAATTTAAGTAATAAATTTTTCTTTCTTGTTAAATTTATTGGTTAATAAGGCCATATAGGTTTCAAGTGTACATTTTTGTGATACGTGATCTGTATATTGTTTGAGAAGGACAGGAGTTAGTTCTTCCCTAAATGTTTTGTAAAATTCACACGTGAAGCCATCGGTCCAGGGCTTTTGTGTACCGGGAGTTTTTTGATTACTGCTTCAATTTCATTAGTTCTTATTGGTCTGTTCAGGCTTTCTGCTTCTTCTTGATTCAGTTTTGGAAGATTATATGTTTTCAAAAATTTGTTCGTTTCATCTAGGTTGTCAAACTTCTTGTGATACAGTTGTTCATAATAATTTCTTACAATCCTTTGTATTTCTGTGGTATTGGTTGTGATTTCTCCTGTTTCATTTCTGATTTTATTTATTTGGGTCCTCTCTCTTTTATTATTGATGAGCCTTGTTAAAGGCTTGTCAGTTTTGTTTATCTTTTCAACGGACCAGCTCTTGGTTTTATTGATCTTTTGGATGTTTCTTTAGTCTCTATGTCATTCAATTCTGCTCTGATCTTGATGATTTCCTTCCTTCTACTCGCTCTGGGCTTTGTTGTTGTTCTAGTTCTTATAGCTGTAGGGTTAGATTTTTTATTAGAGCTTCTTCTATCCTTTTCAGGTAAGCCTGTATTGCTATGAACTTTCCTCTCAGGACTGCTTTCGCTATATTGCATAGGTTTTGGGTTGTTGTGTGTTCATTATCATTTGTTTCCAGAAACTTTTTTATTTCTTCCTTGCTGTCATTGTTAACCCATTCATTATTTCATATCCTGTTGTTCATTCTCCACGAGTTTGAATGTTTTTGAGTTCTTTTCCTTGAGATTGATTTCTAGTTTCAAGCCATTGTAATCTGAGAAGACGCTTGATATAATTACAATTTTCTTGAATTTGTTGAGGCTTGTTTTCTGTCCTGCCTTGGGGTCTATCTTTGAGAATGTTCCATGTGCACTTGAAAAGAATGTATATTTTGCTTCTCTGGGGTGAAAAGTTCTATATATATCAATTAAGTTCATTTGATCTAGAGTGTTTTTCAATGCCTCAATATCCTTGGTGTTTCTTTGCTTTGAAGATCTGTCCATTGTTCACAATGGGGTGTTAAAGTCCCCTACTATGAGTGTGTTGCCATTGATATATTTCTTGTAATCTTCCAAGAGTTTCCTTATGTATTTGGTTGCTCTTATGTTGGGTGCATTTATGTTACCAGGGTTATATCTTCTTGATGGATTGTTCCCTTAAGTATTATGAAATGTCCTCCTTTGTCTCTTTTTATGACCTTTGCTGTGAAATCTGTTTTGTCTGATATCAGTATTGCTATCTCAGCTTTTTTTTCATGTCCATTTGCTTAAAATATTTTTTCCAATCCCTTCACTTTCAGTCTGTGCAGATCTTTCATTCTAAGGTGGGTCTCTTGTAGACAGCATATATGTGGGTCATGCTTTCTAATCCATTCAACTACCCTATGTCTTTTAATTGGTGCATTTAATCCACTTACATTTAAGGTTATTATTGATAGGTACTTATTCATTGTCATTTTCTCCCTTTGTACTTGTGTTCCTCTGTCTCTCTCTGTTTCTTCATCTTCTTAAAGCAGACCCTTTAGCATCTCTTGCAATGCTGGTTTGGTGGAGATGTATTCTTTTAGCCTTCTTTTGTCTGGGAAACTCCTTATTTCATCTTCCATTTTGAATGAGAGCCTTGCTGAGTAGAGTAGTCTTAGTTGTATGCCTTTGTTTTTCATTGCTTGGAATATTTTTTGCCATTCCCTTCTGGCTTGTAGTGTTTCTGTTGAGAAATCTGATGATAGCCTTATCAGATCTCCCTTGTATGTTATTAGCTGTTTCTCTCTTCCTGCTTTTAGGATTCTCTCTTTGTCTTTCAATGTTGCCATTTTAATTATGATGTGTCTAGAAGTGGGCCAGTTGGGGTTCATCTTCATTGGGATCCTTTGTGCTTCCTGGACTTGCATGACTCTTTCTTTCATCCAGTTAGGGAAGTTTTCTATCATTAGTTTTTCAAAGAGGTTTTCTATCCTTTGCTCTTCTTCTCCTTCTGGAATTCCTATGATATGGATATTATTACGTTTCATGTTGTCCTGCAGCTGTCTTAAAACATCTTCATTCTTGTTCAGTATTTTTTCATTTTGTTGCACTCTCTGGGAATTTTTTTCTATGTTGTCCTCCAGCTCACTGATCTGATCTTCTGCTTCCTCTAGCCTGCTTTTAATTCCTTCTACTGTGTTCTTCAATTCAGAAATCGTATTCTTCATTTCCTCCTGGCTCTTATCGATGGCTTTTGTGTTCTTTTTCATGCTGGTGTAATTCTCAGTAAGTTCCTTGTAGTTCCCCTTGAGTTCCTTGTAGTTTCCCTGGAATTCTTTGTAGTTTTCTTTGAGCTCGCTGAGCTCATTGAGCTTCCCTATAATCCATGTTTTGAATTTCATGTCTGATAGTTTGCTTTCCTCTATTTCACTTAGCACTCTTTCTGGGGATTCCTCCTTTCCTTTCGTTGGGGGATTGTTTCTCTGTCTCACATTTTTGTGATTCTTCTTGTTTGTTGCTGCTTCTTATATTGATCTGCACTTCCTGGATCTGCCGTTGGTGGCACCAGATCGTGTACCAGTCTGGGCCTCCCCTAATGTTTGATAAACATTATGTGTGCATATTTGTGTATGTATGTAATGTCTTCTGTATTCTGCATTTGTAGATCAGCTGGTTGACTCTGTCATTAATTTGTTAATGATAAATATTTTGTTCTGCCTGAAACATAAGTAACAAATTTGATGATATTTGTTCAGGAAACATTTATTGTAATATTGTGAAATGTAAAAGAATGTAAAAGCATAGGCTAAGTATTGGGAATACAGCCTTGAGCCAAGCAGAGTCCCTGAACTCATAGAGTTTATATTGTGATGGTTAAAATACAGTATTCCCTCACTTGTTGCAGGTATTACGTTCTAGCCACCCCCCCCACGAAGTCGAAACCTTACATTTATTCTACACTCTTACACCTATGTAACTTTAACAGCATATGTGTACAGTACCACAAAATCCCGCGATATAGCGAAAAACATGCAATAAATAATTAAATATAATATTTTTAAAAATCCCGGGATACAGTGAGGCCATGATAAGTGAACTGTGATATAGAGAGGGACTACTGTAGTCAACAAACAGGTCTGACCTTCTTAACTTCCTGCCATTTAACCAAACATTGGCAATTCCAAAACTTGGGTAGCAATTCTGATGTTGCTAATTTTGTCCCCTGTGTAGCGTGTCAGTTTACTGTAACTATTTGAAGATTTCCAGGTCTACTATAAACAGTACACAACTAAAATTATAGAATATAGTTATTAAAGAATTTTTAAGAAGAAACAAAATGTTATAAATGTGACTGTTTTGAAACATCTTTGGGAAAGCTGTATTTACAAGATATGTAGCAGGTATTTATTTTTGGTTTAAAAAGGTGATTATTTACCTTACAGAAGAATTTTATCTAGGATTACTTTTAAAGAATTTTTTCTAGTACATTGCAAATTATTCAATTTACAAACATCCTACTTCCATAAAAACTGCTTCAAATTCTCATTAGAATTTATTTTATAAGTATGCAGCACTCTATTCTGAGTTTTAAAGAATAACAATAAATAATTAAAGATTGACATTTCATTTAACTTCATGTGAAATAACTTAAGATGCATCAGGATATAAATATAAATAATTAAAAACCAAAATATTATCATAAGTGGTCATAAATGTAAGTGTGGCAGGGTATAGGGTGGGACTTCTATTTTATAACCACCACCATGCCCAGTATTTTTTCATCAGGGTCATTAAAGAAAAGACAAAAAGGACCTTGTTAGCATAATAGAATCCAGTTATGCTTAAATTTTGGGAAGTATTAGGATGAGAAACATTTTTCTTGTAGATTTGTTAATTTTATAGGATGCCTAGTAGGGTGAGAACTGATGAAAAGAAAACTGGGTGAAACCAGTTGGAATCTAGGACACTAGGTGGTGAGCAGAAGGATCAAAAGGGTTAGGGGGTAGATGGGAGTAGAGAACAGGGAAGAAGCTAAGAGAGCCAAGGTATAATACTTCTTACCAGGTGTTCCTCTGAGGTAGACCCTGATAGCCAGGTATCTTGATAGAACAAATAACAGGTTTCTTTTTCTTACAAACTCCCAGTTTGTATGTTCACCATTGCTTAATTAGATTTTATTTTTGGCAGTCATTGTGCTTTTCAAATGTTAAAGTTATGATTATCTTAAGCATTAGGGTCATGATGGAGGAAAGCAGGTTAAAATTAGGACAGGTAGTTTTGCTATGGTGCGAAGTGTTCTTAAGATGAAGGACAATGTGAAAAGCCAGAAATCTGTCAGGCTCCACATGGTAGAGGAGTCTTCTGATGAACATTTCTCTTTTCCATACAGTTCCCACCAATAAACCTCCAGCAGCCACCTGATGCTTGCTGAAGAAAACCATCTAGCTGCAATTAAATATAAAGGCTTCAAGTTGCAGTGGGATTTGAGTTAACCAACTCAACTCATCCACACTAAATCATAATTGATAGGTAGTTCTTCCCAGGTTTGATAAGGGGGAAATAATGGTTGTCTGAAGTGGGAGAGTACCAGGAGGGGAGAAGCTAAAGAGATTTGAAAGGAGACAACCAAAGACTTCACAATTTTGCCTGAGATGGACCTGTGACCCTCATTTGGGCAAGGAAAAACAATCTGTCCAGAAGTCTTTCTGAATTACTGGTGTTTCTTTTCCACTTGGCACCATATGTGAACCATTTCTTTTAAAGCATATGCCAACTCATTTCAGAGGGAGCTTTGTTCTCAGATGATCCATTAATTGAGGTATCACTGCAGAAATTGGAACAAAATTCAATTTATATTGTAGAACTCCTTAGTGTAGTTCATTTTTCAATGCCCTGTCTCCTCCCCTTGCGCCTCCAAACACACTCTCTTCTCGTTGCCAGAGTAATTTCAGAAGATTCTATAACAAGTTCTCAGAGGCGCATTGTGCCATAACAAAGAATTCCAGCAGTGAGCTGTAGGTTCTGTCCTTCCCTTCTTTTCCGAGTGGAAGGCTGCCTTCATCACTCACTGATGGTAGAGGACAAGTTTCCCAAGCACTAGGAGCCCCAGCAAGAACTCATCATGCCAATCAAACCTGTTGGGTGGATATGTGGGCACGTGTTGAAGAACTTCTCTGGAAGAAGTATACATAACGTTGTTGTAAAGGGGATATGGGTGTGGGAAACTGGGAATAAAGTCCCCTAGGATTTGCTTGCTTTTCCAGTCTCCTAGGCAATGGATCCAGTGTTCCATGCTCTTTTGAATTATGGTTAGGGGATGTTTTTAAAGCTTTTTTTCTCTAACTTATTTTTATCTTAGTCGAGGGGATCCAGAAAACAATCATGGACCTTATTGATGAATTTAAAGATGACTTCCCTACCATCCTGAGATTATCACAGTCTAATCAGGTAATGTGATTTCATAACTGAAAAGCATTATAAAAAGTAGACTGTATTTTTAGTATCATACAAATTACTTAATGCTTGATTTTAAGATCAGTGTTTGAAGATTAGGAAAGTAATTTTACTTCAAAAAACAAATTTCAACTCTTATTTATTGGGAGAGATTGGAGACAAAGAATTTATGTAGGTAAATTAAGTTTAAAGATAGTCATTGTATTGTTAGATTGAAAATCTAAAACTCTTTCATAGCCACAGTTGCAATGTAGTTTACTTAAGATTTGCTTAATGTAAAATCAGAAAAATACCTAGATATATTTTCATTAAAATCTCTGGCAGTTAAATAAGTGAAAAAACTAACACATTAATTATAACAATGGAATGATAAGTATTGTTTCAGTGTGTGTTTTATGTGGAAAGAAGATAGTGATATAAATTTAAGAAACTATATATGTATATGTTTTAAACATCTGTTCCAAAAATGATTTGAAATATAAAATATTGGGATTAGAGGAAGGGTTAGGGAGAAATTTTGAAGATACATATGGTCAGGAAAAAAATAACATCATGTTTAGGGGACACATATGACCTACTTTACTCAAAAGTACACAGCTCTTAATGAAAAAGTGTTGTTTCATTCATTTTGACCACAATTGGGATGGAATATGTTGTGAAGTTGCATGGTACAATAACAAACTGCTTATCCAGAAATCAGACTTCTGGCAGTGTCAAATGTGAGAAACATAGTCAAAACCTGAAAGTAAACAAAAAAAGCACTGAGTAACATAGTAATCACAAAGTCTATATATTTCATTCCAGAGAAAGAGGTATTAGAGCTACCTTTAACCATTCATCCAGACACCCAGGCATCGAACGTTAACTTTACTATTGCATGGGACTGGGGAGAGGGAATATAGAGGTAAACATGACAGGATTCTTTCAGTCATTGAGCTTAATTTAATGGAGAACAAGTTATAAACAAATAATTGCCTTAGAATATGGTAAGAGGTATATCCAGTTTAGAGGAGTGAATGACTCTACCTTAAATGGTCAGAGAGAGCTTCATGGAGGAAGGATGCTTAAATTGAGTTTCAGAGGTATTATGAATAGGAGTTTTCAAGGTGAAGAAAGGGATGAAGTTTAGGATGAGGAGGAGAGAAGAATATTCCAAAGGCAGCAGAGTCAGACCAAAAAGTATGAAACAGCCTGTTTCCAGGTCTTGCGTCTAGACTTTGGGGAGGAGTGATATTGCAGTATAGTCATCTGGATGCCTAATAGTAAGATGGCATTCAGATGGTAGTAATCTAAGTAGGGTAGAGTAAACCTTAAAATATCCAGAGGGCAAGTTGGATTTTGTAATACCATATCTTAGACTTTGCATTCCTCTAATCTTGGTATAATGTCTTCTGAAACAGTGGAGAGATTTTGGGCTGTGCTCTGAAGTATTAAGGAAAGAGATGGTCAGGCAAACATGCTTGGTCTGGGATGTAACGTTGGCTGGCACACTAGTGGAAGTAATTATTGAGAGAGCTTTGGTGAATCCTAGGAAGCCAGAGACAGACCTGGAAAGCCCCACTGCCCCTTCCAGTTGTGATTTTCCCATCATTGCCAATATGAGAGAAACAGGGATTTGATTTAATCAAAAAAGTTGCAGGTTACTTTACAACTCCCTTCATCTCTCCTGACTCTCTGCATAGCCTCATTATCACTAGAGCCATGGATGCTTTCTAGTGAAATAGATTGAAATTCTGACCCTCAAAGAACTTTTCCTACTTCCAAAGCATCAAAGTCATTTACCTATAAGAACCTTACCCTACTCAGAGAAGAGTATAAATATAAACGTTTTTCATTTATCATTTTAAAAACACTTAACATTATTCTTCTTCCATCATTTACTGTGAAGAATGTGTTGCTGAGATTGGCAGGGAACCTAAATAATTAAGAGGATATGGTAACACATTGAAGTTATTTGCTCTTCAAAAATAAATCATCCAGAAAACAATGCTGATACTCCATTGTTAACTAGATTATTTTTAAAAGGTCAGATTGTAAATGCTGCAAGTTTTATTATTTCCACGATTCTCCATAGTTCCCAAACATACCAAAAGGGATGATTTTAAGAATACTTAGAGGGCTTTATTAATTGGATTATATTTCAGAACTCTAAGTTTTATGATTAGTGTTTAAATATTTTTGAAATCATTATTTTAGGCATTTATTTAGGAACAGGCCATCTTGCAAAAAAAAACAAAACACTGATGGGAATGATGGTGAAATTTTTATAGAGGAATCTACAAGACTGATGGCTATTACATAGTTCTTCATGACTAAAGATTTTGAAGGAAATATTTTTCCTGGGGCTGGGTAAAGTTAATTTTAGAATCTTGGCTTGAGGTTGTAGGTTCTGAGTCCTGTATGCTCCATTCCCTCCCTTCCAACCAGCGCAGAACTTAATACCCTCAGCATCCACTTCCTTTAGTAAAAAGTGAGTTTTTAAGATTTGCACTTGCAAGTTGCAGATGATTTCCATATGAAGCTATAAGGACTTAAAATAGTAAACGTTTAAATTTGAATGCATGAAAAATGCATACTATAATTGGAGAATTAAATTTTTTTAAATTCAGATGATCTTGAATGAGAGCAATCTTTTGTTGTAAATAGGGTCTATTTGTGGCTTATAATTATGAAAGATAATTATGTGTTTTATTCTGTAATTATTTTGAACTTAACTGTATACTAAAAAACTGGGAATTATAGACAGAACATACTAGAATCCATGCAAAATTTTGGATTTTTCTATCTGTTGATATACTTTTTCTGAATTCTCGATGCTTAAAAAAAAAGTAGGACAAGAACTACTGGGGAAGCACCAATAATGTCTGGAAATTATTTATATTGGTATTAAGGTTTCTAAATATAATGAGAGTAGGACTGCAACTAGAATGTTCTAGAATTCAATTTATTTATGTCTTCAGGAAGTTGTTTCTTGTGGGGCATTATCATTGTGAAAGTTACAAAGTTCACTGTGTACTGAAAACTTTCTTGGTGGTTTCTAATTTAATATTTTGTATATTTCTCTGATATTTCTCAATATTAACCTGTTATATTTTTTCTGATATTCTTCATGCATTCATTTTAACTTACATTTATAGAGCACCTACTGTGTGCCAGACATTATTCTAGGCACTGGGAAAAGATGAGTGAGCCAAATGGATATAAAACACTTGTCATAGAACTTAAATCCTAGTCAAGCAGAAAAACAATAAACAAGGAAAAAAACATGTTAATGGTAGGTCTTGAGGAGAAGCAAAAATACAGCGGAGAAGGGATATAAAGTAGGGGTAGGAATAGGGAGAACAATTGATGGTTAAGACCTTTGAGGGTCTTAGTAAGAAGGTGATTCTTGAATTAAGACTTGAAGCAAGTGAGGAAAAGAACCTTGGTATTTTTGAGAGATGAAATGGCACAGCTGGGACAAAGTCCCTGAGGTGGGAATATATCTAACACGTTTCAACAAGTAATGAGGAGGGAAGTGGAAATAAAAGATGAGGAGGCCAGAGAGGTAAAGAAAAGACAACCATTGTAGGGCCCTGAAAACCATATTGTCTGGACTTTGGCGTTTACACTGAGTGCACCAGGAAGCCACTGAAGCAGTTGAGCAGAAAAGCAAGATATGATCTAACATGTTTTCATTGTCGCTCTCTGGCTGATGTGTTGAGGAAAAGAATGATAACAGGCAAGGGCAAAAGCAGGGACTCTGCTGAGGAGGCTAATTTGCTAGTCTGGAGAAGAGATGCTGGTGATATAGAAATAAAATAGTCTGGGTATTGGAACTGGAACAGTGAGAAGTGGTCCAATTCTGGGACTATTCAGAGAAAAAAAATGAATAGGATTTGCTGACAGGCTGGCTTTATAGATGTAGGGTAGTGAGCTGATGTAATAGAAATTAGAGTTCAGCATTAAAACTGCTGATGATAGAGAAATGGGCATGGCTCTAGAAATAAATAAAAAGGGAAAGGATATATGCCGAAAGAATGTAGCTCAGATAGAGAAATCTGGAGCGGATTCTTGAACCAATCTGATTAACTAATACTAAGTTTCTTTTGGTAAATGGTCTTTAAGTACCTTTGTGTGTCTCTGAGGTACTGATGGTGGTTGGGGGTTGGAATTTCTTTTCTGACATTTAGTGATAAGGTCAGATGAAGATAATGATGACAAAAAGAATCATCTAAACTTGCATATGTTGCAAACAATTCGAGGATGATTAATTAGGCCAAGAGTAAAAAAATAAATAAATGAACAGAGGGAAAAGAAATGAGGACTTCTTAATTTGGAGTCAACATTTAAATTTACACACATAGTTTGGCAAGAAAATATATAGCATAGATAATAGACAAAAAGAAAAAATGAATAGCTCAATAAAAGGGGAAAATGTTTTATTAAAATTTTTTTCTATTGGAGCTAATTTTTAAAGTAACTAATTGGACTCATCAACTTAAACCAGTGACATTTTTTTTTTAAAAGAATACTGTCTCATTCTGCATCTAAAAGAATATAAATAGCCGGTCCTCTGCTGTCACTTTCATATTCCCAGAGACAGGAAGAACCACCAAACAACCCCAATCCTCTGATTTGGTTTCTGATACTGTTCTTAAAAGCAGTAACAGTCTTCTTGGGAACAAGTTGATTCCATGTTTTGTGGCAGAGAAAGTGAAGCTGGTTAGAAACATTTTGTTATCAGAAGTAATTCTTTCAGAGGCATCCAAGAAAGTATCAAAAAAAAAGAAAGCTTTAAAAACTGAAAGGAAGCACAGTCATTAAATAGGAACCATCTGAACATTAAAGAAAACAAAGATGTTAATTAGGAACAGGTAAGTCTGTTGGATAAAGCCGTGAATTCATGATGAACTAAAATGAGAAAGATAATAAAAGTGCACTAAAGCATTAATAATACACGCTTGAATTTAAAAAAATATTTGTATATAATAAATGCTATATTTTGCCCAACAAAAATTACGTGAACCTTATAAGAGAGATTTGATTAACTGATTATCAATTACAAATAAATCTTATTTTTCTGCAGAGATTAAAATTTAGAAAGACAATTTTGTAAAAGAGAGGAAAGTTGAGTGGATCAATCTAGTATAGTGTTTAGGGGAATTAATCAAGATTAGTTAATAGAAATACAGGTTGGCCATTGAACACAGGCCAACATGTAAAGATCACCAAGATTTTGTAAATCAACTTATAAAATAAGGAGAGGAAAACTGTAGAACATTAATGTCTTGCAACTGCAAACATGAAGGGTCCCTAAGACACTGAATGACCACACAGAGGAGGTTTCAGTAAAGGTGGAACTGCACATACCCCACTCCATTTGCCTTGCACTGTGGCCCTCACCTTATGGTTATAAATTGTAATTTGAGGAAGCACAGTAAATTGTAATCAGAAGCAAAACAAAACTTATACTAGCTGCTCCACCTTGAGGAGGAGTTGGGAGAAAGAATCAGTGCAGTGTGGGGGAGGGGAAATATTTTCCTTTAGCCCTCTTGAGTTCTTATGGCTGGACTAATGATAAAATTGGCACAATTGGCACAATTGCTATGCATACAGATCATAAGTGATACTCAGAGAAATGATTGATGCAGGTAGCTTTTTACACCTTTTAGACAAACAATAAATTTGTGAAGAATTAACAGGATGAAGGAACTTAGGTTTGGGTGCTCATTAGGAATCTAAGCAAAGTTTGGGCGTGGGGAGTGAATTAGTAAAAAGAAAAAACAACAAGATTTGTTTATGCGCATTTCTCAGCCCTGAATTCCCTAACTGTGGTGATAAGGATGTCTCTTATAGACTCCAGATGAAGGCATAGACCTTTCACATAGGAGAATTATCTCCTGCTTTTAGGGTAGCAGAGAGAGAGAGAGGTCTGAGTTCTTCTTGCATTAGCAGTTTCTTAAGTAACTTCAATTCAAAATAAACAACATGCCATTGTGGGATATTTTGGGGTGGCCTGTTCTGGGCCCTGACAGGAGCAAAGCATAAGGTCACAAGAGAAACTGATCTAGATACTGCAGACAATGTGGTTTCTCTCCCCCGGTTTGGGTATGCTTGCAGCCAGGGTAGATAATAATATCAAGTGATTGCACCTCATATTATTTTGCTACCATATAACTGCTTGTAAAGATTGCTCTGTTCTAAAATAGCTTGGCAAATGGACATGAAAAAATAAAGCTGGGTAAGCCAAAGTCATACCAGACAAAATAGACTTCAAAACAAAGGCCATAACAAGAGACAAAGAAGGTCACTATATAATACTTAAGGGAGTTGTCCAGCAAAAGTATATAACCCTTGTAAACATACGAGGCCATTTCAAAAAAAGTTCAGTTACTGTTAATATAATGAGAATGGTTTGCGCAACATCAATGTAACCTGGCAGCCAAGGAGAGTGGACTGAAATGCACAAGCATGAACAATGATGACTTCACTGTAGTATTCAGTGGGGGCAGTAGATGCCAATGAGTGAGCATGTGTACTATGGGGCCATTACATTCAAAATGACTGAGTGAGTAGAGCAACAAATCTGCATCAAATGTTGTGTTAGGTTTGAACATACCTCCTTGGAAACTATTTGGATGATTCAGAAGACCGTAGCTATGGGCAACTAGTGATTGGTGGCTTCATCATGACAACACGCCTGCTCATGCATCATGTCTCATGCAGAGTTCTTTTTTGTGAAACATTAAGCCACCCAGGTGACTCAGTCCCCCTACCACCCAGATTTGGTGCCCTGTGACTTCTGACTTTTCCCAAAACTAAAATCACCTTTGAAAGGGAAAAGATTTCAGATCATCGATAAGATTCAGAAAAATATGAAAAGACAGCTGATGGCTATTAGGAGAGCTGTGTGAGGTCCCAAGGTTCCTACTTTAAAGGAGACTGAGGTATCTTTGTCCTATGTACAATTTTTCTTGTATCTTTCATCTTATTCAATAAATGTCTCTATTTTTCACATTACATGGCTGGATATCTTCTGGACAGACTTCATATATGCACCCAACATAGGAAGACCTAAATATATAATGAAAATCTTGCAAGACTTTAAGAAGGAGATTGACGGCAACACAGTCATTGTAGGGGATTTTAACATCCCATTGTCAATAATGAATAGGTCATCCAAACAAAAAATTAACAAGGATATTGAACAATACCCTAGATCAAATGGATTTAATTGATATTTATAGAGCATATCATTCCAAAGAAGCAAAATATACATTCTTTTCAAAAGCACATGGACCACTTTCAAAGATAGATCACATGGCAGGACACAAAACCAGCCTCAACAACTTCAAGAAAATTGAAATCATATCAAACAACTTCTCAAATCACAATGAGTTGAAACTAGAAACCAAGCACAAGGAAAAACCCTCAAAAACATTCAAATACATGGAGACTGAATAGCATGTTATTAAATAATGAATGGGTTAACAATGAAATCAAGGAAGAAATTTTTAAAAGTACCTGGAAACAAATGAAAATGAATACACAACAACCGAAAACCTATGGGACAAGTGAAGTCGGTCCTGAAAAGGAAGCTTATAGCAATGCAGGCCTACCTAAAGAAGATAGCAAACAACCTAACCCTACATCTAAAAGAACTAGAGGAACGACAACAAACAAAGTCCAGAGTTGATAGAAGGAAGGAAGTAATCAAGATCAGAGCAGAATTAAATGACATAGAGACTTAAAAACAGTTCAAAGGATCAATGAATCCAGGAGCTGGTTCTTTAAAAAGAGAAACAAAATTGACAAACTTTAACTGGATCCATCAAGAAAAAAAGAGAGGGAACCCAAATAAATAAAATCAGTAATGAAAAAGAAGTAGCAACCAATACCACAGAAATACAAAGGATTGTAAGAAATTACTATGAAGATAGTAAGAAATTGGACAACTTGGGCAAAATTGATAAATTTCTAGAAACATAAGTCTTCCAAAACTGAATCAAGAAGCAGAAAGCCTGAATAGACTGATTAACAACTATCAAAATCGAAACAGTGATCAAAAAACTCCCAGTACACAAAAGCCCAGGACCAGACGCCTTCACAGGAGAATTTTACCAAACGTTCAAAGAACTAACTGCTATCCTTCTCAAACTATTCCAAAAACTTCAAGAAGAGGGAAGACTCCCAAAGTCTTTTTATGAGGCCAGTATTATCCTATTCCAAAACCAGCTGTAAAGACACAACGAAGAAAAAAAGTTGCAGGCCAATATCTCTGATGAACATAGATGCTAAAATCCTCAACAAAATATTGGCAATCTGGACCCAGCAATACATTTAAAAGATCATACATCATGAACAAGTGGGATTTATCTCAGGGATGCAAGGATGGTACAATATTTGCAAATCAATAAACAATACACCACAAAAAAAAAATGAAGGACAAAAACCACATGATCACATCAATAGATGCTGAAAAACCATTTGATAAAATCCAGCACCAATTTATGATAAAAAGTACTCAGCAAAGTGGGCTACTATCAACATCATACTCAATGGGCAAAAACTAAAAGCTTTTCTCTTAAGATCAGGAACAAGATAGGGTGTCTGCTTTTACCACTCTTATTCAACATAGTACTGGAAGTTCTAGCCACAGCCATCAGACAAGAAGAAATAAAAGGCATCCAAATTGGAAAGGAGGAAGTAAAACTGTCATTATTTGCAGATGATCTGATAGTGTATAGGCTGCACCAAAAAACTACTCAACCTAATAAGTGAATTTGGCAAATTCAGAAATAGATAGCATTTGCCAGTATTCAGAAATCATGGCATTTTTGTACATCAGCAATGAACTATCAGAAAGAGAAACTAGGGGAAAAATCCCATTTACTATAACAACAAGAAAAATAAAGTACCTAGGAATAAACTTAACCAAGGAGGTAAAAGACCAGTACTCAGAGAACTATAGAACACTGAAGAAAGAAGTTAAGGAAGATACAAATAAATGGAAGCATATACTGCGTTCGGGGAGTAGAAGAATTAACATCATTAAAATGTCCATACTACCCAAAGCAATCTATAGATTTAATGCAATTCCTATTAAAATACCAATGGCATATTTCACTGATGTAGAACAAATAGTCCAAAAGTTTATATGGAACCAAAAAGACCCTGAATAGCCACAGCAGTCTTGAGAAAGAAGAACAAAGTAGGAGGAATCACAAGGCCACTATAATCAAAACAGTGTGGTACTGGCATAAGAACAGACACATAGAACAATGGAACAGAATAGAGAGCACAGAAATAAACCAGTGTCTCTATGATTAATTAATATTTGACAAAAGGGGCATCAGCATACAATGGAATAAAAATAGCCTCTTCAATAAATGATATTGGAAGAACTGGACTGGACATGCAAAAAGAAAAAGAAACTGGACCACCACCTCACACCATACAGCAGAATAAACTCCAAATGGATAAAAGACTTAAATGTAAGTCATGATACCATAGAAGTCCTAGCAGAAAACATACACAGTAAAATTTCAGATATCCCACATAGTAATAATTTTGCCAATATATCTCCTAGGGCAAGGGAAATACAGGAAAAAAATAAATAAGTGGAACTACTTCAAATTAAAAAGCTTCTGCACAGCTGAAGAAACCATCATCAAAATGAAAAGGGAACCAGCTGTATGGGAGAACATCTTTTTCAATGAGACATTGGACAAGGGTTTAATCTCCAAAATATATAAAGAACTCATATGGCTCAACACCAGGAAGACAAACAACCCAATTAAAAAATGGGCAAGAGACCTGAACAGACACTTCTCTGAGGAAGACATACAGATGGCCCATAAACATATAAAAGATGCTCAACAACACTAGCCATCAGAGAAATGTAAACTAAAACCACAATGAGATACCACCTCACACTGATCAGAATGGCCATCATCAACAAATCAACAAACACAAGTGCTGGTGAGGATGTGGAGAAAGGGGAACCCTAATGCACTGTTGGTGGGAATGCAGACTGGTGCAGCCACTGTGGAAAACAGTATGGAATTTCCTAAAAAAATAAAAAATGGAACTGCCTTTTGACTCAGCAATTCCACTGCTGGGAATATACCTTTTGAATCCTGAAACACCAATTCAGAAGAACCTATGCACCCCTATGTTCATAGCAGCACTATTTACAAAAGCCAAGTGCTGGGAACAGCCTAAGTACCGTACCCATCAGTAAATGACTGGAATAAGAAACTATGGTACATTTCGTCGGCAGCCGTCCGTCTCGAGAGACGATGGTGTAGCTTCTTAAGAGTCTATCTGCACCGCCGAGAATGGCTGTGCAGTCCAACTCGGGAGTGACACGGTATATGTCTCCTCCCGTGTTGAATCGACATCTTGTGATGACGCTGGAGTGTCCTCTCCAGTGAAGCTAACATTTACACAATAGAATACTACACAGCAGAGAAAAGAAGGAACTTCTAACATCCACGACAGCATGGATGAAACTGGAGAATATTATGCTAAGTGAAATAAGACAGTAGGTGAAAAACAAATATCACATTATTTCACTTAAAAGAGGAATCTAATGAATAAAATAAACTAACAAGCAAAATAGAATCAGAGGCATGGAAACAGAGAACAGACTGACAGTGACCAGAGGGAAGGGGTGAGGGGGATAAGGTGGGAAGAAGGGGAAAGGCCTACTCAAAGAACATGTATGAATGACCCATGGACATGGACAATGGTGTGGGGATTGACTGTGGGCTGGGCAGAGGAGAACAAAGGGAGAAAAATTGGGACAACTGTAATAAAATAACAATAAATAAATAAATGAAATGGCTTGGAAATGTAGCAGTTATAGCAGCCCGCAATTTAGATTGCATTCTGATAGCACTGACTAGCAGGGTTAAGAGCACAGTGAGCTAATGCAGCTTTTTCAATAAAGTTAACGGGTTAAACCACACAATAGGACACCAGATGCTGCAGAATTACATCCTCATTGACAGGCTGGAACAGCTTTTGTTATCTCCAATGGCAAATGCTGACTAATAAGAGAAGACTGAACTTTGAGGGCAAAAGCAACAATAATAGAATTACTACTTCAGGATAAAAGTTGAGGCATTTTAAATATACAGAATATAATCTCTTAGACAAATGTATAATGTTTGTTGTAAAATAAAAAATGCATTTAAAAGATATTTTATAGTTATATATTTTGACTCAAAAAGAGATTCAAAGTTGTCAGAAAAGCCCCATAACATTACTTAAATGAATAATGGAAACTATGCTTGTCTGTTGCCTGGAATGCAGTCTGCCCACATTGTAAGTAATTTCCCTGTGGTTTATTTTCTGGTAGAGCAAAGAAAGAGCTACATTTTATGCGCTTTGGTAATGTCACAAATTTTTTCTATCAGAATGCTCACAGAAGTTTTAAAGTTTTTAGAAGTAAAAGTTTCCCACACTTTTTGATTAGTATATAGGGTATTTGTTTTATGCATTATGTATGTATGCTATATTTTATCATTTAAAATGTTGAAAGTAAACTGGGAAAATATTTGTAAATTTTGAATAAGAATTATTGGTTGAATAATTTAAACAGTGAATAATCTTTCAATAAAAATTGTTTATTTTTGAAAGAACTCCAAAAAATAAATGCAAAAAATAAACTCAGACAGAAAAACGAAAAATTTTATATGTTTACACCAGTAACTTAAATTCTGGATAGTTATCCTAAGGAAAAATTCATATATTCATATAAAGATTTAAAATACATGGTGGCATCAATGAGTTGTATAGAGGGTGGGATATAATTATTAAACACTGAGTATATGCATGGGACCACACCCAGTGTACAATTATATGGTACTTGGCACTTGCCTAAAATAAATTTTCGTAATTCTGTGGAGAATCGTACATCAGTAACTTTCGAAAGGTTTATTTTCCAGAAAAGAGAACCCATAAAGAAAACATCTAAAATCAGAATGGCTGTCGCTTTAGCGAAGATTGACCAGGGAACATTAATTCAAGGATTACATAGCATATCCAGGTTCTCCAAATCAGTGGCCGAACTTCTGCAACCTCAGCTTGTTTGTCGACTTTTAGAGTTAAGGGACATATCTCATCGTCTCCTGAGGGAAGTTAATGCACAAAAGCAACCCCTATATAACGTGCAGGTAAGTGAATATTGCATTTGCACAAAATATGGGACCTTTTCATAGAAACTGTTTTGAAATGGTAAGATTTGAAAAATGAAAAATGTAGCACATTTGATTGTCCTACACATAAAACAAGACTGGTTGGAGAAGAGAAAATCAAGGGTTGGGCCTTTTTTTTTTTTTTTTTTAAGATTGTATATTCTCTGGTTTAAATAAATCTGCAAGAGGATGTGATGTGGACTTTTTTTTTTACCTTGTTATTTAGTTGAACTGTATGAAACTGTCAATTTCAAATAGTTTTTCCTAAATATAAGCATACAAATTACAACTATGTCAAACCTAAATTCCTACCACAAACCTTAAAAATAATTGTTTTGTTCCATTTTCTCCATGACTTGTGTTTCCAAAATAACCTTTCATTGACATAACAAATTGAGTGTATTTAACTATAAACTCATTTTGTTAGAACTATCAACATCTAGGTATATTAAATTGTATGTTTTACATTGTTTCATCAAGGCTCTGTAAAAGGATATGAGTTCTTAAAAACTTTTTCAGACCAACTTTTTTCTAATCTTAATGTCACAGAACTCTGGGTTTTTCAATCTGGACATTCTTCAGAGCATTCAAAATATTACAAAACATTTAGACTCTTGCAAGTCTGACATCTGATCGCCAGATCAGAGTAAATAAATTTTCACTCCTTTGTTGAAGGAAGCGAAAACCTGGCTCAAACTGAGTTAAGTCAAAAAGGAGATGTATTAGTTCATGTAGTTGAACACTCTAGAGTTATTAAGGTTTCAGGCATTGCGGGAGACAGACACTCAAATGATGCCTTCAGGCTCCCCTTTTTCTTTCCATTGCCTGGCTCTGCCTTCTCTGTGTTGACTCAGTTGACATTTCTCTCCTGGTCACAAGATGATCTGCAGCTGTTCCACAGCTTCATCCTTCCAGGTTTAATTACAGCAGAAAAGGATAGGAGTTCTTGACCCAGCATTCCTGGCCAAGCTTACCTCTGGTGAATGGCTTACCTCTGAACCAGGGCAACGGGAATCACTGATTGGCCTAGGACTCATTTACCTGCTGCACTCCCAGGTTGGAGGTTGGAATTCCACCCAGACCACATGACCTGAGAGTGCAGAAAGGATGAATCATTAAACAAAAATCTAGGTTGTTTCTAGATGAGAAAATGGATGATGACTGGGATGGCTAAAATTAACAAAGTATTAATTCCAGAGGAATCTCTCTAATCAAAGATTTTGGCATTTCCAGAAAGCATCAGATGTTTCAACTATGGACAGCCTGGGACAGCATTTTTAAAAGGCTTGCTTATAATATCTGATGTCTGAGAAAGTTAAAAATGGTTTGTGTTTGTTAATCACTGGATTCTCTAAGCCCTAATAAACCTTATTTGTGCATCTTTAGATCAAAAGAAACGTAGCTGAACCATAGTATTTTAGATTCCCACTGAAATCTTTTCTGAATCTGTTTTGCCCTGACATTTCTTTCCTTACGTTCTTAGACCCATAGTTTTTACAGAGGGTCATATAAGAAGTATTCTTTGGAGATTATTTCTGTATTTATTAGGAAATCATGTTTAAAGACACTGTTCATTGTATTATTCAGTCTTTTTTTTCCTCCTCTTTACATCAGAACTGTAAAGGATCTGAGATTTTTACATTATATACAAGCTAACAAGATAGCCTGCCACCGTTACACAAATACCCACACACTGACAGACGACACAAGACCCTTGCGGCAGAGACACAGACTATTGTTCATAACAAAAGCAGTAACCAGAACATTATCTTGTGTCAGTTTTCCACACTTCATTTCCCACAAAGCAATGTGATTAGAGCCAGGTATTACCTGTGCATGTACATAGTATGTTGTATCACAGGAGAGGAGCCCTGAAATGAGATTCAGCTTTTTATAGCGTTGCTGGTGTGTCTGCCCAACTTGGGGGAGGGGGTGAGGTGGGGAGAGAGAGAGAAGAAAATGTCTGGAGGGGAAGGAGAGGGCTTTATCTTTAGTGCCCTGTGACATGTCTTGGAGGGTATGTCACTAGATCTCTCCAGAGCTATATACTTTCCTCCAAGGCTGTTTGCTGTTCAACCTGGTCCTTTGCTCAGAAGACCCAATCTGTACAGGAATGAGAAACACCCATGCAGAATTGTCCTCCAGGACTCGAGAAAAACAATCTCTATTTCCAGTTGAATTTGTGTTTCCTTTTATCTAATAATGAGAACAAAAAACACAAAATGTTTGCCTTTTTGCTTTGACTTACAGTAAGTTTCACAGGTAAATTTAGAGCTTAGTTGTGATAACTTATTCCAGGAACCTGAGATGAGAGAAACAGGTTCAAGGATTAAATGACTTGTCTAAGGTCCATATGCTGACTGACTCTCCTGACATCTATTGAAGATCAACACCTATGAAATTTCTTCTCTTTTGCTCTTGTTCTAATTGTCATAGGATATAGGTTTAATTTTTAAACTGTTTATTTTAAAATATTTCAAAGTGTGTAAAAGGTAATTTTTCAGAAGTTCCACCAAAATGTACCTGGTGGTACTATTTTGCCATATTGCCTTTAGCTACCTCCTTTATAAAAACTATAATTAACCATGCCCTAATCCTGCCCCCATTTTTTCATCACTGAAGTTAATCATTATCCTGCAGTTGATGTGAGCATTTCCATGCATATGCTTATATTTTCACTATATTTACATATAGGTACTTTTCTATGCATATTTAAAATTTATATAAAAGGTATACAATATTTGTCCTTCTGAAACTTCCCTTCTTTACTCAGCATTTTTATATATGTAGCTAGGATTTATTATCTTATTTGTGGTATTCCATGGTAGGAAAAAAAATCCACAGTTTATTACTGGACAGATGGACAGTTTAGTTTCAAATTTGTTGTGTTACAAAGCATGCTTCAGTGAACACTTTCCTGTACATGGCTCCTTATCCACATGTCTGAGACATTCTCTAGGTATATACCTAGAAAAGGGGTTGCTGGGTCATGAGGGATGAACACCTTCATTTTATTATCTGTTGTCAAAATGCTTTTCAGAATGGATACACTGGGGGATCATTGTGATTCTGGAAGTTGAGGATAATTTCTTCAATTCTGGAAAATTCTTAGCCACTATTTCTTCAAGTATTACCTCTTTCTCATTTTTCCTAATATCTTCTCTGGCATGCCTGCCTATTAAATGTATATTTAGGATCTTCTCATTTTATTCTTTGTTTACCTTCCTCATATTTTCCCGTTATCTCTTTTTGATGCATTTTGAATAATTTCCTCTGAGCTATCTTCCAGTTAACCAATTCTCTCCAGCTGTATGTAATAGACTCTTTTACTTACTCAATGTGTTTTAAATTTCAAAATTATATTTACCATTTTTAGTAGTTCTATTTGGTGTTTTTCACCCCAATTTCTAATTTTTTCAAACTGTCTTAAAAAAATCTTAGTGTTTTAAATATATTTATGACCTTTTTAAAGATTTTTCTCTGAGATATTTGGCGGATGCTAATCTTCCTATTGCGATCTATATTGTGTTTCACTCATAGTAGATCATTTCTTTTGGTGTTTTGTTTTAGTTTTATTTAACTGACAGTTTTTCTTCAACAGGGATTTTTTTTTTAAGTACATTTTATTGATTATGTATTACAGTAGTTCCAATGTTTTTCCCCTTCCCTCCAGCAATCCCACCTCCCTTAGTTCATGTCCATGGGATGTCCATATAAGTTCTTAACCTTCACTTTTTCCTATGTTATTCTTAACTTCCTCCTGTCTATTTTGTACCAACCGATTATGCTTCTTGATCCCTGCACCATTTCCCCATTTCTCCCTCTTCTCCCTCCCAGCTGATAACCCTCCAAATGATCCCCATACCTATGATTCTGTTCCTATTCTGGTTTGCTTAGTTGGATTTTGTTTTTATTTTTTAGATTCAGTTGTTGATAGTTGTGAGTTTGTTGTCATTTTAATGTTCATAGTTTTGATCTTCTTTTTCTTAAGTAAGTCCCTTTGACATTTTATATAATAATGGCTTGGTGATAATGAAATCTTTTAGCTTCACCTTGTTTGGGAAGCACTTCATCTGCCTTTCCATTCTAAATGATAGCTTTGCTGGATAGAGTAATCTTGGTTGTAGGGCCTTGCTTTTCATCACATTGAATACTGCTTGCCAGTCCCTTCTTGCCTGCAAACTTTCTTTTGAGAAATCAGCTGATAGTCTTATAGGTACCCCTTTGTAGGGAACTCTCGCTTCTAAGCTTCTTTCTTGCTTCTTTTAGGATTCTCTCTTTATCTTTCATCTTTGGCATTTTAATCATGATGTGTCTTGGTATGGTCCCCTCTGGGTCCAGATTGCCCGGGACTCTCCGTGCTTCCTGAATTTGTATGTCTATTTCCTTCTTCAAATTTGGGGAGTTTTCCTTCACTATTTTCTCACTTAAGTTTTCAATTTCTTGCTCTTCCTCTTCTCCCTCTGGCACCCCTATGATTTGGATGTTGGCACCTTTAAAGTTGTCCCAGAGGTTCCCAAGCCTCTCCTTATTGTTTTTAATTCTTGTTTCCTCATTCTGTACCAGTTGACTGTTTTTTTCTTCCTTATGTTCCAAATCATTGATTTTAACCCCGATTTTCTTCCCTTCACCATTGGATGTGTGTGAATTTTCCTTCATTTCACTTAGCATAGCCTTTACTTCTTCTATGTTTGCTATACTCAAGGATATCTGTCAAGCCTGTGAGCATATTTATCACTAGTGTTTGGAGTTCTGCGTCTGTTAGGTTGGCTATCTCCTCGTCACTTAGTTCTCCCACTGAAACCTTGATCCATTCCCTCTTTTGCGCCATACTTCTCTGTCTCCTCATCTTGACAGGCTCCTGTGTTTGTTTGCCTCTGTGTCTTAGGTAGAGCTGTTGCTCCTGTTACATTTAAGGGGCGGGGCCTTAGGGATTTGTCAGCACAGGGCAACCTATTTCACCACGTTGTAGCGCTATATGTGGGGGAGGGGTCTGAGAGGAAACAATGCTGCTTGCCCAGCACTCGCCCCTTTTCCAGGCACTTCTCCCACTTCCGTATGGGACTGGCACCCCTCTAGCTGTTGCCCTGGCCGTCGTTCCCAGGTTGGGTGGGTCTGCGGACGTTCTAGGACTGAGGGGCCCTTTAAACAAGGGGACTCTGCTGAGAGGCGCAGTTTCTGCCTCCACCCCAACCCCCACTGGTTTGCACAGTCAGAAGCAATGAGGCTTGATTTTCTCCGGTGCTGGGACAGTGAGCTTCGCAGTCTGGTGAGGAGCTGGGAACACTCCCCACGTATCCCTCCTGACCTTTTAAAACACGTAACTGTGCTTTCTGCTGGCCTGCCTCCGCTGCCGCCACCACCACCACCACCACACCACGTCCCCTTGCCTCTCTTACCTGTCTGGATGAGTATTTCTTCTTTATATCTTTGTTTGTTGGACTTCCATGCAGTTTGACTTTCTGAAACTTCTGGTTGTTTCTAGTTTTGAGGTAGTTGTATTCCTTCTTAGTTGTGGAGGGAGATGCAGCATGTGTGTTTACACCTCCATCTTGGCTGGAAATCAACAGGGAATTTTTTATAAATAGAAATCCTTTCTCACCTAGAATCTTTCCTCAAAAGGATTTTGCTGGGGTTTCAGTGCTGCTGGGGTTTCAGTGCTGCTGGGTACCAGCTTCCTTACCTGCTTCCTAGACTGTGGGTGCAGCGGTCCTAGTCCCACTTTCACCCAGACAATCCAAAGGCCTTCTCCTCACTGTGTGCATGTATGTGTGCAAGTCTCATCTCCAGTCTCTATTACAACTCAAGCCTCCAGCCATTATTACAGGTTCCAGAACATCCCCAGAATTCCTGGGACATAAACTTAGACTCTTACTGCTCCAGCTTTTAGTTCCCAATTTGTTCCTGGCATGGGGATTTCCCTCCCTCCCTCCCTCCTTCACTCCCTTCCTTCCTCCTTTTCTTTCAACTCAGTTTTATATAAAATTTTTAGTGTATGACTTAATAGAGAATTTTTAGGTTTTTCTGTGTGGAGGGTTTCCTCCTTAGCTCTGCCATATATCCTTCAGCTTCACTTCTTACTGTCTTTTACAAATTTTAATACAAGATGGTTAAATTTGTTTTTGGAAGTAAGTCAAGTATTGTAATTCTACCTTTTCATCCATTCCACAAATATTTATTTAAAACATGACATGTAATATCACTAGTTTAGGTACCAGGGCACACTTTAGCTAATGCTGATTTTAAGCAAAGTTAAAATTCTACAAGATTTCTCAGAGCCTTTAGTGCCTTTCTGTGTTATCCTCTGGCTATATGCTATTTTCCAAACATACCTGGTCTTTGATAGGATTGGTCTTCCAATGGAAAATACTTGAAAGTGCTGATCTAAATACAGGGGTGGCCAAAAGTGGGTTTGCAGTTGTGAGTATGTGAAACACAGAGTTTAGTCTTGTATAATTTATTAGTTGTATTACAACTGTAAACCTACTTTTGCACATCTATAGTGTTAAAAGTTGAATCTCTATGTCTGAAACAAAAAGTGCCCAATCCAAAGACAGCTGTAATAGAAAAACAATAAAAAATACATTAAAAAAAAACTTTAATGATTAAATAATTCCCATTAAAATGAAAAAAAAAAAAAGTGCCCAATCCTATATTAGCATGTCAGCTCCTAGAGGGCAAGGGCCCCTACCCATTCTTTGTAAATTCATATCACATATGACCAATATAATTCACAGTATATATTGAACAAATTAATATAAATCTAATAACTTTTTTAAAAGATTTTAGTTATTTGTTTTTAGAGAGCTGGGAAGTGAGGGAGAAAGAAAGGTGGAGAAACGTCCATGTGGAAAACACCGATTGGTTGCCTCTGGTACACACCCTGCCTGGCCCTGTTCAGTAATTGAACCCGCAACCTTTCACTTTGCAGAATGAATCCCAACTGAGTCATACCAGTCAGGGCAAATCTAATAACTCTTGAAAATCTCTTTTTCAGTGGGAGCCTAATTGAGCTTCTGATTTGCTGAAGTTAATTATTATACAATAACTTGTGTGTTTCTTATGTGTTATTTATTTTCTATATTTAGAAGACCCCCTGGCTGGTTTGGCTCAGTGGATTGAGCGTCGGCCTGCGAGCTAAGTGTCGCTGGTTCGATCTTCCAGTCAGGGCACATCAGAGAAGGAAAACTCTGATTCCAAAAAACCTCCGCTGCCTTGCGGCATACCTCTTCAGGGGAAAGGCTAAGGGAGTAAACCCCGACAGAAAATCCGGAGCCGGAGTCCCTAAGGCGGTTTGACGTTGTAGTCAACACCGGCAACTCCTGCGGCGCACCTGAAGCCAAGCTGTATTGACTCCGTCTTTCCCTTGGATCCTTCAGCTGCGAAGAGAGGGGGGGTCTGCTGCATGGGCAACAGCAGACCCTCCATATCACCCTGCCCAGGCTCTGTAGCTTCAGCTTCACTGGAGAGGACACTCCAGCGTCATCGTAAGATGTCGATTCAACACGGGAGGAGACAGATACCGTGTCACTCCCGAGTCGGACTGCACAACCATTCTCGGCGGTGCAGATAGACTCTTAAGAAGCTACACCATCGTCTCTCGAGACGGACGGCTGCCGACGACGAGGGTACCAGGGATTCAGAGATGTCTTGCCCTTGGCCTGTGAGCCATGGGGATGACAGGCAGGTAAGCAGTAAGCAATGCTCGTACAGAATAGTAAGTGTGTCATCAAAGTGGGCAAAGTGCGCTATGGAAACATCAACAAGGGGTGTGTAACAGGCTTCCCAGAAGGCGCCACTTGACCTGAGACCTGAAGTAGGAGAAATGGGCCTTGTAAAGAAGTAGGAGAATCATTCCAGGAAGAGAACATTGTATATTACTGTGCTGAAGCGAGAGACAGCATGACTGCCTTAGGAAATGTAAGGACTTTTATATGACCGGAACAAGACTAGTGGAAACAGCCCTAGGTCAGAGGTTCCAGGGTCCTTGCAGGTAGGAGTAAGGAAGAAGTTTCACTTGCGTAACTTGCATAAGCTAGAGTGTAAAGAGACAAAATTGCCACTGAGAGGAAACTAAGTCATAGCAAGGAAGAAGACAACAGATCTCAAGTCTGGAAGTCTCAGTGATGACTAAAATACAAGCATAGGTAGTGGACACAGTGGCCTGGAGAGTCAAAGGAGTAATTAGTGTATGAGGTGTTGGGGAGGCCAGTGGCTTGGTCTGTGCATGGAGTGTACCATGGTATAGAGTGTGCTAAGAGGTGAGAGGCATAGCACACCGCTCAGCTGCCTTACCGAAGTGACAGTGTTCACCTTACCTGGATGGAAGTCCAACATGAATTCCTTCAAAAATTATCAGGCTGTCTGTGTCTAGGTGGAACTTCGTGGTATGCAGAAGTAAAAGGAGTGAAATCTGGAATTATCAATACTTTGCAAAGAGATATGCTTTGTGGATGAATGGAGGACATCGCTTTATGTAGGGAAGTAAGCGACCTTTTTACCCTATCTGTGGTATGTTCAAAGAGCCTCTTCATGTGCTGTCTCATCATTGATAAGAGGATGGTGTACCTAGAACCTAGAATGCCTTAAACAGTTCTACCAAAATTGATGGGTATTATGTAGCTGGAAACACCACTCAGGTTCTTACCTCCCTCAAGAACATGGCGTGAAGGAGAATGTTCATTAGGACACTGACTATAACTAGAATAGTGTTTCAGCTCTTTGCTGTGGTCTGAGATGAAGCCTGTAAATAATGGTCTCCTTGAGATAGAGAATGGACACTATCATAGGACCTCCCTTTACAGTCTACCCAGACCTTTTGTTTAATTATATTTAGCTCTAGAGCATGTCCTGCATATCTTCAAAGATATATCCAAAGATATTGTGCCAAATATGAATTACCCAAGACCCAAGTGATACAGGTGACTTGTGAGATTCTGGGGGCTTGTTGTGGGGGCTTGTTGTGTAGCATGAACACAGAGAATTAGGTTAGGAGGTTCCAGCTAATCTCTTGTTAAAAGATACTTCCTTTGTACCTGGCACTATTGAGTGCTGAGTCAGGTTGCTCCTCAAACCCTCGGGCTGAGATTATAGTGATGTATTTGCTAGTTCTATAAGGGGTCTCAGGAATGAAAAACTGAGGCGAGAATATCCTGATAGTTTTCAACATCCCCAGCACCAGTGCTTACAAACAGCTCACTCATCTGCTTAGCCTTGTAAGCTGCCTGGCGGAGTGACGCTTGCAGCTGCTCTGAGCTGCAATGACCTAGATAATCAGCTTGAATGCTGACTTCAGCCAAGACACGTCAGCTCCCAGACATAGTTGTTGACTTTGGAAGGCCGGTGCAGGGCCAAAGAACAGGGAGCACTTCCTGTGTTAGAATCTTCCTTATAGTGGCCCTAGAGACAACTGTTTCTACTTTGTGCAGGCAAAGTGAAGAGAACCCTCAGCCTCTAAAATGCCTGTGCCATAGGTGGATCCCAGTGACTTCTGGTCCCTTATTCAGGTTGAAGATCAGAGGCTTTTCTAAGTAAAGGTTACTCCTTACCTCTAACCCTCCAAGGTAGACTCCAGTTGGGGTTTAAACTGTAAACCTTACAAATATCAAGAACTTCAGTAGGTCCTTGGATGAGTCTGCCATGAGACGATCTTGGATGGTGTAATTCAAGACCTGGCAAAAAGACAATTCTTGAAAGCAGACTACTGAAATCTCGAAGACATAATTCTCCAGTTTGGCCAAGAGGTTGGGACATTGAGCTTTTACAAAACCACCTGATTAAGAGCTTATTTAAGACCAGTGTTTCACAGGACATTAATACTGGGATAAACAAAGTCAAATAACTTAACTTTACTATGTGGGGACTGCTAGGAGTCTTTCCTGTGCTCATGAGTATTGTGGGTTGCTAAGCAAAGATGTGGTCTTTGTAGCTTTCCTAAGCTTACAGGAAACACTTTCTTCTGGACCTATGTAATAACAGTAGTCAGTACTTCTTGTAACACTTATTTGTGAATCACTGAGTAGTTTCCCTTATTACTCCCCTGGTATCACCCACCAAGGTGGTTTTGAACAACATAAACTAAGTGGGACCTGGTAACTGTAACCTTCAGATCATCTATAAGTGGTTCTTTATTTTCTAAACTGCTTATAGTTTGCTTTTTTTGTGATTTATCACATTATTAATGAAAGGAGAGGAGCATAGTTCTTTAATGAGATGAAGCAATCAAAATTATATGGGAGAAATTTAGAGATTGAAATGTTTTTACTGTTGATATATCTGTATATCTTATGTATTAATATCACCAAATTAAGAAAATAATGGGCATGATATTGATATGAGGTACCTTTAATTTAAATACGCAAAAAAACATAAAGTTAATATAACAACAAGGTTAAGATAAAATTTTTGAAATAGGCCAAGACAATCTAAGTAAAGCCTCCCATTTACTGAATTTCTCATGTTTATTTATCTGTTTTTAACATACACTATTACTGCTCATAGAAAGCCAAAGAAGAAACAGAGTAGCTTATAATATGAAAAACATGTATTGCAAGTGAGTCATAAAATAGAAAAAATGCTACTTCCCAGTAGCCATATGAATTTTGGAGGAAATGCATTCTCTACAGAGATGATTAGTCACAGGAATAACAAGTATTTATTAAAAGCACTAAAATGGTGAAAATGTGACCCTTAGGCAATATACCGATTCATCATTCAAAAGCATAACATACATGAGATACACAATTTATTTGGAAACTAATCAGTTTTAATTACTTTTAGGTGAAGGAAAAAATCTGAAAAAGAAAGATGCAGTGAAACAAATAGTAACTTCTTATGCATGCAGACACCACTTTTATTTTTATTGTATGTGGCCTACCAATTACATTTATATATTTACAAATTCATGGTCTTTTACTCTGTCAGAAGGCATTTTGCTGGAGTGTATCTGGTTTCCTTCCTACTCTCTGCATCTGCTCTCTACTAATATAACATGTCCTTGTAGCCTAACAGTGGGATTCAAAGGCATGTTATCTTTTTGATTCTTCTAACAAGAGGGAAATAGCAACAGCTGCTTTATTTCCTGGAAACTCTTTCCAGAAGCTAGGAATGCTGGGAAATTTTCCAGACTGACTTATGGAGAGAGAGGGCTAAAACTGCCCCTACCTGTCCCTGTATCTAGGAATTGAAAGGCAGGGAATAAGAAGTCCCCTACACCCCATCTCTTAGTTACTAGGCTACATAGTATTCTTATCTTCAGCATTCCATAAATCTCTTAGGAGAAAAGAAGGGAGATTGTAATGTGCAATTTTGTTTGTCATTCAGTAGTGGCAGCAATAAGCAAAAACAAGAGTTTACTACAATAACAAGGACTTAGAACAGGACCCTGTACACAGTGCCGTATGTTTCTTCATTAAAATATTATCACATATTTTTTGGAAGCACATTCCCCCCACCCCACCCCTGGAGCCCAAGTCCAAGTACACATGTTTTAATAGTTTGAATGAGATATCATTAATATACATTAAACTGCACATATTTAAAGTATACAATATTATGAGTTTTGACATGTATGTACACCCATAAAACCATAACCATGGTCAAGATATTGAACATATCCATCACTCCCAAAGGTTTCCTCATGCCCTTTTGTAATTCGTTCTTACCTTCTCCCAAACCCATATGTCTAGGAAACTATTGGAAGCACATTTTTAAAGGCTGCAATATACCATTGAGTTGGCCCTGGCTGGTTTAGCTCAGTGGATTGAGCGTCGGCCTGCGAGCTAAGTGTCGCTGGTTCGATCTTCCAGTCAGGGTACATCAGAGAAGGAAAACTCTGACTCCAAAAAACCTCCGCTGCCTTGCGGCATACCTCTTCAGGGGAAAGGCTAAGGGAGTAAACCCTGACAGAAAATCCGGAGCCGGAGTCCCTAAGGCGGTTTGACGTTGTAGTCAACACCGGCAACTCCTGCGGCGCACCTGAAGCCAAGCTGTATTGACTCCGTCTTTCCCTTGGACCCTTCAGCTGCGAAGAGAGGGGGGGTCTGCTGCATGGGCAACAGCAGACCCTCCATATCACCCTGCCCAGGCTCTGTAGCTTCAGCGTCATCGCAAGATGTCGACTCAACACGGGAGGAGACAGATACTGTGTCACTCCCGAGTCGGACTGCACAGCCATTCTCGGCGGTGCAGATAGACTCTTAAGAAGCTACACCATCGTCTCTCGAGACGGACGGCTGCCGACGACGACGATACCATTGAGTAGATAATGGTATAATTTACCTAATCATTCTGTTATTAATTGCTTCAGTTTGAAGTTTTATAACATTGTGTGCATTTTTACTGTGCAATTGCATGATTTTATTCACTATAGCCTCTCCCTTTTGGGTGTTATTGAAGCCATAGAGTAAGTAGCTTGGCTCTACTTCAGAGGCATGTGGCTAACTGCCATGGCACTGCTGACTGGGAGGGGAATGGTTTTCCTAATGTCCTCATTTCATGTCCTGCTCAGGGGAACAGAGGTGCAGGTGGCGTATGAGGGTATAATTCCTTTACACTGAATATATTACACTATTATGTTTTAGGCCTATTACCAGAAGCCAGAAACATTTGAGAGACAAAGTCATTGGTGTAGACCTTATCTATGTTTCAAAAAAGCATGCTGGATATGAGCACAAAGCATTTCCTGAAGCTTAGTGATCATCTAAGGTTAATGCTGGCCTTCAACAGTCTCATGATTAACATTTCCAAGAAGGTCATTAATCTCCAGGAAATGCTCAGTATTTTGATTGCTCAATTGAAGAAATGAATAATTTAGTAAAAGCTGATTACATGAATTTGAACAAAGGCATTTTATTATTTAGTTATTTTTTCCAATGTGTTGGTTTTTATTATATTTTTTCCATTACCTTTTCTCCCCTTATACCCGTCCCTCCTCCAATCACCACTGTTGTCCATGTCCATGAGTCCCTTTTCCTTTTTGCTCAGTCCCTCCACCCCTAACCATCTCCCCCATGCCCCAGAGCTGTCAGCATTCTCTCTGTGAGTCTGTCTCTGTTTTGCTTGTTAGTTCAGTTTGTTCATTAGATTCCATGTATGAATGAAATCATATGGTATTTGTCTTTCTCTGACTGGCTTATTTCACTTAGCATAATGTCCTCCAGATCTATCCATGCTGTCACAAGGGTAAAATTTTCTTCTTTTTATAGCCAAGTAGTAGTCCATTGTGCAATTGTCCCATAGTTGTTTTATCCACTCATCTACTGATGGACACTTGGGCTGCTTCCGTATCTTGGTGATTGTAAATAACGCTACAATGAAATTAAGGGTGCTTATTTTCTTTTTTTTTTAATGTTTTATTGATTATGCTGTTACAGTTGTCCTAATTTCTTTTCCCTCGCCTCCCCTCCCCCCAGTGACCCCCCTCCCTCCACTTGTCCCCCTCCTTAGTCCATGCCCATTGGTTGTCCATATAGTTCTTCTCAATATCTTCCTGTCGACTCCACTCCCTCCTACTGTGCTCCTTAATTGCTACATCATCTCCCTCCCTTTTCCCTCTTCCCCCTCCCTGCTGACCTCCCCCCAGTATGTCCCACGTACCTATAGTTCTTTTCCCACTCTTGTTGCCTACTTAGTTTGCCTCTGTTTCAATTCCTTAGCTTCTGTTGTTGGTTGTTGTGATACAGTTTTCATTTTAATCTTCATAGTTTTGATCCTCCTTCTCCTAAACAAGTCCCTTTAACATTTCATAAAACAGTGGTTTGGATCTAATGAACTCCTTCAGTTTTACTTTGTCCTGGAAGCACTTTCTCTGCTCCTCTATTCTGAATGACAGCTTCGCTGGATAGAGTAATCGTGGTTGTAGGTTTTTGCTTTTCATTACTTTGAATATTTCTTGCCAGTCCCTTCTTGCCTGCAGTTTCCTTTGAGAAATCAGCTGATAGTCTTATTGGGACCCCTTTGTATGTAATTCTCTTCTTCTCTCTTGCTGCTTTTAAGATTTTTTCTCTTTATCTTTAATTTTTGACATTTTGATTATAAGGTGTCTTGGTGTGGTTCTCCCTGGGTCCAGTTTATTTGGAACTCTTTGTGCTTCCTGGACCTGTAAGTCTCATTTCCTTCCTTGAGTTAGGGAAGTTCTGCTTCATTATTTTTTCACATAATTTTTCAATTTCTAGTTCTTCTTCACCTTTTGTCAACTCTATAATTCAGATATTCTTTCTCTTATAGTTGTCCCAGAGGTTTCTGAGCTTCTCCTCATTTTCCTCACTTCTCGTTTCCTCTTTCTGCACTGGTTGACTGTTCCTTCCCTATATTCCGATTTGTTGATTTGATCCCTGGTTTTCCTTCCCTGACCACTTGTTTTGTATGTGTTTTCGTTCATTTCAGCAGGACTAGCTTTCATTCCTTCCCCGTCTTGATTAAGTCCTGCTGTTATTTCTGTAAGCTGTCTGGTAACCATAGCTCTGAACTGAGCCTCAGAAAGGTTATCTGTTCATCCATTATTTCATGTATTTGCTGTCTGGTCAGCTGCATGATTGGTATCTCTTTCATTATCCTTGCCATCCTGACAGGTTTGTTTACCTTTCCATCTTGGGCGGGGCTGTCACACTTCCTACGCTATAGGGGGCAGAGCCCCGTGCACTCGTCACTACCGGGCAACCCTTCTCACCACACTGTGGCGCTTTGTGTGGGGGCGGGGGTCCAAGATGGATTCCTACCATTCACTCTCTGCTGAGAGACCGGGAGCCTCCTCCTCCATCCCCATGCCCTCCGGGCCTCACAGTCCGAGGCAATGGGGGTCTGCCTTCCCCAGTGTTGGAATCGCGAGCTGACGGGTCTGGGCTGCAGCTGGGGGTGATCCCCTGGTGCTTCTCACCTCCCCTTAAATATGGGTTTCTGTGCTTATCGCAGTCCTGCTGCTTGTCACTGCAGCTGCCACCACCAGCACAGCTTGATCTCTTTGCCCTGGCTTTGCCCCTCCTACCCGTCTGGATGAGCACCACTTGTTTATAACTTCATACGTTGGACTTCCATGTAGCTTCATTTTCTGGAACTTCTGGTTATTTCTGGTTTTGCGGTAGTTGTAGTCCTTCTTAGTTGTGGAGGGAGATAAAGCATGTCAGTCTAGGCCTCCATATTGGCCGGAAGTGGGGTGCTTATTTTCTTTGGGATTAGTGTTTTCAGTTTCTTTGTATAAATTCCCAGAAGTGGGATCGCTGGGTCATTAGGCAGTTCCATACTGCTCTCCACAGTGGCTGCACCAGTCTGCATTCCCACCAACAGTGCAAAAAAGTTCCCCTTTCTCCACATCCTCACCAGCACTTGTTTGTTGATTTATTGATGATAGCCCTTCTGACAGGTGTGAGATGATATCTCATTGTGGTTTTAATCTGCATTTCTCTGATGATTAGTGATGTTAGCATCTTTTCATATGTCTGTTGGCCATCTCTATGTCCCCTTTGGAGAAATGTATATTCAGATCCTTTGCCCATTTTTTTAATTGGATTGTTTGTTTTTTGGTGTTGAGTTTTATAAGTTCTTTATAAATTTTAGATAGTAACCTCATTCTGTGGGTTGTCTTTTTATTTTGTTGATGGTTTCCTTTGCTGTGCAAACACTTTTTAGTTTGATGTAATCCTATTTGTTTATTTTTTATTTTATGGAACAACAAAAAGCCCCAGATAGCAACAGTGATCTTGAAAAAAATAACAGTTGGAGGAATCACACTAATATTAAACTATACTATAAAGCCATAATAATCAAAACAGCATGGTACTGGCATTTTTTAAAAAAAGTCACATAGGTCAGTGGAACAGAATAGAGAGCCCAGAAATAAACCCACATCTTTTTAGTCAATTAATATTTGACAGAGGAAGCAAGCTCATTCAATGGACTAAAGATAGTTTATTCAGTAAATGGTGTTGGGAAAATTGGACAGATACATGCAGAAAAATGAAACTAGACCACCTTCTTATGCCACTCACAGGAATAAATTCAAAATGGATTAAAAACTTAAATAGACTCAAAACCATAAAAATCCTAGAAAAACAAACATAGGCAGTAAAATCTCAGACATTGCTCATGATATTTTTCTGATGCATCTTCTCAAACAAAGACTGTTTTTCTAACACACAGCGGCACCACCTGGTGAGCACTTGGTAAATGTAAAAAGTTAAAGTAATTTAGATTTTGGAAATGCAAGGTTAAAATAGATATGTCATAGGTTTTAACTAGCAGAAGAATGTATATTTTTATTAAAGGACAAAAACACTAATATACTTTCAGAGTATGAGAAAAATCCAATAGATCTAAAATAGATTCTTTGAAAAAAATTTAAATTCTCATTTTTCAATAACACTGTAAAATTTAACACTGTAACATTGAAAACTTCTGTTTTAATAAGAAAACTCTCTTCTGTCTTTACAGGTCAGAAAGGGTTCTTTGTTTGATATTATTTCCTTTCCAGCAAAGATGGCTTTAACTAGCCTAATATATGCTTCATATGCAGCATTAATTTATTTGGTAAGTTAAAAAAATTATTAGAATCTAGAAATAAATATACTGACTTTATGTAATGTTAAAGGTATACTGTACATTCTGTTCACAAAACAATATTACTTTAAAAATTTACTTCAGTTCTCCAAAAACAAATTTGCTTAAATAACTAAAATTATTTATTTTTACAAAGTGTATTACCACTTGGTCAAAATATTGTGGTTTTGCTTTCATTTAGCTACAGTTATGTTTCAGCCATTGTGCCGTGGTTGGCTAAAATTCAGGATTCCATAATTTAAGTCTGTGATTTGGGGGAAAACAAATATTAGCACATTTTGAATTATAAGTGCTGTAAGTTTAAAGTATACTTTTAATTACAAATGCTGTAATTCACGGGAGGAGACAGATACCGTGTCACTCCCGAGTCGGACTGCACAGCCATTCTCGGCGGTGCAGATAGACTCTTAAGAAGCTACACCATCGTCTCTCGAGACGGACGGCTGCCAACGAATGTAATTCAAGTGTTTATCAAAAAGTATGACAAAATAGAAAATATTTTATAAATTATAAGGGATTATTTCTTTTAATCTATTTCCATTTATACTTACCTTTACATTTAAAAAAAGCATAACATGCAAAGAGGAAAGTACACAGCTTGATGAAGTACTACAAATCTATTACCTTATATACCACAAAGGTCAAGAAACAAAATACTACTATTATTTTAGAAGCCTCTTTCTGTCCCCCTAATAATCACCTCTTCTACAAAGGCAACTACAATTTTGACTTCTAATACAATTGGTGGTTTTGTTTGAATTGCATTTAAGTGAAATCATATGCTACATATTCTTTTGCATTTGCTCAACATTATCATTATGAGATTCATTCATTTGATGCTTGTAGCAATAGTTTGTTGATATTTTGTGGCTGTATAGTATTAAATTGATTGACTATATCATTATCCATTCTACTGTTGAATATTTAATTATTTACAGTTTCAGCTATTGTGAATAAGGTGCTATGAGTATTCATGTACATATGTTTTGGTGAAATTTCTGGACTATAGAATATGCATGTGTTCATCTCTAATAGAGGCTGTCAGTTTTCCAAAGTGGTTTTAACAATTCATCCCAGGAAATTATGAGTCCTAGTTTCTCTTATCAATATTTTCCATTTTAGCCATTCTTGTGGGTATGTGATATTATCACATTGTGGTTTTAATTTACATTTCCTCAATTATTAATGAGATTGAGTACATTTTTATATATTAATTGGACATTTGGATATCCTTTTTGTGACTATGTTAAAGTATTGCATCTTCTTGTTTTTTTTGTTAGGAGTTGTTCATTCTTTTACTATTGATCTGTACTTCTAAAATATACAGGGGTGAACAAAAGTAAGTTAACAGTTGTGAGTATGCAAAACACAGTTTATTCTTGTATTATTATTATTGTATTTTCAATACACATGACTGTAAACCTACTTTTGCCCGCCCCTGTATTCTAGGAACAAGTCCTCTTTGGATTACATATGGGCTAATTTAGTTTATTCTATGACTTGCCTTTCCTCTTTTATTAGTAGCTTTTAAAACAGAAGTTCTTAATTTTAATGTAATCCAGTTTATCATTTTTTTCCTTTATGTTAAGAGCTTTATACAGTATATCTTAATTAGGGAATTTTGACGTAAATCCAACTACATGTAACTCTTTCCTCTGCTGTACTCTAGGAGCTTTATTATTAAACCTTTCACTTTTAGGTTTATAATACATCTGGAATAGGTATGAAGGGTCAAATTTTTCCTTCATGGGTATCCAATTGAACCGACTCAACTTATCAGTGAAAAAAACACCCTTTTCCTATTGTCCAAGAACACTTGTTTTGTCATAGATCAAGTGTCCTTACATTGTAGGTCTCTTTCTATGCTCTCTGCTCTATACAGTTGATCTACGTGTTTACTCTTGTACCAAGTCAACACTGTTATTTACAGAATCTTTATACCAAGTCTTAATAACTGATAGAATAAGTCCTTCCAATCTGAACATGGCATATCCCTCTATTTAAGTCTTCTTTATTTTCTCTTAATAATTTTTGTTTTTTTGTTAGATGTCTTATTATACATTTTTGTTATTATTTTTGATCATATCGAAACATACAATAATAAAGAATAAATTGTCACATAATCTATATAGTACAGTCCCAATTCAAATCTGAGCAGGTGTGTGTAAGTTGACTAGTTTGTTCTAAAATTTATAGGGAAATGCAAGAGATCAAGAATATCCAAGACATCTTGAAAAAAAGCATTAAAGAATTCATTTTTAAACACATACACGGTTTAAAAAGACCCTGAGTTTATCAAATATTTTGAAAGTGTTTTAAATTTTTGAGATGTGCTCATATCTTAAATGTGAATTTCATACAAAATTGACACTCATCTGAGCTAGAATGCAAATATCCTGCCAAAAATTGGTGGGATTAAATGGCTATGTTGAAAAAAAAATGAGCATAAAGCCAAAATTAAATTCCGATTTATCAAAAACTTTCTGAAATCATGTCGCATGATTTGTCATGCTATAAACTTTCTAAGTAGGCAATAAAAACAAATTTTGGTTATCAGATAATTGGTCATATATGCATCCAAGCAAGGCCTAGGAGTAGTGAGGTCTGGAATTATGGTTTTGAAGGCAAATGGCATATATGTTGAAAGTTAATACTCTGAGTGGAACCATGCCAAATGAAAAGATGGAAAGTTGACAGAAATGGCAACATTTAAGATTAGTTAGGAAGAAATCCATGGAGACAAAGAAGCAATAATTTGAAAAGTAAGAAGAAAATCAGGAGAAATAGTGTCAAGGAAATAGAGACTCTGGAAGTTAAGAGTGGTGTCAAAAACAAGGAGAGAAAGGCAAGTGAAGTGAAGGTTTTACGTTTCCATTAGATCAAGTTGTAGAGGTATTGGAGATAACTATCTTGAGAACTATTTCAGTGGTGTGATGGGATAAGGAGAAGAGAAATAAATAGGCTTTGGAATGAAGAGATGATGAAATAGAAACCATGAGTGTAGGTTCTTGTTTGATCAAGAAGACAGTGTGTAGCAGTTAAGAGGGAAACAGGATCCCAGGGACTACTACTTTTTTAAGTTTTAGGATGGAAGATACTTGAACATGTTATAGGTAGCAGGGGGAGAGCCAGTGAAGAATGAGAGGCTAAAAAGGCAGGGAAAAAATGATAGGGAAGACAGATAAATACTGACCTTGATCAAGACTTTTCATTTTCTAAAACTGGGACAGAAGTAGTTAGAATGGGCACAGATAAAACTTTGTAGATAAGGGAAGAAGAAATGTATCAAATATGATAGGATTTCCCAACCTTTTTTTACAGTATGGCATACAAAAATTTGCTCATATTTGGGATAAATGCATGAAGCTCTTTGCAGCTGTAAGTGATGCAGTTCAAGCTTTATAGGTCTAGGTTTGGATATACTCAGGTGCAAGTAACAAAAAATAACCGACGGTGCCTTAACTGATCAAGACATTTAAATGTCCCTCTTAATTAGAAATCTGGAGTTAGGCTGGAGTTACCAGGTTGGTACAGTGGGTCTACAATGTCATCATGAACCCAAGGTCTTTCTATCTTTCTCTTCAGCTATCCTGTTTGTTTTTGTTAGTCCTTGGGTTTGATCAGGCATCACATCCCTATCAGTATCCAAGGCAGGAAGGAGGGGATAGGTAGAGGCAAAAGACAGTCTTTCTTTTTATATAGGAGGAAAAACTTTGCCAAAAATGCTTCCTGATCTACTTCCCTGAAGATAGATTTTGTTTCTTTGGCCAGAGCAGGGTCACGTGGCCCACACTAACTGCAGGGAGGTTAAGAGAAGCACCCGATGCTTACCCATTCTACAGTGGGAGACAGGCAAGCAAGGAGGAGGAGAGAAGTCAGGAGGAAATCAGTGCTTCCTCCAGTCCTTTCTCTGTTACTGTATGAAAATCTTCCAAGTGTTTATAGCCAATTATATCACCTTAAGGCATCAGTGGTAAAATAAGTTAGTCTAGGTCTTCTTATATTTCATGGATTGTATTATTTTTGTTGCTTGCCTTAGGTACTTGGCATCATCATTGTCTTCATCATTAGTAAACTTATAAAATAAGTTTAATGGATGCAGTTCCTAGTGATTATCAGTTTTTGACATTATTTTTCTCTATACGTTTTGACACTTTCTTAAAGTACTAAATGGCTTTTTTTTTTCCTAAGGAAAAGTGGATCACATGTTTGTTTAGGAATCATTGATCTACCATCTTCTAGCTTACTAAACTCTTACCAAAATGTTTATGCCCTCCCAGTTGTACACACAGGCATAAGCAAAGTCCAGGTGGGAAAAAGCAAAAACAAAAAAACCTACTGTGAGATATTAACATGTTGGAGACAAATTCATCTCTCAGAAAATTTCATTGAATTAAATCAGGAGAATAAAGGAAATGTTTCATTTAATTATATGAGAGAATAAAAATATAAAACATCTAATGAATTTAGAAAAAAAGATATAAAGCATATCTTTAGTCACACTAGGATTTAATTTTCTCTCTAGATTATGACATAATATATTTAAAACAAGGGATCAATCTCTTGATGTTTATCATGTGCCAGGGGTTCCTGACTAATGACTTTATATTAAACAGTTTATTGGACTTTCTATCTGTAAATTTAATAGCTTAAAAAGAAACTTTGCTTTTCAATTTTTTTTTTCATTATTAGACGGTCTGTGTTAATGCTGTCCTGGAGAAAGTAAAGAAAATTTTCCAAGAAGAAGAATCCATAAGGCAAAACAGAGAGGAGAGCAAAAATCTTAGAAAAGCCTTTTCTGAGCCTGTGCTTTCTGAGTCTGTGTTTCCTGAAGGTGAAATCAAAGCAAAATCTTACAGGTCGTTACCGGAGAAACCATACAATATTTCAAATATTCCTGCTAATAAGTTGAGTAATAAGATCCAAGTTTTACATTCTGTATTTGACCAATCAACTGAAATAAATGAGTGAGGAAATGTAAACATAAAAATATCACTGAACAGTTTAAGAGTTATCTAATAACATTTCATCTGACAAAACTAGGAAACTAGTTTTCATATATTGACTGTTAAGCTGCTTTTTAAAAGGGTGGGGAAGAACTAATAAAATGCCATATTCAAGTATTTATATGGTAGCGAAAATAAAATGAATATATGTATCACTATCTGATATTTTTTAATGAACAAAAAAATGTACTCTTTGGTGGGTAGACTTTATGCTGTGGTTTATAATATAGGTGAACTTATAATACATTTATGTTTTTATTAAAGACTTGTTTCAAGTATCTTTCTATTTTTCTGAAAGGGGAAAACCCTCCCTATAAAAATGCTACATGTCTTTCTTAGAGATATTTTTCAAAAGATACTTGTTTTCTATCACAATCTGCATAGTTTGAGTCTGCCTATTATCAGTTTTTGTATAATTTATCTCTAAAGAATGTAGGACTTGCAATTCATAGATGTCATAAATTTATAAAATAGGAAATTATTTTGCAAATCTGATGAGATTTCTGTATAGGAGGACAGGATAGGACACTTTTCATTTCCGGATTTAGAGTAACAGATCTAAAACCAGAAATCAAGTCCATATTACTCCCTGTTGCCACTGGATTGCAGGAGAAAATGTTTCTATAATTGGCCTTGCAAACTAGAGCCATGGTTTTGCCTGCAGGAGTTTCTTTTACAATTCTGCATTTATAATTCTGGCCACGTGTTAAGACCTGACTGGTCATCAGAGGACTAGCACCTAATATAATAGGCTGGGATGTGCCCATTCCAGAGAGGGCACATTTCCTATACCTGGTAAGTAGCTGCTGCTTATTATTAGTGTTTATACAAAGCCCAAACTTGGCTCTTTATTAGTCTGAGAAATGAGCAGCAAGTGTTGTATTACCTCATGCTGCCCATATTCCAACAGAAAAGGAAATTTAGTAATATGTAGAAAAGGGCTCAGTAAGCAGAGCCTTAATGATACTTTATTCACTTATTATTTTTATAATAACCAAGGAAAAGAGTCCAGGTTGGAGACTTCATTCAATCCTATGCCACTAAGAACATTACTGTGCTTTGAGACTAGGTTCCAAACTTGACTGTTTTTCTCACTCTGAGCTCATATTCCTCTTATCCTGGGTCTTTCTGGTTTCATTTATTCTTATATTCTATGTGCTGCCAAGTTTTAGATGCCCAGCACACAGGGTATTATAGTACAGTGTGGGCACCAGGCAACCAGAACAGCGCTGGCCGAAAGTAACTGGCATGGCAAAGCAGGGTGAACCACTTAACATCAACACAGCAGAAAGGACTCTGAGGAACAATACTCTTTACCTCTTCTTTCTATAACATTTACATAAAACACTTAGTTGTACATACACGCACAAAGTTCTCTAAAAATGTTTTTAAAACCTTTATTTGAAAATTTCTTATAGGCATTCAAAGTACTTTGGCTCACCGAATAGGAAACTTGACATCTCCCATGGCTGGGCAGTAGCTGTGTGTCTTCCTACTTTGAGATTATTTGTCTTGATCAGAGAGAAACTGAAACAAGGATTATTTGGTTTTGATGTCTAGCACATTGATAAGTTTCTAATTTTTAAATTCAGCATGTAAATGTAACCCAGTTCTGGAGGCAATTTTTAAGTGCAAAAAGTCTTATATACAGGTGTGGGCAAATGTAGATTTACAGTTGTTCACATGGAAAATAATACGATAATTAATAAATAATACAAGAATAAACTCTGCGTTTCATGTACTCACAAGTGTAAACCCACATTTTCCCACCTTTGTATTTGGAAAGACTGAAGTTAAGATCTAAGTATTTCAATGTATTTAAATTTTACTTTATAAAGTAATAATCAAGTAGGAGAGGTGGGGAATGCATGGAGGTATCAATAAAGCAAGAATGGAAGAAGGCTGAAATTGTTGAACTTGGGTGATGGGAGTTTATTATACTATTCTGTTTACTTTGTATATACTAAACTTTTCCATGATAAAATCTGCAACATCAAATAAGGATTGTCACACACACCCCAATTTTCTTAGATCTTATTTTATACCTCTTCTTCATTTTAATTACTTCAGATTACTTTCATCCTTCTTGCAATGCACATTACAACCTTCAGGTTCCAGTCAATCCAGAGGATTGGATGAAATCTATTCTGTAGATCCTGATGATAATCCTTACATTATACTCAGTACATGTTCTTTGGAGCCTCTCAGGTTTATATGAGTTTTCAAGATAAGTAATGCACCTATGTTGAAAAAAATCATCTTTGGTATTGAAGCAAGGTTATTTTCAAAGCATACCCATTTCTCATTGCCATATAATTTTATCAGGAAGAACTCTTAATTACTTTGAAGTTTCCAGTGGCATAAAAATCGGAGTCACACTTGAAAGGATCATTAGAAAGAGTCACATAAATATTTCCATTGTCTACTGTCACTGTATGAATCCTTTGCTTTATTCCTTTGGAACACCACTTGGGTTTTGCTGATGGATCTTTAGGGTTTATAGATTGATATAGTCCTTCTCCTGTTGCCAGAGTAATTTTATATTTATGCCAGGGGCAAACTATACACGGTCGTCCATCAAAATCCTGGGGAAGGAAATGATTGATTTAAAATCTGACATTTCCAATGTTCACAATAAAACTCAGACTCAGAACAGAATATATTGCAGAAGAACCAGGTTAAAGAACAAGCCAGCTTTTCTTTTTCACTCCCATTTAAAAATTATTCAGCATAAGCAGAATGTAATCTTAGCAGTCATCAACTCCCTTTTGCTGCTGATGAGAAACCCAGTGTGTTAGAGCTGGATCAGAGGATGACTAGCTCAAGCAACTATACCGTGTTACTGCAGCTGTGCTGTTATCTATTAAATGGGAATGTCATTTCCTTGACAGAAACAAGACAATGGTTCAGGTGCTTCTAAAGGAATTTTCACTAGCTGCTCTAAGAATGATAAGCTTCAAATATCAAAAGAGGTTACTAAAGGCATGAATGCATATATTAACTGAAGAGCGATTTATGATCCAAAGCAATCAATTCTCAACTTTTTAACTGTATTAAAGCAGTGCTTCTCAAATTTTAAAGATCACCATAATCACTAACATCTTATTTAAATGCAGACCTTGTTTAAATTCAGTAGGCCTAGGGTGGGTACAAGATTCTGCATTTCCAATAAGCTCCCAGTGACACCAGTATTTCTGGTCTATGGACTACACTTTGAGTAGCAAGGTCTTATAGCTCTCGTGGTCTGAAACTGAGGGAAACTACATTTATCATCACCAGGTGCTTACATTTTTTTACAGTAGAAGTACTGGAGTACTGATATTGTATCTCCAGAAAACTGTTAGCAGACATTCACATTTTCATAATTCATAAATTAATGTTCATAACTTAAATACACAAGTCCTTTAACATGAGGGCAAGCGGGGAACTAGGTAGTTATGAAGTGTAACACTAAGTTTAAGGTTGTACTTTGTACAAGTCAGAGAGAAAGATGTATCAGTTTCATGAGAGAAAAAGTAGGGGAGAAGGGGGTGTAATCAGTTTCATTAAGTAGAAAAACAAGAAATAAGGTTGCTAATTTGGGAATGCAAGGAAGCAAGACAGTTTTCTCATGCCTCTGTCAGGCCTTCAAAGTGTGGTTTCTTTCTCAAAATTTAGAAATTTATATTTTTATTACATTGTGAAAGTACTATATACTCTGAAAAATTCAAACTGTGGAAGTGTATAAAGTGAAACATGAATGTTATTTTTTTATTTAAAAAATGGGATCGCATTAGAACTATTATTCTATGACTTACTTTTTTCTCTCAAAAGTATATTATTGACATCCTTCCGTACCAACACATATAGATCTGCCTCGTTAATGTAATGGTTGCACAGTATTTCATGGCATGATTATTCATAATTTAAACTGTTTCCTATTGCTAAAACATGTTGCTATCAATTTTATTACAATAAGTAATGCTACAGTGACCTTCTCCTACAGATATAATTAAATATTTGTGCAGTTATATCTGTAGGGTAGATACCTTAGGATATAATTGCTAGATCAGAGACATGCATATTTCTCACATTTATCTGTGAAATGGTTTTCTTTACATTGTAGAGCTGTAAATTCCTAGAATATTCAAAATTATACTAGAAGCATTATAATATAGTTCAAACACAAATATAAATTATTTTTGAATATAGAATGAAATGAGAATATAAATAGGAAACACCTGAGTTTTTTGAGAATAGATTAAATTTTACATACCTCTATGTCTCCCAAATGTAAAGGTCCGCCTGAGTCTGAAAAGGAATTGAATGTTATATTTAGTCACTGAAAAAAAATTAAATTTTGATAATTTTGTGGTTAGTAAACAAATACAAGATTTACTAATGGGATATAAAATCTTACGGTAACAGCGAATATCCATAGCATGATATTCTCCTTTGTGGTAGAATATGACCACTTCTCTATCATGTACAACAGCTGTCATTCTTTCAGATTTTTTAATGTCATCTTCTTTGCCAACATAGACAGAAGAATATTCCTTCATTTCAGGATCTTGCTCAGAACCATCAAGATCCATGCTAGCTGAACCAAAAAGAAAGAAAGAAAAAGAAAATTGCAAGTGGTCTTCGCTAGTTTGGCTCTAACTTAGCTCAGAGATAATAAACAATATCATATGAGAAACCTGATTTCTCTGAGACTGATAGAAGCATTTTTGTAGCTATATTAAATGAAATTTCTAAATATTGGATTATAGTTAGTCATTATTTTAAGTTAGAGACTGTTAAAGCTTGCCAAAATTATGAAGAACTCCTCACTTTGAGACTGGACTTAGATTAGATTCATTTTAATGTCTACGGTGCACATTTCAGAATTCCTAAGACACAGACTAATGTTTTACTATCCTTTTATTCCCCATCAAACTCATTGCTAAACAACATTTGGTTATTACCCCGTTGAAGGTAGTTCTCTGATAGTCTGAATACTATCGGAACTCTAAGAGATTGAGATTGCTCACTTAGTTTTATTTTTTATTTTTTAAGTTAGTATCCACTTTGGGTGTACACCTCAGCCATTAGACAATCATGTAATTTACATAGTGTTCCACTCAATATTTCCAGTACCACAGTGGCACCATACATAGTTATCACAATATTATCAACAACGTTTCCAATTTGCTTACTTTCCCATGACTATTTTGTAGCTACCAATTTGTACTTCTTAATCCCTCCACCCTTTCACCTAGCCCCCACAACCCCCTCACATCTGGAAACCATCAATTTGTTCTCTGTATCTATGAGTCTGTTTCTGTTTTGTTCATTTATTTTGTTTTTTGATTCTACATATAAGTGAAATCATATGGTATTTGTCTTTCTATGACTGACTTATTTCACTGAGCATAATACCCTCTAGGTCCATCCATGCTGTTGCAAATGGTAAGATTTCTTTCTTTTTTATAGCTAAGTAATATTCCATTGTATATATGAGCCACAGCTTTTTTTAATCCACTAATCTATTGATGGGCACTCAGGTTGCTTCCACTGCTTGGCTATTGCAAATAATGGTGCAATAAACATAGGGGTGCATATAGTCTTTCAAATTAATGTTTTGGGTTTCTCCAGATAAATTCCTGGAAGTGGAATCATTGGGTTGGCTCACTTGGTTTTGCCTGGCAGCGACAGCCAGCTCTTACAGATCAACTAGACAGCTATTCTAACAAAAGGGGATAGGTGTGAATGGACACCTTGCACTTTCTTAAATTAGAAATTATCATTACTGTCCTCTTTCTCATTTGGACACTCAAAGAGTTAATCTATAACAGTATAATGTACAAACTCATATTTCTAAACAGATGTAGAGAATTTTCAGGTATCCTAAATATAATTTTTCTCAATACATATATCCAGCCTACTTCTTTAAAAACAACCCTTTTGGTTTTTCGGCCAAGATGGAGGCATAGACCAACATGCTCTGTCTCCCTCTACACTAAGAAGGACTACAACTACCGCAAAATAAAAAATAAGAAGTTCCAGAAAATAAAGCTACACGAAAGTCCAACGTATGAAGTCATAAACTCGTCAGGACAAGTAGTTCGAACCTGCAGCTGAGAAAGATCGAATTGTGCTGGAGGCGGCAGTCGCAGCAGCAAACAGTGGGACCCGGTAAGCAGACACCCTTATTTGGGGGAGGAGGGAAGCGCCTAGGAGCCGGCCCCGGCCCCGGCTGCAGACCAGATCCATCGGCTCACAATTCCAATGCCAGGGAAGGCAGACCCCATTGGGAGGCGGCTCCTTGTTCCTCAGCAGAGAGTAACAGCAGGAATCCATCTTGGACCCTCGCCTGCACGCAAAGCACCACAACAGTGTGGTGAGAAAGGTCGCCAGGTTGTGATGAGCACATGGGGCTCCACCCAATATAGCGTAGGAGGTGTGACAGCGCCCCGCCCAAGAAGGAAAGATAAACTAAACGGTCAGAATGGCAGAATTAATGATTGAAATACCAATCACACAGCTAATGAAAAAACAAATAAAAGCCTTGACCGATGAACAAATAGCGAATCTTTCTGAGGCTTAGTTCAGAGCTATAGTCATAAGGCAGCTTACAGACCTAACAGCGGGGCTGAAACAAGACAGGGAAGGAACGAAGGCTAGTCCTGCTGAAATGAACAAAAACACACGCGAAACTAGTGGTGAGGGAAAGAAAACCAGGGATCAAATCAACAAATCGGAACATAGGGAAGGAACAAACAGTCAACTAGTGCAGAAAGAAGAAACGAGAAGTGAGGAAAATGAGGAGAGGCTCAGAAACTTATCGGACAGCTATAAGCGGGCCAACATCTGAGTCACAGGGCTGCCAGAAGGTGAAGAAGAAGAACTAGAAATTGAAAAATTATGTGAAAAAATAATGAAGCAGAACTTCCCTAACTTGGGGAAGGAAATAGACTTACAGGTCCAGGAAGCACAAAGAGTTCCAAATAAACTGGACCCAGGGAGAACCACTCCAAGACACATTATAATCAAAATGTCAAAAATTAAGTATAAAGAGAGAATCTTAAAAGCAGCAAGAGAGAAGAAGAGAATTACATACAAAGGGGTCCCAATAAGACTATCAGCTGATTTCTCAAAAGAAACTCTGCAGGCAAGAAGGGACTGGCAAGAAAAATTCAAAGTAATGAAAATCAAAAACCTACAACCACGATTACTCTATCCAGCGAAGCTGTCATTCAGAATAGAGGGGCAGAGAAAGTGCTTCCAGGACAAAGTAAAACTGAAGGAGTTCATCACATCCAAACCACTGTTATATGAAATGTTAAAGGGACTTGTTTAGGAAAAGGAAGATCAAAACTACGAACATTAAAATGAAAACTGTATCACAACAACCAACAGCAGAAGCTAGGGAATTGAAACAAAGGCAAACCAAGTAGGCAATGAGAGGGGAAAAAGTATTATAGGTACATAGGACATATTGGGGGGAGGTCAGTGGGGAGGGTGAAGGGGGAAAAGGGAGGGAGATGATGCAGGAATTAAGAGGCATAGTAGGAGGGAGTGGAGTCGACAGGAAGATGTTGAGAAGAACTATATGCACAACCAATGGGCATGGACTAAGGGGGGGACAACTGGAGGGAGGGGGGAGCAGGGGGAAAGAAACTGGGACAACTGTAACAGCATAATCAATAAAAAAAAGCAACCCTTTCAAAGAGACTTTCTGTATACTTTAAGAACATAGTCTTCAAGCCTTCTGTTGGATTCTCTAAATATTTATTTAATCCTGCATGGCTGACTAGAATTTTGAAAATGTTAATAGGAAAAGAGCATTGGCTCATTTAGCTGTTTTAAAAAATTGAGGTATAACTGACATACATTAGTTTAACGTGTACATCATAATGATTTGATATTTGTATTACTGTGAAATGATCACTGCAATAGGTCTAGATAACATCCATCAATATACATAGTTACAGAGTTATTTTCTTGTGATGAGAACTATAAGATTTACTCTGTTAGCAACTTTCAAATAAGAGGGTGGCTCATTTAAAAAAATTAGTTCATAACAAAAATTATTAAAAAGTAAAATCTCTATGTGAATGTTTGAAACAAGCTGTAGAAAGAGGAATTTATAGACCACTATTTTAAGAAGGTTAGTTCTGAGCCATAAGGAAGATATTGAATAGATATTAGATAATACATAAGCCTGAGCTCCAAAACTAAAGTGTAGGATGAGGGGTGTGTGTGTGTTGGGAAGAAGCAGGAGTTTTGACTTTATAGAGGAAAGCATTACACAAATCAAGTTTAGGAAGTTACAGAGATGTCAATTTGTACTTTGAAGTTAGCACTGTTAACCTTTGCTCTAACTAACCTAGTTACAGTAGTCCCTCTCTATATATTGTGGTTCACTTATCGTAGCCTTACTGTATCGCAGGATTTTAAAAAATATTATATTTATTTATCGCGGATTTTTCGCTATATTGTGGGATTTTGTGGTACTGTATATGTATGTTGTTAAAGTTATGTAGGTTTTAGAGTGTAGAATAAATGTAAGGTTCCTACTTCGTGGGGGCGGGGTCTAGAACGTAATACCTGTGATAAGTGAAGGAATACTGTATTTTTTTAAAGGATGGGAAAAACACATATGCTATTTTTGAAAATTATTTCACAATAATAAATGCAAAACTGTAGTGTTTTTTTTTTTTAAAGGTCATTATTTTCTTGATTGCCATGGCTAACAGGAGGCGCATGCTGTATCTCTAAGCAGTCTGAAAGCTACCCAAAAGTACACAAATTGTGTGGCGGTAGTAAGTACCTCCACAGTGATGGACATGCAGCCCTTTATCACATTTTGTGACAGAACAGACAGAAGGGCAATAGTGATAAGAAAAACGGGAAGAGAAAGATGAACTGAAAGAAGAAGAAATAGGTTGAACCAAAAGAAATAAATACGGAATTTGCAACACATTTAACCGACAAAGGATTAAGATTCACAGTATATGAACGAACACCTATCAACCAGAAAGAAAATTCCAAATAATCATAGAAAATGGGCAAAAGACATGAACAAATATCTCACAAAAAAGGAAATCTTAAGGGCCACTAATCACATGTGAAGATGCTCCACCTCATTAGTAGAAAATGTAAAAGAAACGTAAATCTAAATCACATATGGGATACCATCTTCTATCCAACAGACTGGCAAAAATTATACCAAGTATTGGCGAGGATATGAAGCAACTGATAGTGGTGACATCAATTAGTGCAACCCACAGTTTGACATTACCTACCAATGTTGAACATATTCATGACCTAATAATCCCACTTTTGGTATATTACAGAGAAACATTCACAGGTACACCAGGAAATATGCACAAGATAGGTTATAATAGCAAGTTAGACAGGAAACAACTCAAAATCAATCAACTGAAATGGACAATTTTTATATTCATTCAATGGAATGTAGCAGTAGTGTGGCTATATTTAGTAGTACTAATTTCAAAAACGTAACTTTAAATGAAAAATTTTTTTAAAGATTTCAGAGTATGCTTCCATTTTTATCAAGTGCAAAAACAGGCAAAACCAAACTACATAGATATATGTATATAGAGTAAAATTTATAAAGAAAAACAAGGGTATAGTTACACAAAATTTCTTAAATGTCTCAAGGTATTACACATTTAGTATTATATATGATTATTTTTCAATATGTAAGTTTTATCCTACCTTATAATTATGATCCAAATGATCCACGATCCAAGAAAAAGGGAATAAAATGGCACCTTCTATCCTCAGAGAATGTGCCTGTGCATTCAGCTCATTTCAAAACTTGGCATTAGAGGAGGAAATAAATGAACAGTTCTCTAACTTTTCTTTTTCTAGGCAGAAACTCGAAAAGAAATACTAGTATCAAGCAACAAAATACGTGAAATATGGATTAGCATCAAAAATTAAATAAGATTTCTCCAACTCCCAAATAAGTGAGAACCAAATACAATCCTCCTTCAAGTTTCAGTCTCTTAGGACATGCAGTCTGCAGGGTTTGCCCTCAACCAAGGAAAACTTTGCAGGAGCTGATAAGAAATGAGCAGAGAAAGCTGGGGCTACTGATAAAGGTTTCAGAGAATTATGATTATAGTCTTTCATTTTGCTTAGGAAAGCATTATCTCATCCTTCCAATAGTTGTCTCCTCTATGATCATAAGTAGTTTTATTTATTTATGATATCAGATGACTAAAATTAACACCCATATTATTCTTAATTAAATATTGTGAATATCAAAGTTGGTCCATTCAGAGAACAAGAGTCAACGTGTTCACCTTAATTACTGTTACTTTGATGCACTATTCATATGCTCCCACACATTTCCTCTATTTTGAATCAACTTTAAAATAGTAGAATCTTAACTGAATAAAAAGAAAGTGAAAAATTAAACAGCTTATCCAGTTTGTGGGCTAGATGAAGAAAACTTCATTCTGAAAAACTTAGCCATCTTGTTCCACAGTTCACTTTTCAAGAAATATTTTTTGAGGGGTTAGTGCCTAAAATTAGGTTTCTAAAGGTGTTAGCACACATAAAATTACAAATTAGCTAAATGGATTGATCCTCATTCTCTAATAGATACCTTTCCAGAACAGAGAATCTATTCAGGTTGAATTGAAAAACAAAAACAAACAAACAAAAAAAACTAAACTAAGTTTCCATAAGACACTGAGACAGACATGAAATTAAAGGACCTTGTTAACTCTTCATGAGTATTAAGTACTTTTACTAAGCCTGGGACTTAGTCTACATATTTTCAGAATGCATAGCTCCAGGGTGTCTCCCTTGCTTTTAGCGTCAGAGAAGAGAAATGCTATAGATAGTAGCTTTGTACCATCTCTTTGGATGGCAGAATAGTAGGTAAAACTCGCTATCTTTCAGTGAATGCCAATGCTTGGACTCTTTGCATATAGGAGTTCATTAATCCACACAAAACCCCCAGGCAGTATTACATCTATTTTCCGGATGAGGAAACTAAGGGTAAAGGGCCCCTTTTAACAAAAATGTACCCAAACTCACAAAGTAGCAGTTAAGATTCAAACCCAGGTCTTACGAGTCTAAATTAGTGAACACTGAAATATAAATCTTAATATTTCATCTAAGTAGTATCCACGGATTCATAAAAACACATGGCCTGCACGTAAACTATTTTACAGGTACAAAACCTTTTTAGCAAAGTATTCTTTCTCTCTCATGCGCGCTCTCTCTCCCTCTCTCCCTCGCTGTGTCACCATATATATATCACCAGAGATGACTGTCCTGATTTTTTTTAAGTTTTGGAACACTATTGTGCAGGAGTTGTGTCCACAAATGTTTGAAACAAGAGTATTTTCCCCAGTAAGTTAATAAAGCCATGTAGCTGTTCTGGAATCTGCTACTATTGTTTGTGGTATTAAGAGATGAGATCATCATGTGAACTCACCTGGGTTGGAATCCTGCCTCTGCGTGATTTCAGACAAGTGTCTTTATGTCACTGTGCTGCCGTAAGGAAGGCCGGCCACATACGGCTCTGGTGAGGAATTCATAGTCCACTCTAGACAAGTTAGAGCACGGCCTCACGGTGGGAAACGCGCCTGTCGCGGTAGCTGTCATCACTAAGGCCCTTCCAGCTCTGACAGTTTGTGGGCACAGGACCTCAGGCTGTTGGACGTTTCAGTAAAGCTGGCACGCCGTTGCTAGATGGAGCGGTGCCCAGTAACCAGAGCCGGCCCGAGCGGGGCTGTCCGGACGTGCACTGCTGTGCCTGCACACTGCCGATGAAGACACGAGGAAGGCCTGGCCGCAGAGACAGGCCCTGCAGCAGTTTTCCTGCTTCGGAGCGCACAAAGGCTGGGAGAGCTTGCTTCCGCCCCGCCTGCTCCACTGAGGCGCAGGTTCAGGGTGCGGCGCAGACTAAGGGGAACAAAGTCGGTGGGCTGCGCTGTGACTCGGCGGAAGCCCGTCCTGGGGGTAAACGGTTAACCCACGTGGGACCGAGGCCTGGTGGGGGGGTGGGGCACTGCTCAGAAAACCCAGGGGTAAAGGCCACAGGACAGCAGCCTCGCCCGCTCTAGATAGCCGCTGCCGCAGCCACCGTCGCCGGAAGTCCAAGCCCAGGCCCCCTGTCTTGCCGGAAGCAGCAGCCCTCCAGAGCCCCGCCCGCACCCAGCTGCTCAACCCCCCAGCGAGAGGCCAATTTACCTTCAAGTCCCTAGCTCCTAGCTCCGCCAAGCGGAGAGTGACTCGGTGCGGACCCGGCAAGATGCTACCGAGGGACCCAGGGCTAGGCCACCTCGCTGAGCCTTCTCGAGGCGGGGCGAAGCCGCCCACGTGACTGCGGAGCGCCAGTCCCTGGGGACCCATTGACGGTGACCATAGGCCAACCACGCTCTGACAGGACCTCTAAACCGACAGTCTTATTAATCTTGTATTTGACAAACGTAGGTGGTATCCATTTTTTTTGATGTCTGTTGATCTTACCACATTTATTTGAATTTTAAATGCACCCAGCGATCTCACTTCTAGGAATTTACCTTATAAAAATATTTGGAAACGTTAGTCGCAATGCATGTAATTGATATATGAAGATTGTTTTATTGCAAGGAAGAATGAGGATAGCTACAATGATCATCAGCAGGGGAATGATTACATGAAATACAGTAGACATGTTAATTACTTGTAGCCATAGAATACTATGTGTAGTGTGCCCTCTTCAGTGTAAAAAAAAATGTTTCTCTAGATACAGATATGTAGGCATGTATTGCATACATAAGTTTTTCCTTAAAAAACAAACAAAAGCAAAAAAACCTTAGCGGTTGCTTGAGGGAGTGATGAAAGATTTTAACTTTCATATTTTGAACTTTGCAACTTTCTTAGTTCTCTTTATACTTCTCTGATATTTTTATAAACCTCATACTTGTGTTCAACACTGGAAGCTATATATATAAAGTTTCCTTGATGATCTTCTAACGCAGTGGCTCTTAACTCTGGTTATCCCTTATAGTCACCTGGGGGTATTAAAAAATCCTGAGGCCCAGACCAATGAAGTAAAAATCTTAAAGGAGGAGAGGGATAAATACATTTTTTCCAGTTTTCCAAGTGATTGAAGTGTGATCTCAAGGTTGAAAACCATAATCTACATTTAATATCCTGGCATGCTTATCCCAGATTCTTGAGTTGCCCATTGGGCCTAGGGCTGCTGAAACCCAGAGACCTTGCTATGTAAATGACATTTTTTTTCTATGAGCCAAGACATATAGAAGATTGAGAAGCCCAGAATAATGGATTTTCCTGCAATGCCATTTTCTTTTGTTCTCTATTCTGTTTAGTATAGTTTTAGGGTGATAATCATAATTTCTTTTTGACTATTTGTTTCACTGATCCAAGCACAAACTAACCATCTAGTTTTGATGAATCACTTTACCAAAGTGATAATAAAATACATTTGGATTTATTATAATTTACATTATCTGTTAGTAATCCCAAATTATTTTATTGGCACATGGAGTATGTTAACAGTAGTCCTCACTTGGTGTTATTGAAGGACTAAACAAGGTTTGCTTCTAGTGAAAAGGTTTTTTCTTTTTTTTTTTTTTTTTTTTTGCTTTGGCATAAACCGGGCATTAAAATAAGGCACGTCTTAGATCTACTGACCTTAAATCTGATATTGAATAAAATGAAAACCTCAGTAGGTATGCATGCATATGAGTTCTGTCCAGAAGGTATCAGCCATGTAATATGAAAAATAGAGACATTTATTGAAGAAGATACAAGATACAAGAAATGTTGTACATAGGACAATGACCCCTCAGTCCCTTTCAAAGTATGCACCTTGGGACCTCACACAGTTCTCCCAGTTGCCATCAGCTGCCTTGTCATATTTTCCTGAATCTCATCCACAGTTTGAAATCCCTTCCCTTTCAAAGGTAATTTTAGTTTTGGGAAAAGCCAGAAGTTGCAGGGTGCCAAGTCTGGCCTGAAGAGGAGCTGAGTCACCTGGTTGATTTCATGTTTCACCAAAAATCTCTGCTTGAGACAAGATACATAAACAGGCACATTGTCACGATGAAGCTGCCAATCACTAGTTGCCCATATCTGTGGCCTTCTGAATCATCTGAATAGTTTCTGTGGAGGAATGTTCAAGCTTAATGCAAACTTTGACGCAGATTCATTGCTCTACTGGCTTAGCTATTTTGAATGCAACAGCCACACAGTACACATGCTCACGCAACAGCGTCTACAGCCCCCACTGACTAGTACAGTGAAGGCACCATCGTTCGTACATGTGCATTACAGTCGACTCACCTTGGCTGCCAGGTTACACTGATGTCATGGAAACTCTTCTCCTTATATTAACCATGGCTGTACTTTTTCCAGACAGACCTTGTATATACATACACAAGAATGAGAGAGAAATGAAACTTTTTTTTGTATCTCCACCTAAATTACTAATGTGGTTAGTCATATAAAAGTAAAAAATGCTTGGAAAGCTATGGTGGAGGCTGAATAAAAAACCTTTCTCCACTTCTGAGATGCAGGTATATAAATGTGCACACACACAACCCACGCAGCATAGGCATGCACATGAGCTAAAAGCAGGGAACCAGAAAGTCCATTTGAAAGTTATTATAGTTCAGAATAAAATTCATAATTCCTACTGTCATTTTACTTTTCTCCCTCCATTCCCTTTTTTTCATTAGAACGGTTGCAGCCAGTGTAGGCACAGCTCCCACAAAGTTGGACCTGAGGCCATTTAGAGGCACTTTCCTCCTTTCATCGTTTTCTTTCCTACTAGTGACACCTAGTGGTAGCCCCTGGCATGAGTTTTGTTACCTACCACCGGAAATGGCTTTTCTTCTGTGATATCGCCCCTCAAAATCTTTGTCTATCGTTTCACATGCCCCTTCTCACCTTTGTGAGCCCTGTTTCTCTGCTCTGAGCATCAGGCTGTTTCTACACAGGCTGGTCCCAGACCAAGTTTTTCTCTCATATTGGTTCAAAAACTGCCTTCAATCCTAAACCAAAGCCTATCTTTATCTTGTGAGCTAATGAAAACATCTGTGTGTTTTCATCTGCTAGTTTCATTACAGGGAGGTTTGAAGAGTATCTACCAATCTGGATTTCATATTCTTTCAAACCAGAAAAGGGTGATAACGTTGGCTTTATTAAGCCATTGGGATTCGGATCATGAGAAAATGAGGGTGATTTTAAATATCATCTGTCTGCTTATGACTCCTAAATGGAAGTCTCCACAGTATTCATACCTGGCTGATATTCCCACCTGGATATTGTGGCAGAAGCAGTGGTGCTCACTAAACATCCCATTGACTACCCCACACTTCCCAGCCCCACTTACAGTTGGTTGAGACCTGGTGACTAGCTTTAGCCAATAGACTGTGAGTGAAAATGCAGCCTGTCACTTCTGGACTGAAGCATAGCAGAGTTGATATGAGACCTCTCCGGTCATGTCTTTTTCTGTCACAACAATTGATATTCTAGGTGGTAGAGACTCCACCAGCCTGGGTCCTTGAGTAACTACGTGGAACCGAGACCACGCTTCCCGAGCTCACCAACTTCCACCAAACTAAAAGATACGTAACTTAAGTGAAAAATAAACTTATTCTGTTAAATCACTGAAATTTTAAAGTTGTTTATGATTGCAACATTCCATATTTAACCTGCTATCTTATACATAGCATCTCCAATTTTATGTGTTCAGAATTGAAGTAATTTTCTCTCATACACCTATACTTCCTTGGTCCCCACCATCTCCATAAGTGACAACACTGTCCAGCTACATGCTTAAGGTAGAAACCTGGATGGCATCTCCCTTCTTCTCACTCCTCCTGTGCAGAAAAGAGTTAACATAGCTGACCTGAGACTGTTATCCTTAAAATGCTCCGCGTGCAAGGTTGGCCCTAGGCTGGCATCTGGGAACTTGGCTGGTAAACAGTTCCCTACACTGACGTGACTTTCCCTAAATAATAAAACTGACTAAACAGTGTGTACAAACAATATGATGGCTTTATATTGACCACACCTACTTTCCTTCTGGTAGTCTGGAACTTGGGTGCATGCTGGGCAGACGTGCCAATGTGACCAGGCATCAGTAAAATTTTTTCTTTCTCTCCTTCCTTTCTTCCTTCCTTTCCACTCAAGGACATGCTTTTTGATTTTTAGAGAGAGGGGAAGACAGGGGAGAAACCACAACCTAGGCATGTGCCGTGACTGGGAATCAAACCTGCGACCTTTCGGTTTATAGGACAATGCCTAACCAACAGAGCCAGACTGGCCAGAGCTGTTTCTGAATTTTTATTGTTGGAGGACGAGTGTGACTGCTGCCCCTACCCCCAAGAGGAAGAGAGGATAAGGAAGCTTTCACATGGATTCTTCCATACTCCACCTGTGTCATTTTTCCTTATGATCCAGCGGTGTAACTTTCCAACATTCCTGTAATAATCTCAGCATAAGACGAACTATATAATGAGTCCTACAAGTCCTTCTAGTAAATTTCCAGACATGACATGGTTTTGGGAACCTCCCTGATATCCCTCCACATCTAATCCAGCACTAAGTCCTGTCAATTCTACTTTCTAAAATATCTTTCAAGTTACTCTGCTTCTTTCCTTAATCTGTTGTCACCACTCTGGAAAGTGCCATCATCTTTTATTTGTGTTGGATTTTTGAGAGGGCCCAATAAATAACACCTTTCTTTCCTGCCTGAGTTTTGAACCAAACGGGAATAGATCAAAATATAGGATTTATTTAATAGTAAAACTCTGAATCAGGGTGACTTAAATGTGCAGCCAAATGGACTTGTCAACAGTATCATCAATGGACTTTCTGTACCTTAACTGCTACCTTAGAGCTATTCTCTTGGGATGATGGACCAGATTTTACCCTCTCTGCAGGCACACTGATATGTAGAAAGGAGAAGGAAGGGGCTTAGCTGAGCATACAAAAAAAGGGAGGTGGGCAGAAAAGTGAAGGTTGGAGATTTTAAGATTTCTTTCTTACTCCTGATTTTTATCTTCCAGGTGGAACTTCAGGTCCTGGGCATTAAGCAAATGATACACAAGCTGACCATAAGTGGGGGTGGGGAGAAAAGTGTGGTCAGTAAACACCAGATAGAATGCAATGAGCCCCAAGCAAAACACTGGTATTTGCCAGGCTTAGCAAATATGGGCAACACTATGTGGGCCCAGCAAAGGCACAGCCTAGAGGGCCTTAGATGATGTGGTCCTCAGGGGGCAGGCTGCTGCTCCTTGACCTTGACCTTGACCAATGTTCAGAACATATTCATTCTACCACATTAGGTCTCAGCACATATGGGGATCCACAAAGGCCTTACAAAGCAAGCATAGCTAGAACAAGGACTAACTTATAGGGAAAATGTTTTTTAGTAGCTTGGTCTTTCAGACAGTACTGGGTAGAGTAATATTTGCTGAAATTAGGGGTTGTGAAGTTAAATAAACTTAAGCTTCAGGTCCCCTCACATGCTTGGGCCCTTTCCAAGGTTCTGAAGGACCCCAGTAATGTATTCACATGGTTATCCTTTGTATCCCTTTAATATAATTTGAAAATACAAATTATAGAAAAGTAGGACAGGGAACTCTATTCCCCAACAACCGGTTGAGAGTATGTTGCCCATCATGATGCCCCATCAGTGTCTAATGCTTTAGTATGTGTTTCCTGCAAACAAGGACCTTCTACATAACTGTAATACAACCACCAATATCAGGAAGTTAGCACTGAGGTATGTCTACCCTCTAATCCTCAAGTCCCCTTCAGAATAAAGTTGTATTTAGTTTTCACGTCTCCTTAGTTTCCTTGTCTGGGACAGTTCCTTAGTCTTCCCTTAACATTCATGACGTTGTTGTTGTTGTTGTTAAGTTACAGGCCATTTATTTTGTTGAATGTCATCCATTGAGCTTTGTCTGAGATTTCCTCATGATTACTTTCAGGTTATGCATTTTTGGCAGAGACTGGACTCTGAGCCTGTGTAGGGCTGCCCCTCTATTCCCTCCTTACTGTTCCCAGCTAGTCTCACTATATGACAATGTTGCCATCAGCCCACTCTGGCTCTGTCATCCCACTCTGACACATTGTGCATTTCCCCTCCTTCCCCAGCCAGCATGGGTATCTACCCTGCTCTGCCCCGCCTACTGGCCTTAGGACAGAATTGTTCAGGAAGGAAAGAGAAGAGGGAGAGGAATAATGGCCATATGTTTTTTTAAAATGTGTATAAGTAAGATGATATAATTTCAGTGGATTAAGGCGATTATCTCTTTTTCTTGCATCACACAGGAATTTCGGGGATTTGGCTAAGGGGCAGGTGAGTTGCAAATATACTTAGTTTAGGTTTAGTGGGATATATTTATATATGGTTTGCTGCTAATTCTATGTATGGTTAAGTTTTTTCCTGGCTTCCTGCTGCAAAAAGCTTCCCAGAATATTCCCAACGTCCACTGTGATGACCTCCTCCATGCCCACATGTGGGGTTCTCTCAAAATATGAGCATGTGCTGTGGAGTCTGGCACAGGAAGTGTGAGCATCCTGGAAGAGAAACAGGATTTGAATGGATGGAGCCAGAAACTAGTCTGTGGGAAATTCTATCACCAGACTTTCGGCAAAATTGTAAGCACAGGATTCTGTTCTCATTGACACTTAGTACACATGAAATATGCTCAATAATATAGCTTGTGAACTATAAATCAAGAAAGACATAAGTTGTCTTTCTTGAGAATCATATGAAAGAGAATTTATCAAAATACCCATGTCTTGTAAGCATACAAACCTGTACTAGTACTATAGTTTTTTTTTTCATGCTTCCTGTCAATTAAAAATGATTAATTGTGCTATAGGAATGATTGAATTATGTTTATATTCTCTTTAAATAAAATATTATCATAAAATTGTTACTATATGAAGGGATGACTAAAGAGTAAATAGATGAAAACTGCAAGTAAGTATTGTAGATGTGTGTCAGGCAATTAAGGAATGAATGTTATCATGTCAGTTTTGATATTTATATTTTCATCATTATTTGCCTGCTCTAAATAAATATTCATTTTCATACCTGATAATTTATTTATTATCTTACATTCTTTTTAAAAAGAGGACCTCCCACCACCCCACCCCACACACATTTTGACTTGGAAGTGCCCTCAGCTGCATTTATTATTTTTTTCCAGCTTTTCTTTATTGATTATATTGTTACAATAGTTTCAATTTTCTCTCCGTTACTCCCCTCCACCCAGCACCTCCCTCCCCCAGCAATCCCACCCCCAAGTCCATACCCATGGTTCGTAAAAAATAACTATCCCTCCCTCTCAGATATTAAGACCCTTTGTAATCTTGTAAAGGACAATGGGCGAAGGTCTCAAGCTCCTCTAGCTGCTTCAAGCTGGACATGGTCGTCGTCCTACCTACCCTTGGGTCCAGAAATCCCTAATAATAGTGGGGGTGTGGAGGGGAGGGTGGCCTTCCCACATGGGGAAGGATCATGCAGGCTCCAGGTCAGTTGGCTGTCTCCAGACAACGGCGTGATTGGTTTAACAGGCTGGCATCCTTGTTGTGTTCTGGGGGCAACAGATTTGGCGAAAAGGGTTAAAAGACATCATTCAATCCATAACTACTAGATGACAAAAGGCAGGGATTAATTTTTCAATGTTCCACATTAGAAAAAAAAAGGGGGGGGCTTCTTTGGAGGAAGGTGTGCTAGGCACATCTCGCCTGTCCAAAACCCTTTTGCCCATTATACTTAGTTTGGGCTGAGGGAAATAGTTTATGTTTCCCCCCTCTCAGACCTCTGGGCCCTTTCTGTCCAAGCCATTAAGATAGAAAAGAGAAACCAGTTTTAAAGTGAAGCCCACAGACCACCCCATTCTTCACCAACCCAGCCATTTAGTTCAGCCAAACCATTGAGTCTCAGGAGGCAGCGCTGCAGAGAGGATTAAGTGAGGCTTATGTGTACAGACAATCACTCAGGTAATGCAGTCATAGGCTTATGCCCTTTGAAAACAGAAAACACATGTTGATTTATGTAACATAACCAACAAACAAGTCTCTAAATCTGTAAGACTGTCTTATTGAGAAGACATCCAGTTGCAAGGCACTTGACATTCTACTTGCCTGCAACTTGAATCTCTTTGGTGATATCACAGACATGGTTTAATTTTCAAGTGAAACCATATTTTAAACGAGAAGAAACTTTTAAGACGGTTAGCTGCCCTACTTTACAGTCTGCCCCTGATCATTGTGATTTTCCTCGAATAATGATTTTTCTCCCTAAGATTACCCTCCTTGTCTTTAAAGGGACTACATTAAGTCCATTTTTAATTTATCCTGTTCATTTGCATAAACATAACAAGAGCAGCGAATGATCACTTATGATCTTTAGTTCTGTTTTGCTGGAACTTACCCAAGGAACATTTAGGGTGGCCCTCAGTCTGCTCTTCAGTGCACAGAAGCTGGGCCACATACCTGGCATTCATCCTTGCCTGTACACACCTGTCCTTTCCAAGTCTTTCTGGTTTTCCATTGTGCCTTAAGGTCCCTTCTAGCCATCTTTCAGGAAAACAACCTTCGTTCCTTCCCTGGAGAGATGGCTGTGGACCGCACAACCAACCATGGCAGCAGGCCTTCTATCTCGCGGGCTTTTATTACCTTTGAAAGTCATTCCCAGTTCTTCAGGACTTTTTGGTAACAACCTGAGCCCAAGCCTGTCTCCTTTAGGCTTGACATTCCAGTCAAAGGCTTGGTCAAAAAAAAGGAACCTCTATTAACAACTGGTCTTATTAGTTCTATGCAAAGAAACTTAAGTCATTACTTACTTGTTTAGAATGCCAAACTCTGGAGAGATCAAATAGGGAGAAAAATATACAACGTGAAGGAAAATCTTTGTCCTAATATTCACTGAACTGGCATTTCCATTCTTCATATTTTCATTTTTCCCCCACTAAAAAAAATTTTTTGTTTGTTTTTCCATTACAGTTGTCTCACTTTTTTTTCCCTCTTGCTTCCCTGTACCCTGCCCCTCCCTTCCCCCACATTCAGTCCCCACTCAGTTGCCCATGTCCGTGGGTCATTTATACATGTTCTTTGACTTGACACTTCCCCTTCTTACCCCCTTCTCTCCCTTCCACCTCCCCCCTTGTTACTGTTAGTCTACTTCTTGTTTACATAGCTCTGTTTCAATTTTGCTCATTTGTTTGTGTTGTTCATTAGTTTCCTGTAATAGGTGACAGCATAAAGTATTTTTCTTTCATTGCCTGGCTTATTTCGCTAAGCATAATTCTCTCTAGTTCCATCCATGTTGTTGCAAATGGTAGAAGTTCCTTCTTTCTTTCTGCTACATAGAACTCCATTGTGTAAATGTACCACAGTTTTTTGATCCACTCATCTACAGATGGGCATTTAGGTTGTTTCCAGCACTTGGCTATTGTAAATAGTGCTGCTATGAACATTGGAGTGCATAGGTTCTTTTGAATTGGTGTTTCAGGATTTTTCTAATATAATCCTAGCAATGGAATTGCTGGTTCAAAAGGCAGTTCCATTTTTAGTTTTTTGAGGAAATTCCAAACTGTTTTCCATAGTGGCTGCACCAGTCTGCATTCCCACCAGCAATGCACCAGGGTTCCCGTTTCTCCGCATCCTCTCCAGCACAAGTTGTTTGTTGATTTGTTGATGATGGCCATTCTGACTGGTGTGAGGTGGTATCTCATTGTGGTTTTTATTTGCATCTCTCTGATGGCTAGTGATGTTGAGCATACTTTCATATGTCTATGGGCCCTCTGTATGTCTTCTTTGGAGAAGTGTTTGTTCAGGTCCTTTGCCCATTTTTTAATTGGGTTGTCTGTCTTCTTGGTGTTGAGTTGTATGAGTTCTTTATATATTTTGGAGATCAATCCCTTGTCTGAGATGTCATTGGTGAATATATTTTCCCATATGGTTGGTTTCCTTTTCATCTTGCTGATGTTTTCTTTAGCTGAGCAGAAACTTTTTAGTTTGATGTAGTCCCATTTGTTTATTCTTTCCTTTATTTCCCTTGCCTTGGGAGATCGTCGGCGTCGTCGTCGTCGTTGGCAGCCGTCCGTCTCGAGAGACGATGGTGTAGCTTCTTAAGAGTCTATCTGCACCGCCGAGAATGGCTGTGCAATCCGACTCGGGAGTGACATGGTATCTGTCTCCTCCCGTGTTGAATCGACATCTTGTGATGACGCTGAAGCTACAGAGCCTGGGCAGGGTAATATGGAGGGTCTGCTGTTGCCCATGCAGCAGACCCCCCCTCTCTTCGCAGCTGAAGGGTCCAAGGGAAAGACGGAGTCGATACAGCTTGGGTTCAGGTGCGCCGCAGGAGTTGCCGGTGTTGACTACAACGTCAAACCGCCTTAGGGACTCCGGCTCCGGATTTTCTGTCGGGGTTTACTCCCTTAGCCTTTCCCCTGAAGAGGTATGCCGCAAGGCAGCGGAGGTTTTTTGGAGTCAGAGTTTTCCTTCTCTGATGTACCCTGACTGGAAGATCGAACCAGCGACACTTAGCTCGCAGGCCGACGCTCAATCCACTGAGCTAAACCAGCCAGGGCAATGCCTTGGGAGATATATCAGTGAAAATGTTGCTATGTGGGATATCTGAAATTTTCCTGCCTATTTTTTCCTCTAGGACTTTTATGGTATCACGGCTTACATTTAAGTCTTTGATCCATTTTGAGTTTATTCTGGTGTATGGTGTAAGTTGGTGGTCTAGTTTCATTTTTTTGCATGTCCCTGTCCAGTTCTCCCAACACCATTTGTTGAAGAGGCTCTTTTCACTCCATTTGATGTTCTTTCCCCCTTTGTCAAATATTAGTTGACCATATGAACCTGGGTTTATTTCTGGGCTCTCTATTCTGTTCCATTGATCTATATGTCTGTTTTTATACCAGTACCAGACTGTTTTGATTACCATGGCCTTGTAGTATAGTTTGATATCAGGTATTGTGATTCCTCCTACTGTGTTCTTCCTCAAAATTGCTGTGGCTATTCGGGCTCTTTTTTGGTTCCATATAAATTTTTGAAGTATTTGTTCTAGGTCTGTGAAATATGTTGCTGGTATGTTAATAGGGATTGCATTGAATCTATAAATTGCTTTGGGTAGTATGGACATTTTAATGATGTTGATTCTTCCCGTCCATGAGCATGGTATATGCTTCCATTTATTTGTATCTTCTTTAATTTCTTTCTTCAGTGTTATGTAGTTTTCTGAGTACAGGTCTTTTACCTCCTTGGTTAAGTTTATTCCTAGGTATTTTATTTTTCTTGTTGCTATGGTAAATTGAATTTTTCTTTCAGTTTCTATCTCTGAGTTTTTATTGTTGGTGTATAAAAATGCCTTTGATTTCTTAATATTGACTTTGTATCCTGCTATTTTGCCCAATTCACTTATTAGGTTGAGTAGTTTTTTTTGTGGAGTCTGTAGGGTTTTCTATGTACACTATCATGTCATCTGCAAATAATGACAGTTTTACTTCCTCTTTTCCAATTTGGATGCCTTTTATTTCTCTTTCTTCTCTGATTGCTGTGGCTAGAACTTCCAACACTATGTTGAATAGGAGTGGAGAGAGCAGACATCCTTGTCTTGTTCCTGATCTCAGGGGGAATGCTCTCAGTTTTTGCCCATTGAGTATGATGTTGGCTTCAGGTTTCTCATATATGCCCTTTATTATGTTGAGGTATGCTCCCTCTATTCCCATTTTGCTGAGAGTTTTTATCATAAATGGGTGTTGTACTTTATCAAATGCTTTTTCTGCATCTATTGATATGATCATGTGGTTTTTGTCTTTCATTTTGTTTATGTGGTGTATTACATTTATTGATTTGTGAATATTAAACCATCCTTGCATCCCTGGGATGAATCCTACTTGATCATGGTGTATGATCTTTCTAATGTGTTGCTGGATATGGTTTGCCAATATTTTGTTGAGGATTTTAGCATCTATGTTCATCAGCGATATTGGCCTGTAGTTTTCTTTCTTTGTTGTGTCTTGACCTGGTTTTGGAATTAGGGTTATACTGGCTTCATAGAATGAGTTTGGCAGTCTTCCCTCTTCTTGTATCTTTTGGAAAAGTCTGAGGAGGATAGGAGTTAGTTCTTTCCTAAATGTTTTGTAGAATTCACTTGTAAAGCCATCCAGTCCAGGGCTTTTGTGTGCTGGGAGTTTTTTTTATTACTGCTTCAATTTCACTAGCTGTTATTGGTCTATTCAGACTTTCTGCTTCTTCTTGATTCAGTTTGGGAAGACTATAGGTTTCCAGGAATTTGTCCATTTCCTCTAGGTTGTCAAATTTCTTGCCATACAGTTGTTCGTAATAATTTCTTATAATCCTTTGTATTTCTGTGGTATCAGTTGTGATTTCTCCTCTTTCGTTTCTGATTTTATTTATTTTGGTCCTCTCTCTTTTTTTCTTGATGAGGCTTGTTAAAGGCTTGTCAATTTTGTTTATCTTTTCAAAGAACCAGCTCCTACTTTTGTTGATCTTTTGAATTGTTAGTTTAGACTCTATGTCATTTAATTGTGCTCTGATCTTGATGATTTCCTTCCTTCTACTTGATCTAGGCTTTGCTTGTTTTTCTTCCTCTAGTTCTTGTAGCTGTAGGGTTAAATTTTTTATTAGAGATTCTTCTAGCTTTTTTAGGTAGGCCTGTATTGCTATGAACTTTCCTCTTAGGACTGCTTTCGCTGTATCCCATAGGTTTTGGGTTGTTGTGTGTTCATTATCATTAGTTTCCAGAAACTTTTTGATTTCTTCCTTGATGTCATTGTTAACCCATTCATTATTTAATAGCATGTTATTCATTCTCCATGAGTTTGAATGTTTTTGAGTTTTTTCCTTGAGGTTGATTTCCAATTTTAAGCCATTGTGATCTGAGAAGATGCTTGATATAATTACAATTTTCTTGAATTTGTTAAGGCTTGTTTTGTGTCCTACCATGTGGTCTATCTTTGAAAATGTTCCATGTGCACTTGAGAAGTATGTATATTTTGCTTCTTTGGGGTGAAAACTTCTATATATATCGACTAAGTCCATTTGATCTAGAGTGTTGTTCAGTGCCTCAATATCTTTGGTGTTTCTTTGCTTCAAAGATCTGTCCATTGTTGACAGTGGGGTGTTAATGTCCCCTACTATGAGTGTGTTGCTGTCTATATCTTTCTTGGAGTCTTTCAAAATTTTCCTTACATATTTGGGTGCTCCTAAGTTGGGTGCATATATATTTATAAGGGTTATATCTTCTTGATGGATTTTTCCCTTAAGTATTATGAAATGCCCTTCTTTGTCTCTTTTTATGGACTTCGCTGTGAAATCTGTTTTGTCTGATATAAGTATTGCTACCCCGGCTTTTTTTTCATGTCCATTTGCTTGAAATACTTTTTTCCATCCCTTTACTTTCAGTCTGTGTAGATCTTTTGTTCTAAGGTGGGTCTCTTGTAGACTGCATATATGTGGGTCATGCTTTCTAATCCATTCAGCTACCCTATGTCTTTTAATTGGAGCGTTTAATCCATTTACATTTAAGGTTATTACCGATAAGTACTTATTCATTGTCATTTTTCCCCTTTGTACTTGTGTTCTTCTCTGTCTCTCTCTGTTTCTTTATCTTCTTAGAGCAGACCCTTTAACATCTCTTGCATTGCTGGTTTGGTGGAGATGTATTCTTTTAGCCTTCTTTTGTCTTGGAAGCTCCTTATTTCACCCTCCATTTTGAATGAGAGCTTTGCTGGGTATAGTGTTCTAGGTTGTATGCCTTTGTTTTTCATTGCTTGGAATATTTTTTGCCATTCCCTTCTGGCTTGTAGTGTTTCTGCTGAGAAATCTGATGATAGCCTTATTGGAGCTCCCTTGTATGTTATTAGTTGTTTCTCTCTTGCTACTTTTAGGATCCTCTCTTTGTCTTTGAATGTTGCCATTTTAATTATGATGTGTCTTGAGGTGGGCCTGTTGGGGTTCATCTTCATTGGGACCCTCTGTGCTTCCTGGACTTGCGTGACTCTTTCTTTCGTCATGTTAGGGAAGTTTTCTGTCATTAGTTTTTCAAAGTGGTTTTCTATCCCTTACTCTTGTTCTTCTTCTGGAATTCCTATGATACGGATATTATTACGTTTCATGTTGTTCTGCAGCTGTCTTAGAACCTCTTCAGTCTTGTTCAGTCTTTTTTCATTTTGTTGCATTGTCTGGGAGTTTTTGTGTAGGTTGTCCTCCAGCTCGCTGATCCGATCTTCTGCTTCCTCTAGCCTGCTTTTAATTCCTTCTACTGTGTTCTTCAATTCAGAGATCGTATTCTTCATTTCCTCCTGGCTCTTATTGATAGCTTCTATGTCCTTTTTCATGCTCGCGTAATTCTCTGTGAGTTTCTTGTAGTTTTTCTGGAGTTCCTTGTAGTTTCCACTGAGCTCATTCAGGTTCTTCATAATCCATGTTTTGAATTCCATATCTGATAGTTCGCTCCCCTCTATTTCATTTAGCACTCTTTCTGGGGATTCTACCTTTCCTTTTGATGGGAGGTTGTTTCTCTGTCTCCCCATTTTTGTGACTCCTATTGTTTGTTGGTGCTTCTTAGAATGATCTGCACTTCCTGGGTCTGCCTCTGGTGGCGTCAGATCATGTACCAGTCTGGCCCTAGGCAGCCTGTTGGAGACTTCCAGGGATCTACTGCTGTTGTCTGTCTTCTTTAATTGTTAATCTATTCAATCTGTGATTAGCTGTCAGGCTTAAGGACTGTGGGTGTGGCAGCTTAATTCCTGTAGGCAGAGCTTTTGCTTCCCCTCAGGCTGACGCCACTTGGAGGGGAATGATCTACCCGCAGTACTGGGGATGAGTCAGCACTGGGACCCAGTCGGCTGCTCCTCCAGTTCTCTCCTCAAAGCCACCGTGCCAAACTCTCCCTAAGTGTCTCCAGTCCTCTCTGCCTTAACTCTGCTTGAGCCCAGGGTAAGTGGTGGCCAAAATATTTTCATATGTGATCCATTTAAGAGCTCTTTTTCTCCTGCTGTTTCTCTCTGGCTAGCAAGAAACCCTGTGGCTTTTCACTTTTCACAGCGGATACTATTTTACTTTCCACTCTGTTGCTGTAGGCTGGGAAGCCCGGCTGGGGGTTTAGACCCTGCCCTTCTCAAGGGGAATCCCTGGCTGCTGAGCTGTTTCTCAGTCCCTTCAGCTGCCACTCGTGTGAGCCCAGCCAGCCCTTCCGCGTCTCCGCACTCCCTACTGGTCAAGTTGTGATGTAGCAGCCTTTTCTGTCTCTCCGTGGTTATAAGACTTCTTTCCAGCTAGTGTTCCGTTGGTTATTCCAGATGATTTCTCCAAAATTAAGTTGTAAATCCAGACTGGTCCTGGGAGGAGGTTAGTGTAGCTTCCACTTACTCCTCCGCCATCCCTCAGCTGCATTTAAACTGTGAGGCGGCTGAGCCCTGCATGTGCTACAGAGCACTAGTGAGTATTAACTGGAAATTCTCCAAGGCAGGTCTGGAGGGAGGGTATTGCCTTGGCTGCTTCAAATTCTACATTTCATCCTGGTTCAGAAAGGGAAGTATGGTAGGACTAGCCTTGGACTTGTGTGGTATTATATGTCACATGCTCAGAGCCAATCCATACTATACTGTCCCGTGGACTCAAGATGGTGCTGGAGAAAATGTACCTAGAGGCAGATTGTTTTGCCAAGTTCACTGAAAACAGCCACTGAGGGATGGGACTTAGAACACGTGCCCAGGAGAGCTCTATGGCATGAACTAGAGCCTCTGCTCACTTAAGTAGGAGGGCTCAGAGTAGAAATGGTGATAAAGATATTTTTAATCTGTAAGAAGGCACCTAGAAACTGAGGATTCCAATTTTGCAAATTTCTAAACTTGCAAGAATGAAGGAATAATTCAATTGCCTATGTCTCAGATAGATGCATAGATAGATCTTCTCCCCACCCCGCTTATTTGTTAAACATGAACCCAGATTAATCTCTTATGAAAAGTTTTCTCCCAGTTGAGTTTGTCTTCAGGTTGTAGATTTGTACCACCTACCTGCACTGACCGACTGAAAGCCACCTCAGGCTCTCTGAGACCAAGATCTTGCCTTCTTTTGGATCCTGCTTGTGCTGGAACCTTTAGTGACACCAAATACTGGATTCTTGGAATACAATTATGCTTGGCCATTGCTCTAGGGGCAGGGGGTGGTTAGCTTTCCTAACTTTGGTATGTAATTGTGGGGCCAATGCTACAATAATGTTCTGCTTTCTGGTAACACTTTGAACTCTTTAAAAGAGTTAGGTTCATCATAAAATGGGAACTGAACAAAAGAACCTCAGAGGTCCTAAAGGAATGATCTATTTCAGGCGGAGACAGGCTGTGGCTGCCCCTGCTAAAGGATCCACAATTCCCTCAAGCTTCAGGAACCCTCCAACAGAGTCTACTGGAGTTTAAAAACTCCATTCAGTTAGCAGAGGAAATGTTTGCTGTATAATTTGCAAGGGAGCAGCTTTAATGCTCTTAACAGTGGTGTGACTTTATTGGCTAGAAGAATGAAGGGTTCAGCTTGCATAGTGACTCCTGAATGTCTAGTTCCCAAGTTTTTTCTCTTAGTATTACCTCATGGATGAGGACATGAATTTTCTATCATCTCTATTCTTCTGTGCTTAATAAGATGAAATTATATGTCACTTAGAGCACTTTTTGCAAGAGAAATAAATAAAAATCTGTAGGCATTTGACACTTCCCATTAGGGATGAAGTTATAAGGAGACCTCATAGTTTCTTGTGGTGGTTAAATTTATGTGTTAACTAGACAGAGCCATGGGGTACCCAGATATTTGATTAAATGTGTTTTCTTGATGTGCCTGTAAGGGTGAGCTTAGCATTTGAGTCGGGAGACTGAGTAAAGTAGATTGCACTCCCAAACACGAGAGCCTGAATAGAACAAAAGGTGGAGGAAAGGAGAGGCACTCTCTCTGCCTGACTACTGAACTAGTTCGTGGGTCTCCTGATCTTGAACTAGAATTATACCACTAACTCTCCTGAGTCTCCAGGGGATAAAGTTGGGGCCCTAATTCTATCCCCTGAGCTTCACCTTATCGTTGGGTTTCTCTCATTTCAAGCTGTTGTGAAATCTCATCAAATTATTTAGTAAGCAGTTAAATATCTCAATTTGACATGTGGTTGGAAACTATAACTCAGATCTTCTGATATCTGGACCTCTGACTCCCATTCTTAAGGCATCAACACCATTTTACTAATCTACCCATGATTTAGTTGTCTTTTGCTGCAAAACAAACCACCCTAAAGCTTAATGACAATGATTCATTATTTCTCATAAGTCTGTGGGTTAGCGCAGCAGTTCTGATGGTTTCTCCTGAGCTTACTCATGTGGGTGTGTTTAGCTGGAGGGTCTTCTGGGAATGGGTTCTTCTGCAGTGGCTGAGTAGTTGGGCCGCCCTGTGTACACAATCTTTCATTTTGGGCTTCTCCATTGCATGGTAGTCTACAGGTAGTTTTGAGAGGGCAAATACCCATGCATAAATGCTGTCAAGACTTTGCTTGTGAAAGGTCTGCTGATGTCCATTGCCAAAGCAGATGACATGGCCAAGCCCAGAGTCTTTGTGGGAAAAGATTACACAAATGGTGGATATCAAGAAGAATGATTCACTGGGGGGCATTATATAATACTCTACCCCAGTTCATTTAATGGTTGTCACTGCTGGTCTGGCTAAATTTTAAATGGGAAATGTATCTGTGATATGTGTATAAATCATATATTACTTTACACATGATGGATTTTTAATAAATATCATATGAATGGGTTAATAAATAAAATTATCAATGGCAAGAATTTGAAAATAATGTCATTAATAATTGTTAGTTGAGGTTTCTCAATAAAGTCCTCAATATAGGAATTGCATCTTTTATTTTCTCCCGTTTTCTTCACCATGCCCAATATAGTGTCCAAGACAGTCCCTTGATACATACTGGCTGATTGACTAAATAAAATAAAAGTGCACTTGGAATGTTCCTATTTCTTTGATAAACAACAGGCAGTAAGCTAAAATGAGACTTTTTTTTTATTACCAAAATTTAATTAGAGGTTGCTTGTTGCTACAAATAACAAAACTCAGCTTAATTGCCCAAAGCAATAAGAAAATGTATTGATCAATGTTTAGTACCTATCTTTTCTTCTGTGTAATTTATTATTTCAGGTTTTATATTTAGGTCTTTGATCCATTTTGAGTTAATTTTTGTATATGGGGACAATCTGTAGTCTACTTTCAATCTTTTGCCCATGACTTTCCAATTTTCCCAACATCATTTATTGAAGAGACTTTCTTTTCTCAATTGCATCTTTTAGGCTCCTTTGTCAAAAAATTATTTGCCAGTATACATGTGGGTTTATTTCTGGGTTCTCAATTTTACCCATTAGTCTGTGCATTTGTGTTTCTGCCAATACCATGCTGTTTTGATTATGCAAACAACAGCTCCAACAAGACTTTAATACATATACAAAATATATAAATAACTCATACAACTCACCACCAAAAAAGCAGACAATCTAATTAAAAAATGGGCAGAGGACCTGAGCAGACACATCTCCCAAGAAGACATACAAATGGCCAACAGATGTATGAAAAAATGCTCAACTTCAGTAGCTATTAGGGAAATGCAAATCAAAACTACAATGAGATACCACCTCACACCTGTTATAATGGCTGTCAGCAACAAGACAAGTAATAACAAATGTTGGAGAGGTTGTGGAGAAAAAGGAACCCTCATTTACTGCTGTTACAGCCATTATGGAAACCAGAATGAAGGTTCAAGCCTAACTGTTACCAGTGAGATAAGACCTTGGCTTTTGTATTCTGGAAGAATTCAGTCAAGTGACAAAGTGCATTAAAGCAAGAATTTGTTGACTGTAGCAAAAGCACATTCAGGAAAGTGAAACAAGGCAGGGCTTAACATAGGAGAAGCAACAGGAGAGCCTAGACTGGGCCATTTTAGCTTACTGGGAAGTCAGAGAAAATAGGGCCTTGGAGACAGGTTTAGGGGACAAGCTGCTGCTGCCTACTGCTCCCCTGGTTACCAGTCCCTTAGAATTTATGAGGTGTGTGCCTGAGGGGGCAGAAGAAGAGGAATGGAGCTCTCCCTAGAGAGTGTGCTCCCCAGAAGAAGAGCACAAGCTGGGTCCTTTGTCCTGAGGATTTTTCTCTCTCTCTTGAAAGCAGGAATCTTAGGGGAGGTCTCCAGGGACATGTCAATAGAACATTCATCAGCTTTCCAGGTGTGTCCTTTCAGGGTTGTGGTCTGCTGATTGGTGGGTGCTAGCATAGTGGGTCATTAGTCAAGGTAGCTGGTCCTGAGGTAGCCATAGCATAGCTTTGTCCAGTTTTGCTGTTTTGTTTTGTTTTTTGTTTTTTTGTTTTTTGTTTTTTTGTTTTTTTCTGGGCTTGTGGCTGAAATACAACTGAGGCCTAGATGTTATCCTTAGGGAGGAAAGGTTAGAGGGTCTAAATGGTATGACCAGTGATATGAAAGGTCAGGGGATCCAAACCATGCGGCCAGTGATATGCTAGGGGAGGAAAGGTTGCTCTAGGGATGAAGTCCTTGTTTTCCCAGTTTTGCCTGTTGCCTAGTAGTTGGGGCTTTCCACCCTGGTGACCTTCTGTACCTGGCCCATCATCCTTGCTTGCTGTGCTCATGTCTGAAAACTGCCTACCACATAATAAAGATTTCTATGCCTGACTCATGATGAATTATTCAACAAATGTGTTGAGTGCCTACTCTTTGTTATGTATTATTTGGGTTTGGAATATACACATCAGTGAATAAAATAAAGAAAGCCCTGAGAGAGCATTGACTCTGCAAATGAATTATAGCAACCTTTGTCTCCTTCAGCATCTTGGTCCTGCATTTGTGCAGGAACAGGAAACATGATAATGGGAAGCTTGTAGATTCTCAGCTGAAAGACACCAGAAAACAAGTGGATACATTGTTTATAAGTGCTATAGAATCAAAGGACAATTAAGAGAAGGGTACCAATTAAATCTACTTTTTGACCTTGTTCTCAGCAACCCAAACCAATAGACACTGATTCCATTTTTTTAAAAATGAGTTTTATTATGTACACGCAGCATGCTGAGGTTGCAGCTTCCTTCTTAGCTGCAAATTTCCATGAGGCTTCCCATATCCACCTCCCTGGTACTTCTTTTCTCCAGTTTGTTGGGGGCTTGTGCTGAGAGGCTCCACCTTCAGACAGTATCTTCACTGTAGAGGCTGGTCTGGGCACAGGGACAATTTCCTACCGAAATTGGGCATTTTTTAAAGGAACTAAGGGAGGCTTTTATGTCTTCCTTCTTCAAGCCCAGTTTCTACTGAAGTGGAAGCTATACTGGAAATAAAAGCCACATTTATTTTTCTTCTGAGAAAACACATTACCATGTTTAAAAAAAAAAAGTACTAATTGTGCTGTGGGAAATGTTTTTATTTTACAAATACTCTGTGGCTCTGAAGTAACAGCACAATTACATTTCTCACAGAGTAACACTGGTACAATTTCGAAGCTCCTCAGGAACAGCAACATGGGGATTTTTTCTCTTGGATAGAAAGGCAAATTGATTTAAACACAATTCAAAATAAGTTCAAATAGTTAACCCAGCAAATAAAAGTTTGGCAATTTAGTTAAAACAGATGTTATCCAGAAAACTATGGGAGTGTAAAAGAGAACTTCAAAAATAATTGTAACTTAGACTGCTGTTACAATTTCCCAATGGCTTGCTCCTCCGTTTCCAAGTCGGAAAATGTGAAAAGGAACTGAAAGGAAGAAAAGAAATTGGAATAATGTAGGAAAATGTAAACATTACAAAGAAATATAACAGGAGACTGCAGAAAGTGGACAGCTTCAGTGTCACTCTCTCGGGGACCAGGAGGTCCGTTGTTATCTAGACTGACCTCGGCCAGACTCGTGTTCCCCGGAGGCTGTGCCGTGGCGACAGATGACCTGTCTCTGGCTGTGGATCACCTAGAATGCACTTTCGCAGGAGCAGGGCGGCGGCCGGGGACGCAGCGGCGGTGGGCGCAAGCAGCCCTTCCCTGGCTGCTCCCGCAGAGCGTGGTGATAATGGGCGTGGGGCCAGCGGTGGCGGTGGAGCGCCTGGTGGACTTGGGCCCCCTCGTAGTCTTCTGAGCCTCCCTTCTGCGCGCAGCAGAGAGCGCCCGGGCGCTTCCGCAGCCGCCGCCAGAGTTGGCAGTCACCCACTTGGAAGAAGAGGTAGACGAAGGGGTTGAGGGCGCTGTTAGCCACCCCCACGAGGCGCAGCACCACCGCCAAGTCCTCGGCTTCCCACTCTCCCACCGGTCCGGACGACCACGCGGCTGCCAGCCGAGCAGCAAAGTAGGGCAGTTCGAAGCCCACGAACAGCAGCGCCAGCATCAGGCTCATCTTCAAGCTCTGTACTTTGGAGCGCGTCAGCGCGCTGTGGGCGGGGGCTCGGTCAGAGCTCGCCGACTTGCACGCCGCAGCAGATGGGGCCGGAGGCGGGCGCTGCCACCAGGCGCAGATCAGGCGGCTGCAAGCGATGCCCAGGACAGCAACAGGCGCTGCGAATCCCGCTGCGGCCTCATAGAGCGCGTAGACCTGCAGGTGCCAGCGCGGCAAAGGCGCGAAAATGTCGTGGCAGCGATGCTCTCCGGCCCACGCGCCGGCGCCCGGAGACACGGCGGGGGCTCCCCCGCGCACCACGAAGACCGGGGGTAGCGCCAGCAGCAGCGCCAGCACCCATCCCAGGGCGGCGAGGATGCGCGCGGGCAGCGGCGGGCCCTGCGGCTGGCGCACGGCGCACTGACGCTCGAGGGCAATGAGCACCACCAGGTGGGCCGAGGCGCCGCGGCCGGATACCTGCAATAGCTGCAAGAAGCGGCACTCCTGGTCTCCTGCCACCCGACGGGGCTCACCCAGCAGCTCCCAGGCCAGCTGCGACAGCGCGGTGCCCCCGCACGCATACAGGTCGGCCAGGGCCAGCTGCATCAGCAGAAAGTCCATCTTGCGACGCTTGGGACCCGCCCAGGGCCCGCCGCCGCCACACAGGCGGCACAGCACCTTGGCGTTGCCAGCCACGGACACCACCAGGATAACCCCCAGGCAGACCAGGCGGCTGGGCGACCGCGGAGGCGGCGGCGGCAGTGGTGGCCGGGAAGCCAGGACTTCGTGTCCGGAAGTCAGATTGACACCCCAGCCCCGAAAGATGGGTACGGAGAGGTTGGGCTCAGACGGCAGAGTTGAGAGGTTGAAGGGATACTCCATCCTTAGCCTAAAGGAAGAGTAAGTACCGAAGACAGTAGGCAGGGCGCAGAAAACCAAGGTGGAAGCGAGGGTGCGCAGGGCGCGATGCCGGGTCTCTCAGTTTCCAAAGTTAGTTGAAAACGCACATGAATAGAGAGGAAGCTGGATTCGGGTGGATTTGCGCTTAGTTGTTTTTTAATAGGTTGTCCTCGTCACTTGTCACTCGAATGTGGGTTGTACACTCGAGCAACACACATGATTCCTATTCTCCACCTTCTCCGTGTTTCCCCTCCCAATCCGTTCTCTCCGTCCAATCTCTGCCAAGGCCCCCAAACTGCCCTTGCAAGAGCCGCGGACCACTGAGCTCTGGAACCTCCCCTGTTGGCTGTTCTCCGATAGAGCACATCTGGACAGAAGGTCATTTTGCCAGGGCCGTTATAAAGGCTCATGTTAACCCAGGAGCAACATACAAAAGATGAAGCTCCCAACTGATATTGTATCCCTCAAAAATGGTTTCATGATTGCCAGTAGGAAAACAAATAATAAAGAAACTAGTTTTCTTTCTTAATCCACGCCCAAGGATTTGTTTATTGATTTTAGAGAGAGAGGGAAGAAGGAAGGGAGGGAGAGAGCGAGCGAGAGATTCAGAGATTTAGGGAGAAATTGAGAGATTGAGATTGGTTGCGCTCCGTACCCACCCCAACTGGGAATCAAACCTTAATATGTGCCCTGACGGGGAATCAGACTGCAGCGTTTTGGTTCACTGACAACGCTCCAACCAACTGAGCCACCCAGCCACAGCGAAACTAGTTTTGATTTAAAAAAAAAAAAAAGTTTGAGGTGATATGGATCTGTACTAGTAGGAGAAAAACAGAAACACAAGAAACCTAACAGCATTTGAGCACAGAGGATCCCAACTGATGAATCTTTGGTGAAGACATGCCTTTCTCTAGCTAACAATGAGAGGATTTACTTAGACTTAAAGTCAGTGATGTTGTTTGGCAATTAGGAGTTGGAGTGGTCTGCAGATAGTTTCAAATACTCCTCTTTACCAGAAGCAGAGGATCATTGCTGCTCTCTTGGTGATGTAAAATTAATTTCATTAGTCTGAAGAGGACATTAATAGGTTTTATGCTAATAGTAGTACATTTATTGCTTTTCATCCAGTGATGATGTGTCGTCATGGCTTCTCATTCTCTTGATTCTGTTTTCCAGCAGATGAGGGGTTGCTAGGGGGGACTATGCCTCCAGCAAGTCTAGAGAAAAGGTGACTAAGAAAATAATGAGGTGGCCAATTTTTTAAAAAGAAATCCAAGTTACAGGAAACGGTTTAGATTAAATGATGCCTCTTTTTTTCTTTTTTCTTTTTTTTTTTTAGCCCTCCATCCTCAGGAAAAATTTTAGTTTTTTCCTGTTGAAAGCACCAATTTGTCTTTGGGGCACCTTCCATGTTAGTCAAACTGAAAGTAGAATTCCTGCACTTCCTGATGTGGGCGTATGCTGGGGTTCACATCCCTAGGCTGAGAAGACATTTGGCATTTCAAGGGGCATGGGATAGGAGGGCTTGATGAGTGCAGGTGACAGTCCTGCCAGTTGCTGTAGTAATGCCACTTCCTGAGCTATGGTCCTTTGACCAGAGACATTTATCATTTTCATCATCATATTCCCAGTACCTAGCACTGGGCCTGTCAAATGGGAAGCATCAGTACATTTGTTTTGAGTTGATGGATATGTGATGCATTTTAGATAATGATGGGCAAGTAAGTGTTCCTGCCTTGACTATAAATCCATCACTTAAGAGACAATGCCTTTCATGGCTATTCCAATATTAACCAGAGGAGCCCAGGGGAGCTCTGGGAAGATGTTGGAATAGCCATTCTTGGAGGGACATTTAAGAAAGAAGTAGAATGCTAGCCTTGGAATATCAAACTCTTGGTTTAATTTTCACATTTTGCCTTCAGAAGGTTTTGCCCAGGTTCTTTTTCTGTGTAACATAGGTCATCCCAGCTTATGATCTTCCTGGGAGCTTTCTGGGAGCAATACCCATAATTCAGTGATTCTCCTAGTGAATATCAGTTTAATGTGTTTCAAGATGATTTTGTAATTTGTTTCAAATTTATCGAAATGTTTTCATATAACAAAACAAGACTCTACTAGTGAAATTATATTCACAGAACTTTACTAAGACCTGATAAAACATTAATTTCAAAATTCTTATTAAAATAATACATGCACATTATTTTGGAAGTCAAATGGAACTGGAGGGCTGACAAAATAAAGGGTTTCCTGTCCACACATCCTCACTCCTTCCCCTGTTCTAGAGGGGACCAATTTAGATTCAATGTGCTGATTTTCTGGCATGTACTTCATTCCATAGTTCTAAATAAATATGTCATACTGTTTATTGATTCAGTGATTTGAGCTATTAATACCTTCTAATTAAAGATTTAGCTCTCATACCTCTATACAAAAGATTAATACAGTAGCATTGTTATTTCAGGTTAAATCTATATTCAGTGTTTACATTATTATTAAATGAAAATTTTCTCAGGTGAATGTTGTATTATGAATATAATTTTCTTTTACTTTTTTGTTGAATTATTGCTTTTTTAAATTTTTAGTTACTACGGATAATTTTTCCTGTACTTTTAATAGTCTCTCAGTACAATTTCCACAAGGTCAGAGTACACAATACTAGTTTGTCTCAGTATTGGTGATGTTTTAAGTGTGACATATGTGTTTTTAAAATTAAATATTTATTTTATTATAAAAATAGTTACATTAATTGCATAAAAATTAGACAATACAGATTAGCAACAAAAACCACTTAACAGACCACCCAGAAATAACCATTGTTAATACTTAAGTTATATTCTTTAGACTATAATGACTAAATCTATATATTTACAAAAATAGATCATACTATATACAATATTTTGTATCCTGCTTTTCTTCCCACTTAAAATTACATTTGGACAGCTTTCCATTTAATCAGTAAAAAATGTGATATAATTATGTTAAATGTGAAATGAATTACAATGATTTAAATAGCCCCCTGTTGTTGAGCAAAGGTTTTCCAGTTTTCACTTTTTAAATAATTTTGTGAAGAGCATCTCTTCACATACATTCTCCATACACATTCAAGTATTCCCTCATAAAATCCTAGAATTGAAATTGCTAGGGCAGAGCACAGGCATTTTTATAGTATTTTAATACATGGTGCACAAGCAATGTATATGTATTTTTCCATATAATCCAAACAATAATGAGCCTGATCATTGTTTTTCTTTTTTGTCATTCTCTTATATGAAAAAAATAGTTTTTGTTATTTCTTCATTTTTAAATTGAGATACTTTTAAAACCCTCCATGACTGAAGGTGAGAGCCAGGCATTGATAGTTTTTAAACATACTCAGGTGATTCCAATTTGCAACAAACTTGTGAACCGTTGTTCTAGACTGGTGGTTTGCAGAGTATGGCCCTCAGGGAAAATTCTGTGCTTTTGTAAACAAAGTTTTATGGCTACCCAGTCAAGCTAATTTGTTTACTATTGTCTGTTGCTGCTCTCATGCTACCAGGGCAGAATTGAGTAGTTGTCAAAGACATCATAGGGCTCACAAAGCTCAAAATAGTATCTGACCTTTTTTGTAGAAAGCGATAAAACAGGTAGAGTCCCTTCGTCAACACTCCTGTGTAGGCTTTTGCAAGAATTTACTGTTTCTAGAAGGTTCTGCTTTATTGAGAAGGCTACTCCCTTTCAGCCCCTGTCCTGCCATGACCTAACATGTTAGTTTTCTCCTCCGATGTGATATCTGAAATACTATAATTCTAACTCAAATGAACTCAACAAGTACTAAGGTTCTACCATGTGTCAGGCACTTGGAATTCTTCAGGAAACAAAAAGGACAAATGGCCACGACTGTATGGAGCTTTCATCCTAGTGGAGGAGGAGGTGTGGGAGACACTATAAGCAACTGAAACATGTAAAACATACACTGGATTGGGTGGTCATGTTTTCTATGGGGAAAAACAAAGCAGGGAAGCCCTTTTAAAAAAGTAGCATTTGAGCACTGACCTGGGGAGGTAACAATTGAGCCATGTGGAAATTTGAGGAAAGACCTGCATTCCAGGCAAAAAGAATTGATACACACAAAGGTCTTGAGGTGGTACATGGCTGGTGTGCAGGAAAACAACAGGGACATCAGTGTGGCCGAAGCAGAGTGAACAGAGAGGCAGTGAGGCTGGAGATGCAGTCTGAGATAGAACATTTGGACAGATCATTCAGGGCCTGGAAGGCCAATGTAATGATGACTTTTAGAAAGGAAGATAGGAAACCAGTGGAGGGTTTTGAGTATTCAGTGATGTAATCAGAATATATTTTAACAGCATCACCCTGGTTGCTGTGGTGAGAATAGACTGAAGAAAACCATGGGCATACTCAGGGAGACCTTAGGAGGCCTTTACAAAATTCTAAACAACAGATTATGGTAGCTTGTAACAAGGTGGTAGCAGTGGAGGTAGTAAAAAATGAAGCCCAAATATTGTCCCTGATCCAGTTTATAATTTATGTTAGTTTCTCTCAGATTCTGGCATGATTCGTCTTGGTTTTGCAAGTTTTTCTTATTTTTTTGTTTTTGCGGTTTTTAGATACCATTTTCAGTTAGATGTCCTTAAAATTCAATTGATCCCGCTTAAGACAGTATGAATGCTTTGTCAGTTCTAACAATGGATGCATATTAAAGGGTTTGGGTAGAACGAGGTGGTTTATACTTATCTTCACATGCCTGTGTTTTCAGAACCACATCTCTATTATTGTTTTATTTTCCCTAAAATTGGAGCATACACCCACACATTAGCTATTTTATGTTAAAAAACATAAAAAGTTTTAATTAGGAGATGGAAGGTAGATTTGCATATTTTAATTTTAACCTTAATCATCTAAGATTGAGATCTTTCACTTAAGGATCTAACTTCAGAATGTACCTGAAGTGAAATTTATTTCTCAGAAATTCATATGTAACTACAAAGACAAGCTCTTACAAATTCACTGAAGAACAATAAAATAAAGGAGGAAAACTAACTCATAAAGAAAACTTCAAAGACAGTTTGAAAAAGGAAATTAGGTAAAACTATTATTTGCAGATAACCTTTTTTACCTGGAAAGTATAAGATAACCACTGAAAAACTACTACAAATGATAAGATGGTTTGGTACAAAACAAACACAGAAATAGCTTTTGCAAATAAACAACAATCGGAAGATATAATGGACGAAAGATCCATTTAAAAACAGCACCACCAACAGCAAATGATAAACAACAGGAATAAGCTCACCCCTGGCTATACATAAGGATCATCAGCTGGAGAGTTTAAACAACAGTAAGAACAGTGCCCAGGTGCCATCTCTAGAATTCCAGTTCAGTTGGTGTGGGGTAGGCCATAGGTGATATTTTTTAAAGGTCCCTACTTTCCAAATATCTCTATGAAGAAACTGATCTATTTGGGGAAAACTTAGAATACTACTGAGTGCTAGAAGACTTGAAGATAGAGAAAAGCATACTCTATTCTTTAGAATAACCAAATATCATAACAAATTCAATTCTCCCTAACTTTGGCTACAAATTTGTTATGATTTCACAAGAAGACTAACAAGATTTTTCATTTTTTACAAAGAGCTAATATCTAAAGCATGCCTGTAAGGAAAAAAAAAAAAAAAAAGACCATCCATCAAAAGAAAAATGGGCAAAGAACAGAAAACTAGAAAGGACATAGTAAAGGAAATTCTAATGGTTATTAAATATATGAAAATAGGATATCCATTACTCATAAAAATAATATATATTTAAAATTTTTAATTGATTTTAAAGAGAGAGAAAGGATTGGGGATGGGGAGAAACACTGCCTTGTTGTTTCACTTATTTATTCATTCATTGTTTGCTTCTTGTACATGCCCTGACCGGGGATCACACCCGCAACCTTGGCCTATCAGGATAATGCCCTAACCAACTGAGCTACCTGGCCAGGGCAGTAATAACATATATTTTAATCTATTAGCTTAGCAAAGGATGTGAGGGCATGCATTACTGGTGAGAGCTTAAGCTGATATAATTTCTTTAGGGGTAATTTGGTAGTATTTTGCTAGATATAGGTCTTGCCCCAGTAATTTCATTTCTAGATATCTACTGTTAAGTGGGGGGAAAAAAAGCAAGAGGCAGAACATTTTGTATAGTATGCTACCATTTGTGTGTGTGTGTCGGGGGGGGGGTTGTGGGGGAAGAATATAAAGTTTGTATATGCATGGTCTGTCTCTAAAAGGATATATAGGTTACTGTAGTGGCCTCCAGGAATGGAAACTGGGGGACTGGGGGGCTGGGAAAGGAGGGAGACTTATCCAGGGTCTATGTCACATCAGATACTCCCATCAAAATAACCCAAATGGTCCATATCCCATCAGATACAAATAACTCATCAGACACCATCAAATACTCAAAAATTACTATTTTATGGTTCATAGTAATAATGATAGTTGTTCTACATTCCATATTATTCAGAGGAATATAATTTTATATTCTATTATTTGCTTCTGTCCTTTTAATACTTCCATTAAGTTGTTAGAAATTAGTAAGAATGAGATGTTAATAGTAATCATTTTTGAAAATATATAATTTTATAATGATTGTTTATTTTAAAATAGTGTACATTCTTTAAAAGTAAAAATCAGTAATTACTAAAATTGACACTTAAAACACATAATTAATCATGATCTTTTAACATATTTCTATATAGTCTGGAACATTTTCTTATTTTTATTCTTTTTTTTTTTTTGGATTAGTATCGGTTTTAAGCCACTGATCAATTGCACTTTCATACTTCCTGGGTTCTTTCAGCCAGTCTTGATGCCACCTAAGGTTTGCTATAACATTTGAATAGTTCTGCCCTACACTTTGTTTCCACTTGATAAACTGCTCTTTATTGTATTGGTGGACAGAAGCAGAAACTGTAGGGTAGTTTATAATGAAACGAAGCTTCTGATCCAAAGAATACACAATTTTTGGAAATTTTGTAGCAATATTTGTTAGTTCATCTGGATCTGAGGAAATATCTGAAAGAAAAAAAAACATGTCAAAATAATTACCTGTTATAAGAACATTTTTAAGAATGTCATTACTCTGTGACAGATAATGTATTAAAATTTGTTTTTATTTTCAGTTCCTCTTAGTATAGTAAAATGAAGGACAGTATACATGGTAAAACAGTATACTAAAAGTTAAACACCTCTTTAAATGCATGTTCAAATTATCATTCTTCCTACTGTCATTTTCTATCCCATTTTTTTTATCCATCCTTAGCAGAAACAATCAAACTTTTATCACTAGTAAGCTGGCTTAGCCCTAATTCTTCCTGATTTCGATGACTTGCTTACTTTGACATGTAGGAAAAAAATAATAATGCTTTTATTGTCCTATACCAGTAGCCCCAAACTAAAGAATATGCTGAGTTAATAATTTTGACATTTATAACTGGGAAGGAAACAGGGATAAATTAATATTAATAATGGCATCAGCACATATTTTGTGAGTAAAAAGGGGGCAAGGGATAAATAAAACCTTAATTATAATAATGTTGACTTAAAATTAATTCACAAAATAGTGAATTTAGCAGACCTTATTGTAGGGTGAAAAGAGCATGGATTTTGGAGCCAGACCAGGGTTGAAATCCCAGTTCTGCCCTTCTTACCTGTGAAACCTTGCACAGGTATCTGAAACCCTTTGACTCCCTGGTCATCTCTATAAAAATGAGGATTATTGTATCCCTCTTGTAGGGTTGGAGGCAACATTAAATATACATGTAAAATGTTAGGCTGCATAAGATACAGGTGTTAATCCTTCAGGACAGTGAAACCAAGGTACATGAAAGGGTGTTGACTACTGATTGGGAAAGATAACCATGTGTACTAGAAGATGCCTTGATCAGAGAAAAAGAGTGGTTTCAATCTTGAGTCCCAGATCAAAAGCTATAGAGCAATTACTCTGGAGTTCAGATGGTGATTTGCAAAGAAGCTGCTCCTCACATGGGCAACCTTCTGTAGATTGTCTCAGCATGAGAAGCAGCAGCTATTTATTTATTTAACGATAATTTCTGGATCTCTTAGGCAACACTATGTAGGTCAGCTCATTACATATCATACTACACTTAAAAAATATATATCTTGGACTTCCGGCCAAGATGGAGGCTTAGACGGACACGCTAGGTCTCCCTCTACAACTATAGTGGAATACAACTACTTCAAAACAAAGGATAACTAGAAATTCCAGAAAATAAAGCTACACGGAAGCCCAACATATGAAGTTATAAACCAGCGGTGCCATTTGGGCAGGTAAGAGTTAAAGAAGGCAAAGCTGCTTGCGGAGCGGCGGGGCGGGGCGGCGAAAAATCCTGGAGGCATTCAAGCCCCTGGCGAGCGCGACTCCAATCAAGCCCCTGGCCTGCGCGACTCCTGCGCGACTCCTGCGCGACTCCTGCGCGACTCCGGCGCTGGGGAGCAGCCGCAGCATCGCCTTGAACAGTGAGGCCCAGGGGGGCGGGAGGACGGATCCCGGTCTCCTAGCTGAATAACTGTGTGAATCCATCTTGGACCCCCGCCCCCACAGAAAGCACCACAGGGCTGCGAAATAGGTCGCGCGCCTGCCGGTCGCTGATTTGTGACGCGTACGCAGGCACTGCCCCCTGCTCCCGACAGCCAGCCCAGGAAAACAAAACGCATCTGTCAAAATGAGGCAGGCAACTTTAGAAATACCGGTAACACAACTCACCAGACAGCAGATAGAGAACCTGACAGATGAACAGATAAGAAACCTGTCAGAGGCTCAGTTCTGGGCCATTGTTATCAGGTGGCTTACAGAATTCACAAAAGAGCAGGAAAAAGATATGAAAGAAGCGAAAAACTTTCATAACGAAAGGAACAAAACCACATATGAGACAGATGGTGAGGAATCCAGAGTCCATTTCAACAAACTGGAATATGGAGAAGAAACTAGCAGTCAACCAATGCAGCGAGAGGAAACGGCAAGCAACAATGAGAGGATCAGAAACCTCTGGGACAGCTATAAAAGGCCCAACATAAGAATCATTGGTTTGCCAGAGAATGAGGAAGATGAACTAGAACTTGAAAAATTGAGTGAAAATATAATAAAGGAGAACTTCCCAGACTTGGGGAAGGGAATAGACTTGCAGGTCCAAGAAGCAAGGAGAGTTCCCAAGAGACTGGACCCAGGGAGAACCACTCCAAGACACATTATAATCAAAATGTCAAAAATTAAAGATAAAGAGAGAATCTTAAAAGCAGCAAGAGAGAAGAAAAGAATTATGTACAAAGGGGTCCCAATTAGACTATCAGCTGACTTCTCAAGGGAAACCCTACAGACAAGAAGGAACTGGCAAGAAATATTCAAAGTAATGAAAATCCAAAACCTACAACCACGAATACTCTATCCAGCGAAATTGTCATTCAGAATAGAAGGACAGAGAAAGTGTTTCCAGGACAAAATAAAACTGAAAGAGTTCATTAGATCCAAACCACTGTTATATGAGAAGTTAAAGGGACTGGTTTAAAAAACAGAAGCTAGGGAGATGAAACAAAGGCAAACGAAACAGGCAACGAGAGTGGAAAAGGAACTGTGGGTAAGGGAGATATAGTGGGGGGAGGTCAACAGGGAGGGGGAGTGGGGAGAGGGAGGGAGATGATATAGGAATTGGAGATCATGGTAGGAGGGAATGGAATAGACGGAGAGAGGTTGGGAGGAACTGTAAGCACAACTAATGGACATAATCTAAAAGGGGGGGACAACTGGAGGGAGGGGGCCACCGGGTGGAGGGGAGCAGAGGGAAGGGAAAGTGGCACAAATGTAATATTTTAATCAATAAAACACATTAAATCTTAAAAAAAAATATATATATATATCTTCTCTCCAACTACCCTATGTCTTTTGGTTGGAGCATTTAAGCTATTTACATTTAAGATGATTATTGAAGGATACGTATGTAGATCCATCTTATTGTTAGGATGTTTTCCTCTGTTTTTTTTTCCTTTCTCTTTTTCTTCCTCTTAAAGCAAGATCTTTATTTAACATTTGTTGCAGTACTGGTTTGATGTTAACACACTCCTTTAACTTTTTCTTGTCTGGGAAGCTCCTTATTTCTCCTTTGATTTTAAATGGTGGCCTTGCTGGGTAAAGTAGCCTTGCTTTTCATCACCTTGAATATTTCATGTCACTCCCTTCTGGCCTTTTTCATGCTGTTGAATATCCTTATAATCATTACTCTAAACTCTCTATCTGACAAAGTGCTTGCCTGCATTTCATCTAATTCTTCTGGAAAATTCTCATGTTCTTCCATTTGGGTTCTGTTTCTTTGTCTCCCTATTTTGGCTGCTTCTTTGTATTAGATGTTAAACTAATCAGTCATTAAACATCAGTTGTTAATCTAATCAAGCTGTAATCAGCAGTCAGGTTTAAGGACCACCTGGTGGGGCAGAGTAATTCCTGTGGATGGGACTATTGCTTCCCCTCAGGCAAGGAAAACAAAAGAGAAAAAAATGGGACAACATCAAACTAAAAAATTTTTGCACAGCAAAGGAAAGCATCAACAAAATAAAAAGACAGCCCACAGAACAGAAGAATGTGTTTGCCAATACACCTGATAAAGAGTTAATAGCCAACATTTATAAAGTGCTTAGGAAGCTCAATACCAAAAAAACAAACAGCCCAATTAAAAAATGGGCAAAGGACCTTAATAGACACTTCGCCAAAGAGGACATACAGATGGCCAGTAGACATGAAAAGATGCTCAATGCCACTAATCACCTGAGAAATGCAAATTAAAACCACAATGAGATAACATTTCACACCTGTCAGAATGATTATCACCAATAAATCAATAAACAACAAGTGCTAGCAAGGATGTGCAAAAAGAGGAACCCTTTTGCACTGTTGGTGGGAATGCAGACTGGTGCAGCCACTCTGGAAAGCACTATGGAGATAACTCAAAAAATTAAAAATGGATCTGTTTTTGGACCCAGTGATCCCACTGCTGGGAATATATCCAAAGGAACATAAAACACTAATTTGAAAGAATATAAACACCCTTATGTTAATTGCAGCATTATTTACAATTACCAAGATATGGAAATAGCCCAAGAGTCATCAGTAGATGAGTGGATAAAACAACTATGGGACATTTACACAATGGAATACTACTCAGCCATAAAAAAGAAGAAAATTTTACCCTTTGTGACGGTATGGATGGACCTGGAGAACATTATGCTAGGTGAAATAAGCAAGTCATAGAAAGACAAATACCATATGATTTCACTCATACGTGGAATCTAATGAACAAACTGAACTAAGGAAAATGGGAACAGGCTCATAGATAGAGAGCAGATGACAGCTGGGGGGTGGGGCAGTTAGGGGATGGAGGGACTGAGCAGAAAGGAAAAAGACTCATGGACATGGACAACAGTGTGGTGATTGCTGGTGAGTATAAGGGGACTAAATGGTAATGAAAAAAAATACAATAAAATTAAACTGAAAAAAAAAATCAATTTACCAAAGAGTTGAGGCAGTACTGAAGCACCATCAGAGAAGGCTATATATTTCCACTTGTTAGTTCGAAGCATGTAGGTGGAAGCATTCACATTGCATCCATGGAATTCACTCAGAATCCAGGGCGGGTGTAGATTTTTAAATTTATTCTCATTCTTAAATCTATCTGATGATAATGGCAACAAAGAGTATCCACTGAGATTCTGAGGCAGAGGAATTCCAGCAATATCTATAACACAAATAATACTATATTTTAAAATACTCATTTTTCATTTATTGGACATTCATAAATGACATCAGTAAAGGTCACAGAGACTAGAGACTGTATACAGATTTTGTAAATAGAACGCCTGGATCCAAGTGCTTACTGTACTTGCCATACTTGTTCATGTTAATAACTACTTAGAACCCCAGTTTCCTCATTTGTAAAAGGGGAATAATAATAATGGTTCCTATATTTCATAGGTTTATTTTAGGTTTCAATATAATTTATGTACAATTCTGAGAGCAGTGCCTGGCACACAGGAAACTGTCAACAAATATTAATTAATATAATCATTCTTTTATTTCTGAATGGTTAAATAATCGCTGTTGTTTCTCATATTTGTACAATGAGATATTAATAAGACCTACATATGAAAGGGATTTATTAGTCACATGTTTGCAGACAATGGTTAAAATTAAGTAGGTAAATTTATCGATGTAAATTTACTATGGATATGTATCATAAACCTTAAGAGGTGCTCTATATTAAGCCATGTGTTTCCGAATTATTTGATGACGGAAATTTTTTACCTTAAAATAGTACTTTGAGGAATCATTATTTTGCAGAACATATGCTGGAACATCCTAGGTTATACAGATTTAGGGAAAAATAATTTTTTCCTTATCAAATATAGACATATAGACAATAGCATGAGAAATGTCTAACTTATAAAGAGATTGTTAAAAAGAGGTATTTATAAAGTAACATAATGTAAAAATTACTTTAAAAATATTTTTCTTTAATTCACACTATGTTTTTTCTATGGAAAATTTACCATTAATTATGGCTGGGTACTTGGGAGAGTTCTAAAATGAGTCTGTAATTGTCCTTTCCACCCCCTTTCTTGTTTCAATGTTCTATGTTTTAATAAATAATTAAATATTTCCAATGAAAAATAGAAGTAATATATCTGCATTGCTAGAAATTGAACAAAATTGAATATGAAAATCAATTTAACTTGACTCTAAATATTTGAGGAAAAACATATTAAAGGAGAATAAAGAAATAGAAAAAGACCTCTGTAAATCTTCTGTAGGTACCTGTTTTACATATAACTTAATTGAAAATTTTGTATCTTTCATTCCTTGGAAGGGGCATATTGCAATTACTAATCTTCTCCCAACTGATTATAATTAGGGCATTTTTGAGAAAGAAAAAGGAAGAGAGCAAGAAAGCAAGCAAGAAAGAAAAGGAATGAACTATGGATCTAGTATCATAGAAATATACACTTGAAACCTATATGATCTTATTAACTAATGTCACCCCAATAAATTTAATTTTAAAAAAGAACTATTTCAGAGGTAACTGGTTAAAAACAGGGAGCAGAAGGAGGAAAGACATTGACGAGAACTTGCATGAGAGAAAGGAACTGCCCAGGATGAAATTAATTGCACTACAAGACAGTGGGCTACTTCCTGCAAAGTCGACTGTGAGGAAAGAAAGTCGCAAGGAAATAGGCTGGCTAAGGTGTCCTGTTATGTGTGTCAGACATCAGCTGGCACCGCTAGCGCTAGCGAGGCTCAGAAAGGGAGAGAAGAGAACTTGGAAGATGGTTGGGAAGCAGGGACCAGCTGGTATATATTCATGACTGGGAAGTTCCTGCATTTAGCATTTTAATAATCTTTAATACTTAGACATACCTTCTTTCATATCCATTTTTAGCCTATTTTTCCTAAAGGAGCTTGAAAGCCTAAGAAAATTTACATAATTTTCCTGTGTTTATATGAGAAGCAGCAAGCTAGGATGAGGGTATGTTTAAGTATAATTTTTTTTCATCTATTCAACAAACTAGGTTCTATTCTAGGAGTAGGAAAAAAAACAATGGACAAAACAGATAAGCTCTCTTAGAGCTACATTCTAATGGGGGAGACAAATATGTCAGATGGTGATAAGTGTAATGAAGAAAAATCAAGTAAGAGAAGGGAGATAGAGAATGATAGTTATGTGTTTATATGCTGTTTTATAGTGTGGTCAAGGAAGGCCTTTCTGATGAGGTAACGTTTAAGTAGAGACCTAAGGAAAAGCTAGAGGGAGCCGTGCAGATAGCTGGGGGAAGGGCACTAGCTCAGGGAATAGCAAGTGTAAAGATCCTGAGGCAGGAACAAAAATGGGAAACCAGTAGAGGATTTTGAGCAGAATTGTGACAGGGTCTCACACTAACTACTGGATGGCGAATTGATTAAAAGTGGGTACACGTAGAAAGTAGGAGTGAGGAAACTATATGGCAAGAGTCCAGGCAAGAGATAATGTATTTTGTTTCTTGTCTCTTATCAGTAGAACAATATACCTTTGTAAATTGATGTTGAATAAAACCCATGTCAAATATCTGCAGTATTTAATAAATACCTTACATATTTATTAACATTTCAGTACCTCAGGAAACTGCATATTTCTCATGTATCTATCAATAATTTCCTTAAAAGCACTTTAGCTTACACTGCTTTTCAAAAAGCTCATTGATTTTTGTTTAAAACCATTTTTCTTATTTTTTTCTTCTAGCAAATCTGGATATATGTGATAGTCTTCTGAAGAGAGGAAATATTATATATCTTCCTGACCACATGAGTAGATCAGTGATTAGACTGGTATGGCAATGATCCAAACTATGTGCATTTTAAGGGCATATTTAAGAAAAATAAAAAAATATTAATGACAATAAATATAATATTTAATTGTTTATAATGTTCCAGTCATTGTCCTAAACCATGGAATAGCCACTATTATTTCCATTTCATTCATAAGAAAATTGAAGACCCAAGATATTAAGTAAGTTGTCCAAGGCCAAACCATTGGTAAATATTGAAGGAAGGATTTGAATTTAGGCAGCCCAGGATCTCTGATTCTTCAGTACTACATCACTGTCTTGCTTTACTGTAGTTATTTGACTTCATAATAGTTTTCAGTCAATAAAATAGTCTACTAATTTGCAACAGGGAATGAGGATTCCCTTTTGCCGTTTGCAACAGCATGGATGGACCTACAGGGTATTATGCTAAGTGAAATAAGTCAGTCAGAGAAAGACAAGTACCATATGATTCCACTCTTATGTGGAATCTAAAAAACAAAATAAATGAACAAAATAGAAACAGATTCATAGATACAGAGAACAGACTGATGGTAGCCAGTCGGAAGGGGATTAGGGGACTAGGTGAAAGGGTGGAGGGATTAAGAAGTACAAACTGGCAGTTACGAAATAGCCATGGGTATATAAAGTACAGCACAGGGAATATAGCCAATAACATTGCAATAAGTATGCATGGTGTCAGGTGGGTACTAGACTTACTAGGTGTTCATTTGTAAGTCATATAAATGTCTAATCACTGTGTTGTACTTCTGAAACTAATATAATGTATGTCAACTGTAACTGAAAAATAAAAAATAAAATAAATAAAAACAAAACAGTCTATGGAGAATGCCCTTCCCAGCCTTCCACTAAGATCCTGTAACAGTGAGAGTTTTACAATTTAAATCACTAGCAATTAAGCATTCTTTTAAACATAACTGTATTTTAAGGTAATTACATTTCCACAATTCAAAAAGATCTAGCTTAATTTTTATTTTCAGTTATAACTTGTTAACAAGTACCCCTTTAATATCAAAGGTGTGCTGAGTTGGACAATAAGTTAGACATCCTATCTCAATAAGCAAACAAACAAAACAAAAACAAAAACATCCCTGTTCATCTAGTTTTAAAGCCTACATTTTCTTTTCAATAATACATGAGGGTCATTTTCACATATCATTTCACCATTTAAAATAAAGTTGACTACTTTTATCCACTTTATTACTACTATATATTCATACTGTTTCTAATTTTTTAATATAATATTACAATCAACTTACTATAATATAATAAATCCATAGAGATAAATCTTTCTGTACATCTATCATTTATTTGCTAATACTGGAATTTTAGAATTGGACGTGTGTGTGTGTATTTTAAAAAACAGTGTGCATACTGTTTTATCTCAAGATTGTAAAACAAAATTTGCATCGTGGGCAGATATAAACAATGTTTAAATAAAAGTGATTTAAACAATCCATATTAATCAACTAACATATAAGATGATAGGATGACTAGGAACAGACTAGGATATACTGTTGACAAACAAAATGCTAGATATCTCCATGAAATATACTGAGGAAAACAGAAAAAAATCACCCCAACCGTAATCACTGTACCTCAAGAAAACAGAACAAGACTGAAAAGTTCATCAAATTTGATGATCTTGAGGAGGCTTTTCACTGGTTAATGGGGTGGGATGGGAGAGCTGTACATGAGGAAAGCTAAGGGATGAAGCTGTAAAGAAATGCCAGTATAAATAAGCATATATTCATAAAATTATAGATGATAATAAGCAATACTTACAATAGTTACAAATATACATAGTTACGCATACATTTCTTATGAAAATAGAAATAAGGAAAAGTAATATGGACTAGTGGAGCCAGAAAGTGGCAGAAATATGGCTAAGTGTTACAATTGCTTTGAGATAAAGGAGAACCAGCTAATGATGACTAAGAAACAGATTAAAAAATATATATCAAGGAAAAGAACAACAAAAAATTGTGTTCAAATATACAAGAAGTGATATGAAACTAAGGAGAAAAGGAAAAGACACTGATAAAAATTAATGGTAAAGAAATTTAAGACCTTGGAATAGTCTTCAGGTAAATGAAGAGAAAGACCTTGTAGCAGAAGGAAGGAGATAAGAAGAATTCTCTTGTTTCTTGATTTTTCAGAGACATGTTTCTTTCACATTTTAATATACATAATAAACATATATATCTTATGTTGTGAACTTTTTCTTTTACCATAATCTATTTACAGATTGATGGTGCTTTTTGTAACTGATGGCTCTTTAACAGAGTAGAGATACAATATTTAAATTATATTGAATTTAAAGTACTCTGCTAAATGAGAAAGAAACTAACAGTTCTATATAATTCCCTCCGTGTTTGATTATGGCATTATTTTAGTAAAAACGGCTAACCACCACTATCCAAATGTTACTGTACCAGATCTATGGTTGTACTTATAGACATTAAGAAACTAGTAAAGCAAATAGTACAGAACCATCTGAATAGTCTCAGAGAAATGTTCATAGAGTCAAATTAAGAGACTTTGCTAACACTGTGCTAAGTTAGTAGTTTCAAAATGGATGAAATAATCAAGAAGGGAAATGCTCACATTTTAGGGAGGTGCAGAATCAGATATTATATGAGGTCTGTCTGGAGAATGTCCAGCCATTGTTAATATAAGGAGAACAGTTTGCATGACATCGATGTAACCTGGCAGCCAAAGAGAGTGGACTGTAATGCACATGTGTGAAAAATGATGACTTCACTGTACTAGTCAGTAGGGGTAGTAGATGCCATTGAGTGAGCATGTGTACTGTGTGGCCGTCACATTCAAAATGAGCAAGTAGAGCAATGAATCTGCATCAAAATTTGTGTTATGCTTGAACATTCCTCTGCAGAAACTATTCAGAAGATCTGGAAGGCTTTTGGGGACAATGCAATGAGTGCAGTGCAAATAAAAGTGTGACATAAGTGTGTCAAAGACAGTTGAGAATCTGTTGAAAGTGAACCATGTTCTGGAAGGCCTGCAACAAGCAGAACACCTGAGAGTGTTGAACGTGTAGGGGCTGCAATCAACAAAGATTGGCAACTGACTGTGAGAACTAGAAGCTGATCTGGGGATTTTAGAAACTACTGTGTCTAAGATTTCGACACAGAATCTTGGCATGCAATGTGCTGTTGCAAAATTTGTTCCACAGCTTCTGCCACCAGAGCAGAAGGAACATTGTGCTGCAGTTGCTAATGACTTGATTCAAACCGCTAGCAATAAACCAGATTTCCTTAAGAAGGCCATAAATGGAGGTGAATGGTGAGTCTACAGCTATGAGTATGATCAGGAAATGAAGACCCAGTCATCCCAATGGAAATCACCTGGCTCTCCGTGCCCAAAGAAGGTGCAGGAACGTCACAGCAAGATCAAGACCACGTTAACTGTATTTTTTGATTGGGAAGGTGTTGTGCATCATGAGTGCTGTACACCCCGCCAGGCCAAACAATTAATAAGGAGTACTACCTCAATGTTCTTCGTCAGTTGAGAGGCGCAATACAATGAACACAGCCACAGCTATGAGCAGCTAGTGATTGGCAGCTTCATCATGACAACACGCCCTCTCACTCATCACGTCTCATGCAGTTTTTTGGTGAAACATCAAATCAGCCATGTGAGTCAGCCCTCCCTACAGCCAAGATCTGGTGCCCTGTGACTTCTGTTTTTTCCCAAAACTAAAATTACCTCTGAAAGGGAAGAGATTTCAGACCATTGTTGAGATAAGAAAATATGAAGGGGCAGCTGATGGTGATTTTAACAGTGGAAGAGATGCTGGGAGAACTATGTGAGGTCCCAAGGTGCCTACTTTGAAGGGGACTGAGGTTCATTGTCTTATGTACAATATTTTTTGTATCTTGTATCTTCTTAAATGAATGTCTCTATTTTTCATAGTACATGGCTGGATACTTCATGGACAGACCTCATACATATCATATCTATGAAGTTATGAACCTGAATATCTTATGTGGCTTACACCATAGTTATATGCTGGTGTGATGACTACAGGTAAGTGAAGGTCAAAGGAACTTGAGGAATATTATCCTCATAGTTCAGATATGAATTGGACTCACAGAGGAGTTGCTCAAGGTTATAAACAAGTCAGCAGCGTCTCTGACTACTTTGCTTATTCATTCTCCAGCATTATTACAAATAAATACTTATAGAATTACATTACTTACCAAGCATGGTAGGGTAAATATCCACAAGAGAAACCACATTTGATACTTGTAGGTTAGCCTGAATTCCTGGTCCCATTATCAAGAGTGGAACATGGGCACTAGCTTCATACATGCTCATTTTATAAAACTGACGGTGTTCCATGGCCAGCTCCCCATGGTCTGAGGTGTATATAACAATAGTTTTCTCAAGAAGGTCTAACTGGCGAAGAGCCAAAATAATTTCACCTACAATATAATCAAAATAAATCTTAATTAGCTTCTAGTTAATGTTTTATTCTATCATAAGTTTATAACATCTCTATCCTATAAGAGGTTGTCAGAATGCTTTTTAACATCTGAGTGTTATTTATTGCTCTTAAGTAATACCGAGCTTCATGTGCCTGTTCCTCAGTTGATAGACAAGAGAGAGGAAGGATAAAATATAATACCTATATGATAGTTTCTTTTTTTGAAGATCATGCTGGCATGCCTTCTATGTTCCTATTGGAGAATAGAGGAAAACTTTTTTCCCTTTAGTAACTCAAAAGAAAAAAAAAAGCACAAGTCTGAACATTAGCACTATACATGGCTCAGAAAATGAAAGAGTTGATATCACACTGACACACAATTTTTGCCCAATGGGAGATTGATAAGAGGTGTCAGAACTACTCTTCCCTGCTACCCTTTTCCCAAGTCCACAATCACCAGATCTTTCCCATGAAGGTGGCGGTGGGTTATGGAAGCTCCATCTTTGAAGAAGAGCAGGAAGCAGTGCAAAGATCACCTCTCATGAAGTTCACATTGTTTCAAGGGAAATGAATAATAAACAATAGCCAAAATAATTAAAGATTATGCTATAAGCAAATAAAGTAGAGTAAGTAGGATGACGGGAGGGTATACTAACTCAGAGTGGTTGAAGATATTACTGAGGAGGTGATATTTGAGCTGATAGCTAAAGAGTGACAACAGCCAGCCGTGTAAAAAGCAAAGGGAAGGGCATCCCAGGCAGAGGGAACGGTGAATATAAGGCCCCAAGGTAGACTGCATGCCTAGAGGATTTTTAATTAATACATAATTTCTTGATAACATTCAATGTAATACTACGAGTGCCTAACATAGTGCCTGATTGCTAGGAGGCACTAAATGTCTGTTGAACAAGCTTTGTGAACAGTAATAAATCCCATTGTATTTGGTGACCAAATCAGTTGTAGATTTAACAACAAGGATACAATATATTTCATAACCTTTGTAATTTGAAGTGGGCTGTTGCATTTTTTTTTTCCTGAAGAGACTGGAAGAGTAGTATTCACACACTCCTTGCATAACATTACATACTATTTCACTTTAGTAGATATGGATAAATGAATAGCTGCAAACATTGAAAAGAGATTTCCAGGATGCAAATGGGTAACTATCACTAATATCAGAAAATATATAAATACAATTCAACATTTGTGTGGATTTAAGGATTAAAGATACTTACTTAAAATCTTACTTGCATTTTAAATTAAGTAGTGGGAAAGTCCTTAAGACTCTTTTAATACATATTATACTTGCTATATTATGAATAATTTATCCATATGGCTATTTTGCTTCCTGTTTTATACTTTTCTATTTTTGCCCAATGAATGTTTTTTTTAAGAAATGGCCATTCACATGTTCACTACTAAGGTTTACTTTGTACAGAAAAGGTGCTAGCCATACTTTGCTAATGAAATTATGCTCTCTTCCAGGGTGCAGCAAAATAAATGATATGGTTTGTGAAAAGAACTTGTTATAAAAATTGATATGTTTCTTAAACCAGGGTTTCTCCACTAGAAGTGGAAACTGCTATAACTCTACAAGTGAGAAGGCAAAACACTTCCTTGACAATCATTTTGTGGAGATAGGTTTGATTTTGAGATGAATTAGACAAGGAAATTCACTATGATTCCGGACCAGAATATACAATGGGAAACTGACTTCACCTTTAGTTAAGCATTGCTCTGAAGGGTCTGGGGAGAATGTATTTGTTCTGTAGTTATTACAAGTCTGGGAGAAGTCACAAGATTCTACACCTAAACTGTCTCATCCAGAACCTAAGCTGCCTTACAATTACGTGTCACACGTGTAGCTGTGTTTGACTGAATGCAGGCATACTTCAGAGGTGTTTTGGGTTTGGTTCTAGACCACCACAATAAAGTAAGTATTGCAATAAAGTTGTAATCTCTTGCTGGTGGAGGGTCTTCCCTTTAATTTGTATAAAATGCAACACCTGTGAAGCACAATAAAGAGGTATGCCTGTACTGATTACCAATTAAAGCTGGTAAAAAGGTTTGTTCCAAGCAGATGATACAGTCTTCTATGACCCTTTCTTTCTGTATGAACAAATCTAAGCATTTATTAATTTATGAATAATTAAATAAGAAAAGGCTTTATCCTATTACTAATGCAGATTATCCAATTTTTATATGTGTCAAGAGCCTTATAATCCTAAGTCTAAAGTATCTAAGCAATTGATATAAGAAATTATCTCAGGATGTTTGTACAAATCACCAACCAGCATAATCATAGTTTCTTGGAAAAATATTATACTTTTTCTTCATGTAGTTGCTAATTATTATATCACCTACCAAGCATGGCATCTGTCTCAGCACACATAGCATAATAAAATGCTCTAATATTCTTAATTTCTTTTTCTGTAAACTTCCCAGTGCAGTTTTTTGTATAAGATGAGTAATAATCTATAGGGTGCATTTTTGACAGAGGCAACCACTTTGGGATTTTGATGGCATCATAAGACACCTAAAAAGGGGAGAAAAATAAAGTAGTAATGTTCCTCTCATCCAACAAGTATACTTTAATTATTTAAGATAGTAGAAAAGAATGGTTATGAATTATGTACAGAAAATAGTAAATCAAGTACATAAATTAGGAACAAACTTAATATTCTCAGTGGTAGCATAACAAAAGTTATATATTAATAACTATGTAGTGAGACAGTTGTGAAAATTATTTTAAAATTATACATGTCAATGAAAATAAGATGAGCTGTATTAAATAGTATTCTGGTACAGAAAAAGGGTCTAAGCACTTTAAATAGTTGTGTGATCAATTCAAATTTTGGAATCAACAACCCAATAATGTAGACTCCTTTTCTCCAACAGTTCACTAGTAAAAATGGCAGTATCTAGTGTGATAGCCAATAGTTAAAAACAAATACAACTTTTTCATATAGAAACACAGTTTTGGTGAAAACAATTAAAATAAGATTTAAGCCATATATATACCTTTTAGTCACATAACTTAAAAAAATTCAAGTATCTACTTATTAGTTGCTTAAAAGTTATTTGAATCATTTCATTAGGCTGGTACTACAAATGAGTTTTTAGATATGGAACCAGTTAGAACTTTTTAAGAAGACATGATGTGTTTGAAATTTGGACAATATTTTCTTTAAAATAGGGTGCACTAAATAGTGTTTCTGATTAATTTTTTTTTTTAAATCCTCACCCGAGGAATTATTTACTGATTTTATAGAGAGAAGAAGGAAGAGAGAGGTAGAGAAACATCAATCTGTTGCCTCTTGTACATGCCTGGACTAGGGATTGAACCCACAACCTACGTATGAGCCCTGACCGAGGATCAAACCTGCAACCTTTTTCAGTGTACATACAGGACAGCACTCCAATCACCTGAGTCACCCAGCCAGGGCCTGATTAGAGTTTTTAAAGTAACTTAAATTTGATTTAAGAAGACATGTTCCAAAACATGGTAGTCCTTCCTGGGCATGGTTCAGATATGCACAGATTTGTTACCGCAGTTCAGCTAGATAACACCGGTCTCCCAACAACAGGGTTTAGATTTTAATTACCTAGGCATATTAACTGTGAGTTGTTGCATAAAGTACAAACTTTCAAATTCATATACTTCTAGCTCTTTAGTCTACAAATCACTATATGAATGAAAGATGTGTACCAGTGACTAATCAGGTCATTTCTTTCAAAGACTGTCACTGGTCACAGCATATCTTTTATGCAGTATACACACACACAGCGAAGTGTGTAGTGGTGCTGCCTCCCTGTCTCCCAGTGATAAGTCTGTGTGACACTGGATAAAAATGGATAATCAGAAGAGGAAACTGGTTAACAAAGATGAATGTAAAATAAAGAAATCAAAAGTGGCAACACTGGAAGTGAAATTTGAGTCAAACATTGACTGGGGAGTAGATGTGATAGAAAAACACGGGAATGTTGACATTGCTAGATATGCAGCCAGAGGGACTTAGTGAAGACACACTCACTGACTTAACAAGGAAGGTCACTGCAAAGAAAGGATAAACATGTCCTCGAGGAAGTGACAGTGGCAAAAATCCTCACATGAAAGGAGCTCTCAGAAATACAGCACAACCTTGAAAGTGCAAAGGGCAAAATGTTGGAAGGTAACCCAAACTTAGAAATGAATATGACAATATGCACAGATATAGAGAAAGAGGCTTGCTCTCTACCTAAATCATACAATGAGAACACAAGCACTATTCAAACTACTCTCAGTCTTTTTTTTTTTTCTTTTACAAAAAGCAAAAACTAATTCTCAGTGTTTCTACTGTTTTCAGTTACAGTGCTTTAAATAAATATTATTTTTATTGTTTTTCATTTCCCTATACATTTGAAGCCCCAAATAAGAGAATTTTAATGTTTGGAAAAATGTTTTAAGAGTTCTTGAAAAATAGTCATTCTCCCAATTGATTATTAAGATCTCTTCATACAATTTCAGCCTGCATGGTTATTTTTACAATCCCAAACTCTGTCAAGTGAACACTGCCTTCACTTCTTAGAGAATGTCTTTCAGTTTCTCTTTTAATAGACATATTGTATGCAATGTATTCAATTCAGAAGTAGGTTTCTAAGCGTTAACACATTTTACTTTTGTAAAATTGCCCCTTCAGTTTTTGTCAACCAATATTGGTCAGTTTGATTTAATGAGAATATACAATATTTAAATTTTTCTTTAAGGGTGAAAAATAAAAGAAACTGAGTAAATACCAGTAACATACAGATAAAATATCGACTTCTAGTTTTGAGCCCACATAGTACACTTACTTTTTTAAGCCAATAACGAGATGTGTGAAATGTTGAAGATCCAAAATTTTCTCCTGAAGATGGTGAAGGGTAAGGGTGTGGTAAATTTAATCCCAAATACAGAACAAATGGTTGCGTGGAATTAACTGCTTCTTTTCTTAACCAGTTTACTGCTCTGTCCGTATTCTTCCAGTCCTCTTCCATTACTCTTACTTTAGTCTTTTTAGGGATGAGATTAACCATAGGTCTGCCTTCTTGTCTGAGTAAAAAAGCAACATCTCTTGTCCATGCTTCCACACGATTGCTGGGGAGGCAAGAAGACAGGTATATCCTAAGGTATTTAAAAAATTTTAAAAACTAAGCATAAATATAAGAAAGCAATATGGAAAATGATTTTTATTTTTTTTAAATTAACAGAGGGTTTATTCTAGAAAGGAAAATATGGCTTAACATTTGAAATGGAATCAATCTATTTCATCTTATTAACAAGATATAGGAGATGCAATACCCATTCATAGGGAAACTATTGCCAAGTGAGAGTAAAAGAAATCTTTCTTAACCAGATATAAATATCTACAAAAAGCTTAGAGCAAATGTTATACTTGATATTTGCTGCAAACTTTTCTCTGAGATAGGGGTGAAAAATGATTTTTAGACTCATTCATGTAAATTTTCAGACTAATAGAAATAGATCTCCTAAGAAAGTTAACGAACATTGCAAATTCAAAAACCAGGAAAAAAATAACAAGAATAAAATATTCACCTGTGTGTTCTTTAAAACTAAGATTGTCTAGAAAGGTTACTTTTTAAATAAGAAGATATTTAGTAGAATAAAAGATGTTTTGCATTCTAGTACTTCTGAATTAGGAAATTTTGTCTTTTTTTTTTCCATTAGAGGAGACAGTATTTCTAACCAAAGCTACTACCATTTTCTCCTGTCACTAAATCTTCATATTTTTAAAATCCTGCCTCCAATGTGTACTTCATGTTTATGAAGTTTCATGTTTTGAACTGTTTCTAGCTATATCTTTCTCATTATAAGAACAATTTAAACTATGATCTAAGCTGTCTAAGCTAACAGTGATACAAATTTTTATCCATTATAAACTAGATATATTTTTTATTAGCTGTTTTAAAAGTTGAATGATTCAATCAATTCGACTTTTCTATTCTTTAGTCTATTTTATCTAACTCCTTGGTAAGTTAAGTAGCAGTACTTACTACTACTTTTTCTCAATCCACGAATAAATATATTTAGTTGGCATAATTGTTTAGGAAGCAGTCATGGACATTTCTAAGAAGCTTGTATCAACATAAGAGACATTCAAACCTGTAGAGAATTTTTGTGAGTTTATTTGAGCCAAACTGACAACAATTGCTGTGAAGCAGAATCTCAAAGGATTGAGAAATGCCTCAGAAAATCACAGTTTAGCGCCTTATTTTATGCATTACAATCAAAGGAGGAGACATAAGGGAGTTACATGAAATCTATTGGTGGGAGAAAGCAAAGGAAGGGCCCTCTGGGAATGGATAAAAGTAAAATGTGTAAAGGATAGTTAACAATCAACGACTAACAGGATAACAATAACAATGAGGGGACTTGTGGTCCCAGCTCTCTCTGGTGGTTGTGCCCAGAAGGTGCGAAGTTACCCCGACATTCCGAAGGTATGTTATCATAAATGCAGAAAGATAGCAGACAGGCTCAATTAAAGTAAAGACTGACCTTTGTCAGAGAAAAATACCGGCCTAGAACATGACTACCCACAATGAACTGCTTTTAGTTAATAAGTTTTCATTTCTGACCATCCTATGTGGTTACTTGAGGTCTTTGAGTTTGTAAGGCTGCCATGCCATGCAGGCCTCCCCTGAGACTGTCAGGTTTAGTATGTGGCCCCTTTCCTTCCACACTCGTTTCTATAAGTTTTGGTTGAGGCGAGCACCTGTGAAGTAGCTTATAAATTAAGAAACGGGTTAAAAAACTCTAGAAAGAAGAATATTTCGTATTAAAACATTGATACTCCATATAAGGGAATTTTCAAACCCCCTAAAATGACTGATGGCCCACAGGTGGGCTAAAATAGAACTTTTATCTGCCTTTCAAAGATAGGTAAAGAAATTTAAGTAGCCATAATAAAAATATAATTTTTGTAGTAGATATTCAATATATTTTGATAAATATAATGAAAAGTAGAATTTTGGTGGAATTACATCTAATAGATTTTAACGAATTCCATCTGGCATATGGCAAGTCCTAAAATAGTAAGTTTTACAAAATTTATCCTATCAAAACAATAGAGCATTAGTTTCTCAGTCTCACTTAAATCATGGCAGAAATCTCACTGTCTGTGACCGTTACTGAGTCAGTGCGGAGGAGTGGGGTGTTAGGGGTTACTACACCGGCACTACTTCTACTAGAGCTCAAGGACATCATGGAGAAGAAATAGGAGGCTGAGAGATTCATACAAATGTACAGAAATGACAGTGCTTTCTTGTCAGCCAAGGAGTATCACAGGAGAAAACATGGCTGAGGAATGATTACAGAAAGCAGGAAAATTCAAGTAAGCTTGTAATACAACTTAACTAGTTGCTGGGTGTGACTTATAAGAAACATACAGGGGTGTGCAAAAGTAGGTTTACAGTTGTTCGTATGGAAACATGTACTCACGGCTGTAAACCTACTGTTGCCCATCCCTGTATGTTTAGCCTTAGTCCTGCTTCCAGCTCCTAAAACCCTTGAGATTTACTGATGATGAGAGCAACAGAGGTACCTTTTGTTACTTTAAAGAAGTTACTTGATGGGGCTGGTTGCCCAGAGAAGCAACCATGTGATTGGAGGGTTGAAACTTGTAGCCCCTACCCGCACCTTGCTTTAAGGGAGGAGAGAGGAAATAAGAGTTTAATCACTGGGGGTTAATAATTTAATCAAACTTACTTGTGCAATGAAGCTTCCATAAAACCTCCCCAAAAGGAAAGGTTTGGTGAGCTTCCTGGTTGGTGGACACGCGGAGGGGCTTAGAGAGTGATTTGGTCTTGGAGAAGCATAAAATCTCCATCTGGCTGTTCCTGAGTTATATCCTTGTATAATAAACCAGTAATATAATAAGTAAAATGTTTTTCTGAGTTCTGTGAGCTGCTCTAGCAAATGAATAGAACCCAAGGAGAGGGTCATAGGAAACTCCGATCCATAGCCAATTGGTCGGAAGCACAGGTGACAATGGACCTGTGACTGTCATCTGAAGTGGAGCGGATGGGACAGTCTTGTAGGACTGAACTCTCATCCTGTGGAATCTGATGCTGTCTCCAGGTAGGTAGTGTCAGAACTGAGCTTAATTGTAGGACACCCAGCTGGTTTTCGGAGAGTACTTGTTGGTGTGTGGAAACTTGCCCTCTTGCCACAGGCACACTAGAATTGGGTGCAGAATCTTGACTGGTGATTAAGCCTTGAAAGATGGCTGTACCTAATCCAGATTACTGTATCTTTTGCCACAGCAATGAGTAAGTGTGATTCCCTTTAACTTTTCTGGTAAGATTATTCACTCTACCCTTTTAAAAAAACAAACAAACAACTCTCTGTGTTCTTGAGACTTATTTAAACCTGGGTTGATCCCCTTAAAGGTAGAAAGGTTCAAATCAAGTTAATTTTGAGTAGTGTTATCCTTTTGATTAAGTTCAAATTTAGCTTTGTTTTTGCCCTCTAACTAAATAACATGTGATTTCCTCTTCTGTATTAGTGACATCCTCTTTTGTCCATTTTTGCTTATGTCTGCCTTTGGCGTGATTCCAGTAACTGCTGGTACTCAAGTAGTTACAGCAAATGATTTCAGCATTATTAGGGCAGCAGGGACAAGATTATGGTTGAAGATAATAGTTCCTCTCTCATAATTTTCAAACTTTCCTCTTTTCTGGCTCTCCCAGACATCTTGAGTAAGCGAGATGATGAAGAGGGTAACACTTTGGTTAGTTGATCCATGTACAGGTATTGTACCTAAGTATAAAGTAAAATTTTACTTCTTTATAACTTAAACTCACTTCACATGTTTTAGGTATTCAATAATATGAATAATTGTAATCAATATTTACTGTTCTATTCTCATTGCTCCTGGGCCATCCCAAGCCTCCTGGGCTACTTACTGTGAAGCACGAGAAGAGAAGAACAGAAACACAGTATGAGCAGAGGGTTCCTACAGGAGCTGTGATTCTCAGCTCAGAGTCTGTTTACCCAGCCCAGGGTTCCTCTGGTCAGTACAACACAAACAAGAGAAAAGTGGAAAGAGGATATAAATATGCAACTTTGTAATCTATTGGAATTATTGTAATGGAAAAATAATCCTTTAAAAATTATAATGCTCTTTACGGTACAATCAATGTCTCCAGTTCCCTTTTAACTAGGCCAAACAATTGCCCCAGGAAACAGTATCTTTCGGCCAAGTGTGAAGATCTGCTTCTTTGTCTTGCTGTTCTAAGTGCTCTTTCTCTGCACTGCCCCACCCCTCCATTAATTGCTATAACCTCCTCCAAATATAAACATTCTATCTAATTGCTTGCCCCATGTGGGTATTTTGAACAAATTTCTTTCCTTTCCATTTCTCTGTGCTTTGTTTGGAATATCAAGAGTACGGTTTCAATCAGGGCAATTAAAAAGGGCTTGTACTGGGACTTCCGGCCAAGATGGAGGCTTAGACGGACACGCTAGGTCTCCCTCTACAACTAGAGAGGAATACAACTACTTCAAAACAAAGGATAACTAGAAATTCCAGAAAATAAAACTACATGGAAGCCCAACATATGAAGTTATAAACCAGCGGTGCCATTTGGGCAGGTAAGAGTTAAAGAGGGCAGTGCTGTTTGCGGTCGCACCTGGAGCGGCGGGGCGGCGAGGAATCCCGGCTGCGGTCAAGCCCCTGGCGGTGCGCGACTCCGGCGCTGGGGAGAGCGGCCGCCGCATCGCCTTAAACAGTGAGGCCCAGGGGGGCGGGAGGACGGATCCTGGTCTCCTAGCTGAATAACTGTGTGAATCCATCTTGGACCCCCGCCCCCAAAGAAAGCACCACAGGGCTGCGAAATAGGTCGCAGACAGGCGCCAGTCGCTGAATTGTGACGCGTACACAGGCACTGCCCCCTACAGCCGGCCCAAGAAAACAAAACGCATCTGTCAAAATGAGGCAGACAACTATAGAAATCCCGGTGGCACAGCTCACCAGGCAACAGATAGAGAACCTGACAGATGAACAGATAAGAAACCTGTCAGAGGCTCAGTTCTGGGCCATTGTTATCAGGTGGCTTACAGAATTCACAAAAGAGCAGGAAAAAGATAAGAAAGCAGCGAAAAACATTCATAACGAAAGGAACAAAACCACATACGAGACAGATGGTGAGGAAAAAAAAATCCAGAGTTCATTTCAACAAACTGGAATATGGAGAAGGAACAAGCAGTCAACCAATGCAGAGAGAGGAAATGGGAAGCAACAATGAGAGGATCAGAAACCTATGGGACAGCTATAAAAGGCCCAACATAAGAATCATTGGTTTGCCAGAGAGCGAGGAAGATGAACTAGAACTTGAAAAATTGAGTGAAAATATAATAAAGGAGAACTTCCCAGACTTGGGGAAGGGAATAGACTTGCAGGTCCAGGAAGCAAGGAGAGTTCCCAAGAGACTGGACCCAGGGAGAACCACTCCAAGACACATTATAATCAAAATGTCAAAAATTAAAGATAAAGAGAGAATCTTAAAAGCAGCAAGAGAGAAGAAAAGAATTATGTACAAAGGGGTCCCAATTAGACTATCAGCTGACTTCTCAAGGGAGACCCTACAGGCAAGAAGGGACTGGCAAGAAATATTCAAAGTAATGAAAATCCAAAACCTACAACCACGAATACTCTATCCAGCGAAATTGTCATTCAGAATAGAAGGACAGAGAAAGTGTTTCCAGGACAAAATAAAACTGAAAGAGTTCATTAGATCCAAACCACTGTTATATGAGATGTTAAAGGGACTGGTTTAAAAAAACAGAAGCTAGGGAGATGAAACAAAGGCAAACTAAATAGGCAACGAGAGTGGAAAAGGAACTGTGGGTACGGGAAGCATATTGGGGGGAGGTCAACAGGGAGGGGGAATGGGGAAAGGGAGGGAGATGATATAGGAATTGGGGATCAAGGTAGGAGGGAATGGAATAGACGGAGAGAGGTTGGGAGGAACTGTATGCACAACTAATGGACATAATCTAAAAGGGGGGGACAACTGGAGGGAGGGGGGCCACCGGGTGGAGGGGAGCAGAGGGAAGGGAAATTGGCACAAATGTAATATTTTAATCAATAAAACACATTAAATCTGAAAAAAAAAATAAAAAAAATAAAAAGGGCTTGTACTAATGGGGAGGAATCAAAACTACTGTGGTTTAGATAATGATGCATTGGCTCCTCTAACTGTAAATTTACTGTTACTTACAAGAGACACGAACATACAATGTGTAGTATCCTGTGTGCCGGCATTTCTTAAAGTGTGACCCAGGGATCTTGGCGAGGACCCCGAGAGGCCTTCAGGGATCCATGCCATCAACACTGTTGTCATAATAATGGTAAGTTGCTTTTGGCTTTTTCCATTCTCTTTCTTCTGTGTGTGTACAATGGAGGAGACCACTCTCATTTAGCTTCAGATAGGAGCTCAAATGTGGAGTACTCATATTTCCAAGGAGACTGTTCTCTATAAACTTAGAGAGGCCTCAGTGTGTCATTTTGCCTTAGTGCCCCTCCTACAGGGTCCAAGATCTACTTCAACTATTGACAGAAATGTAAGAGGGGCTTCTCTTCTCAAGGGGACACACAAAATAACCACATTTCTGATAAAGGCATTCACAGTTGGTCACACCTTGTCTTACTTCTTCCTGAGGAAGTACTGAGCTGAGGTTCAGTTCTTTCTATCCCTGCTCCTCCCAAGAATGGGCCATGGGCCAGCAGCATCAGCACCACCACCACCTACGAGCTTGTTACAAAAGCAGTCTCAGGCCCCATCTCAGACCCACTGAATCAGAAAGGGTATTTAACAAGATGCCCAAGTGATTTTTATGCATATTAAAGTTTGAAATGCACTGTTCTAGAATTCTTTAATGAAAAAAAAAAAAAACTACCCTCAATTTTTAGACAGAATAATCAAAATAGTTTCCATAGTAGCCCATAAGCAGGAGAATTATTCTACCTTGTTCAATTCCAGAAAACAAGGTGATGGCTAAATGCACTACCTAATAATCAGCAGTTTGATTTGTTTCTCTTTTTCACCAAGATCTCCTCCTAATAAAAATGGAAAATACAACGACCTAACACATTACTTACTAATTATTGTATACATTTGTACATGTGCCATTGCTGTGTGGGTTTTCTGTGCCAGTGTGCCAATATCTACTGCCGTAGCACTGGATACCATCAGTCCACAGGTGGCACAGGGTTAATTTACATAGTAACAATCTCATCTGAAAAAATACCACATACTAAAATTGATGGGAACCTAAGTTTTGTTTCAAAATGAATTAGGAAGCTACACTTAAACCTCCAGCATCCTAAGATTCCTAAGATAATTATCTCATATCGTGGGGAGAGCCATATATATTTCTCTCTCTTTCCCATGTATGCATGCACACACACACACACACACACACACACAAAATCATCATTATTGATAGGATTATAACAGCTAACTTGTCTCAGGTAATAAGTCTCTCCATGGAAAATGACAATTCTAAGTAATGTCCTTGCAAATATTATCAGCCTAACAAATTCTGTAACAGAAAGAGGAATCCATATCCATTCCCATGAAATACTGTTCTCTCAAAGGTGTGAGAAACACACATGCCATTTTTTAAAGGACATAAATGCTGTCACCCATCTTCCTTACATATATGATCACTCACAAAGTCTGTTTTAGTTGAATGAATGATACCAACACTGACAAATTCAGACTGGAACATCACTTTTCAATATTCATTATTTAAATGTTCAACATATGTATGTTTTCCCAGTGATTAATTTTATTAATTCCAACTATTTTCCTTTATTTGGTGAAATTACAGTAGCTGGCAATACATAAGGGAATTTCCATCAATTGTAAGATGCACTGCAATTTCAGAGATGTTAAATTATGAAAAACTGTGCACCTTAGAATAGGTTAAATACATGTCTTACAGCCTTTCCTCCCACCCTTTAAAAAATCTGTATGTGATTGCTTTCTCCTCTAAACAGAGATCACCATATTTTGCCCTTTAATGTAGTTATCTAGGCTTTTTTTTAAAAGCTTGTCTTTTAAGCCATAAGTCTTTTCAGTTAGGTTATATCTGGTTATTGGTAAAGTTAATTAAATTGAAAAGTTAAATCTCCACATTATTAGAGTTTCAGGCTCTTCTCTTATAGATTGGGATAAACTTCCAAATCCTCAAATGGCTAACACTGGCAGAAGTAGGAGATAAACTCCCTTATGGGCAACTAAACATAATACATTAAACTTCGGTAATTAAATGGAAAAAAAATACAAGGATTGGAATGAGATTGTCAGCTCAGAGCTGTCACTCGAACAGGGAACCAATGTAGGAGTTACGGTGGACAGCAATCTGAAGACAGCCCCAGAGGCTGCTTCTGCTTAGAAGCAGCTAGTCATCACAAGTGAGCGTTCTGGAATAACCAAAACAAACCAACAGCAGTCTCTTCCACTACCATAAAATATCATGCTAAGAATGCACCCAGCATTATGCAAGCTGTTATAGATACTGAATATCAGTGATGATAGAAAGGCGCATGTGGGTGGGTGCGTGGGTGGGGAGGGTCTAAAAAAGCTTCTAAAATGACCAAAGGAATGGACGCCTTTCTCCATTGTAAGGGAAAGAATGAAATAAAGTCATCCTCCATATGGATAAAACTGACCTAGAGGCATAGATAATATTAGATTATAAAATAATAGCGGGTATGGTTAGGTAAACACAGACTTATTCATTAGGCCGCAGACTTCTGAGGGACAGAGAGAGGGCTCTCTGGCTGCGGTTCCTGAGTTCTCGCGCTCCCCTCTTGGTCACTTGGGTTCTAATTAGAAAGCCGTGATGCTGCTGGCCTGCTGGGGAGAGGAAGGGCGGCGTTGGCAGCCTGTGAGTTGCTTCCCTTTGCTGTTTGCCAAGAGGCTCTGGCTTCCAAATTTTTTTCCATAGCAATTCTCTCCCTTTGGAAGTAGGTCTCTTATTTTTTCATTTGTTTGAGAGCATTTAAAATTGCCTATTGTGAACTGGCTCCAGAAAAACATAAAGCTATAGGAATTGGAACGTATATAATTACAATGGTGGTAAGATGAAATCAAGAAGAATTGTATTTTAGGTTTTAAACTTTTAGCTCAGAAAGATAGGAGAGAAGCTTGTGTAAATTCTCTTCTGATGCCACAGAATGTAAGTTTCCTGAGGTTAGATTTTTGTGTTTTGATCACGACTATATTCCCATACTCTAAAAATTGTGTCTGGTATAGTAGGGGGTTCAATAAATATTTGCTGAATAGGTATGCCTATATCCGATTTTACTTTTGTATCTTAAATAAAGGTCATCTTTAAGTAGTATTACTACTTTAAGGAATATTACTTAATATTCAAATTCTTTATTAAATTGTACTGATCTTAGAAATCTAGTTTTTAAAGTGTCTATATGAAATCAATTAACTTATAATTGTATATACTTCCAAATTAACATTTACTTTGGTTTTGTTAATTCTAAATAAATTGATATACTAGTGTCAATTGGATCTGATCCCTTAGATTATGGAAGAATAAATGTTAAGATTAAAAATGCAGGTGTGATATTAAGTGTGATATTCCTAAGGACATGCTGATGAGTATGAAACACTTAATTTTAGATCATGGTTTCTCACCCTTTGCACTAAAGACATTCTGGGCTTGATCATTCTTTGTTGGAGGCTGTCCTATGCATCACGGGCAGTTTAGCAGCACCCGCCTCTACTCCCTGGATGCCAGGAGCATTCTCCCAGTGGTGTCAACCAAAAATGTCTCCAGACATTGTCAAATGTCTTCTGGGGTGAAAATGGCCCTTGGTTGAGAACCACTATTTTAAATATTGGGAATATATTGGCAAAACAGTTTTATCTGATAGCAGAAGTGATATAAACACCTAACGAGTTAAATGCAAATGTTTCCTTTTGATTGCTAAGAAGATGGAGCAAATATGAACCTAATCAAAACTACTATAAGCAAAATACATATAATATGAGGGGAAACAAATGAGTATCAGGACTTTATAAACCACTTAACTGTATTCCTTCGAAACTACAGAATTTCAGAAAGGAAAGGAAAGTCATGTAGTGTAAGATCATTTGATTAAAATGGGATCCTAAGAAAATAAGTAACTTGCTCAAGGTCTTCTAGTTAGTAAGTAGCATCTTAATGAGTTGTACCACCAATACTTTATTAACAATTGTCTGGAAGAAACAAGTGTGTAGCCCTTAGAGCTCCTGGTGTGGTGTAGTATATTACATATAGTAAGGAGCACATAGCTGGACTAGTGTTCCTAAACTGGTACAAGAAGAAAGCATCAACTAATGCCTAAAAAAGATAGGTGGGCATTGCAGTAATAAACTAAAAAACTGTATTTCAGGTTGAAAATATAAGCAGGATCAAATATAGCCAATTTCAGTGGTGAATGTAACACAAAGAGTTATAAAAACTTGAGTTTTGACTGACAGTCTATCAAAAACATTGAATGCCCCTATTTAGGAAGTTTGCTACTGAGACTTGTTTTTCCCAAGATCCATTTTTAAACTTACACAGAAATATCTAAAAGATAATGTACCATAATTCATATAACCTTTGCAGACATGCTATTAACAGAGACCTTGACCTATCCATCAGCCATATGACTGTGTAGGAACGTACAAGTACCCTTACAAATAGTCTGATGGTTTATTTCAATTTCCTAAGCTCTGGTGGGAGAGTGAGTAAATGAAAATATGCTGCAAGCAATTATTATTCTGAAAACCATCTTTGATCTGAAATATCAAAATTTAAGTGGCTCTTTCCTTTTACTAATTTTAGAATTCCACACAAGAAAGAACTTAGGAAAATTAAGGATATTTAAAATATTAAAAAACTCAAAAACAGGATATACTCTATTAGTTGAGGATATATACAAAATACTAATAATGAAAGGTGCTATGACCCTGGGTTAAGTAGAAAATCAATATTTATCAAATAATAAGCTATAGGCAGAGCAATATAACTTTTTATTCCATTCACTGGTTCAACATTTAATTGTGTGCCTGTAATGCACTAGCACTACTGGCAATGGGACTAAAGCAATGAAAAAGACAGGGTCCTTCCCTCCAAGAATACTTACCACACTAAAGAATAATATCCAGGCCATATTTCAACCATTTCACACATAGAAGGATGATATTGGGGAGTACAAGGGGTTCAACTTCAGTTTCTTTTTATTTTGGATTGATTGAGGAAACAAAGAAGAAGAATTTCAAATAAGATAATATGAACAGTTGTATTTTACTTTGGATTAGCTTTATTTTCTAAAAAGGAGAAGGATTTTGAAGAGAAACTTGTGAAACTCCCTGAAATAATAGCTATGCAATGAACTTTAGAAGAGAAGTTATGTAAATATTAAACTAGAATTCTGGTTAAGCCATTTTTATAACAACAATATTTTACCATGGTTAAATGCTTACTTTGTGCCAGGAGCTGTTAATACTTTATTTCATTTAATTCTTTTATAAAATCTTATTAACTTAATTAAAAAATGACAGGTATCCAATGAGGTGGGTATTTCTAATTCCAGTTCCAGATAAGAATACTGACATTTAGAGAAGTCAAGTAACTTGTCCAAGGTCTCAAGGCTCCTAGGCAGGGCAGCTAGGCATCTAACTGTTCTGATGGATTTAAACCCTATGCTCCTCCCACTACACTTACCTCCCCTCCCACCCTTTCTTTCTGCTGTGGTAGCTGGGCAGAATAGGGGAAGAGCATTTTGCACAGGAGGACTAGCTTGTCAATGGTCCAGAGGTAGTAAAAAGCATGTTAAAGGAATTAAAGAAAGACCAAGTGCCTACTGAGGGAGAAAGAGAGTGATACTAAATGAGACTGGAGGTGAACAGAGGCTAGATTATGTAGGGTCTTATTGACAATGTGGATTTGGGACTTTGGCCTGTGTGATAAAAATCATTGAAAGATTTTAAGCAGGTAAGTCATTCAATCAGATGTACATTTTAAAAATATCACTCTGGCTGCCTATAGAAAATAAATCTGAAGAAAAGAAGTTGGAGGCCATTTCAATAGTTTAGGCAAGAGCTGATAGTACTTGGTGGAAAGGATGAGAAGTGAATAAATTGGAGAAATATTTTAGAAGTAAAGCTGACAATATTTGGTGGATTAGAAGGCAGGGATGGGAAAAAGACATCAGGATTACTCCTGGGTTTCCACCTTGATATCTTTTAGAGTTTGGAAAACAGAAAGGAAAAAAATAACATTAACCAGAAGAGCAAGATTAATACAGTAAGTCTTCATTTAACATAATTGATTGTTTCTGTGATTTCAGTGAAATGATATATAACAAAACCAATTTTACTAATGGCTAATTGATACAAAAAGTGTTATGTTCCTAGGGCATCTCACCAACATTTTAACAAAATGAGGGGTTGAACAAAAGACATTATTAGAAGACCTACTCTACTCAGATTCTTCTAGATTATTTTAGTATCTGTTTGCCCAAAACTCGTTGTATTAGTTTCCTTGGGCTGCTTTAACAAATTACTACAAACTGGGTGGATTAGAACAACAGAAATGTATTCTCTCACAGTTCTGGAGGCTAGACATCTGAAATCAAGGTATTGGCAAGGCCAGGCTCCCTCTAATGCAGTGATTTTCAACCTTTTTCATCACATGGCACACATAAACTAATTACTAAAATTCTGCAGCACACCAAAAATATATTTTTTACTGATCTGAAAAAAATAGGTATAATTTTTATTCATTCACACTGGGCAGCTGTTGTTGTATTTGCTATTGTCATTTTTTTATTTGACAATCGAAGGGAAAAGAGGTTAGTGCTCCTGATTAAATAGGGATTGCATGTTTTAAAAATTCTTGCAGCACACCAGTGTGACTGCTGTGGCACACTGGTTGAAAATCGCTGACCTAAAGGCTCTAGGAGAGAATTTTGCCTTGCTTCTTCCTAGCCTCTGGCAGCTACTGGCAATCTTTAGCATTCTTTAGCTTGTAGCTGTGATCATTTCCATCTATGTCTGTCTCCACACTGCATTCTGTGTGTGTGTGTGTGTGTGTGTATGTGTGTGTATGTTCTTTTTCTTCTTCTAACAAGGACTGGTAATTGGATTTAGGATTCACTCTAAATCCAGGATGAATTCACCTCCAATTAAGTCTGCAAATAGGATCTGTTTTCAAGTAAGGTCACGTTCTGTAGTTCCAGGTGGACATGAACTTTTGGGAAACACTATTCATCTCATTACACTCACCATTATTTTTACTGAATTTATTTTTCGGGTTCTTATTATAATCATTAGCATCATCCTTATCACTACTGTAATTACCATAGTCCTCAGTTAGCACCTGTTAGGAAAGAGGTACTGCTCTAAGGTCTTAATATATATTTGTGCCAGGAGTCACAAGTGTTGGAAGACCCCAAGATCACCCCTAAGTTCACTAGGGGGACTCACAGGACTCAGCAAATAGTTTTACTCATGGCTACGATTTATGACAGTGAGAGGAAATAAAATCAGAGAAGGGAAAATATGCTTAGGGTAATTCTGTAGGAAACCAGGTATAAGTAGCAGAGTGGAGTCACAAAGGGCACACTTAATTCATTCAGCATCCAACTGTGACAATGTATGTGAAGTGTTGTCTATCAGGAAGCTGTTAGAGACTCAATGCCCATGTTGTTATTGGGGTTTATTATGTAGACACCCTCTGCCTAGAACATACCAAAACTCCAGACTCCCCCAGTGAAAGCAGGTTCAGCCTAAACCACATTGTACAAAAACTCTAGGTATATAGTAAGTGATTTTATCAATTAGGGAATATAGGGAACATTCCTGAAATTCAAGTTCCTAGATGTCAGCCAAGGGCCAACTTTGAAAGCACGTCTTTCTAAGGATAGAAGTCTCAGACCTACTGTGCTAGCTCTTTTCTGCACATATTATTTCATTTTATCCTAACAAAAAAGAAATTAAAAATTTTTAACTTAGATAATGTTCCCAAGATTATATTACTACAGGTTAGTAGTAAATAGAGATAATGGGATTCAAAAGGAGGTAATCTGATCCAGGTCTCTACTATTATCCACCATACTTGGTTTTTGAGGACTTAGTAAAATGAAAAAAAAAAAAAAAAAAGTTACAATAGACTCACATTAGAATGAACTGACAAAAGCAAGTAGCAAGACTATAATAAATAATAAAATAGCCATTAATTATATAACAAAAACTCAAAAATAAATCATGGGCTAAACAATTTTATAAACACTCTTACAGACTTTTAATGTTTAAGAAAAACAAAATTATCAGCATATTAGCAAATTTAACATTTTAAGAAGATTAAAGAAAGCTGAAGTTTTAGCCAAATTACTACAATTGAGGGATTAAGAGATTTAATTTTACTTTTGTAGAGAAATAAAAAAAAGTAAAAAGAATATATTTATGTGCTATAGCAGAGAGAAGCTTGTTAGGACAGTGTTTTGTTTTGTTTTTTTACCTAATGGAATGATGTCCTGAAGTATAGTCCAATTTTCCTAATTTTTGTGTCTGGTAGCCATGCTTCTCCATGATATCCATCCATGTAGTATAATTTGGATCTAGGCCCTTAAAGTTGTTCCAAGATTCTGTTAAGTGGGTGAAGAGGCCACTCCACATTGCTGGAAAAAAATAAATTGGGATTAGTGTAAAGCTTAACAATTTTTGTTAACTGTTAAGACAATTATTCCAAGAGAGACCAGAGTCTACTAGTTTAGAGCTCATGCTCTGGAATAAAACACACCTGCATTAGGTGATTTACCATAGCATTTCTAATTACCTCATTTATCAGGGGAAAACTCTGCAAGGAGTTACTATTTCCATTTTACAGTTGAGTCTCTAAGGTTTACAGGTTAAAGTTGTTTAAGATAAATACAGCTGGAATTAAATATAAAGCCTGTCAGACTCTAGAGTCTTTTTCAATAATAAAAGTACTTATTGATTAATTTTCTCATTTTATACAACTATTCAATAAATCCTTCTTCAAATATTAACAGATCTAAAAGGGAGAAATAGACAGCAATACAATAATACTAAGGGACCCAATACCCCGCTTTCAGCAATATATATTGTAGAAAATCAATAAGAAAACACTGGACTTAAACTACTTGTCATACCAGATAGATTTCACACACATTTAAAGAACATTCCATCCAAAAGCAGCAGAATATATATTCTCTTCCAGTGCACATGGGACATTTCAGGAAAGATCATATGTTAAGCTACAGAATAAGTCTTCATAAATTTAAAAAGATTGAAGCAATTTTCTGACTATAATGAAGAAAACTTGAGTATTCACAAATATGTGGAAATTCAGCAACATACTACTGAACAACCAATGTGTCAAAGAAGAAGTCAAGAGAAGTCAAAATATATCTTGAGACAATTGAAAATGGAAATACAACATTGCAAAACTAATGGAATACAGAAAAAGAAGTTCTAAGAAGGATGTCTATAACAATGAATGCCTACATTAAGAAAAAAGAAAAAGCTCAAATAAACTATACATCTCAAGGAACCTGAAAAAGAACACACTATGCCTAAAGTTAGTAAGAGAAAGGGAATAACAAGAATGAGAGTTGAAATAAATGAAATAGAGACTGAAAAGACAATTGAAAGGGTTGATAAAACTAACAGCTGGTTTTAAAAAAGGTAAACCTTTAGCTAGACTAAAAGAACTAGAACAGGCTCAAATAAATAAAATTAGAAGTGAATGAGGAGATATTACAACTGATACCACAGAAATTCAAAGGATCAAGAGATTACAATGAACAATTATTGTAATCTTGATAACCTAGAAGAAATGGATAAATCCCTAGACACATACAGCCAAACAAGACTGAATCATAAAGAAATAGAAAATCTTGACAGACCAATTATGAGTAAGGAGATTGAATCAGTAATCAAAAAGTTTGCAGTTTGATATTAAGTAGTGTGATTCCTCCAACAATGTTCTTCTTTCTCACAATCATTGTTGCTATGTGGGGCCTTTCATGGTTCCATATGCATTTTTGAAATATTTTTTCTAGCTCTGTGAAATATGTCACTGGAATCTTGATAGGAATTGCTTTGAATCTATAGATTGCTTTGGATTGTATGGACATTTTAATGATGTTAATTCTTCCTATCCATGAACATGGTATGTGCTTCAATTTATTTGTATCTTCTTCAATTTCTTTCTTCAGTGTCTTATAATTTTCCAAGTACAGGTCTTATATCTTTGGTCAGGTTCATTCCTAGGTATTTATTCTTTTTGAAACAACTGTAAATGGGACTTTTTTTTTAAAATTTCCCTTTCTTTTAGTTTATTGACATATAAAAATGCAACTGATTTCTGGATATTAATTTTGTATCCTGCTACTTTGCTGAATTCATTATCAGTTCTAGTAGTTTCTTGGAGGAATTTTTGGGATTCTCTATGTACAGTGTCATGCCATCTGCAAATAAAGATACTTTTACTTCTTCCTGTCCAATTTGAATGCCTTTTATTTCTTCTTGTCTGATTGCTGTGACTAGAACTTCCAATATTATGTTGAATAAGAGATGGGAAAGTGGATATCCCTGTCTTGTTCCCAATCTTAAGGGGAGTGCTTGTAATTTTTGACCATTGAGGATGATGCTGCCAGTGGGCTTGTTATATGTGGCCTTTATTATGTTTAGGCATGCTCCCTCTATTCCTATTTTAAAAGAAGACAATTTTACCCTTTGCAACAGTATGGATGGACCTAGAGAACATTATGCTAAGTGAAATAAGCCAGTCAGAGAAAGACAAATACCATATTGCTTCACTCATATGTGGAATCTAATGAACAAACTGAACTAACAAGCAAAATAGAGAGAGACTCATAGATAGAGAGCACGGTGACAGCTATGGGGTTGGGTAGGGTGTGGAGGGATTGAGCAAAAAGGAAAAAGGAATAATGGGCATGGACAACAGTATGGTTATTGTGGGGGAGGAGGAGGGTATAAGGGAACTAAATGGTAATGGGAAGAAATATAATTTAAAAAAACACACTAAAACAAACAAACAAACAAACAAAACAAAACAAGTGAAAAAACTTCTCACCAAAGAGAAGTCCAGGATGAGATGGCTTCACTGGTGAATTCTATCAAACATTGAGAGGAATTAATACCAATCATTCTCAAACTCTTCCAAAAAATAGGAGAGGAGGGAACACTTCCAAATTCATCTTACAAGGCCAATATTACCCTGGTACTAAAACCATAAAAGAACACTACTAAAAGAAAGAAAGGAAGGAGAAAGAAAGAAAGAAAGAAAAAAAGAAAGAAAGAAAGAAAGAAAGAAAGAAAGAAAGAAAGAAAGAAAGAAAGAAAGGCAAAGAGAGAGAGAGAGGGAGGGAAGGAGGGAGGGAGGGAGGAAGAAAGGAAGAAATAAAATAAAATAAAATTATAGGCCAATATACCTGATAAACACAGATGCAAAAATTCTCTATAAAATATTAGCAAATCAAATTCAACAATACATTAAAAGGATCACATACCATAATCAATTGGGATTTATTCCAGGAATGCAAAGATGGTTCAAAATCCACCTAACAATCGACTGTCGGAAAGAGAAATTAAGAAAACAAGTCCTTTTACAATTGCATCAAGAAGAACAAAATACCTAGGAACAAATTTAACCAAGGAGTGAAAGATATATACACTAAAAACTATGCCCTGGATGGTGTGGATCAGCAGATGGAGTGCCAGCCTGAGAACCAAAAGGTCACCAGTTTGATTCCCGGTCAGGACACATACTTGGGCTGTGGGCCAGATAACTGGTTAGGAGTGTGTGAGAGGCAACCAATCGGTGTAGTATCTCTCATACATTGATAATTCCCTCTCTCTCTTTCTCCCTCCCTCCCCATATCTCTAAAAATAAATAAATAAAAATCTTAGGAACTATAAGATATTGATGGAAGAAATTGAAGATGACACAAATAATTGGAAAGCTAATGTGTGCTCACAGATCGAAAGAATGAGTATTGTTATAATGGCCATAACTACCCAAAGGAATCTATAAATTCAATGCAATACCTATCAAAATTCCAATGGCATTTTTCACAGAAATAGAACAAAATTTGTATGAAACCATATAAGACTCTAAACAGCCAAAGCAGTCTTCAGAAAAAAACAAAGCTGAGGACACTATGCCTCCTGATTTCAAACTATATTAGAAATGTATAATCATCAAAATAGCATGGTACTTTTAATAAAACAGACCCATAGATCAATGAAACAGAATAGAGAGCCCAGAAATAAACCCAAGACTATGTGGTAAATTAACTTAGGACAAAAAATCAGTAGTATACAATGGGAACAGGATAGTTTCTTCAGTAAATAGTGTTGGGGAAACTGAACCCCTTTCTTACAACATACACAAAAATCAACTCAAAATGGGTTAAACACATGGACATAAAATCTGAACTCATGAAACTGCTAGAAGAAAACGTAGCAGGTAAGATCCTCAACATTGATTTCGACAATAATTTTTTGGGTTTGACACCAAAAGCAAAGGCAAGAAAAGCAGAAATAAACACATCGGACTACACTGAACTAAAAGGCTTCTGTTCAGCAAAGGAAACCATCAATAAAATTAAAAGGCTACCCATGGACTGGAATAAAATATTTGTAAATCATCTACTGAATAAGTAGTTAATATCCAAAAAAATGTAATGACCTCATACAACTCAATAGCAAAAACAAAAACAAAAATGTCCAATTAAAAAATAGGCAGAGGATCTGAATAAACATTTTTCCAAAGAAGACTTAGAAATGGCCAAAAGGTACATGAAAAGATGCTCAAAATCTCTAATAAGCAGGGAAATGCAAATCAAAACTGCATGAGATATTACCCTGTGCCTGTCAGAATGGCTATTATCAAAGGACAAGAGATAACAAGTATTGGCTAGGATGTGGAGAGAAGAGAACCCAGGAGAACCTTCATGCATGGTTGATGGGAATGCAAATTAATGAAGCCACTATGGAAAATTGAGGAAGCCACTATGGAGGATCCTCAAAAAATTACAACTAGAACTACCATAATTCAGCAATGCCACTTTTGGGTATACATCTGAAGGAAATTAAGTCACAACCTCAAAGAGCTGACTGAACCCCCCATATTATTTGCATTACTTATGATAATCAAGGCATGGAAACAACCTAAGTGTCCATCAAAAGATAAATGAATATAATCAATGTAATGTGCTATATATATGGAATAATATTCAGCTATAAAAGAGAAGGAAATCCTGTCTTTTGCCACAACATGGATGCACCTTGAGGGATTTATGGTAAGTGAAATAAGTCAGACAAAGGAAGACAAATACTGAATACTGTATATGTAGAATCTAAAAAGAACCAAACTCAAATAAAACAGTCTGTGGTTGCCAGAAGCCACTAGAGATGTAATGCATGGCATGATGACTATAGTTAATCTCATATTGTATATTTGAAATTTGTTAAGAGAGTATATGTTAAAGTTGTCACAAGAAAGAAATTTAACTATATGAGGTGTGATGGATGTTAACTAAACTTATTGTGATAATCATTTCACAGTACATAAATATATCAAATCATTATGTTAATATACCTTTAACTAACCATTGTTAAATGTCAATTATATCTCAATAAAACTGGAAACAGTCCTTTTCATTTTACCATTTCTGTATATGCACATAGTAAGGTTGAATAAGCTTTCTCTTCTCACCTAACAAAACGTGTTTGGTTTTTTTTGTTAGTTTGTTTGTTTTTTGGGGGATTGGAATGGAGGATTACCTGTGTTTGAATCCCAGTAATATCAGTTACTGAGTGGCTTTTGATAAGCTACTTAACCTTTCAGTACTTTAGCTTTATCTGGAAAGTGAAGATAATAAAAATATTTATTTTATGGAAATGTAAGATTATATGAATTAAGCCGTGTAAGGCTCTTAGAATCTTGTCAGGCACACAGTAAGAATGCAATAAATGTTAGTTTTATTACTATTATTCCTTCACTTTGCTCAAAATATACTTCTTCCAGGAAAAGCATCCCCTAATGCTTTTGAAATATTAAGACTTAATTGAGTTGTTTTTGTTCATTATTTCATTTGATGCTGGGAACACCGCTATGACGTACAGAGTGTACGCAGCATTTCGTTGACAGGGAAACTGAGTGACGTGTTTGACACAGACCCTCAAGGTTTCTGATGCAGGTCATCGCCTCCCCCCATTCCACTGCTCATTTTGTTTGCTCAATTAAGAATAAAATATTAACAAAACTGTGTTTTAATATACCTAGTTCTTAATCATTGAAATGTAATTTATAATATAGTTCAGGTTTCCTTTAATCATTGGTGACCATATAGTTGATAGTGCTGAAAATGTAGGTGAAGAAACTTGTGACTTCACTCACAGAGAATATCAGGCTGGAAGCTTACAGACAGAAGCAAATTGCTGAGTGCTATTTATGGGGTCCAAAGTTAAGGGACAGAATTTATAAGAATGACAGTTTTTCCATTTCTCAATTACACATGGCTTAGTGTCACAAACATTTTGCCATTCAAACTATGCCTCTTTGTTAAATTACTATAATAAATGTGATTAGGTTTGGGACAGAAATGAATTGAGCCTGAAGACAGATAACGTATGTAATCTGAAATAACATGGACAACATCAGATAAACCTGACAAGTTCTAACTACTTTGTGGTATACTATAAAGTCCCCTCCCAACCCCCTGTACTCACTGAAAAAATTCCTTGGAAATAGAACTCTTCCAGAAAAAATGAATATTTCCTCATTTGCTTGTATGGTCAAAAGATTCTTAGTCACCAATCGTAAAGAAATGAAACAGTAATGCATGAACTAAACACTATCTTAAATGATAAAAATTTCTACTCTAGAAAAATAAACTAGAAATTCTAACACCAATACCCAATAGATACCTTAATCCCCACATCACTTAAGCTTTTTTATTAGATGCAAATATGACTTACGGTACTACTTTTGGGGATAATTTTTAAACTGTAAAATCATTTTCAGTGTGTGGCCACTTTGCTCCATTATTATTAAGCATGTACATACCTGCACGCGATGGGCAACAGATTGGAGAGTTTGTGTAGGCATTCAGAAAGGAAGTGCCATGTGCTTTCATGAAGTTGATAAAAGGAAGTTTCACTACCTGATTTCCTGGATGAAATGTTAGTCTTCCATCCTAGAATAAAGAAATTTAATTAACACTGATTGCATCACACAAAAGAAAATTATTTACTTTAATTTAACCATAAAATTTATAATAATCAAAAGACTTCAATATGACTTTTAAATCCTCAAAAGAGAAAAAAAGGTATGGACAGTGATGTAAGTATCTGGCTAATTCTATTGAGAATTCAATGCAACATTACACTTAGATTCATTTGAATATAGTAAATACATTAAAGGACTTTCTGGAAAGTTCTCTTGGGGGATGATGGACTGATTGAACCAATATTTATTGAGTATTTACTATATGCCAGGCACTTTGAAAGATCTGGAGAAACAATCTGGAGAAAAAACAGTGGAGCCTTTGAAGCTTAGTCTAGTGGGGGAGACAAAGGTATACTGGTAAAGAAAATATAAATAACCACAAATTATGATATGTAATTTGAAAAACATCTGAGATACAGAACAACAACTGTGACCTCCTTTAGACAGAGTGGACTGGGAAGGCTTCTCTGGGAAGTAAGAGACCTGAATAATGAGAAGGACTCAGCTATTCAAATAATTTAAGGGGCATATAAAGTTAGAGATATCTGTTAAGACATAAGTGGAGGGATTAATTAAGCAGCTAGATAAATGAGCCTAAAAGTTAGAAGAGATGTTTGCGTTGGAAATATGCATTTTGAAATTGGATAGGGAATTGAAGAACTCTCCTTGGTAAAGAGCAAAGACAGAAAAAAAGAATATTCTAGTCCTGAGTTATATATATTATATGTTTTCAATATAATTAGAAATAAACTACAGTTTAAAAAGTGAGCTCATCCAAAATCTGGGATATATATATATCCTTAGATGTATGAGAGTTTCAAGGATATATAAAGTAGGATGTTGGTTACAGACAGGAATCTGGAGCTCAGAGAAGTCTATCCTGGTGTAATAAACTTGAGAGTCTAGCATATTCAGGGTATTGAAAACTGTGAGACTGAATGAAAACTTTTAAGGAGAGGGTGAAAAGAGGAAAGAAAGAAATCCACTGGGAGCCCTGAGGACTCCTAAGTAAGAGGAGAAGACAGCATGGGAAACTGAGAAAGAATGGCCAGTGAGGGAGGAAGATATCAGGAGACTGGGCCCCATGAGAGCCTAGAGAAGACAGTATGTCAAGAGAGAGGTAATGTCACCTATGTTGAGATGGTACCTGAAATTAGACGAGAAAATGCACATTGGAATTGGTAGTATGGAGACAGTCGGCAGTCTTGACAAGAGTGCCCTCAACATAGTGTTTGGGATGCACAGCTGAACTGGAAAGGGAAAGAGAGAATGGAAGTGAGAGAGTGAGGCAACTCATTTTCTAGTAAGTTATTTTGCAAAGGGAAGCAGAAAAATGGTATGGCTGTTAGAGAGTGGCATGTTAGCCAGAGGAGAATGTAGAATTAAGATCAGTTTCTTTTTCAGATGGGAAGAATTAGAGCATGCTTGTATGTGGAAATAAGCAACCACTTCCAGCAGGAGTAATCACTGGATGCTAAGCGAACAACTACTGATTTCTGAATGATGAGCTAGGAAGCCCAAGACACAAGTGCATGTTCTCCCCTCAGACAAATTTCATAAATTCAAACTCACAGAAAGCTATCCTCATGAATCCCAAATGCCTGCATGTCTTATTTTTACAATCTTTTGGACATGAGGGATAATAACCAACCACTTGTGGCCACTGTTTTGAATCTAGGAAGCCCCTTACCTGGGTGGAGGGATGGAGTAGGAGGTCACATGGCAGAAGCACTGTGATGCTGTGCAGTTCAAACTCTCTTAGAAGTTTGATCTTCACTTAGGGTGTTATTGGCATGCTTTTGACATTGATGGTATGTGTAGTGTAACTTAAATTCCTAAAGACCCAATCAAATGCAAATCTTGCCACAGATGTATTTAATCCAAGTGTATTAAGCTTTGCAAAAATACACTGCTCAGTTATGAACATATTAAATTTGCCTTTTGTAACTTGAACATCTCTGGATTACAGATTCATTTCACTTCATTCACTTAATATTTAGTGAATGCCTTATACATATCAGTCAGCTGGCAGACCACCTTTCACACCTTCCAAAATATAAGCCATGATGTGATACTCAGTACCTTATCATTCTGGACCAGGGAAACCCAGTGAAGTTTAGATTTCAAGGCATCATTTTAAGGTAGAATGTAACAGTAACTTTAACTGTCTATCTTTTATCACAGCAACACTGTTTATAGTGTTGTTCTCATATCAGTCCATCAGATTGAATGAGATTCTTACCAGATTCTGCGGTATACGTTCCTCCCCTGCATTCCACTCCTGAAACCTCACCAAAACTAAAACTAATGGAAGGAGGTGGGAGGACAGAGAGAGATGATGCTTAAATCTGGGAAGATCCAAGCTGGCGTTTATTTTCTTTTGTAAAAACAAGTTTGCTAAGACATAATTCACATACCATACAACTCATCCATTTAATGTCTACAAGTCAGTGGTTTCTGGTGTATTCAGAGTTGTGCAACAATCACCATAATTAAATTTGCAACATTTTCATCATTCCATAAAGGAATCCTGCACTCCTTAGCAATCAGCCTCCTACACACTTCACCCCCACCCCCACCATGCCCCAAACCATAGGCAATTGCTAATCTTTCATCTCTACTTTCTGTCTCTACAGACTTCCTTTCTCTGGACATTTGCTGTAAATGGAATCATACAATATGTGGTCTTTGTGACTAGCTTCTTTCTCTTAGCTTAATGAGTTCTAGGTTCATCACATGCAGCATGTACCAGTACTACATTTATTTTTTACTGTTGAATAGTACTAAATTTTAAGAATCTGTTTATGAGTTGATGAATATTCAGGTTGTTTCAACTATTTGGCAGTATTATATATAATTTCATGTACAAGTTTTGGTAGGGATGTATATTTTCATTTCTCTTGGATATATACCTAGAAGTAGAATTGCTGGGTCATATAGTAACTCATGTTTAACCATTTCAGGAATTGCTAAGCATTTTTGCAAAGTGGCTGCACCATTGTACATTCCTACCAGTAGTGTATGAATGGTTCAATTCCCCAGTATCCTTGACAACTCTTGTTATTGTGTCTTTTTTTATCATAGCCCTCTTTGTCTTGGTGGGTGTGAACTGGTGTCTCACTGTGGTTTTGATTGACATTTTCCTAATGATTAAGAATGTTGAGAATCTTTTCATGTGCTTATTGGCCATTTTGTATATCTTATCTGGAGAAATTTCTATTCAGATCTTTTGCCCATTTTTAAAATTGCCTAATCAAGGTCACGAAGATTTGTACCTATTTTCTTCAAAGAGTTTTACAGTTTTAGCTTTTATGTTTGATTCATTGATTTACTTTGAGTTATTTTTTTAACAATGTTGTAAGGCATCTATTAAGTGGTCTTGTCACCTTTGTTGAAAATCAGTTGGCTATAAGTATGAGAGTTTATTTCTGTACTATCAATTCTATTCCATTCATCTATATATCTATCTATCCTTAGGCTAATAAAACACTATCTTGATTACTGTAGTTTCTAGTAAGTTATGAAATTAGAAAGTGTAAGTCCTCCAACTTTGTTCTTTAAAAATATTGTCTTGGCTATTCTGGAACCCTTGAATTTCCATATGAATTTTATGATGGGTTTCTCTATTTCTGCAAAAACATCATAGGAATTTTTACAGAAATTGTATTGAATCTGTAGATCAATTTGGTGATTATTACTTTATTAACAATATTAAATCTTCTGAACCATAAACATGAGATGTCTTTCTGTTTATTTAGGTGTTATTTAATTTTTTTCAACAGTGTCTTATAGTTTTCATAGTAAAAATTGAACCTCTTTGGTTAGATATATTCCTAAGCATTTCAATCTTTTTGATACTATTTTAAATAGAATTATTTTCTTTGTATTTTCAGTTCGTTCATCAATCAAGTGTATAGAAACACAATTGTTTTTTTTTATATATATTGATCTTACATCCTACAGCCTTGCTAAACTTACTCATTAGTTCTAATAGTTTTGTAGTAGATTCCCTAGGATTTTCTATGTACAAGATTATGTAATCTGCAAATAGAGATACTTTTACTTCTTCTTTTCCAATACTGATATCCTTTATTTCATTTTAGTGTCTAATTCCCTGATTAGACCCTCCAGTACAATGTTTAGTAGACATAGTAAGAACAGATTTCTTTGTCTTGTTCCTGACCTTTTGAAGAAAACATTGTTTTCTACAGTTATGTGTAATATTAGATGTGGCTTTTTTTTTTTTGCAGATTCCTTTTATCAGATTGGGGAAATTCTTTTCTATTTCCAGTTGTTTGAGTGCTTTTTATCATGAAGCATTGTTGAATATTGTCAGATGTTTTTGCACTTTATCCAATTAACATGGCATATTTACATTAACTGATTTTCAGATATTAAGACCAGCTTATAACTCTGGGGGTAAATCCCATGTGGTCATGGTGTATAATCCTTCTTATATATTGCTGAATTTAATTTTCTGGTTATTTTGTTCAGGATCTTTGCTTTTATATTCATAAGATATATTAGTCTGTACACAATATTATGTGTTTATATACACAAATATTTAAAAACGATGTATTTATACTATACTAAGACAATAATAAACCAAATATTTCAGTCATCCTTGGAAGTTTCTAGGATGTTGTGATACACCACTCACATTCCCTACTAGAAACAAAAGATCGCCTCTGCTGTAGAGGGTTGCCTTGCTCATGATCATGACCCATTCTGGGAGCAGCCCATAACTAATGGTCATCCAACATGGGGGTGGAAAGGCCTGGCCCCTCACCCCAACTGGAATCGGTTCTGAAGCATCATACTAGTTTAAGAACTGCCCATAATGTCAGGTGAGGCCTCCACTGATACAGCAACAAAACTCAACTTCTTTCTCTGCACTATCCTGCTTCTTTCCTTTTCCTTTCATCTCAGGAGCACTCCCTAATTAACTCTTTCATGTTCTTCTCTAATATTGCCTGTTCTGTAAGTTTAGAAAATCATAAAGATTATTAAATATTAACAGTACTTTAAGTAATCTTCTCAACAAATCCTATGGGGATACCCAGATTATGAAACTTTAATCATCATGGGTTAATTTATGAGAAAGCACTTTGGTGCCAGACATACTTAACACCAATTATCTATGTGACCACACTAACCCCCAGTGATAATGAACTAATGCTATTATTAGTAACCAAGCATTTGTGCAAGCATTAGTTTTAAAATCATGGACAATACTAAAAGTATCAGGTAATATTGCTAGTAGTATTCTTTTGGTTGATGGTTTCAGGAAGTTCTAAAAACTGTACAAGTTTAGGAAAACACACACACACAATTTTCCTGGAATATCAGGGAGTGGATCACATTATATCAACTAATGCATTTAAATCAGCATTAATTTTATTATCAGATACCTGGGTAATAAAAATAACTAACTTTTTCTTCCCTTCTCACCCAAACACAAATTCCTGCAAACTTGAGGTGAACTGGGAAATGACCACTAGAAAACTAACAAGTTCTTAAGGAGATGCAGAATGTTATTTTCCTGCACCATTAAATCAAACGGGGATATGGACTGACCGTTCACTAACAGTGGTAAAATAATTTAGCGGATCGAGGCTAGCAATAAAATAAAAATAAAAAGACTTGCAAAGATGCTGAGTGCATTTTATTTACTAAAATATTGTTTTACTTGTATGACATGCATATCTATGTGGTGTACGTATGGTATGTGTATATGGGGCTTCAAGATTAACCGCACTTCTTACTTTGCATCGGGGTAAAACATGTTTGAAAAGTTTCAGATTCTGCCCCCCAAAGTCTGCGAAAGCACAGGAAGGCTGTGGGTGGGCAGTGGATCTGGACTGGTGCACCGCCTCCCCTCCGCCCCCCCCCCCTCGCTCCCGCCGCCTCTAGATACTTACAAAGGAGTCACTCACAACTAGCACCACGTTAGGCGCTTCAGGCCAAGCCTGAGCTGCTCCCCGCCACTTCCCACTAGTCTCGGGAGCTGGCGCTGCCAGCGCCGAGGCAGCGACTACCCACAGGCACAGGAGCAGCATGGCAGGCGGCAGGCGGTGTGGACAGCCTGGCCTCCAGGCGCTGGGCCTCCTCCTCCTCCCACCCTTCCCTTCCCGGGAAGAGGTGGGCGGGGATCGCAGAGATCACAGTTTGGTTTCTTTCTAGCGCTTCACCCGCAGAACTACAAGTCCCATCAGGGGCACAGAGAGGACATGCGCGAAGGTGGACTCCCCTGCCTCGATTCACGTTAGACCTTTTAATCAAATACCAAGCAAACTAAGAGCCACCCCCTTCCAGTCACATGAGCGATGCCTGGGAAATACGCATGCGCTCTGACCTGCACTCGTTTGTAGCAGCATCTGTCCCGGGTAGGTTCGGGTTGCGTTGGCTTTTGCAGAGGTGGAAGTTGGTAGGCGGTTGGAATGGTTGGAATGAAAACCTAGTGAGACAGGATCAGGGGCTGGGGGTGCTCGTTTTGCGCTGCAGCAGCGTGGCTGAGTAGTAGGCGGGACCGTGAACTAGGCAGTGATGAGGTGGCGGCATGTCTGTCATTTAAGTCAGATCGGTGGGTCTTTGGGAGGCCTCTGGCTGGACCCGCACAGGCGGGAAATGGATATCATGGGACCCCCTCGAATACATTTAGCCAAAGGAATTTGCAGCCGGCCTCATCTTAGTCCCACCTTTGCTGGTGCAGTTAGGATTATTATACTCGCGTGGGGTGAGGAGCGGGGCCTGGTAAGTAAAGTTTCAGATTCTAGGCAGGTGCATCTTGCCTTCAGAGTGCAAAGTAGAGAAACGAACAGACTCTCAGAGGAAGATATATTGGGTTGTGTGACGTGTTCGATTAACTGACGTAGGTTTAGAACCCATTCTTTCGCTACAGAAAAAAATCACTGGTCTTTGACTGTTGAACTCTGTTGGAGAAATCTGAAGAAGCAGATTTCTGTCCCAGAGCCAAATTCCTGATTTTATTATCATAGTTTCGAGTGTGTAATTTGCACATCCTATTAGTAGTTTTAATATCTTGACAGGAAACGGAGGAGTTGCACTAATTTAACATATAATCAACGCAATACAGTGTTTTTACATAAAATAATTGCAATAAGGAACAGACCTTATTTAATCTCACATAACACTTATTCCATGCTGAAGATTATATTAAACATTTATCGAGCACTTATTGTGTGACAAGTAATTTTACATGGAATGTTTTTCCATAATCCTTACTTTCACCATTTTGCAGATGGGAAAGCTGAGGCTTGGGGAGGTTATATGACTTACACAGGGAGCCAGTCTGAATAGGACTTGATTGTGCCCTAACTCACTGCTTATGCTCTGTCTCTAGTTAATTACAAATGATGCTCTACTGAGCTTACTCTCTTTTAGTCAAACAGAAGTATTAACCAAACAGCATGCTAAAGATATGTAGTGAATACAAATATATAAAAATACTCCTCGTCTGCAAGGAACTTACACTCTACAGGGAAACAAAAGTGAAATAATGGTATAGTATGCAAGGTAATACAGGTAGGCTCTTTCGTAAACAAGATCTGTTTTTAAAATTTGTGTTAATTTGGAATGTAAAACACGTTTTACAATGGAAACAATGCTGACTGACATCTAGATTCTTCAAAGATGTGTTCAACTTTATCTGTGGCACAGTACGGATTTGGGGAACTGCATTTGCTCTCTGTGGCCTTGTTTTCACAGGACATATATTCTGCATTCCTGGTCAGGATGAACAGGAATGTGTACATCTTTTTTCTTCCTCTTTCTGCCCTTTGACAGTGTCAGTGGGAGCAGGTGCTGCACTGAGTTGGAGCAATGTGGATATTTTAAACCCCCTGACAGATAACACTGGAAGAATCTAAGAGGCTTCTAGTCCAACTTCTGATCTAAAATTCAATTTGTACTACAATATTCCTGCCAGTGGGTTGTCCATCTTTGCTTTTTTCATCTACAGTGATGGGAAACACACTTCCTCTGAGCAGCTATTCCACACTTGTACCGGTCTGATTATTAAAAGTTATTTAGAGCTGAAGTCAGCCTTTCTCTACTTTTAACCATTCATTCATCCATTTATTTTACTTTACATGAATAATATCTGCTCTTCAACTACTCTTCTCACCTTTTCCCCACAAGTCCCCCTCACCCCGAGGACTTCCCCAGTTCCTTCAACTGTTATTATATAATTTCAAGTCTCTTCGTTATTTTGATCATTCTCTTCTGCACATAGAGCATTTTTGCTAATCAGTAACTTTGTCAGAAAAGGTACTTTTGTGCTGTGAGTGTGCATATCTGTGTGTACATGTATGTATATGTGTGTTGCATTGAGGGTAGGGGCGTCCATTACATGTATGTTTAAGTCATCAGTTAAAGGTTTGGTAGGGGTTGCTTGATTTAGTGAAATACTTAACTCTTCAGTTCATCAAAGTCTTCAGCTGAAAGTCTTGGTCCAGGTTTTGGTTCATTGCGCCTTTAATGTCCCAAATATCAGCAGTGCTCATACAGGGTGGGGCAAAGGTAGGTTTACATTGTGGGTACATGAAACACAGTTTATTTTTGTATTACTGTTTATTAATTCTTGTATTATTTTCCATATGAGCAACTGTAAACCTGTCTTTGATCCAACCTCTGTATTCTGCTATAAGAAAAGGAGACTAAGTGTACTATAAGCGACTATATGGAATAAATGCAGTATTGTCTTCACTTGCAGTGATTTTGTCTGTCTCAGAGAAAGCTGTCCTGCAGCTTTTGTCTTGATGCTAGCCACTTCAGTTCCTCCCTTCATGCCACTGGTGCCTTTCAAGCTGCTACCGCAGTGTTAGAGCTCAGAGGGTGTGAGCTACACTGTAAGCTCCTGGAGGGCAAGGTTGGAGCTCATTGCCCAGTGAGTCTCGTGATTCCCATAAGAGGTGTCCATATGATGTTTGTTAGTGACTGTGTTGCTGCTTGAAAAGGGCTGATATTTTGAGCTGAATCAGCATTGTCCCACTCTTCCCGGATTTCTCCCCACCACCCAGCCCACCCCTCCTCCCACAGTCAATCCCCATCCCGTTGTCCATGCCCATGGGTTATTTATACTACTTCCTTTACTAAACCCTTTTCCTACTTACTCCCTTTCTCTCCCCCCAACCCCCGGTAACTATTAGTCTGTTCCTCGTTTACATGGTTCTGGTTCAATTTTGCTCCTTTGTTTGTGTTGTCCATTAGTCCCTGTATGAGGTGATATCATAAGGTATTTGTCTTTCATTGCCTGGCTTATTTCACTAAGCATAATTCTCTTTGGTTCCATTCATGTTATCATAAATGGCAGGAGTTCCTTTTTTCTTTCTGCTGCATAGTATTCTATTGTGTAAATGTACCACAGTTTTTTGATCCACTCATCTACAGATGGGCACTTAGGCTGTTTCCAGCACTTGGCTATTATAAATAGCACTGTTATGAACATAGGGATGCATAGGTTCTTTTGAATTGGGGTTTTAGGAATCTTCGGGTATAATCCTAGTAGTGGAATCGCTGGTTCAAAAGGCAGTTCCATTTTAAGTTTTTTGAGGAAGTTCTATACTGTTTTTCATAGTGGCTGCACCAGTCTGCATTCCCACCAACAGTGCACTAGTGTTCCCTTTTCTCTCCATCCTTCCAAGTGCTCGTTGTTTGTTGATTTGTTGATGATGCCCATTCTGATTGGTGTGAGGTGGTATCTCACTATGTTTTTTATTTGTGTCTTTCTGATGGATAGTGATGTTGAGCATTCTTCCATATGCCTATGGACCCTCTGTATTTCCTCTTTGAAGAAGTGTTTGTTCAGGTCCTTTGCCCTTTTTTAATTGGGTTTTTTGTCTTCTTGGTGTTGAGTCATAAAAGTTCTTTATATATTTTGAAGATCAATCCCTTGTCTGAGATATCATTGCCAAATATGTTTTTCCATATGGTTGGTTCCCTAGTCATCTTGCTGATGTTTTCTTTTGCTAAGCAGAAACTCTTTAGTTTGGTGTAGTCCCATTTGTTCATTCTTTTCTTTATTTCCCCTGCCTTAGGAGATATATTGGTGAAAATATTGCTACATGGGATATCTGAAATTTTCCTTCATATGCTTTCCTCTAGGACTTTTATGGTGTCATGACTTACATTTAAGTCTTTGAACCATCTTGAATTTATTCTGGTGTGTGGTAAGTTGGTGGTCTAGTTTCATTTTTCTGCGTGTCCCTGTCCAGTTCTCCCAACATCTTTTGTTGAAGAGGCTCTTCTCATTCCACTTTATGTTCCTTCTCCTTTGTTGAATATTAGTTGACCATATAGACCTGGGTTAATTTCTGGGCTCTCTATTCTGTTCCATTGATCTATATGTCTGTTATTATGCCAGTACCAGACTGTTTTGATTACAGTGGACTTGTAGTATAGTTTGATGTCAGGTACTGTGATTTCTCCTACTGTGTTCTTCAGTCTTAAGATTGTTGTAGCTACTTGGGATCTTTTTTGGTTCCATATGAGTTTTTGAAGTATTTGCTCTAGGTCTGTGAAATATGTCACTGGTATTTTAATAGGGACTGGGTTCAATCTATAAATTGCTTTGGGTAGTATGGACATTCTAATGATGTTGATTCTTCCCATCCACGAACAGGGTATATGCTTTCATTTATTTGTATCTTCCTTAATTTCTTTCTTCAGTGTTATGTAGCTTTCTGAGTACAGTTTTTTTATCTCTTTAGTTAAGTTTATTCCTAGGTACTTTATTTTTCTTGTTGTTATAGTAAATGGGATTTTTTTCTAGTTTCTATCTCTGATATTTTATTGTTGGTGTACAGAAATGCTTTGATTTTTGAATATTGACTTTGTACCCTGCTATTTTGCCAAATGTACATATTCCGGAGCCGGAGTCCCTAAGGCGGTTTGACGTTGTAGTCAACACCGGCAACTCCTGCGGCGCACCTGAAGCCAAGCTGTATTGACTCCGTCTTTCCCTTGGACCCTTCAGCTGCGAAGAGAGGGGGGGTCTGCTGCATGGGCAACAGCAGACCCTCTATATCACCCTGCCCAGGCTCTGTAGCTTCAGTTTACTGGAGAGGACACTCCAGCGTCATCGCAAGATGTCGATTCAACACGGGAGGAGACAGATACTGTGTCACTCCTGAGTCGGACTGCACAGCCATTCTCGGCGGTGCAGATAGACTCTTAGGAAGCTACACCATCGTCTCTCGAGACGGACGGCTGCCGACGAGTGATTTTGTGAATTTTTGTTGAATATCTCAATGTACCATACACTAGGAACTAAGAGAGTACTATAAATAGTCTTTCCTCCTAAGGAACTTACAGGCTAGTTGTAGGAAACAAACACACACACCCTTGTAAATTTAATAGCAGTATAAAAGGTATCAAAAAGTACAGTTAGTTGCCAGACAAAAACCCCAAACCAGAATATCCCACTTATACTATGGAGAATGCTAGTGTGCTTCAGAATGTTAATTGCTCACTGAAATAAGTGTTTCATAGTAACATATGTGGGGGGACCCCTCCAAAAAATGGAATTGTCCTCTAGAGAGTGGACCCCTTGTAGGGCAGGCTTCCCCCTCTCGGTGAGTGTTCTAGGAACCCATCTGTATCAGTGTACCAGCTGGTGTTGTGAGAGGCTGCGTTTGGCTTCAGTTAATTTTATTTATTTATTTATTTTGTGAAGACTTTCAGTGCATTTGCCCATTTCAAGATGGGTGATTTATGAGTTTTGACGAAAAATGGCATGACCCCTGTGCCCCACTCTCACTATTCATCCAATCTCACCCCCAGTGACTTTTTTTTGTTTCCCTGGATGAAAAAAGTCATCCAAGGCAAACATTTGCTGATGTTAAAGAGGTGAAACAAAAAACTGCAGAAGCACTTAAAGGTAACAAAATTGACAAGTTCAAAACTGTTTTGAGCAGTGGAAAAATGTATCCAATGGTATATTGCATCAAATGGAGAGTACTTTGAAGGTGACTGAAGTTTAAGCATGTCAGAGTAAATGAATACAGTTTTTTAATAAATAAATGCCATTTGGTGGGGGCATTTCCCCATAGTACATTGCAGAGTTGTTGGGTTAAACTATCTTTGGGTCTTTAGGATAGGACTTCTTAGGGCCTTTAAAATGCTAATATACATTGTGACTTTAAAAGAGTTACATATATAATGTGCAGTATTCACAAAATTACTAGGCAATATAGTAACACCTTTGAGCATGTTACTATTTCTTAGAATACATTTTTGGATATGTTAGTATAGATAATAAACGTTACAAAGTTCTGACTAGTGTGAGATTTGTCTAAGGCTTTATGCTTGACACTTGAATGTGGCCTTGAATTACCTGTAGCTTGAGTAGACAGAAGCAGAAGTAGACAGAGAGAAGTAAAGATGCAGAGGTAGAAAGCTCTGGGGATAGAAAGAAAGTAATGTGAGCTAATATTAAAAAGAAGGTTCTTCCTTTCTCACTATAGCAACTGGAGAATTATTGCTTTTTGGCAGTGGGGAACTAAAAACTAAGTTTTTTAGTAGGTTTTGGAAGCTGGAAGATAGTATTCAATAGGAGTTGGATATGTGAGGAACTCCTTAAATCATTGTAATTATGTACATTACATCAAGATATATTACTTTTATTTAGGGATTTTTTTTTTAACCTGGGAGATGACACATCTGTATAAATCAAGAAAAAGTATCTATTAAGTGTCAGTTGAATAGCTCAACCAATACAGTATTCCCTCACTTATTGCAGGTATTATGTTCTAGACATCCCCCGCCACCGCGATAGGTGAAAATCCACGAAGTAGGAACCTTACATTTATTTTAGTATTTATATATATTTTAAGGCTTTATAAAACCTTCCCACACACTTATAAACCGTTTCCAGTCCCTTATTAATCTTTCCCACTCCCTTATTAACCTTTTCCACACTTTTATAAACACTACTTATGTTCTTAAACATATTCTATACTCTTAAACCTATGTAACTTTAACAACGTATGTATACAGTACCGCAAAACCCCACGATATAGCGAAAAATCCACAATAAATAATTAAATATAATATTTTTTAAAATCCCACGATACCGTGAGGCCGCGATAAGTGAACGGCGATATAGAGAGGGACTACTGTAAATGCTTCAGTGGTTCAAAAGAGGGAGTGGTGACTGTTGTAGGTTTTAGTCTAGTATTCGTGTACTGACTGATTTAAAGAGGATGCTTGTGTTTAATGATACGCCATTTTTTGAAGAACATAGGCAAGAAGGTTGCTTCCTAAGAGATCAAGGAAGGAGAGGCTTGAAGATTATATATGTGTAGAGAAATTATATAGTAGCCACTGTGGGTTAGGTATGGAAATAAAGGTATTGAAGTTGTTTGAGAGGGTGGGCAGAGTTATATATATTGTAGTCAGGTACTCCATCTATGTACATATCAGGTGAGTGATGTAATCTCTACTTTACCAGTGAGGAAATAAGCTTGGAGTTATGAAGTAAGGTGCCCAGGGTCTGATGGCACTGAACCCACATTTCTGATTCCTAAGCCCCTCCTCAACCAGGTTAATTCTTGCTTTGCTGGGTGGATATGGCAGAATGAAGGGCCTGACAAATTGGAATATTTTGTAAGAACAGTTGAAGTGACTGATTAATAATTTAGAATCAGGTTGGGTGGGAAAATAATCAAATGCAGCTGGATGGAAGCTTAAAGAAATTAGCTAGGTGGGAGAATCAGGTTTTAACATTCGTTTTACCTCCCCACCTCTTGTTTTAACTTATACTTTCCTAAACATTGTTTGGATCACCAATCTTTGTTTTCTTTACAGTAAGATGCTTTTCTATGGAACTACTTATTCTGTTTAAGTATATTGATAACATGTTTTAATCCAGTAAACTCATCTGTTTCTTATTCATCCCCGCCTGCTTCATCTAAATTTTGTTCATTTCCTAGTTCTCAGATAGCATGTTTTTCTTTCTTTCATTTTTTTTTTTTAAACTTCATTCAGTTTTTTAAAACTAGCTCCATTCTGTCCATGAAGCATTCGGGATTGATTTTGTTTGGCAGAAATTATTCCAGGGATGCCATCAAAAGATATTTGGAATTTGTAGTCATAAGAACCTATGTCAATATTTTAGATGACTATTTAGATGGATTTTTAACCTTAAAAAAGTTTTCTGTGTTTTTATTAAATTACAAACTAATCTAGTTGCATGATGTGGGCAGCATTTCAAAATATTTATAATTCTTTATATGGATTAGAACAAAGTTCACTTTAGTGTAGTTACGTTACAGATTGGATATTAATAAGTGCCCTTAGTTGTCCTAGATTCAAAACAAAGTAGCATAGAAATAGGTGATATTCTTTTTTGGCTCACTTTTTTATATTGAATTTAGTGTAGCTTGTGTTCCTAGAATGTTTCTTTTAGAAGCTGATTGTTAATGGAAGTTCCTTTTACCTCCTGAGGCTGCGAGAACAGGGTTAAGACTAATTTTGAAATTTGAAGATTAAGATTATTGTCTCTTTGGGAAAGAAAAAGATGAAAAATTATACATAATTATTTCTCATGTTTTAAGTTATGAAATATGGAAATTGAGCTTGAATCTGATGTATTAAAAAGTTCAGCAGGTTTGGGGTTATGTATGTCATATCTTTATGTGCCTGTCTCACATTTTCCTTAATTTAGATGGATAACAGTTGAGGAACAGTCTGAAATTCTATTTAAAAAGAAGATACAGGTAGAGATAATAGGTAAAAGGTAAGTGTCTAGAATGCTCAATAATAAGTCATTGGACTATACTTTTACTTAATGATTGTTTTTACCAATTATTTTCAGAAGAAAGGTCATCACAAAGTACTTTTAGACTTTTGTCATTAGATTTAAAGTTACCATTTTTTGCTTTTCTGTAATTAACTTTCATGGTCATTGTTACTATTTATAATTATTGTTGTTATCATTATGATTATTATTCTTGCTTTGTGGAATCTTTGTGTGGGGTATATGTATAGGATCTATTATACTGCCTACCTATATTTATTATTTTTGAGGTGCATTATTGTCTTACTGGCGTGGTTACCACTTTCTGACTTTTTTAAGTGCAGTTCCTTCTTTTTATGCTTGATATGTTGAATTAAAACCTTTTAAGTTGGTAGAAGAAAACTTTTGGGGGGCTGAAAATGTGCCAATCAATGATCTTATTTAAATAAGTCAGCTGAGATTGAAGAGACAAATATAGGAGGAGGGGTATAAGGGAAGGTGTGCTGGGCTCAGGAAGAAGATTCGTCGGCAGCCGTCCGTCTCGAGAGACGATGGTGTAGCTTCTTAAGAGTCTATCTGCACTGCCGAGAATGGCTGTGCAGTCCAACTCGGGAGTGACACGGTATCTGTCTCCTCCCGTGTTGAATCGACATCTTACGATGACGCTGGAGTGTCCTCTCCAGTGACGCTGAAGCTACAGAGCCTGGGCAGGGTGATATGGAGGGTCTGCTGTTGCCCATGCAGCAGACCCCCCCTCTCTTCGCAGCTGAAGGGTCCAAGGGAAAGACGGAGTCAATACAGCTTGTCTTCAGGTGCGCCGCAGGAGTTGCCGGTGTTGACTACAACGTCAAACCGCCTTAGGGACTCCGGCTCCAGATTTTCTGTCGGGGTTTACTCCCTTAGCCTTTCCCCTGAGGAGGTATGCCGCAAGGCAGCGGAGGTAGGAAGAAGATTAGACTTTTGTAAAAGAGCTAAGTTTTTCTTTAAAGTGTTGATAATGCTTGTAATGGAGGGAAGTATCCCAAATAGTGGAGTGTGGGGTTACCTGGAATCAGTTTAGATAGTACGTTTTTACTCTGTGAAAGGAAAGGGGTTTGATGGTGCCTAGTAGATGATTAGTGCTCAGTAAAGCTTTGTTTAGAAAGTGAGTGAAGTAGCCTCTCCATTCTCCACTCCATCTCCCCCAAAGAGAAAAGTGTTTCAGGGCTAGAAAGTGTGACAGTTTTTTTTTTTTTTTTTTTTGTCTTAAAAAATTACGTAAAACTTGTGGAGAAAAATATACATATATATGATATATTTATTTTAGGTGAAGAGAAGTCCTCGGTGCTAGCATATTATGTTAAATGACAAATTAATGAAAAAGGAACTGGGAGAGAAAAATATAGCATTCCACTAAAGCAAGAGTAATTGTAATTACAATGGATATTATAAAGAGATATGGAAGGGTGTTGACCATTCAAAGTGGTTACCAAGAGAAAAATGGAATTTGTCTCTAGTCTTGAAAAATAACCTACATGGAAGCATTTAACAGCTCCATGTCTGCTGCTGTATTTAAGTCTAAACTTGTCCGTCTGACTTTGAAGGTCTTCTGTAATCTGGTGCTCTACTTCACCCACCCAGCCTAATTTTCTTCTGTTCTTGATCAAGTCCCTTCTGTTCCATTCAGCCTGGTTTTCTGACTATGTCTTATACTTGTCCTGCATTCATTTCTATGTCTCTAACTTTGCTCATGCAGTTGCCTCTGACTGGAGTAATTTTCCTTCTTCCCTCCATTCTTAAGTCCTGTCTTCTCCATCTACTAGCTGTTAATTTACACCACACTTTTCTGAATTTCTATTGCATGTACACTCATTATCTCTAGTTTAGCATTTGATTCACTGATGACTCAATACTTTGGGTCTTTCTCTTAATTTTGATTATATTATTAAGAGCTGAGGACTTCTTTTCTATTTCTTTCATGTCAAATGCTATGTATAGTTTGGGAGTGTTAGTGCTGGTTGGTTCTACCTTGTTCAAATGTGCTTCTGTTCATGTTAGGTCATAGAAAAGATGGTGACCTTTGTCCTGGAAAAGTAGTCTTCATCTGTTTGTTTTTGCTTGGCCTTATCTTGTAACCATTTTTGTTCTTTTTAAACTTGTACGCTCTTCATTTTTTTCCCCTTGGATCTTTTTTTATCCCTTTTTCTTGATCTAGATTAGTTGTCATCATCATTGATGTTCTCTTCTTTAGTCTGCAGTTTACCCGCCAAAGATAACTTTGGCATGAAAAAACTTAGTGTAAAATCAGCATTTAAATGTGTTGCCTGCTCCAATATAGATTTATAAACTACAGGAAAAATCACTCTGAAGTTTACAGCTATACATTTATACCAAGATAATTTCAGGTATGAGGGCAGAGTCTAAAAGAGCATATGAAATATGTTGCTTTACTTACATAATTATTGTAACTAGACAAGAAGTCATTTTTATGCCAATTGAGGGAATCTGGTTCTGGCTGCAGATATGATGATTTTATGATATCTTAATTTTTATATTATTCTTAATCTAACATTCTTTAAGTCAAAAGGATTTTTTAAAAATTCTATAACTTCTTTGATCTTGTACTTCTACCTCAGCCTCATTTGGATATAAAAGACTGTTGGCATACCATGTCAGTGAGCCATCTTAGTTCATTCTGCTACCTTGAACATCTGCAGTCTATAACTGTAATATTTATGCAGCTTTGTTTTACATTCCTGACAATCTTAGAGTTCAATGGAGTTGGCAAAAAATACAAATGCTTCTTTTTTTCAGCATCAAGTTGTGATTGAATTTGACTTGTTTACTGGTAAACCAGTGTAAGTTGTGAAATTTTAAGATATGTTAGTTTACTTAAAATTAAATAATATGTTTTTATATTAAATGGAAATACTTTGTCTAATGATTGCTATATCTTTTTATGGCTGAAGTTAGTGTACAATCCTCTAGCATATTCATCCCATTCATATAAGTGTAAACATTGCATTTATTTCTTTTCAAAGATTACTATGTTACAAAGAATACTATAGTACTGTAATCCTGCAGTAACTCTTACTATGAAGAAAGTTAACATCCTGATTCATATCTTAGGAAAACTGGCTTTTAAACAGAATGTTCTCTTTAACTCTTTTATCATAGTTAATGAAATTTATTTGTGTTAGTGTTTATACTCTGTGACTTGGATTTATGCTACTAAATCTTGCTTATTGTAGTATTGGATTGAAATTGGTATGTTTTGGGTCCTGGTCCATAAGATCATCTGTATTTTAACCTACTATATAGAGAGTGACTATAATTAAAATACAACTCAGTTTCAACAAATATTTATTAATATATATAATTTGTGAGGTACTAGGTGATAACTATACAGCAGCAGGAAAAAAGAAACCAAGAGTAACAATAGACAAAAATTCATGCTCATGTGGAAATTACGTTCTGATGGTGTTGGGGACAGATAATAAATGAGATAAATAAAATGTAGTGTATAAAATATAAGTGTATAAGATAGTGGTAAGTGCTTTGAAGGAAAATAAATACATGTCAGGGAAGGGGTTAAGGGAATATTGGGTGGCTGGGAGTGTGGTAAGGTGGTGTTGACACTTTAACTAGGGTGGCCAGTGAAGGTGTCCGTGAGGAAGGGACATCTGAGTAAAAATTAAAGAGGTGAGGGATAAGCTATGTGTATGTTAAGGGGGGAAAGAGTGTTCTAAGTAGAAGGAATCACGTGCCTTTTTAAGATGGTTAAGTTTGCTTGAATTGTTACAGCTAGGCAGGTTATTATCATATATTTAGTCAGAATTTTTATTTTTACAGAATGTCCAGCAAGGAAGTGAAGACTGCACTAAAAAATGCTCGGGAAGCAATCAGAAACAAAGAATACAAAGAAGCTTTGAAACATTGTAAGGTAACCGATAGTTTGTTCTTCCACAGTAAAAGTATGTTACCTCTTTATAAGCATTACCAACTCATAAAAAGTGAATCATTTGCTGTTAAAATGTAACAAAAGGGGTAAGGTTATTTAGTAGAACCATTAGAGTGGTTGTGTTAGGATAAGTGACTTCTGTCATACTTAATTTTGTGTTTCTCTGTATTGGTAACTTATCAAAGCCACTATCAAAACCAAGGTCTTAAAACCTGAGCATCTCTTAGATATCTTTTGATATGTTTACTATGGGATATTACTGAATCTTACAGCTTGCATTCTTTAATAGTATGTTGACATTTTAATTCTGTTTGGTCTGTGGATTCTAAAGAGCCTTCGCATGCTGACAGAAATGTTTCAGTCCAGAAGGAGAAATTGAATATGTGGGAGAAATAGAAGGTAGTAGTAGGTGTGAAGTCCTTGGGAAGGTAAGATGGGATCCAGAGCTTAAGAGGAGGTTCTTTGATACTTCTTCCATCTTAAAAGGAGGGATAAGATAGATGCAGATCCATATGTGATGAGCTTTGGGGATTTGAGGATGGAGAGATGAGAGTGAACCCCTCTGATGGCTTCTATTTTCTTAGTTAAGTATAAAGTGAGAGGGAAAGAGGAGTTCTGTGGGATGTTTGAGACAAAAGGTATGAAATAAATATTAGTAATATTGTGAAAAGTTTACACAGTGAGAGATTATTACTAAAATTAGTGGGGTGACCACATTGTAAGGCATAAAAATGTCAAATCACTATATTGTACACCTGAAATCAACCACTATAATGAAAATAAGATTGTATGCCAACTATACTTAAATAAAAGAATAAATTTAGAAAAAAGGAGCTATGAATTAATTTTTGTTCATGGTGGGAAAACAAACATAGTAGTGAGGACGGAAAGGATTACCAGGCTTTCATTAATGTTAATTGGAAGTTTCATGTTAATAAAGTAAAATCTGCTAACTCAGCTGTGTAATTTCTCCCTTCATGCTCAGCCTCTCAGACTTGGAGACTTGGAGACTTGGCCTGATGGAATTCAACTATGGATAGTAAGAAAGATGAGGGGAAAGAGAGGCAAAGATGTTGAGGATGTTTGCAAGCGAATGACGGCAGTGATGGGTCATGGAGTCTAAGTTGGGAAGGAGGGATGAGAATTGAGATATGGGGTGAGAAAAAGGTAGTGGCATCAAAAGCGAGACATGTCAGAGGTTAAGGAACTGTGTTGCTGTGGGTGAATAGAGAGGGCCATACTCCATACTGGCATCCAGATTTTGGATGACTGAGTAGCACTGGGGGTAAGGAGCTAAGAGGCCACAATGTTCAATGGGTCATGAACGTGAAAGTTAGAATGATTATAGGAATTGATGTGGAAAGGAAGGATGCAGAATTTTCACTGAAGAAAAGTAGAATTCCTGGGAGGTTGATAGGTGGTAGCAAGATGGATGTTTTTTGTAGTATAGCTGAATGGCTTGAACCTCAGAGGTGCTGGGTATTTGAAGGAGGGAGGAGCAGAGGAGGAATATGGGTGACAATATGAGCAAGGAGAACCCCTTCCTCAATTCCTGGTCCTGTGATATGTGGGATGTAAGAGAAAAGAAATCAACTGTGGCATGTAAGAGCTATAGGAGGATAGCCAAGGTTCAGATCAGGCAGAACTTGGTACAGTTTAAAGAAAGGTTGAAAATGTAGAGGGAACTGGGCTGGTCTAGATCGGGAGCTCCAGAGGGCACATTGACGAAGAGAGTGGGAGGGAGGGAATTGGGTAACATTGGGGGAAATGCACATCAGTATCGGGTGAGAATCTCAAAGGTTAAAGGGTGCCCTTATAAAGTTTAGGTTTCTAGTGTGACTGAGCCCAGCAGGGGTGGAGGCCATGACACAGCTAATTCTGAAACAGAAGAAGGGTGGGCACTCCATTTGAGCTGTGGGGGAGCCATGGGGGGGGTTTGGGGGGCAGGGAGAGGGACTGTATCCTTCAGCATTAGGGTTATTTACCTAAAACAAATAGGAATCTGTTTCTGTTGTCCCATACAGCAGTCTTCTTTCTGATGCAGTGTGAATTCCACCAAGTAGTTTATCATTTCTACTGGAGAGACCCAACTAGAAATCAGAGATGGAGAACTAGTCAGTGTGATTACTTATGTGTAGTAATGTAGGATGTTCGTTAAGACTAAGATTTTTCATAAAGAAATGTTGCATCTCTGTATTTGCTGTGTCTTGTCTGATTATCATTTTGTGTGCCTGTGTGCCTTTATAACATGTTATAAGCATCCTACTTAAAGAGCCTTCTCTGGCTTGTGTAGATGGAGTTTGAAGTTTTGTACTTAAAAAAAAATTATTGACTATATTCCATATGCTGTGCTTTATATACCCATGACTGTTTTTAAAACTGGTAACTAATCCCTTCATCTTTTTGCTCTTTATATTTTCTCAGAGCATCATACCTGCTTTCATCACATTGTTATAATTATTCCTTAACAGTCTGTTTCAGATTTTGGAAACCAATAGGCAGAGAGCAGGTACCTCCTGATTGCTGGTTGACTATGGCATTTATCATTTGCTCAGCAGTTACATGCCAGTCGTGTTCTTTGTGTGGGGGGCATAAGCATTAATAAGGCCCCAGTGTTTATAGCTTAACTCTGGTAGTCAGCCTCATTGTCGTTGGTTTTTTAGGAGGCAGCATAATAGGATAGAATGGAATCTGTGCTGTAGATCGGTGGCATATTGCTAGAAGTGTTATGTAGATACATGTAAACCCAATAATCTGACTTGTTCAACTCACGGGAATGTTTTTATTTTCTCTAGAATATGTAACACCTTAAGAGCTGATTTCATTTTAGCTCCTAGTTTGTTTTCTTTTACTCAAACATCTTTGCTTTCTGTTTCAAACTGTTTTACCTTAGCAAGTAGCTGTCATTTCTGAGACTAAGAGCTCTACATATAATTTTTGTTTTAGTTGACAGGTATTGTTTAAACATCCATCACCACTATTTATTGGAATATATTTTGCACAGTCACATTGGGGTTAGTCTACTTTCCTAACCTATAATTTCAATGAAAATATCTATCTGTCTGATATGGGGAAATGTTATCATAGTGAATGAAAAAATGGGAGTTGGATAAAGCAAAACAATATGGAAAACAGTTTTGTGAGTTAACTAGTAGCACTGTGGATTGGAGGCTGGCAGGATGGTTGGGTGGTAAGAACAGTCTTATTCTTTTTATACCCAGTATTCTGGAGGGGCATGGGGAGGCATTTGGTGGAGGCATCATTATTACTTGGGCACCTTTTAAAAAATCTACCTCCTATTTCAGATCCCTTAAAATTACTGATCCAATCTACTTCCCTCTCTCACTAAGGAAACTGAAGACCAGATTGGTTAAGTTGCATTCTTAAGATTGTCCAGTTAATGGTAGATCTACATTTTTGACTCTCAGGTAGACTGTCTTTTTGTTGTTGTTTGTCCATTACTTCCAAAATTTAATGACCTTCTCTTTTAATTATTTTAATCAGACAGTGTTAAAACAAGAGAAAAATAATTATAATGCCTGGGTGTTTATTGGTGTTGCCGCAGCCGAGCTAGAACAGCCTGATCAGGCCCAGAGTGCCTATAAGAAAGCTTCTGAACTAGAGCCAGACCAATTACTAGCTTGGCAGGTACGTAACAAGTTTTTCCTTATGTTATAGGAAAGAGTTTTCTGCTCCACTTTTAAATTTATAGGTAACAGCTTTATTTTTAAAAACTTTAAAACTCTACTTATCCCACATGAGAAACAAATTTTAACTTATTAGTCTTCTAAACCTGAAAGTTAATTTAGAAAAGAGTGGTGTCAATAATGCCATTTACCACTATTAAACAATCCAATCCAATTAATTATTTCCAAATATGAGTAATGGAATTGAAACATGATTATGTCAATCTCCAACTTAATTGTATGTGCTTATGAGAGACTTATCATAAGTATACTTTATGTTTACCCAAGGGAAAATAAATGTATATTATGTTTTCTAAAAATAATATTAAAAATTTTTAATTCTCTGTCTTTGAGTACAAGTTAAATTTTTTCTTACTTAATGGTCTATGTTTTTTAGTTGGCTTCTCCAACTTTTTCTTATTTAATAACTTTATTTCATATCTTAATCACAGCTTGGAAACTGTGATTAAAAGGAAGTAGTAGGCTCCAAAGAACATGAATCTGTCTTAGGTTTACATGAACAAGAACATGAAAGAGGGTATCTAGTAACACAGAGCAGTGATTTTCAACCTTTTTCATCTCGTGGCACACAAACTAATTCATAAAATTCTGCAGCACACCAAAAAAATTTTTTTTTGTTGATCTGACAAAAATATAGGTATAATTTTGATTTATTTACACTGGATGACAATTGTTGTGTTGGCTGTTGTCATTTTTTAATTTGACAATCTCAGGGAAAAGAGATTGGTGCCCCTGACTAAATTTAGTCAGGTATTGCATGTTTTAAAATTCTTGTGGCACTGGTTGAAAATCGCTGACTTAGAGAGATGGTTGCTTTTATTATATACTGATTGGTTGAGGACATCTGATCTTTATTGAAGCAAAAATGGCAATTTCTACAGACTACTTGGATTTTTTGTTTGTTTTACTGTATAAAAGTAGTGTTACATGGTATGTCTTAGGGGTTAAGATTGTAAAAAACCATTAAAATACATTTTGTTGTGAAAGACTTCAAATATATTTTCAAAAGAAAAGAAAATGGCATGAGTCCTTTTATATAGACCATCCAGCTTCAGGAAAAGTCCTCTCAGTCAATTTCTTAAATCTAAACTTTCACCTACTACTCCCTCCATCTCAAATTATTTGGAGGCTAATCTCAGACATATTTATTAATTATAATTATCTTTAACATAAATTTTAGATTGTTACTTTAGCAAAATACCGTATCTTTCACTCCATAAGATGCACTTTTTGCCCTCCAAAAGTCGGGGGAAAATGTCTGTGCATCTTATGGAGCAAATATTTAATCACAGACTGTGCTGTGTATTACCTGACCTGTCAGCGGTGGTGACAGCTGTTAGAAGCGGAAGCGGTGGGCCCACTCGAATGCCCTGGGGATACTTAAATATCTCACATTACTGCTGAATCTCAGGGCATGTGGTCAGTATGAAAATAGCAAAGAAAGTGATATTAGTGATTGTGAGCAACTGAGCTTCATAAATTCTGACACTTAGCAATGATGAGTTTTTGGGGTTCCCAGAAAACTAGAAGAGTACTTGAATCTTAAAGTCTCTCCTCATTTGTTAATGACAGTGATGATGGTTCTTAATACCACTGTTATATTTTATTAAATATTTTAGTACACCATTTGGTTCAGATTTTTTTTTTCTTGTTTTCCTCCTCTAAACCTTGGTGTGTCTTATGGTCAGGTATGTCTTATATTGCAAAAAATACGGTAAATGCACAAGAACATTAGATGTTTTTGGAAGAATGATCTCTATTTCTTCTATTTTAGGGGTTAGCAAACCTGTATGAGAAATGTAATCAGATAAATGCTAAGGATGACTTACCTGGTGTTTACAAAAAGCTCCTGGATCTTTATGAAAGGTAATCAATATGTGGGAAAAGGCCAGTTTCTTTAAAAACATGAATTAGAAAGCTGGATAAAAATTATAAAGAAGTACTCCAAATATTTACTGGGAATTGGGAAATGTTTTTCTTTTAGACTGTTACCACAGAATCTCTTGATTGTGATAAGAACAGAATCAAAATACTGAGTCAGAGGATTGACTAATTTGGGAACTTTGATATTATTTTCAGTCAATGTAATAGAAGATAAATAATATTTCTTAAAATTTTCTTTTTTATGAGCATCTCATTTTATAAAATTTTACTGTAGTCTGAAAGATAAAGTATGTTCTGATTTAATAATAGTACCTGACAATATGATTTGAGATATTTTAATTTTGGTGTTTTAAGTCTTTGACTGTTTCTATTAATGATATTTAAAATTCTTTTGTTTATTCTAAGTGTTGACAAACAGAAGTGGTGTGATGTCTGTAAGAAACTTGTGGATCTGTATTACCAAGAAAAGAAACATGTAGAGGTTGGTTAATGATTTTCTTGGGGTAGTATACTTCTTTTAATAAAACTATTATTAGAAGAAAGCTTTCATTTAACTTAAGAGAAAAATTTAAAAAGTGTCATGTAATATGGAATTTAAAAAATTTCAAGGAATAATAGAAATTACAGTGACTTGAAAACTGTAATTCAGAATTCACATTTCTGGCATGATTACTTCTAAACCTTTTTGAAATTGCAAGAATAAATAAAATAAGTAAAAGCATTTCCTGTAGAATATAGTAGCCTATTTGTGGTGTCTCTGTAGCTGATGCTATAAGTTATGAGGATGGTTCAGACATGTCATTATTCCTGTATCTACTCTTGATACCTCAGTCATACTAATGATATAACGACTATGTAGATTTACCCAATTGTAATAGATGGAGTTCTCTGCTTTTGCTATTTTTATGTATTAGCAGATAAAAGTATTTTTATTTGTAGATTTTATGTCTTTATTGACATTTTTAGCATTTAAGATAAAATAACCATTTTCAATTTCCTTGATAGGTGTCCCGAATGTGGCACAAATTGATAAAGACACGGCAAGAAGAAGGTGCAGACAACCAAGAGCTTCATCAGCTATGGAGGAAATTGACTCAGATGCTGGCTGAGTGTACTGAGGACCAGAATAATGAGACCCAACAATTGGTATTAGCCTTTGTATTCCTCTGAATTTAGAAAATGGAAGCATAATGATATATTTAGAATATAAAAAGTACTGTATGGCAGAATAGATATTTTACAAATGTTCAGTTTTTAATTTAGAGGCTCTTACTGATAGAAGTCAGAATTATTGGCCTATAGTCTTATACTAAGTCTGGACAGAGTGGAATTAGTTTTCAGGGTATCAGAATGTTACTCCCTTAAGAATTCACAATAGATCAGTTACTTGTTTCACTGTCAAAAGATACTATGGAATTGACTTTTACAAAATTTTTCTAATTTCTAAAGTGTTGTACCTTAAAGGCATGCTTCTTTATATTTATGAACTAAGAGTACTAAATTACTTTGAGGTTTAACAATTCAACTAAAGTATTTTATTTAAAAAAATATATATATATTTAAAGTGTATATATATTCTTTTTTCCTGGAAGAAGTTGATATTCTCTATTTCACTAGTGAATATTGTGATTATACGTTCCTTTATTCTTTTTTTAATAGTCTATTTTTTATTGTATATTTTTGCCATTAACATTTATTCCCCTTATACCCTGTCCCTCTCCCCCTGCCCCCACTCCCTCCCCACAATCACTACACTGTTGTCCATGTTCATGAGTCCTTTTTCTCTTTTGCTGGATTCCTTCACCCCCAAACCCTTGCTCCCTCCCTCCCACTGAGATGTCATCCTGCTCTCTATCTATGAGTCTGCCTCTATTTTGCTTGTTAGTTCAGTTTATTCATTTTATTCCTTATATGAGTGAAATCATATGGCATTTGTCTTTCCCATTTGGAGTACAAATTCATAGAAATAGTCCTTTTTAATATGCAGTTTTTGAAGTAATTGTAAAGGATTTTTAAAAGACTTAAAAATACATGGATTTTGAATCATAATTGGAAAATATCTCTATTATTCTATTTTTTAATATTTGTAAGTTTAAAAATGAAACTTAGTTTCTTATTATAGTATACAGCCAATAAATATACACTTTTTAAATTCAATAGAAATTTTAAATGTAAGTAATGACAGCCTCTGTACAGAATGGGAAGCTCATTTGTTTGTGTGTTGTTCATTTGTTCACTCATTAATTTGCTCTTTATTCTGAAAATATTTATCAAGAGCCTGCTATATGTCAGGCAGTGTCCTAAGTGCTGGGGATAAGAACGTGAGCATGTTTGCATTTGTGTGTTGGTTTATCTGTGTATTGATTCAGTTGTAGAAAAAGCTGAGCAGTTACAAAATTAATGATTTACCAACTTCTTTTAAATTATATCTTCATATTATGACTTAATTATTTTCCTGAAATAGTACATGTTGCCAGAAAATCAAACATGTACCAAAATAAGTAAAATGTCTTTAAATTATCTCTACTACACTTCTTCATGAGAGAGAATTAATTATACTTATCTTAAGAATTGACTTATATTAAAAATATTATAAAAGGGTTTTTGAGGGTGGTTATTTTCACCTTGAGTGTTAATGATAGCTATGTTATTTAAGTGTGTTCAGAAAGAAATGAATTGCCTATTTCCCATGTGGATTAATTTCAATGCTTTTTAAAAAAAAACCTCTGTACTTGACTGTTTAAGTTAGGCTTCTTTTTTTTTCTTTCTTAATCCTCACCCAAGGACACAGAGGACATGCTTTTAATTTTTAAAGAGAGGGGAAGGGAGGGAGAGAGAGGGAGAGGACATCGGTCAGTTGCTTTTTGCACGCACCCCAGTTGGGACCAAATCTGCAACCCAGGCATGTGCCCTGAGCAGGTATTGAACCTGCAACCTTTATGAGACAACACTCCAACCAACTGAGCCACACTGGGCAGGGCAGTTAGGTGGCAGCTCCTCCTCTTCCTTCTCCTTCCTTCCTTCTTCCTCCTTTCCTCCTCTTCCTGCCTTCTTTCCTCCTCCCCACTCCCTCCTCCTTCCTCTTTTTCCTCCTTCTGTGCAGTAAAATTTTACTTATTAATACAGACTTTATACCATAATTCATAAAGAAAATTTTGAGATAGTGAACTGTATTATGAATTTTCATTATAGAGTCATGGGAAATCTTTGTAACAATGTAGAACTTAACCAAATGAATAGTGTCCTTTTAAAGTGTTTGCTTTGAATTCTAGTATTGCTATTCTGACTCAAAACATATTTAGACGTTCTCTTCTGAAGTTTTCTTCAAAGTCAGTTAATGATACTGTGTAAGAGAAGTTTTCTCATTATATTTCTGGTTTTCTTTTACCAAAAGTATATCCTAACTTCATAAAATATATTTTTAAGATTGAAAATTTGCTGCCATTAAAGATGTTCCAAAGAACATGCTGATGATTTCAGAAGAGATCTTTTAAAAATGATCTGAGCAGTAGTAGCTACATTGGCATACATGTATGACTATACCTCTCCAGTTGACTACTTTATAAGGAACAACAAACTTATAGACTGGTTTAGTATATTAATGTTGCCAATTTATAGTTATTCCCTATTAGTTCAGGACAGTCTGCTGGCCAGTGGAGTCAGAATGCCTTCCAAAACTTACGTATATGTGTCTTTCCGCATTGAAATGATTAGGGCCGTACAATAAAAATGCATTTGGAGTTAACTGAGTGTGTAGTTCATGTGAGTTTTATATCTTCAACTATTTTAGAATTGTCATTTAAATATATTACAGATGATAACTTTTAAAAAATTTGTTTCAGCTTTTAACGGCTTTTGAGAATGCACTGAACTTATCAGATAAGATTCCTAGTGAAGATCATCAAGTACTTTATAGACATTTCATTCAGTGTTTATCCAAAGTAAGTTGATTTTTGAAATCTCTAATGTGCGTTTTCCATTCTAAATAGGAAAGCATCCAGAAGTATATTTTACTGCTACTTAGCTTATTTTACTTTTATATTTTTAAGTTTCCTCATGAAGCTGCTAGGTTGAAGAAGGCCTGTGAAGGAATGATAAACATCTATCCCACTGTACAATATCCATTAGAAGTGCTTTGTTTGCATTTAATTGAATCAGGTAATTCTTCTTTATTATATTTCATGTCCTAGAGGTATATGAATGTTGGGGAATGATGTTACTATCTATCAAATATTGTTTCAGTGCCTACCTTGTGTAAGGTATTATTTCAATATTTCTGGACATAAAAAGAAGTACAATGTATAGTCTTTGTGCATGTGAAAAGGCTGATATATATAGGAAAGTATAGTCGGCAGCCGTCCGTCTCGAGAGACGATGATGTAGCTTCTTAAGAGTCTATCTGCACCGCCGAGAATGGTTGTGCAGTCCGACTCGGGAGTGACACGGTATCTGTCTCCTCCCGTGTTGAATCGACATCTTGCGATGACACTGGAGTGTCCTCTCCAGTGAAGCTGAAGCTACAGAGCCTGGGCAGGGTGATATGGAGGGTCTGCTGTTGCCCATGCAGCAGACCCCCCCTCTCTTCGCAGCTGAAGGGTCCAAGGGAAAGACGGAGTCAATACAGCTTGGCTTCAGGTGCGCCGCAGGAGTTGCCGGTGTTGACTACAACGTCAAACCGCCTTAGGGACTCCGGCTCCGGATTTTCTGTCGGGGTTTACTCCCTTAGCCTTTCCCCTGAAGAGGTATGCCGCAAGGCAGCGGAGGTTTTTTGGAGTCAGAGTTTTCCTTCTCTGAGTATAGTGATAGAGAAGAATTATGAGTTGTTGATCAGTGAAGTCTTTTTGAATGTGGGGATTGAAGACGGTCTTGTATTTTCCATACACATTAGGCAAATGGGAAGAGGTAAAATGTACTCCAGATGGAATGAGCAAAGGTATGGAGCTAGGTGCAGTTTTTGGAAATAGTACAATAGTTTTATTTGCTACAGTAGAAGGAATAGCTAAGATATATTTTGCGTTAAGTAGGTTGGACTGTAGTACATAGGGCTATGAATGTCACACAAAGGATTTTGTGGAAGATTTGCATTTTCAGCGTTGATGTTTTAGTGTGACAAGTACATTATCGTAAATACTGCAATGTAGAGGAATGAAGTGTGAATTATCTACTTTTTTAATGAAATGGAGCAGATTCCAGTCTATCTCAGTGTATGCTTCATGTTCTTGCTTCTTTGTGTACTTTCTTTGGGGGAATAGAGAAGCGACGACAGCTAGCTTGCTGGGAGTTGCCAAAACCTGTCCTGTTGGTTGTGTTGTGCCTAAGGCTGGTGCTCAGCGTTTACAGAGGAACCATATTGGCTTTCACAGCAGACTCTGTTCTTGGATTTAATCTCTGTGCTGAATAAGGTGTTTTTAAATAATTTGAATATTACTCCTATTCATGCCTATGTTCATGTGATATGAACAAAGTTCACAGAAATCAGTCACTGAAATAAAAATAACAGTACCAGCACCAATATGGTAGTGACTGTAAATTATTGAAGACCTTTACTAATTATTTATATATTTTTTACTTTATTCATAAATGAGTATACACATTGGAATGTTTTATACATGAATGACCATCACATGTTTCATAATAGGAAAATGGCTGAAAACTACTGTAGGAGGTAACTTAAGGGAAAATTGCTTTTAGGAGAGTATCATTGCATCTGTCCCAGCTCTTCCCTCTTTAACTTTCCCTTATAAGTTCTACTTGTACTTATATTCCCCTGGCGTGTGAATTAAAACTTAGAACTGTTACCTTCAGTCCTCGATATTTATTTTTTTGGCAATTTGAATTTTTTTCCCTTACTTTGTCTGAGTCAAATTTAGACTTGCACAAACACTTCTCATGAACACAAGAAAACATTAGAAATGTCATGTTGAAATAACTTATGAAGTATCAAGTCTTCAACTAATACCGTGTGCAGGAGAGATTGGGTCAAAGGTAGACTTAATTGAGTCGTCGTCGTCGTCGTCATCGGCGTCGGCAGCCGTCCGTCTCGAGAGACGATGGTGTAGCTTCTTAAGAGTCTATCTGCACCGCCGAGAATGGCTGTGCAGTCCGACGCGGGAGTGACACGGTATCTGTCTCCTCCCGTGTTAAATCGACATCTTGCGATGACGCTGGAGTGTCCTCTCCAGTGAAGCTGAAGCTACAGAGCCTGGGCAGGGTGATATGGAGGGTCTGCTGTTGCCCATGCAACAGACCCCCCCTCTCTTCGCAGCTGAAGGGTCCAAGGGAAAGACGGAGTCAATACAGCTTGGCTTCAGGTGCGCCGCAGGAGTTGCCGGTGTTGACTACAACGTCAAACCGCCTTAGGGACTCCGGCTCCGGATTTTCTGTCGGGGTTTACTCCCTTAGCCTTTCCCCTGAAGAGGTATGCCGCAAGTCAGCGGAGGTTTTTTGGAGTCAGAGTTTTCCTTCTCTGACTTAATTGAGTAGATTCAGTGATACTGGGAACATGATAGCAATTAAAAGTAACAATGAATGAAAAAAAATTTTTTTTAGAGGTAAAGGGAGGGAGAAATCACTTTTAACTTTTAGGTCTCCTGAAAAGTTGGCCTACTGTGGAGTAATGGTTTGTATGAAATGTAAATTGTTGAGAGAGATGTTAATGGATATTCAAAAGGAATTGCCCATCAGTGGTTTGCAGATGAGCCATCAATACTAAGGCTTGACTTATGGTTTGGGAGTCATTTATATGTAGGTGTTTGGTTTTGGGTGGCAAATTATGCCCAGAGACCGAGTTTGTCTTTGCCAAAAGTTTATTTAACATGGGTTTATTGCAGGAATTTCACAAGCCAGTAGCATACAGGATAAAGTCTCTTAAGCCAATAACAAGATGACATACTCCAAACCAATATATAATAGATTAATCACATTATTATTTAAGGCAAGGGGAGATGAAAGAAATAAAGCCCAGATTTAGATGTGTTGTACTTTTTCTCAAGGTTGGTTCTCTTCTCAAGGTTGGTTCTCTTCTCCGGAAAGGATGGTTTAACCAACTGAGACATGACTTCCAGCTGCCAAACCAAAACCCTGCAAGCCCCTTCTTGCTAGAGCACATCGCTAGGGAACTGTGGTGCTCGCGGCGCTGGCGCTGGCTGACAGGATGTTCCCTTCTCAGGGGCCGCTGCACAGCTTTCCCCACTGTGGCTAATGCCCCAAAGGTCTTTGGAGAGCTTTTGGATCAGCAAAGGGCCACCTTGCCTAGACCAAACACTCTTGAATAGTCCTCACAAACTCTCAATATTCATAGTCTAAATGTCCCCTTGCTACAGTTGCTTCTTTATACTTTTTTATGGGTAAGTTCCCAGTGGTACTCCTTAGCAGCTGAGGTGCTGAATACTTATTAATGACAACAGATGAGATGACAATATCCTGACACATCTTACTTCAACTCTTATGTCAAAACAGCTGTACTCTTAAAAACAAATCAGACAGAGAAATCATGCCAGATGATTTCACTCATGTGTGGAATCTAAGGAACAAAATAAATGAACAAATAAAAATAGAAACAGACTCATAGATACAGAGAACTGACTGGTGGTTGCTAGGGGTGCATTGTTGGAGGACTGGGTGAAAAAAGCAAAGGAAGTGAGAAGTACAAATTGGCCATTACAAAATAGTCACAGGGATGCAAAGCACAGCAGAGGGAATATAACCAATATTATAATACCTGTACTTGGTGCCAGGTGGGTACTTGAAATATCATGGGGATCACTTCTTAAAGGGTATGATTGCCTAACCTCTATATTGTACACCTGAAACTAATACAAAATACATTGTAATTGAAAAAGAAATTACAAAAACAAAAAACCCTTCATTTGTTGCTATGAACAAGTGGATTTGAAATCATATCAAACTAGTGCACAATAGGTGTGAGTGGAGTAGATGACTTCAGTGGAAGACTAAGGGCAAAAAGATGAAAACTGTATCTGGGTGGTTCTGGCCAGCTTGAAGGCAAAGGGTGGGGGGAGGGGAAGAGGGAACTAGAGGACAGAAAAGAAGAGAGATCAGGGAGGAAGTTTTGGGGCCTGCAAAGCAACACAGCAGGCAACCCAAGAGCATTTCAGGAAGGAGATCTGTAACTGACTGTATGATTAGGAGGTCTTTATTAGCACTGTCTTTTAAAGTCAGAGTTATTGAATGGTAACAAATTACAATGATGGAATAAGAGTAGGAAGAAATGTTTAGCAGGTATAAAAAGAAACAGTCCAGGGACCTGATTGACTGCAGTTAAGGGAGAGGAAAAGGAAGCATGTAGAGGGAAAGGAAGCTTTCAGGAGAGGAGAAGAATTGGAGTAGTATTACCTGTCAGGAGAGTTAAAAAGAAGGGAGTAGTTAACAGTTTGAACAGTGCATTGAGGTCCAGGAGGATGAGGCATGCTAAGAGACTTGCAGTACAAACAGTATACTTGTGAGGGAGTGTGTGGTTGTCTCTGTTTTACTACTAGGAAGCATAGTTCCAAAATCACCCAGTTTCTTCACATTTTAACACGAGTCCCAATGTGTTTCCAATATAAGTGGGCTGATTTTCTTTATTGTGTTGCCTCTGGTACACATCCCTCTCTACCCATTTTTCTACTGTTAAAATTCCTATTACGGGACTTCTGGCCAAGATGGAGGCGTAGACAGACATGCTGCGTCTCCCTCCACAACTAAGAAGGAATACAACTACCTCAAAACTAGAAACAACCAGAAGTTCCAGAAAATCAAAGTGCATGGAAGTCCAGCAAACAAAGATATAAAGAAGAAATACTCATCCAGACAGGTAGGAGGGGCGGAGCTGGGGCAGCAGCAGCAACAGCAGCAGGCCGGTGGAAAGCACAGTTACACGTTTTAAAAAGTCAGGAGGGCCACCTGGGGAGCATTCCCAGCTCCTCACCAGACTGTGCAGCTCACTGTCCCAGCATTGGGGAAAATCAAGCCTCATTGCTTTTGACTGTGCAAACCAGTGGGGGTTGGGGTGGAGGCAGAAGCTGCCGGTCTCAGCAGAGTCTGCTTGTTTAAAGGGCCCCCACAGTTAGAACATCCACAGACCCACCCACTCTGGGAATAATGGCCAGGGCAGCAGCTAGAGGGCCGCCAGTCTGGTGCGGAAGTGGGAAAAGTGCCTGGAAAAGGGGCGAGTGCTGGGCAAGCAGCATTGTTCCTTCTTGGACCCCTCCCCCACACACAGCGCCACAATGTGGTTAAACAGGTCGCCCGTTACTGACAAATACCTAAGGCTCCGCCCCTTACAACGTAGTAGGAGTGACAGCTCTCCCTGGGACACGGAAGCAAACAGACACAGGAGACTTCCGGCCAAGATGGAGGCCTAGACTGACATGCCCCGTCTCCCTCCACAACTAAGAAGGAATACAACTACCGCAAAACCAGAAATAACCAGAAGTACCAGGAAATAAATGGAAGTCCAATGTATGAAGTTATAAAGGAGTGGTGCTTGCCCAGACAGGTAGGAGGGGCAAAACTGGGGTGGAGAGTTCAAGCTGTGCTGTCCGTGGCAGCAGCAGTGATGGTGGCAGGACAGCGGTAAGCACAGACACCCATATTTAAGGGGAGGCGCCAAGAAGCGCCTGGGGAGCACCCCAGCTTCAGACCAGACCCGTCAGCTTGTGATTCCAAAGCCAGGGAAGGCAGACCTCCATTGCCTTGGACTGTGAGGCCCGGAGTGGATGGGGACAGAGGAGGAGGCTCCCAGTCTCTCAGTGGAGATTGAACAGCAGGACCCCCACTCCCTGCAGAAAATGCTACAGGGTGGTGAGACGGGTCACCCAGTGGTGATGAGTGCACGTGGCTCCACCCCCTATAGCGTAAGAGGTGTGACAGCCCTGCCCAGGAAGCAAAGGTAACACAAAATGGTCAGGATGGCACAGGTCATAATAGAGATCCCAGTGACACAGCTGACCAGACAGCAAATATCTAATCAAATGGATCAGCAGATAGGAAATCTTTCTGAGGCTCAGTTCAGAGCTTGGTTATAAAAATGCTTACAGACCTAACAGTGGGGCTGAATCAAGACAGGGAAGGAATGAAGGCTAGTCCCGCTGAAATGAACAAAAACACATACGAAACTAGTGGTGAGGGAAAATATACCAGGGATCAAATCAACAAATCAGAACATAGGGAAGGAACAAACAGTCAACTGGTGCAGAAAGAGGAAACGAGAAGTGAGGAATATGAGGAGAGGCTCAGAAACTTATCAGACAGCTATAAGCAGGCCAACATCTGAATCATAGGGCTGCCAGAAAGTGAAGAAGAAGAACTAGAAGTTGAAAAATTATGTGAAAAAATAATGAAGCAGAACTTCCCTAACTTGGGGAAGGGAATAGACTTACAGGTCCAGGAAGCAAGGAGAGTTCCAAAAAAACCAGACCCAGGGAGAACCACACCAAAACACATTATAATCAAAATGTCAAAAATTAAGTATAAAGAGAGAATCTTAAAAGCAGCAAGAGAGAAGAAGAGAATTACATACAAATGGGTCCCAATAAGACTACCAGCTGATTTCTCAAAAGAAACTCTGCAGGCAAGAAGGGACTAGCAAGAAATATTCAAAGGAATGAAAAGCAAAAACCTACAACCACGATTACTCTATCCAGCGAATCTGTCATTCAGAATAGAAGGGCAGAGAAAGTGCTTCCAGGACAAAGTAAAACTGAAGGAGTTCATCAGGTCCAAACCACTGTTATATGAGATGTTAAAGGGACTTGTTTAGGAGAAAGAGGATCAAAACTATGAACATTAAAATGAAAACTATCACAACAACCAACAGCAGAAGCTAGGGAATTGAAACAAAGGCAGACTAAGTAGGCAATGAGAGTGGGAAAAGAATTATAGGTATGGGGATCATATAGGGGAGAGGTCAGGGGGTAGCGGGGAGGGAATCAAGCATAGTAGGAGGGAGTGGAGTAGATAGTAAGATGTTGAGAAGAACTATATGCACAACCAATGGGCATGGACTAAGGGGGGGGGCAACTGGAGGGCGGGAGGTCACTGGGTGGAGGGAAACAAGGAAAAGAAATAGGTCAACTGTAATAGCATAAAGAATAAAGCATATTTTTTAAAAAATTGCTATTATGCAATTAATGGCTAGTATTCACTCTTTTCTGTCTGTGCCTGTTCAGCTATCAGCGGTTTGTATCTTTTCCTAATTCTTGATCTGTTCATATGCTACGTGGTACAAGAGGGTACTTTGAAATTTGAGGCTGAGCTGCCTCCAGCGCCCCAGCTCGATTGGAAACTGTCTAGTAGAGCATTCATGACCATGGGGAAGAAATTTATCCAGGACACTGTATTTTGTCTGGGGTGAATGGGAGGTGGCTAATCTCTCTAGTGGAGAAGAGCCCTGAACTTCTGTCTCCCGTGCCATTTATTGAGTAGGGGATTCAGGAGATACAAGGTCAAGATTTATGAATCATCAATAAGCTTTTAGATGCTTTGGTTACCGCTGACAGTTACCGATTACAGATATCAATATAAAGAACACAGTGACCAGTCTGTGTCAGGGTCTGCTAAATATTCGGACGTCATGCTGACATCAGGTGTAAGGCTTCATACATTTTTAGCTACACATTGTTTATAATTAACTAAGAGATAAGAAAAGTGGAGCAAGCTCTAAAGTATCATAAGCATTTTTTAAAATCCAATTCCCATGGGAACCCTCTGAGTGGCCTTTGGTCCTGTCTGCCACACAGCCTTTCGGTTTTCTGTTGAGACTTAAAGGCCTCCCTGGAGGGCCTGGCTCACAACTTGGGCTATAATTCCTGAAACCACAAGGAGTGGACCCGTACAGAAATTTATTCCCGAGGAGTGATTGAATGCTTTTTTAGTACATACATTTATGCCTAGAATGTGGATTTGTTGAGTAAACATGGTCCTTATATTTCAAAAGCCTACACAAATGTAGAAGAGATAGTTTGCAGAGTTTTGCACCTAAATTCAGTGTTTAACTAAGTCTCTAATAAAGAGCTAACAAAGGGATTATGCTGACTGATTAGAGAGTGTATTGATTTATGTGAAAAAAAATTCTTGAAATGGTTTGGAGTGGGTATTTTGCAGAATCGACAGAAAGAGAGGTCTATCCTGGCCACGGGAGATGCACTGGGTGGATATTTACATATGGTACACCAAGGAAGAGTGCTTTCCCTGCTCAATTTTTGGTTGTAAGAACTTGTGGAATAGAGCAGTTTAGACTTAAGTCGTCGTCGTCGGCAGCCGTCCGTCTCGAGAGACGATGGTGTAGCTTCTTAAGAGTCTATCTGCACCGCCGAGAATGGCCGTGCAGTCCGACTCGGGAGTGACACGGCATTCGTCTCCTCCCGTGTTGAATCGACATCTTGTGATGACGCTGAAGCTACAGAGCCTGGGCAGGGCAATATGGAGGGTCTGCTGTTGCCCATGCAGCAGACCCCCCCTCTCTTCGCAGCTGAAGGGTCCAAGGGAAAGACGGAGTCGATACAGCTTGGGTTCAGGTGCGCCGCAGGAGTTGCCGGTGTTGACTACAACGTCAAACCGCCTTAGGGACTCCGGCTCCGGATTTTCTGTCGGGGTTTACTCCCTTAGCCTTTCCCCTGAAGAGGTATGCCGCAAGGCAGTGGAGGTTTTTTGGAGTCAGAGTTTTCCTTCTCTGATGTACCCTGACTGGAAGATCGAACCAGCGACACTTAGCTCGCAGGCCGACGCTCAATCCACTGAGCTAAACCAGCCAGGGCATAGACTTAAGTACATTCTAAGATAAATCAGTATCCGAAAGTAGAAGTTTAATAGTGCAGGATAGTAGGATACCGCTTAATGACTTTTCTTTTTCTTTTTTTTTATTGTTCCTCTAAACCAAACTTTCTGTGTATTAAGAACTTCTGAAAATTCTATGGTCTCTATCCTCCCCCAGAGTACTTTAGTGTCTGTGAAATTTACTGCTTGACAGCAGTTAATTACTGGGTTCTCTTTCACTGGGGACAAATATATTTCATTATTCTTTGTCTTCCTTTGCATGTTGAGACTTGAAGATTGATGTTCAAAAGGACTCAGTTTATAAAGATTCACATAACAAGTAGTGAATAGCTTTCACAGTTGTCATCTGATGAATGTTATTTTATACTAAATGACATTTCTTTATTTTATTTTGCTTTATTGCTGACATGGGGGAGGATAAGAGCTTGGTTCTTCAATCCAAAGAGCTTAAGATTTTGTGTTATAGAAATATTAGAAAATCCAGGTGAAAATAAAGAAATAAGTACATGCTGTTTTTTCCTTCTAACTAGGTTTATTTAAAAGAAAATTCTATAGTAGTGATCAGTTTCTTTGCGATGTGAGAAATGAATTAGTTATTTAAAAAAAACTCACAGTTTTTATAGTAAACTTTAGGAAACAGTTCTTATAGGCATTACTTGCCATCTACCCTGAATCTCTTCAGAATACCTTTATCCATGGAGATTTAGTATTCGTCAGCATCAAGTCTGACAATATTGTCAAACTGTTTTGAAATAATTAAATCTGGAATTTTGGAACCTTAAATGTTAAAAAGAGCAGAGACGTTAAATGATTTTCTATTCAAAAACAATGAAATCGATTTCCTATCATTTCAACAGGAATGAGTGTGAAGGTGAGGTGGGTTGAGGGTTGAAGCTGGAATATTCTTTGTGTCTTGACACAGAATCAGTTGTGTTATTACTGCTGATGGTTTTCAGGAACATGACAGAGAATTCCTCTGAATTCCTCTATGTGCCATCTGGTCATATGTAAATGATATGTTACACAGAGCTAAACATGAATGGAATCCTCCCACATCTCTTTTTGTTTCTATAATTAGGCTTCCAGATGTTAGCAAGGGGAATATGTTAGGAAAGTTTACCTTGTTTTAAAAGTTTTTTGTATTTATCCCAGTCTTTTGGAAACTATTTTCAAGTACTTATCCACACTTTGCTTACTTGTGTGCAGTTTTTAGGTACTCTAAAAATGGATGATCATGGAAAGATACACGATTGGCATTTTTTCTTTTTTTCCCAGGCATATTAGTAAGAATTTGTGTGGTTTATCATGAATTGTGTTTCCATGGAATAAGAGTTTTGATTCAGAAGGGTAGAAATTGAAGGTGAAATTTTAATGGCCATTTAATTTTCTTTTAATTTTAAGATAATTTTTGAGACTTAAGTCATATAGGTTTTAATGCTTAGAAATTTGGTATATGTATCCTAATAACTTTTTCTTTTAATTCCAGGAAATCTTACTGATGAAGGACAGCAGTATTTTTGCAGACTAGTGGAAATGGATTCAAAAAGTGGTCCAGGCCTCATTGGTTTAGGCATTAAAGCATTACAAGACAAAAAATATGAAGATGCTTTTAGGAACTTAACAGAAGGTAGGTGTCAGTGCATAGCATGTAACATGAGGTATAATTGTTATTCAGTCAATAGGTATTTATCTTTGGGCTTTTCTTTAAGGAATGTATATTTAACCTAGGCGTGAAAGAACATGAACTTACTCTGGAGTATGCTTAAGTCTGCATTCTGACTCTGCCACTCACTAATTTCAAGACTTTGGGGAAGTTAATTAAACTCTCTGTATCTCAGTGTCTTCATTTATAAAATAGTGATAATAGTATCTCTATCCTTACATTCAAATTGAGATATCAATGACAAATACAAGGTTGGTGTAGGAAGAGCATTTTAGGCCAGGAAATGATATAGCCCAAGGTTGGAGGAAAGCTGGTATTCAGGGAACTGCTTGTAGTTTGGCCAGATTTGTAAATAATGTAAGGGAGGAGGAAAGGGCAAGAATTAAGGCTGGAGAAGGGCCTTGCAGACCTTGTAAGCATCCTAAGCGTAGCAGGGAAGCAGTGGGAGGTTTTAAGCAGGGGAATTTCATAATCACATTTGTATTTTTAGAAATATTCTCATCACAGTGTGGAGAATGAATTGGAATGTATCGCAAGCACTGATCTGGGATAAGGATGACAGTGGTCTGAACTAAAGTCCTGGTGGTAGGGAAATGGGCTGGGAGGGGCCTGGAATCAGTGTGACTTGGTGACTGATTAGATGTGACAGATGAGGGAGAGGAAAGAAGTCTGATTTTGAGAGTAGATGGTGGTGTCATTCATCTCAGAAGCAATGGAAACCTTGGATCTTCTCCTTGCTTTTATCCTTTTAGGGTTAAAAGAAAGCCATCAATGCACAACTGGATGGTATCATCTGGCAGAAGCCCAAGTCAAAATGCATAGACCTAAGGAAGCTGTTCTTTCATGCAATCAAGGTATTCTTGATGTCTTTAAGTGTGCCCAACCCTGTTTCTTTTCATCTTAAAGGAGACAGATAGTAGTTAAAAAAACAAAAACAAATAAATCTTAAAGGCTGCTGACTTTTTGTATTTGAAATTGCCAACTACTTTAAGTTGCATTGAGGTTGAAAAATGCCAAGTCTCTATGCATGTGTACTAGTGTATTTATTTTTAAACTGACAATGAATATTTATCAAAGGTTTCGACTGTCAGTTTTGGCTTCTGTAGTGGTGCTCTGTCTTTGTAACAGGGGAATCCTGGTGTATCCAAGCACCTTCGCTAGTTCTTGATTCCTCTGATGTAGGTAAGGAAAGGGGTCTTGGAGCCTTTTTGAATGACATGGGATAGACAATCACAAGAAGAGATTCACTGCTCTGATACAGCTGGTGGCTTAGCTTCTATAGTCAAGAAACAATTCACCCTGGTCCATTCTAACTCAGCTTCTTTCCCTTCCAGTATCCTTAGTTTGCTATGTTCATTAAGATGCATTGGCCAAGGCTAACCTTTGTTATGTAGCAGATAGGGATAGCTATTGTTCTATTTCACGGTGTTCAGTTTATTATCTTACGTGAAGATAAAGATTTTAATTGAGATCTGTTTTGTTCTAAATTAAGATATTTCCATAAAGAGTTCAGGAAAGAGTATATTTAGCTTTGGATTTTCTTCATGTATATTATTTTGACAACTTGTTCTTGTTCTAACTGTAATTTATGTCTCCCTCAAAAAGAAAAAAAAAAAAAGTGATATGGTTATCTTCATTCAGATGTTCTTAATTTTGTCAGCTCTGAAGAACATAGAAAACCTTGGTGTGTCTGGTGGCAGTCTTCATCAGAAGAATCTTTGTCTTCGTTTGAAAGCAGAGGCTTTGATTAAACTCTCAGATAATGAATCTTCAGAGGAAGCAATTTGTACTCTTGATCAGGTAGTCCTGTCATCGAATTTTCCCCTTCAACTTAATTAGTTTCCAGTCAACCAGGCATCAACCACTTTTTCCTTACCACAAATATTTACTTAGATGAATTTTGTGTTAAAGGTATGAATTCACCATATCTGCACTTTTGTAAATCATTTACACAAATGAAAACTTCTTGGTTAAGTACTTACAGTGCTCTTTATATGATTCAATTTCTTTCTTTCATTCTTTCTTTTATTATTCTCTTACCTTTTTGACCTCTTAGGTTACTACTTGATTATTACTATTTTTGGATTCTAAACTTTTCTTACAGAAAATATTTTATCACTTATTGACAAGAATAGTTAAGGACACTAATAACTTCATAGTAGAAAATGTTATTTCTTTTATTCAATAAAACACTCAGAGGAATATTGATATTTAAGAATGAAACTAATTTTTTAATGTTTTTGGTCCTGGCAATTTGAAATTCCCTAGCAAAAAAATTAGTAAATGATGATTATAACAACCTAGTGCTTTTAAAGATTTTTGTCAGATAACAGGATTTTTTATCTAAAATTAAAATTATATTACTCAATATATTGCAAGGTTTTGATTTTAAAGGTCTTTTTTTGTATATTTCAAAGGGCTTTGCATTTCATATTATTTCTTTAGAATTAGAACAGCTGTCAGCAACCTTCAGGAACTAATATCTTGTTCTCTTATTTTCTACTGGCCTTCTCACCAATAATGAGTTTTGTGTGAGTGCTCTGTAGAGGTCTTTCCAATACTTTTTTTTTTTTTTTTTTTTAAATAAGAAAACAAGAAGTCCTTTGGAGAACTGGTAGAGTACAGGTCTGAGATAGAAATTGTACAAGACGAGTCCAGAACATCTTACAATGCTAGAAAGAAAGGAAACTATAAAAGGATCCTAGCAATGTGTCAGAAGGGCTCAGGAACCAGCATGAATTTATTGTTAGTGGCTGAAGAGTGGACAGTTTGAGTACCAATCATCAAAACATCCTCAATAAAGTAAATCTTTGAAGATTGCTAAGGAACCAATTGAAAAGAATTAAGGCATTTATCCTGCTTTTTCTGTATAAACTTTTCCTACGAATAATCAAGTAGATAATGAGAGGAGGGGAAATTTCTCTTTGTTGAAGGGTTCCACAAATGAGTGATAGAATGAGAAAAATAATCACCATTTTTGCAATCTGTGCCAAATTAATAAATTTAGCATCTATCAATGGCTGCTACCATCACAAAAAGGAAGACAACTAGACATAACCAAGTGCAAATACACATGAGGTATTCTTGCCAAAACATCAAACCTGGATTAGATCAAGCTTCTAGACCTACTTTATAGAAGATACAGGAAACCAAGAAACATGTCAATACCATGACAATACATTCAGCAAAACACCAGATCGTGAGAAACTGACAAATGGCCCATATTTTTCAACAGTTAAATTGTAATGGAGGAAAAAAAGAGATGGAGGGGAACCCTAAAGATTAAGAGAGACTTAATAGGCCTATTAACAACTTCAGTGTATGTACCTTACTTAGATTTTGATTAAAATAAATTATTCAAATATATTATGAGACAACTTAGAACTTTAAACGCTGACTAATTATTTGATGATATTAATGATGTATTGGTATTGTTTAGGTGTTATGATTATGTTATTTAAAAAGGAACTTAATTTTTAGATATAGATGCTGAAGTATCAGATAAAAAATTATAATATGCGCGATAATTTTAAGCAGGGGTGTAGTGAAACGGGTGGAGGTACAGAGAAGAAAAGATTGGCTTTGAGTTATTAATTTTGAAGCTGGATAATGAGTATATGTGGTTTCATTATATTATTTTCTAATGTTTTTTAATGTGTTTGAAATTTTCCCTAATACAAAGGTTGCAGAGAATGAAAGTGGTAATAGTAATAGAAATCAGGACCTCTATGTCTTTATTCTATGCTCTTTTATGGTCATTCTTTAATGAAAGTCAACATTAATACATTGTATTGAAGATTTATAGCAATTTTTTACAATTACTTTCAAGGTTTCTGATGCACATAACATCCCAGGACTTCTGTTTCTCAAAAGCTTGGCCTATCTGAACAAAGGCTCATTAGATGAAGCTTCAAAGGTTGGTTTTTTTCATTCAAACTGAGGTGTTCCATTTGTTTTTTTTAAAGTTATTTTTATTTGGATATGGAATTGACAGATATTCACTTTATAGATTATGGAAGATGTTCTATCTTCTTACCCTGACCTAGCTGAAGCTCATGCCCTGGAGGGTTTTATTCATTTTACCAAAAAGGACTTTCTACAAGCAGAAAAATGGTAAGGATATATAGATTGCTCATAGAATCAAGTCATATTTTAGTTTATTAAATTTTAAAGAAATTCAAAGTAAATGGGCTTGATAAAGATCCAATTTTGTATAAATTTGATGTAAGCTTTATTAGTATTTTAAAGAAATGTATTTAGCAGCCCTGGGCAGTGTGTCTCAGTTGGTTGGAGAGTGGTCATGTAACCGAAAGGTTGCAGGTTTAATTCTCGATCTAGGTTGTGGGTTTGGTCCTCGGTCTGGGTACATATGGGAGGCAACTCAGTGTTTTCTCTCTCACATTGATGATCCTCTCGTTCCCTTCCTCTCTCTAAAAGTAGTGGAAAAATGTCCTCTGTTGAGGATAAAAAAATTTAAAAAAAAAAAAAGGTATTTAGCATGTAACACAAAATTTCCAAGATGGATTTGAAATCTGATTAGCTGGTTATAATGTTCAGTAAGCAAACATATTGTTTGGTATGAACACTTAGCACATTAGACATTAGTAGAGCTAAAGGCCATTGTGCTTTTTAAAGTTACTGTTATTAAAAAACAAATTCTTTATTTTTCTCATGATAATCTGAATCCTAAAGTAATAAATTCAGCATCCTTGAATCACTCAAAAAACTTCAATTGTTTCAACTAGGAGTCTGCTATATCATATATATTTTGATATTTTCTACTTCCTCTTGGTGACTTAGTTTTCAGAGAGCTCTTGAGAAAGATGCTGAAGTTGCTGAATATCATTACCAACTTGGGTTAACATATTGGTTCATGGGTGAAGAAACAAGAAAAGATAAAACAAAGGCTCTTACCCACTTTCTAAAGGTAATATAAGTGCAACTATTCAATTCTTTGTTCAAGTGAATTTATAATAAAATCATAAATAATAATTATATAAGTTAGGTACTTAAAATTACTACTGATCTGTTTGTGTTTACATCTCACACATAAGGTTTGGGAGAATGTTAATGGGTTTTCAAGGAGAAAATTAAGCCATACAAGTATATGAGTTAGTTAATTAAGAATCACATGTTACAGAAAATAAGACATAATATCTGGAAAACAATATTGTTTTTAGGTAATTTCCACTCTAGTTTTATGGGCATATGAGCCTTATGTAATTCTAGATGTTTAACTTTTTGTTATTTAGATGTTTAACATCAAAAGTCTTTCTTATCTTGACTAATAAAAGCAGATTAGTATAATAGTTCTAATTTCACATGTCTTTTAACAAAAATAAATTTTTACACTAATAAGTAGTGACAGCCAGCTTTTATGTCTGTTTTAAATCTTACTTTAAAGGATGTTTTGGCATATTTTTATATATTTAATAAAAGTGTTTCTTTTTAAAAAAAACTATGTATTTTTTGTGTTTTATTTTGAAGGCTGCAAAACTGGATACATACATGAGGAAAGTTTTCTGCTATTTGGGCCATTATTACAGAGATGTAGTAGGAGATAAAAACAGAGCCCGTGGATGTTACAGGAGAGCTTTTGAATTAGATGACTCTGATGCTGAATCTGGAGCTGCAGCTGTTGATTTAAGCATGGAGCTTGAAGAGATGGTATATCTAATAACTTAAACACCTTTGTCTTGTTTTTATGTGAAGTGTAGAAATAGAAACATTTTTATATATGTATACTTGAAAGTTATTATTTTTATCCTTTACAGCTGCAATGGAAATATTTTTGTTGCTGTTTGTAAATTTTCTTTTCTTTGGCAGACATTAAAATTCTCACCATTTATTGTTGAAATTGTAGTTAATTATATACCAATGTAGGTTGAAAAAATCAGAAGTGGTAAATGAAAATACAAGGTCTGTCTATAAGGTATCCAACCATGTAATGTGAAAAATAGAGACATTTACTAAAGAAGATACAAATGCAAGAAACATTGTACATAGGGCAATGATACCTCAGTCCCCTTTAAAGTAGGCACCTTGGGACATCACACAGTTCTCCCAATCGCCATCAGCTGCTCAGTCATATTTTCCTGAATCTGATCGACAGTCTGAAATCTTACTTTTCAAAGGTGATTTTAAGTTTTGGAAAAGCCAGAAGTTACAGGGTGCCAAAACTGAGCTAAAGCGGGGCTGAGTCACCTGGGTGATTTGATGTTTTGCCAAAAAACTCTGCACAAGAGACATGTGATGCACGAGCTGGTACACTGTCATGATGAAGTTGCCAGTCACCTGTTGCCCATATCTGCAGCCTTCTGAATCATCTGAATAGTTTCCATGGAGGAATGTTCAAACCTAACGCAAAATTTGATGCAGATTTGTTGCTCTACTTGCTCAGTCATTTTGAATGCCGTGGCCCCACAGTGCACAAGCTCACTCAATGGCACCTACTGCCCCCACTGACTAGTACAGTGAAGTCACCATTTTTCATGCATGCACATTCCAGTCCACTCACGTTGGCTGCCAGGTTACAGAGGTGTGGTGCAAACTGTTCTACTTATATTAACAATGGCTGGACTTTCTCTGGGTGGACATCGTATATTCGAGTACTTTACGTAGCTGTTCTGAATTTTATGATATTTGATATCTCTAATATTATTTCTTTCTTCTTACTAGGAAACTGCCCTAGCTATCCTGACAACAGTAACTCAAAAGGCGAGTGCCGGAACAGCAAAATGGGCCTGGCTTAGGCGAGGACTATACTATTTGAAAGCTGGTCAATATTCTGAAGCAGTGGCTGAGTAAGGCACCTAATTGTATTTAAACTCTGTGAGATAGCCTAGTGCTTTCTTCAGTTAAACTCTTTATTTTTACCCAAAGTGACCTTTACAGGTTGTTGCCTCATACCAGGTTGTATTTTGAGGGAAGAAATAGCAAGATTTGTTTATGGTTGATTGGTTCTTATTATCTGCAAGGCACTGGAATTGCAAAAGTGGATTAAATGATATCCTGTTGTTAGGGAGATAGCCAATCTAGTGAAGTCTTAATAGTATTATACCTATAGTAGATTCTTGTTAGAAACTTAAGGAATGATATAAGCCAAGGTTATTATCTTTGTTCTCACACTGACATATATTGTTTTTGGGCAGGGGATACATTTGGCCACTTGAAGGGCATTTGGAGCAGCTCATTTTTAGTTATTTGGTTTGAGCTACACTGAAGAGTAAATAAAATACATTTGAATCAAGATAAAGTTGTTTTGCTCTGTCCAGAGCTCAGTTGGTTAGGCATCATCCTGCAAACTGAAAGGTCATTAAGTTGGATTCCGGGTCAGGGCACGTGCCTGGGTTGCAGGTTCAGTCCCCAGTCGGGGCACATGTGAGGGGTACTCAGTCAATGTTTCTTTCTCTGTTTCCTCCTCTCTAAAAATAAATAAATAAACTTTTTAAACAAGATACAATTGTTCTAAAATATGTTAATATCTAGAATACAGGCATTAAGTTTTTTTTCCTGGAAATGGAATTTAGTCATATTTAAAGCATGCTTGTTATTCATGTTTGTTTGTTTTTTTAAACTGTGATAATTTCTATTTTGATAGGATTGATGTGAGTTTGTAGACTGTGATGAGGCATACTGAGATATATAGCTGTTCTGGTATGGTAGCAAAGTGAAATTTTTCCAGATAGTCAAGAAAAGAAATTCTGGTCAGCACTTCTTCAGAAAAATTATTTTGTTCTTATTCATTCAAAGTTTATAATAAAATTTCTTAGTATTAAAAATATTCAGGTTATAAAAGGATATACCTGCTTTACCACTTTTATATATAAAAGGAAGCATGGATATGTAGATTCAGTTGAATTATTTATTTTATATTTTCCTTTCAGATGTAGAAGTAGTTCTATTACTTTTAGTTCTCTTACTTTCTTGAAATTTTAGTTTACAGGCAGCATTAAGGGCAGACCCAAAGGACTTCAATTGTTGGGAATCATTAGGAGAAGCCTACCTAAGCAGAGGTAGCTATACAACAGCATTGAAATCTTTCACAAAAGCCAGTGAGCTGAACCCAGAATCCATCTACAGTGTGTTTAAGGTTGCAGCAGTACAGCAAATCCTAGGCAAATATAAGGAGGCTATAGCTCAATACCAACTGATCATTAAAAAGAAAGAAGATTACGTGCCTGCTTTGAAAGGTAATTGTTTTTAATAGTTCCTTTCACTTTTACGATACTGAAGTACAAAGTCCTTGAGTGGATTTCCTGAATGCATTGAACAACTTGAAAAAGGATTCTTTAGTCTACAGTAAACATCCAGTATGAACCTCTTAAGATATAGCTTGTTATATAGATTTGAATATAGAAACATCAATCTTGTTTCATAACAATCAGTAAATAGTAATATAATAGAGATTTAACTTTTAAGCAAATTATTATGATAGATATTGGATCTAAAATAGATTTCCAAAACAGGAGTTTTGTTTGATATGAATTTATTTGAAGTTTATTCTAAGTATCATTTACATGTTTTAACAACTGCAACCTTACCTGATTTTAGGTTTGGGTGAATGCCATCTCATGATGGCAAAAGCAGCTCTAGTCGACTATCTTGATGGGAAAGCTGTAGACTACATAGAGAAAGCACTGGAATATTTTACTCGGTTAGTATTATTCTTATTATTCATTGTGTTTATTTTCTTAGTATTATAATAAAGCCAAATTTAGAATAAATTCTACATAGAATAAAGAAATATTCTATGTTATTTTATTAGGTATAGTGTTCACTATTCAGAATATTAAGCATAAAGAAAAACAGACAAACCAATTCTAGAACATATTCTAATACATATTGTAGTCATCTTGCACTGGGGAAAGGTACGATTTCTTGCTCTTAAGTGGGTGACTTGCTGGGCACATGGGAAAGGGTGGAAGAAAGAAGCCATCTGCTAGTGGAGCAGCATTAGTGTTCTTTCAGGAGGCCTAGAAGTGTATCTAGAATTGGAATGATCGGAAAATAGGGGCTTCAGGTTCACAATATGCTTTACATCAGTGCTAATGGCTTATTTTAAGCTTAATGGTAGGGCCACAGGTAAAGGGAAATAAATAGCCTGATTGCTTCTGGAGAGAATCTGTGTAGGAAAAAACAATGATGTCTAATACAAGAAAGGATTCAGAAAAATTTGAGTAAATTTTATGTTTTATAGAACTGTAAATTCATTGCCTTGGTAAAAGTGTTACTTGTGGTAGATGGCTTTAAAAAGTCTACAAATTAGACATACATTTGAATTTTTTTTTTTTTTTTGCTCTTAAACATTTTTCTGTGCTTCCCTTCCTTTCTTTTCCTATTTGTCTTCTCTGTTGCCTCTTGATTTGCTTGCTCTAAGATTGCTTTGCTTTGGATATGAATCAGATATGAAATGAAAACCTTAGCCCTTTTTCTCCCACTGATTTTTATTGCTACTGCTCAAGTCTCACATAATATAGCTCTTTATAGAGGGGGAGGTATTGTGAAGAAGGCATACTTTGTTGGAACTATATTTAAGAGTAAATGTGATGATACTTGAGCTAAAAATACTGCCTTTCTTAGCTTGGGGAATTTTGTTCTGGAAAGCATGTAACGCTCACAACCAATTATAAGGAGGTACATAAAACTTTAAAAGTGATCATTTCAAAATTTATATTTACTTCTCTAATTAAAAGTGCACACTACCACAATACTTATGTAATGAGATAGAAGTTATTTCACTTCACATATATTTTATTTTTTATTGAACTTAAAAGGAGATTAGTGTATAGATGGTTAAAATCACTTGTTTCTTTTCTTTTATGTCTGTTTTTAATTTTTCATGCTGTCAGTTTTAGAAATTATGCAAAGATATTTAGGAAAAAGAACTAGAAATAGTGTTGTCCTTCCTCCTGGTCCTCACAAGGGGCTTTCAGTGATAGCTGCAATAATTAATCTTACTTTCCTTGAAGATGTAGGAAAATTAATTTTGGCCGGACTCCATGAGTAGAAAAGGCAATGAAAAATGTTCCATCTGCTTGTCCATCTGCCAGTTACATAGCTGTTTGTGACAGCTGATTATCAAGATTTAGCTTAAATGAAATTGCTGGGTTTTATTTATAAGATCTTGAGAAGAAAAAAATGAAGAGAAATGTATAGCTGAGATTTTCCTCATTCTAAAAAGATATTCCCTTTATCATCATAATTAATTTTCTGTTTACTTTTTGAGTTTGTCCATTCAGTCCTACTTGCTTCAATAAATACTATTTTTCACAATTTTATGTTTAGGTTTTTGGTATTGGTTTCAGAGAGTAATAATCCTTTGGACCACCAAATATATTTGGTATGTCCTATGTTTACTAGTCTTTTTTTTTTTTTTTTGAAGATCTGAAGGCAAAACCTTGAGTTTACAGTAATGAGTGTTAAGACAGTTATCAGCTTTACTGCTTGATTATTGTCCAAACAAACACAAAGACCATAGTTTCTAAAAGGTCAATATTAAAGGTAAATTGGTTCTGAAAAAACTTATTGATATATTTATGTAATTTCTGCTACTTCTAACAAAAATAATGAAGAGTATCAAAGAAATGTTTGTAAAATTTCTGGCACTTAAAACAATCAATTCCTTCTCTTTCTTTTCCTTCCTTTCTTCTTCCTGTTAGGGAGGTGATAAGATATAATTCAGTTAAAAGGAATTTAGTAAATCATTCACCGCACTTAATTAAGGAAGTAGGTCTTAATCAGGATTATATGTATAATTTTTTTGTTTTAATTTTAAGTAGTAGTGAGGGAGATAAAGTCTATACTTTTTTGGTTATAATTTAAAAGAATCACATTTTTTTTCCAGGGCTCTGCAACATCGAGCTGATGTGTCTTGCCTTTGGAAGCTGGTTGGGGATGCTTGTACCAGTCTGTATGCTGTCTCACCATCTAAAGTGAATGTTAGTGTTTTAGGGATCCTTCTAGGTCAGAAAGAAGGAAAACAAGAATTAAAGAAAAATGAGCTCCTTCACCTTGGAGGAAGGTAATTTTACAAAGGTTGCCAGAGAATGACATTCAAATTGAATTAGGATGTTGTAACAAAACATAATATTCACTTCTATATTTCCATAGGTGTTATGGGCGTGCATTAAAACTGATGTCTACATCTAATACGTGGTGTGATCTTGGAATTAATTATTATCGCCAAGCACAACATCTGGCAGAAACAGGCAGCAACATGAATGACCTTAAAGAATTGTTGGAGAAATCATTACTTGTATGATTTTGAGAAATTTTTTTATAAATTTAAAAAAGAGCTAAGTACTTTTCCGAAAGATGTTTTTGATAAAGTAAATACTGTAGTGATTTCTCATAAACCACTTTTATCTTGATGTAAATGTTGATATTCAAAGAAATAAAAATTAATCTAATTTTACTTTTCAGTGTCTGAAAAAGGCAGTAAGACTCAACAGTAATAATCACTTATACTGGAATGCTCTTGGTGTGGTTTCATGTTATAGTGGTAAGAATCGCATAACACTTCAATAATTTTAGAATATTGCTTATTTCAGGTAATAAAGTTGAGTTTCATCAAAGTCTGTATTTTTCAGGTATTGGAAATTATGCCCTTGCTCAGCACTGTTTCATCAAATCAATCCAGTCAGAGCAGATTGTGAGTGTAATGTGTCTATCTATGAAAAGAACTTCAAAATTTAGTGTTCATTATTTTCTGACACTTCCATGTAGATGAGGGACCTAATTTTTATACATATACGTGTTTTTTAGAATGCTGTTGCATGGACCAACTTGGGAGTGCTATATCTTGCAAATGAAAAGATTGAGGTAAATGCATTATCTCTTCTGTCATATTAAAAGTAAAAACTTTTTATATATGATCTCTTTGTAATAATAATAGCTCAGCTTCTTATGGAGAAATACTTTGTACATTGTTATCTGTCCAGTATGCTCTCTAATGAATGTGTAAGATTTGTTTTCCTTTCGACACCACTCAAGAAATTTATGGTTTTATAATTATGTTGGTTTTTCATTTAGAGATTAAAACAATTCTACTATGAATTATTTGGATTTTTTAAAAAAAATCTGTACACATGTAAGAGGCATCCCATGTAGGTAGTATTGGGGTTAGGGTGATGGAATATAGGGGGGAGTATTCTCTATCAACTGAATTTAACATTTGCATGGGTGATTTAAATTGGCTTTAGCAGATATTATAACCCCTTTATAATCCACATGTAATTTGGCATACTAGAGCAGTTATACATTAGAGACCTCGGTGTGTGTTTGTAGAGTATAGTGAGAAGTTTCTACAAATATACAGATAACATATCTGTACTGGTTTGTGTTTCAGCAGTTATATTGATTATCATCCTTTTAAAATAGCATTAGTAATATTCTTAGGACTACATTAAGTCACAACAGAGATTGCTTTAGAAGATTGTAATAGAACAAAGGAAAATATTAATGTGAACCTTAAAATATGTGAAAGTATTTTTTAAAAATGTATGCAAGGCGCCCTTAACTGTGTGACTGAGTTGGTTGGGCATCAACCCACAAAATGAAAGGTCGAGGGTTCGATCCCCAGTCAGGGCACATGTGTGGATTACCAGTTTCAGTCTCCAGTCAGGATGTGTACGAGAAAACAGCTGATGGATGTTTCTCTCCCTCTCTCTCTCCTTCCCTTCCCTCTCTCTAAAATTAAATAATTAAACATTTAAAAATAATTTATACAAAGCAAGGTCTTAGTTAATAAACCATGAATATGGTTTTTATGATAGCGTGACACAGTTGCCCATTCGCTTAATTTTTTAGAGAAAAAATAGGACTTTTCTGCCACATGTAAATTATTGCCTTTTTGCTGGGTCCAGAACCCCTAACCTGTAGAGAAATGCATTGTAGCCAGGACTGTTCTGGTGGAACACTGTTTTAAACATTGCTAATTGTGCTTAAACAGTTTAGGTTCATAGTGTTTATGTTGATAAGCCTGACTTTCCTTATATTTTATGCTTTTTAAACATAAATAATTTAATACTAAATTTATGAAATGACTTGATGTATTATTTTCTTGTTTTTTATTTCCAGCAAGCTCATGAAGCTTTCAAAATGGCTCAATCTCTTGATCCATCTTATTTAATGTGCTGGATTGGACAAGTAAGATATGTAACATTTTAGTTATTAATAATTCTGTTGATATAAAGTGGTATAAATAACCTATTAATATAACAATGATAATAATGATCACAGGTAACATTTGAGAGCTTACTTTTTGCCAGCCACTATGCTAGGCTCTTTGTTACATTATTTCAGTTAATCTTTCATCAGTCCTTTGAGTTGGTGGTAAACTTTTTATAATGTGGAAATTGAAGTTCAGGCAATCTAATTATCACACCCACAGTTATACAGCTCGTAATGATTGCGCTTTGACTTGGGGGGTGGGGGGGACTTTGAACCTCATCCGTCTGCCATTATTATGCTTAAAAAATAAACCAAGAGCTCTCCTAATGCACATTTCCCCACCCCGCTGTCATGAACATTTATAAAGATCCTCTTGATTATATATTCTCATTTTCTGTAAAATCTTCATAATTTGGTTTGGTACTTGTATATATGAGTCTCCCCCCTATCGCTTATCCCTCCCCCACTCGCCACCCCCCCCACCCCCCAGATTTAGATTCTTATACTACTAGATAGGAATCAGGATACTTGGTTAGTAATCTGAGTCTAGCAGTAATTTTTTTTACCTTCATAAAACTGTTGGATTTCAATTTTTTTCACCTGAAAAAGGAGGAGATTAGAAAGAGTAGCCTCTAAGACCAGTGTCGTTGAGAAATTGTAATGAATTACTAAGTGGTTCATTTTTTTTTTTTAATTTTGTTTTGGCTCAGAGAATAGTAGAAACATCACCCGTATCAGAAAAATCATAAATCTGGGTTTTGATATTTTTTATTGTACTTTTAACTCTTGGGTCTGATTCTAGTTAATTGGTGAAGCAAACAGAATTAAGGCAGACTTCTTTTCCCATTAACTGTGGTAGCATTTGGGAACAATGGCATTACTATACTAATCTCTGTGTAAGTTATTGGACACAGGGCTCTCAAGGACTTGCATTCCTCACTGCCCTAGGGGCGATGCTGCTGCTGGACCAAGGACCCACCTGAGCAGCACTGCTCAGGTCCATGCATCTCAGATGCTATCAGGAAAAGTACATGTATTTTCTTATTTTTTTAATATTTTAGTTCTTAAAAATAGTTTATTTCAGGAAATAACTGGTAGATTTAATTAAAGTGGTAACAATAGAAGTGAAACTTATTATTAATTTCTTAATAATATTAATAATATATGATATCTAAAAAATCCTGATTTCTTATAAAAGATAGATGAGCTTGAAAGTGATTTTAACTTATTACATAGTCTGTAAAGTCAACAGCATAGTTATAATATTTAAAATTCTGAAGCAGTTTTAAAAATAAATATTTTGTGACTTGAACCCATATCTATAGAAACTAGGGGTGAGCACCACCTTTTAAAAATGCTATCCCAGTGACTCTCAGTGATGCTGTGATGAAGAACCCTATTCCAGACAAATATCAGTATGAATAAATCCAGGGTAAGAGAGGATGAAGAAGCTTACAGATGGAATTTTGAAAGCATTTTTCAGCTTACGTGTCAATTAGTCAGTCATTCATGTCCTCTGAGTCATAGGACTACGGTAGCCAAGACTGCAGTAGAAATAACTTTGCTTTTCCACTCATGTACTGATGGAAGCACAGCTTTAAACCTTTATTTTTCCAGTTTCATTGATGATGATGATGGTGATGATGATTATGATATCATAATGACTTCTCTTAGACACATGAAGAAACTTTTTTTTCTTTTAGGCTCTAGTTGCAGAGACTGTTGGAAGTTACGACACCATGGATCTTTTCAGGCACACTACAGAACTCAGCATGCATGTAAGGCTTTGAGCATTTTTCTTGAGGATTCATCAAGAGTAAAGTTTTCAACCTTTTTGAGAAAATGAATACTTAGTGGTATCAGCTGTTGATGACAACATTTGTCTCTACTCTTTATTCTTTCTTAAAAGCAGAGGAGCTGTCTTTAATTAAAGAACTTCTTGTATTTATCTTCCTGTCTTTCAAGATCTGATGAAGAAATGACATTGGCTTTTTTTTTTTTTTTTTGGTTTTTCAATTACAGTTGTCCCCTTTTCCCCTAATTTCTCTCCCCCACCCAACCCACCCCCTCTCCCGCAATCATATCCCTCCCCGTTGTCCATGTCCATGAGTCTTTTATACAGGCTCTTTAATTAAACCCTTCCCTTACTTATCCCCCTTCTCTCCCTCTTCCCTCCCCCCTATTGACTGCTATTCTGCTCTTTGTTCTATTTAGTTCCTTTGTTTGTGTTGTTCTTTAGTTTCCTGTATTAGACATTGGCTTTTTGTAGATACAATAGTCATGTAGTGTAGAAACTGAGACTCTAGAAAAAATATATTTAAAATACGTAGTAGACTTGGTTAACATTTCTAGCTTATTTATGAAAGTGTTCTAGAATTCTTTTTGATTGGTAATTATTACTTTGAACTATGGGAATGGTGCTGAGAAGAAGCAAACTAACCCATCAGGCAGGGCTCTGTTTTCTGCACTTAATTTATCCCATTTGATTCAAGTGACTTAAATATAGTCTTAGCTGTGTTTTATCAGAGTGACCCTGTATAAGCACTTACAGTTGACTTCAAGAAAACTAAGATGTGATGTTTACTGTATTGAAGGGTATTGTTTCATTTCTTAATTTTTATTCACATATTTATGTCTGTTAACTTTGGCTTTTTTAAAGACTGAGGGAGCAATAGGTTATGCATACTGGGTCTGTACAACATTGCAAGATAAAAGCAACAGAGAAACAGAGTTGTACCAGTACAACATCCTCCAGATGAATGCTGTCCCAGCAGCACAAGTTGTTTTGAGTAAATACATAGGTAAGGCACCTAGTTATAATGGGAAAATGTTTTAATAACTGTTGAAATAATTTAATGAATTTTTAAAAATTAGTTAATTTCAAATTAAATATTAGTGTTTCTTCAAGGCATGAATTTTCCTTCCCCAGTTGCCAAGTAGTCTACTTTTAAAACTTTAGTAAGGACTTTTGAAGAGTGATGAAATGTTAGCTAATTACTCAAGATAAAAGTGATTTCCATGTTGTAGTGGAGAGCGTTTGGAGCCTAAATGGCCTGAGTTATTTCTGTTCTAGCTCTGCCATTTACTTTTCTACAGTTTTAGGCTAAGTATTTTATTTCCTTTAACTTCTCTTAACTTTGGAAAGTAGAGATAATATTACCTAGGTTGTAGAGATTTGAGAATTAAATGAGATAATATGTTTTTAGTTCCAAACCCAATGCCTTTAATCTCCCACTTTAATACCTGATTTTTCTTTAAGATACTGGAAAAATATGTTTAGGCTTAGGAAAAGGACAGAATGGTAAAGTTTTATTAACCTTCTATTATAATAATTTCCTTTCTTTAATAAAGCTACTATTGAATTTTAATCTCTACTCCATTTATTGGTCATAATAAAACCTTGGTCATACTACCAAATTGAGTTTTAGTTTTCCTGCCTTTAACAAAATAATGAAAATATTGACTGCTTAGGGTTTAAATAAGGTGAATTATACAAAATGTACAGAGTACCTGACATATCCTACTTGCTCAAGAAATGTTAATTTTATTAGCAACATTTTATCTTTTGGCAAAATTCTTACAAAAGCAAGGAGTTTAAGCAAGAATATTGGCAGTCGAATAATAAAACGAATCAGATAAATTATGAAAAGCAAAGAGAAAATACCTCATCATAGATAGTGAAAGGATTGTAATACTCTTCCTGCATTGACCCTGGGCACTTGAGTAGAAGCACTTACCAGATAGTCTACTACAAAACAGCACTTTGGGGCATCGACATGTTATCAGTGTGCCTGAATGAGTGACTAATGAATACCTAGCGCCTCTGAGAAAGTGTATGATCAGAGATTTTATTGCTAGGTTTCCTTACAGAATGGGTAACATTTATAAAGGGTTTATATAAAGAGGTAAATCTTTAGCTTTCTGCAAAGTTCAAGTACTTAGAACAATGAACAAATCATTTTCTGACAGTTTACTTAGTTACATTTTTAGCTCTATAGTGGAGTCATAGTGATAACAAGTTCATTTAATAAATTCAACTACATGTGCTTAACCAAAAATAAGTAAGTAAATTAGAAGAGAACCAAGGGAGACTATGGAGAGAGTCCAGTCTGTTCACCCAGCCTGCTGACTGCCTCCAGATGCCTGTGGGTGGCAGGCATGGACCTCTGACTCCTTTTGATTTAGTCTTGGCAACCCTCTCCTTGGGTGGTAACTTTGTGTGGTAACTTTAGGGTTTTCAAGAATAACTCAGTGTGATTTTTAACTTATGCTCTGATGTTAGAACCCACCCATCACATAAGATATGACCACACTATCTTTTGTTAAACAATTTAAGGGATTTGAAGGCTTGCTTCCCAGTACAGTACAGCTTTAATTAGATCAGATGTTTTTCTTTTTTGCCCATCATTAGATGTATGATGTTTTTTGACATTAAAATTTCAAAATACTGCATTGGCAATGCCAAAGTCATACTCTATTTCTAGTATACAAAACTGAGTTAATTTTTAAAAAAACACATAGCAATTGGAGCACAACCATCAACAAAAATTGTTGCTAAAATTAATCACAGAAAGATTTAAGTGATTAGCCAAATAACTGTATTTTTCTTATAAATTTAGTCAACAGTTTTAACATGAGGTACATTTTCAAATTATTATGCAATTTGGGATAAAAATGCTTAAACTTTAAAACATCAAGTAGATAATAACTATAAATGTTATTCAATAATTTAGAAGAATGATAAAATGATTACTGGTATTTTATAGTCAAGGTAATCAGACTACTGTTCTTAACAATGCCAGTGATCTCGGGAGATAAGTTGGTATTTAAAATATTGAATAAATTAAAAATAAAACTAATATTTTACAAACACAACCATTATGTGCATATAAATAAAAGATATTTTTGGATTTCCAGAAAGAATTCCGAATTACGCCCCAGCCTTCACAATGCTGGGTTATTTAAATGAGCATCTACAGCTGAAAAAGGAGGCAGCAGCTGCATACCACAGGTAAACTCTGCACGTAATGGGGCTGTCATCCTTATTTGTCAGCCAGCCTTTTAACATTTCGCCTCATTCTCATGAAAATACTAAATAAATATTAATACATGTATTTATTCAGAGAAAAAATCAGAGCATTATATATTTGTTTGAATCCCTGCGTCCACTATATGTTTATCCATTCAGTAAGTACTTGGTGAACTGCTTGCATGTCAGGCAGTGTCCTTAGCCCTGGCAGGTGAGCAGTGTTAAAACAGACACAGGCCCCTTTCTCATGGAGCTCCTGCTCTGGTCAGGGGAGACACATGATCAGCTAATAGACGTCTCTGAGGGTAATGATTGCTAAGAAAGAAAATCAAAGTAAAGGACCTGAAACTACAGAGCAGGCAGTGAATTTGAGGTGTGTTTTAAGAGGGGTAGGTTTGCAAAGGAGGCAGTTGAAGCCTAGCCTGAGCAAAGGGAAGCCACCAGCCATTTGGTTTTCAGGACAAGAGCGTTCTAGGCAGAAGGACCAGCAAGAGCACGAGCTCCGGATCAGGAGTGGCGTTAGCATGTCCTAGACCCAAGGACAGTGTGCTCAAGTGGAATGACCAGTCAGGAGAATGGTAGGAAAGGAAGTCAACTTGAAGTTTTATTCTCTAGAAAATAAGAAAATAGCTGTCGATCTCGTGAGGACCAGATGAAAAGTTGAAAGACCTGATTGCCTAACCTCTGAGGTACATCCTTGCCCTCAGTCTAAATAAATAAATTTTTAGAAGAGGCCTTATTAAGTGAAAACATAAATAATTGAGGTGTCCTAAATACTATGTCACTTTTTAATGGATCTCTGTAGTTCAAAGGAGTAATCACAAGATGGTACTGGAGGCTGTATAATAAAGAAGTTATTTTTTCAGGTGTATGTGGAGAGAGGTTTATGAAAAACCACAATTCTTTTTCTTTCATCATCATAGTGAACTTACCAGTAAACAAACTATATAAATAGGATAGAATACAACAGTATGCAGAATTTTTAAACAGAAAACTAGATAGCTTTAGGGTACTCACTACTTTTGGAGGGTACATATTATAATCGCACATATTGTGAATCTGACACTGGTTATACCTTCAGCCTAAAATGGTAACTCCACGGTCACTTGGATACACATCACTCTTTCTTAACTGATCACTGCTGTGGTTTTTGGCCTTAAACAAGTATTTGAGGCTTGAAAATACAAATTAGGTATAAATCTAAGCAGCAGTATAGTTTTTAATATAATACTGTGTTTTAGATTTCTCTGGCAAATATTTGTTTTTCCTATAACATCAGGGGGAGTAGAAGCTTTCCTTAATATTTTTTCCTGGCTAATCCTCTTTAAAAAGAAAAGAAAATAAACAAAATCTTACTAAGTATTCCACTCCTTTTGATTGTTAAGACATTTCCCTGCTTTTACAAAGGGGACTGAGCACGAGAAGGTAAAAATCTGGTCTGTCAGCAAGTTGGTGTGTGTATTAATTCTAAGTCTCTAAGGGCTCCTGGTGATTTTTCCCTTTTCTGAACTCAGTATTGATCAAATATGTTTCTGTACTTAACAAGTAAAGGCACATGGAAGCACTTAATTTCCTGGCTTCCCAATTCAAACTACTAGTATGTAAATACTTTAAAGAGTTTTCTATATAGTTCAAATATGTCAAAACTTAAAACATCAATATAGTTGTTTTTCCATATTTAGATTAAAACTTTTGGAATATCTAAAACTCAAGTATGATAAATAGTTTCACTTGAGAGGTTCACTTTACTAAAGTAATTTTCCTGACAATCTAAAAGTCTAAGTATTAAGTGTTCTTTCATGGTGCCAATTTAATAGAATATGAGTAAGTGTTATAACTAGTATTAAAGAATTAGTAGAATTAAATCCCCCCCCCCAAAATCTGTTGATTATGTTAATGAAAGTAAGAATGCTATTGCATAAAGATAATTTAATATAACTTTTTTTTTTTTTTTTTAAGGGCAATGTTGTTGTTACAGAATGCAGAAGACAAAGTTGGATATAATGATACAATTAGAAATTATGGCAGGTTGTTATGGTAAGCATATTTTTCCCATTAATTCTGTGACCTACTAGATTTTTCTGGTGAAAGCTATGGGACTAGTGAGGTGGTGACCAGTTTCTGGAGCAGTGGGCTGGTAACTTTCCCTCAGGATACATAATTCCCAGAATCAAAGGCTGTGTTAAGTTTCCTGTACCTGTAACAATAGCTAACCCCAGTGTGCTTTATGAGGAGCAGGTTTAGAATTGATGGTTGTGGACTACGTAAGAGAACATTTGGAAGAGAGGCAGTTGCTGTCTCTAATAGTAAAGCTTAGTTAATTGGAAGAATTGGATTTATTCTGATTTCCTGTATACGTTTTTAGAGAATGGACATTAGGAATTTGGTAACATTCTGAATTACTTTGAAATAGTACATAAAAATTTCCATGTATGTGCGTTTTGGGGGTATAGAGGGAGCCACATAGCTTCTTTCAGATTCTCAAAGATTTCTGATTTCAAAAAAGTGTTTTAAAAAAAGATTAAAAACAAGTCCAGTTGTTTGAGAGGATACAACTAGGACCAGAGAATAGGTGTTGTAGAAGGAAGGTTTTTGATTCAAGGTAAGGAAGCATTTTTCAGGTTGAGAGCTGCTCCCAAATTGAATATATTTATTTATAAACAATCTAAGGTAGCTCTCTTCCCTTCATCAAAATATTTATTAAAATGTGATTTTACTGATTTTTAAATTCTTTCACCTTTATGAAATGAATTTTAGAAGCAAAGGTTGCTGTATTTTTAGTTCCAACCACACCCCCAGGATTAAAAAGATGTTATGAAAATATTTCCAATAATATTAAAAATAGAAAAGTCTTCTGATTATAGTGATGGATACTAAATAAGAATATCAAAGATACAGTGTTTCTGTTGCAGGTAATGCAGCTGAACTTATAATTCCTCTTCATTTTTAAATAAGCAAAACAAGTTATTTTTTGATATTAAGAAGTATTATATTTAGTATCACACATAGCAGTTTCTACTTTCATTCCTAATAAATACAGGAAAGATAACATATAGTTGTATTTGTGGAATTAAAAAAAATTTTATTTAGTTTTGGAAAGAGGGGAAGGGAGCGAGAAAGAGAAGGGAGAGAAACATCAATGTGTGGTTGTCTCTCACACACCTGCACCTGGAGACCTGGCACACAACCCAGGCATGTGCCCTGACTGGGAATAAAACCGGCAACCCTTTGGTTCATAGGGTGGCACTCAATCCACTGAGCCACACCAGCCAGGCCATGTCTGTGGAATTTTAATGTGTCTATGTGCCCTCCAAAAAAAAAAAAAAGAAAAGCAATTGATTTTCAGATAAACTGCATATGAAGGCTAGGTTTGACTCTGACGTAGGTGTTTTATGACTTTTGAAGCTTCTTGAAGATGCTAGAACCACACTTATTTAACTGATGTATTAAGCTTAACAATTTAGAGTTCTGTATAAAATTCAACTTGAAATTATTTTATAATTTGGGGTTTTAATTCAAGTTTGTTTAAAAGAATACTTTGCAATTTAGCAAAACTGGCCATTTTCATGTTATTTAAAAGAAGGAAAGTGTGAAGATAAATCCCTCTATTGCCTCCTATGTGAAATAAGTGGTATACCTTCTATTTTAAGTCTTTTCTATAGCTTTACTCTGATACGTGAAGTAAAAGTTATTAAAAGAAACATGACATAACAATGCCTATATTTTGATGATATAAGCCAAAATTATTTTTTATATTAAAAGTAAGTTATGTTTTTGCTTATTAGTTCCATTGGTGAATATGATAAATCTATCCAGGCTTTTCAGTCAACACCCCTTGAAGAGTTAGAAGACATCATAGGTTTTGCATTGGCTTTATTTATGAAGGGTCTGTATAAAGAGAGCAGCAAGGGTGAGTATGGTTTTTGAAGCTGAAGGGCACATCTTACTTTTCCGGGGCTGAGACGAATTTGATCATGATGTCCTTACATGACCTTACATAAAGAAACATGTAATATTGATATAGGGGTAGGGTTTGCAATGTTTATTAAAATCTGACTAGGAGTTAGGAACAATATTAGGAACTTTTTTATCTGTTTTGTCATTTAGTAGGTTATCATGATGTATAGTTCTTATAGAAGTGTTATGAGTTGAGTTTTATTTTCATTATTTCAATGAGGAAACTGAGCCCAGGATCACTTGTGATTGACATATGAGTTAGCATTTGAAAGTAGGTCTTTACTACTTCATAGTGCTTAAATTCTGATCAATGAAGACCTCAACCATTGTTAGGAATAGTATATTTTGGTTTCTGCAAAAGTGCTAATTGAGTGCATATTCATATATGTGGGCCCAACCTCTATGTGTGCAGCTCATTGAAAAGATCTGTTGTTTGATGGACTTGTTGGTCTGTACATGGGAATTTTGGTGCTCTCTCAGTGGCTGCCGGCCTCCACTTGTTTTGAAGATAGTGACTGAGACCTCCCTCCCTCCAGATTCTGAAGGTAGAAATTAGGGAACGTTACATAATAAGCCTAATGATATCCCCAGAATCACCTTGTAATAGCTAAACCAAATTAGATTATTATAAATTTTTATTCCATCTGCTTGAAATCGAGGGAAAATAAGATAATATTTTAGTTAGATCCTTTTTAAAAAATAGAATTAGGAAAGGAAAAATCCTATAGTTTATCAATCAGGATTGCTTATATATTGTTTTCTTTTTGTTTCTAACCCTATATAACAGCCTATGAGAGAGCCTTGTCTATTGTTGAATCAGAGCGAGACAAAGCCCATATCTTGACAGCTCTAGCAATAACAGAGTATAAACAAGGAAAAATGGACGTAGCCAAGACATTGCTATTTAAATGGTATGTATAGTTGACATCATTGCTTAATATGACCAATTGCTTAAATGTTGGATTCAAATTTGGAGCAATGTAAAATGAAGGTCCTCATTTTTTAAGAACTTTTTGGTGAACAAAAAGATTGGACCCACCTAGTTGTGAACAGATAGTCACGGGTAGAACTGGAGATCACAGTGTAATTCTTAGTCCTGGATCCTTCCAGTTCTTCAGAATTGTCCTGCATGCTATGCTTTATTTATTTTTAAAAAGAGTAATGGATCACCTAATTTAGTAGAATCTTAAAATTTCAATGAAGGCAGTTGTAACTGCTTGTATTCTGGCCTTTTGTATTACTGAAGAGACTTTTTTCCTCTTTCCTTTTCAACTTAAGATGATAAAGTTCATTTAAAGTTGAGTCTTTTTAAAAAAATGCTACTAATGCATTAAAATGTTATCAATATAACTTGTAACTATTTCTATATTTTTGGCATAAATTAAAACTAACAGCCTATGATATATGTGGTTATTTATATGATATTTTTTGACATCTAGAATGTTTTTTTAGAAGGTTGATCTTAATTTCTTCAAAAGCAGTAAGTGATTAATATGTTATTAGACAGTGGTTCTCAATGAGTGCTTTATTGGCAGTTTCAATGGCACAAATCCTCATTGTACAGAATTGTGCCCCCATTGCAGGACGATTACATGTCTGTCCCCCACCTGTTAAATGCTAATGACACTCCTCAGTGACTGTGAAAACCAAAAATTACCTCTGTGCATCTCCAAATCACTGCCCTCCCAATACAACATGTTCAGAGAACCCAAATTTGCAAATAACTTGGGGACAAGAATCATAGATGTTAATATATTAGACACAATTAGGTGAGTTTTTGGTTAAAATAGTAACAAAAATGATTTTGAACATTGATGAAAGTGGAAAAAAATAATAGAATATAATCTTGTCCTTTTCCTCTTCTCTTATAAGAAGGAAAAGATTTTTACTTCCTTGTTTTATGCTGTTGGATTGAGGGCTAGGTATTTTACCTGATTTATGTTTCTTTGTTTTTGATTCTCTGCATGTCATCTTTCAGAGTACCAACTGTTCCCTCTCTGCCCCTTGGCATGTAACTTCCTTGCTATGAAAAATTCAGTTACCAGTTCTTTACTGATTTTGTTTAGCATTCATATGGTGGGAACTAAACAAAGTCCTGGGTGCTTATTTAAGGAGAATGAGAGTAAGTTCAATGTATAAGGGGAAAATACCTGGTTACCAACTTCATAGAATTTATTATGTTGAATAACTGCATCTAAAGTCACTAGAACATGGTACAAGATACATGCAGTTACTGAGTATTCAGCATTTGTAGCTCAATGGGATGTAGTTATTTTGGTAATAATTTAGGTTTTGTATATTAGTGAGTATTAGAGTAGTTTTTTTTTTTTTTTCCTTTTGACACAAGGTGCAGATGAGAATTTCTTTTTTTGCTGTTAGTATTGGGATTTATATTTTACTATGTGCTTTCTTAGTTGTACCCATATACAGTGTGGTTATTTGTAGTGAAAGAAATTGATATTCCATATTTGGGCTTTTACATCTCTTAACCCTTATGTAAAAAGAGTTACATACTATGGATACTCTTAAGTAAGTGGTTAACTCCAGAGCTGCCCATGAAAATTCATGATTTTTTACCTGTTTGTCAAAATTAAATTCTAAGCATTTTGTTTCCCCCTTCCAAAAAACAGTGAAAAGACATAGTGGTAGGTAGATGATATTTTGTAATGTTTTAAAATTTATATTTTAATAAACAGTTTTAAAAGTTTTTGGAAGTTCCTCTGTTTTGTTATGGTACAAAATTCATAATTACTTTGAAAAATACTAAGTTTGTTTGTAAAACTTAGATGTAATGACCAGAAAAGACATTGGCTATTGCTGCTCTGTGAAAGGTCATTGATACTTATAAATGCATCAGATAGTCAGGGAAATTGCTGTCCCAAGAAACCAAGCAATTTTTCTTATATTTGTCCTAAGCTGAGCTTAATTTGGTGAATGTTTAAGTAAATTGCTTTTTCTACTAAATGTTAAATGTTTTAATAGTTACACATTACTGTATTCATGCTGATTGGCAACTAAAAATATATTTATAGCTCTATCTTAAAGGAGCCAACCACAGAGAGCCTTCAAGCCCTGTGTGCTCTAGGATTGGCAATGCAGGATGTTACACTGTCTAAAGCAGCACTTAATGAGTTACTGAAGCACATCAAACAGAACGATGATGATTATCAGAGGTGCCTTCTTACTTCAGCAATTTATGCACTGCAAGGCCACAGTGTGGCAGTGCAGAGACAAGCATCTAAAGCTGTTCACAGGTAAATTCTGTACTTGTTAACTCGGGGTCTATCTAATTATATTTGAAGAGGTGGTCTTTAACATTTGCAACTTACTCAGAATATAAAATGAGGTGGTAAGCATATATACATTTGGAAACCAAAATGCGGTTTTATGAAATTGTCCATGGAGTCAGCTGACTGTATATATTATTTCATCCATGAAGATTTTCTTTAAAAAATTCAGTTAATAGAGATAGAGAACAGCCTTGGCAGATGTGGCTCATTTGGTTAAGCATCGTCCTGCAGAGCTGAAGATCAGCCAGTTCAATTCTCAGTCAGGCCTCATGCCTGGGTTTTGGGCCTGGTCCCCTGTTGGGGGCGTGCAAGAGGCAGCCGATTGATGTTTCTCTCTCACATGGATGTTTCTCTCCCTCTCTTTCTCCCCCCTCCCCCCTTCTCTCTAAAAATAAATAAAATCTTTTAAAAAGAAGGAGCAAGAACAGAAATTTTGCCCCTCCAAACTTTGTTTTAGTATGAAAGCCCATACTAATTTCCCAATTTGTGATATTGTGAGTTTGTTATCTGATACTGTCCATTTTGATGGTTTTAGGAATATTTTGGCCATGTGAGCATTCATTAATGTATTAAAGGTTTGGAAAATAGAAAACTGTTATTACTAACAGCAGTGGTTATTTATTTTCAGCAGTAAAGTATTATGCCAGTAGTTTGTGTTCCTTTCGTAGTTATCTTTTATTTTCTTTGCATACAACATACTACCTTTACTTAACCTTTCTTAATTAGATCACATGGCTTGTAATTATTGCTGATTTTTTCTTATTTTTATAAAGACTGTTGGTGTATAAAAGAGATATAAAATATATGTTTTCTAAAAACTAAGACACTTTCAACCACACATCAACAGTTATATGACCTTGTTTTAGATGTCTAAAGGATTGTAAGCTTAAGTATTAAATAAAATGTTGGTACATTTTATGGTTAAAGTAATGCCCACCTCCAAGCTCTCTGCTTTTGATGACCTTTGTAGTAACCCAGCTGATCCTGCTCTTTGGTCCCTTCTGTCCCGAGTGGTTGCTCAGCATGCTCAACGAAAAGCAAAGGTGAGTAATGTTCTAAATTCTGGCAAAAAAAATAATAATAATAATAACTTCTGATGTGGTAAATAGTGTAATTTTAAAGTATTAGCATTATCATTCTAAAAATAATTAACACAGCAAGAGAATTCTGCCATTTAACCAAATTTTTCATTAGTTATTCAATAAATAGTACATTGACTTCCTTCCATGTACTCTTGTACTGCTCTGGGCATTATGAACAACACAAAGAATTAGGTGGACTCTTTTGAACACATACAAATTACATTAATAACTATGTGATAAGGTTGTGCTTACAATGTCGCCATTTGATAAGCATTAGCTATTGTACTTTTGAATCTCAAAAGATAATTTTACTTAAAAGCTCCTTAAAGATAAGAACAGAAGATCTAGAACACTGCTAATGTTTAAGAATGTAAATCTAAACATAGACTCATTAATTTTTTATACAGGGAATTACAAACTGTATTTTAGTTCATAAAAGCCAGACATTTTCAAGAGTCTAGAAAGTATTTTTTTAACTTCTATGATTAATACGGGCTTTCAATATTGACTTAATTAGTTGGTAAACATTGATAGTAGCACTACTGCATCTGAAAATTCCTGTATCTGAAGTCTATGTGGGCGTGTTTTTGTTTGTTATTCCACTTGCTTTCATGTATGATGGCTTTGTTCTTTGTTTACCTGATTGTATATACTCAAAAATTATTTGTGGAAATAATTTGCAGCCTAGAATTAAGTACTGTTTTATAAGTAGAAATTGTACTTATTTCTGCCAGTTGCTTGGGAGTTCCACCAATCTGGAACCACCTTAAACTAAGTTTAGAGCTTGAGGTTTCTGGACCAAACAGGCTACTATGTGCCTGGGTGTCAAAGTCATTTGAAACCTGGTTTACTTCTGATTCACCTTTAACCTGAGAGTATAGACCCTTGGGGTCTCAGCTTATTTTGATATACATTTCCTGTATAACTCTCCCTTTTTATATGAGTCCTGGACTCTGATTTCTGACCCACTAGCCCATGAGTCCTTCAAAATGAAAATTCAAATTTGTTAGAATCTGCTAATGGCAGAAGTGGCTTCCCTGCTTCTTATCTCTCTGGATTCCAGTTTTGACTTTTAGTTTTGACCTGGTAAGTTCTTAATATTTTCTTAGTTATTCAGAGTTTTTAAGCACATATACATATACATATATACACACATATATATGTATATATGTATGTATGTATGTATTTATATCTTATCCCAGTGCTTCTCAAGCTTTAATGGGCAAATAAAATCACCTGATGGTCTTGTTAAAATTCAGATTCTGATTCACTAGGTGTGGGATGGAGCCTGATAATCTGCATTCCTAACACCTTCCTAGGAACTGTCGATACTGCTGGTATACAGACCACACTTTGAGTAGCGAAGGAGCATTTTTGTATATTTTGTCATTTGATCCCAACACTATATGAAGTAGGAGCAATTAATGTCTATTGTATAGAGGAGGATACTTGAGACATAGATTAAATAACTTGTGCAGATCACAGCAAGTGGTTATGGTGATGGGTCAACTGAGATCCCAGTGCTGGGTCCTCCTCCTGCTCTGCTGTGTTGTCTTTCTTCTTTTTAATCTATCTTCTATTTGTTTTATATTGACATTTAAAAAGTACATTTTTAGCATTCTTTGTGTGCTAAATACAGTTTTGAAAACATTTCTGGTATACTTGTACACTTCTGATATAAAATGAAAACTACAGTATACTTCTGAGTTAAAATGAAATCATTCTATTTCTTTGCCAGATAAAACATCTGATTGAATTTTTAAAAATAAAGTATTTCAAATCAACTTTATGAAAACTATTATACAAATGTTTTGCTCATTTTAGTATTGAGTTGATTATTGAAGCAGTGATGAGCTTCACGGTCCTCTGAACTTTAATTTACTAGGGATTATAGAAGTTTCTAAAATACTATATTTTTGTGGAGAAAATATGTTAGTTTATCTTATATTAGGTTTTGTGGTCTCTTGCTCTTTTTCAATCTTCCATTCTTTCATAATCTGTTATAGATTGTTAGAAAATATGTGCATTTTTTGGTAACACTGTAAAATCATGTAACTTTTAGATATTTAATGGGCAGAGTTGAAATGATTATAGTAAAAATAAGATTTTTATAAAAATATTAAACTTAATATTTTAATAAGTTGATACTTAAGGAGTTTAGAAGCTGTGAATGTGATAAAACAAAATGTTTCAAATGATTTAATGGAGATTTTATCAGTATTAGTTTTTATTATTTTGTGAAAGTTTATGCATTTATTTAAACAATCTTTTTTCCCCCCTATTATAGGGAGGTGCTATAGCAGGAAATGTGGCTCATATTCTGGACTCAAATCATGGAAAGGTTAGTTTGCCCCAGTAAAAGATATGTTCTGCTTGGTAAATAATACTATTATCGAAAGAAGAATTCTTCTTCCTAGGCTTAGGGGTCACATCATATGCAATAAAGTCATACTTTTAGTTACTTTGAAAGTCAGGGAGCTATAAAGAGAATTGCTTAACACCCTTCCTTTCTCTTATGTAGAAGGCATTACTGTACACTGCAATAAACCAGCTGGCTCTGGGGAGCGGTTCAGCAGAAGATGAAAAGAATATTGCACTAAAGACCATTCAGAAGGCAGCTCTCCTTTCTCCAGGTGACTATCAATATAATATAATTTACTTCATTAATTAGGATTCTATTAATCTTTCATTTGTACTTTATAGGCACAAAGTTTGTATTTTTATGAAATTAAACAAGGGAATTTAAAGAAAATATTTGAAGATTTTGCATGTAAATATTTTATTATCTACATTTGGGTAGTGATAATTAAGAGGCAATCAGTTATTGAAGCAGGCTCAAAGGAATAGCTGCTTAAAGATAATTTATTACCTACTATTGAAAATCTGTATTAATGTATTTTCAAGAAGTTTTATTTTTATTTTCTCTCAGGCTTTAATAAGTAAGGTTTACCTATAGCTACTAAATTATTTAATGAGCATACTTAGTTAATTTTATGTGTAGTTAGCTCCTGGAAGATTGGAAATATGTCTTCTGTGGTTAGAAATGTCAAAGTGCTGGCCTCACCTGCACTAGCTTTTCCTAGTTCTAAACAGGTGTGTCATTCATCACAAAAGGTGCTGAAAAGCTGTGTATGGATTGCGTCAGCGTGCTTCTACTGCCACTAGAAGGCTGGAATGTCTAGCAGTGTGGGGTTATGAGATATATTTTCACATAATATTATTTTTACATTCTTTTTAAACACTTTTATTTATTTATTTTTAGAGAGAGGGGAAGGGAGGGAGAAGAAAGGGAGAGAAATATTGATGAGTGAGAGATACATCAATTGGTTTCCTCTTGCATGCCCCCAACTGGGGACCTGGCCTGCAACCCACGCATGTGCCCTGACTGGGAATCAAACTGGCGACCTTTCTGTTTGCAGGCCAACACTCAATCCTCTGAGCCACACCAGCCAGGGCCATAATATTATTTTTAATATGAAATATAGCATTAAAACAATTTATTCCCCCAGACCTCTCCGAAGAGTTGTTAGATCAGAATGCTGTTACTTTTGGCCAGGGACTGTTGGGAAACAAATTATACAAAGAACGGGTTCGATGTTATCTTCACTATAAATTGTAAAGATCCCAACTAAATGCAAAATATCTAACATATCAGAGAATATTTTATAAAACAAACAGACTGATATCCTGTTGTTTAGTATTATTTTCATTTTCAAAATAATCAGAGCAAAAAGAGACCTTAAATATTTGAGTTTGTCACACGTTAGGTATGTTTCTGATTTTTGGAGGTGTTTTCAAGCAAGTATTTGATAGAATTACTCTGAATAATTCTTACTGTAATCCAGTTATAGAAGATCTGTTAGCCTTTGATTGTGTTAAGTGGCATAAACTTCAGAAAGCTAAGATTGCCCTAATAAGGTTCTCTCTAATGATGTTTTCTGATCTTTCTATATTATCTGGAGAAATACGTTCTTAAGGAAACAAAGTCATTATATAACATGTTTAAAAGAGGGACTGAGTGTTGAAAATGAGTACCTATTTGAGATTTGTCCTTGGAATCCAATGAAAGTGAATCTAATTGTAGTTATATATAGTAGCTGTACACTGAGTCCTTGTAGACCTTTAGTTGAATGAAGTACAGTTTTGATAGATGGTACTCCAAGGAATCTTTTCAGAAATTTAAATATAATCCCAAGAATTTAAAACTAAATAGGAGGAAATCCAATTTCTTCTAGATTTACTGCTTCTGTGATATTAGAAGTATTTTTAGCAAGTAATATTTAAAATTTTTTAGGTTTATAGTTTATATATTTTTTTCATATATCATATTTATATTATCACTTTCCTAGGGAATTTTAGTTGCTGAGTATCTATGAAAGAGTCAATGAAAATAGCAGTTCTCTTTAACTGTGACAGAAGGAATATCTGGCAACTAATGTCCTTTCCTCCTATGAAAATCTAAATAACAGAGTACTCTGAGGTCCCTAAAGAGGTTCAGTTAACCTTACAAGTAAATCACTATTCAGAAACTGAGTCCACTTCAGTTGGAATTATAGTACTTTAAACCTGATAGCATGTGAGCCATCATCTAGTTCAGTTGCCTTAGAAAAATCCCAAAGGATAAGCTGCCACATAGTTAATTAGTATCATTGTTAGACCTAAGACATAGAGTTAATACTAGGTCACATGCCTTTTTTTATACTACTGTATAATAAATTCTAGGGAGTGGTCCCATTTCCTTATTCTGGAATTTGTTATTCAAAATAAGGTAGTCATCTGGGGTATAAATTATTTTGTAATATGGAGACATGTAATTTTTTATAAAAGATTTTGATCTGCGTAAGATTTTTTATGATTCTTGTACTATTAACAGTAATACTGTTTATAAGTGAAATAGATTTCAGACTTTTGTTAGGAGACATATGCTGGATATGGCAGTTAGGTAAGAAAAAAATATAAAACTAAAGCTAAAAATGTATGCTTGAATGACTTTGTGTTAGCTAGCACCCCCTTGTGGAACTTTAAAATCACCTTTGATTTTCAAGGGTAGAGGACTAAAATATTAACCATTGAAGTGAACTACAAAATATTCTTTTTTTTTTTTAATTTTATTTTTTGGTTTTTCAATTACGATTGTCCCATTTTTCCCCCATTTCTCTCCTCTACCCAGCCCACCCCTTCTCCCACAATCATATCCCTCCCCGTTGTCCATGTCCATGAGTCATTTATCCACGTTCCTTGACTAAACCCTTCCCTTACTTATCCCCCTTCTCTCTATCCCCCTCCCCCCTATTGACTGTTATTCTGCTCCTTGTCCTATTTAGTTCATTTGTTTATGTTGTTCTTTAGTTTCCTATATTAGCTGATATCATATGGTATTTTTCTTTTTTTGCCTGACTTATTTCACTAAGCATGATTCTCTCTAGTTCCATCCATGTTGTCGCAAATGGCAGGAGTTCCTTCTTTCTTCTCTGCTGCAGAGTATTCCATTGTGTAAATGTACCACAGTTTTTTGATCCACTCATCTACAGATGGGCACTTAGGTTGTTTCCAGCACTTGGCTATTGTAAACAGTGCTGCAATGAATATAGGGGTGCATAAGTTCCTTTGAATTAGGGTCTTCGGATTTTTCAGGTGTAATCCTAGCAGTGGAATCGCTGGTTCAAAAGGCAGTTCCATTTTTAGTTTTTTGAGGTAATTCCATACTGCTTTCCATAGTGGCTGCACCAGTCTGCATTTCCACCAACAGGGCACTAGGGTTCCTGTTTCTCCACATCCTCGCCAGCACTTGTTGTTTATTGATTTGTTGATGATGGCCATTCTGACAGGTGTAAAGTGGTATCTCATTGTGGTTTTTATTTGCATATCCCTGATGGCTAATGATGTTGAGCTTTTTTTCATGTGTCTATGGACCTTCTGTATGTCCTCTTCGGAGAAGTGTTTGTTCAGGTCCTTTGCCCATTTTTTAATTGGGTTGTCTGTTTTCTTGATTTTGAGTCGTATAAGCTCTTTATATATTTTGGAGATCAGTCCCCTGTCTATGATATCATTGGCAAATATGTTTTCCCATATGGTTGGTTTCCTTTTCATCTTGCTGGTGTTTTCTTTTGCTGAGCAGAAACTCTTTACTTTGATGTAGTCTCGTTTGCTTATTTTTTCCTTTATTTCTCTTGCCTTAGGAGATGTATCCATGAAAATATTGTTGCATGGGATATCTGAAATTTTCCTGTCTATGTTTTCCTCTAGGACTTTTATGGTGTCACAGCTTACATTTAAGTCTTTGATCCATCTTGAGTTTATTCTCATGCGTGGTGTAAGTTGGTGGTCTAGTTTCATTTTTTTGCATGTCCCTGTCCAGTTCTCCCAGCACCATTTGTTAAAGAGGCTCTTCTCATTCCATTTTATGTTCCCTCCTCCTTTATCAAATATTAGTTGACCGTGTAGTCCTGGATTTATTTCTGGACTCTCTATTCTGTTCCATTGATCTATATGTCTGTTCTTATGCCAGTACCAGACTGTTTTGATCACAATGGCTTTATAGTATTGTTTGATGTCTGGTATTGTGATTCCTCCTGCTGTGTTCTTCTGTCTCAAGATTGCTTGGCTATTTGGGTCTTTTTTGGTTCCATATGAATTTTTGGAGTATTTGTTCTAGGTCTGTGAAATATGTCATTGGTATTTTAATAGGGATTGCATTGGATCTGTAAATTGCTTTGGGTAGTATGGCCATTTTGATGATGTTGATTCTCCCCATCCAAGAACATGGTATTTGCTTCCATTTATTTGTATCTTCCTTAATTTCTTTCTTCAATGTTATGTAATTTTCAGAGTAGAGGTCTTTTATCTCTTTGGTTAAGTTTACTCCTAGGTACTTTATTTTTCTTGTTGCTATAGTAAATGGTATTTTCTTTTTTGTTTCTGTCTCTGCTATTTTATTGTTGGTGTACAGAAATGCCTTAGATTTCTGTATATTTATTTTGTACCCTGCTATTTTGCCAAATTCACTTATTATATCGAGTAGTCTTTTAGTAGAGTTTATAGGGTTTTCTATGTATACTATCATGTCATCTACATATAATGATAGTTTTACTTCTTCTTTCCCAATTTGGATGCCTTTTATTTCTTTTTCTTGTCTGCTTGCTGTGGCTAGGACTTCCAACACTATGTTGAATAGGAGTGGAGAGAGTGGACATCCTTGTCTTGTTCCTGATCTCAGGGGGAATGCTTTCAGTTTTTGTCCATTGGGTATGATGTTGGCTTCAGGTTTCTCATATATAGCCTTAATTATGTTAAGGTATGCTCCCTCTATTCCCATTTTGCTGAGTGTTTTCATCATAAATGGGTGTTGTACTTTATCAAATGCATTTTCTGCATCTATTGATATAATCATGTGATTTTTGTCTTTCATTTTGTTTAGGTGATGTATTATATTTATTGATTTGTGAATATTAAACCATCCTTGCATCCATGGGATGAATCCCACTTGATCGTGGTGTATGATCTTTTTGATGTGTTGCTGGATCCTGTTTGCCAATATTTTGTTGAGGATTTTAGCATCTATGTTCATCAATGATATTGGCCTGTAGTTTTCTTTCTTTGTTGTGTCTTGACCTGGTTTTGGAATTAGGGTAATACTGGCTTCATAGAAAGAGTTTGGAATTTTTCTTTCTTCTTGGATTTTTGGAATAGTTTGAGGAGGGTAGGAGTTATTTCTTCCCTAAATGTTTTGTAAAATTTGCCTGTGAAGCCTTCCGGTCCAGGGCTTTTGTGTGCCGGGAGATTTTTGATTACTGTTTCAATTTCCTTCTTTGTTATTGGTCTGTTGAGACTTTCTACTTCTTCTTGATTCAGTTTTAGAAGGTTATATGTTTCTAGAAATTTATCCATTTCTTCTAGGTTGTCAAATTTCTTGCCAGACAGTTGTTTGTAGTAATTTCTTACAATCCTTTGTATTTCTGTGGTATCAGTCGTGATTTCTCCTTTTTCAGTTCTGATTTTGTTTATTTGGGTGTTCTCTCTTTTTTTCTTGATGAGTCTGGCTAAAGGCTTGTCAATTTGTTTATTTTTTCAAAGAACCAACTCCTAATTTCGTTGATCTTTTGAATTGTTTGTTTGGTCTCTAGGTCATTTAATTCTGTTCTGATCTTGATGATTTCCTTCCTTCTTCTTGCTGTAGGCTTTGTTTGTTGTTGTTGTTCTCGTTCTTGTAGCTTTAGGGTTAGATTTTTTGAGTTTTTTCTATCCTTTTCAGATATGCCTGTATTACTATGAACTTCCCTCTCAGGACTGCTTTTGCTGTGTCCCATAAGTTTTGGGCTGTTGTATGTTCATTATCATTAGTTTCCAGAAATTTCTTGATTTCTTACTTGATGTCATTGTTAACCCATTCATTATTTAATAGCATGTTATTCATTCTCCATGAGTTTGGGTGTCTTTGATTTTTTTCTCTGAGGTTGATTTTTAGTTTCAAGGCATTGTGGTCTGAAAATACGCTTGATATGATTTCAGTTCTCTTGAATTTGTTGAGGCTTGTTTTGTGTCCTATCATGTGGTCTATCTTTGAAAATGTCCCATGTGCATTTGAAAAGAATGTATATTTTGCTTCTTTGGGGTGAAAAGTTCTATATATATCAGTTAAGTCCATGTGGTTTAGTGTGTTGTTCAATGCCTGTATATCCTTGGTGTTTCTTTTCTTTGAAGATCTGTCTATTGTTGATAATGGAGTGTTAAAGTCCCCTACTATGAGTGTGTTGATATTAATATCCTTCTTGTGGTCTTCTAGTATTTTCTTTATGTATTTGGATGCTCCTATGTTGGGTGCATATATGTTTATCAGTGTTATATCTTCTTGATGGATTGTTCCTTTAAGTATTATGGAATGTCCTTCTTTATCTCTTTTTATTACCCTTGCTTTGAAATCCATTTTGTCTGATATGAGTACTGCTTCCCCAGCTTTTTTTCATGTCTGTTTGCTTGGAATAACTTTTTATATCCCTTTACTTTCAGTTTGTGTAAATCTTTTGTTTTGAGGTGTGTTTCTTGTAGACAGCAAATATGTGGGTCCTGTTTTCTTATCCATTCCGTTACCCTATGTCTTTTAATTGGAACATTTAATCCATTTACATTTAAGGTTATTATTGACATGTATTTATTCATTTCCATTTGTACCTCTGTTCCTCTCCTCTTTTTTTTTTTTATCTTCTTTTTTCTTAGAACATTCCCTTTAGCATCTCTTGCAATGCTGATTTGGTGGAGATGTATTCTTTTAGTCTTCCTTTGCCTGGGAATCTCCTTATTTCACCTTCCATTTTGAATGAGAGCCTTGGTGGGTAGAGTATTCTTGGTTGTAGGCCTTTGTTTTTCATTGTTTGAAATATTTTTTGACCATTCTCTTCTGGCTTGTAGTGTTTCTGTTGAGAAATCAGTTGATAGCCTTATTGGAGCTCCTGTGTATGTTATTTGCTGCTTTTCTCTTGCTGCTTTTAAGATTCTCTCTTTGTCTTTGAATGTTGCCATTTTAATTATGATGTGCTTTAGAGTGGGTTTTTTTGGGTTCCTCTTCATTGGGACTCTCTGTGCTTCTTAAACTTGCATAACTTTTTCTCTCATCAGGGTAGGAAAATATTCTGTCATTACTTCTCCTATCAGCTTTTCTATTCCTTGTTCTTCTTCTTCTCCCTCTTTTATTCCAATGATTCGAATATTATTTTTCCTCATGCTATCCTGTAATTCCCTTACATCTTCTTTGTGCTTTTTCAGTCTTTTTTCATTTTGCTGTATTGTCTGGGAATTTTTTTCTGCATTGTCCTCTAACTCACTTATCTGATCCTCTGCTTCTTTTAGTCTGCTTTTGATTGATTCTACTCTGTTTTTCAGTTCAGAGATTGTATTCTTCATTTCTTCCTGGTTCTTGTTAATAGTTTCTATGTCCTTTTTTATGCTGGTGTAGTTCTCCGTAAGTTCCCTGTAATTTTCTTGGAGCTGTTGGTAACTTCCTTGGAGGTTGTCGTAGTTGTTTTTGAGGTTGTCGAATATATTGAGCTTCTTCGCCACCATTGTTTTGAATTCCGTGTCTGACATTTGGGCTATGTCTATTCCATCTACCTCTCTTTCTGGGGATTCCTCTTTTCTTTTCATTGAGAGGTTGTTTCTGCATCTTACCATGTTGGATTCTTCTTGTTTGTTTTTGTTTTTTGGATTTTTCTGCTTTGACTTCCCACCTTTGTGGTATGAGATTCTTTATAGGAGATCTGGGGGTTTCAGTGGTGCAGTCTCTTTGATCTCCTGAGCCTGATGTTCTTGGGATACCCTTTATGTCGTTTGTTTATGCTGTCTGGTTATATTTCAGATGCTCTTTGGTAGGATCTTCCCTCTGGTTAGTTGATTGAGAGTCACTCTGTCCACTTTGTCTTGAGTTCTTTTGTGGAGATGCTGTTAAAACCATAAACACACAACCCAGGCAGGAAACCGACACCCTCAAAAATATCCCCCACCCTCTATCCCACTATCGTCAGCCAATGAGTCAGTATTAATATAAATGTAGAGAGATTAGGGCTTTTATACTATAGGAAGAATAGATAACAGTTGTTTTTAAAGAGGAAAAATATAATTTTTGAGAGAGGGGACGATAGATTAATAATAGTAGCAAGTAGTGTCGAGACTATGCAAGACAGTAGGCCATACTTACATTGTATGTTAATAATAAAAGAAAAAGATAAGAATGCAGAATATAGTAAGAAAGTGGAATTGTATAGTATCAGATTTATATAGTAGTTATATTCTATTTATTCAGTGTGAAAGGGAGGCTAAACTAAACAAACAAATAAAAATTAAAGAGGAAGGATGAGAAGGAGAGATGGTATGAAACAAATTAAAGAGATAGTTTAAAAATAAGTAAAAATTAAAAATAAGAAATTTTAAAAAATTAAAATAAAATAAAATACAAATAGAAAAACTAAAATAGAAATAAAAATTTTTTAAAAATACAAAAGGAAAGTTTTTACTCAGTTTAGCCTTTGTGTGTTGTCTTCTTTTTCTGGATCCACAGCTGGTCTAATGAGGCGGGCCAGAGGTTCCTGATCTTTGCAGCAGCGGTGTGTGCCCACAGTGGCTGGCATTCATTTGGCGCCTGTTGGAGCCGGGCGGGGTCCTTGTGCATGGCAGCCTGTGCGCTAGCCTCAGTGCCAAGCTGCGCCCTGGGAGTTGGTCTCTCGCCCCTTGGGGTGGGGCCCGGACGCTTGTGCACGGTGGAAGCTAGCGTCTGTGAGTCACCGCCGCCCACTGTTCCTGTGCAGCAGCCACCCACCGTTCCGCACCCGCCTGGGCGGGTATGAGCAGAGCCTGCGCAAGTGGTCTGCACTCCGGCCTGGCGCCCACTGGGGCTGGCCAGGGCTGTCTGCGCACGGTCTTCTGCGTGCCCAGCGGGCCCTCCCTGCGCCTGTTGGGGCACTGATCTTATGTCTGTTGGGGTGTGTCCAAGGGGCACTGCAAAATATTCTTTATAAAATAAAAGACCGAGTAAATTTTTAAAACTTAAGTTTCAAGTCCCCTTCCATCTTCTTTTTCACAGTTATCTTTCTTAAAAAGAGGAGTCTGTACTTGGGATTTCTCTTATTACCTCCCCAACCCACTCTGGCAGTCTTCCCTGCCCCCTGCCAGCCCTTCTTCTGAAGCTTCTATTAGGGCATGAAGGAAGGAAGGAAAGATCAAATGAATGAAAAGATACATAATAATATAATTGCTTCACTTGGAATGAGAAAGCGACTTTCATGCTAGGCTGTTAAGAATATAGGTAAAATGAAGTTAGTTGTCTCAAACTTTTCTTAAGAACTTAGAAATTGTGTTATCTTGCTTTCCTATGACTGAGCCTTTGAAACATGGGCTGAGCACGTGAGTGCCTGTGTGAGACTTGTCCTTGTTGTCCAATGAAAGTGAATATAACTGACCTTTCCACAGTAGCATAGTAGTCCAGGCAACTGAACTACCCAGATGTGGAAGAAAAGCTTAATAGGATATTTCTCATGCTCTGATATATTTGGCAAGAATGACAAATCTTGAAGGATGAATATAGTAGTAATGTGTTTTCTGAAAACAAGTATATTTAGTTTCCTTTCTGAAACGGAATTTTTCTAGATACAAATAATTTTTCATGTGTTTATAAACTCATTTTTGGTAGTTTTTCAGCAATATATTAATATTAACAAGCCTTCTAACTATATTTCCTATGTTTAGGTGATCCTGCTGTCTGGGCTGGACTAATGGCAGCCTGTTATGCTGATGATAAACTTGCTCTAGTGAACAACACTCAGCCAAAGAGGATGGGTTTACACTTGGCACTGTTATCTGCTGTTTCTGCTTCAAGTACGTTTTAAAAAGCATTTTATAATGATAAATGCAGGATAAAAGACTCAGAAGAATACTGCCAAAAGGTAGTGGGAGCAATTAGCTCTACACTGAAGGCTCTTTTGGTCTCATCTAACAAAGCTTAAAAACAAGCCTGGAAAACATCAAATAATTTTTAAGAAGCTGAACTGCTTATAGGACAAAACTGAAGAACAGTCTAGGGATACAAAAATATCTAGCATTCAGCAAGGTTAAATTCACAATGTCTGGTATCCAGTTAAAATTTAATAGGTATCCAAAGAAGCAGAAATGTACCACCCATAAGGAGGAGAAAAATCCATGCGTAGAAACAAATCCACAAATAACACTTGATAAAAATCCTTTAGAATGTAATGAACTGTTTAAAGCATGTATGACAACAAAAGCACAAAAGCCAGGAGGGGAAATAGAAGTATTTTGTTGTAAAATCTGTGTACTATAAGTGAAGTAGTGTTATATTACTTAAAGGTAGACTGTAACAGGCTAAAGATGAATACTCTAAACCTTAAAGTAGACACTAAAAAAATAGAGTTATAGCTAATAAGCCACCAGAGTAGATACACTGGAATCATAACTATTCATCCAAAAGAAGAGAAAAAGGGAACAAAGAATAGAAAAGGCAAATTATAAAACAGTAATAATACATTAGAGTTAAACCCAGCCATATTAATAAGCAAATTAAATATAAATGGTCTAAATACCCTAGATAAAAGGCAGAGATTGTCAGACTGGATATAAAAGCTAGAGGCAACTACTGCCAAAAAGAAATGTACAGATAAAATATGAATCTATATTTAAACATAAAGATAAATAGAGCCTAAAAAGTATAAGATTGGAAAAAGACATACCATGCCAACAGTAATCAGAAGATTGCTAGAGTGGCAATGTTAATTTTAGACATATTAGAATTCAAAACAAAGAATATTGCAGTGATAAGGAGGGTCATTTTACCATGTAATCAATTCATCGAAAGGACACAATATGGGCCTACCTCATTTTATTGCACATTTATTGTACTTCATAGCACTTTGCGCACACAAGTATCTCATTCTTTACAAATTGAAGGTTTGAGACAGCCCTGTGTTGAGCAAGTCTTTCTGCGCCATTTTCAGCAGCATTTACTCACTTCATGTCTCACATTTTGGTAGTTCTTGGAATATTTCATTATTACTGAATATGTTATGGTGATCTGTGATCAATGATCTTTGATAATACTACTGTCATTGTTTTGGGGCACCACCAACCACGCCCATACAAGATGGCAAACCTAATTGGCAAGCGTTGTGTGTGTTCTGACTGCACCCCTGACCCTCATTTCCCCATCTCTCTCCCAGTTCTTAGACCACTCTATTGCCTGACATACAACAATATTGAAATTAGGCTATTAATAATCCTACAATGGCCTCTGTGTATTCAAGTGAAAGGAAAAAATTGATTTGGCAAACTTGATTGTTGTCTTATTTTAAGAAATTGCCACAGCCACCCTAACCTTTGGCAACCACCATCCTGATCAGTCAGTAGCCGTCAATATCAAGGAGAGAATATAGGTAAAAGCAAAAAAATTACAACTCACTGAAGGCTCAGAAGCTGATTAGCAGTTTTAGCAAAGTATTTTTAAATTAAGGTATGTACATTTTTTTAGACATAATGCTATTGCAGACTTAATAGACTACAGTGTAATATAAACATAATAACTTGTATATTCACCAGGAAACCAGAAAATTCATGTGACTCACTTTTGCAGTGGTTTATAAGCCATAATAATGTCTAAGGTATGTCTGTAATAAACATTTAGACACTGATTAACAGAGCTTTAAAAGACTTAAAATGTACATTGTATTTCACAGTAAAATAGCAGAAAACACAAAGAATTTAAAAAAATGCATGGAGCACAAACTTATAGCTAGAACTGAAAGGAAAGATAGACAAATTTGCAATTATGTTTAGAGGTTTCAACACTTTTCTTTCGATAATTGAGAGAACAATTGGACAGAAAAATTAGTGAGTATATAATAAAGACCTGAACAACATTGTCAACTAATTTGACCTAATTGGCATTGGCAGGACACTTCTAACCACAGTGGAATGCTCATCGTTGTCAAGTGCACGTAGAACATTTACCCAAGTATATCATAGCATGGGCCATTAAACAGGTCTCAATAAATTGAAAAAAGATTCAAGTCATACAAAGTATTATGTTATCTTAATAAAATGGAATTAAGTTAGATATCAATAACAGGAAAATATCTGGAAAATTCCCAAATATTTGGAAACTAAATATTATACTTCCATTAAATAATCCAGATTAAAGAATAAATCAGAAGAGAAATTATAAAAGATTTTGAACTGAATGAAAATAAATATCAAAATTCTATAGTTCTGCTAAAGCACTGCTTTCAGGGAAATTTATAACATTAGATGTCTACATTGGAAAATAAGAAAGGCCTCTAATCACTGACTTCAAATCTACCTTATGAAACTGAAAAGTAAGAGGAAATTAAACCCAGAGTAAGAAGACAAAAAGAAATAATGAAGAGTAGAGGTCAATTAAATAAAAAACAGAATATCAACATTTACCATGTTAACAATTGTGAAAGATGCCAAAGAGTTTATACTTTATGACTTTGTTATAAGAAATTTTAGAAAATGCAACCTGATCTGTTTTGACTGAAAATGGTTAGTGGTTGCTTAGAAACACAGGATGAGAGGAGGGGATGCAAGTTGGAGACAAAAGTGATTACAAAGGGACAGGTGGAGACTTCTGGTGACGATGAATATGTTCATTGTCTTGACCGTGGTGATGGTTCTCCAGTGTATACGTATATCAGAACTCATCAAATTGTACAGTTTGAATATGTGCAGTTGATTGTATATCAGTTATTGTAATAAATCTTTAATTTCTCAATGAATTATTTTTACTTTTATTATAGACATAATGATTTTTAATATGTCACAAGTATATAAGGTCTTAAGTTATTTAATCACAAATATTCCTACCATGAAACTTTTCAGAAACCTGTCTCATGATAGGAGAGTCTGTGGTATTCCAGTGGTTCACATCAGTTTTAAAAATTGTATATTCCTAAGTCTTGTGATACTTATTAGCAATCAATTACTCCTCTGAGAACACATTATAAATCGCAGAAAAAGTAACATTGACATTTTTTGTTTATAGTTAAAGACAAAGAATTCCTTGAAAGTTACAATGAATCTCTTGAAAAGTGGTCTCTTTCCCAAGCTGTCACTGGCCTAGTAGACACAGGAAGAATATCTGAAGCTGAAGCCCTTTGCACAAAGGTATTGTTATGTATTGTTGTGGATTTGAGCATTGAGACATATGGATTCTCACCTTATTTGGAAAATAACTTCAAAAATAAAATGCATGTTATCTAAAATACACGGTGGTGGTGGTGATAGTGATAGTAATGACAATAACACCCAACTGAGTACTTGTATTTGAAATTCACAACAATTCTAAGGGTAAAGGTACTTGTAATTATCCCCAGTTTTACAAATGGGAAAAGTAGGGCTTAGAGAGATAATTTGCACAGGAGCTCATAGCTATAAATTGATAAAGTTGCCTTTTGAACTCCCATTTGTTTAACTCCAGGATACAAGCTCTTAATATTTTGGTATCATCAGGGAGGCAGTATTTTTCTTTGATTTCTGCTTATTCCCTTCAGGGTATAGTTTTTATATATCTGAATTACAGGATCTGTGAGTAAATTTTTAGCACTTTACCTATCACATACTAAGGGCTCAATAAGTATTTATTGAATGAATATGTTAAGTTTCATAAATCTACTCATGAATAATTTAATGGGGTAAAAGAGTTTTAAACATCACTTTTCCTGAAAACATGTTTCATAAATGTTTACCCAGGAGATTATGTTGTCTTCTGAGAAATTTTTTTGAAAAAGCAGTATAAATTTTGCAGAGAAATAATGGGTCTTTGAAGATCTTTGGCCCTTGAATTCTCTGAAAAGCAGAGTAATACATTTTATCTTTTATTTAAGAAATTCCATCTAAGTTCAGGACAAATTAATATTTTATAGTGAGAGTTTACTGATCATAAATTGACAGTTGGCTATGCTCTGACAGATTGAGATACCTTTATGAACCTTTCCTTGTCATTTTATTGTTCCAATCTCTTGCTAAGAAAAAAGCAACTGTGTGCATTTTAGAAACAAATACATTTAAGACTATAACCTAATTAGTAGAAAAAATAGAAATGCTATTGAGGGACAAGCAATGAAGGAAGAAATATTTAAAACAATAGTGGAAAGACGTATAGAGAACTTTAACTTCTTTCATATATATGTATGTATATATATGGAAGGAGATGCATATACATATATAAAATACATTTATGTATGTATGTGTATATTTTAGGGAGTAAATAGCTTGGGGGAAATGGGCCATTTCTCTTATGTGCATGAAGTCTCTGCCTGGAGAAAGGACATACAATGAATGTCTTCACTGAGAGATTCAGAAACAAAAAACATCATAACTCTTTCTTTTCTACATAGGATTGTTTCTTCCAATAAGGTATATTGTTAGCCCTCCTTGTTAATTTTATATTTTCTTGGTTCTGCTGTTTATGTTCAGAATCTAGAGTTCTTAGGATTTCACCTGAGAATAAACCAAGTGAATGGGACATACTAAATCTAAAATAAATGACATAAACTATGATAATAACATTAGCCAATTTTAAAAGATTATTTATATCTAGAGTTTGATATTCCCAAGATGTTCAGTGTTTTATTTATTTTGCTTTTGCAGTTGTTTATCTTTTTAAAAGAAAAGTTCAAATTTAGATTTTTTCTCTCAGAAGGGAGAATAGCTTAATTCTGTTACATTTAACATTTAAGAATTTATTTGATATATTTCTGTTTGGGGTTTAAATTTTAGAATTTAAAAAGTAACCCTGATCAGCCAGCTGTTATCTTACTTTTGAGACAAGTTCAGTGTAAACCACTCCTGGAATCACAAAAGCCTCTCCCAGATGCTGTACTCGAAGAGCTGCAAAAAGCAGTTGTGTGCAACTCAACCTCTGTTCCAGCTTGGCAGGTAAATCCTCTCCTTTTTTACGTGAGTCCTGTATTAAAATACTCTGATATTAGCTGAGGTCAGGGGTATGCTCCATTTTTATTTGTGTTGCCTTTAAACTCACCAGAAATCTCTCATTTACAAGATTTAAAGGATATTGTGCTTAGAAAACAGAAGAAAATCAACATGAATTGTGATGCTTTTATCATAAATTAGGTGACTATGTATGCATGGGTCTTTTAGGGTTCCCTGTTCTGTTCCATTGATCTATTATTTTGTTCTTGCATATAAGCTTTATAATTAATCTTGACATGTGGTAATATTAAGACCTCCAACTTTCTTGCTCTCCTAGTTTGTCTCAGTCATTTTAGGTCTTTTGCAATTACATATAAGTTGTCACTTGCCTTCCTCCCTAATCCCCTCTCCCTACAAAAACTGATGGAATCTTGATTGGAATTGCATAAACCTATAGTTTAATATGGAGAGAAGTGACAAAGTAACGCTATTGAATTTCCCTATCAATGAATGTGTTATATCCCCCAAATTATTTAAGTTGTAAATTTCAGCATGTTTTATAATTTTCAATATAGAGGTCTGTTACATTTTTGTGCTAAACTTATTTCTAGGTTTTTGTTGTTGTTCCATTAAAAGTGGTGTTTTTTTTCTCTGTACTGGCTTCAAACATTTAGAAAGCAGTTCACTTTTGTATATTGACCTTCCAGCAACCTTGCTAAATTCATTATTCTTTTCAAATGGTTTTGGGTTTTCTCCATACACAATTATGTCATTTGCAAATGAATAATAAAGTTTTGCTTTTCATTCTAATATTTTTATTTTTATTTTTCTTGCCATAATATACTGTTTAGAACCTTGAATGCAATGTTAAATAGAAGAGGTGATAAGTGAACATTTTTGTCTTGTTCTCTACCTCAGGAAGAAAACGTTTGATATTTCATCATTAAGTATATTTGCTGTAGGTTTTGTAGTTACATTTATCAGATTAAAGTAGTTCTCTTCAATTCTGAATTTTTCAAGAGAGGTTTTTTTAAAAAAAAATTGTGAATGGTTGTTAAGTTTTATCATTTTTGCGGGGGTGGGTGCGTATCTATTGGAATGGTTCTTTTTCCTTATTCTGTTAATGTTGTGGGTTACATTGATTTTCAAATGTTAAAACAATCTTGCATTCTTGTGTTATTATTTTACATATTGCTGGGGCCAATTGCTAATATATTTGTTTAGAATTTTTGTATTTCTATTTATGATGAGAGAATTTGACCTATAATTTTTCGTTCTCATAGATTCTTGTTAGATTTTGGCACCTGTATTGGTATTCCCTTTTGCTGTTGTTTTGTTTTCTGAAACAGTTTGTGTAAGAGTGACATTTATTTCTTTAACATTTGGAAGAATTTACCATTGAAACCATTGGGGCCAAGAATTTTCTTTATGGGAAAGTTTTCCTTTTTAAATTGCAGATTGAATTTCTTTAATAGACATAAGGCTATTAAGATTTCCTATGCCTTTAGCTTTGTTGAGTTGCAAGGAATTTGTCCAAAGACATCTTATTTCAAATCTATTGGCATAAAGTTGTTCTGATATCTTCTTTTTAATGTCTTTAACTAGTTTCCCTTTTTCATTCTAACATTGATCATTTATGTTTTTAATTTTTTCTTGATAACATAAGCAGTTGTATTAACTTTTGAAAGAACCAACTTTTGTTTTGATTATATTATACCTTCTTTACATGTTATTGATTTATTCTCTGTTATTTTCTTTACTATCTTTGCATTTAGTTTTTTTTCCCTAGCCTCTTGAGATATGAATTTATATTATAGATTTGTCATCTTTTTCCAGTATATGCATCCCATGAGATTTTATGTAGTGCTTTTATTGTTATTCATTTAAAAATGTTTTCTAATTTTCACTGGGATTTCCTCTTTGACACGTGTTTTTTTCTTTTTTTTCCTGAAGCATGTTGTAAAATTTCTAATATACAATATGGTGGTAATATTTTGGTTTTTTGTTACTGACTTCTAGTTTAATTTTACTTAATCAGAATATGCTTTGTATGATGTCAGTTTTTTGAAATTTGTTCAGAACTTGTGTATGTTCTAGCATATGGTCACATTGGTAAATGTTGCATACACTCTTGTGAAGAGTATGCATTCTGCAGGTATTGAGTATAGTTTTCTAAATATGTCATTTAAGTCAAGCTGGTTAGTTGTGTTTAAATATTGCATGCCCTTACTAATTTATTGTCTGTTTCTTTTATCATTGCTGAGATAGGTGTGTTCAAATCTCCAAATATGATTCTGGATATAACTATTTCTCCTTCTATTTCTGTCAACTTTCGCTTCATAAATTCTGTGTTATTAGGTACAAATGTAGAGGTGTTATTTCTTCCTACTGACTTGACTTATCATTATGAAACAGCCTACTTTATCTTAATATTTCTTGTCTTGAAGTCTGCTTTTTAGATGTTAATGCAGCTGTACAAACTTTACTTTAGTTAATATTTACATAATATATCTGTTTTCACATTGCATTTTGATTTTGTTCCTGACTTGCCATTTTGGGAAATTTTTTAAAACTTCATACTAGGGATGACTGGTAAGCTGTTGCTAACAGAATGGTCAAGAACGATAACCCCTTTCCTGACCTGGATATTCGTTTTGGGGGCACAAAACTTACCAATAATTTTTAAAAATTCAACTCCATTGAAATTTATTGAATTTGTTGGAAGTAGAATATCACACTGTGCTAAACTAAAATATTTTGGGTCCTTTTTTTTTCTGCTTCTCAGTGGTTGGCACACATATATCAGTCTCAAGGAATGATGGGTGCCGCAGAGATGTGTTATCGAAAGAGTCTACAAGTCGCATCCCAGCAGGGCAATTGGAGTGGGAAGCTCTCAAGTCTGTTGAGGCTAGCACTGCTTGCATTAGAAGTCTGTATGGTAAGATCATGTCATAATTATAATCATGAGTATTGATTCTTTTATTTTTCTTTCAGATGAAAGCTTTTTATATAGTGATATCCTATTGAGTTCCTATTGTTTCATTGCCTTCTGGTGTGGTTTCCTGATAAACTTTGTATTTGGGCTCTTGGTGGACATAAGAGTAGCATAAATCCATAGTCTCCAGCCAAAACTTCTCAGTGTTTGGAGAAAAAAACCCAGAGATTCCAATTTTAAGTTGGATTATGTCAGAATATATATTTTTGTTTCTTGGTGATTTAAGTTAGAGTTAATGCAGCTACTCATCTGAGGAAGATGCCAATAATGAATATTTCCACTAATTTCTCAGTTCAATTTGACATTCTGTAAGTAATATCTGGTAATTTTTGACTTAACAGCCTGTTTTCTGATACCAAGTTAAACTTATTAATCTAGAAGTCTTATATGCTGGTATGGAAGACTCTTTAAAATAAATGTTCAAGTGGATATATGGAGAGGCAAACTATACAACACTGTCTATGATATCTTATTTGAGTGTGGTATATGTTTTTAAGAGTATATATCTCTAAATACCTTGTGTGTGTGTGCATGCTCATAGGTAAATAGGAAGATATAAAAGAAACTTAATGACAATTAGTTTGAATAATATGGCACTGGAGGTCTCTAAGAGATGGTAGAAGAGAATTTTTAATTTTATTTCCTTAGATAGTGTTTGAATTTTGTATCATATGCCAGTTACTTCTGTAATTAAAAGATAAACTGTCAATTTTTGTTTAAGTAATTAGAAGAAATTATCCTAGATAAGCCTGAATTCACTCATACTTTTGCCATAGTAACCCGTTGTCAACATTGTTTACTTGTTTTAACTAGATGATTTAACAAAGAAATATACGAATTAGGACATTTTTCAACTTTGGCGCTATTACTGTAGACCACATTTAAGAACCCCCCAGGTCAGGGGCCATGGTTGTCATCCTTGCATCCTTGCTTTACCTCTCCGCCTTGCACCTAAGAGCTCCTCGATAAATGGTTTTTGAATAAATGGACAGTTAGTAATTACAGTCATATTTGAGATGATTTGGGTAGAAAGAAATCATGGTTAATTGAAACTGTATACCTCAGACATTTCATTTGTCCCATATTTATTTTAAGCAAAGGTCTTTGTGATGTTGGTAGCTGGTGAGCTATGGAAGCCACACAGTACCTATAAATGCTCTTTAATATGTGAACTGCAGAAGTATATACTCTTTTAGTCTAGCTTATTATTTGTTAATTAATATTATTTAGTGGTATGCTTGTTTTGTTTGTTTGTTGTTACTTCTGGGAAATTAATCTGATCTGGAATAAAACAATAATAGCAAATATATATAGCACTTCGCTTGTGCTAGGCACTGTGATGGTGTTTCACACATATTAACTTATTTAATATGCACATTAACTCTATTTTACAGATGAGGAAATCAGCTTTCAGTTTAGTAATAACCATATATACTTGCTTTCTCTCCCCCCCACCCCCCGCCTTCAGCTACAAAAAAAAAGTGTTTTCCTCTAAGAACCTTGGTTCTGGTTCTGCTATTTAATATCTGTGAAAACTGCAGCCAATTAAGCTGTTTAGAGCACCCTCCCTTCACTTTTTTTTTATGTAATATTACCTACTTTGCCTTCTTATAGAGTTGTTATGAATACCATTTTACAAATATATTTGTGAAACTTAAAGCACTCTTTAAAACAAGCACACCACTAAATAATATTTACTAACTAACAAATGATAAGTTAGGCTAAAAGAGTAGAGTTAAAAGACTTGACATCCAACCATTCAGCTATTATAAGGAGATGCCATATTTCTGTGGTAGATGGTTGGCAGCATGCAGAGGAGAGGTATATTAAAATTAGACTGTTTTATGAGAGGCTGCTGTTTGTGTGATACTATATGACTAAGAAATTAAACTGAAAGGTTTAAGATTTTAAATATCAGATTCCAAAGTGAGGATATCCAGTCAAGATAGAGGCGTAAGTAGACACACTTCACTTCCTCATACAACCACAGAGAGAAGTACAACTATATCTTAAAAAAAAAAAAAAAAAGATCACAACTGTCAGAAAACTGAGCTATGTGTTAGTCCAACAATCAAGGATTAAAGAAGCCACATTCATCCAGATGGGTAGGAGTGGTGGAATTGCAGAGATGGGCAGAGGTGCAGAGAGGTGCAGAGGTGCAGTGTGGTGGAGAGGTGACAGCAGTAGAATGGGCATGGGCAGTCCTAAACTGACATGTGGTGGATAGAAATCGGGAGTGATACTTTGGGAGCAAGTGATCCCAACCCCAGGCCAGGCCAGACCACATAGCGCAGGGTTTCAATGTTGGGACGATAAAGCCTCATAACTTCTAGCTATAAAAACTAGTGGGGGTTGGGGTGGCAGAAGATATGGCTGGTTTCTCAGGAGAATTCATTTAAAGGGCCTGCGGCAGGGATTGTCACTCCCGAGTCGGACTGCACAGCCATTCTCGGCGGTGCAGATAGACTCTCAAGAAGCTACGCCATCGTCTCTCGAGACGGACGGCTGCCGATGACGATGATAGACTTAGAATGTATGCACAATCGCCCACTCTGGGATTCACCACCAGGGCAACAGCTGGAGGACACCAGTCACATACTGGAAGTGCATAAAGTGACTGGAAATAGGGTGAGTGCCAGGCAAACCTCCAGAAACCAGGCAGCAGCACTGTTCCCTCTCCTAACCCTCCCCTACACAGAGCTACAAAGCAGTGAAGTGAGTTGCCCCACCCTGGTAATTACCTAAGGCTCCACCCCACATAATTTACAGGTGCCTTTTCTAAGGCGGGGAATCAAAGCAGCACAGGGAGGCTGCTGAATTGAGGAGACAAAGAAATATGGCCCAAATGAAAGAACAGAGCAAAACCACAGGAAAAGGAACTAAACAAAATAGAGATAAGTAACCTATCAGATGCAGAGTGCAAAACACTGGTGATCAGGATGCTCAAAGAACTCATTGAGTATGGCAAAAATATAAGGGAAGAAATGAAGGTTATGCTAAGTGAAATAAAGAAAAATCTACAGGGAATCAACAGTGGAGCAGATGAGCTGAGAATCAAATCAATTATTTGAAACACAAGGAAGGAAAAAGCATTCAATCAGAACAGCAGGAAGAAAAAAGAATTTAAAAAAAATGAGGCTAGGCTTAGGAACCTCTTTGACAACTTTAAACATACCAACATATAAATCATATGGGTGCCAGAAGGAGAAGAGGAAGCGCAAGAAACTGAAGACTTATTTGAAAAAATAATGAAAGAAAACTTCCCTAATTTGGTGAAGGAAATAGACATTACAAGTCCAGGAAGCACAGAGAATCCCAAACAAGTTGGACCCAAAGAGGACCACACCAAGACATATCATAATTAAAATGCCAAAGGTTAAAGATAAAGAGAGAGTCTTAAAAGCAGCAAGAGAAAAGCAGAGAGTTGCCTACCCATGCAGTTCTCATAAGACTATCAGCTGATCTCTCAAAGAAACTTTGCAGGTAAGAAGTGACTGGCAAGAAGTATTCAAAGTGAAGAACAGCAAGGACCTATAATGAAGATTACTCTCTCCAGCAAAGCTATCATTTAAAATGGAAGGGCAGATAAAGTGCTTCCCAGACAAGGTAACGAAAAGTGAGATATCAGATAAAGAAACAGATTTCTGAAGAAGGTAGAATACTAACCTATAAGGAAGCTATAAAGGAATTAGAAGACTGTAGTTGGAGAAGGATTGTGAAGAAAATTCTTTGGAGAGCACTGTTGTCTCTACCACCTTCTCTCTGGCACATTTCCACACAGAGATGCCCACAATGACGAGGCAGGAAGTGCTGCCAGAGAGAGGGAGGCCTTGACGTGTGACCCCTGAGTTCCTGGAGGCACCTGCTGTGTTAGGACAGAGGAAGAGTTGCTAGTGTTTTGGAAAGTTTTGAGTTTTTAAATGAAAGATTTTATACACATTTTTTTCTGTATAATTCAGTAGAGTTTTTTTGTTACTGTTTCTTAGGAAATAACTTACCTATGTTATTTCTGGGTCAGTACATATTATAAGAAACAAAAGTTTGTAACTAAAGTAATGTGTATTTAGATATATATCTTAACATTTTCTCCATAAAGTGAAATTCTTATTTATTTTTAAGTTAAATTTATTGGGGTGACATTGGTTAATAAGATCATATAGGTTTCAAGTGTACATTTTAATGATACATAATTTGTATATTGCATTGTGTGCCTACCAGCCACAGTCAAATCATCTCCTGTCACCATATATTTGGCCCCCTTTACCCTCTACTACCCCACCCCTTTCCTTCCCGCTGGTAACCGCCATACTGTTGCCTGTGTTTATGAGTTTCAGTTTTATATCCCACCTTTGAGTGAAATCATATGGTTTGTAACTTTTTCTAACTGACTTATTTTGCTTAGCATGATATTCACAAGGTCATCCATGTTGTCGCAAAAAGTGTATTTCATCTTTTCTTGCTGTTGAGTAGTATTTCGTAGTATGTATGTACCACATCTTCTTTATTCAGTCCTCTATTGATAGACACGTTGGTTGTCTCCATGTCTTGACCACCATGAATAACATTGCAATGAATATAGGGGTGCATATATCTTTGCAAATAAGTGTTTTTGAATGTTTTGGGTAGATACCCAGAAGAGGGATTGCTGGTTCGTGTGGTAACTCTATTCTTAATCTATAAAATGAAAATCTTAAAAAAATGTTTTCAGTATTGATGACTTTGGTTTAATTTCTTTATCTCTGGTATGCTTTGCACCTTTTTTCTATATTGGAATTTTACTAAAATATTTCATTTCAGCCTTTCCTCTCTCCTTAGATAATTTTTGAAATGTGGAACTCTATATTTTTCACTATGTTAAATTGAGTTTTGTATATTTGGTAGACCATAAGCTTAGTAACTGATAGATTTTATTCACCTATAAAATAGAATAGTGCATTTTCTTTTAACAAATATTTTAATATTTTTAAGTGATATCTTCTCTTTGAAATCTTCCTTTATCCCAGTCTACTCTGTTATGTGGCAGCTCCTTAAGGGTAGGAATCAGATATTAATTATTTTGTAGAATTATGCTCCCTGTAGCATTTACATGCAGCTTGGACAAATAGGCATTCAATAAATGAGAGTTGATTGTATACTTTTAAGGTAAACATGTCAAAAGTTTTGATTTGCTATTTGTCTTATTTTTTCATAGGCCAACATCCCTGATGATCACTGGCCATCCTTGGTTCAGGAAGCTACAACCGAGGCCTTGAAACTTTGCTTTTGTCCGCTGGCTATCCTCTCACAAGCGCTGTTACAGTTCAACCGCAAAATGGGGGCGAGGTGTGAAGACTCTCTGTTCATTTTTTTTTTTCTTGGAGATATTTCTTTACTTTTAATCCTTCTAGGAAGCAAACAAAGATTTACAATTAGCTTAACAACTTTGTCACACTTATATATCTGTATCTACTTTAGAAAGGCTGATTCTAGTAACCCAATAAGAAAGAAAATAAAGCCTTATATTTGTTTTTTAAAAATGATTTGGTGCACAGATATAGAATATGAGATTTGGCATGACCATATTTCGAGTGAAAAAGGTCTTGGAGTTTTTGCTCTTTACTGTCTTAGGATGAGTCATTGGTGTAATGTGGATGCTAGAAACAAAACAAAACAAAATGACAAAAAGACCCATGTTCAAGCTAGATTGACATAAGTTCTTGCAAGGCAATAAGCTATGAAAAAAGTAATAAATATTGGAAAGGCACATACACAAATAATGTGGGTTTTACATCTAGAAAATCCAAAAGCTTTTCAGATTAAAATTAAAAATTTTAGCATTCTTTTTATTAGAGGGTGGGGATAGGGTCAGAAATAAATTTGAAGAAAGTTACTTAAAGGCTATATAGATGATAAAACAGGCAAGAATATTTCAGATTCATAGTTAGCAGAGCAGGCTCATAGCTCTGGGCTGCGGGATGTTAGTGGATGGAGGGATCGAGCCAGAAAGAAAAAGGACTCATGGACGTGGACAGTAGTGCGATGATTGCTGGGGAGGGAGAAGGCTGGTGGAAGTGGATGAGGGTATAAGGAGGATAAGTGGTAATGGAAAAATAACAATTAAAAAGAAAGAAAAAATAATAATGCAATATTTCAAAATACTAAGAATAATAACTAGCCCTAATGGATATCACACCTAATACAAAGCAGTCATAAGTAAACAGTGGTGTAGAAGCACGGGTTACTAGAACAGAATAAGTAGTATAGACATAGAGATACATATAAATATATGGCAGAGATCACATCAATATCACAAAACTGGCATGAAGGAAGAATTAAGACATATGGCTAATCAGCAATTTCAGCACAATTTATTAATAGCTATGGCCATTGTTATGATTGATTTTACCAAAAAATGTTTTAGGCTATGATTTAAACTTCCTAATTAACTCTTTCTGCTGATGCTCAGTGTGGGTTACTTAGAGGGCTCTGACCCCCTTTCCCTCATAATCTCTGAGTACCTCTCGTAATTTTTATCACCATCAAAATCAGCCCAAGTAAACATACAGTTAAGAAAAAAGTGTGCTCACTATGTGGTTTCTATGTAAAAGCAGCCTCAAGACAAGATCTTCAGTTCCTGCTTAAAACCAATGCTATTTATAAGATCCTCCTATTCCACAGTTCTGAATTACCACTATTTATGTTTCTGCCAGTACCGAAGTCTCTGGAGTCTTAGATGTTAGTAAATTGGAAAGAAAAAATTGGAACACAGCCTATTATTACATGGATTCTCACATTGCGCACATCCTTGAAAACATAAACTAAAAGCCTAATGCTATGCATTTAGGCTCTAGTATAGATGTCAAGTATTTCTTCTTATTCCATGCTACACTGTTTATGACAAATTTATTGATTTATTTATATTCTGTCTATTTTCAGAAGAGATTAGAGATAGAACACCCAGAAGTGCTTATAAAAGAGGAACCCTTTCCTCATTCTATTTGGAATGAGCCTTAATGGGAATAATAACAGCAGTCTGCCTTACAATGTTGCAAATATTAAATGTGACCATGTATGTAAAATGCTAGGTGTAGTACATAGCACACAATAAACATGTTATAAATGTTAACCATTATTATTACTTTTATTATTGTAAAAATTTTTTAAATTGTGAATTAGCACCACATCTACAAAAGAATAAGGAAGATAATGTGTGTGAGAGACTAGTATATGAAATATTTTATACTATTTATATGCTTTGCACTAAATGTGAATATCTTTCCTAGAGAGACACGGCGACTTTTGGAGAGACTGGTTTATCAGCCTGGCTATCCCAAATCTATTGTATCTACTGCACGTTGGTACCTTCTGAGGCACTTACATGCCAAAAATGACTGTGAGCTCATTGATGTAAGGCATTGATTTTATTCAGAATATTTCATCTTGGACCTTTGTTGGAAGAGGGGTGAGGGTTGCTGTCCTGTGCATTGTAGAATTTTAGAGGCATCCTTAACCATGGAGCCCACTACATCCCAATAGCACTGTCTTCCTCCCTCTGCCCAGCTGTGACAACCAGGATTGTCTTCTAGATGTTGCCAAATGACACGTGAGATGAAATTGCCCCTGGTTGAGAAATGGTCTTTTGGGGTAAGAGTTTAGAGGTGACATTAAAATAAAGCTGCCAAACAAAACCTTTAATATTATACAGTCCTGAGAGTGGTAACAATCAGAATGTTGGCATATATACAAGTTGAGTATTTGAATAAATCGTGCTTATCTCTGATATTAGTTCTAGTTGGACAGTTTGTTTCAGCAAAAATGAAAGATTATACATAGTTGTGTTTTTTGTGTAGTTTGTTAGTGCCTGCTGCTTTTTGGCATATTTGGCTTCTATGAATCCAGATATAGGAAGATACTGTTAATGAACAAAATACTAATGTTCCTGTATGTGGTTTCCCACAGGTGCTGGTAAGCAATGCCAAAACTCATGGAGATACAAGAGCATTGGAACTGAATCAAAAATTGTCCTCACAATAACAGTGCGTTTTTTTATATGAAGAAAGCAAACAAAAAGCTGTTAGAAACAGTGAAACAAGAATCAATACTTTTCCCCAGAGTAACATTTGTTTTTAAACTGTATATTATTCATTCCTTTTTTAAATCTAAAGACATTTAAGTTCTTAAACTAGGGAAGTAATTTCCATGAATTCAAATGTAACTTTAATCTGAAAAACAGCTTTGATTTTGAGAAGTCCGTAATGAGAGGAAAAACCATGATTCCTTTAGTTATTCAACAGTTAGGTAAACTATTATTTTCTCCATTTTTGCATTGTGCACGATAGGATTTTTTTTGTGTGATCCTCTACAATAAAGCCTTAATAGTCATTTCCTAAATAATATGAAAAGCAAATTAGCACAATGCAGAATTTAATTTCTTTTTATGGGTTTCTAGAGTTCAGCAGGCCAACTTATAAAATCCAAATAATCTTATGACCTGCTCTACTAGTGGCTCATCTCAGATCTTGTTGAAGGAGCATGATATAAATATTGGTGGGTTTTAGACTGTGAGTGTATACGTTTATATAATTCAAGACACTCAGGAGTATGCTGCATTAAAAAAAATGAATAGAAAAGTTTGGAAAATAATATTGACAATATATACTCAATCATGTAATTCCTTCAATTATGATGAAAAGACTTGAATTTTCTGCAATAAAAAATATAATGTCTTGTTTTCTTTGTAGTATCAATAGCAGATATAATTTTTAAAATTCAAATTTTAAAACGAGAGCACATTTACTTATTTCAAAAAGCACTTTATACATTTGAAGAAACTATGTCACTTACCTTGGATTAATGTTTTAAAAATGTTTTCAGCACTTACATATATTATTTATTGTACACAAATGTGTTGTTGTATTTTATGTATGTTGTTTTTCCAAACCAGCAGCTTCACAGTGTTACTTCATGACATAATATGAATCAATGATATTCTGTAATTAAATTCTATGTTAGAGGTTAATCTACTGCACTAACTATAATTTGATGAATTCCCAAATTTGGCTGCAGATTTTTTATCATTTAGACCTGTGCAATCAGAATATTTAAGATGGCGTCTAGGTCTCTGCATTTTAAGGGCATGCCTAAGAGATTCTAATGTCCATTAAAGTGTATGAATTGCTAGATTAATCCAATAATGATTCTTCCTTTTTTTTTATTCTTTTAACAAGATTAAGCAACTTGCTATTCTCTCCCCAGTTCTTTCTTATTCTCATGGATGTCAGACTGAGTCAGTGCATTTATTAGCCTGGCCTGTGAGGAAAGGCTGCCTGTGCAACCTTGTGCCTGTGCCCTCCTGCTCCCTCAGGAAACCACTTCCACCTTGACCTCCAGAGTGGGCTGGGCCCATCTGCTTAAGTGTGTAGGGTTAAGTTCTGGGTCTGCATCTGCTTTCTGGGCTGTCACTTCACCAGGTAACTTTTACCTGTGGTGTGGGCTTGGTTAGCCTTTGCTCCACCAGGCCTGTAATCAGAGTAACCTCTTAACTGTTTGCTAGTTCTGGCCTCCAGGGACCTCATACCCAGGTTTTCTAGAAGGCAAGATTGGAAAAAACATTATTAATACTATCGCAGGTGATTCTTTTTGGCATAGATGCACATACATCTTGTTTGTTGCCTTCTCTTCAAGTTGCTGCCCAGTTACTATGAGCCTTAAATAATTCCTAACCATATACTTTTTATAGAGCTTGCTTCATACCAGACCTGTGGTAAGAGTTTTAAACATTGCCATTTAATCCTAGTTAGTAAAGGAGAGTGGTGCTAAACAGGATGCTTAAAGCAAAGAAGATTCTAAGTGAATCAGTGTTAATCAGATTCTTGGAGTTTTAAAAGTGGCTCATATTTCCCTTCAGATGTTATACATAAGCTTAATTAGAGAAATTACATTAAATATAATTTCCAGAAGTACCAAGATTTAGTTTTTATCTTATTTGATTATTTTTGTTAGAATGTTTTTTTTTTTTTTTTGAGAATTTTGCTTTTTCTGCTCTTTTTATCTTCCATTTGTTATTAATTAGATGTTTATAGGTTAGCTTGGCATCTGATAATCATTTTTGTGGTGGAAATTTCAGCTTATGAGTAAACTTTTGAAACACAGTCTGTTTGGGACCTTGTCATATTTCTTGAAGTGTCTTGCATTAATTTCTGGTTAGGATTAAAATACAACCTTAGTATAAAATACTTTACTCTTTGTTCACATTATAAAATGAATTCCTTTAACTTGATAATCTACATAGAACAGCATTGGGCAGAAATACTCAGGTTACTGTATATTAAGGAAATTAAAAGATGAACATTAAGGGGTTAAAAAAGTATGAAACATTAAGTAAATATTTACTGATAGGTAATATATATGAAGTGAAACGTATTTGGTTGGTCCATAGAATGTTTGATGTCTGCTTTGAGGAAGTTTTACAGGAACAATAACAACAAAAGCAGCATAAAAATTTATGTATGAGTCAGTGTGGCTTGCAGACCATTTCAATTTTTGCACATTAAAAAATGTGGAAACTTTGTTTCGGCAGAGTAGACCCTTGTCTCTCTACAGGTCTTCTTTCTTCTTTTCTTTCACTTTATGGGCTAATGGATAGAAAACATCTCAGACTCCCATGCTGCTTATTACAAGATGTAACAGCTGTCGGTTTTAAACTGATCCTCACTTTGAAAGAGAGGTTTTCTTGTTTTGTGCTTTTTTCTTTTTACTTTAGAAAGATATATTTATGTATCAGATACAAGTACAATAATCTTTCTATATATACTTTTTTCGAATTTTGTATAGAAAAGTCAGAAAATGTCCTTAGAGTATATGCCTCATTTTTGGTTTAGAAAATAAGGTCACTTGCTCTATTGCACCTGAAGACTGCTCACAGTCTCTAGCTGTCTTTGTGCTTTATAATAATGGGTTTTTCTTTCTTTGGCTTATTAGAATAGGAACTTTTTAAGTAGCAGTATTTTAAATTCTAACATACCTAAACAAATAGCCTACTGAACTAAATTATTTTATAAATGCTAATTATCTTTAAACCTCAAAATGTTTTGAAGAAACTTTAGTATCTCTAACAAAGAGCTATTGTGAAACATTTGATATTTTTTCTTATATTTTGAACTTAGAATTGAAAATACCTGTTTGTTTTAGTGAAGAGAAATGATACCAGAAAAGGGATAATTAAAATTGGTGTATCCATTGAAAAAATGGTTGGATTTCATATTACATCACTGGACTATTGAAATAATTTGCACATCAATCTCAGTTTGAGTCAGTACAAAAGTTCATTTAGGCTGTATGCTTTACCACATACTTTCCCTGTATATGATACCTATTATAAAAACATGTTTAAATTATACTAATTTTCCTAGAGAGAAGATGGATAATGAAAAAATGCTTATTTTGATATATGCTTGTGGTAGGCAGAAGAATAGTCCCCAAAGGTGTCCATGCCCTGATCCCATGGCTTGTGACTACACAGCAGAAGGGACTATGCAGATTGAGTGCGGGTAGGGACCTTGAAAGGAGTAGGTATCTTAATCACAAGAGTCCTTAAAAATGGAGACAGAAGTGAAAACAAGGTCAGAGAGGCTCTACATTGCTGGCTTTGAAGATGTAATAAGGGCAGCCTGGAGAAACTAGAAAGAGCAAGGACAATTTCTCCTGTGGAGTTCCCAAAGAAAGGATGCAGCCAAGCTGACACCCTCGTGATAGTCTGGTCAGACCCAGGTGGGACTCCTGTAAGATAATTTATATTGTTTTTAAGCCACCAAGTTTGTGGCAATTTGTTTTGGCAGCAGTAGAAAATGAGTACATTGCTTATTGTGTATACTATTAAAGTGAATATACATTCCTTTGAATTTCACCATTTTACTGAAATTGGGGATCATCATTATATTGTTGCCAAAAGGGGGGTCATCAGATAAAGGTGATGAGTTATTAAAAATGGTTACTGGGAAAATAGAAATGTCAAAAGTAGTTAAGAATAAGTGGCTGTTCATTTCTGGATTGTATCTGAACTAGTCAGACATGCTACTTACAGTCCAGCATCACCAACATAGTTAAGTACTTCATTCTAATTGTTTTTAAAAGAAATTGCATTAAATTAAACAAAACCTAAGTTGTATGCTTTAAATTTACAATATTAAATGAGTATGTGAGTAGATAAATCTTAATCTCGTGGCCTTTAGTTTTAATGTGAATTTTTAAAATCAGGTCCTTGAGCTAGACTTCTAATGGCTGCACTCTGTTGTTCTAATGTCACCAAAATCCTCTAAGTCCAACAAAATACTGAAACCAACTACTTGGTGCAGAACCTATAAGCAGCAACTCAGGTTTTCATTGAACAGCTCCCCCCTTCCTGTGCTTACAAACTTGAGTAGAACCCCTGTCCAGTGAGACCTCTACTGTAGAAAGATAATCAGTTCTAGGAACTAAGATCCTGAGAAGGAAAGTAGACCTACGTTCATACTATTTTAATGGGAGCTCTTATGTGTAAATTGTCGAATATCTTGCTACAGTACCATTTGCTTCAGCAGAGGAGCTTTTTGTGCTTACGAGATAGTAACCATTGCCCACCAGGGCCTCAGCAACCAGGGACTTAGGGGCAGGGATAGCTTGAATGACTACTGTGTGCCAAGCTCTATTATTTAATTCTCATCATTTTCTACAGTAGATGTTATCCTTTACAGACAAAAACAAAAACCAAACAAAAAACAGAGATACTGTTCTAAAATTGTAATTCTTAGGAAGATAATCTGGATCCCATCATCATTTCCAATACTGTTGTCAAGTTTTGTTAAGAATTTTTGTTACATCAAAGAAATATAAATGAACTGAGGCATGTGTCTTTGGTGTATTTTGATGCTACCAGTTTCCCGGTGCCACTACCTGCATTCTAGGAAGAACCTTACGAGGAAGGGTACCACTGCCAAAGGACTAACTTGGCAAATTTATTATTTTTTCCCAGTTTTATCTGCAAATTTAAACCTAAGCAATGATAAGGAATACTCCACCCTTGTTAGATTTTGAATTTGGTAGAAGCTGTAGCCACCAATGAACTAATTGGTTTAGTTAATCCTTGATAACATCACAAGTGCTGGCCCTTGGTTTGCTCTTTGGCTTTTCTAACCTTCTCCATCAATTTTCCTTTGGCCCTCCCCCGTCTTAGCTACCTAGCACTTCCTTGGTTTTGAAAGACCTTGCCTTCCTTAGTTGTCAACTAATCCCTGCAGAGGAAGTATTCTCAGAAAAGCTCACGGGTGTGTGTTTGTTCCTTTTTGAGAGTCCTTTGTCGGGTGCTGTGAATACTTAAAAGCCTTAAGTGCTAAGTTGTGGAATTTAGGCATAAAGACTAGATACATGCCTTGCTATAAAAGTTGTTTGGGGTTGCAGGGTCGGTTTGTCCAGCACTGTTCACGATGCCTCCCACTTGAAATCCCCCCCTGAATGTTTCCCTTGTGAATAGAGTGCATTACTTTGGGACAGGCATCTGGTAGTTGGATACTAAAGGCTTTTACCTGGCCATAATAGCTGTGGGGGCTCGCTCTGATGGCCAGGACTCACGGAAGAAATGGGCTTCACTGGACGTTGGCGTTGGCGCATTGCCCGCCTCCAGTCAAAGTCTATAATGTTTCATCAGCTGTTAGCCTCCCTCCTCGGAGATAATAGAAAGAAGTGCTTTTAGAGTAGAGGAATATTTCTTCATAATTTTGTTCCAGGAGAAATCTATATTTTGTACTTCTTTCTCCTTTGCCCATTGCTAGAATTATTGCAAGCCAAGGTATTTTCTTCTCACACAGAGTAAAAGGAATTTTTTAAATCAGTTATTTTTAGAAACTGATCTTAATGAGTTGGATAGAGTACCATGGAACTTGTCTTTCCCAGAAAATTCAAAAGTTTTTGTTATTAATCAGTACTATTTATCAAGTGCAATACCTACTATGTATCAGATTCTAAACATATATTTAGCAAAATAATATAGCAGAATGTTTTAGTAGTTTTCTGGATTAATAAATTCAAATTCTGCTCCATCTCCTACTTAGTAGTGAAACCATGTGTAATTGCCTAATCTCTGTGCCTCAGTAATAGACATCTGGAGTGTTAAATGAGCTCATCCAGTGCTTAGAGCAGTCTCTGGTACCTGTTAATGGTTAAATAAATGTTTTTCTAATTCTTCCAATAACATACAAGGTAGGTATTATTACCTCCCATTTTAAGATGAGGAAAGTAAGACTGAAGTATCAAAGTCAGACGGTAACTGAGTAGCACTGTTTTAAACTCAAATCTTTCATACCTCAAGACTCCTCAGCACAGCAGTTTAGATTACACTTTGTCTTAGGACTGGAAAAGAGGACTTGGGTGATGACATACTGCTGAGCACATCATATCTTACTTACAACATTTGTCATCTGTAAACATCTGAAAATGAAGCAGCAGAACTTTGCCAAGGATTGGGGGTTATAGAAATTTAGTCTGTGGAGTTAGAAATCTTCATGACTGTGTATTAAGGGAAAGATCTGAAATAAACCTTTACCACAGATATATGTGGCTCATTTCCTGAGGGCGGAAATGCTAAGCTGGGTAGTGGACAAAAGAACCTAATATTTTTCCTGCAATGACTCTGCCTTTGGGGGCTCATTACCCTCTCTATGTCTTAGAAAATGTAGCACATTTATGTTATGGCTTGGAAAGGCAGTCAGGAACAGATTTACAACTGTTGCCTGCTGAATTGTATAGTGTACCCAACTTTTTGAGTTGACAGAGTTAGTAGTTCAGTCAGTAGGTGAAAACCCAATGACAGGTCTTAAAGCATTACCACCAGAACTCCACACTGGTGGCCGGCACCGTGAGGTAGCAGGTAGCAGAAACTCCCAAGCAAGCCTAAAGCCCTCAAATGATGATACTCCCTCTTCACTGCTGTCCACACATACTCACCTAGGGACTCCAGCTTCCTCTTCTGCCTGTCCCTTCAGTGTCCTCGGAGTTCTCACTGAAGTCTTCATGTCCCCCTCCCTCACCCAGAACCCCAACAACCACTTCTGTTCTAAGTCCTCAGTTCAGCTCTTTCTCATGCTCCAGGCCTTTCTCACTCACCAATGGGCATCTCCACTTAGAAATCACATGGATACCTTAAAATCAGTTAGCTTAAAACTCAGCTCAAGTTCTTCAACATCAGTTACAAGACCCGTTGTGATAAGACACCCCAATGCCCCTAACTTTTTTTAGCCTTCTTTTTCACTACCTACCTCACCCTCTTCCTCCCCCACCTTCACCACATACACTTTCTGTTCTGACACATAATCCTGGCACGTGTTTCGTGCCCTTGGCCATAGGCCTTGGCTCAGGCTACTCCATCCCTCTGAGCCCCCACATCCACCTATGTAGTCCCTTTCCTTTGGCTTATGCTTCCTTGTTCTTGAGAGGTTCCTTCTGAAAGATCCTTCTGCCTGATTTCTGTGTTTATGCTAAATGCCTCTCCCAGCTGTTTCCATTACACACTTTACTTGCCCACATATTTGCAACTTTAATTAATAGGTTTTTTTTTTTTTCAGTAGACTAAGTTCTCAAAGGGCAGGATCCACATTTAGTTTGTTCAATATTGTATCTCAAGTGCCTAGCATATGAATGAATGGAGCTTGCAAAGTAGCATCTCATAGAGGTTGGAGACCCTTTATAAGGTAAAAATACATATATGCATGTGTGTGTATATATTATAGATCAAGTTCTTCCTCGGTGTGTTTGGATACTACTTGTTGCTGTTACTGGTGACACTAATAGTAGTTAGTAGATGTTTTATAAGTTTCAGTAGGAGAGGGGACAACTGCTGGTGTCCAGAGCCCTCTGGGGATGCAGTTTCTTTGGCCTCAGTTCTTATTGCTGTCCTGGCTGTCAGGTGGCGAGTACATCCACTTCCCAGTGGGGGTGAAAAGCAGTTACCTGTGTAGCATAGGTGGCGGATTTGTCCATCCTCAATGGGGAAGCAAAAATACTTTGAATGTTATCATTTAATCCCCAGTGTAAATAATTCCATGTGATTTTTCCCCTTAGAGCAAGTTTTGGTAAGAGGAAAGAAATGGCAGGAAATGCTGGGAGGTTGCAGGACTCTTGGATTACAAGTCTGCTTAGATGGTGTTTGTGCCTAAAGAGAGGACTGTCTGAGATATATTAACTTTTGCTTCAAGTCTACTGGGTGGATCTGCGTTGCAGATTCTCTGATTCCCAGACCTTCCCCTGTAAATGTGGAGAGAGAAGTCTGACATTACTCAAGGGATTAAGTTTTGTTGTTTGGTATAGAATGAAGAGCCATGTATAATGAGTTTCTCTAGGTAGATTGTTCGTCCTTGTCATCTTTTTGGATCCATGGCAAAATTAATGCAAAGGGAGGGAGATCCAATGCTCTATTGGTCCCTGAGCAGAGGTGAATTTACTGTGAAACAATGTCTCTTGAACTTCAGAGACCCTCATTTGCATGAGCCTTTAGTAATGTGTTTACAAGGTTGTAAAATTTGTGGAAGTAGGAGATTTTAATTACAATAAGGCCATTGATTGATTAGGACCACTATCTCTTTCCACTCCCACTTTACTTCATGTCAGGTGCCCCTGGCATGGCTGTGGGCATCTTTGGATCCAGCTAAAGATGAGTTGAGTTGGGGATACGTTTGAGTTGAGAGAGATATATTTGTCTCAGTTACAGTCACTTTTGTATGGAGTTAAGTTTCTGCTGACCTGATATAGCAATGGCTTCCAGGAGTATTCCTACAGATTAGTGGCCAACTCATCAGGACAGGACAACAACAAATCAAAACTTTGTCAGCTTTAGGCCACACAAAACCTGGATCCACTGTGTCACTAGGCATAGTTCTCGGGCCATCTAGAGTGTATGCAAACGTGTGATTACCCCAACTTGGGATCCCAAGCAAGAGAATGCTGGCAGAGGACCCTTTGATTTACATTTACGTTTATCCCTGCATTGCAGTCAGTTCTACATCTTACTACCCTGTCAACACCACTGAGAGAAACCCATTTCGGGAGAACTTTTGGCTTGATCTTGCAAATACTTGAATTACATTTTCATGTGGAGCATTTTGCTTATAAGAAAAAAAAGTGCATCGGCATCCTTTTTATTTTATTTTTCTCACTTGATATATGTCCTCGCTGCTTTTGTAGCTGTGTCTGTAGAGTTAAAAGTAGGTGTGAGTGGGATGGTTTGGCCCTTGGACTGTGTGAATTCCTAACTTAACCCTTCCAACAACCACTTATTTGGTTGATTACGAAGAGTTACTCATTTGACCTAATAGTATATTTGTTGCGGTTGTTTTTAAAATATTTTTTCATTAGAAACAAAATATTGTGTTGTAATGTAAAAGCATTAATAACTGCTGAACATAAATCAAGTCTTCATACCCTCACCACTAAGTGTGCTACAAATTCTTATTTTTGGCATATTGTGGAATGCATATTGTATTTAACTTCTTTTAAAATACTTTTTTTTTGACACAAATGGAATCATATCCATATTGTTTCACAACTTGCTTTTTTCACCCGTGTATCCTGAATATCTTTATGGATTCTTTTTAAGGGCCGGATAGCATTTTTGTTTGGTGATGCCATAAATTTAGTCGGTTCATTCCTTATATTTGGATTGTTTTTGAGGTTTTTTTTTCTTTTTTTTTCTTTTTTACTACAGGTGCTGTAATCAGCATCCTTGTTCATATATCTTTGTACACTTTGCAAGGATTTCCCCTTGTAATATAAATTTCTAGTAGCAATTTAAATTTCCAGGGTCAAAGGACATATACATTGAAAATGTTGAGAGAAGTTCCCAAATTGCCCTCTAAATCATTGCACCAATTTATAGACTCACTGATAATGTATGGGAGTGCACGTTTCCCTACACCCATGTCAACCCCGTATTACCAATCATTTTAATGTCTGTCAATCTGAACATGGTAGCAAAGGATTCCTTTAAATTTATTTCTTTAGTAAGTTGACTGTCTTCATATCTTTCTTTCTTTCTTGTTTTTTTCTCTCTCACAGTCAGTCCCCACCCCATTGTCCATGTCCATGGGTTATTTATACTAGTTTCTTGACTAGACTCTTCCCCTCTTCTTCCCCTTCTCCTCCACCTCCTCCCTCCCCCACCTCACTGTCAGTTCCTCCTTGTTTACACTCCTCTGGTTCAATTTTGCTCATTTGTCTGTTGTTCATTAGTGTCCTGTATTAGGTGATATCATATGTTATTTGTCTTTCATTGCCTGGCTTATTTTGCTAAGCAGAATTCTCTCTAGTTCCATCCATGTTGTCGCAAATGGCAGGAGTTCCTTCTTTCTTTCTGCTACATAGTATTCCATTGTGTAAATGTACCACAGTTTTTTGATCCCCTCATCTACAGATGGGCACTTAGGTTGTTTCCAGAATTTGGCTATTGTGAATGGTGCTGCTGTGAACACAGGGGTGTATAGGTTCTTTTGAATTGGTGTTTCAGGATTCTTTGGGTATAATCCTAGCAATGGCATTGCTAGATAAAAAGACAATTTCATTTTTACTTGTTTTTTTCCTCACATAGGGACACCCTTTCATTGCTTTTAGAGAGAGGCAGGGAAAGAGGAAGGGCGAGAGGAACATCAATCAGTTGCTTCCTATATGTGCATGGACTGGGGATCGAACCCACAACCCAGGCATGTGCCCTGATTGAAAATTGAACCTACAACCTTTTGGTTATGGGGTGACACTAACCAACCGAACCACACTGGCCAGGGCCATTTGTTGTACTCTTCTGTGACTAGCCTCTTCATATTCTTTTCTCATTGAAGATATATATACATCAATTTATTATTTTATTGACTTGCAAGAGTTACTGAGATTCCTTGAGATATTAGCCTTTTGTCCTAGTAAGACACTTGATAACAAAGGACCCTTGCTACTGTAATTCTTAAATTTTAAACTCTTAAGTTAATGAAAACTCCCTTGGAAAATAATCAATTGTGCTGTATGTAAATTAATAAAAATAAATGCAGATGTTTCACATGGCTAAAAATTTAAAGGTAGGCATTGGTCAAAAACATATTTGGAAGGTAAGTTTGTTCTTTATCACTTGTCTTCCCTAAGCCAAGGAAGGAGCCTAAGTCTGAAGTGAAGGTCCTTTTGCCTAGTTCAGAAATTGGTCCTTGTTCTAGAGAATATTGTATAACATAAACAGATTGTGTTATTTTTCTTGACTTTACTGCCTAATACCAGGCTCTACATTTAACATATATATCTAGAAAAGTTAGAAATGTTTTAATTTTATAGGAAATGTATTCGTGTTTTTGAAGTGCTTTTGAATTTAGCACCTAGATTATATCATCTTGGATGTTATGGAAACTGTTGCATTCTCTTATTTTGCACTAGTTAGCTTTTAGTTGTTCATAATTCTGATACATATTGAGTACAATGAAACACTATTACTGTAACTATTGGGATTTCTAGAAAACAAAAAGTTCTGAGTCAGAAATTGCAAATTGACAGCGCACTCACCATATCTGCCCATCAACATTCCCTCATAGGTCAGGAGCTGTTAATATTTTGAACTATAGTTACCCCTCAGTATCCTTGGACTGGGAAAGGGAGGCTTGGTTCCAGGACCACCCTCCCAGCCTCCCATCACTGAGGATACAAAAATCCAAGGGTGCTCAAGTCCCTACGTTGAATCCACCAATGCAAAACCCATGGATGTGGAAGGCCAACTAGTGCCAATGCTTATAAATGCAGAGGTTTCATATAAAACCCAGATTTATGGTTTCTTTGAAAAATAAAAATTTTGGCATTAATAATATATATATTAATAATAAACTGGAACTCCATAGTGGCTATTCTTTTTAGGCAAGGCAAGTGCCACACTTCCTGCCATGTTTTAATGTATTACACTGGCCTACTTCACTCAGTTACATTATGTAGATTGCTCTTTTTTATTTGTAGGTAAATAAGAGTATAAAATATCATGTATGTTACAATTTATTTATTTTTCATTAATAAATTAATGAAAACCTCATAAACCTTCTTTGTTTTATAGATTTTCTGATACATTCATTTCCGTAAAAAGGTGGTAAGAAATATAGAAACAGTAGAAACAATAAACATTCACAGATATTAACTTTCTTTTTCCCAACTTCTACCAACAAATCACTCCATTCGCTGGTTAAAAGGTGACTGGAAAGTTTTATACTTCCTGGAGTTCCACTATCTTATGCTGTAGTTTCTTTAGGTCTTTCTGTACTTTATATATCTCTAAATCCATTTTTGCTTGGTGTATTTGTTGGAGGGAGCTGAGAGAGTCATGAATCGATTTAAATCCTGGAAGAGGAAGGGAGCATATTTAATGCATTGGAATTTTTTTTTTACAGAATCGTTAATCAGCAGCCCTGCCATAACTGATCATCTTTTGATTCAAAGCACACTAAATTTTATTAACACCAGCATAAAAATGTATAACCATTTCTTGAATGTCATGAAGATGCATTAGCAATAGTGTTTCAACTTGTATCTGGCTTTATTATGAATATTCAGTTCCTTTCTTTTCTCTCCCCCCAAGTATATTGCATAATGGAATGATTCTGTATTTCAGGGAGAGATTTAGAATAGTGTCTTTCTGTACACTTTGACAAGAGATTTGGATGATCTCTTTTTTTATTCTTGTTACCAAATTGAAGGTAAAGACCTTTAAAATCTCAAATGAGATTTTAAACTTTCTCTAATATCAACCTGTTTGAGGGACATAAAGAGTGGCTCCCAGTTGCCCCACCCCCACCCCCTGCCCTCCAGCACTTTGTGTCTCTATGCAAGTCTGGTCATTCATGAGCACAACCTACCAGACCTCAAGACTCTTAGGCTACAGCCCATTTCTTGTTCATCAGAGCCTTTCACATAGTCATTTCTTAACACATTTTTATTCAAGGCATAAAGGAGTAACCATGAGTCCGGAGCCCATTTGCTAAATTCCCACTTGCTAAAATGCAGAGACATATAGTTTGCAAAACCCTCTTCAGCTCATCCTGTGGTCGTACTACTGGGATGAATAACATTGAACTTCTGGTAGTTGAGCAGAAAGCAGGGCCCTAAAAGAAGAATCAGTTAAGTTTGGGACATGATTATTGGCCAGATAATTCATTATTAGATTTGGCAGTGGGAGTTGGGGAGCAGAGGTGGTGAGGTCAGATTTCCAGGCAGAGAATTTTATTTATATGCCAGCAACATCTGGCAGAATGAGACCATGATGGTTTCCCAAGACCTTCAAGGCATCTCTATACAGGGTCAAATTTAGGTAGAATTTACATGTATTTTTCTGAGACCTAGGGTACAGAAAATGAGTTGGGGCTTTCTCTAATACAGGGCACTTCTGGTTCCTGGTAATCCCCTTAGAATTGTGACTGGAGGCAGATGGCTGCTCCTCAGAGCCTAGTCCATGTCCTGCCCCATGACAAATTAGATCAGCCTCTCAAATTAATCTCTTTGATGTTAGCTCAGCTTGATATTGCTGCCCTTAGCCTCCTTAAGAAGAAAGACAGTCATTATACCAGACTCTGTTAATTCATCTCTCTTTCTAAAGGTCAGTTCTCCCAGTCTGACATCTGTCCAGGCTCATTACCTGCAAGTTCAATGATTTAGGCTCCTAGTTTCATGCTATACCCACAAGCCACGTCTTGATGATCTCCAAAGACTTTGCATGTCTAACAATTCTATGAGTCTCTGATCTTAGAAAGTAAAAAAAAAAAACAAAACTCATATCAACGATAAACTCGTAATGATGCTAAGTATGAATGAAGAAAATAAATTTATTTACCTACCTTCCAGTGGTATGCTGACATTCTATGAAATAGGAAAGTCAGGTTAAATATAAAAGAATGCCATTTTTGCTCAAAGTAGAAAACAGAGGGCTTGGATAGGAAGGGACTGATAGTCTTTACTTAAAGATACCTGCTCACCTGATTGATACTCATTCTGCATTTTCTCTAATTCATCCCAGATGTGCTTTTCCAGTTGGCTCATCTTTTTAGACAGTTTATTTTCTATATGCTTTACCTTGCTTTGTGCTGCTTCCTGTTTGTGTGTGTTAGTGACATTCCCTAATTTGCTTGAAAGTTGCAGTAATTTTTCTTCCATTTTATTTTCAGACTTTTCCTATAAAAGAAATCACATGATAAAACTCTGCAGCTAAAATCTATGTGGATTTGTATGTCAGCTTAGAGAATGTTTTTAACAAATTCACTTTTCCATGTTAAACATGAAAATTCAAACCAGGTTCCCTTGTATCTAAAACTATGTTCACAAGTATAAGATCCATCCCTTTATTTGGGCTGGGTCATTTGTAGTTCCTAGAAAATAGAGGGTTGTGGACTCGCTGAAATGCCTTGAGGATTTAAAATTTCAGTCTAGCATTTAAAGAAGGAGGGCATTTTAAATTCTGCCTGACTGGAGCTCTTTGGACATGCTCCTAAGTGTTAGATGCCTTTACTTCCCCTTCGTATCTCCACATGGGCAGACTTCAGCTAGAATAGCGATTCTCCACCTGTGCTATTAGAATCACCTGGACCATACACCACCCCCAAAACTCTGACTTAATTAAATGGTCTATGGTGGAGCTTGGAATTGACCTAGTGCGATTCTAACGTGCAGCAGCCTGGTACTAATTCGCTTCTCTGCTCCTCCTCTCTCCCCTACAGGGAATGTGGGAGCAAGAACGGCTAGACTGGCTTGGCCCCTTGCTTCTCCTCTCTTTAGTCCTGCCTGCCTTAGGAAGATGGATTCCACTCTCTCTTCCTTGCGGTGGGAGGCTTCTGCCTTCAGGGGACCCTGTGGCCACCTACTGCTGCCTAGACTGGTGGAGGTGTCTGCCTGACTCAGGTAGGGCAACTAGCAGGCCCCCTGGGCAAGAGCTGCCCAGTAACCTTATCAGTGACACAGCTGTAGTATTTCCATCTCTTGGACCACATTTCAATCAGTTGTTTGCAAACTCGGGTAGGGGGCTTGGAGCATTATTTACTGGTCTGTCTAAAGCCTCTCTACTCAAGTCCCAGAAACTTCTTTGAATCCCCTGCAAGGCTGGCAGCCACCGAGGCCTCTGGTGGCAAGTGCCGCTCTTCTGGGGGCGCAGCAGCGTGGCTGCCGTGCAGCGGGAGTGGGAGAGGGGCCTGCAGCGCCTGCCTTCAGATTGCAGCCTTCTCACCGCAAGGCCGGGGGATTCTCTGCCGGGTCTGATCTGGAAAAGGAGTTTCGAGAACCTTGGATCTGCTAACAGATCTTGTGAGAGGTAAAATGGCTGCTTGTCTAAGGCAGACGTTTTCAGGCTTTGTGGTGTCTAAGCATCACCCAGGCAGCTTGCCTAACAGCACCGATTCCCAGGGGAGGCCTTGGAGGGCCGGCTCATGCCTCAGCTCTGGGTTGGGACAAGGAATCTGTATTTTTAAAACCCTCTTTTGATTACTCCAGGGGTAGAACAGATTCTGAGAAGTGTGGGTTCACAGAATGGGAGAGTAGCAAATAGGAAGAGAAGACAGGCCTCTAGATTCCTATTCTGGTGCCCCCTCACCCCACCCCACTCCACTAAGTAAGTTGCTGACACAGGGAAGGTTGCTGTGGGTGTTGGAGACCCTTGCTCATGGCTGAAGTCCAGACAATGGCCCTGAAGCAGTCTGCTTCATGAAGAGCGGAACTTCTTACCAGTTTCTCCTGTAGGTGCCTCAGACACTGATACATTTGGCCCAGCTCGTCTTTCTCGTATTTGATGAACTGGTTTTCTGTCCATTTTTTATTTTTCTCAACTTCTTCATACAGATTATTTGAAAGTGAATTAAACCTAAGGAAAAAATTGTTCTATTTTAGTAAGTAAATTTAAACCTAAGGCCATAATTTAGTATTGAAAACAATCTGCAGTTTTTTTCAGATGATGAGGCTCAATGTGTCTAGCAAGCCCTTATGGGGTGATGTGGTGCCAAGCGAGCACACTCTGGGTCCCTGTCCTGAGCTTGTGTTCAGCCCAGCTACTGCCAACACCCCTCCACACACCCTAAAATACATGCACGCACAGCGACAGAGGACAGAAACACCTGTCACCGTGCAGATTTCCTCTCAGGGCCCGGGGTACATGACTGCGTCTGGAAGAATTACTTTGCTAAGTCACCTGGGATGAGGAGTACCACTTTACCTAGCGGCTGGCAAACTTCTGTAAAGGGTCACAGTAAGTATTTTAGGCTTTGCAGGTCGGTGTCCTCAGCAACCTCTCTGCTCTGCAACGACTCAGTGCTGCCGCTGCAGTGGAAAGCAGCCACAACTGATAAAATTAGCAGGGCTTATATGTAGAGACAAAACGAACAAAAGAGCATGGGTGTGCTCTAATCTAACTTTATATACCCTGAAATTTAAATTTCATACTCTATTCATATTCATTAAATGTAATCTTTTATTTAAAATGTATTAGAAAGTGTGAGCAGCAATCTTAGCCGTGGGCAGGTGGGCTAAGGGAACCCCTGATTTGTAAGGGCCACTATGGAGCTAGGAGAGGAGATGAGCCACACAGACCTGCATTGTTTAGTTGAGAAGAGTAAACTCAGAGGCAGAAGGGGGAAGGGAGAAGGAAGAGAGTCCCCAAAAGACAGAGGAAGCAGAGCGTTTCTCAGTTGTCTTTTCCGTCTCAGGTGAAATCTTCAGTGAAGTCCCCATTGCCACCAGTGGGTCTCTGTGAGTGGATTCAAGGAGAGTGGGGCATGGGGGGAGGGTTATAGCAGTGCTGAATTACTCATGTGGGCAAAACAGAAAGTAATAGGCAACGGTGCAGGAAGGGACTGATGGTATCAAGATGATGCACCATAGGATTATTAAATAATAGAGAATGAAGGATTTTTAAAAATGGAAGTGGATGTTATTAAAAGGGTTGGAATCACATATCATCAATATGAAAAGTCACTGTAGAGTGGCTGAGGGTTTGAGCAGGAAGAGAGATTTGCATCTGGAATGACTAAGAAGTATGGAACGGAGAAGAGGTGGGGTGAGAGATGGGGACTGGGGAGTGGTTTCTGTATGTGTTTTCCACGTGACTGGCTCGTGATGAGATGTCAATTTCAAATTCCCTTTTAGAATGGCAAAATATTAGATTGGCAGGAGCAATGCATGTTGATATTGGAAATATTCAGATTACTTGCTTGAAATAATAGTTGCTTTACTGTTTTTACTAAAAATGATATGCAGGTAATTTAGTTTGTGGTATTGATCATTGGAGATGGTTTAAAACATTCTGGACATAAAATACTCCTCTCTGGCTCTCCTGAAAAAGTGTTTAGACTAATAAGTGGAAAAGACAAGTTGTGTGCGTCCATAACCATTTTTATTTAGACCATGGGGCATCTAGTCATGGTATGGAGACAATTTTGGTTGTCACAACTGAGGGATTCTATGTGCCAGGATGCTGCTAAACATCCTACAAGGCACAGGACAGAATCGTCGTCGGGAGCCGTCCGTCTCGAGAGACGATGGTGTAGCTTCTTAAGAGTCTATCTGCACCGCCGAGAATGGCTGTGCAGTCCGACTCGGGAGTGACACGGTATCTGTCTCCTCCCGTGTTGAATCGACATCTTGCGATGATGCTGGAGTGTCCTCTCCAGTGACGCTGAAGCTACAGAGCCTGGGCAGGGTGATATGGAGGGTCTGCTGTTGCCCATGCCCGTCCGTCTCGAGAGGCGATGGTGTAGCTTCTTAAAAGTCTATCTGTACCGCCAAGGCACAGGACAACCCACAACAGAAACTATCCAGCCAAAATGCCAATAGTGCTGGGGCTGAGAAACCAGGATTTAGATCATGAAATCAAGGAATGGAAAGAGTTAATTTTCCAAAAGTTATGTTAATTGTAGTATTAGCTACGTTTTGATCTCCACCTCTTTGAATTACATTTTTTGATACAGAGAGGGATATTTTATGCATAGAAAGCATACCATGATTCAGGCGAGTACCTCAACATTGAGAAGGTGAAGTTGGTTACTCTTCCTGTCCTCAGTCTAATGATTTCCAAACACCGGTGCTACTGGCTAATAGCTATTGGATTTCAGACAAATAAGCCCCCAACTGAAAGGTGAATATAATTTTAGCCAATTCTTTCCTCTCTCTGGAACTCTTCTCCTAAGAATGTATAATGGCTCCTGCCTTAACTTCACTCAGTTTTATAGTCAAACACCACCTTATCACAGAAACTTTTCTGGACCACACTAAATAGAAAACAAGACAACACCAAGATTTGGAGTCACTTTCTAGCTATGTGACTGTGCAAATTACTTAATCTCCATAATGATAAGTTGCCTTATTTTTAAAATGGGTAAGACCAACTCTACAGAGTTGGGTGCACTTGAATATTTGGAGCACGTGGTGATTGGTAGGCATTTTAAATTACAACTACTATTTTTTTTTCTGCCTAATGATATATCTCATTTAACATTGCCTTCACTTTTACTTTGCTTGTGTTTACCTTGTCACTTATTTATGCATTTTCTCCCCAACTCTATGTGGCTATAATTTTGTCTTTGGGTAGTCTAAAATCACAACCTACATATTATAGGTGCTCAAAATGATTAATTAATTAATTGATTGATTAAGTCATTCATTCATTGACTTCTATTTGTGTCTAAATAAGGGGTGCTGAGGATTCAAAGATGAATGAGACATGTTCTTGTCCTGGATAGTTTGGAGCTTTCCACTGTGTCAGCATTTTCAAAGTTGTGCAGTAAAATTTAAGTCTGTGCATTTGCTTCATTGAACAAATACTGTTTCTTATAATCACTCTCAGTTTGACAGCATCAGCAGTAAGAGCCATCTAGGTGAGTGACTGGTAGGTACTACCTCTGCTAAACCTGTACTCAAAGATAGCTGTTTCATGGTGGCCAAAACTGGCTCTATAAGCACTAACTTGTTGGCTGAGGTCATTACTTAGCTAAACACAAAGACCCTCCTGGAAAAAGGAGGCTCCATGCAGGGGTTTGAATGACAGAGCCTGTGCGTCATTTTTGTTAGGTCTGGTGATAGTGTCAAAGCCCCAGGAATTCACTTGCAAACCTTCAGAAAATACTGTGACTTTTAAGTTAATATAAAATATATTTATTTAACTATTAAACTTGAATTTGTTAAAATTTCTAAATGGGAAAATTGCTCAATTAAACTTATCCTTTAATGTTATTAAAATGCTTTTATCTCTTTGATCAGAGACATTTGTTTCTTAGAAAGAAAGAAAAAGGAATTCTATACCCATCTACTTTGATTTGACAAGTGGAGGAGAGGGGCGGAAAGCCCTATCTGCCTTACTTTCTCTTTGAGGAAAATAGATTTGAAATACATATCTCAGTTAAAGGTTAGTATCCCTGATGTAAAGAAATCCTATAAATTGGTTAAAATTGGATGAAAAACCACAATATAAAATTTTACTAGGGATAATAATGGGCAATTTATAGAAAAGAAAATTCAAATGGTGAAGGGAATACAAATGAAAACAGGAGATGCTATCTTTTTACTCTTTAATTGGCAAATATTAAAAAGAGAGAAATTCCAATATTGGTAAGAACATTGACAAAGATATCTCACATACTGCTGGTGGAAGTGTAAATTGTTACATTTTTGGAAAAACATTTATAAAAATTAGTAAATACGTAAACTCTTTGACCTAGGAATCTTACCTATAGAAATAAAAACACCTATATCTAAGGTTATATAAGGGTATATACATGATAATCTTTGTTTGTGTATAGTAGCCATAAACTGAAAAGAATCTAGCAATAAAATAAATGATTGAATTAATTATGGCACTACTGTAAGTTATAATATTATGTAGCTATGAAAAATAATAATCATTGATCTAGAGAGATGTCCAAGATGTACTGGAAAGAGGCAGATTACTGAGTAATGTGTATAGAATTTATATATTTTTAAAAACAATGCTTTCTTTATAAATATGCATGATTTATATATATATATAATATACATGTTATATATAAATATATATGTGTGTGTATAATTCAATATATATGCACATACACAAGAGCAGTGTCTTTCTGTTCTATATTTATATTAACAAGGAGGAAGATCTGTAAGGATAGATACATGCCCAGTGTTAGCATTATAGGAAGCTGAGATGGTGACCTCTTTTTTCATCTTTGTTTTATTTTGTTTGTTACAATAAACAGATTACTTTTTAATTTTAAAATGATGGATAAAGTTTAAATAAAAAAGAGTCAGTCATGTAATTCAATGACTCATCAGAGCTCATAAGTATTTGCCTGGAGAAAGTCTGGTTTATAAGGTCACTGTAACCTGCTGTAAGACTAATGAAATTTTAAAACTTCATTAGTTTTGGTGAGAAAAAGATTCAGGTTTCTACTACTACAGAAGTGTCAACATTCAGATTTAACTACTAAGATTATTTGTCTGTAAGCCAATTTCCAGAGGTCTATAGGTAGAAAAAGTGAACAGTACAGTATCATCAATAAAGCAGTTAGCCCTAGATCTTAAACATTTCCCTTCTCCCTCTTTCCTATTCATTAACATACTTCATCTCTTTAAGCTAGTCTTCCAATTCAGATTATCTCATTTCTCCCCCAATAAAACCAATTCTTAAACGGTATTTCTAGAAACAGTTTACTTTTCTACTTCTCCTTTGGATATTTCTTTATTTTAATTCAAAGCTAAAGGGCTTAGATGAAGCACCACACAAATATTTATTGAGCATTCTCATCATGTTAGGTTTTAAGAACCTAATATACTTTTTTAGAATATGAATAAAGTGTGTACTTTCTCTTTACTCAAAACATCTACTTCTATGAGCTTTAGTTATGAGTACTGTTTTCCATCCATTCCTAGGACAGATTTCCCAATTTAACATCTCTGAGGTAGACAGACACACTGCGTCCCCCTCCACAACTAAGAAGGAACACAACTACCTCAAAACTAGAAACAACCAGAAGTTCCAGAAAATCAAACTGCATGGAAGTCCCACAAACAAAGATATAAAGAAGAAATACTTATCCAGACAGGTAGGAGGGGCGGAGTCAGGGTGGAGAGGATGTGATGTGGTGGTGGCAGTGGTGGCGACAGCAGTAGGCCAGCGGAAAGTGAAGTCACACATTTTAAAAAGTCAGCAGGGACACCTGGAGAGTGCTCCCAGCTCCTCACCGGATCTTGCAGCTCACAGTCCCAGCACTGGGAAAAATTAAGCCTCATTGCTTCTGACTGTGCAGACCAGTGGGGGTTGGGGTGAAGGCAGAAAATGCCAGTCTCTCAGCAGAGTCTGTTTGTTTAAAGGGCCCCCACTGTCCTAGAACATCTGCAGACCCACCCACTCTGGTACCAGAGGCAGTAGCTAGAGGGGCGCCAGACTGGTGCAGAAGTGGGAGAGGTGCCTGGAAAAAGAGCGAGTGCTGGGCAGGCAGCATTGTTCCCTCTCGGACCACCCCCTGTCCACATACAGTGACACGAGGTGAAACAGGTTGCACTGTACTGATGAATCCCTAAGGCTCCACCCCTTACAATGTAACAGGAGTGACAACTCTACCAGGAACATGGAAGCAAACAAACACAGGAACCTGTTAGAATGAGAAGACAGAGACGTATGGCCCAAAAATCGGAACGGATCAAGGTTCCAGTGGGAGAACTAAGCAACGAGGAGATAGCCAACCTAACAGATGCAGAATTCAAAACACTGGTGATAAAGATGCTCACAGGCTTGACAGATATGCTTGAGTATGGCAAACGCATAAGAGAAGAAGTGAAGGCTATGCTAAGTGAAAAGAAGGAAAATCCACACAAAACCAATGGTGAAGGGAAGGAAACTGGGGTTCAAATCAATGACTTGGAACATAAGGAAGAAAAAAAAACAAAACAATCAACCAGTGCAGAATGAGGAAGCAAGAATTGGAAAAAATGAGGAAAACTTCCCAAATTTTGCGAAGGAGATGGACATACAGGTCCAGGAAGCATGGAGGGTCTCAGGCGAGCTGGACCCAGAGAGGACCACACCAGGACGTATCATGATTGAGATGCCTAAGGTGAAAAATAAAGAGAGAGTCCTGGTGGCAGCAAGAGAGAGGTGGAGAGTTGCCTACAGGGGGGGGTGGGCGCCTATAGGACTAACAGGTGATTTCTCAGAGGACACTTTGCAAGCAGGAAGGGACTGGCAAGCAGTATTCAATGTGATGAAAGGCAGCCTGAAACCAGGATTACTCTATCCAGCAAGGCTATCATTTGGAATGAAAGGGCAGATGAAATGCTTCCCAGACAAGGTAAAGCTAAAGGAGTTCATCATCACCAAGCCATTATTATATGAAATGTCAAAGGGACTTACTTAAGAAAAAGAAGATCAAAACTATGAACACTAAAATGACAATAAACTCACAACTATTAACAACTGAATCTAAAAAAGAAAAAGAAAATTTAAGCAAACCAGAATAGGAACAGAATCATAGATATGGGGATCATTTGGAGGCTTATCAGCTGGGAGAGGGAGGGAGATAAATGGGGATATGGTGCAGGGATTAAGAAGCATAATTGATTGGTACAAAATAGATGGGGGAAGTTAATATAGGAAAGGGTGAAACCAAAGAACTTATATGTGCGACCCATGGACATGAACTAAGGGGGGTGGGATTGCTGAAGGGAAGTGGGGTACTGGGTGGAGGGGAGCAAAGGGAAAAAAAACTGGAACTACTGTAACAAGATAATCAATAAAATATACTTAAAAAAGAAAACCTCTCTGAAATTGGGAGGTGTATTCAAGTGATGGTGTGCTGTGGTTTAATAGTTAGCTTCATGTTATAGAGGTACAAAAATATATGCTATGTCTTATGGTCAATAGAACTTAGATTTTTTGAAATATGGTAGAGATGGGAGAAAAGGGAGAAAGCAGAGGATTATTAGAATACTAGGTTTGACCAAGGCATTCAATTCAAGTGATGTGAGACACAGAGGATAAAGAACAAGGGTAGAAGGGGTGATAAGGTAGTATCATCCAAGTGACTAGAATCTTCTTTTGCCTGCATGAGAATCCAAGGAAATGATAGTCATTTAAGCAAGCAAGGAAGATTTGAGGAAAAAGAGACCAATAATTTGAATATTTCTGGAGTCTTGTCTCCTTTACTGCTTTCTTCATTGAATAGGGGAAAAACTTAATTTAAAATGGGGTAGCGGACAGTTTTCTTTTCTTTTTTTTTACATGTTATCACATTTTTTTTTCAATTACAGTTGACCCATTTTTTTCCCCAGTGCTCCCCACTACTCAGCCCACCCCTTCTCCCACAATCATATCCCTCCCCATTGTCTATGTCCATGAGTCATTTATACACGTTCCTTGACTAAACCCTTCCCTTACTTATCCCCCTTCTCTCCCTCCCCCTCCCCCCTATTGACTGTTATTCTGCTCCTCGTTCTATTTAGTTCATTTGTTTATGTTGTTCTTTAGTTTAGAGGACAATTTTCAAAAGGGATAATGTAAAGGACCAAATAAAGGATCTTAGAAAAAAATTTTTTTGAATAGCTCTTTAAAAAGATTTTGTAATCAAAGTAGTTTTAAAAATTACTTGATAATCTTGTGCAATTGATGTATATTCATTAATGCTTTTTATTGAGGTTTCGTAATACACAATCAATGATAAGTTAAAAATTCCTGTATAGGAAAGGTCTAAGTGACTATATCAGTTCAGTTGAGATATGATGCAAAGACAATTACAAAATTAATATTAATATTTTTCTTTTATTATGAATATTGCGTAAGCCACTTTAGTGTAGAATATTCTCTACATCACTTTTGTTGCTTTACTCCTTGACCAAGTTTATATTTCCTGGGATAGGTTTTTATTTAATGCCAATGATTTCATTAGGCAAAACCCTTAGGAATGCATTTAACAAAATAAAAAATCTTCCATTCACTTACTTGAACTCCAAAAGATTCATTCCATGGTGATAATCTCCCTGGACCATCTTTAACTTTGAGACTTGTTCAGAACTGGACGCCTCTATCTTTCCTAAGAGCTGTATTACCTAATGAAAGCACAGAAAGGAACTTTGTGTGTGTGTGAACAAAAGCACTCGCAGTTACATTAATTATACTTGATTCCTAAAGGAGCCAGGAAGCAGACTTGAGTATAAAACATGTTTTCATTTGAAAATATTTTTTTTCAAAGGAATAATTCAAGTGTTATAGAACTCTCTTCAGGGAAAGAATAGCAGAGGAGTATGTATTTGATTCTGCTATCTGTAATATTCTTTTGATGATAGGATACATAATGATATAACAAAAACATACTATTGACTTTAGTTTGTTTACCAATTTGTTAATTTGATTATTTCCTTTCTGTCTTCCAAGTTACAATGCAAACCACTATATTCTCTATCACCACTATCACCACAGTGCACATTAGATGGTTAATGGTAAATATTCACCAAATACTTATTGGATAGGTGTTTAAACGTACAGCTAGGGCCTGAGAAAAAACACACATGTGTGGCCTAAGACGAGGCTTCAGAAATTACCAGGTAGGAATCCCCAGTGAAATGACTTAGGGGTATATAAAGATGGGAAAACCAAGTTCCAGTCCTGGAAGTTTGGCGAAGAGTCCCACCTCCAATGCCAGAAACACTGAGGATGTTCCTTTAGGGAAAAGGACTGGACTAGAGAATAGGAGATAGGAGGCAGAGTGGTAGCACATGATCATGCCTAAACTAATCACTGTCAAGGGAACTGAAACTACATGATTGACTTTGGCCAAACAGACTTCGGCTTCTGAAACAGATGGTTGTGTGGAGGAAAGCAGGCCCTTAACAAAGTCAGAGTTCTCTTAGAAAAGAATGAGGTGAATAATGGAAGAGTTTGAGTAGGTAAGTATTGGGTGAGTAACCAATAGCACATGAGTGACTATAGGAGATACATTTAAAACAGGCTATTAATAGGAGGCATACTTGCAGGATTGTTTTAACAGTAAAATAAGAAGCAAATACATGCCTGGCAAAAGCAAAGAAAAAAAAGTGGGCCGAGCAATATTATTAGATAAAATATTTTTCAAGGCCAAATACGTTAAACTGACAAAGATGGTAATTTTGAGATTAAAAGTACAATCGACAGTGAAAAATAGAGTTTTCAACCTATATTTATCTTATATATTGAACTAAAAAGAAACAGCTGAAGAACTATAAGGATAAACTAACAGAAATCATAAATTAGTGATTTTAAGTGGCTTTCTTGACTCTTAACTGGTAAAGTAAAACATAAATAAGGATATAGAAAGATATGAAAATACAAAGTTTATTTAATAGATTTTTATACCAATCTAACTTGCAAGCAGCAAAATTTATTCTTACCCAGTGCCCACTGAGCGTTTGCAATAACTAAGCACATGTGACTGTAAAGAAACTCAAATTATTCCAAAAGCAGAAAAAGCACAGACCATAACTCTAACTGTACTGCACTAAAATTAGAAATTAATGAGTATAAAGAAGCAAAAATATAATCATTCCAGTGTTTTACATGAAAAAGTGCCTCTCAGATCTCCTACTACAAGGAGCATAACGGGCCTAGGGCCTTGACTGTGGAGATTGAAACTCATCACCATGTATCAAAGCCAAGCTTTCTAATGGCTGCTCCCAGCCAATGGCTGAGTAGTATTCCTCTGATGCATGACTATGGCCTCAAGGAACTTGATGACACTTTGTTAGCATGGCATGGCAGTCTAAGAACTTCCTCCCCACTCTTGTCACAGAAGTCAGGTCTGTATTGCAGTCTGATGGCTCTCTCCACCTCCTCCATCTCCCTCTCCATTTTCCTTCAGTTTTTTCTCTCTCAGTAAATCTCTTGCGCATCTAATTTCTTAATGGCATTTACTTCTCACAGGACTAACACAAGTGTCAAAGAATAAGTCAACTTTGCAATCGTAATTTACTTAGGAAAAAATAATGAGCACGTTACATATCCAAAGGACACAGAACAACTATAAGGTCGATTTGTGGCATTAAATGCGCCCATAATTATACAAAGCAGAACGAAGCTATATAAACTAGTTAATCATTTCACGAAGTTAAAAAGAGAATAATAAACCTAACCAAAAGAAAGCATGATAAAGAAGCTGACAAATTGAGGAAGGCAAAAAGGCTCCACAGAGATATCCGTGTCCTCATCTGTGGCACCTGTGATATGTTAGATGGCCAAAGGGATCTGCAGCTGTGATTAAGGTTACAGACCTCAAAATAGGGAGATTATGCTATCTTATTTAAGTGGCCCAATCGAGTCAGATGAGCCCCTAAAAGCAGAGAATGTTCTCTAGCTGGAGTCAGAGAGATTTGAGGTGTGAGATGAACTTGATATGTTGTTGCTGGAGAGAGGTCCCATAGAAAACGCAGCAAAGGGGGTAAGTAGTTGGAGTGAGGTTAGTCCCCAACTGACAGTCCTGCAACTGCAGGAACCTGAATTTGCCCAAAAACTAATGAATAAGCCTAGAAGGGGTACATCCCAGTCCCTTCCCGGAAGGAACCCAGCCCTGCTGACAGCTGACTCAGCCCTGTGAGATCCTCAGCGGAGTGTCCAGATTGACCCTCCCAGTCTCCTGACCTACAAAACCCAAGATAATACATTTGCTTTGTTATAAACCTCTAGGTATGAGGTGGTTTGTTATGGCAGCAATATAGGACTAATATACAAACTTAAGAAAATTAAGAAAGAGAAAAAAATGAATTATTGTGTAAATTCAAGGGATGTTTCTTTGAAAAGTTAATAAGCAAGGTTTATCCTGTTCTAAACATGAAGAAAAAACAACATTAAAATTAGGGATAAGAAAAGATGGAGTATTTATAAATAACTAGTAGTTATAAATAACTATGATTCAAATAACATAGCAAAAACATTCATAAAGCTGAAATTATAGATGAAAAGGAAACTCGATAATATTGAGACTTTAATTTACCTTTCTCAGTCCAAGACAGTAGGAGAACAAAAAATAAGGATAAGAAGACCTAACTAATAAGCTATGTTTTATAGATTTCAACTGAACTTCATCCCCTAAATATACCGTATATTCATTCTTTTAGAAAACATACAAAATTTTATTCTTCAGTCACAAAACACTTCCAAAATATTCCAAAAACTAAAGCCTGTATATACAACAAATTTTAATTTCAATGAAATAAAATTAAAAATGAATACTAGTATAAAAGAGCATAAAGTTCTTAACTCGGTGGAAAAACCAACAATAATAACTCCTCTTAACTAATCAATCAAAAAGTACAATATGCAATTGCAAAATTCCTAGAAACAGTAGAGAATATTACATATCAAACCCTAGGGGATATAGGATTAAATGAATACTCATGGAAAATTCACAGTTATAAATGATTATATCAGTAAAAAATAAAGAACACAAATACAATATGGTTAAAAAAATGAATAGCAATATAAACTTGAGAGGAAAAAATAATACAGACAAAAGCTTAAATTGGTGGAATGGAAAGCAGAATTAAAAAAAAATTAAAAGACTGGCTCATTGGAGAATAATCAATATGATTGTTAAGGGACAACTAACATAACTAATCAAGAAAAAGAAAGAAAAGCACAAGTTAAACAACAAAACGGCAAGGGGAAAAGATAAAAGCAGAGTGGATTAAAACAATTCCTAAAAGTATTTTGCATAACTCTATGCCATTACATTTCAAAATCTGGGTGAGTAAATATTCTTCTTCAAGAAAAAGTAATTTACTAAAGCTGACCCTTGAAGAGATAGAATGTTTACACAGTCTAATTTTCACAGAAAAAAAGTTGAGCAAAGCCATCAGAAAACTCCCTTTTGTACCAAAGCATCAGGCCCAGATGTTTCAGACGCAAAGCTACCAAATCCTTAGAGATTGGAAAATTATCGTCGTCGTCGGCAGCCGTCCATCTCGAGAGACGATGGTGTAGCTTCTTAAGAGTCTATCTGCACCGCCGAGAATGGCTGTGCAGTCCGACTCGGGAGTGACACGGTATCTGTCTCCTCCCGTGTTGAATCGACATCTTGCGATGACGCTGAAGCTACAAAGCTACAGAGCCTGGGCAGGGTGATATGGAGGGTCTGCTGTTGCCCATGCAGCAGATCCCCCCTCTCTTCGCAGCTGAAGGGTCCAAGGGAAAGACAGAGTCAATACAGCTTGGCTTCAGGTGCGCCGCAGGAGTTGCCGGTGTTGACTACAACGTCAAACCGCCTTAGGGACTCCGGCTCCGGATTTTCTGTCGGGGTTTACTCCCTTAGCCTTTCCCCTGAAGAGGTATGCCGCAAGGCAGCAGAGGTTTTTTGGAGTCAGAGTTTTCCTTCTCTGATGTACCCTGACTGGAAGATCGAACCAGCGACACTTAGCTCGCAGGCCGACGCTCAATCCACTGAGCTAAACCAGCCAGGGCTGGAAAATTATAATGCCTTTTTAAATACGTTGTGTTGATTATGCTGTTGCAGTTGTCCCAATTTCTTTTCCCTTTGCTCCCCTCCACACAGCAACGCCTCTTCCTCCCCCTTAGTCCATGTCCATGGGTAATGCATATAAGCTCTTCTCAACATCCCCCTGTCTGTTCTGCACCCTACTACTATGCTTCTTAATTCCTGCACCATTTCCCTTCCTCTCCCTTCTTCCCCCTCCCAGCTGACCTCCCTACCCCATGCTCCCCATACCTATGATTCTGTTCACACTCTAGTTGCCTGCTTAGTTTGCTTTTGTTTCTATTCCCTAGCTTCTGTTGTTGATAGTTGTGATTCTGTTTTCATTTTAATGTTCATAGTTTTGATCTTCTTTTTCTTAAATAAGTCCCTTTGACATTTCATATAATAATGGCGGGGTGATGTTGAACTCCTTCAACTTTACCTTGTCTGGAAAGCACTTTCTCTGCCCTTTCATTCTAAATGATAGCTTTGCTGGATAGAGTAATCTTGGTTGTAGGTCCTTGCTTTTCATCACTTTGAATATTTCCTGCCAGTCCCTTTTTGCCTGCAAAGTTTCTTTTGAGAAATCAGCTGACAGTCTTATAGGTGCCCCTTTGTAGGTATATAATTCTCCTCTCATGCTGCTTTTAAGATTCTCTCTTTATCTTGAACCTTTGGCATTTTGATTATGTGTCTTGGTGTGGTCCTCCCTGGGTCTAATTTGTTTGGGACTCTCTGTGCTTTCCAGACCCATATGTCCATTTCCTTCCCCAAATTAGGGAAGTTTTTCTTCATTATTTTTTCACATAATTTTTCAATTTCTTGCTCTCCCTCTTCACCTTCTGGCACCCCTATGATTCAGATGTTGGCATGTTTAAAGCTATCCCAGAGGTTTCTAAGCCTCTTCTTATTTTTTTTTTTTTTCAATTCTCATTTCCTCGTCTGTACTGATTGTTTATTTCTCCTTTATGTTCCAATTTGTTGATTTGAACCCTGGTTTCCTTTCCTTCACCACTTGTTTCATGTGGATCTTCCTTCATTTTTCCCAGGATAGCCTTCCTTCTTTCCACACCCTGTTTCATCTTTTCCATCAAACCTGTGAAAATCTTTATCACCAATGCCTTAAACTGTGCACCTGTTAAGCTCTCTTATCTCCTCACCTGTTAGGTTCACTACATGCTTGTTGCTTAGTTGTGTCACTGGGACCTTGATCTGCCCACTCTTCTGAGCCGTACTTCTCTGTCTCCTCATCTTGGCAGTTTTCTGTATTTGCCTCTGTGATTTGGGTGCAGCTGTTGCACCTGTTACATTATAGGGGGCAGAGCCTTAGGTAATTGTTAGTGCTGGCGACTTGTTTCACTGCATTTTGGTGCTGTATGTGGGGGAGGGGTCTGAGAGGGAACAGTGCCAGTTGCTGCTGCTTTTCCAGGCACTTTTCCCCTTCCTGTACTAAGCAGGCTGCCTCCTTTTTGAGACTAGTAACTTCTTCCTCCGCCCCAACCACCAATGGCTTTCACAGTCAGAAGCAGTGTGGCTCTATTTTCCCCCGTGCTGGAACTGCAAGATACCTGGTCTGGTCTGGGGCTGGGATCCGTCTGATTTGGGACTGGGATTGCTTCTCAGATTTAAGCTGTATGACTGTGTTCTTTGCCATGGCTATCGTTGCTGTACTGCTAGCCGTGCCTGTCAGCCGAGCACCTGCCCGCTGAGCCCCGCCAAGCACCGCCCCCACAGCCACTGCTCCACTCCTCATTCTCTCCTTCCGGGCTCTGCCCCTCCTACCTTTCTGGCTGATTATTTCTTCTTTATTTCTTTGCTGAACTTCCCTGTAGTTTCACTTTTCTGGGTTTTCTGGGATTTTTTTTTTTGTTTTTGTTTTAGTTTTAGTTTTGAAGTGGCTGTAAATTTCTTCGTAGTTGTGAGGAGACTCAGCATGTATATTTATGCCTCCATCTTGGCCAGAAGTGTATAATGTTTTTAAAATTGTCTTAGAGCATACAAAAAGAAGAGAAACTTCAAAATTATTGTTATAAAGTCAGTATAATATTAATTCCAAAAATCTGAAAATGTTGAACAAAAACCCTAGATACTAATTTTAGTTATAAACATTGATCAACATTTTAAAATAAAATATCAGCAAACAGTATCCTACAGCAGAATAAAAATATAATCGAGTGCAATTTAAAAAAAAGGTAAAGATGGTTTATATATTTATATAAATAATTATGCTAGTAAAACTGAGGAGAAAAGTAATATGATTATCTTCACAAATTCTGTAAAGGCATTTGATAACATTCATAACAATTTCTGATTTTTAAAAGAAACCTCAATAAAATAGGAAAATGCGTGTATTAAACATGTTTATTGAGGAACTTTCCCATTGTAAGGGAAACCGTGGGGACATTTCTGTTAAAATCAGGAACAAAGCAGGATGCCCACCATCCTGCTATACTATTTAATATTACACTGGAGTTATTAATAAAAGCAGTTAGGAAAGGGAGAGAAAATATTTGTATGAAGATAGAAGAAGATGAGGTAAAATTATTTTAAAATCATATGAGTGTGTGCTTGGAAAACAAACAAATATTTTTTAAAAAACAACTGAAAAATTACTATCATCAAGAAGAAAATTCACTAAGTTAGTGTAGTATAAAGTTTATATGGCCTTCATAAAATACAACCAACAACCAGTTTATTATAATTACCATTATAATAAACTAAAGAAATAAAATTTTGAAATGTATTTAAGAAGAAATGATGTCAAACTATATGAGGAAAATTTGAAACTCCTCCTGAAGGATATAAAAGCAAACCTTGAACAAATGGGAAATATTATGTTTGTAGATAGAACATTAACCATTATGACTATGTCAATGTGAAAGTTACATTATAAATTTAATATTATTTTAGTAAAAATTAATGCAGAGTTTATTTGTTGATTTATTTTCTGGAATTAGGTTGATTTTAAAATAATATGCAAAAACAATTATCACCAGGAAAAGGGAAAAAATAAAACAATGGAAGGGATAGCCTTACCAGATGTTAAAAATATTACAAGGTTTCAATAATAAAAATAATAAGTAAGACACATCCTATACTAGGAAAAACTCCAGTGAGTCAAGTACTTAAGTAAGAATAATAAAGCATTGAAAATGCTTGAAGAAAATAGCAATTCTGTTAATCAAGTCTTTATGTGGAAAGCTCTTTGTAACTATGAATTAAATTCCAGAAGCCACAGTAGAAAAGAGTGATAAATTCAGCTACAAATAGAGAACATATGCATGTCAAAAGACAATGACAAACTGGGCAAATGTATTTGCAGCTCATATCATAAAGGGCTCCTAGAAATTGAGAAGAAAAAGAAAAATAGGCCAATAGGGAAGTGGATGAAAGACATGAACAGACTGCTCACTGAAAAGGAAAACAAACAAACCAAATAGCTCTTAAATATATGAAAGGGTGCTCAACCCCATTCATAACAAGAAAGCTAATCAAAACAGATTCTGTCTTTTCTTATAAGAATGGCAAAATTTAAAAGTCAAACAATATTATTGGTGAGGCAATGGGACTAGAGAACATTTTACTCATTGCTGGTGGCTCTGCGATATGGTAAAAGTCCTGCAGGGAACAAGATCTTTCAAAATAACACACACAGGTAGCTTTAACCCAGCAATCCCATTCCTGATGTTTATCTAGTAGGCATACCTACATATACACAAATGCCATAAGTGCAAGGTTATACATTGCAGCATTGTTTGAAAGACCAAAATATTGAAAGCAATCAAATGTCCCTCATGACAGACTGGTGAAATGAACTATTACATACAGAGGAAGAGCATGTGGTTGTTTAAAACGAATGAATAAGCTCTCCTGGTCATGATTTGGTGAATTTCCAGGACATATTTGTCCATGTAAACAGAAGAGATAAATGCATTGTAACATATATAATAGACTATCTTGTGTAATAAAGGAGAAAAGAATATATATTTGCATTGGCTTGTATCTGCATAAAGTACACTGACTGGTACAAATGATTACCTATGAGAGACATGAAAGAATGTGATGATTGGGAATCAGGTAGGAGTGAAAAATTTCAGGGTATATTGTCTTATATAGTTTTGATTTTTGAACCATATTTATGCATTACCTGTTTAAAAAAAAAAAACTAAGTAGAGAGAGAAACTATTGTCCAATGTCACTTCACTTTTGAACTTAGATACAGAATTAAGTAGTACCAATGACTGCATAGCTATTATTACAGCAATGCAAGAATGTTTTTCAGTATTGCGAAATGTATTAACATAGCATGTAAGAAGGCCAAAGAAGTAAACAAACAAAGCCAAACAAAAACCCACCAATGTGGTGATTTAGACATTCTTTGATGTCTAAAAAACATTTGATAAAATGCAATGGTCAGTCCTAATAAAAACTAAGTAGTAATTGATGGATACTTTCTTAACATGATTAAAAATATGGCAAATCAGCAGACAACAAAAGCATTTCCAGTATAATCAGGAGCCAGATAAGGTTGCCTTCTGTGGCAACTTTTATTTAACGATGTTCTGGAAGTTATAGTCAAAGCCTTTAAAAAAAGAAATGAGGTTATTAAATCAGAAAACCAGAGATAAAATTGTCATAATTTGTTGTTAACACAATTGAATACCTTGAAAAACCAAGAGAAGCAACACAAAGCTATTAGGACTAAGGTGGGTGCCCAGTGGGCTGAGCAAGCAGAGCCTCATGAGATTGGAGTAAACTGTGCACAGCCGTAATGCTCTGTCCCTGTGAACCTTCTTCTCTTGATAAACTGCCTCCCTGAAACCAATAACCAAACACCAGATTTTCATCTTCCCCAGCTCTCAAAGAATTTCCACTTCATTCTGCTCAAATGACTTCTGCTGAGATGTGCTTATGTCACATAAGGCATGTGACAAAAGTGGCCACAGAGGACTTTGCATTGGCTCTTTTAGTCAAACCACTAATGCATGAGAAAGAGGAGAGACATTTTAGTCAGAAAAGAATGAGAAGATGTAGGCTATGCAATACCTGAGTGAGTGGGGACCCCCTTTGGGTAGTTCAGTATCACTGGGTATAAAGGGTGGGCTAAAGAGGTAAGCAGGGGCCAGTGTAGTGATGGCGTTCAACAGCCAGGCCAATGATCTAGTACATTATTTTGTAAGAGACATAACCCATTGCAGGATGTAATGTGATCAATTCACATTTATGTTGGAACTTTAATAATAATAGCTACCATGGGGAAGTTCTTCTGCTAATAACATCTGGTCTATAGTTTTTGAGGGGAACCCAGAGAGGAAGGAAGCAATGGCAACAGTGAAATCAAGTGGCATACTTGATTGGGTGGGTGCACTGGAGCATAGGAAGCACTCATTAAATATGTGTTGATTGAACTGACAGTATTCATGGTGCTTATGCATGAGCTGTCATATTTAAACCCTTTGGAAGAAAAGAGTTCTTTTGAATAGTTACCACTTGACTGGGCATTTTGATAAGCTATAATGATCTTCAGGCAGTAACACATAATATGAGTTCCATCTGTTTTCAGTTACCTTCATATCCAAGTTCTTAGAAACAGTTTCTAGGGAAGACATGAGCTCTTGAATTGTTTTTTCAATTTGTCGGTACTCATGCCTGATGAAATGAATGTCTCCAGAAAGCTTCACAATGCTGGAATCACATCTAGTGGCAAGATTGAAATTGGTTGTGAGATCAATAGGCTCAAAACATTTTTATTACTATGGTAGGATCTGTGCATTTACTTGATGGCAGATGTTCTAAAGTTCTTTGAATAAAGAGTTGGTAGATAGATGTAGGAGCATAGGACTCTCCTTCATTTTCCTCTTCTTGATGTGAGAAAAACCAGATTGGATACTCTGGCTCAAACCAGAGAACTGAGTTGGGTTAGGTGAAAACATTGGGGGAAATTGGGAGGAAATTTTAGATTCTCGGTCTAATATGTTAATTCAGTCATAGGAGTGCCAACAGGTTTTCATGTTTGAGAATATTCCCTGCTGCCTATGGTTAAGCAAAATTGAAAATTTTTCCTCTTCTATATCACATTATAGATACCCTTTCCTCCCATTAACTTATTCCCGTGGTTCCCAGATTTTTCATTCTCCCTCAGCTAGTAAAGTGTCTAGGCCCACCTAAATCTTCCAACCCATTTTCAAAACAAAATTTATCTCCTTTTACCGCAATCAAAACTCTTGTTCCTTGAGTGGTCTCAGTCAAATGTTGTCTTGTATTAGGAAAATAATTCACACTAACATGTGAATGGAGCTTTGGCCCATAAAGTTGCATTTGGTATTTGAAGGAAGGAACTCAAGTGGAGTGGGGCTGGAGTTAAGATCAAATGTCTTCCCAGCATGTCAGGGAACCCCACCCATTACCACCACTCATGGCCTCTTTTGGGGAGAGCAGCTTGCACACTGGATTGACCATGAGTTTCAGTACACTCATATATGTGTGAAAGATAGGATGGAGAGCTCTGATTGGGCTGTGTTTTTGTATGCAAGTTGTCAGAGATCATTTTGAAGTTTGTCATTTAATGAAGTAATTCTTTTGACTGTCATAGCATGTATTAAGAACCACATTTTCATGTTAAGTGCTATAAATATTGTTTGTTTTATGACTGTTAACATTTTTTAGGATCCAGAAATACATTTTACTTGTTTAGGACTTTTGATGTCAATGCTGAGCCAAAGGTAAGTTGGTAATTTTTCCTGAGTAGTCCATTGAAGAGATACCAGGGGACTGTGGTTGGGGAGTGAGGAGATTGCTGGAGAAAAAAAAATTGGAATTGATCTAATCAAACGGGAGCTGGATGGTATACACCAAAGTCATGGGCAAAACCCATTTCACACATTTGTATATGTAAAATGTTCTTGTCAGAAAAATCTCTATTGTTGGTTAGAATATTATGTAAGTCTACATTAGGACCCCCAAAGACTACACATGAGTGGTTGCTGCTACCACTTCCTGACACCTTCCGCCCAGCTCCCACATTGATTCCTACCCTCTGGGACAGCTGGTCCGTGCATTTGTAGGCTGGTAGTTAAGAATTTGGTCTCTGGTGTCAGATAGACTAGTCTTTGAAACTGGTTTCTGCTGCTTCCTAGGTTTGTGATCTGGGACAAACTTTTTAACTTCTATGAGAGGATAGTGATGCATATAGTTACCACTAGGTAACTATAGCAGTTGCCAGACACAGGCAACTTTGTGAATGCTGTCTCCTGCAGTGCTGTGAGGTCAACCTTCCAACCTAAGTAGCTGTCCTGAATAACATTACTTCACAGCGTTATTTAAGGATGAAAGGAGGTAATGAATGCAAAGCACTTAGTCAGTACCTGGCCCAGAGAAGGCACCAAAACAAGGTCAACCATTATTAGTTATTTATACAGCTTCGGAGTTGTTGGCCTATGCATTTTCACCTCCTGACCAACCCAGGCTCCTCATCCCGCTGAAGTCAAGGATTCGTGGTTTTTCAAAGCTTGCACCCTGTATTTCAAAAGGAAGCTTCTCATTCTCCCCTTCTCTCCTTCTGTGGAGTAATTTTATTGTTTCTTTTAAATTAACATGTGTTCATTATAAAAAATTTCATATAATACAAAAACAAAAAACAAGAGAGTTAACATCATCCCAAATCCCATTTTTCAGAAATAATAATTCAGAAATAAATACATATGGAATGATAACCAAATATTATGGACACACACACAGAGATGGGAGGAAGTTAGAAATACTGTGAAGATAATTTTATAATATTTGTATTGTTATACATACAATTTTAGTTTAAAATGTTATGTATAGATATATACACACAGATATATATATATACATATATATATATATATGTATGTATAGGTATACACAGACACAGATGGAAGGAAATTAGAAATACTATAAAAATAATTTTAGAATATTCGTATTGTTATACATGCAATTTTAGTCTAATGTTAGATTGAATTTTAATTTAGTTTATCCTAAGTAAAGGTACCTGTAGTGAAAAATGAAAAAAAATGTTGAACTTGAGATTTTATATATATATATGTGCTTATATATGTATAGATATACATATATACACACATACATATATTTCTTCACTACAAGAGATACTTGTTTCTAAAAAAGAAGTTATAAAAAGCTATCACACATTGGAATAAGGCTTTTTACACCTACCATTTTAACTTTAGACATTATTTATTGACCATATGCCCAAAATTGAGGAAATAGGTTTATATACTTGTTTTTGCAAAAGTTTTTGCTTCATATTCTGCTGCTTTTAAAATGTCAAGTTATATGACATTTACACAGTGTTCTGTAACTAGATTTCCCACTGTTATTTAATCTTCATTCTACATTTAGACTCTGTGTTCATTGATAGTCCTCTTAAACCATGAGGTCCTTCCTGATAACTTTATTTCAATATATTTCTTGGTTGGCCAGATTTTGCCACACGAATTGCAAAAGAAGGAGTTAGGAGTGTTAGAATCTTGAAGTTCTTGAGCTCTTGAGAATGCCTGTCTGTTCTCTGATATTTGAAAGGTATCTAGGTTAAGATAACATCACTGGATCACTTTTTCTTTTGTTCAGAATGTGACAGGTGTTGCTTCATTGTTTTCTGGCACTGATTAAGGTGGAGAAATCTGAGGTGACTACATTTTTTCCTTGTTTCATGTGATCTGTTTTGCCTACGTAAAATGTCTAATGATTTTTTTCTTGATGTTCAGTGACTTCACCCAGGATATCTTGCTTTAATTTTTCTTATGGTTTTTCTGGCATTAGAGTTTTTTGTTTTGTTTTTTAGCTACAAATTCAAATCTCTTATAGCCTTGATATTTTCTTTTTGATGGATTTATTGTTCTGCTTCTTGAGGAGCTCCTTTTATTAGGTGTCTATGTTGAATGAGTTTTACTTGTCTGTCATACACCTTATTTCTCTACAAGCATTTTTATATTGAAAAGCATTTTCATTTTGTGTCGTTTGCTTGAAATTACAAAATATTAACTCTTTACCTTTGTTTGTATTTATTCTGTTTGGGGCGTTTCTAAAGTATCCATAGATTTAATCTATGTAATACTTTAATTTTTTTCTTTTGCCTTATTCCTGAGCAAGTTGTTTACCTATTTCCTTCTGTTATTGGATAATCTCTTTTTGGATGAAAGCCTTTTATTTCATATTTTTATTAAAGTAAAATATGCCTATAGTTTAAAAGTCAGCAATAACTAAAAGGCTAACAATAATAGTGGCTTCTTGCTCTGCCTCTCAATTCTTTTCCCTAGAGGCAAGTGCCCACATTTATTCGTAGTTTCAGAGGATCCTAATACAGACAACTCCTAAGCCTGCTGAGAATTTGTGGTGTAAAACTAAGTCATTTTCAACTTATCTTCCAGCTTTAAAATTGGTTTTATTATGTCAGTAAGTCAGTTTCCACATGTCCATCTGTTTTCTAGCTTCCAAGATTTCTGTGCTGATAACTCTGATCTTTGTGGGTTGATGTTTTATAAAGAAAATCTGTTTACTATAGATTTGGTGGGGTTTTGGAGGAAGCAAAATTATATGTAACTGCTCAAACTGCAATTTTTAATGTTTCTTTTACTCTTAAATTTCTTCGAAACCATGAGAACCTTTTATTTGAACTCTTCCTGTGTTTCTCTGGGTAATTCCTCCCATAAGGTGTATTCATCAGCCTTACATTTTTATCAGTCTTTATATATATATCAGTCAATCAATCATCTATCTATCCATCCATCCATCCATCCGTAGATGGTGGTGGTGGTGATTCTTATGCACAGGCTAGATTCTTCCTAACTACCACTTTTAACTTTTTTGAATGGTTCTGGCTATCTGCAGATGAGTGAATATGAGCTTGGCAGAGAGTAAATCATGTCTTCTACTCAGGCTTGTCCGAGTCAAAATCTATGATTCCCTTAGGTGGGTGGTGATAGGGCACACCTTCCCATTTTTTTTTTTTTTCCAAAACCAGATTGTGTATCTCACAGTAAATCATTTTCTGTTGTGACACTTTTGCCTCCTCTTCTTCTTCACCCTGTTGCACTTCATCCAGTTTTTCTCAGGTTTGAATCGGCAAGGAGGGATGTCCTAGATGATAAATAACATGCTTGCATCTTCAGCTACACTTCCCCAGCTTTTTGTGTTGCTGATCTGAATCTCTAAAGGGCGTCTTATCTCTCCTGTGACCCAGTTAAGACCCTAGGTAGTAGTGCTCCATTCAAATTATTTGGGCTACACTTTTCAGGATTATGACTCTTGTTTTGAAGGAAATCATTATGTTTAATATCACAGTATTTGGTAAGTGTGCTCTTGGGGCCATCAGTTGTGGCAACATCCATATTAAATATATATTACATTTGTTTTCCTTTTATTTTTAATTGGCATTAAGACATCTCAAGTGAGAAGAGAGAAATAAAAGTATCTTTTTTTTCTACTATCTTTAACCAAAAGTCCCCACTCTTTGCCTTTGAAAATTTGATAATATTCATAATATCATTATTGTTTCTTCAAAGGAGGTGACTTCTGTTTTTAATCACATATCAATACAGTTTGCCATTTTTTCATATGCAGGTCTGTCTTGGGGTCCCAAATAGCTGAAGGTGGCTAGAGGGTTGGTCTCCTCTAGCTGCTGCTACAGAATTTGAGCCAGAGCCACCCCAGGGGCCCTTTACATGCTCGCCTCTTCCTTTTTGCAGTAAGGCTAATCTATTGAATAGGGTAGAGGGTGTAGGAAGGGGTCAGACAACTCAGGCATTATTATAAGTAAAATATGCTAGACATGGAAAGACAAAAACTGCATGGTCTCATATATGGAATCTAAAGAAGTTAAATACATAGAATCAGAGAATAGAACAGTGGTTTTCAGGGGTGAGGAGGTTGGAAAAATGAGAAGGTACTTTCATTTTCATGAGATGGTCAAAGGGTACAAAGTTGCAGTTAGGTAGGATTAGAAAGTCTAGAGATCCAATGTACAGCCTGATGAGTACATTTAATACCGTACTGAAGAATGGAAATGTGCTAAGAGTAAGTTTCAGGGACTTTATTCATACACACAAAAAAAGGTAACGATGTGAGGAGAAGATCTTTTAAGTAGTTTGACTGTAGTATTCATTTTATGATGTATATGTATATCAAATCATCAGGTTGTACACCTTAAATATATATAATTTTTATTAAGAAAAAAAAGAACTGGAGTAGATCAAAGAGAGTTGCATGTCTTCTTGATGTTATTTCATTCATCTCTTGCTTTTATTCATCTGTTTATTATTTTGCCCTGTATATAAGACAGGATTTACAAGAATAAAATAATAGGTTTGTAAGTATATAGTTTGCAGGAAGAAATAAATGGTTGGAGTGTCATCAGTACACCACCAAACTGAATCAAGTTCTAAACTTCATTCAAAACAGATGTTTGCTGTTTATCTTCTTTGCAAAATCATGGCACATCTAAGTAGAGTGTTAGTGTTTGTTTTCTTATCTTGCTCCATAACTTACACAAATATATAATTCTTGTATGTATCAAATATCAGATATAATTAGGTAGGAATTTAATATATTCTAGAACTACACAATATATTTATATATAATCTAATTAATTATGTATGTATATATGTATGTATGTGTGTGTGTGTGTATGTACAGGTATCAATCCTGCAGATTGGGTTTCCCTTATGTCTGTGTTGTGTATTACCTTCTCTGAACTCTCGTGGCTGGTGCTTAGTGTAGGCTCTTAACATTTCTTACCTTTTCTGCTGCAATAGGCTTCCTTTCATCTTCATGCCTTCTTCCTGTACCCCACAAATCAGTTACCACAAGAATGTCACTAAATATGATATACCATCCATTTACTTAAAATCTCCCTGTGGCTATTTATAACCTTCTACATAAAGTTCAAAGTCTTTACCTTGGCCTATGAGATCCCTCAATACCCAACTCTGGACCACTTCTCTAGCTTTATCTCCCCATCTCCCAACTCTCCCTAAATGCAAATCCCAAAATATCAGGACTAAAATACTCTTCTCACAGGTAGGCCCTTGAATATATTACAATAACTCATCCTTAGTTCTTTGGAACATATTATTCCTTCTATGTAAAATAGCTTTCCCACTCTTGTCTAGCCAACTGCTACCTAAATCATTCAAAACTCATCTCAATTGTCACCTCCTCCAGGAGGCCTCCCCTAAGCCCTGGTCTGGTTGGGAAATTCTCATGGCACACATGCTCTCACTATAGTGTGCACCTCATTGCTTATATTTGTGACTTTGTTTTTTCAGTTAGACTATAAACAGCTATAGAAAGGGGACTGGGTTGCTGAATCCCTGAATGCTAGCACACTGCCTGGCATGTAAGTGCTTACTATTGGGTTGGCCAAAAAGTCCATATGGTTTTTTCCATAAGATAAAAGACACATTTTCCATTTTCAACAATAACTTTATTGATTTGGATGTTTTGAGTATGTTGACTGTCTCTAGTGGGTAGAGGCCGGAGATGCTGCTAAACATCTTCCAATGCATAAGATAGTCCCACAGCAAAAAATTATTTGGCCAAAATGTCAATAGTACCAAGGAACTTCACAAAACACTTTTGACAGTTTGATCAGTCATAGCACCTTATTTGTACACTGCACAAATTTTTTGTGTGTGTGTTTCAGTTGCATTTTTATCTTTCTTGGAATAATAAAGCATGATATGCTGAAAACGTGTACTTTTTCTTATCTTCAATATTAAAATGGCTACACAAAAATTCACCAATTTTGATAAGTTTTTTAAATGCATGCTGATATGACAGCTATCACAATCTAACAAAATTGTTCTGGATGAAGTTAAAGACAACTAAGTGCTACTAGAGCCATTGTATGGAAAAAAAACCATAATGGACTTTTTGGCCAACCCAATAATTTTTGTTGAATTATCAATTCTTATTTGGTCACTAATATTTCAGAGTGATTAACAAGATGGAGGTAGGGGTGATCCAGAAGTGAGGGAAGAGGTGCTGGAAGAAGTTAGAGAGATGGGAAGGTGTTCAAGGTCAGCCATTCACAAGTCATCTTTGATGTTTCTACCAGAATGGTCCTGCTATTATTGTTAGTACCTACAGATGTTTACTGAACTGTATACCATTAGTTCTTTTATTTAGAAATCTCATACATAAGATGTTATTTAAAATTTTATCGAATGGCAGTAGATCAATTCTGTTAAACTTTTACATGTAATTCTTGTGTATTTTAAATGTTTAATCAGAATCTGATAACCTCTAGTGATTGTGTATGTGTTTATGAGGGGGTGTCTCAGCATGGATGTTGGCATTTGGGCAATTTAGGGCTGTAAAGATGAGACCTGTGCCATGTGTGGATTGGACTGGACATTCTGTTTAAAGGGGTTTTTACAGGAACCTTGGATCTCACAGGTAGCCTGAGGTTTTCAAATTCTGTGAGACACTTTTACAACTACCATCTCATCAGTTTAGCTCAATATAAAGACAGTATCTTGTTTGGCATTTGTTTGGAACACTATGGAACTTGTGTGAGAATGAGAATTCAGTGGCCAAGAACTGACCGCTAAACATTAGTTAATATGTTGCTTCTCACCTGGCTACTCTTCCTCGAAGATCTCCAACTCCTTGAAGGTGTTTGGTGTTTAGCTCTTGTACTGCAAAATTAGTTCCTGTGGCCACCTGGTCTCGAGCTCTTATTTGGTCTTCTAAAGTCTGTAATTTTGAGTTAGAATTCCTATTAATTTCTCTTCACATATGATAAGAAAGTATCATTTAAAGCAGAGGTTAAAAAATGGAATGCATTTCTAAGTTAGGTTGATAATGTAACTGAGTGGTAGAGTCTGATGTCAGAGAAAAGCACTCCCACTGTGTCTCAGGGAGACAGCAAGAGCTGGACTCTGGCTGACTGTTGCTAGGTGGGAACAATGGTTTCACAGGGTTTCAATATTAAGTCTTGCAATGTTTAAATAATGACATGTTATTCAAAAGCTTTCCTTCGTCACATCTTCATTATGTCTTGGTGTTTTGAAGTAGAACTGACTGATCTATACCAGCAGACTTGGTGGTCCCAAGAACAGTAGTTTTTCATTATCTTGCACTCATAATATAAGTATTAATTTAATAATTAAAAATTTTTGTCCATGCAAAAAAATTATACCTCACTTGATGTTAATAAAATTCCAACGTAATGTTAGGGCACATAAAAAATAATGTATATTTACTCAGAAAACAGTGAGAGTATGGGACTGGGATTTTGAAAAACACACACTTGTGATGTGGAAAAACATTCAACTTCAGTTGCTATATATGACCAAAGCTTGAACTATGTTTAAACTTATGATTATAAATTTTCTGAGAAAAATTTTATAGCCAATTAGCTATATTAATTTCAAAGACTATATACAGAATCATGCTCATTTATATGCTGGCAGGTCAAGACATTTTAAGAGCAAATTAAGCTTAAATGAAGAGATAAAAATGTCAAAAACACTAGAATTTTTTTTTTGTTTTAATTTGCTTGTTTCTGCATAAGTGTAAGTGTCTTAATTTGGGTTGTATTAACAAAATACCACAGACTGGGTAGTTTATAAAACCAGAAGTTTATTTCTCACAGTTCTGCAGGCTGGAAGTCCAGCATAGGGTGCTAGCCTGATCTGGTTCTGGTGAGAGCCCTCTTCTGGGTTGCAGACTGCCAGCTTCTTACTGTGTCTTCATGGGTGGTAGGGGCTAGGGAGCTCTGTGGAATCTCTCTTATGAGGGTACAAATCCCTAATCCTATCGACAAAGATTCCACCCTCATGACCTAAGTATCTCCCAAAGGCCCTGCCTCCTAGTCCCATCACATAGGGCACTAGGACTTCAACACATGAATTTGCAGGGGACACAGATATTCAGGTCATAACAGTAGCAGGTGTTTGCTTTGTTTTGGTAAAGAACAGTGATGAAGTGGAATTTGCCCTACTAAATACCAAAAAGTTTTATAAAATAAGGATCAGTAAATCAGTGTAACTAAATAGATGTGTATTACTAAATAGATCACTGTAATGAAGACTTTGATAAATCTAAGATAGAAATATGCTATACAGGAGATTCACAAATCAATGGGGGGGGCGGATTTCATAAGGGATATTGCCTCTCTGGTAACTTATTTGGAAAACAATCTATTTAGATCTTTAACTCATCTCATATATCAATGTCAATTTTAGAAAAAAATAGATTATAAATAGATAAAATGTTAAACCATAAAACTAACAGATAATAGAGAAGATCATTTCATCTTTAAATGAAGAAACTTCTGTTCTTAAAAGTAATGAGAAAAATCACAAAGCAAAATAATGAGATATTTAAGTTAATAAAAAACTTGTAAAAACATTGTCAATATAATTCAGATTAAAACAACAAACTGGAAAAATATTTATAGCAAATGTTATTGACAAAGGTTTCAGTGCTGTGTTACAATCAACATGCACCTGCTTGTGAAAGCCAATTGTATGTTCCTCTTCCGGTCTTTGTCAGTAACATACTGTTGGTGTTCTAAATGAATCGTAGTGAGAGTATTTACACACGGAAATAGGAAAACACTGCAAATCAGGTTTTTATCACCCATAAAAAATTGATTACTGGATGTTAAACATTCACCAATGTACCACTGGTTATTATTCTTAATTAATAAAAAACCCCACCTCAGGGGGGAGGGGGGAGGGAGAGAATGGGGATAAGTAAGGGAAGGGTTTAGTCAAGGATGTGTATAAATGACTCATGAACATGGACAATGGGGAGGGATATGATTGTGGGAGAAGGGGTAGGCTGGGTGGGGGGAAGCAATGGGGTAAAAATGGGACAACTGTAATTGAAAAACCAAAAAATAAAATTTAAAAAAAAAAGGTAGAAAAAAAAAACCCCCACCTCAAATTGATGAGTTAAAAAGCACTATCCTACCCCCAAATAAGTTGACGAAGACCTTAACAGATTATTGACAGAGAAAATGCAGATTGTCACTTTTAAGAAGTGAAAAGAGATCTCATTTCTATCCTGTCTCAATGCTGGCATCAGCACAGTGAAGAAAGCACGTTCATATAATGCTAATGGAAGTATAAATAACTATAAACTTTCTGGAAACCAGTTTGGAAAAATGAATCAAAAGTTCTCACAGTGTTTATCCCCTGGTAATTTTACTTCTAAGAATATATGGTATGAAAATAATCCAAAAGATACTTCAATATTAGGAGAATAATTAGGTAAATCATGGTATAGGCAGCATGCAAAGAGCTTTTAATGACATATGGAAGAGTTTATGACGTGATTTTATATTAAAGACTGTGCTTACAATTGTAGTCTCAGCATTCTAAATGGAATGTGTGGAAGGACTAGAGGGAGATACATTTGAGTGCAGAGATTACCATTTGGTGGTGGAATTACAAGAAATTTTTTTATTTTTATTTTTAAATGTGTTTTATTGATTACAGTGTTACATTTGTTCCAATTTCCCTTCCCTCTGCTCCCCTCCACCCAGTGGCCCCCCTTCCTCCCCTTGTCCCCCTCTTTTAGTCCATGTCCATTGGTTGTGCATATAGTTCTGCTCAACCTCTCTCTGTCCATTCCCTTCCCTCCTACGATGTTTCTTAATTCCTATACCATCTCCCTCCCTCTCCCCTTCCCCTTCCCTGTTGACCTCCCCCCAATATGCTCCCCATACCTATAGTTCTTTTTCCACTCTCGTTGCCTGTTTAGTTTGCCTTTGTTTCAATTCCCTAGCTTCTGTTGTTGTTTCTTGTGATGCATTTTTCACTTTAGTGTTCATAGTTTTGATCCTCCTTTTTCTAAACCAGTCCCTTTAACATCTCATATAACAGTGGTTTGGATCTAATGAACTCTTTCAGTTTTATTTTGTCCTGGAAACACTTTCTCTGCCCTTCTATTCTGAATGACAACTTCGCTGGATAAAGTATTCGTGGTTGTAGGTTTTGGATTTTCATTACTTTGAATATTTGCCAGTCCCTTCTTGCCTGCAGGGTCTCCCTTGAGAAGTCAGCTGATAGTATAATTGGGACCCCTTTGTACATGATTCTTTTCTTCTCTCTCGCTGCTTTTAAGATTCTCTCTTTATCTTTAACTTTTGACATTTTGATTATAATGTGTCTTGGAGTGGTTCTCCCTGGGTGCAGTTGTTTTGGAACTCTCTGTGCTTCCTGGACCTGTAAGTCTATTTCCTTCCCCAAGTTTCGGAAGTTCTGCTTTATTATATTTTCACTTAATTTTTCAATTTCTAGTTCTTCTTCTTCGCCCTCTGGCAATCCGATAATCTGTATGTTCAATCTCTTATAGCTGTCCCAGAGGTTTCTGATCCTCCCATCATTTTCCTTGCTTCCCGTTTCCTCTCTCTGCACTGGCTGACTGTTTGTTTCTTCTCTATGTTCTGGTTTGTTGATTTGAACTCTGGATTTTATTTCCTCACCATCTGTCTCATATGTGGTTTTGTTCCTTTCATTATGAGTGTTTTTCGATTCTTTCTCATCTTTTTCCAGATCTTTTGTTAATTCTGTGAGCCACCTGATAACAATGGCCCTGAACTGAGCCTCTGACAGGTTTCTTATCTGTTCATCTGTCAGGTTCTTCATCTGTTGCCTGGTGAGCTGCGCTACTGGGATTTCTATAGTTGTCTGCCTCATTTTGACAGATGCGTTTTGTTTTCTTGGGCCGGCTATAGGGGGCAGTGCCTGTGTACTCGTCACAACCCAGTGACCGGCGGTGATCCGCAACCTTTCTCACCGCGCTATGGCACTTTGTCGTCACTGCCCAGCGACCAGTGGCGATCCACAACCTATTTCGCAGCGCTGTGGCGCTTTGCATGGGGGTGGGGGTCCAAGATGGATTCCTGCAGTTATTCCGCTAGGAGACCAGGATCCGTCCTCCCGCCCTCTGGGCCTCACCGTTCGGGGCTATGTGGTGGCTGCTTTTCCCAGTGTTGGGGTCACAAGCTGCCGGGGTTCGACTGCAGCTGGGATTGCTCTCCCTGCCGCTGTCCCTGGTGCTACCACAAACAGCACCACCCCCTTTCGCTCTTCTTACCTGCCCAAAGGGCGCCGCTGGTTTATAACTTCATACGTTGGGCTTCCGTGTAGTTTTATTTTCTGGAATTTCTAGTTATCTTTTGTTTTGAAGTAGTTGTATTCCTCTCTAGTGTAGAAGGAGACTGAGCATGTCCGTCTAAGCTTCTATCTTGGCCGGAAGTCGAATTACAAGAAATTTTTGTCCCAGGTTTTAAATTTTCCCCTAAACTTTCAAAATAGTTACAATGAACAAGTATTACTTTTATAAGTTGGAGAAAAGCACAGTAAAGCAATGTTACACATAAAATTCTTTCTGTGAGTTAAAAATAAATTAATTAGAAATATAATCAAACAATTTAAAAACATAATTAGCTGCGCTTAAAAAATAATTTGATTTTAAGAGAAAACAAGCAATCAGACCAGCCTCTTCATTTTTCCTGTATATGCTAAACTTTTAACAGAATTGTAAATATTTTGAGATTTTATAGTTTTTGGAAAATGTTTTGTTGGCTTTGTCTTTTTTCAGAGCAAATCTAAGATGATTATTATAGGAAAAGGAACTCTTAGCAAAACTTCTAGAGATCTGGGAACATTTCTTCTCTTAATGCTAAGATTTTTTTACTAGAGTATAGTTAATATGTGGAAATTGCCCTGACCAGCGCAGCTCAGTTGGTTGGATGTCCCATAAAGCGAAAGGTCACCGGTTCTATGCCTGGTTAGGGCACATGCCTAGGTTGTGGATTTGGTCCCCAGTTGGGGTACATATTAGGGACGATAACTGTTTCTCTCAGATCCGTGTTTCTCTCCCTTTCTTTCTCCCTCCCCTCCCCCTTGCTCTCTCTCTCTCTCTCTGTCTAAAAAAAAAAAGTAGAAATCAAATGTATATCTGGATATTTTTAACGAATATAATCAACCATGTAACAACTACTCAGATCAAAATATAGAATATTCCAGAAGCATTTTGATATTTCTAAGAATGCTGTTCTTTTTCCAATTGCCAAGAAGTTTTGACTGCTAAATTGGGATCTTATTTTAGTGCTGCTTCTATGCTTCCTTGAATTTCTCATCATCTCAAAGGCACTGAGCCCCTTATCTCTTGTCACTTTCATGACACTTTATTATGCCTGAAAACACCTTTGAGTGATTTTAGAAGTGGCACTGACGTGCAGGCTCTGGGGTCAATTCAGTCTGTGCTAAATACCAAGGAGGTGCCTTTTAAAAGTTCATTAAGGTTTTAAAAATTTCTACACTCCCTCAAATGCATTATGGGGCTTGCCAGACCCTATGGATAGAAAGTAAAATAATAAATACAGTATTCTTAGTCTTAAATGCAAAGTTATGAGGAAGCCATTGGTGAACCAATCTCTCTCTCTTGCTCTCTTTTTTTGGGGGGGGGTCTGATTCTCTATTTTCTCTGATTGTATAAAAGGACATAAGAGAGGGAATTGTTATCAAATGTCATGGTAATTCTACATATTTTTGGCCAATTTCCTTATATATATTCTATGAAACCCTTGCCTGAAAGTTGCAACCCCAGATTCCTCACGCCCATTAATTAACACTTTAAAAATAAGGCTGAAAGACCTGCAGCAAAAACCTATTTATCATGGTTTAACCCAAGCTTTCCTTTTTTTATTAGAAACTAGTTTTCCTTTAACAGTTTAGGTATCATTTATTCAATTTATTCAGGAAATATTTAGAGTGGTGACTACCTACCAGACCTCTCATCATCTGGTGTGGGATTTAGCAGTGGACAAAGTCCCTGCCCTCATGGAGATTATATTTTAGAAGGAGAAAACAAATAATAGAGAAATATAGAGCATGGCAATTTGTGGTAGGTGCTGTGGATAAAAATAATGTAGTGTTTAAGGTATATTGTGACTGTTGCGGTGGGGAGTGTGGGGGACTTCTCCTTGTGGTTTCAAGAATTGAAGCCCAAGTCATGAGCCACATTCCCCCAAGAAGGCCTTTAAGTCTCAACAGAAAACAAGAAAGGCTAAGAGGCAGATAGGACTGAAGGTCACTCAGAGGGTTCCCACAGGAATTGGATTTTAAAAATGCATATCACACTTTAGAGCTTGCTCCACTTTTATTATCTCTTAGCTAACTATAAACAATCTGTAGCTAAAAATGTATGAAGCCTTGCACCTAATGCCAGTGTAGCATCAAGATGTTTAGCAGACTCTGACACAGATTGGTCACTGTCTTCTTTACATTGATATCTGTAATCGGTAACTGTCAACTGTAACCCAAGTGTCTAAAATCTTATTGATGATTTATAAGTCTTGATCTTGTATCTCCTGAATCCCCTCCTCAATAAAAGGCACAGGAGATGGAAGTTCTGTGCTCATCTCCACTAGAGAGATTAGCCACCTCCCATCCCTCCAGACAAAATACAATGTCCTGGATAAATTTATTTTTCCACCATGGTCCTGAAACATTTGCGGGACAGGGAGTTTCCAACCAAGCCGGGGTGTTGGAGGCAGGAAAGCCTCCAGGGAGGGGCGCTATTCCATAGCATGTCAAGGAAATTCTTTCTGATGAGGTGATATTTGAGCAGGGACCTAAAGGGAATGAAGAATATTTCATAGGAACTTCTAAGAGAAGATGATTCAGCCAGAGAGAATGAATAGCAAGTGCAAATACTCTGAAGCCAGAGTGTTTGGTATGTTTTAGGAAGAGCTGGGAGACAGTGTGACCAGAGTGAAGGAGAAAGCAGTGGGAGACAGGGTCGGAGAGATTTGGAGGGTCAGACTGTAATGGGCAAATGAACCAGCATCAATGGTACATTATAAAAACCTCTATTTGGAATGATTACATTAATATAGTCTTGGAGATTTAGACCAAGATAAACACCTTAGCACAATGTTTGACATAATGTTGAACAACTGTCTTTGCTGTCACATAGATATTCAACAAACATTTTAAAATATAATTTCTAGTACTTTTTTGGTGTAAATGAGCAGTTGGAATATTGAACTATTTTCATCAGAGGCCACTAAATTGTAATTATTTAAAACTAAACAATAGCAAATCATTTCTATAGTTGAAAAATATCATCAGTGGTTGATAATCTTTGTCAAGCAATTATGCCAACATATGGGAAATAAAGAACTACGTACCTCAATGTTTTGGCTGAGTTTTTTGACAATGCTGGTGATGGTCTGGATATGGTTTTCCAGTAACTTCCTGGCAAGCAGCTCCTCTCTTTGAAAGCCATGGGTTCCCCGAAGACAAGCTGAGATGTCCTCTTTGATGCGGAAGGCTTGTTCAAGGAGGAAGGCTATGGTGCGCTCCTGGCTGTTCAGCCTGTCTTCTAGCTGACTTCTCTGGGTGTTTGGAATGACAGGAAGGAAAGAAGGATCCCTGATCAGGGGAAGGAAAAAAACACCAGGGCTGTTACAAGAGTGAGCTTGGAGGAGCCAGAACCAGAACTTGAATCCTCACTTCTACTACTGTATTTTCTCACCTGTGAGAAGTCTCGTAGGACTGGAGCACCTGCATGGCTAGAATCTTGGTTTCTATCCCATCCAAGCAGTCATTCTGACTTATGCCTCGATCTTGTATCCTGCATTTTTCATGTTTCCCAAGCAAGCATTGTTCTTTATTTTACCTACTAGCCTAACAAGTCAAGTTGGAGCCACATAAATTTAATACCTGTTAATTCTATATTGAGAAAAGGGATCCTTTCATATAGCTGGAAAAAAATAACAGCTCAATGAAGAGTAAATGGATTAAATAAGGAAAAGACAATGGCTAGGGCTATTTAGTATTAGGGCAAAGAAATGTAAAATCCTGATAGCCCCTATTAGCATTAGCATATTACTCCTTCCTTTAGCAGATAAACTTGAAGGACAAGCTACTTTTTTTTTTCTTTCTTTAATTTACTTTGCTTAGTTTTGTGACCTAGTCTCTGAAGTTGCACACCAAAAATTTTACTAGAGTGTGTTCCTGAGAAGCAAGCTACTAAGTTCAGCTTATACTTTTGGGCAGGGATGGGGGTAGAATTGGATCCAAACTCTTGAAAAATGGGATAGTGAAGAATTTGTGGGCATTTAAAAGTCACCACTCTGTCACAGCCATGAAACTGGCTTCTGTCTCTAGTTGCACCTTCCCTGAATCTGTCCTCCTGCTGCCATCAGTATAATGTGGCTGGAAAGCAACATATTCTGAGGTGGGGGATCCAAGTCTGAGAAGTGATGGGGGTTCTGTGGGCCTCCCAGGACAGACTTTGGAACCATGGGGAATACTGCCATCCCCCCTGGCCAGGTTTCTGTGTCTTCGCAGAGCCCATGGGTGAGTCTTGTTAAACCACCATACACCTCAGCTCAGCTCCTGTTGGTCCTCGGAGGACCCACTTAGCTTCAGCTTCCCAGGAAATTGAAGCTCTCAGGGAGTGAGAGTGAACAAGTCAGCTAACATAAATCTGTCCCGGAAGAATATGACAGGTCATGTGAGGCAGAGCACAGCTAGAAAGGAAATGGGCTACACAGCTCCTCGGGAGTTCAAGTTCCTGGGCTCACTATGTTTGGGACCAAAATGCTGAACATGACTATTAGGTTCCCATTTTCACTCCCTTTTAAAACTTCAGAGGGCCTAGAGAAAAAAACTGTGAAAACCCCCTTGGGCAGCGGGGGCTCATTTATGCCGGTGAGTGTGTGAGGCAGTGTAGTTGGTGCTGTCATATGCCGCCCATCCCCTCTCTTAGGAAGGTAGGACTTAGTTCCCCAACTCCTGGGAGCACTGCCAGTGAATAGACCTCAGCTATTAGCCTTCTCTGGAAACTGCCTTAGTGAAGAGGACACTTTGCCAGAGGTCACGGCCACCTCCTAGAATGGTCAGTGTGTGGGTATAATAAAGGCCCGGCCTACTTGCTCTATCTCAGAACAACTTTGAGGGCCATCCCAGCTTCAGAACCTCCTGTGTGGTCAGCTGATATCTTCTTGGTATTGCATCACAATACTTTTATTTCTTTCCAGTGGTTTCCGCTCCTTCCCTTCCACAGGTGTTGATGCCAAAACACTCCATAACAAGCCTTCTCAGTCACCAATCTATCTCAGAGCCTGATTTCTGGGCAACCCAACCTCAGTCAGATGGCCACTTTGGCTCCTATTGCCTTGGGACAAACAGCACTACGTTCATGAAGTTTCAAACTGTGGTTTGTGTCCCGAAGACTAAGATCAGGCAAGGCACAGACTTGTGTTGGTGAGAAACTGAAAAAGTAATAACCTACAACTTTGGACAGCTGGCCTTGAGCAGTTGCTTCTACACTGTTCTACAACCACATGCCCCAGGGGTGGGAAAGCTACTGCTCTCCTGAGGTTATTTCTCTGTAAGGAGCAAAAGCTAAATGGTAGGAGAAATTATTTTGTTGAATGTAGAGTTATGGTTTCACTGTCCCTGGGGCTCATCCATACCTGCTGGCTGAGCTCACTGGAGCTGACAATACTCCATTGGAGACCAAGGTATGGCTGAAATCCCCGGCGAGAAAATGAACTCACAGGTCAAAAATAATAGGACATTTGAGGAGCACAGTCTTTTAAAAAACTGGCCAACAAAGAAATGAACTACTGGCTAACAGATTCCTACAGAAGAGAAATAAAAAACATATGCAATAGGACATCATTAGAAAGGCTAATAAACATATTAAGAAATAAGGGGAGGTATTAGTGAAATAAAAACAAAAAACTAGGAAACATAAAAAGTAAACCAGTAGAAATATTAGGCATGGAAAACACATAACTGAAATAAAGTAAAGTGAAAGATGGGGTAAAGATAACAGCAGGATTAGCTGAAGAATCAGATTTGGGAGATCAGATGAAGGGAATTTACCAGGCAGAAAAAGGAGCAGCCACAATTTGGAGATATCAAGGTCAGAATTTGAAACTCATGACTGTCTGACCCTAAAACTAAATGTTAACCTTAACTCTCTTATATTTCTATCATTCTAGGAGGTAGGCAGAAGTAGGGGACACAATTTTACTCATGCTACTCTTGTGACCTAATAGAGCGACAGCAGAAATGACAGAACTGCCCCCACGCTCCATGTCCACTCTTTCTTTAGTTCTTTCTTCCTTTCATTGTCCTGGCTGCCACGCTCTCCTCTACTTTCCCTCCTAACGGAGCAGCTAGAGTGGTCTTTCTAAAAGTGTAAATGGTAGCACTTGCCTGCTTAAAACCCTCTGATGGCTTACCTACTCTCTGAGAGTAAAATCTCTGCTCTTCTTTCCCACCTCATCTCCCTCTTCTCTTCCTTCCATTCCCTTTCATTCAACCACCCAGGCCCTCCTTCTGTTCCTCAAACAAACCAAGCTAAGTTCCCAGCTCAGGTTTTGGCTTGGAAGGCTTTTCCCTGCAGGCATTCACGGCTGCTTCATTCTCACTGTTTATGTCTCAATTCCAATATCCCCTCCTTAGACAAGCCTTTTCCTCAGTCTCTTTCTCTCATAATACCCATTTCATCCTCTTCCTAGCATTTGTTATTAGCAGAAATTATCTTATGTACTCGTGTTAATATTTTTCCATTACTAAAATAACAGCTCTGTGTGGGCTGGGGCTCTAACTTGTTCTCCACGGTGTCTCCAACACTGAGAAGAGTGCCTGGCACATAGTAGGTGGTCAATAGATATGTGTTGACTGATGGACTTCTCTAGCTGTTTGCTCTATGAAGGCTCAGTTGTTGGAAAATTGAAGAAAATAATGGTTTCATAAAGCTACAGTTTGTTAGAGCTTCAAGATTTATAGTTTCCTATCTCACACAGCACACAGAGCTTGTATATTTTCCTATTTCCATTTACCGTAAGAAAAGATAGCGTTTTGAAATTGACCTTTCTGAATTAACAACTGGAAGCACACACCTGTGAAGAGTCTCAGTTTTCTCAGAGAACTTTCCGATGACACCATTGTCTAGATCATTAAATCATCCAAAAGTTAAAAACTGAGGCCGTTTGCTGTAGCAAAATGGGGTTATCATGATTCTTTCAGCAAATGAAAATCATTCACTGCTTCGTTAGTATATGCAGTATATCAGTGGGACTTACATGGCAATTTAACTGTGAAAGAAAATGTAACTGAATATTCCAGACAAGTCCAGATGGAGTTACTAACCACAGGAAGAAGAATCCCTAGGGGACTTTCAGAGAGATATGTGGGATTTACGTAAATCATTGATGATGGAGCTGACAACTGAATCTGGACAGATTTTCCACAGACTCTGAGTTCTATTTCTCTGTGGTCCAGTGTGACTTTCACGAGCTGTGCTGTTGCTGGCAGGTGCATTGATGAGTGGAAACTCTCACTCTCTGCCTGTTCTCTTCTTGTGAATAAAGAACTAAATTTACTTTGAAGAGTCTGAGAAACATGTTGGCAACCCGTAATACTCAAGACACAAAAATTTGAAAATTTAACCTCTTTTCTAGATCACAGAAGAGCATAACTAAAAATTTTCATCTTTGTGAGATCATTAGACTAGTTAAATTTACAGTGCTTAGAGTCCTGCCATATGTGGATACCATATATATATATATATGGTATCCAGTGATGAAACATGAAAAATAGAGACATTTATTGAAGAAGATACAAGATAAAATAAACATGTACATAGGACAATGACGCCTCAGTCCCCTTCAAAGTAGGCACCTTGGGACCTCACACAGTTCTCCCAGGACCATCAGCTGCCCCATTATATTTTTCTGAATCTCATCAATGGTCTGAAATCTCTTCCCTTTCAAAGGTGATTTTAGTTTTGGGACAAGCCAGAAGTTGCAGGGCACCAAATCTGGGCTGTAGGGGGGTTGAGTCACCTGAGTGATTTGATGTTTCACCACAAAACTGCAGAAGATGTGCTACATGAGTGGGCACATTGTTGTGATGAAGCTACCAATCACCTGTTGCCCATAGCTGTGGCCTTCTGAATCATCCAAATAGTATCCATGAAGGAATGTTCAAGCTTAATGCAAAATTTGAAGCAGATTCAATGCTCTAGTTGCTCAGTCATTTTGAATGCGACAGCCACACAGTACACATGCTTACTCAAAGGGTGTATACCACCCCCACTGACCACCCCCAATCCACTCTCTTGTTTGCCAGGTTATATCAATGTTGTGCAAACCATTCTTGTTATGTTAATAATGGCTGGATTTTACCCAGACAGACCTTGTATACTGAAAATTTACAGAACATTTGATACCTCAAACAAATAATCTGTGTGTGTGTGTTGCAATTAAATCGAAAATATATTTTCTGACATTTCTGTATTGCTTGTTTATAACCATGCTGGAGGATTTTGGTAGCTACAGGACCCTCTATTGCTAGTTTTATAAAAGGTTGAATGTTCTAGGAAGGGGAAGGAGGGAATTCAAGTTTTGGTGGGTAAAGTTCAGGAGGAAGTAGACCAAGGCCAGTAGGGGCAGGCCAGCACTGAGGTCTGAATGGAGGGGCCTGAGAAGGAGAGGATGTCAAATAGTGACTGGGCCTAGAGAGACTGGAGAAAGAAAATGGTTGTGGATCTTTTATAGTGAAAAGTTGTATAAGGCAAACTCTTCATGTTCAGTAAACTTAGTAAAGGGTGAAGGGGGCCAAATATATGGTGACAGCATTTGACTTTGGGTGATGGGCACACAATGCAATATATAGATCGTGTATCATAGAAAAGTATACCTAAAACCTATATGATTTTTAAAAGAGTTATTTATATTTAGAGAGAGGAGAAGGGAAGAAGAAAGAGAAGGAGAGAAAGATCGATGTGTAGGTGCCTCTTGCTTGCCCCCAACTGGGGACCTGACTTGCAACCCAGGCACGTGCTCTGCCTAGGAATCAAACCCGTGACCCTTTGGTTCGCAGGCTGGCACTCAATCCACTGAGCCATATCTGCCAGGACACCTATTCTTCTTCTTCTTCTTCTTGGCAGCCGTCCGTCTCGAGAGACGATGGTGTAGCTTCTTAAGAGTCTATCTGCACTGCCGAGAATGGCTGTGCAGTCCAACTCGGGAGTGACACAGTATCTGTCTCCTCCCGTGTTAAATCGACATCTTGTGATGACGCTGGAGTGTCCTCTCCAGTGAAGCTGAAGCTACAGAGCCTGGGCAGGGTGATATGGAGGGTCTGCTGTTGCCCATGCAGCAGACCCCCCCTCTCTTCGCAGCTGAAGGGTCCAAGGGAAAGACAGAGTCAATACAGCTTGGCTTCAGGTGCGCCGCAGGAGTTGCCGGTGTTGACTACAACGTCAAACCGCCTTAGGGACTCCGGCTCCGGATTTTCTGTCGGGGTTTACTCCCTTAGCCTTTCCCCTGAAGAGGTATGCCGCAAGGACCTCTAGGACACCTATATGATCTTAATTAACCAGTGGCACCCCAATAAATTTAATAGAAAAATGAAAATAAAAATGAAAACTTCAAAAAATAATAAAATTACAGAATTAATGATGTACCTGTCGTGACTGGCGAGCAGGTTGGTAAGTGTTCCAGAGTCCCCATGTGAAGGAGGGCACAGTGGACATCTGGATTACACTTACAGGTAGAACATGTGTAAAGTAGCAGCAAATTGTTCTGATGACTTTTGGAGTTCCTACCACATTTTGTAGTGCTCTTGAGACACTTTCCCATACTACCTTGCTCTTTTGGAGTGTGTGTTATATAAGTCAGTCTGCAGGGGAAAGACACTGTACTTGGAACCAGAAGACCTGGGTTCACATTCTGCTGCTGCCACTTGCTACCTTTAACCTCTTTTAGGTTGCCCAGAAGAGAGCTCCTTATCTGTCCTATGGAGATAATGACTCCTGCCCCAACTGGCCTAGGGAATCGATTTAAATAACGTGAAGTGCTCCGTAATGTCTACAAGTTTTATAGACATGAATTCTTATAATTTTTACTGATTATTAAATGGTGTTATGGGTTGAATTGTGTCCGCCCAACAAGATATGTTGAAGTCCTAACCTGTAGTGCCTCAGGATGTGACCTAGTTGGAAATAGGGTTGTTGCAGATATAATTAGTTAAGATGAGGCCATCCTGAAGTAGTCTGGACCTCTAATTCAATATGACCAATGTTCTTATAAGAACGGCCATGTGAGGACAGGAACACACAGGAAGAATACCATGTGGAGGTGAAGACAGAGGTGGGAGTGATACATTTACAAGCCAAGGAATGCCAGGGATTGCCAGCTGTCACCAGAAGCTAGGACAGATGCATGGGACAGACTCTCCCTCAGGTCCCTCTGAAAGAACCAACCCTGTCAACACCTTGGTTTTGGGCTTCTAACCTCCAGAACTGAGACAAGAAATTTCTGTTGTCTTAGGCTACCCAGTTTGTGATATTATGTTTTGGCATCCCTTGGAAACTAATACAGATGGTAAATGATTTGAGGGGAGTTCCTGGAAAAATGTAAGGAATTTATTACACTCTTTTTTTCTATATAGTGCTTATAGTCAACATATCACTTTCATAGACATTAGTTTATTCCGCCATGACTACTCTGCGGCATAAGTGAAAGTGTTTTAATTTAGATAAAAGCTGAGGCTTAGAATTCTCAGTAACTCAACTGGGGAACATTTTGACCTCCCTCTTTGACTCTTTCTCCTACATCACAGCAGCTTTGTTTAGACCAATGAGAAGTTCTTCCTGTTATATTTGTATTTTTCTCAGATATAAGATGTATTTATTACTCTGATTTTTAATATATAACTGCTCCCAGCATTATGTAATTTTCAGCCCAATTACTTTCCCTCCACTGGGCTCACATCTCTCCTTGGAACCCTGAGGGTCCTCTTTGAGGCCAGAGATTAGAGGGGCTTCCTCTCTGCTCTGGAGAACTGAGACTGGTCTCAGCCTGACCACAGTGGCATTCTCACACTTGAGCAGAAGCTCTCAGGTGCGGCAAGAGTTCAGAGAGCCTCCCGAGGTGGGAGGGACTAAGCTTCACCTGGGCAGCCTCTGCCCTGACCGATCTGGGGAGGGTGCTGTGGGTAGTGCCAGTTCCTGCAGCCATGCCCACCAAAGCCAGAGTCTTGCCCGTCACAGGTAGGGGCAGTGAGAGATGCTAGAGAGGGAAGAACACAGGACTTCCCTGTGGCTGATGGCTGTGCCTCTGAGGTGCAGCTAAAATGCTTCGAGTCCAGGCTGCCTACACCCCGTGGAGGGGCACCCATGGAGGAAGATCCGAAATCCTTGGTTGCAGCAGCAAGGGAGGGGCTGGAGATGAGGATGTCCCAGGTGTGCATGTGTGTGTGTGTGTGTGTGTGGCTGGTAGGGAGTGTGGACAGAAGAGTGGTTAAGAAAATAGGCTTTGAAGTAACATAGACATACATTTCTGGTTCTATCATAGCATTGTGTGACTTTGGGCAAATATTCGACTCCTCTGAATCCCATTGTATTGTCTTTGTGTTTGAAATAGTAACATTATTTACCTCTTAGTTGTTGTGAAAATTAAATAAGATGATTAACACTGAGTAAGGGGGGAAGCTATAACAATAAATATGGTCGGTGGGGCCAGGGAACTGCTCAGGGTGAGAGAGGGTCCACCAGGTGATAAAAAGCTAACTGAGTGTCTGTGCAGCCCTTTCTTCATTTCTGAAGCTTTTTTTGAGACTATTTTGAGCTTTCTCACCTGGGAGCTAGTTGCTCTCAAAGATGGATATGACATTACAAAATGAAACCTGAAAGATCTCCAGCCTGACATGACTTATCCTGTAGAAAGCTCAAAACAACAGTGTTTTGTCTTCTTCTGTGTGTTCTGTAATGTGAAATAGCCATTTTCATCATGTAGAAACAAAAGCAATATGTCATAGTATAATAAAATATCTGCCAAGGTACTAACAAAAACAAAACAAAACCTTGAAGATCAATACTTTCCAGACCCTGAATGCCATATTCCATCACAAGGAGAAATCATTAATCATTGATTATTTTGCCCATTTGACTTACTGATAGTGTCATGTATCCAAGTTTTAAATACCATTTTTTGGCTGTCAGCCAGACCCTCATTTTCCCAAAATTTACTACTGAGAGTATACCTGAGATATATATTGGCTATAGCTCAGCCCAGACAATTCCTTGGTACAAAACAATTGCATTTGTCTTACCCAGACAGCATCGTAGTTCAAGTTTACATGTCTCCTTTTAATTCCAGCCATCTTCTCCCCCGTGCTCTTTCTGCCACCCCATACAAATGTTCCTGCCTTAGAAACTGCTCTTGCTTTGGGATGTCAACATGGCCAACTCCCTCATCTGGTATTTACTCAAATGTCAACTTCTCAATGAGGTCTACCCTTGTCAGACTATCTAACAATGTGTGTCCCTTCCTCCTGCTAGAACAGAAGCTCCTTGAAGGCGGGGGATCTTTGTCTGTTTTGTTCACTGATGACTCTCCAAGTGCCTAGCATAATGCCTGGCATGTAATAGATACTCAGTAAATATTTGTTACATGAATAAATTGTATTAACCAACTTTGGAAGACTGAAGAATCTTAGGGGTGGAAGAGACTTTATAAGTTATTCGATTCAGTGGTAGGAAACACTTGTTAAAGGAATGTCAATTGAAGAAATATGGAAATTAATTTATGGGCAGGATTTGTTTTCCATTTAAAATTAAATCTCATGGGTAAATAATTAATGTTCTTAAATCTTAGCCACTCACTTTACTGCATAAGAGAATATTTATGAGAAATTGTGGGCAGCCTTCTAATACACATCCTGGAAAGAAAATCTGGGTCTTATCTTGAACACAGACAACCCTTGGGACTCAGGCTGCTCATCACCCACCACTTAAAAACTCACTCCACTTTGTAGAGGATGCAGTGATCACCTAGAGAAGACCTTTTCTTTTTCTCAAGGTCACATAGCTGATTAGGGGCAGATTCAGGAGCAGACCTGGTGTGCCTGGCCTCCATACAGTCAGTGCTCCTTTCATCGGTAGAAGAAAAAGATGAAGTGGGGGGGAGGTGTGGTGCTTTCTACTCGATTAAGCTTAAATGAGCATTAGGTACACTTATGCAAATCAGTGGATGTCTGCTTCTTGTGAATGAACATGTGGAAATCAGAATTGTTCCCTGCTTTTAATATAGTGTCACCATAATTGTCAGAATAGTGACTGCTAGCATTTTGCCTCCCCTACTCCATGAATTATTAATATGACCTAGCACTTAACAAACACCAGAGATGTCTGGGTATTGCTTCCAGCTGCCTGAGTCTGAGAAGGGCCCTCAATCTGCCTATCTTTTTAATGTGCCTATCTCTAGCCAAACCTTCTTCATAGGACAGGCATTACTTCTCTTGTTGCTGGATTTTAGTTTGTTTTTTTTTAAATATTTCCTATAGGTATACCTAGATTGATCTATAAAGGCAGAACCTACCTATAAGTATACTTACATAGATCTATAAGGCAGAAGCTAGGAGAATATGTAATACTGTATATTTAGGCACTTAATGAGTCAGTGACTTTTACTTGTGTAAGTACTCTGTCTGCAACTCAGTAAATTTGTTGCCACTCAGTGAATACTATGACTTGAAGGATGAAGTTATTTCAAACGTGATGTGATTGTTTTTATGTTTATTTTATTGGATTCAACAAGTCAATTAAAAATACCTGCACTGATGTTTGAAATGCCCAAATGCCATTTTGCTTTTCCAGTTAATTAGCTCCCCAGGAGTCTACTATCTAAACAGAACCCTAAATGTGCAGTTGTCACACCCTAAGTCTCCATTGAATCTGTCACGAGAGTCAAGGTGGGAGCTGCAGACTACAGTGTACCCTGCAGGCTGCTGTAGGGGTATCAGGAACATGAGGGCGTAGAGTTCCTGCCTTTAGGGAGCTTGTGGCCTGTTCTGGGAGATTAGAGAAAAGAAGACTGATATCTCAGGTGATATACAGGAAGGTCTAGATATATGGCTTAGGCATCAAGAGAAGAGATGTTGAGGAGATCAAGGTAGAAATAAATGTCGGAGCCAGATAATCTTCCTCATGCTTTTGCTTTGACTTATAGAATATTTCTTCCCCTTCCTCTTATGTTTAGTTTCTCCAGAACCCAAGAAATGGGTTTAAGTCTGTTGCCATCTTTCAGGAATTTGTTCTCTCATCTCCTAGGATGTAGGTGACCAACCTGTGCCAAAGAAATCCACTTAGGTTTATACTGGAATTTGATAGATCAGAAGAATGATTTCTGTTTTCCACTGGTCATGTGAAAAGTCAGGTGGAAACAGGTCTCCCTTTCTCCTTAGGTGGCAAGGTTAGCTAATGTGTCCTATAATGATAATTGTTTTTTCGCATACCACATTCATTTTCTTTAACTCAGAAAAATTATTATCTATCCAAATGTCATATATTTAAACAATAAAAAAACATTACTTTTCCTTGTTTGGTTTTATTTTCTCTAAATTATAGTCCCATGGCACATAAGCAAATACATGTTATGGGTAGCATGAAAAGAGGGACCAAAATACTGTGGTTAAACTATTTGGAACGTATTAAATTGAACTGGTTAAGGACAGGAAATTTTTCATTGTGAACATATTGTAATGAAAATCAGTGAATTTGAAAATTGTATCATCTTATTGGTAAAGGTACTTTTACATTGAAAATTTAGTGTGTAGATTTTTCTCTTCACATTGACTCATTTCATTTGTTTGGTCATTTTTGTCTCTTCTCATGTTGTATATTTTAGAATCAGAATTATTTTAAAGCTCCAGCAGGTCCTAGAGAGCTTCTGTCTAACCTCTTCATTTAGCAAGTGAAAGGGCCAAAGCCCAGAGACACTGTGGCACTGGCTGAGGTCACACAGAAAATTATCGAAAGACTGATACTGAATCACAAGGCCTTGAAAACATTAATTTGTTTACATGACTAAATCTTCCTATGGCAAATGGAACAGAAAACAATTCAAAATAAATATACATTACCTTTGTGATCTCACCTTTCCAAAGTGGAATTTTAGGATCTTTTGGACATTATACATGTATCAATAATTTTATATTTCCAAGCCCCCAGAGGTGCCCCTCTTCTATAGACTTTGCCTGGATGTGCTCTAGGTGTGGCTGTAAACAGCACAATCAAAATTTTCTGATAATTAATATATTTAAATTTTCCTTGACTTTTATCATTAAATGTTAAAAGATTTATTTGGTTTATTTTTAAAGTCATAGTTAACTATATCAAATCCTGTTATATGTCACTCATTGTCTATGTTGTATTATTTTACTTATAAATATACGGGAACCTATGGAGGTTATTAAAGAAAAGATGGTAAAATCAGCTTGCTCTGTCTGTCCAAGAGGAATCGGACAGAGAGGCTTGACTTTCTGAGATGGTTCAATGCAGTTTCTTTCAAAAGCAGAGGACTAGTATGCATGAACTCATAGACCTCATTCAGCCCCTTTAATCTCTAACCGAATTATTAAATATAGTAAATAGTGAAAACTAGTTATAATTTACAGACTTACTTGTTAACATATTCAACTAGATCTGTAGAATTCTTGGTTGACATTTTGGTTGGAGATAATCTTACCTAAAACAAAGGTCATGGGTTTAAAATGTATCATCAGGTCCTTTACAGGGAAATCTTACTGATCTTATCCTTACATGGATTTTTAATTTTTTTTAGTAATTTGGTTTTTTATTGTGATAAAATACACATAAGATAAAATTTACCATTCTAACTATTTTAAGGTATTTAATGTTATTTAGTACAGTTGCAATGCTGTGCAACTATCACCAGTATCTATATTAAGAAAACTTTCATTACTTTGAGGGGCAACTCCACACCCATTAAGCAGTCACTCCCACTCACCCTTTGACCCAGGCCCTGGCAACCATTAATCCACTTTCTGTCTCTGTGGATTTGCCTATTGTGGATATTTTATATAAACGGAAGCATACAATAATATGTGGCCTTTTTGTGACTGGCTCCCTCCTTCCCTCCTTCCCTCCTTCCCTCCTTCCCTCCTTCCCTCCTTCCCTCCTTCCTTCCTTCCTTCCTTCCTTCCTTCCTTCCTTCCTTCCTTCCTTCCTTCCTTCCTTCTTTATTGTTGACACTATTACAGATGTCCTCCATTTCCCTCTCCTTTGTTCCCCTCCACCCAGCCTTGCTCCCCACAACCCAACTTTCATCACATCAACAAAATATAAACTATAGGTCATAGGTCATCAGCCCAGTTAATCTCACACAGGGCCCTTCTGTATTGCTAGACACTAAAACCAAAATCAAGTTCTGGGTAGATACTAAAGAGCTGCATTTCACAGATTTGGTATCAGAGTCAGGAAAGACTTTTTGGATTATTCTAAGATAATTTTAAAATGAAATGCCCAATGATTACTGGCTGATTTACTAAAGAAGTCCTCAGAGAGTAAATTATTCCTGACATACTGAATTTTGAGGAAAATCAGCTAATTTTCAAAAAACAAAACAAAATCTAGAAAACTAGTCTATCCAGGTAATTTTGTTTTCTAATAAAGCTGGAGGTCAGATTATTATAGTCAATGAGACATAAAGGTCAGAACACAGTTATGTACTAGTATTAAATATAGCTGGCCATGTGAATGCTTAACTAAGCCAATAAAATTATACCACTAGAAAGTTCTATTTGCATGAAAGTTCATAATTTTTCAGCAATTCTAGGAAAAAAAGAAGATCAGTATGTACTCCATATTTGCATATGCTGAAATTGTTTTGAAGTTTAATGTTTTTAAAATTTTAAGTTTAAAAACAGAACATATTTTTGTCCTCCAATACCAGTCACTGAACTGGATTCAATAGGGAGAAAAGAGTGGAATCCCACTGCACTTTATTTTAAAACTTAAAATACGTTTCTAGGATATTTTTTATCGGTTTATGTTATCATATACTATAATGGTGAGCAGAATAGGTTAAGACCCACATGCAGAAATCATTCCTTTGGCAAATGCCTAAGAAACTACCAATTAATTTCAGGCCATTTGGTGGGGGACAACCAGAATAGGCTCAAGCCACCACAATGGTACTTTAGACCCTCTCTCCCCATTGCCCAGTGAGGTCTGCGGTGGGTCTGGGGCTTGAAACTGGTCTTCCCCTAAAGAAGGAATAAAATGATTCATTGGGTACCCAGGTTCATGTTATGCAAACCATTCTAACTCCCTAGAGACCGGGACTGGCCTGCTTCGGTCTGCTCTGGTTCGTGTTTTCACTCCATTCTCTGCTGGAGCAGTGCTGGGCCGAGGACTTCTCATCTGCTAATGTTAGCTCTTTCCTCTTCACCCCTCCACGGCCACCCCTGGCCTGTGCGAGTCTGCCTGTGGTACTTCCTCAGCAACTGGCTGGTCCCCAGCCTTGTATGTTTAGCACCTAGTAGCTCATTGTAACTATTTGTGAGATGAAAGAGTAATGATGAGTATTTTGTCCAAGGACACTAAATTACTGACTTATTGTCTTCTTCTTTCCTGTTCAAGTGAAATAATTGGCTACATGTTTTATTTTTATTTTATTGATTTTAAGTTTTATTTGGAAAATCATAAGTAGTATCCTCTTAACACACCTTCAACTCACATATTTTTAAAGTAACAAATGTTAAACTTGATAAAGGAGGAAAATTGAAAAAATATAGAAAAGTAAAAGATACAGAAAAAAATTTTTTTTCACTGATAATTCTGCTATTTAGAGAAGTGATTTTCAACTGATATGCCATGCCATGTGTATTGGTGTGCCATAAGAATTTTTAAAACATATGATACCTGACTATTTAGTCAGGGACACTGACCTCTTTTCCCTGAGATTGTCAGATAAAAATATGACAACAGCCAATACAATAACTACCTCGTGTAAATGAATCAAACTTATATCTATAATTATATCTATTTTTTGTCAGATCAGCAAAAATTATATTTTTAGTATACTGTAGAATTTTAGTAATTAGTATATGTGTGCCATGAGATGAAAAAGGTTGAAATTTGCTGATCTACTGCAAAAGTCAATAACATTGTCGCACATTTATTTCCTTTTTTAAATATGAAATTTAAAAATGTCTTCAAGACAGAAAATTTTATATCTTTGCTATTTGCATATAGAAGTCAGCACTGTTTCATCCCTATTCCTACAAGCTAGAATGTAATTACATAAAAATTCTCACAACTTGATGCTTATCATGGAAATTTTTACATGCATTAGTTTTTCACCTGCTATGTAATAATACTTTAAAACATTGTGATCCTTTATGGATTTGCCTATAAAATACTTTCACATATATGATGTGATTTTATTCTTCTAACAGTCCTATAAAGTAGGAATCATTATCTCTTTCAAAAGAATAAAATTAGTTACGTTAAGCAACAGAATATTTTCTTAATTACAAAAAGAGTTTAAGGTGATTATTTCTGTAAGTGAGGAATCTGAGGAGCGGATAATGGACTTGTTCAAGATCATATAAATTGTGATAACAATTATATTATAGCTATCGACTGAGTCTTTCCTACCTAAGCACTTTACCTTAATGGCTCATTTTGAGAAGAGTGAAGGAATTAAGCAAAGAAAAAAGAAAAAGAAAAAGAAAAAAAGAAAGAAAGAAAGAATCGTGGACACAGACAACAGTATGGTGATTACCACAGGAAAGGGGGTTGGATGAATAATGATGGAAGGATACTTGACTTGGGGTGATGAACCCACAGTACAATACGTATACAGATGATGTATTGTAGAATTGTATACCCAAAATCTGTATAATTTTCTTAACCAATGTCACCCCAATAAATTCAATTAAAAAATGAAATAAAAACAAACCCCTCTTCTTTGAATGATAGCTTAATTAGCCCATTTCACAGAAAAAGAAACAGAGAGATTAAGTAATTGCTGAAAGTCACACAGATAGTATGTGGTACAACCAGCAGAGGCATTTACCAGTGCTTGATGTTGTGCTAGTTTTCCAGTGCTCTTTCCATCACAGAGAGCTGCATCTGCTGGTCAGATGTTAGGAGAATTACAAAAGGAAAGTCTAAAAACACTTCTCAATTTTCTTTTTCATTTATGGGGAAGATATGACAAGTACCAATAAAAGAAACAATCCATTTATCTATTCTCTTTTTCATGTTAGAGATAACATCTATACCTTAAGTTTATCATAGTTTATTTTTTAATAAAAAATAAATGATCAATTTTTGTTAATTTTTAGTCATGCACATTAAAAGTCTGTCCAATGAATGTATTTGCAAATTGAGCTTTTGCTACTCAGCTTGTGCTGTCATACGTTACCTTGCCAAAGCAAAAAAAAAAACAAAAAAAAAAGAAAAACAGGAAATGTGGGTAGAGTGAAAAGAAGAACAACCTTTCCAGGATTCCTTAGAACTCTCTAAGCAATGCTAAGCTTTAAAGAAGTTGAACAAAATATTCTATTTTCAATAAGAATATATACAAGTACTTACTTTGTTTTCTTGGTCACTGGCTGAGGCAGGAAGGGGGCCATCAGGTTCATCTGTCTGTTCCTCTGCAGTCGGGGAGGCACTTTTGTTTACATCCGTATCTAGGCAACCAGAATGCTGAATCAGATCAGGAACTATGACACATGAATTTTTGCAGAGGTAATTTCTTTCCTTAAATGAAGGTGGTTTCTGTATATATATGGCAATGGGTTAAAGGGAGCCTTCCCATCTGTTTTACACTCCCCTCTTCCTTGTTTCTCCACCCCAATTCCACCCTCCAAGACCTCCAATCACACCTATAGTCAGCTATCCTTACAGATACTTCCATTACACATTGAGAAAACTTTGTTGAAATGCACTCATTTAGATCAAACTGTTCTTAAATAATAGGGAATGGTTTCTCATCCTGTTGTGCCCAAGTCAATATGTAATATGAAATATAAGTCAGATAGTCGTCGGCAGCCGTCCGTCTTGAGAGACGATGGTGTAGCTTCTTAAGAGTCTATCTGCACGGAGAAACAAGATGGCGGAGGAGTAAGTGGAAGCTACACTAACTTCCTCCTAGAACTAGTCTGGATTTACAATGTAATTTTGGAGAAATCATCTGGAATAACGAACCGAACACCAGCTGGAGAGAAGTCTTATAACCACGGAGAGACAGAAAAGGCCGCTACATCACAACGTGACCGGTAGGGAGTGCGGAGACGTGGAAGGGCTGGCTGGGCTCCCACGGGTGGCAGCTGAAGGGGCTGAGAAACAGCTCAGCAGCCGGGGATTCCCCCTGAGAAGGGCAGGGTCTAAACCCCCAGCTGGGCTTCCCAGCCTACAGCGACAGAGTGGAAAGTAAAATAGTATCAGCTGTGAAAAGCGAAAAGCCACAGGCTTTCTTGCTAGCCGGAGAGAAACAGCAGGAGAAAAAGAGCTCTTAAGTGGATCACATACGAAAATATTTTGGCCACCACTTACCCTGGGCTCAAGCAGAGGGAAGGCAGAGAGGACTGGAGACACTTGGGGAGAATTTGGCACGGTGGCTTTGAGGGGAGAACTGGAGGAGCAGCTGACTGGGTCCCAGTGCTGACTCATCCCCAATACTGCGGGTAGACCATTCCCCTCCAAGTGGCGTCAGCCTGAGGGGAAGCAAAAGCCCTGCCTACAGGAATTAAGCTGCCACACCCACAGTCCTTAAGCCTGACAGCTAATCACAGATTGAATAGATTAACAATCAAAGAAGACAGACAACAGCAGTAGATCCCTGGAAGTCTCCAACAGGCTGCCTAGGGCCAGACTGGTACATGATCTGACGCCACCAGAGGCAGATCCAGGAAGTGCAGATCATTCCAAGAAGCACCAACAAACAATAGGAGTCAAAAAAATGGGGAGACAGAGAAACAACCTCCCATCAAAAGGAAAGGTAGAATCCCCAGAAAGAGTGCTAAATGAAATAGAGGGGAGCGAACTATCAGATATGGAATTCAAAACATGGATTATGGAGAAGCTGAATGAGCTCAGCGGAAACTTCAAAGAACTCCAGAAAAACTACAAGGAACTCACAGAAAATTACGTGAGCATGAAAAAGGACATAGAAGCTATCAATAAGAGCCAGGAGGAAATGAAAAATACGATCTCTGAATTGAAGAACACAGTAGAAGGAATTAAAAGCAGGCTAGAGGAAGCAGAAGATCGGATCAGCGAGCTGGAGGACAACCTACACAAAAACTCCCAGACAATGCAACAAAATGAAAAAAGACTGAACAAGACTGAAGAGGTTCTAAGAAAGCTGCAGGACAACATGAAACGTAATAATATCCGTATCATAGGAATTCCAGAAGGAGAAGAAGAAGAGCAAGGGATAGAAAACCTCTTTGAAAAACTAATGACAGAAAACTTTCCTAACATGACGAGAGAAAGAGTCACGCAAGTCCAGGAAGCACAGAGGGTCCCAATGAAGATGAACCCCAACAGGCCCACTTCAAGACACATCATAATTAAAATGCCAACATTCAAAGACAAAGAGAGAATCCTAAAAGCAGCAAGAGAGAAACAACTAATAACATACAAGGGAGCTCCAATAAGGCTATCATCAGATTTCTCAGCAGAAACACTACAAGCCAGAAGGGAATGGCAAAAAATATTCCAAGCAATGAAAAACAAAGGCCTACAACCAAGAATACTCTACCCAGCAAGGCTTTCATTCAAAATGGAAGGTGAAATAAGGAGTTTCCAAGACAAAAGAAGGCTAAAAGAATACATCTCCACCAAACCAGCATTGCAAGAGATGCTAAAGGGTCTGCTTTAAGAAGATGAAGAAACAGAGAGACAGAGAGGAACACGAGTACAAAGGGGGAAAATGACAATGAATAAGTACTGAAAGAAAGAAGGAACTTCTACCATTTGCAACAACATGATTGGAACTAGAGAGAATTATGCTTAGCGAAATAAGCCAGGCAACAAAAGAAAATTACCTTATGCTGTCACCTGTTACAGGAAACTAATGAACAACACAAACAAATGAGCAAAACTGAACCAGAGGTATGTAAACAAGGAATAAACTAACAGTAACAAAGGGGGAGATGGGAGGGAGAGAAGGGGTAAGAAGGGGAAGGGTCTAGTCAAAGAACATGTATGAATGACCCATGGACATGGACAACTGGGTGGGGACTGACTGTGGGGGGGGGGCAGGGTGCAGGGAAGCAAGAGGGGGAAAAAAAGTGAGACAACTGTAGTGGAAAAACAAACAAACAGAAAATTTTTTAGTGGGGGGGGAATAAAAATATAAAGAATAGAAATGCAAGTTCAGTGAATATTAGAAGGACAAGGATTTTCCTTCCGATAAGACAGTCCTACAGATTTAGAGACTTGTATGTGGGTTATGTTACATAAATTAACATGTGTTTTCTGTTTTCAAAGGGCATAAGCCTACAATCTCATTACCTGAGTGATTATCTGTATGCATAGGCCTCACTTAATCCTGTCTGCATTGCTGCCTCCTGAGACTCAATGGTTTGGCTGAACTAAGTGGCTGGGTTGGTGAAGAACGGGGTGGTCTGTGGGCTTCACTTTAAAACTGGTTTCTCTTTTCTATCCTAATGGCTTGGACAGAAAAAGCCCAGAGGCCTGAGATGGGGGAAACCTAAAATATTTCCCTCAGTCCAAAATAAGTATAATGGGCAAAAGGGTTTTGGACAGGTGAGATGTACCTGGCACACCTTCCTCCAAAGAAGCCCTTCTTTTCCCTAATGTGGGACATTGAAAAATTAATACCTGTCTTTTGTCATCTAGTGGTTACGGATTAAATGATGTCCTTTAACCCTGTTGCCCCCAGAATACAACAAGGATGCCAGCCTGTCAAACCAAGCATGCCGTTGTCCAGAGACAGCCAACCAACCTGGAGTCTGCACGATCCTTCCCCTTGTGGGAAGGCCACCCTCCCCTCCACATCCCCACTCTTATTAGGGATTTCTTGACCCACGGGTAGGTAGGACGACGACCATGTCCAGCTTGAAGCAGCTAGAGGAGCTCGAGACCTTCATCCATTGTCCTTTATAAGATTGTAAAGGGTCTTAAGTCTGAGAGGGAGGAATTGTTATTTTTTACTGTTAAAATATTTAACTAATTAATTAATTAATTTTAAAAAAAGAAGAAGAAGAATATATGAAAGGGTGAGGCGGGAGAGCTTGTATGTACGACCCATGGGCATGGACTTGGAGAGGGGATTGTTGGGGAAGGGGGGTGCTGGGCGGAGGGGAGCAAAGGGGAAAAAAAAATGGAACTATTGTAACAATATAATCAATAAAATATACTTAAAAAAAAAAAAAAAGAGTCTATCTGCACTCTCCAGTGAAGCTGAAACTACAGAGCCTCGAGAGACGATGGTGTAGCTTCTTAAGAGTCTATCTGCACCGCTGAGAATGGCTGTGCAGTCCGACTCGGGAGTGACACGGTATCTGTCTCCTCCCGTGTTGAATCGACATCTTGCGATGACGCTGGAGTGTCCTCTCCAGTGAAGCTGAAGCTGAAGCTACAGAGCCTGGGCAGGGTGATATGGAGGGTCTGCTGTTGCCCATGCAGCAGACCCCCCCTCTCTTCGCAGCTGAAGGGTCCAAGGGAAAGACGGAGTCAATACAGCTTGGCTTCAGGTGCGCCGCAGGAGTTGCCGGTGTTGACTACAATGTCAAACCGCCTTAGGGACTCCGGCTCCGGATTTTCTGTCGGGGTTTACTCCCTTAGCCTTTCCCCTGAAGAGGTATGCTGCAAGGCAGCGGAGGTTTTTTGGAATCAGAGTTTTCCTTCTCTGATGTGCCCTGACTGGAAGATCGAACCAGCAACACTTAGCTCGCAGGCCGACGCTCAATCCACTGAGCCAAACCAGGCAGGGTTAAGTCAGATAGTAAAGTATGAGAAATTCAGAGACCTTGAATAATCCATGAGATAAATACCTGAACTCATGATGCTTGATTTCCTGGCTTTATTTTCTGTTGATTTGATTTTTAAAAGGGGAACAGATTTTTAAACAATCTTCTTTCTTAGACAGCCAAAATACTAAGGAATATAGATTGAATCCTACTAAAGTATTTATATTTCTGGGGTATCTCCCAGGGTGACTCAGCAGTATTGTGACTGCATGAAGAATCTGTGATGTCAGTGTGGTTGGCCCTCACACTTAAAGTCATTAAGTCCCTAAAATTTAGGAGCGTGAAAAGTCTTCCTTAATGCTCATTGTCATAGACATCACTAGGTCTTTCACCTCTTAGTCTTATTGGATGGGATGTAACTATTTTCAAACTGATATTTCATACCCTTACTCTGATTTCACCTTCACAGTTTGGTAAGAGACTAGTTCCCATAAAAGTAGACAAAGAAAATTGGTAGTTGGAACTACTGTAACAACATAATCAATAAAATATACTTAAAAAAAAAAAAAAGAAAGAAAATTGGTAGTGACAAAAGAGTCACAAGGTGCGAAGTTCAGCATAAGGAATATAGTCAATAATAGTGTAATAACTAAGTATGATTCCAAGGGGGCACTTGAATTATGGGGTGGGGGTGGATCACTTTCCCATTTATATAATTGTCTAAGCACTATGTACAACTGAAGCTAACATAAAGTAATATTTAATGTCAACTGTAACTGAAAAATAAAATTTAAAAAATGAGCCTAAAGGGACTAAATTTTTTAAAGTAGACAAAGATGAATTACTGCAGTACTCCCACATCTTCCTCCAGTGTGATAGCTAAGGGAGCTAATACTTCTAGGCCACTAGGGAGAGTTTCTAAAGGAATGTAGCAATGGCAAGCAAGGTGGAACATACATAGCTTTAAATAAATTAAAATATTGAACTTTGGCATCGTGGGAAATACTTATTTAGTTATTTGACAACCTCCCAAAGGTGTGAATTATTTCAGCTTTGAAATATTTTTCTTTAGAAATATTTTGAATATTAAAAAAATTGGAGTTTGCATTTTGCTAATACTACTTTGCCCTCACATACAGAAATGATGTTATTGTCTGAGTTGCTTTTCAAATTGTGATGCTCTGTTTGCTTTGCTCTGAGGACACATGATGTTCAGGGTGCTGAATAACAAACTTTTGTTCCACAGATAAATAATACCACCTGTAGTTTTGGCTTCAATGGTCTGTCTTCTAGTGCTAAGATAAGCCCTTAAAACTTAGAGATACAGTATTTAACAATTATCTAAGCAGTCCAAAATGCTTATTGTACCATCCTAATAATTTCATCAAGTGTCAAGGGAGACTAATACATCAGTGACAGAGGACAGGTGGCTATGGATACCAAGAGAGTGGCTGAGAACCTTGACTGCTCAAGCTACTGGTATTTAATACTTTGGGCAAGATTACTCTTAAACTCTCAGTTTTCTCATCTGTAAAGTGAGGTAATAATTGGGACCTTATAAGGTGTGTGATAGGATTAAATGCAATAGTACACTTAAAGTTCTCAGCTGAGTACCAGGCCAGGAATCAACTAAGTTGTATCTATCATTAGTGATTATTTTACAAGGTGCAATTATCCAAGAAACAGATACAGGGACTGTGTGGAAAAGGAGAACTGAATTTGACCTTGCTAAACAACTTACTGAGATTCTTGCCTTAAATTCAGCTTCTAATCTATATGATTTGCCTAGAAAAATGGGCCTGAATGAAAGGAGGCTAACTTGTTTGTCCTCTAAATGGCTGCATAGTTTTTAACAGGGTAGTGCACATAATATACCAAGGAGGTCTGTCAGAAAAAGTCCAACCATTGTTAAAATAATGAGAACAGTTTGTGCAACATCAGTGTAACCTGGCAGCCAAGGACAGTGGACTGGAATGCACATGCTTGAAAAATGATGACTTCACTGTGCTAGTCAGTGGGGGCAGTAGATGCCATTGAGTGAGCTTGTGTGCTGTGTGGTTGTCACATTCCAAATGACTGAGCCAGTAGAGCAAAAAACCTGAAGCAAATATTGCATTAAGTTCGAACATTCCTCCGCATAAACTATTCAAATGATTCAGAAGGTCAAATCTATGGGCAACTGGTGATTGGCAACTTTATCATGACAACATGCCTGATCATGCATCACATCTCATGCAGAGTTTTTTGGTGAAACATCAAATCATCCAGATGACTCAGCCCCCCTACAGCCCAGATTTGGTGCCCTGTGACTTCTGACTTTTCCCAAAACTAAAATCACCTTTGAAAGGGAAGAGATTTCAGACCATCGATGAGATTCAGGAAAAATATGACAGGGCAGCTGATGGCTACTGAGAGAACTGCGTGAGGTCCCAAGGTGCCTGCTTTGAAGGGGACTGAGGCATCATTGTCCTACGTACAAGGTTTCTTGTATCTTGTATCTTATTCAATAAATGTCTTTATTTTTCATATCACATGGTTGGGTACTTTCTAGACAGACCTCATATATGTACCATTGAAATCCCTCCTGTCTGAATGTACGTGTAAAACCCTTCCTAGAAGTCAGTGATCTTCACAGGTGGTTTCTAATCCAGGCCTACCAAGAATACATAGTCTAAAGCACAAAAACAAGTATTATTCAATTTTGATCTTAGAAACATTTTATTTTTATGTCATTTTCTATATAGGCATAAATGACTCATTCTGAGGTGGTGTTCAGTGAAGGGGTTGGTTAGCGTTGAGGGTCAACCACTAAGAACTACTCTGTGGTGTTGTGCACTCTGCAGCCCTAGGGGGTGCCATTCACACGTTAACACTGTAGATTTTCAATTTGTTACAGCAATTTTTCAGGCATATATCAAGAAAACATTTCATTCTAAGAAAGTAGGTATATCAGGACAGTCTTCTGACAAGTTGAAATAAAGGGTCGAGGGGTGCCCATGTCTGATTCACAGAGTGTACATGGGCCAGTGGCAGCCGCATCTTGGGTGTCTGCTGAGTGCTGTGTCCTCAGCTGAACTAGCCTCAACCAGCCCTGGGGCCACAGCAGCCAGTAGTTATTGGCAGTGTATCACCCTCAACTTTCTTTTCTTTCTCTTCCTTTTATGTCACATCCCACCTCTTGTCCCAAATGGCCTTAGGCCATCCTTTCTGGAAAGACCAGATTTGGACCTGGGGACTCCATGGGGCCTCACACCTTTCCTTGTGCTGTTCCAATTGGACCTGTTCCAGTCAGCGAGTAAGCTTGATGTGTTAGCACTTGACATTTTAGGAGATATCCCTCATGTTCCACTTCACAACTTTTCTGAGGAAGGCAGTGCTGAGATGAATATCCTGCTTTACAAATAGAAAATACAAGGAGGTTCAGAGAAATTAAGTGACTCACATAAGTAAATAGTGAAGATTTACTCAGACCCCAAATCTTCTGATCCTCCCTGGTGCACCATCCCTCCTCGGATGAATCATACTGAATTCTGCTAATGTATGAATGTTTCTAAAGGGGTGCTCAATGCTAAGTGGGCCCTTAATTGCTCCCTGGCAATTCTATTTTGTTTCCTTGCTCCATCACTCTCCTACTCTCCTTAGATGACTGTCCTAGCTTTTCCTCTGACCTCAGATTGCCATCAGCTCTGCTCTTATCATCCACTCAGCTGATGACCTTTCCTTTCTATTTCACCAAGAAAATAGAAGTAACCGAAAGGGAGTGTTTATAAGCCTACCTACTACATCTATAGACCTACATGAATTTGTGTCCATAAATGCTATCTCCTCTCCTGTTTCAGCACATGAACCATCTTTGCTCCTCATTCAGGTCCCTCCCAGCTGTTCTAGGTCCCACTCCCTCTTACCTAATCAAGAACGCCATGCCCTCTTTACTAGATTATTCCCATCAACATACAAATACACCTTTTTTCCCTTCCACTCACCTTAAAGCAAATAAACAACCTTCTTTTGATCCTATATACTCTTCAGCTACCACTCACATTATTTCTTTTCTGCACAGGGAAATTCCTTGAGAGTGTTGTTTATATTTTTCTCCTTCCAATTTCTCTCTTCACTTTAGTCTGTATTGTGTCCCTCCCCAAATTCATATGTTGAAGCCCTAACCCTGAATGTGACTGTATTTGGAGATAGCGTCTTTAGGAGGTAATAAGGTTAAGTGAGGTCTTAAGAATGGGGTCCTAATCTTATAGGATTGAGCATTGATGTCCTTATAAGAAGAAAAAGCAAGCAATCTCTCTCTTTCACACACACACACACACACACACACACAGTCAGGGAAATGTAAGGACACAGTAAGATGACAGTTGTTTGTAAGCCAGAAAGAGGGTTCTCATCAGAAACTAAATCTGTTGCCACTTTGACTTTGGACTTCCCAGCCTCCAGAACTGTGAGAAATAAATTTCTGTTGTTTAAGCAACAAAGTCTATGATATTTTGTTATTGGAACCCAAGAGGACTAAAGTGATCTCGAATCACTAAAGTCAGGCATTCTGTTCCTTACTCCTTCCACTAAAACTGCTTTTGGCAAGGTCCCCTGTGAGTTCCCTGTTGCTAAATCCAATAGTCAATTCTCAGTCCTTACCATAGTGCCCCATCAGCAGCATTTGACAAGAGTTGAGAGCTGTCTTCTACCTGAAACTCACTCTTTGCTTGGCTCCCAAGGCAACATGTCTCCTGCAGCTCTGCTGTTCTTTTTCACAGATTTCTCATTCATCTCCCTGACCTCTGAACAGGTGATCAGTCATCTTTGTTAGCTTGAAGATTTCTCAGAAGTCCTGTGTCCTGGGAACCCTCAGCCCTGGGTAAACCAGAACAGCTGATCACTCTACCTTGTGCCAGAGCTCAGTTCTTGGACTTCTACACTCACTACCTTGGTGATCTAATCCACTCTAATGGCTATAAGCTGATGGTCCCTCAAACCCCTTTTGCCCAAAGCTGTTCTCTGTGTAGCCATTCCCATTGTAATAAATGGCAACAGCCTTTTCCAGTTGCTCAGGCCCTCAAATGTAGAATTCTTCTTCACTCCTCTTGTTCTCTTACACCCTACCTGTTTGCCAAACCATCAAACTATATCCAGAGTGGGTCATCTCCCACTACCTTCTTTCCTGCCACACTGGTCCAAGCTATTATTATTTCTCCCTTGGATTAATGCAATAGCTTTCAAAACCTAGTCTCCCTTCTGTCAAACTTTTCTCCCCATCAATTATTCCCAACAGTGATGTTCTCAAAGTTAATAGTGGCCGTAAAACTTGTCAACTCAAAATCCTTCAATAGTTTCCATCTTGTAAAGGGCTAAACCTTTCTAAAATTTACAAAAGCTTTCTGAGGCCGAGGTGATGCAGTCTGCTCACAGCCATCCTACCTCAGCTCCTAGGTCTCTTCCTTGGTTACTCTCCTCTGGCAACAAAGGCTACCTTGGAGCTCCTTGAACATACTGGTAGGCCCTTGCCTCAGGGCCTTTAATCTTGCTGTTGCCTCTGCTTATGTGCACTTTCCCTGGATATTCCCCCGACTCACCCCCTTGCTTCCTTCTGGTCTTTATTTAGACATCAGTTTCTCAAAGAGACCTTGCACGCCTACCTGAAATTAGTTTCCTTTTATATACACGTACTTCCTACTGTATTTCCCCCTTCACACTTATCTAGCTAATATGCATTTGCTTGCTTACGAAATGTTTCCCCTGCTCGAATATAAGCTCCACAGGGCAGACATTTTTGTCCCTTTTGTTCACTTCCCTGCCCCAATGCCTAGAACAGTGTCTGGCACTTGATAAGTATTTATTAAATAAATGAATCAGTGGAGTCCACAACGATGTGTAGACAAAATTCCACAGGGGAGTGAAGCTGAGCTGCCTCCAACGCCCCGGCCCGGTTGGAAACTTCTCTGTCCAGCAGAGGTTTCATGACCATGGCGGAACAAATATATCCAGGACACTGTATTTTGTCTGGGGGGAAAAAGGAGGTGGCTCTTTCCTCTAGTGGAAAGAGTGCAAGACCTCCGTACCCCATGCTTTTTATTGAGAAGGGTATGCATGGGAGATACAAGCTCAAAATTCATAAGTCATCGATAGCTTTTAGACGCCTGGATTACAGTTGACAGCGTACAAGTATCAGTATAGAGGGCACAGTGACCAGCCTGTGTCAGGATCTATTAAACACCTTGATGCCACACTGGCATTAGGTGTAAGGTTTCATACATTCCTTGCTAGAGATTGTTTATAGTTAAGTAAGAGATAAGAAAAGCAGAGCAAGCTCCAAAGCATAATAAGCATTCTTTAAATCCAATTCCCATGGAAACCCTCTGAGTGGCCTTTAGTCCTGTCTGCCCTGCCTTCCAGTTTTCTGTTGAGACTTAGAGGCTTCTTGGGGTGGATGTGGGAGGGTAGGGGGTGGGCAGCCTGGCTCAGGGCTTGGGCTACAATTCCCAAAACCACAAGGAGCGGTACCCCACAGGGGAGCTCAGAAGTACAGGTGAGTTCCCTCTGGGGTGACATAGATGAATGTGGCATGGATTGTGAAGGAGTGGGAAATTTATTTGAACCTCAAAATATATGTTAGTTTCTGACTCCTGAGTGGAGCTCATGGTGATGTGACTTTTCTCTTTCTCTTCATAACAACCCTGAGGACCTTCCAGGGGCCCTTGCTGCTTAGGATCCTCCATTGACACTTAGAAGGCATTTATCTCCACCACCAAATGTTTATTGTCCTATTCTCTTCCTGTCTGACTTCTGGCCAGTTGTCTATTAGAAAGGATCTGATAAAGTCCATATGGACTTTGCACCTGACAAAGGATGATGCCTTAGTGCAGGCATTTCAACCATTAGTGTGTATAAAACTTACCTGGAGAGTTTCTTAAACTGTGGATTCTTAAGCCCCGATCCTATAAAATTCTAAACAAGTTCATTTTGATCCAGAGATCGAAGGACCACTTACTGAACACCTCAAAGGAAAGAATTTCTAATGGTGGCATCCCTGAAGGTCTACAGTGAACGTAATTCTGGTCAGGGGCCTCTTTGGTGTTCCTAAAATTACTACTGTATTTCTATAAACAATCATCTGTTTGTCCATCTGTCTGCCCACCCACCCATCCATCTCTCAATGTCTTAGATTCTGAGTGTATGTGAATTTTCCTACACTGGAGCAGTGCTGGAGAATGCTCTCCTTTCAAAACTTCCTCAAGCCCTGAGTACCATCTGCACCTCCCCCAAGGCCAAACCACACCCTACCAGCAGTCTCCCCTCAGGTGCCAAGCAGCAATTTGCTTGGCACCTTATGTTTATACCTGTCTACTCCTCCTCTCCGCCTGTCAGCCAGGCGCTGTTTCCATCCTCTGGTTCCCTGTTCTCTCTCTCCTACCTTTGAACAAACAGTGTCTCTCCAGACACCGAATTGTAGCCCAGCTGTTGTGGTGAATTCCCACCTCCCACCTTCCTCAGCTGTGTTTCCCGCCTCCAGCACCCACTGCTCTTTATCTGGCATTAGCTAATGTCAGCCCAGTACATTGACTAACCAAGTGAAAATTAGCGATGCATTAAAATATATTATAGTAACATTGATAATTTACAATGAAATAAAATTCTGAAGGAAAAATGCACAATCAGGAAGTGGATTCTCCTTTGTATATAGTCTGTCACATAAAACATGCGCAAACAAAGTTCAAAACAAGCAGACAAAATACAACAACTAAAAATATTGACTAATTTCCACCTGGCTGATAATGCATTACAAAGGTAGGTAAATCAATAATTCAAAGACAATTACAATTTGCGTGGAGATTTATTGTGTTGCCGCCACCAGATACAGGAGCTGTGAGTTTTTGTGGAGGCGATAAAACCTTGTGCTTTTTAACTTAGTGCTACTGGCGACAGGAATATTTATTCTAGCTGCTCTAGTCTCACGACTTACTTCTCTGCAAAAATCTCTTCTGCTGCAGGGAGTTCCTTGCTCTGCCAGGAGGGTCTGAGTCAGCCTTGTGGATCCAGAAGTCTGCTCTAAAAACCCTCAATTCCACATCCCTGAGTGTGTCAGCTCACCGGCCAGAGGCTGGTCCTGGCTGGTGGTCTCACTTGCTGCTCCAATGATTTCTGGAGCCTGTTTTTGTTGTGTAGTAAGAGCAGTGTCCCCAGCCATCCAGCCTAACACAAGCACAAGAGCTTCAGGGTGAACAGAAATATCTGTTTGAAAAGCATATAAATAGATCTTAATCCCAAAATCGACTAAGGTATTTTTGGCCCTAGACATCCATACATTTAGCCAAATAGCTCTAGGAACAGAATTTAATATTGTATGTGTTTGTCTCATTAATAGAAAGGATAATGAAATCCAGAAGAGAGTAGTTTTTCTTTGTTCTGAGAACAACTTTATGTCCCATTAGTGCTAAAAAAAAGCAAAAAAAAATTATTGTCTTAATTGTCCAACACTAGGGAAATGCTGAGCATTATTTTGTATGACTTAGTTATAAGAAACATTAACAATATTTATTATTTATCATATTTAAGATGTATATGTTACAATATTAAGTGGAAAATGGAGTACAAGATTTAACATACAGTTTGATTTCAAATATGTTAAGAAGCAATTCAAAAGGAATTTTATCAAAGTTTTAATTGTTTTGGGGAGGTAGGATTACGAATCCTTTTTTTTTATTGCCTACGATTTTTTATTAGTATGAATTGTTTTTATATTTAAAAAAGTAAATAAAAGAGAATTCTTCCTTTGTTATGCAGTTAAACATTTTTCAAACCAGATTTCCTTACCAACGTCTGTTTCTAATTAAACTTTAGACATAATTTCATTTTACAATGGGGTGTACCAATTTTTACATTTTTAGAAGAAATCATTCTAGAAATCATAAGAGTTTCCTAGCTACAGGCTGAAAGTTCCTGCTAATTTCAGAACGCTTTCACAGATTCCCCCCGACAGAGATGGGCATCGGGTTTAGGGGCAGGAATTTGGTTGGGTTCCTCACTTGTCCAATCTCTGCACCACTTAGAAAGTAGAGGCAGGGCAAGTTCTTCTCTGATCTATTATTGATCGATGGAGAAACAGGCAGCGAAGCACTTTCGGAGCAGAATGTTCCCCTTCAGGCTGAGAGAGCACTTTTCACTCTGGATCTCAGACTCAATTTCCATCAGTCAATATTTTGCTTTAGATTTTAGTTTGTTTTATTTTTTAAGATGGGAGAGAAAATGAGTTGATGAGACATAAAACAAGAAATGTTACACTATGAGACTTTAAATATTTTTGTAAAAATTGTGTCTCTGTAATTATTTTTTATAGTTTAAATTAAATTTACACATGTCATTTTACATTAAATGTATACATGTGATATCACATCTTTAAGTGAATCTTTTTTTTTCTTTCCATTTTTGCTTTTTCCTTCCCCTAACTCTCTCACCCATGTTAACTATCTACCATGTAGCCATAGTAGGAGACCTTTATAACTTCAGAATATGCCAAGTAGCTTTAAACACCTGTTTCCCACTCAGATTTTGGGGGAATATTACAGTTCAAATGTAGCCAGGTTTTCAAGCTCTGTGGCAATGGCTTCTTATTCATAGCTAGTCTGTGCTAAAACTGTACTTAGAGAAGTGTTATATGATTTTATGTTAAGGGAAGATCTAAATGTTGTTTCTGGCAAGTGAATGGATTCTTTTTATACTGCCTCAATTTAAAAATGTTCAAATAGATGTTCTGTGATTTAAAAGATATTATCTTTTGGGCATTTACATGGAAGGGCACAAGGGAATATTCTGCAGGGACAGAAATGTCCTATATTTTGACTGTGGGGGTGATTACATAGGTGTATATAGCCTTAGTCAAACCCTATTAAATTATGTGCTTAAAATGGGTGCATTTTATTGTAGGTAAACTATACCCAAATAAGACTTCCAAGACAAAAGCGTTTCTACTCATTTAAACTCTGGGTTTTTAGAATTTACTGTGAAGGCATTGTGATTTATCATTACAGCCCTCCCCCCTCCCCCATCTGTAACAACATGGATTTCAGATTATTTATTCTATGGGCCTCTTTGGGACTGAAAACTGATGGAGAAGCAAAAGTGGTTCCATAGGTGACAGGGTGCCACTCAAATAAATGTCATCAGAGCTGCCTGCATCACGCCCTCATTGTGCCACAGAAACCTCTCAGCTCTTTCCTCATCTACAATCATCTCTCAAGTGGGGGCAAGAGATGCAGAAGAGGCAGTCCTTGCTTTGGTGTTATGGAAACAGGGTCCAATTCTTTGTCTCAATATTTCTGTCTGTCTTCTCTCTCGCTCTCATGACTGTACCAAACATAGGCTGGCACAGAAACAGGTACTAGTTAATAAAAACAAATATCATGATTTCTGAGCCAAGCATCTCTCCAGCTGCTTGCTAAAGTCATTTTAAAGGCAATTTTGAGCTAACCTTAATTGTGGTTTTTATTCTATTTACTTTAATCATGGTGATGATTCAAAGAATGGCTTTATAATGCATCTCACTGTAAAGTACTCTTCATTAGCAACAGTAAAATTTATGCATTAAAATGGGCAAAGCAGATAATCTTATTTCCCCCGCTCCCCAACATCTGGCCTAATATTGAACACTGTTCTTAAAGTTGTATTGTACATTGTCCAGGAGACCCTCTCTTCCATCTCAGCTCATATTAAAAGCAACAGAGATGTGGTGTCCCTGTGCTCTTCATTGATCGTTGCTGAATCCCACAGAGGGTCCCATCATTCTGGCTTCAGCCACAGCTAAGGAGAGAGCAGTGTTCACTGGGGAGGAGAGAGCATGGGACTGGGAAATGCAGAAGGTGGTGTGGCAGTGAATAGGCCTGAAGAATAGAGGGGCTGGGCATTGTAGTTGTGTGGGAGCATCTGGGTGAATGGGGTGGCATGAGAAAGCAGGCTTTCTACCAAATGTTTCCAGTCACCTCTCACAACCTCTAAACTATATTTCATAATTAATTTTTAATATTTGCAAAGTCAGGTTAAAAGTGTCAATTTTGAGAAACAGTGCAAAAATATAATGTAACATTGAATAATTTATGCAAATAACACTGAGTAAAACTTGACTAATTCAAATTTATCGAGTAGAATCTGCGATAGCTTATGGGTGTTGGATTGAAGTTTTTACTAATATTTTTGGTAAACTTTTAAAAAAGTTTAAGAATCTAAATAATTTAATGTATAAATTGAATTAAAGAGGAATATTGAAGATACTTATGAAGAAAGACTTCAATTACGGTGGGTTGGCCAAAAAGTCGATATGGTTTTTTTCATAAAATACATTTTTCATTTTCACCAATAACTTTATTGATTTAGATATTTTGAGCATTCTGGCTATCTCCTGCATGGTATAACATTGACTGTTCCCAATTAATGTCTTGATTTGATTGCTATCAACTTCAACTGGACTACCCACCCAATCGTGGAGCATCATCCAGCAAGAAATCTCCAGCACAAAACTTCACAAACCACTTTTGACATATTCATTCAGTCACAGTGCCTTCTCCATACACTGCACAAATCCTTTGCATTTCAGTTGCATTTTTACCTTTTTTGAAATAATAAATCATAATATGCTGAAAATGCTTATTTTCTTTTATCTTCAGTATTAAAATGTCAGCACAAAAACTCAGCAGTTTTGTTAAGTCTTTTTTTTAATGCACTGTGATATGACAGCTGTCACAATACAATCTAAAAAATTTGTTTCAAATGAAGTTAAAGACAACTGACCACTATTAGAGCCATCTTACAGAAACAAACCAAATGAACTTTTCGGCCAACCCAATATTTTGAAGAAAGAAGAATGTATTTATGTATGAATGTCTGGTACATATGTCGTCGTCGTTGTTGGCAGCCGTCCGTCTCGAGAGACGATGGTGTAGCTTCTTAAGAGTCTATCTGCACCGCCGAGAATGGCTGTGCAGTCCGACTCGGGAGTGACACGGTATCTGTCTCCTCCCGTGTTGAATCGACATCTTGCGATGACGCTGGAGTGTCCTCTCCAGTGAAGCTGAAGCTACAGAGCCTGGGCAGGGTGATATGGAGGGTCTGCTGTTGCCCATGCAGCAGACCCCCCCTCTCTTCGCAGCTGAAGGATCCAAGGGAAAGACGGAGTCAATACAGCTTGGCTTCAGGTGCGCCGCAGGAGTTGCCGGTGTTGACTACAACGTCGAACCGCCTTAGGGACTCCGGCTCCGGATTTTCTGTCGGGGTTTACTCCCTTAGCCTTTCCCCTGAAGAGGTATGCCGCAAGGCAGCGGAGGTTTTTTGGAGTCAGAGTTTTCCTTCTCTGATGTGCCCTGACTGGAAGATCGAACCAGCGACACTTAGCTCGCAGGCCGACGCTCCATCCACTGAGCCAAACCAGCCAGGGTTGGTACATATGTACATATGTATTTACTTACTTATTTTTAAATCTCTTCAACAAAATCCTTGGGTATTCCACCGGATAATTCTTTGTTAGCCTAGTATGAATAAATAATAAATAAATAATTGACTGTGGGCTAGAGAGGTGGGTTGAGTGGAGGGAGACAAAAGAGGAAATAATTGGGACAACTGTAATAGAATAAACAATAAAAATAATATAAAAAATAATAAAACTATGTTTTGGTAATAAAATAAAAGTATTCAATAATGCATTTTTTAATTTACCTAAATTGAGAGAAAGAGAATAAAAGATATTTACATTATAACAATTAAATGTCCTATTTAATAATGGTACTGACTAAATGATAAACACTGTAAAATGTCATCCAGATATCTAGTAAGCTGCCACACAGTAGGAGAGCTAGGGGATGACATTGTCCCTCTCTAGGTCTCAGTCCCTGCAGGGGCCCTTTCCCTATCTGATTGGTGTGGTGCGTATGCCTCAAGATGGAGCAAGCACTTTTTAAATGAAAATGCCTTCATCCTTCTCCGTGGAGTGTGTCTACTGGGGCCCTGGCTTCTGGGAGGATGACAGGGAAAACCATTCTACAGGAAGCTGGCAAGGACTAGTGTGTTCCTTAGAGGGAAGAGAATTGCTGGGATGTGAGGGAAAGAGTGAGGACAGAATGTCCAGGTGTGGACCAGACTAGGCTTCACACGAACCCAACTCTGACTGCAAATCTTGGTTTCTAGTTCATCACCTGCTTGGGAGAATGGCAGTTTTGTTTGCTTGTTTTGGAAACCAGTGAACAGTCATGGTGCTGTGCGTCGTTTGCACTGGAGGAACAGAGATCTGAGCAAACATGTAGGAGCTGTGCACAAGAGAGGATCCTGAATAAAAAAGACCTGAGTACTTCACACCATCCATGTTGTGATAAACAAAACAAAACAAAAACCCTTGTGGTCTAATGATTACAGTCTTACAATAAGGCAAAACCTTGAAAGGCAGAGCAGACAATGCAAACAGCATTGGATCCTGGGTAGCTTTATTGAGTAGTAAGTCAGATAACTTCTGAAAACTACTTTAGACTTTCAAGTTTTGTGAAACAGTACACTCCCTTTATTGTAAAAATCAATTGAAATAGGATTGTCTGTTGCTTGCAAAGAAACATCCTACTTGATATAATACAAAATGTATTATTACCATACATGTAGATCATACTGTTTAGATTTTAGTTTTACAAATAAGTAAATGGCATATTTATTTTAAAAAGTTTTTAGTAAGCACATCAAAAGGGTATAAAACAGCCCACTGATTTTATTTCTGAGATGGGCATTGAATGACTTGATATGGAATATATTTTAATGTCCAAATATCTTTTATTAATGGTTAATTGAACATTAGAAATTATGAAAAATTTACCGTGGCTGCTGTGGCTCAGTGGATTGAGCATCGGCCTGTGAGCCAAGTGTCACTGGTTCAATTCCCAGTCAGGGCACATGACTAGGCTGCACATCAGGTCCCCAGTTGGGGGTGTGAGTGAGAGGCAACCACACAGTGGTGTTTCTCTCCCTCTCTTTCTTCTTTCCCCTCTCTCTAAAAAATAGATAAACAAATAAATTAATAATTTTAAAAAGTTTAATAAAAAAATGAAATTATTAAAAATTACATCATATTGCCAATATGTTCAGATCTCAACTCTATATTTATTTTTATATATTCATAGTTTTTTTTTCATATACTGACATAACATTATAAATTTAGTCTGGGATAAACTTCAATTAACTTCCCTCTCTACAAAAGAAAATTTATTTCAGAATTATTCATAGTTGCTCATGGACCTGTGGTATTTAAGAGATATGAAATAATTTCCTCAAGGTGCAAAGTCATGAGAAAGTATCTTTTGTAATAACTCAGGTTTTTAATGCTTTCAGAACGAAAATGTTCCAAGTAACGAAAGTGTTATTAAGCTGAGAACATAGATACAACCTTGTCATTCTAAACATACAACTTGATTGCATTTTGGACATTAGAATGTTTCAGATATTAGTATATATAGCTGAAAGTGCATATTGCAAATCCTCATGAAGAGTTTCAGAATACCACTTCTTTTCACATAAACTCATCTTTCTTGTCCCTTTGACATTTTCACCTCCAAACAGGAAGAACAATCCTGGGTATCTGAGCCCAGATCCATTTTTTATAGCAACTTTCATTAACCTTTAAGATTCTTTTTCTCATTTACTGAAGAACTGTGCCTTGTCCTATTGGAATCATGTGTTTGTAGTATGTCTCTGTTAGAAACTTGCTGTAAGAGAGAAAGAAATGGGTAGAGAGAAGTTGACAGATATACATTCAATGTTCTCTATTCAGTATGCATCTGTCCATGGAATATAGAGATGGACTTCTCTCTGTGTAAATAAGGAAAGATGAACTCAGGAAGCTGTGAGTCAGCTAGACAGTTCTGGGAGGGACTGTACCAGAGTAGGAGTTTATCAGCCCTAATGGTAAAAAATAACTGTGTAGAAAGAGCATCGACTTTACTGCAAGGAGATGGAAGTGCCAGCTGACCCGAAAGAACATCTGACTGTACTGACTCTGTGTATAGACTGCAGGAAGATAAAGTCTCTCGCTGACTCTCCTAATTAGCACGACATGTTTATGTGACATGATAAAATAAATAATAAACTAAGGTAGAAAATTCTGTGATGAAGATTTGAAGTACATAGAGATGGAAAGAGAAGGTTTCAGGGGGTAGTTAGGAGGTGCTGAAGGGGAGGAGACAAGAAGGGGAGGAGTCAGGTCCCCCACTAAGTCATGGTCTTGGCCTGGCTTCTGCTGGTTATTAACTCCCAGGAAGCAAGAACTTTTAAATGGAATCTCATGAAAGGAGTTCTGCTACCCTAACTTTGTGCTGTTACTAGGAAAGACCCTGTCAAAGGTGGTTTGTTTGGGACCAATTGCAGCTTGTCCAGGGCTTTCCCAGCTTCTACACTAAAAGTCCTGAACCTTGGGAAACCCCTCAATGGGTGGTCACCCTGGAGTCCTGCAGGATTTGATGTGGGATAGCTGGGGAGGGACCTTACAGAGAGTGGTGCTCTCTCGGATGTGAGATAACTAGCCAGGGCAGGTCGAAGGAGCAAATTTGAAAAGAATAGTTCACATAAAAGATTTACTTTTCTCTCATTTCAATTTGGATTTCTGGATCCCTTGATTCACAGAAAGAAGGACAAAGTCATTACTGTTGAGGTTTCAGAATATACTTAGGTATCAGGAAGACAACAGACTTGCATTTTGGTTCAGGGGACAGAGATAAAGGGAAGAGAAACAAGAAGTCCAGGGAGCAGGAGTAAGAGGCCTGGCAAGAAGTTTCTTCTACCCTCACCTCTGCCACAGCAAGTAGCGGGCTGTTTGTTCCATTGACTCTCCTGACAGGAAGCCAAGCACATTTCATAGCCCTTGTTAGAAGAAACTATCACTATTTGAAAATAAATATACATGAGACCATCAAATTATGTGGGGAAAAATTCCACTGATTTCAACTGAAGACATGTTCATTCATGAGAGAGACACCTGGAGCAAATATATAGGAGATAAAGTTATGCCATGGAACACATTAGAAGCGGCTACCTGTCTTTTTACAGGAATTAGAGAGTGAAAAACCCTGGCTGGTTTGGCTCAGTGGATTGAGCGTCGGCCTGCGAGCTAAGTGTCGCTGGTTCGATCTTCCAGTCAGGGCACATCAGAGAAGGAAAACTCTGATTCCAAAAAACCTCCGCTGCCTTGCGGCATACCTCTTCAGGGGAAAGGCTAAGGGAGTAAACCCCGACAGAAAATCCGGAGCCGGAGTCCCTAAGGCGGTTTGACGCTGTAGTCAACACCGGCAACTCCTGCGGCGCACCTGAAGCCAAGCTGTATTGACTCCGTCTTTCCCTTGGACACTTCAGCTGCGAAGAGAGGGGGGGTCTGCTGCATGGGCAACAGCAGACCCTCCATATCACCCTGTCCAGGCTCTGTAGCTTCAGCTTCACTGGAGAGGACACTCCAGCGACATCGCAAGATGTCGATTCAACACGGGAGGAGACAGATACCGTGTCACTCCCGAGTCGGACTGCACAGCCATTCTCGGCGGTGCAGATAGACTCTTAAGAAGCTACACCATCGTCTCTCTCGAGACGGACGGCTGCCGATGACGATGATGACGATGAGAGAGTGAAACAATTGTATTCTTTCGCTAAAGAAAAGGCTTTCCATGGGGTGAGCACCTGCCGATATAAATCCAGAAAGAATACACAGCTAAGTGTAAGGAATCTGGAAACTGGTCAGGAAGAAGCAGTACGAGTAGTAGTGGAGTCAGGCTAACTAGGAGTGGAGGAGGACTTCAAGGAAGAGAAAGTTACCAGTGAAGCTGCCTTGGTGGCTTCAAAGGCTTCACTGGGGCATTTAAAGTTTTTCCTTGAAAGAAGAGTTTTGTGGTCAAATAAGTTTAGGAAGCAGCGTTTCTCTTAGCTCCCTCTTCAGCATGCACTTTAGCATGTCAAACTGCTTAACTTTAACTATTTTTAAGGGATACAACCACCTAATTTTATTTTATTTTGAATTGAGAAAGAATTACCATCCCAAGGAAATAGTGAAACATAGAACATACTTTCAGAAATACTGTCTTAGAGAGTTTGTTTCTGAGAACAATCTTAGTGAAAAGCTCAGAAAAGAATTTTCTGGAAATTGTTTTAGGGGTTAATGGAATCTTCATTGGTGGACTTACGCAATAGGACACTGTCCCCCAATAAGAGATATAGGACCAACGTCAACACCAGCTGCTCAGGAGATTGGTCCCTCTGCTGAAACTCAAGTTTAATATTGGAATATCTGGCCTTTCAGGAAAGAAACTTTGTCTTACTTCACTGGTGCTCTGCATGACTGAATCTTTGTGAATCTTCTCTTTGAACAGACATTAAAAATCCAAAATCTAAACGGGCTCCTGTCTTTTAAAAATGCTATAAACAAGAGTTACAAAGGCAAATATAAAAATTGAAGTCACTTGAAGATCAGAATAGTATTTAAATAAAAAAAATATTACTTGAAACAGATGTTAAAATTCTTTCTAAAATTTAGATGGAATTAAAAATAAATATTATCATGTTCATAAGGGCCCATTAGGAAAAGATTGCTCTTTACTTGGGAAAATCATTGAACTAGGAAACTACAAAGGTAGTTTCTACCCCAGACACTACCCTTATAATTGTCAACCTGCTGAAAGAACAACACATAGGAAAATTACTTTAAAATGTTTTTTAACCAGAGAACATTTTAGCTGAGCAGCCTAAACATAGTCTTTTAGACTAGAAGCCATACACTCTTATTTTCTTGTGATATAAACAGGTAATTCATCATTATTTGAGATTTTTTTTTGTACTGAGTTAATAAAAAAGAGGTAGCTTTATTCAGGTGAGAGGATACAACAGGCATTCATTAAGAATAGTTAGAAGGATTCTTCTGAATATTTGTCTTGATTGAAATATTCCAGGAGAGAGATGGGCTGACTACCTGCTGCAGTCTGATTGAACCTATGGGATGTGATAGAAGACACATGTCCAGATGAGAGGGAATGAAGATGATCTGGAGACAGGTCTCTGTGAGCTCCCTTTGGGTTAGTGGCAGAGTGCATCTATTTCAGGAAGCAAAATCCTAGAGAAGGCATTCTTCACCAGAGTACAATAGCCCCTGCAGCACTAAGATTCAATCTAATCAATGGTCAGCTCCAAACCAGGATGACTGGCCAAAGGCAAAAAGAGAAAGCAGGTCAGTCAGGGCACAATTTTTAAGGTATGTTAAGATATAATTAGAATAAGTGAGAATTATGGCAGCAGTTACTTTGGGTTTCCATATGCAACCTCTTACACACAATGACTGAAATATCAGTTGGTCCTACTCCATCTGTGAAAGCTCTCCAGTGGAAATTAAGAGAATACAACTTTGAAACAGGCAACCAGTAAACAAAACCTGCTTGCTAGCTTTTCACACATCACTAAATATTGAACAAATTTAAGGAGTATCAGTTAGAAGGGAGACCAGATGATTAGTTTGACCTGGGACACCCACATGTCATGGTTTAGCCTTGTGGCTGGGGCTCATGGTTTGGTCCTAAGCACATTCCTTCACACTTGTGGGGTCTCATCTCTAAAACCCCTTCTCATATGCTACTTGCTTCACAGACTAAACACATGATTAGAGTATCTTGAGTACAGACCTGTAAAATCAGAAGATGATAAGCTTACTTTACAAATACCAATTTTTGTTAAAAACTATAACTGAATTTGGTGGATTTTCAGTTCCAACTAGAAATTATTTATAAAGAACCAGGAAAGAATGAGTCTGTTCAAATGAGATTTGAGAAGACAAAACTTAAATCAGCCATTCCACTGTGACAAATATTTTCAGGACAGTTACTGTAAAATTTAAGTTAAATATGAACTTATTCTATATCTTGTCATCATAAAATTGAATATTTGTTTCTGTTTGCTGTGAAGGGCTTCAGCTCTCTTAAAATACCGAGATGCTGATTTGAGTAGTTTCAAGAATTGTTGTCTTATAAGTTCCAGATGAGAATATTATATATACTTATATAAACCCAACTTATTAGAGTGATGCAGAACATTGCATCTTTTCAGTTAAAGTTGTAAACTAAGTTTTTCATGGGAGGTTGATTTATTATAGGAGGTTGAATGTTGGTGATAATTAACTGATGGTTTCATTAGTGTAGCTCAAGTTAATTCAATTAGCAAAGGAGGATTGTAGATTTTCTTAAAATTAGAAACATAGTTAAAGGCATAACTTTGTGATATTTATTTACAGCTAAAATCAGGAGACTAAGACATTAACTTTGAGACACCATAAGACTCTCAATTTCTTTTTTTAAGTATATTTTATTGATTATGTTGTTGCAGTAGTTCCAATTTTTTTTCTCCTTTGCTCTCCTCTTCCCAGTACCCTCTTCTCTCCAGCAATCCCCACCCCCCTTAGGTCACGTCCATGGGTCATGAATATACGTTCTTTGGCTTCACCCTTTCCTATATCATTCTTAACTTACCCCTGTCTATTTTGTATTTACCAATTATGCTTTTTCTTAGTTCCTGCACCATTTCCCCATTTCTCCCCCTTCCCCCTCCCAGCTGATAACCCTCCAAATGATCCCCATACCTATGATTCTGTTCCTATTCTGGTTTGCTTAGTTGGATTTTGTTCTTATTTTTCAGATTCAGTTGTTGATAGTTGTGAGTTTGTTGTCATTTAAATGTTCATAATTTTGATCTTCTTTTTCTTAAGTAATTCCCTTTGACATTTCATATAATAGCTTGGTGATGATGAGCTCCTTTATCTTTACCTTGTCTGGGAAGCACTTTATCCGCCCTTTCATTTTTAATTATAGCTTTGCTGAATAGAGTACTCTTGGTTGTAAGTCCTTGCTTTTCATCACCTTGAATACTTCTTGCCACTCCCTTCTTGCCTGCAAAGTTTCTTTTGAGAAATCATCTGATAGTCTTATAGGCACCCCTTTGTAGATAACTCTCTGCTTCTCTCTTGCTACTTTTAAGATCCTCTCTTTATCTTTAACCTTTGGCATTTTAATTAGGATGTGTCTTGGTGTGGTGCTTTTTGGGTCTAGCTTGTTTAGGACTCTGTGCTTCCTGGACTTGTATGTATATTTCCTTCACCAAATATGGGGAGTTTTCCTTCATTATATTCTTACATAAGTTTTCAATTTCTTGCTCTTCCTCTTCTCCTTCTGGCACCCCTTTGGTTGAGATGTTGACATGTTTCAAGTTGTCCCAGAGGTTCCTAAGCCTCTCCTTATTTTTTTCAATTCTTGTTTCCTCATTCTGTACTGGTTGACATTTGTTTTCCTCCTATATTCCAAATCACTGATTTGAACCCCAGTTTCCTTCCCTTCACCATTGGTTTTGTGTGAAGGTTTAGCATAGCTTTCACTTCTTCCCTTATGTGTTTGCCACACTTAAGCATATCTGTCAAGTCTGTGAGCATCTTTATCACCAGTGTTTTGGACTCTACATCTGTTAGGTTGGCTATCTCCTTGTCGATTAGTTCTCCCACTGACACCTTGATTCGTTCCACCTTTTGGGCCATACTTCTCTGTCTCCTCATCTTGACAGGCTCCTGTGTTTGGTTGCCTCTGTGTCTTAGGTAGAGCTGTTGCTCATGTTATGTTGTAAGTGGTGGAGCCTTAGGTTTTCCTATCAGTAAAGGGCGAACTGTTTCACCAGTTGTGGCACCGTATGTGGGGGAGGGGTCTGAGAGGGAACAAAGTCACTTGCTCAGCACTCGCCCCTTTTCCAGGAACTTCTCCCACTTCGTATGGGACTGACACCTCTTTAGTTGTTGTCCTGGCTGTTGTTCCCAGAGTGCGTAGATTTGCAGACATTCTAGGACTGTGGGGGCTCTTTAAACAAGTGGACTGTGCTGAGAGACCAGCTGTTTCTTCCTCCACCCCAATCCCCACTGGTTTGCACAGTCAGAAGCAATGAGGCTTTATTTTCCCTGGTGCTGGGACCGTGAGCTGCGTGGTCTGGTCTTGTTCTTGGAGTGGTTCCCAGCTGTCCATCTTGACTTCTTAAAATGTGTGAATGTACTTTCTGTAAGCCTGCCACTGCCACCACTTCTGCCACCACCACACTGCATCCTCTCTGCCCCTGCTCCGCTCCTCCTACCTGTTTGGACGAGTATTTCTTCTTTATATCTTTGTTTGTTGGACTTCTATGCAGCTCGATTTTCTGGAACTTCTGGTTGTCTCTAGTTTTGAGGTAGTTGTATTCTTTCTTAGTTGTGGAGGGAGACGCAGCATGTCTGTCTAGGCCTCCATTTTGGCCAGAATTCGAGACTCTCAATTTCTTTTTGTAGCTTATAGTAACACTCTTGAGTCAATCAAGTCTATCCCAAGGGTAGGGGTAGTGACAGATCTGATCCTAAAACCCAGTAATTTTTTTTTTTACTCATTTTGGCCTCACTACTTGTGTGTGATTCACAATTTTTTCTGTTGTAGTATATAAGTAATTTAGCTCAAAAAGACTCAAGCAAAAGGACTCATTAGGTCCCAGCACTGCAAAGTCTAAGTAATGTGCTAGGTAAGAACCAACGAGTCATAGGATATATTAGGATTGGCTCCCTCAGTCCTGGTTCTGCTTCCTCTGGGTGGGCTTTATTCTTGGCAGCTCTCCCATCAGTATGGTCAGGTGGCCACAGGCCCATCTTGACTTCCATCTTATCACTCTAGCAGTCTCAGTGGAAAGAGGGCTTCTATCTCAACACTTCCAGTGAAAGCTGTGCATCTAAAGGTTATTGGTTCTGACTTGCCCAGTTTGGCTCACCCCAAGCCCATCACTATTTCAGAGGGATGCAGTGCTATAATGGGCAAGGCTTGGGTGACATCTTCCCTCCCACGAAGAGGAAGACCCACCTGTCGTAGAGACCTAGAGTGCATGTACACAGGTTTGGGGTAGAGTGGGCATTGTGAGCATTAAAAAGACCTCTTTCATACATGTACAGGCTTGTCAGGTCTGGCCCTCTTTCATTCTTTTCTTCCTGGGTGGAGTTTTCAGTGTGTAAACACTGTGCCCTCACTGTATGCCTGGCCCCTTATCTTCTCTATTTCTTCCTCATACCTAAGTCCTCTAGCATCATAATTATAGCTCTATATTAGATGTCACATGGGACACTTAAGAAAATACTGATGCCCAGACCCCACCCCCAGAGATTCTGATTCAGTTGTAAGAAAGAGCCCTTTCAGATGCATTTTGTAAGAGTTTCCTAGGTGATTTTAATGTGCAGAACTCCTGCTGTAAGTTAAACTTGATGCTGGGAAGAACCTGTCACACACAGAATGATGAAATTCAAGGGCTAAATTTCTTTGAGGATACTAGTGTTTAACCACATCTAACCCTTAAGCTAAAGGAATGAAGCACCAATTGTGAATTTGCAGTTATCTACCAGGACAGAGAAAGCATTTGGAGAAGCATCAGGGCCTTCTCATTACTCTTGAAATCATATCAGAAGTTATCTCTTATTTTGATTTTGCATATGGTTTTCCCAGTTTATAATTTACCTGAGCTACCAAATAGATGTTATTCAGAGACTTTTAGAGTCAGAGATGTTTTAAAATGCAGGCTTGCTTTTGTTTGCGGGTCTGTATGTGTGTCTTTCCTTCATAAAATAATTCACTTAAAAGAGGAAGAAATTTATACCACTGGGTTTTTATACTTTTTCTCTTTGTGTGTTCTCTGCCACAGGATTGAATTGTTATTGCTTGGTTCTTGAGAGCCAAGCAATAACAATTCAAGAACCAAGGTTGTATGTTTTCTGCTACATGAATCATTATAAACAACAGCTTTGGGAAGGCAATCTAGGGTCGGTAATTACAGCAATGAAACAGAAAGACTGTATTCTGAGTGAGGTTAATTTTAGCAGAAGTCAGATAAAAATGTTGTCCACTAACAGCAAACATGCTGGCAATTGAGCCAAAAATTACTGGTGCCAGTGACTGGTTGTGTGGGCTAGAGGCTCCCAGGGGTGTCACAGAAAGCCTGACTGGACCTCCTGGCAACCCGAAGTTGCTTTAAAACCTGAAGTAATTGTATGGGGCTTAGTATGTAATAACCTTGAGAAATCACAAGTGGAGAGTAATCCTGACTTAGAAGTGTAAGAAAGCATGCAAAACGCTGACAATATAAAGTTTTGCATGTCTGTGTCTGTGCGTCTGTGTTTGTGCGTCTGTGTCTGTGAGTGTTGGGAGGGGGGAGAGCTCATAGACCTATGTAGTTGATAACTAACCCAAACTTTGATTTACTTCTCCATGGAATAAGCTATTCTGTGAAGAAAATTTCTAAATGGATGGGGAAATGTAGTATCTTATTATGGAAGAAATTTAGATATCTTTTAAAAAATCCATGTTTAAGTTTCATTCAGAGTTCTTTTTTCTACGAAGAATACTGTATTTATAGAAAATCACTTAGGCTTCTTGTAGATAGTATCTCATTCCCGTTGGCTGAAATGAGTGTTATAGGATAATTACACAAATGAGTCATTCTGGACAAAGAAATCAAGTTTAGGAATGCAAAGATAATTGGAAAAGAAGTCTGCCACTCAAGAGAGCTTTGGCATAAAAAGGAAACGGTCTGTTATATTCTCATTGGACAGATTCCACATGTAGCTTTTTCTTTTCCTTTTTTCTCATGTGAAGGAAGGCAGAAATTCTGATCACTAAAAGCCAGAGTACAAAATATGAATCAGTTAAACCAGGATAATATAATGACCTGGCATCTGATTTAGAGATTAAAGATTAGTTGGCAGATAACCAATTTTATTAGTAAGCAAATAATAATAATAATAATTCAAATTAGCTTAATAAAAAAGAGAATGAATTGAATCATGGTAGTGAGATGAGTCTGCTTTAGTCTCTTGCCATGTATCAAGCAAGGTGGCCTGCCATTCACAGTGTCTTGGACAAACAACACCGGTAAGAAGAGAGAAAATTTCTTAACATTCACATGTCAACTTTAGAAAATTCACCAATTGTCTCTAATTGGGCTATATTCTCATAAATTCTCCATGGCCAGGGGAGTTGGTACTCAGACTAACCCAGTGTGGTAGAGAATCCCTGCAATCTGTGACTATGTGACCACACAAAGTAAAAGGGACTTTGAAGATGTGATTAAATTAAGGTTTTTCACATGGAGATTATCCTGGATTATTTTGATAGCCCAACATATTCACAAATTTCCTTGTGAAAGAGAGGCCGGAGGTTCAGAGTCAGAAAAAAGGCGATTGGGAAGACAGAAGCCAAGGACAGAGAGAGAGCAAGATAGGAAGAGGCTAAGCTTTTGCCTTTTAAGCTGGAGGTTGTGGCCATGAGCCAACAAGGTCAGGTGGCCTCTAGAAGCTAGAGAAAGCAGGGAAGTGGTATCTCTCCTGCAGCCTCCAGAAGAAATGCAGCTTTGATTTTAGTACTTCTCACCTCCAGCACTGTAAGAGAATAATTTGTATTATTTGAGCCACTAAGTGTTCAGTAATTTGTTACAGCAGCAATGGGAAACTGACACACTCAGTCTGTGCCCCACGTACTGGGGGCTCTGGGGCACTGGGGCACCACAATTGATAGTCCAACTAGGAGCACATGAAGTGTGAGGGAGGGGTGATTTTTCAAGAGGACACTGGAAGACAAAAACAACATACACATTGCATTAATCAAGCAAAGTTGGATGCTGAGCAATTAAAAGTTGGGGAGAAGTCTCTCAAAGTGCAATTGGAAGAAGGGAACTTGGGGTCCTTACAAATAAAATTAATAGAAACAGTTTCTAAAGCCCCTGCAGAGCTGTTTTCTCCAGTCTTTGCCCCGGGGAGGATCTTTTGGAGCAGTTTGTATCATTTAGTGGACTTTTTAGGATGAATTGGTGATAGGTATCCTTTCAAGGAAGAATCAGTCACACTTATCCTTGTAAGGCATAGCTCTATGAACTAACTTATTTAAATAAATAGCTATTCCTAAAGTGTTAATATTTGCTGTATATCTTGGAGAAATGAATCTATGAGTGGCAGTTACTCTTATTCAATGTAGTATGAATATGCCAGCTGGCTTGAAGATGGATAATTAACTTATATTTCAAATAAAGCAAGAAAGGGGACTTTGTCTCACTTCTCTAATTGCCTATAATTATTTTTTAAATTCAGTTTTTTTAAACAGAAGTTATTTGTGAAAGATATCAATGATTTTTGCCACATTAAATAGCACTACCTTTTCTCTCATTAATGTTTTTTTAAGTCAACTCATGTTTTAACTTTCCACAAAGGCAATTATAAGTATTAATAGCTACATATTAAAATTAAAAAGTCTGTTTGCCTAAAATCATTTCATGTACTACTAAGTTTTTCAGATTTAAAACTTTTAAATACTCTCTTAATTCACAGAGAGAATAACTTTAACTATAACCCTAACTATGCTAATAATCTATAACATAGACATCAGCCTTTGGCTTCTACTCAAGGCAGAATGGGTAACATTTCCATTAAGAACAACAAAAAAGTTTGGACAAAATATGAAAATTATCTTTTTGAAGATATCAGAGAGTTGCCAAGGCTGCAAAGGATTATGGAACTAAATTCCAGGGTAGGTAAACCCACAGAGGTGAGCTCAGAATTTTGGGCTGCTTTTCCACAGCAATGCCTGCAAAATCCAGAAATGTTGGTTGAGAACCTGAAAAGCTGAAGACATAGTTCAACAGAGTCATGTGGCTAGGGGGGAAGATTGAAGAAAGAAGGTCTCTGATAAACCTCTAGGCACTGGGTTGGCACCCCCTAGATCTACCCACTACTCAAGTAAGCCTTTAGTGCAGAAATTAGGCCAGTGATCTCAGGTGCTGAGTCCCAACTTCAAGTAATTTCAACCCATTATTGTATTAAGCAAATCTAGAATTGCAATGTTCATGGTCTCTACCAGAAGTAAAGGTAAATTCGCTTTGGAGGAAGATTATATAATAAGACTCACGGTACATCTATTATTTTTAATTTTTATGTCTGACAATTAAAAAAAGATATATAAGGGAATTAGACAATATGATTAAAAACTACAAACAAAACAGATCTGCAAAGGATCTAGATAATAGAATTCAAAACTGTATAATTTGATCAAGGAAATAAAAAAGAAGATCAAGAACTTTGGCAGAGACCCAAAAATGAAATGAAATGAGAAATACAATATCTAATGTTGGACTTTATAGAAGATCAGAAGATAACATTGAAGGGAGAATTAATGAACAAGTGATAGGGAAGAAGAAAATATCTAGAATGAAGTACAAAGGAACAAAATGTTTGAAATACTGAAGAAAGTGAAAGACACAAAGAAGAAACAAAAAAAAATAAGATACATTCCACTGAAGTTTCAGAAGAAGAAGAAAAACTGTTGGGCAGAGAAAATATTTGAAGAGATAATAGCTGAAGATTTTTCCTTAAACTGATGAAAGACATCAAGCCATAGTTGTGAGAAACATTACACCTCAAACAAGTTAAAAATCAAGGAAATCACACCTAGAGAATTCATGGTAAAATTGCTGAAATGAAAAAGATAAAAATATTTTAAATAGTATTTGGAGTAAAAGGCAAAAAATTAGAAAAACAAATAACCCCAGAAGACAATGGATAGTATTTTCCAAATTACTGAAAGAAAAATAATTTCCAACCTAGAGAAAATAAAGATAAAATAAAGACTTCTTTGTATACATAAAAATACAGTTTTTCACCAGAAGATCATCACTAAAGGAATCACTATTACTTAGGTAGACAGAGATCCCAGATGAAAGCTTAGAGATGCAGGAAGAAATGATAAGCACTAAAAAGGGTAAGTCTAAATGAATAATGAGAGTATGAAGTAATATTAACATGTAAAACGAATTTACTTTTATTTTATTTTTTTAATGTTTATTCTTATTCTATCACAGTTGTCCCAACTTTTTCCCTTTTTCCCTCCTCTGCCAAGCCCACCCCCTGTGCCCACAGTCAATCTCCACACTTGTCTGTATCCATGGGTCATTCATACATGTTCTTTGACAGCCCCTTCACCTTCTTTCCATTATCCACCTCCATTCTGGTTGCTGTCAGCCTGTTCCTTGTTTCCATGCCTCTGGTTCTATTTTGCTTTTTAATTTATTTTATTCATTAGATTCCTTTTGTAGGTGAGGTCATATGGTATTTGTCTTTCACTAACTGGATTATTTCACTTACCATAATAGTCTCCAGTTCCATCCATGCTGCCACAAAAGGTAGGACTTCCTTCTTTCTTTCTGCTGCATAGTATTCTATTATGTAAATGTACCACAGTTTTTTTTAACCACTCCTTTACTGATGGGCACTTAGATTGTTTTCAGCATTTGGCTATTATAAATAGCACTGCTATGAACATTGGGATGCATAGGTTCTTTTTGAACTGATTATTCAGGATTCTTAGGGTATCTCCCCAGCAGTGGAATCACTGGGTCAAAAGGAAGTTCCATTTTTAGTTTTTTGAGAAAATTCCATACTGTTTTCCACAGTGGCTGCACCAGTCTGCATTTCCACCAACAATGCACTAGGGTTCCTTTTTCTTCACATCCTCTCTAGCACTTGTTTGTTAATTTATTAATGATGACCATTCTGACTGGTATGAGGTCATATCTCATTGTGGTTTTAAGTTTCATCTCTCTGATGGCTAGTGATGTTGAGAATCCTTTCATATGTCTATGGGCCCTCTGTGTGTCCTCCTTGGAGAAGTATCTATTCAGGTCCTTTGCCCATTTTTTAATTGGATTGTTTGTCTTTCTGGTGTTGAGTCATATCAATTCTTTATATACTTTGGAGATTAAACCCTTGTCCAATGTTTCATTGACAAATATGTTCTCCCATATGGCTGGTTCCCTTTTCATTTTGATGGTGGTAATCACATGATCAGACCAGTAGATGCTGAAAAAGCACTTGATAAAATCCAGCACCCATTTATGGTAAAAACACTCAGCATACCTCAACATAATAAAGGGCATATATGAGAGACCTAGTACCAGCATCATACTCAATGGGCAAAAAGTAAAAGCTTTCCCCTTACAATCAGGAACAAAATAAGGGTGTCCACTTTCACTACTCTTAACCAACATAGTACTGGAAGTTGTAGCCACAGCAATCAGACTAGAAAAAGAAGTAAAAAGGCATCCAAATTGGAAAGCAGTAAGTAAAATTGTCATTATTCACAGATGACATGATAATGTACATAGAAAACCCTATAGTCTCCACCAAAAACTACTTGACCTAATAAGTGAATTTGGCAAAATAGCATGATACAAAGTAAATATTCAGAAATTGAAGGCATTTTTGTACACCAACAATGAAATACCAGAAACAGAAACTAGGAAAAAAATCCCATTTACTATACCAACAAGAAAAGACCTACGAATAAATTTAGCCAACAAAGTAAAAGACCTGTACTTGAAAAAATATAGGACAGTGAAGAAAGAAATAAAGGAAGATACAAATAAATGAAAAACACACCGTTTTCATGGATTGGAAGGATTAGTATCATTAAAATGTCCATACTACCCAAAGCAATCTATAGAGTCAACACAATTCTTATTAAAATATCAATGGCATATTTCATAGATCAAGAACAAGTATTTAAAAAATTTATATGGAACCAAAAAAGACCCCAAATAGCCTCAGGAATCTTGAGAAAGAAGAATAACGTTGGAGGAATCACAAAACCTGATATCAAACTGTACTACAAGGACACTGTAATCAAAACAGTCTGGTACTGGCATAACAACAGACACATAAATCAATAGAACAGAATAGAGAGCCCAGAAATAAACCCATGTCTCTATGATCAATTAATATCTGACAAAGGGGACAGGAGCATACAATGGCATAAAGATAGTCTCTTCAATAAATGGTGTTGGGATAACAGGATTGGTACATGCAAAAAAATGAAACAAGGCCACCAATTTACACCATACACCAGAATAAACTCAAAATCTTTAAAAGACTTAAATATAAGTCATGACAACATAAAATACCTAAAGGAAAACTTAGGCAGTAAATAAAATGCATATACTTTTAAGTTATATAAGTCAACAATAGGAAATAAATTGAGAGAAGAGGTGAATGGAATCAAATTGTGAAGGTCCTTGCCTAATCTGGAAGAAACTAAAATACTTTTTTTTATGTTAGACTTTGATAAGTCAAAGATAATTTTTTATAACCTCTAGTAATCCCTGACAGGACATTAACTCTGTAAAACTATGAAATTAATGAAGGTGGAAGTTAGAATTTACAAATCAATCTAAAATGAGAATGAAAATACAGAAAAGATCCTCCATTGTAATTCTACAGCGAACCAAATAGCAACAAATACTTTTAGTTTTCACATTCTGATCTCTAAGTACCATTTCCCATGAAAGGAGCAAGGGCATCTTAGAGAAATGTCTTGTCCAAGTTAACATTCATGACTAGCCTTGTCTTAACAATCAGCAAGCATGCTATCAAAGACTACTGGGGTCAAGAGTCAGGTTGAACTGATGATTTTCACTGGCCTAAAGCTAATTTTTTGGGGGGTAATTAATAAGAGTAATAAAATCAAATATATTTAAATTCATGAGTTAAAAATGGTATTTTTAAAATGCCTCCAATAAACTCAAAGATTGACTTTCAAGGACACAGGGCACCAACTCATTATCAATAACATTACAGAGAAAGACTCAAGAATTTATTGTCATTTTCTTCTAAGAACTAAGAGTTAGCCAGTGATAAAAAGAAGTTTCTACTTATAAGAGTATTTTAACTAATCAAGGAAGAATGATAGAATTAGCAATCATCATTGTATAACCCTTAATGAATTACACAGATCTATGAACCAGCTCTCAGTGGTTCCTAACATCACATGAAAAAAGGCAGCCAGATAGCATGTGCCTCCTAGTGGAATTACACAGAACTGCTGGTGAAGTGTGCCAGAGAGAGGGGATCTCTGTAAGACAAATAACTGAGTTTCTTCAACAGTAAAATTGCAGGGAAAATATAATTAGATTGATTAGAAACCTGTAAATTATTAGAGATTTAGGAATCACATTAACAAATTGTAATTGTGTTCTCTGGATCCAAATTCCAACAAAAGAAACTTAAAAATAAATATCTATAAGCCAACTGTGGAAATATGAATACAGAATACATTTTATAATATTAAGAAAGTATTGTTAAAATATTTTAGATCTTGTAATGGAATCTTAGCTGTATTTTAAAAGGAAAGTCTGTATTTTGAAGATGTGGGGTAAAAAAAATTTAAACAAAATAGTCTGGTGTTTAAAATTTACCTCAGAGTAATCTGATGGGGATGAGGAAGTGGGAAGAAGTTTAGAAGAAACAGAAAATCACATGATCATTTTTGAGGCTGTATGATGAGTACATGGTGATTCATGGCATAGTCTGTCCCCTTTAGGTTGTGTAATGAGGAATCTGACTTCATATTTTTATGTTTGATTGCTGACACAGCTTTTAAACCTTACCCCTCCTTCTTCCCTTTCCAAGCATGCGAGCCCTGACCCTATCCCACCCTAAACCACAATAAGAACCCAGGCCAGTCTCCTTCCTTTGCTTGTTTATGCCATTTTAAACCTGCCTGGGGGACCTGTACTGCTCTATCACTGGAGAACCCAAATATGTAGCCAGCTAGTCAGAAATGTGGCTGGCCTTGGGGACTCCACCTGAGGCTGGCATCTGAAGAGAGGGCATTCTTGTTGGGACCAGCACCCTTTCACCGGTGGGGTCTGTGCTAACTCTGGGTGGTTAGTGCCACAATTGTATGGCAGTACACAGTGCACCTGTTGGTGTCAATGTAACTCCTCATTCACTTCTTCTATAAACACATCATGATACCCATCTTTTCCTTTTCTAAATATATCTCATAAAGCAACTGGGATGTTTTCTTTATACAAGAAAAATATGAAAGTTGTTAGATCAGAAATCATAAAAGCAATGAAATAATTCTAAGAAGCAAGCCATGTCTGGGAGACAAGAGGCAGTTTCTCAGATGAAGAGAGAGCATACCCCCTCCCTCCATGGAGCTCAAGCGCTGATTACGTTTTTATTCACTGAAGCTTTCAATATTAAAAGTAGCTTCAAGCTAAAAGCAGATAAGGTAAATTAAGCTATCCATGCGACATGTATTTATTAAGTGTCTGCATATGCCAGACATGTTTCTAGATATTGGTGATCCAGTCATGACCAAAACTAGTCACAGCCTCTGCCCTTATGGGCTTACAGTCTAAAAAAAAGTTGAACAGGGGGAATAGAACACACCCCCCAAAGTAAGCTAATTAATTAATCACTATCTAAAATTGTGATAAATGCTATAAGGAAAAAGAGGAACTGAAAGAGAATAACTAGACATGATACCCTTAACGATGATGAGCTGGCCGTGTGAGGAGTGGCAGAAAAAGCAGGGCCAGCTTCTGTGGCTGTGAGACTTGTGTATTTGCTCAGGCCCCATGCTTAAAAGGGTCCCAAGCTTGCTGTAAAGCTCTGCTGTCTCCATCTTTAAATTCTTAATAAGTTTTAAATAAGAATGCTTGCATTTTGTTTTATTTTAATTTATGCTTTTATTTAACCTTTATTGTATTTCCATTACCATTTAGTCCCCTTATACTCCCCATTCCCGCAGCAATCACCACACTGTTGCGCATGTCCATGAGTCCCTTTTCCTTTTTGCTGAATCCCCCCCGCCCCTCCAACTAGCTGTCATCCTGCTCTCCATCTATGGGTCTGTCCCCATTTTCCTTGTTAGTTCAGTTCATTCACTAGATTCCCACATATGAGTGAAATCATATCCTATTTGTCTTTCTCTGACTGGTTTATTTCACTTAGCATATTGTTCTCCAGGTCCATCCATGCTGTCACAAAGGGTAAATTTTTCTTCTTTTTACAGCTGAGTAGTATTACATTGTGTAAATGTCCCATGGTTGTTTTATCCACTCATCTATTGATGGACACTTGGGCTGCTTCCATATCTTGTCAATTGTAGATAATGCTGCAATGAACATCAGGGTGCTTATGTTCTTTCAAATTAATGTTTTGGGTTCCTTTGGAAGTATTCCCAGAAGTGGGATTGCTGGGTCCAAAAGCAGATCCATTTTTAATTTTTTTGCGGTATCTCCACACTGCTTTCCACATGGCTGGACCAGTCTGCATTCCCACCAACAGCAAAAGAGTTCCCCTTTCTCCACATCCTTGCCAGCTCTTGTTGTTTGTTGATTTATTGACGATAGTCATTCTGACAGGTGTGTGACGATATCTCATTGTGGTTGTAATTTGCATTTCTTTGATGATTAGTAAAATTGAACATCTTTTCATATGTCTATTGGCCATCTGTATGTCTATTCAGGTCCTTTGCCCATTTTAAAATTTGTTTGTTTTATTTGGTGTTGAGTTTTATAAGTTCTTTATAGATTTTGGATAGTAACCCCTTATCAGATGTATCAGCAAATATGTTCTCCCATTCTGTGGGTTGTCTTTTTATTTTGTTGATGATTTTTTTGCTGTGCAAAAGGAATGCTTGCAGTTTAATTTTGCACTAGACCCTGCAAAGTATGTCACTGGTTCTGGGGCAAAGCATTCCAATTAGAAAAAACAGCATGTTCCCAGGCTTGAGGCATGGAAGAACAGGCTGTGTGAGAATTGAAAAAAGGCTACAAAGGCTGGGTAAGGAGCAGAGGGACAGGCGGTGAGGCCAGAGGGAGGCAAACGCTCTGGCAGCTGTGGGAGAAGACTCTCAGTCATTGCCATGTACTCAAGTGTTTCCAGTGGCACGGGGGCAACTCCCTTTAGTTTCTCTGGAGGAGGGCTTTCCACATAAACCATCACTAAAATGGGGCTAAAGCCTTGGAACACAGATCAAAAAGAGATCTCCAGCTGTTGGGGGACAGCCAGATTCTTGAGGCTTCCTGTTGATGTTCTCATCTCTAGGGAGAGGCAGCTGGATCTGCATACAGATACCACTGGGGCCAGGGCTGGGTTCTGAGTCTTTGGAAGCCTGTTATCAGTGGTCCAAGGTGCCAGCACCAAGTAGAGGGATCTTCAAAGTGACTAGGAATTGTTTTCCTCCAGGTTTTTTCTTGAAAGTAATGTTTTAAGTCCAGTATTCTTTATAGGAAATCTGACATTTTAACAGAGACATTGATTTGAAGAAACAGAATCACTTATAAGCTGGCTGGTTGTTACTAAGTTACAAATAGCAAATTGTGCCATCAAAGGATGAGTATATGAAATCATTTGTAAGTTTCAACTGTTTTCTATTCTATCTAGGGTAGAACATTCTAAACCTTTTATTGTGTGAGGAGCAGCTATTTTTTTGTATTTCTCTTAAACTTTGATATGGAGAAAACAGGGTTTTAACAGAGCAATCTTGGAATTGGTAAGTGAAGGGACAGTTATCAGCTACTGTTTTCTCCCACTTGGGAATCCAGGAGATCCTTGGAGAGACGGTACAGGGCAGTAAGAAGGTCATGTTGAAATTACCTTGCAGGTATTTATCTAATGCATCTAAATCTCAGGTCTCTCATCAATGGAGGCCACTAGGTCAGTGGTCCTTCTGAGGTCCCTAACCTTAAATAAATGGGGACAGGGTAGATGTAGTAATTGAACTGGTACAGGTGGCCTTGGTATGTTGGTGGATTTATATATCCTCAACACCTGTGGTACTCTAGGATGATGGAAAATTGTTTATCTGGTGTTCCTCTACTCACCTGAAGGATGAAACCTATTACTAAGACTAAAAGAATGATACCCGCTATTGTTGAACATCTGGTATGTGCCACATACTTTATATACATTTTTTCACTTAATTCTCACAACAAATCAAATAAATAGCTATCATCGTTCTACAGTCAAATAAGTTACCTGGGTTCTGAGGTCTTAGTACCAGTGAGTGCTAGCCTAGAATTTGCACTCAAGTCTCCCTGATATCAAAGTTCATCCTCTCACTGATTACCCCATTACTTGCCCAGGAAGCCTCTTCTCCCAGTTGCTACAGAACTGGAGCAGAGCTGGGGCAGCAGTCAGCATTTTGTCTGATTCAGGTTGACTGACTGCTGATTGGCCCAGTATTTACAGGAAGCAGATGGAGCAGACATCAGCATCCTGCTGAGCTCAAGAGACAATCAGCACCAATCCTTTAGTCTTTTTTAAACGACATTTTGTTAGAAAGTTTGAAATATTATTAAAACCAGGGCTACTCAAAGGCAAAGATTAGCACAGCCTAGTTCAATGGATGTTTGCATTTAAAACCTAGATTTCTTGTATTATGTTTTCGAAATGCTGGCAAGTTCTGCACAATGGGTTTTGTTTTAAATACCAGATGGTGACAACTACCCAGCCAGATTGTCTCAGGGTATATAGGATTTCTTGGCAGTAAATTGGGTGTTTTGGGAGGTGGATTAACTCTTTCCAACCACTGGAGAGATAGCTGATGCTTTCAAAATGTTAACTCTCAGAAGGCTTCTCTAGTGTCAAAGACAGACTCAGTCACTGTGTAAGTCATTATTAAAGTTAAGCAGTAAGTTACTCTCTAGGAAATGAAATGGTATATTAGATACAAGAAAAAATGTTTCTAAGTTGGACTTAACAGTGATCATGGAGATGAATGAAAATAATGATCTAGCCACACTGTCCTCCTCTCTATGCCCTGACTTTGGTGAACTCTTTCCAGTTGCTAGACTTTTGCACATGTATTCTCTCTGCCTAGAAGGTTGTCGCCACCCAGCCCATGACGTGGTTGTCTTTTTCTCATCCCCGTAGTCTCAGAGAGGACCTCCTAAAGTATCCTCCACCATTCACTATTTCTTTACCCAGTTTCTTTCTCACAGCATGACATTTTCGTGTGGTGATCCACGTGTTTATTTCCTGCTTCCTTCTCTGGATCTAGTGTTTGGTTTTGTGCTGTGTCCTCAGCTCGTGGACCGTAATGACTGACATGATCAGGGAATCAAAGCACATTTGTTAAAAGGATGAATAATTGATTATTTCTTGATATTTGACAATGATTTAGAAATGTCAAATATCCTTAGAAAAAAATCTAAATTTTATTTTTACATTCGATCATCATCTTAATAATTGTGAATACTTGATTTCCAAACCAGAGGTTTTATCCACATGTTTTGATAGAGTAGAAATAGCAAGCAGATGTATAGGACTATAGGTTTTTTTCTTTTATCTTTCTTTTTTTTTTTTTTTTTTGAGGGGAAAAATAAAAGTACAGTGTTCCATGGTGATTCAGAGCAGAGATAGCATTGAAGCAATAAAAACAAAAGTTAGTATTTATGTTTCCCTGAGAGAGAAGAGAGAAAAGTATGGACAGAAAAGAACAGAAACAAATTTATTACTATTTGAGAACTTATATTGAAGGACTCGACTGAGTTATGATAGCAGAGATGAAAAGAAAAGTAGTCTGAAAAACACCAGGAAATGGAGAATAATATTGTAGTTTTTATCTGAACTAGGCTTGAAAAGTCTTCATTGTCTTAATTATTTCTGGAAGATATATGCTGGGTTACATTTTATGAGTCCAGGCTAGATGGTTGGAAAGAGGAAAATATATTCAGTATCCTGGCATAGTTTGAATAAAAGAAACCAAAATGATAGCACAGGCCTTTAAAATGAATTGGAGAGATAATAAATTCTACAGGACTTGAAAGCTTGAACTGGATAAAGAAAAAGCACATTTTTGGAGTTTTTGTTTTAAGTATATTTTATTGATTATGTTGTTATAGTAGTGCCAATTTTTTCCCCTTTGCTCCCCTCTTCCCAGTAACCCCCTTCCCTCCACAAATCCCACACCCCTTAGTTCATGTCCATGGCTCGTGCATGTAAGTTCTTTGGCTTCACCTTTTCCTGTATTATACTTAACTTCCGCCTGTCTATTTTGTACCAATCAATTATGCTTCTTAATCCCTGCATCATATCCCCATTTCTCCCCTTTCCCTCTCCCAGCTGATAACCCTCCAAATGATCCCCATACCTATAATTCACTTCCTATTCTGGTTTGCTTAGTTAGATTTTCTTTTTATTTTTTAGATTCATTGTTGACAGTTGTGAGTTTGTTGTCATTTTAGTGTTCATAGTTCTGATCTTCTTTTTCTTAAATAAGTAAGTCCCTTTGACATTTGATATAATAATGGCTTGGTGATGATGAACTCCTTTAGCTTTGCCTGGTCTGGAAAGCACTTCATCTGCCCTTCCATTCTAAATGATAGCTTTGCTGGATATAGTAGTCCTGGTTGTAGGTTGCCTTTCATCACATTGAATACTGCTTGCCAGTCCCTTCCTGCCTGCAAAGTGTCCTCTGAGAATTCAGCTGATAGACCTATAGACACCCCCCTGTAGGCAACTCTCTGCCTCTCTCTTGCTGTCCCGAAAACTCTGTCTTTATTTTTCACCTTTGGCATCTCAGTCATGATGCGTCCTGGTGTGGTCCCCTCTGGGTCCAGCTCACCCGGGACCCTTCGTGCTTCCTGGACCTGTATGTCCATCTCCTTCGCAAAATTTGGGAAGTTTTCCTCATTTTCTTCAATTCTTGCTTCCTCATTCAGTACTGGTTGACTGTTTTTTTTTTTTTTTTTTTTTTTTTCCTTACGTTCCAAATCATTGATTTGAACCCTGGTTTCCTGCCCTTCACCAGTGGTTTTGTGTGGATTTTCCTTCGTTTCACTTATCATAGCCTTCACTTCTCTTATGTGTTTGCTATACTCAAGCATATCCGTCAAACCTGTGATCATCTTTATCACCAGTGCTTTGAATTCTGCATCTGTTAGGTTGGCTATCTCCTCATCGTTTAGTTCTCCCACTGGAACCTTGATCTATTCCCCTTTTGGGCCATACTTCTCTGTCTCCTCATTCTGACAGGCTCCTGTGTTTGTTTGCCTCCATGTCCCTGGTAGAGTTGTCACTCCTGTTACATTGTAAGGGGCAGGAATTAGGGATTTGTCAGTACAGGGAAACCTCTTTCACCATGTTGTGGTGCTGTATGTGGGGGAGGGGTCTGAGAGGGATCAATGCCACCTGCCCAGCACTTGCCCCTTTTCCAGGCAGCTCTCCCATTTCTACACCAGACTGGTGCTCCTCTAGCTGCTGCCCTGACCGTCATTCCCAGAGTGGGTGGGTCTGCTGAGAGACCAGCAGTTTCTGCCTCCACCCCAACCCCCACTGGTCTGCACAGTCAGAAGCAATGAGGTTTGATTTTCCCTGGTGCTGGGACTCTGAGCTGCTAGGTCCTGTGAGGAGCTGGGAACGCTTCCCAGGTGTCCCTCCTGACTTTTTAAAATGTGTGACTGCACTTTCCGCCGGCCTGCTGCTGCCACTGCTGCCGCTGCCACCACCACACCACGTCCTCTCTGCCCCAGCTCTGCCTTTCCTACCTGTCTGGATAAGTATTTCTTCTTTATATCGTTGTTTGCTAAACTTCCAGAAAGTTTGATTTTCTGGAACTTCTTGTTCTTTCTAGTTTTGAGGTAGTTGTGTTCCTTCTTAGTTGTGGAGAAAGATGCAGCATGTCTGTCTACGATTCCATCTTGGCCCGAAGTCAAGAAAATTCACATTTAATTATACCGAGGATCACCAAATTAAGAAGGAAGGAGGGCAATAGATTTCAGGAGAGAAATCTGTTATGAGGCCTTGATAACATTAAGTGCTGGATGTCTTTATTTTGAATATTTTCTAAATGGAATGATTCTAATAGAATATAAAAGTATAAAAATAGATGGAGAAACTGAGTTTTTAACTATCCCAAACTTACCTCATTTGTTTTTTATGCTCCTAAGAAAAAACAAAGTTCACGTTTTAAATTAATAAGCTGGCTTAAGCTCAAGAATTTGGCATCTATCTCTTTCTTGACATGGATAAGAGCACATTTTATTTGAAATATGTTGCCTGCTTAATTATTATTTATTTACCTTTTATCTTCAAAGTCCTTCATTGTAAATCAGTTCTTCTCCCATGATTTGTTTTAAACCCCAGTGAAAAGCTTGGCAGAATTTTTTTTTAAGGTCTTCTGCAGCATTATGGTGTCCAACTGTGAGGAATACTATGAGGTACTATGGTATTCTCTAGCTTCTTCAGGGCTGACTACCCCAGTCACAAACAGGATTTCAGAACTGGCAGGGATGCAGTGTTTGGTTAGGGAAAGCACTAACCAACCCTGGGACTTTTCAAGGAGGAACAAGAGGAAGGCTCTTCTTCCCCCTGGAGCTATGCTCATGTTAGCCTGGAGATTGGAAGCCCACCATGAGAATAGAGCTTGCTGAAAATGAAGCAAGCAGAGGATGACCCATGCAGGAGACTGAGAGAGGCTTCTCCCTGGCAACTTTATTTGAGCAGGTGAATTCAGCCTGTCATTTGAGTTCTGATTGAATGAAGAGTCACCTATCTCAGAGGTTCAATGTTGGTTCATGGACCAATGGCTGTCTGTAATGAAGTTTTCACTTATTATTCGTGGTGAAGTAAGAAAAATCAGGTTCAAGGCAACTAGCTTTTCAATCTGAAAGACTGCTCTTACTTCTAAAGACTGTATGCTTCCTATAATTTTTATGTTAAAATGTCCTTTTTTAAATGATAGCAGGTATATTTTTAATGTCCTCACTTGGTATGAGGTCTGCTCAGAAAGTATCCAGCCATGTAATATGAAAAGTAGAGACATTTATTGAAGAAGGTACAAGATACAAGAAACATTGTACATAAGACAATAATGTTTCAGTCCCCTTCAAAGTAGGCTCCTTGGGACTTCACACAGTTCTTGCAACTACAGCATGCTGTTCCTTCTGCTCTGGTAGCAAGAGCCATGAAATGAATTTTGCCATGACATGTTTTATGCCAAGATCCTATGTCAAAATCTCAGACACAGTAGTTTTTGGAATCCCCAGATCAGCTTCTAGTTCTTGCACTGTTAGTCCCCAATCTTTGTTGATTGCAGCCCACACATGTTCAACATTCTCAGGTGTTCTGCTTGTTGTAGGCCTTCCAGAGTGTGGATCCCTCTCAACATATTCTCAACCATCTTTGAAGCACCTGTGCCACACTTTTATTTGTGCTGAACTCATTGCAACATCCCTGAAAGCTTTCTGAGTCATCTGAATAGTTGCTACAGAGGAATGTTCAAGCTTTATACAAAATTTGATGCAGATTAATTGCTCTACTTGCTCAGTCATTTTAAATGTGATGGCCACACAGTACACATGCCACTCAACAGTGCCTACCACCCCCACTGACTAGTGGAGTGAAGTTGCCATTGTTCACAGATGCACATTCCAGTTCACTCTCCTTGGCTGCCAGGTTACATCAATGTCATGCAAGCCATTCTCATTATTTTAATAATGGCTGGACTTTTTCTGGAAAGACCTCATAAGTTATAGTAAGTAATGACAACTGCTGTAATTTCCAAATATCAATGGATTAACCCAATCAAGTTCATGTCTTCCTCAAGTAAAATCTGATTATAGAGAGTATTACTCATGTTTACTCAGAGACCCAGGCTACCTTCATCTTGTGGCTCTGCCCTCATCTAGGTCCTCAAAGTCTTCTCCATCCAATAGACAAATGTAGAAAGAGAAGGAAGATTTCAGGAGGGAGGTTTTCATTGGCCATGGCTGGAAGTGGAGCACATCACTTCTATTCCCATTTCATTGGTCAGAATTCACCATGTGGCCAAACTTAATAGCAAATGAGGCTGAAAAACACAGGTTAGCTGTGTCTCAGGAGGAAGGAAAAGCAGGATTAGCAACAAATTACCCAGACCCTGCCACATTTGGCAAAATTAAGTTTTAGGCCTTTTGTCATATCTTCTTTTCTTTGAAAATTTAGTACTGTATGAAATCCAAAAAGATTTTGTAACTGCTGACCTAGTTCTTTTCCTCATTTTATAAGTGAAGAAATGAATTATAGAAATTTAAAATGACTTGCCCACAATATAGCACAGCTATAAAATGACACATATGAACTTAAATAAACCAAAGCCAGGATGGACAGTTTTCACTAAGCCAGTCATTACAATCATTCCTTTGTTATCTGTTTGGTTGTGCCTCCTCCTCCAGAAGATGTCTTGAAATCCCCCAATACTTAAGAATGGGACCTTGTTTGGAAATAATATCATTATAGGAGTAATTCAGTTAATATAAGGGTATTAAGGTGGGCCCTAATCCAAAATAAGTGGTGTCCTTATAAAAAGGGGGTATTTTCACACAAAGATAGACACCAATAGAAGGAAGATGATATTAAGATATAGAGAGGATACCATCGACAAGCCAAGGAATGCCTGAGGCTACCAGAAGCCAGGAAAGAGTAATGAGACAGATTCTCCCTGAGATTGCTCAGAAAGAACAGCCTTGATGATAGCTTGATTTTGGACCCCCAGAACTCAGAGGCCACACCCTTCTGTTGTTTAAGCCTTTTAGTTTGTGGTGCTTTGTTATGGCCATCCTTAGACAACTAATACATTCTTCACCATTTTTGGCTGTGTGTATGATCTTTCTGCAATTACAAATTACTACTGACAGTTTTTTTTTCCCCAAGATGACTCACTTTTGAGATGGAAATAAATTTACTACCCTGAGCCTCTTGGCATGTAGCTGAACCTGTCTGCCCCTTCATGGCCCCATGCCTTCAGTCTGGGTGAGAGCACCCACCTGCCCCTCCTGCTAGGCAGAGTGCAGTAGGGGGGCATGAAGCCTCCAGTAATGGGTGAAACAAAGCCCAGTGGCTGTTCTAGTTCTGATATTCTTTTACTGCCGCCCTCCGTAAGAGTCTCCTTCGCCCCTGAGTTTACATGGGTGCTGAGGGCTCTGGGGGACCTCCCGAGGAACCTGAGGTATCAGAGGTAGTGCTGACTACAGGCAGGTGCTCCTGAATGGCATTCCTTACCCATGCTTGTTTCAGGTCATTCTAGCCTCTCTTTACAAGTGGGGTTTTCAACTATTAAAATATAAAATAATTGTCCTTGTATCACCTATCATCATTTAGTACTTCTCATGTTACAGGGTCCACACTTTGGGAAATAATTGCTGCAAGCTGACAATTCCTGGACAGATGTGGTTAGATTTTCCATTCTTCATACCCGTAGTCATCCTGAACCTCCCACCTGGGACATCCTCCCCCCTTCATTCCTTTATCCAAACCCTTTAGCACCATCAGGGCCTTTTCCTTAACAAAATCTTTCAAGCTCCATAAAGCGACAGGAGCATCCTCCTCTTCTGGGCCCACAACCCCTCCTTTTCTCCCCATGTGACTCAGGGACAGACTGCACTGCTTCACCTTCAGTATCTTTGTCTTGGGTTGTTATTGAGTTTTCATTCATTGTCTCATAGCATACAGTCTCTATATCCACACACATGTTTTGTTGATTAAGCATTTATCAAGCAGCAAGGGCATGATATATGTGATAAATTAAGTCAAAAGGACAAAAAGCAGTGTTATCTCAATCTCTCTCTTTTTTTTAAAAGAACCAACACTCATAAGGATGGAAAGTACTAAAAAAGCTGATAATCTGAGAGTCGAAATAGGAAACACCAAATGGGCTCAGACCTATTCCAGTATGTTAAGAATCCAAAGGGATTCTAAAAATGATCCAGGAAACAGAAAGGTGAAGGATTGTAGGTTGTAGGTAAATGGAGATTGCCTTAATAAAGTATAAAAATTGGAAATACAATAAAATTGAATTATTCTGTACATATTCCCAATTGCTTGGATTATTGGATTTGTAGCATTGTTGGCCTCTTTCCTTTTCTGGAAAATTTTTTTGCTTGCTGGCTCTTCAATCAGGGAATTTCTTTTTGCTGCTCAAAGGTGACTGCAAAGGTCAGGTAGGAGAGGAGGCAGAATTCAAATGATGATGTACCTTGGTTCTGCAGGCACGGAGTTCACCTTGTTCCCTTTGGAGAGATACAGAGGTGTCTCTAGCTTGTTCTCTCATTTCTAATGTCCATTAGTTCACTTTGGATTGGAACTAGGCCTTAAAAAAAAAAAAAAAGAATCAGACTCTGTTTAAAGATACAGCATTCTATTTCATTTTCTGCAATTGATGCCATAGGGAAATATAGATTTTTAAAACACTAGCAGATTTACTGTTTATTTTATTTAAACTAGGATATTGAATATTTGAAATTACTGTGGAAATTAGTAGAGGGTTAAAATGTATACATTTAGTTTTAAAATAATTTCAATGGGGATGGCAAAGAATAAAAGCTAAGAGTTTTTGAACACTTATTTTATGCCAGATACTGTAATTTATCCATTGATTAATTCATCCATTCATTTATTCTTTCTTTATCAAACAGGAGATATGTTTGATGGTTCAAAATTTGAAAGGTACAGAAGAGTTCCCAGAGAGGCTCCCTCTGTGTTCGAGTTTCCCACTTTCCTTCCTCAGAGGTCACCAAAGTTATATGGTCCTTGTGAGTCCTTACAGAAACATTTCATGCATATTAAAACTAATATCTTTTTCTTAAAAAACACAAATAGTGGAAAATTACTTTTCTTTTTGTACTTTGCTTTTTCATTAAACAGGTTATCTTGAAGATCATTTCATATAATTATTCCACAAAGAATTTTCTCACTTTATATAGCTTTATACTTTTCTATTGTATGGATGTGAACTTTTTAGAACCAGTTTATTATTTTTGTGAATTTAGGTTACTTATAAACCTATGTAATTAGGTTATTCCTAAATCCTGTAGTGAAAAAAACAAGCATATAATGTCATTTCATAATTGTGTGAAGCTGTGTGACTTAATTTCTTCAAGTGGAATTGCTTGTTCAAAAGTTAAGTGCATTATATAGATAGATGTTGCCACATGTTTCTCCTCAGATGCTGTACCAGTTTTTATTCCTACCAGCAGAGAGTAGTAAGACTTACTATAATAATCTTTTAAAAATTAGGTATAGTTGGTATACAATATTACATTAGTTATATTAGTTTCAGGTGTACAATATCATGATTTGACATTTTTATACCTTACAATATGATCGCCTCACTAATTCTAGTAATCATTTGTCACCACGTGCACTTATAACCATATTATTGACTGTATTCCCCTTTACCTTTTTTATTCATTCCCTTCCCCATCTGGGGCAACCATCCTTTTATTTCTGTTTCTATGAATATATATTTATATTCATATCTATTCATATATAATTATATATTCATAAATATATATATATATATATTTGATCTATTGATGGACACCTAAGTTGCTTCCATATCTTGACTTTTGTAAATAATGCTGCAGTGTATTTAGGAGTGCATATATCTGTTTGAATTAGTGTTTTTGTTTTACTTAATTAATATTTCCAGCAATCCTATGAGGCTAGTATTATTATCCCATTTTACATGTGAAGAAACAGTTTCAAAGGAATAAACTTACTTGACAAAGATGACACAGTTAATAACAAACAGACTCAAAGTTTGAATCCAGACTATCCATCTGCCTTTATTTCTGCCACATTTAGCTCTTGTACCTTATTATTATTGAATTATAGGCAGAAGTTTCTTTATAAATGTTTATTAAATTTATATACTTGTAATAAAAATACTTGAGTATCAAACTTCAGTGTAGTACCTAACTTTTAAAAATGCTTCCATATTTTAATTATATTTTATAGACTCACAAACACAGGCTATATATGTGAGCATTTTGACACTGACAAATAAAAAAGTAAAATACAGAAAATGTCATTGGGTTTTTGATGAGGATGCATTAAATCATATATTGATTTGGGTAATACAGACATTTTAGCTATGTTGACCCTTTCAATCCATAGACACAAAATATCTTCCTATTTCATTGTGTTTTTTAATCTTTTTTAACAATGCTTGTAGTTTTCAATATATAAATATTTTCTATCCTTTGTTTAGTTTATTCCTACATATTTGTCTCTTTTGATTGCAATTGCAAAATAAATTTTTTCTTTTTCTAAAATTTCATTGTTAGTTTATAAGAATGCAGTGGATTTTTGTACGTTGATTTTGTATTTTGCAACTTTATTGTATTTATTGTTTCTAATTTTTTTGGTGGAGCCTCTAGGGTTTTCTATGTACAGAATCATGTCATCTGTAAAAAGTGATACTTTTACTTCTTCATTCCCAATGTGGATGCACTTTATTTTTTTACCTTGCCTTATTGCTTGGGCTAGGACTTTCAGTACTATGTTGAATAAGAGTAGTGAGAATGGACATCCTTGTCTCATTCCTGATCTTGGAGGAAAAGCTTTCAGTTTTTCATCATTAAGTATGATATTATCTAGAACAAAAAATCATCAGATTTGTATGGAACCACAAAAGACCTCAAATAGCCAAAGCAATCCTGAGAGAAAACAAAAACAAAAACAAAGCCAGAGGTATCATATGCCCTGACTTCAAATTATGTTACAAAGTGATGATAATAAAAACAGCATGGTATTGGCAGAAAAAAAAACCACAAACCAATGGAACAGAATGGAGAGCTCAGAAATAAACCCATGTATAGGGACAAATGATATTTGACAAAGGAGCCAAAAATATATGGTGGAGAAAAAAAGGCCTCTTCAATAAATGATGCTGGGAGAATTGAAAAGCCACAAGCAAAGGAATTAACCTAGACTATAGTTTGTTCCTATATACAAAAATTAAATAAAAAAAGATCAAAGACCTAAATATAAGACCTGAAAAAATAAATTACATAAAAGAAAACATAGGTACTAAAATTATGGACCTTAATCATAGAGAATATTTTATAAATTTGACCCCAAAGACAAGGGAAGTAAAGGCAGAAATAATTGAGTGGGACTATATCAAACTAAAAAGCTTCTGCACAGCAAAAGAAACTACCAACAAAACAAAAAGTCAGCCAACTGAGTGGGAGAAGATATTTGCAAACAATGGTTCCGACATGGGCTTAATACACAGAATTTATAAAGAACTCATACAACTCAACACACAACAAATACTCCAATTAAAAATTGGGCAGAAGATTTGAACAGATACTTCTCCCAAGAAGACATACAAATGACCAACATACATATAAAAAGATGCTCAACTTCACTAGCTACCAGGGAAATGCAAATCAAAACTACAATAAGATATCATTCTATACCTGTTAGAATTGCTATCATTAGCAAGACAAGTAATAAAAAGCATTGGAGAGGTTGTGGAGAAAAAGGAACCCACATTCACTGCTGTTGGAAATGTAAACTGGTATAGCTACTATGGAAAACAATGTGAAGGTTCCTTAAAAATTAAAAATAGAGGTACTGTATGACTCAGCAACCCCTCTTCTGAGTATCTACATGAAAAATTTGAAAACATTTATTCACAAAGATATATGTACTCCTATGTTCACTGCAGCATTATTCACAGTGGCCAAGAAGTGAAACAATCCAAGTATTTTTCAATAGATGATTGGGTAAGGATGATGTGGTTCGTATATACAATGGAAAACTACTCAGCCATAAGAAAAGATGAAATACTGCCATTTGTGACAACATGGATGGACCTTGAGAATATTATGCTAAACAAAACAAGTCAGTCAAGAAGTTAAGAATCATATGATTTCATTCATATGTGGGATATAAGACTGAAAGTAACAAAAGAACAAACAAGAAAAACAAAAACTCATAGACACAGACAATGATTTGGTGGTTACCAGAGGAAAGCGGTGGGGTAGTAAAGGGTAAAGGGGGCCAAATATATGGTGACAGAAGATGATTTGACTTTGGATGGAGGGCACACTATGCAACATACAGACCATGTATCATTGAAATGTACATTTGAAACCTGTACAGTCTTATTAACCAGTTACCACAATAAATTGAATAATAAATAAATGCAGAATATTTATTTACTTGCATAAGGTCACACAATGAGTTACTTGTAAAACTGGATCTAGAAACTTGACTTCCAACTCTTTTGCACTATTTTACACATGAGGTGTGCCTGGAGCTGACTCTGCCTTGAACTCCAGTAGTAGCAAACAGGCAGGAGACAAGCAAGTGCATCCACTGCTCTTCTCATTAGACAGTGACGATCCTCAGGCCTTTGAATCAGGGTAAGCAGTCACATGTGAGTTCATAATGTTGTTTAATCAGGATTCTTTTGAAGTAAGTTGTGTATAGCTTTTGTTATCCCTAAAAAAGTGACAACACTCCTAAAAATTGAGGGCTCAGGGTCTATGATTAGAGTGCAAAATATAAGAAATAGTCAACTTCTGTCTTCCGGCCAAGATGGAGGCTTAGACGGACGCGCTAGGTCTCCCTCTACAACTAGAGAGGAATACAACTACTTCAAAACAAAGGATAACTAGAAATTCCAGAAAATAAAACTACACGGAAGCCCAACATATGAAGTTATAAACCAGCGGCGCCCTTTGGGCAGGTAAAAGCGAAAGGGGGCGGAGCTGTTTGCAGTCGCACCTGGGACAGCGGCGGGGAGAACAACCCCGGCTGCAGTCGAACCCCCGGCAGCTCACGACCCCAACGCTGGGGAAAGCAGCCACCACATCGCCTTGAACAGTGAGGCCCAGGGGGGCGGGAGGACAGATCCCGGTCTCCTAGTGGAATAACTGTGTGAATCCATCTTGGACCCCCGCCCCCAAAGAAAGCGCCACAGGGCTGCGAAATAGGTCACGGACAGGCGCCGGTCGCTGGATTGTGATGACTACACAGGCACTGCCCACTACAGCCGGCCCAAGAAAACAAAACGCATCTGTCAAAATGAGGCAGACAACTATAGAAATCCCGGTGGCACAGCTCACCAGGCAACAGATGGAGAACCTGACAGATGAACAGATAAGAAACCTGTCAGATGCTCAGTTCTGGGCCATTGTTATTAGGTGGCTTACAGAATTCACAAAAGGTCTGGAAAAAGATGAGAAAGAAGCGAAAAACACTCATAACGAAAGGAACAAAACCACATACGAGAGAGATGGTGAGGAAAAAAATCCAGAGTTCATTTCAACAAACTGGAATATGGAGAAGGAACAAGAAGTCAACGAATGCAGGGAGAGGAAATGGGAAGCAACGATGAGAGGATCAGAAACCTCTGGGACAGCTATAAAAGGCCCAACATAAGAATCATTGGTTTGCCAGAGAGCGAGGAAGATGAACTAGAACTTGAAAAATTGAGTGAAAATATAATAAAGGAGAACTTCCCAGACTTGGGGGAGGAAATAGACTTACAGGTCCAGGAAGCACAGAGAGTTCCAAAAAAACTGGACCCAGGGAGAACCACTCCAAGACACATTATAATCAAAATGTCAAAAATTAAAGATAAAGAGAGAATCTTAAAAGCAGCAAGAGAGAAGAAAAGAATTATGTACAAAGGGGTCCCAATTAGACTATCAGCTGACTTCTCAAGGGAGACCCTGTAGGCAAGAAGGGACTGGCAAGAAATATTCAAAGTAATGAAAATCCAAAACCTACAACCACGAATACTCTATCCAGCGAAATTGTCATTCAGAATAGAAGGACAGAGAAAGTGTTTCCAGGACAAAATAAAACTGAAAGAGTTCATTAGATCCAAACCACTGTTATATGAGATGTTAAAGGGACTGGTTTAGAAAAAGGAGGATCAAGACAATGAAATCTAAAATGAAAACTGCATCACAAGAAACAACAGAAGCTAGGGAATTGAAACAAAGGCAAACTAAACAGGCAACGAGAGTGGAAAAAGAACTATAGGTACGGAGAACATATTGGGGGGAGGTCAACAGGGAGGGGGAATGGGGAGAGGGAGGGAGATGATATAGGAATTAAGGATCATGGTAGGAGGGAATGGAATAGACAGAGAGAGGTTGAGAAGAACTATATGCACAACTAATGGACATAATCTAAAAGGGGGGGACAACTGGAGGGAGGGGGGCCACCGGGTGGAGGGGAGCAGAGGGAAGGGAAATTGGCACAAATGTAATATTATAATCAATAAAACACATTAAAAAAAATAGTCAACTTCTGGAGACCGTAAAAGACTATAAACTCCTTAAAGCATAAATTGGTTGTTCCTTTTGAAATGAATATTTGGTACGTAAAATGAATGTAAAAAAGTGTACATATATTATAAAACATAATAAAACCAACACTAGAGGACCTACCACCCTACTCATACTATTGCACTACCTGCATAATCTTTACCCATCCCATCTCTCTACCTCCCTCAGAGGCAGAACTATTCTGAATTTTGTGGGTTTTAAAATCATTTAGACCACATGTATATATTGTCTTTCTAAACAATACATGATTTAGTTTTGAGGGAGTTTCATAATTCCTGGGACATTACACGAGCTTAATAAACATTCGCTGAAAGAATGAATAAATGAATGAGTGACAAACAAGGAAGATCAATTTATTCTCTTTTGCCAGCTATTGAAACTATCAAAGATGTTGTGCACTACTAAAACCTTTTTTCTAAACAGTTCTCTTTTATATTTTCAAATATATGTTGCTGTTAATCACAATATAAGACATTTCTATTATTAACAACCATTAAGAGTATAAAGGGGTGACTCTTCACACTTTATAGGCATGAAGATCAATGTTGCTTAGACTTAAGACCTCTTAGAGGATCCCCGAATCTACTAAAAATATAGGGACTTTATATTTTATGTCCAACAAAACTTTTGTGAAAATGTAAACTTTTAGTTACACATATTATTACATTTCCCAAGTACAACGGCCAGATGTACTGTAAACACACCAAATATATCAAATACAATATGTTTCAAAAAGAAAAGTTCAGAAAAAGCCGAACTCTGTACTGAGTATTAGGTCATTGGCAAGTGTGACTAATCTCATCTCATTGTCGTGGTGCACTCTAAAGCCAAGAACCTAATCAGATGCATTCTCACTCAGTTGTATCAAGAACTGAAATGACTGTGTTTATTTCAAGGTCTTGGTTTAAAACGCAAAGTCATCAACCAGCAGCACTGTAATTAAGTCTTCAAGAAGTAAAAGTTCTTTTAGAAGATGGTGTAGCACAGCTTATTCTAACAAGTTATAAATAAGCCAGATGAGTTAGATGTTTGAAGCTAAAATCAGAACATCTTAAGAAGGTACTCCAGGCAATTCAGGACTTTAAGGCTATTAAACATTTAGTAGGCAATTTTCTTTTTCTGTTTAAATGGATAGAAAAAAAAAAGACATCTGAAGTATAGTTCTCAGGTAAAAATCTCTTGATATAGATCAAAGAGGAAGGTGAATACAAAACAACAATAAAATTACAATAACAGCATTTAACATTTACTGAGTACTTATTACATGTCTGGAATTATTTTAATTATTATTATTTCATTTTATTTTATCCTCAAGCAAATAGTATTATTAATCTCATTTTAAAGATAAATAAATAGGAACAGAAATGTTAAGTAGCCTACCCATACTTCTACAGGTGCTAAATGATAGAAATTGAACCATGTAATACTGCTGCCAAAATCAATTGCACAAATTTAGCATCTTAACAATACAATTTTAACATCTTATGTTTCTAGAAGTCACAACTCTGACAAGGGTCCCATTGGTTTAAAATCAAGGTTGAGCAGGTTTGCATTTCTTTCTGGAAGCTCTAAGGGAAAATTCCTTTCCTTGCCTTTTCCACCTTCTAAAGACTGCCTGCTTTCCTTGGCTCATGGCCCCCTTCCTACAACTTCACAGCCAGCAAAAGCAAGTTGAGTCCTTCTCACATTGCATCATTCTCACCTCCTCATTTGCCTCCCTCATATACTTTTAAGGGTCCTGGCAATAACATTGCCCACCTGTATACTTCAGGATGATCTCTCTATTGTAAGGTCAGCTGATGAGCAACATTAGTTCCATCAGCAACTTCAGTTTTCATTTGCCATGTAAGAGAATATAGTCACAGTTTCCAGAATTAAGACATGGATATTTTGGGACAGGGCACAATTCTGGATACTACAAAGTCTTATTCCAAAGATCGTGATTTTAACAATTTCACTCTACTCATGGCATTCAGAAATGTTAACATTTATAAGTTTGGAAAACCTGGTTTACAGCTTTTTGGTTATTCATGGTCCAAAGTGAATATACCTTAAAAGAAAAACCATTTGAAAAAATTAACTTGGTATTGTTAACTCGATGTTACTTAACTGAGAAATGTTACTTTACTTAGAAATGTTTGTTTGTTGTAGGCATCTAAACATTAAATATTTTTAGAATGCAGCTCATTAAGTAGAGGGATGGAGCTCTCACTAGTGAGTAGAAAACCTGGGGCAGCAGTCAGTTTTCTCTGGGAGAGAATGGTGTGTTTGTTCACCTGAGCAAGAGAGATTGTGCATGTGTGAGTTAGGGAGGATTTTGCTCTGTATCTGGACTAAATCCTCTCCTGGGGCTTCCGTGGGACTCTGACCCAGCCTGTATAGTACACTTCCCGCTGTAGGTTTGTTGTCTCCCTGACTCTGCTATGACTTCATAACACATGCCTATCTTCATTTTTTTTCCCCACATTTTTTCACTGTGGAAGGGCAGGCCAGGCCAAGCATAAAGAATAAACAGTCTATTGGGCACGGTCCAGGAGTCTGTGAGTCTTGAAGACCTTTTGTATTGGTCAGTTTTCTTCTCTGTGTTCTTTTTGTTCTGTTCTCATAGCCTCATGAGCTATTTTTCTTCCAGTAATGGATCTTGGCCTCCTTCCTCTTCTCTTCTAGGGTGGCTGTCACCACCTGATACTTCCAGCTTAGTCTTTAGGTGTGTAACCTGGAGGGCAGCAGAAAGCACCATGTGCTTTTTTTTCTGCCACAGGGCAACACGATCTCATCAGACACCTTGAGGTGGTCCAGGGCAGCCTGACTTCTTGTGGTCCTGTGGGCCAGCACACCTTGAATGGTCTGCCCTTGTTTTTGTAGAAATTCCCAGAAATGTTGATGCTCTTACAGCACATGACCACCACCTTCTAGCCCAGAAGTACCTGCTTGATCATGAATGGCCACTGGGTGACCGGGAGATGGCATCGGTCCCCAAGCAGTAGGACCTACTCCTCTGCCATTTTTGACAGCCATCTGGGAAAGTCACATATTTATTCTCTTATGGTGCTTCAGGTCAGAAGTCTGAACTGAATCTTATAGGACTGGAATCAAGGTGTCTGCAGGGCTGTGTTTCTTCTGAAGCTCTAATTATTGCGAATGTTATGCAGCACATTGCTCCAAGTGGTGAAAAGAACGCATATTTTCCCTTTTGATTATATTTGTCATAAATTGTTTGGAAAGAAAACCATTTTTATAGAAACTAACTGCTGTATTGGATTTGATATGTTGAACAGTTTTTATGGTTGTTTACCAGTTCCTGAAAAGGGAGAATTTACCAAGGCTGTCCTTACTTTTGGGTTTGCATGAATTGCAAAGTGTTTTTCATTCTTTACTACTGATTAACAGATTAATAAGTAATTGGTGGCAATGGATAGGTGTTTGAAATGCAACTGGTAGGGGTAAGATTGGGCCCAGGTTCATTGTCATGGAGCTTCTCAAGAATATAGATATAAAAAATTTTTAAACCTTTGGATATTTCTCATGGATGATTATTGAATTGACTTGAATTCAGTACACCTTGATCAATTTGATATACTTCTCAAAATATGAATATTACCCAACTCTTTTTTAAGTCATTTTATTGTATTTCTTAAACATATACTATGTCATACATTATGCCTAGAGTTTTAAACAAAAAAGAGGACCCCAGTTTTTTCACTTTGACATTGAGGGTTTTATTTTTTTTACTATCAATTTAAAATAAACATTAATTGCATTAGGCTTGGAGTCCATTTCTTCTCAAGGCAAGTATCTTTGGATAAATGAGTTACTGAATAAATAGAGAAGTTTTCATAAGTTATTTCTGTAGACTTAAACTTTTTTTATTGTAATAAAATACACATAACATATAATTTGTTATTTTAACCATTTTAAGTGTACAATTCAGTGGTGTTTAGTACATTTACAAGGTTGTGCAACCATCAGCACTACCTAGTTTCAGAACACTTTTGTTACCCCCAAAAGAAACTTGATACCCATTAAGCAGCCACTCTCCACTCCCTGTGACCCCAGCCCCCAGCAACCACTAATCTGATATCTGTCTGTGGATTTGCTTATTCTGGATATTTCATATAAATTAAATCATAAAATGTGTGGCCTTTCATGTCTGGCTTACTTCACTCAGTGTAATCTTTTTAAAGTACATCCATGTTATAGCACATATCACTATTTTAGTCTTTCTTTGGCTAAATTATGTTCCATTGTTTGTATATACCACATTTCACTTATCCATTCATTTATTGATGGACATTTGGTTGTTCCTACATTTTGGTTATTGTGAGTAATTCTGCTATGAACATTGGTGTACAGGTATCTGTTTAAGTTCTCACTTTTAATTCTTTTGTACATATAGTTAAGAGTGTAATTGCTGAATCACATGGTAGTTCTATGTTTAACTATTTGAGAAACCACCAAACTGTTCCACAGTGGATATACCATTTTACATTCCAACTAGCGATGCAGGTAGGCTCCAGTTTTTCTGTATTCTTGCTAACACTTGTTATTTACCATGTTTTTGATTATAACCATTCTAGTTGGTACAAAATGGGAAATTCCTGTGGCTTTTTATTTAAGATAAATTTATTCTCCCTCCTACCCTGAACTCGAGCATTGTACATGGTAAAGCGAAGGTTCATGTGTTGTGAGTGGCATCTTTAATGATTTCACTTGACTACAAAGCCATCCAGGTGTGAGGACCAATGAAGATAAAGCTGAAATATTGCTTGAGACCTGATTGTATAGGGCCTTGAATGTTAATCAGAGGCACTTCAGAAGGTGACAGTTATTTTTTAAGGAAAGAAATGCGTAATGGAAGTTGGGAATTAACAACAGTAAAAAGCACCATGATGTAGGCTGAACTGAAACATTTAGAGGCTGGGAATAATTACTCCATTGTTGAGGTAGTTCCAATGACTCTAAATACATTAATCGCCCATGTATTACAAGATAGCACCTTACAGTTTATCAAATTAGCCCCAAATGGTGGATTATTCCTGTATTCCACAAGAATGCCACACTATCCCCAGTTTGGTAGAGGTAAACATATTTGGAAGTATTTTAGACTGTGAACAATTCTAAGAAGTGTAGAATTCTTTAATTCTAAGTAGGAATCTTCTTTGAGCTGATGTACACTGATGTTCTGGAGAATGTGGTGAAAGACATGAGACTCAGCCTAAACCATGATCAAACCTCTTCCCTTCTTTGAATATGTTTTCTGTTTTTAAAATGGGTGTATTATCTATTTCTTTGTGTTGCTGGGAAAATAATTGAGATGACGCATGTAAAGTAATTATGCATGTAAAACACACAGCATAGGGCTGTGCCTAGGTGCCTAGGACATGTCCTAAAAGCCAAAAATAATTAGAGGACCTTCTTTTTTAAGTGACTGCCTAGATTATGTTTCAGAACAAGTTCTGTAAGAGCAGACATCATCCTGGAATGTATAAAAAAGACATGAGAAAGAGGGAGTTAAAGAGGGAAAAGGAGAAGAGAGGGGAGGAGGGGGAGGGAGAGAGAAAATCTGGGAACAATGAGTAGGCTGATGGGACCTGATTCAAGTTCCTGGTATTCGCCTTAAATTTGGCTCATTTTTCATTGACATTAACTAATATGTCAGCTGACATGATTTATAGATTATCTATAGTCTGATTTTTGTTTCATTGGGAAATTAAAATCCTTGTTCAACTGTGACTGCAGTTTATTCTCAGAGCAGATATACAGTGGTAGGCAGTGGATTGCAGAAGCGTGTAGCACATAGCTGGGCATCTGTCCAGCTTGAATCTTCTCTCTGAGAGAAAGAAGTAAACAACATAAGCAAGAAAGAACACCATCCTTTGCTGTTGGGAGGTGCTGCGGGTATTTTTAGCTCTTGGAAGTGACGATTTGCCTAATATTTCTAGCTATGTATTTGCCAGAAAATGAGACATCCAGGGGATCAGGAGAGGCAGTCCCTTGTGCCAGAGTGTGGTACCCTCAACTTCAGCCTGGTGTGCCAGCTACTGGCTGGGGTATTGGCTAGTACTCTTCAGGTGGTGCTGTTATTAATTATCTTTTCCAAGGGAAATTCCCAGTGATTAATAATATTAGTGGCTATCATGCGGCAAGTATCAGGCTTGGCTTTTACATTTAATCTTCATAACAACTAAATGAAGTAGATAAATAAACTGAGGCTCAGAAAAATTAATTGTCTTGAGCACATTCATGTGCATATAGTCATGGGGAGGGAAATGCTATTCAAAAAGATGACTACAGTCATGCACAAGCATTCTAAGGTAGCAATATAATTCATTTCAGGGGAAGAGAGCTCATTTTTGGTTATGTAAAGAAACCGAGAATCAGTCTAAGGTGAATTTTGAGAAGCAGAGTGGCTCTGCATAATAAAGTAACAAAAAATTTTAGGTGGATCACTAGTGATTAGAGAGGACAGGATTTCTGGAAGACAGAGGAATGGACAGAAAGGAGAGACTGCATGGAGATCAGTATGGCCAGGCACCCAGCAGCAGATGAGAATCTGAGGAAGGAAAAGACCATGTGGTTGGAAATGGTCAACGCATTCTTAGGAACAGTGAGACCTGCACTGAACTTAAGGCTGTATTTTGCCCTGCATTGGGTGATTCTTGGTTGCAGTCAAAACTTAGTAAAACCTTGTTACACTTAAGAGTCTTATGTTGGTAGCACTTGATTGTGTGGCTCATGTTTAGGGTGAAGTGAGGAAGTAACAGGAGAACAGTTAGAGGAGAGAAGTTATGAGTTGGGGCTGAGAATCAAACTCAGAGTAAGAATGTAGGGCAAGAAAGAATGGAAATGTGAAAGTCTCTCCTCCTAAAATCCTTAGAAATTTTGGGGAGGTACTAGACCTCACTCAGAGTATGCCACTTTATTTAAATAATAAAAGAAAGTCTGATCCCAGAAAGTGAGTTTCTTAGGGTGTTTTGACCATATTAACGTGTGACAGAGAATCTTGGGGCCAGCTCTGTCTGACCCCAAAGCCCAGTTCCTTCCTAGCTGCTCACTGCCCGGCATTGTGTTGACAGGATGAAAGACAGGTGGTTCATTTGTACAGTCTCATACTCTGTATTGATATCTTAGGCTGGAGTGCACCCAACACTGGGGAATCTGATGTTGAGCCACTGTGCTATCAACACTCTGCTAAGATGTTCATATCATGGTTAACAAAATGGATATGGTCCCTGACCTCCTGGTCCCTGCCTCCTGGCACGTAAAGTCTAACAAAATTTATAAATTGTCAAGTTTTGAGCAATATTAATGAATTCAACCTGCCCTTTAAGACAGGGGCTAGACATTAAACCACAGATTTCTCATAAGCGTTATTTCATATTAAGTATAGTGGAGACCTTATATTTAAATTTTCATGGAAAAGATGAGTGTTAATCCTGACTTCAGAAAAGAAAAAAGAAAAAGAAAAGAAAGCAAAATCCCTCAAAAGAGAAGAGAAAAAAGAAAACAAAAAGGGATAGCCTACAATTGAAAGAGTCCAAGGAACTCAAGCAGATATTAACATTAACATGTTGGTTTTCAGGGAGATTATGAAACTTGTGGATTAATTCTCCTGTGGGGTTTATGATTCAGAAATGAACTGCAAAGGAGCTGGTCGAGGATTATGTCATCAGGCAGATGGACCATCTTACTTTAAGGCCAGGTGACCTCTGACTGAACTGGGTCTTACCTGCCCATTCTCTCTTTCCTGCTGGGTTTGCTCTCTGAAGTCCTTGTCTGGACCCCCAGCCATTGCTGCTCTCTTTTCTTTGTTGCTCCCTTGGCATCAGAAGGACTTATATATGAAAGACGCCGAACTTTCTCACTGGCCTTTGTCCTCTCCCCAGGCCTCCCAGAAGCCACACTGGCTTCTCGAGAAGAAAGTGATGCAAATTTATTGAAGGCAAGTAACAGACCTGAGGGGACTTAGTGATCTTGTAGACAGTTAAACATATTAGAAACTTGGAGTCCTTTTCTTCTCATACTTAATTTGACTAAAATGTAATTAGTATGGACTACATGCCAAGATTGTAGTGATATATATTTTAGTTTCACTTCTCTGGAGCCCTTTCATTGGGTTAAAACACTTCACTGAAATATTAAGAATCCTAGTCCTTAAGAGAGAGAAACATTTATTTCCTGGTAGTTGTTTTGGATTATTCAGATAAATTTAGCACTTAATGTGATTTGGTCAGGCAATTGTAATTTACCTCTAAATATGCTGTGCTTTGTTAGAAGCAGGAAAAGCTTGTTTCAGCAAAGGGGGAATAATTATTCTTAAAGTATGATGCAGATACTAGTCATTACTGAAGGTTCTTTTCTTGTTTGTTTTTGTTTTTTAAGGAGAGGGATATGGGAATAGTGTCTTATATGTATTGGGTTCTCATGTTTGTTGACTTGGATTGATTGCGTTTACATTCTAAAAGATGGGACCAACACCCAAAGAATTATGCTTATAACAATGTCCTTAGTCTTCTGATGTTCAAATAATATGCCCCAGAGACACTAGTCTTTTGAGCTCAGAGCACATCTTCTGTCTCAAAGAAACAAGTTCCTTATAAATCTATTTTGGGCATTTTCTATGAACTGTGGCTGAGAAATATTTTATTATGCACTTTATAGAAAAAACAACTCGGGGAACATGACACTTTATTTCACTAAATTAGCTTCTGAAATTCATTCACTTAGATATTAATGTTTCTCATAGTTATACTTCATTTCATTTTATTTTTTAAATTTCTAATAATTTTTATTAACATGTTATATGTTATACATCTTTCAAAGTGACTGGGTATTTTTTGTTGAAAGCAGATTTTAATTAAATAAATAGTAATAATTTTAAACAGCATGTAATTTTTATATTTTGTAGTCACTTTTAAAATAAAGACCATTTCATTACATATGTCCATTTGCAATATTAGCATAGTTTACAGGTTTGTGATTTTAATGAAAATATTACACTTTACTGGTTGAAATAACATTATTTGTTTAACCATCTTCCTCTGTTCCATGGTAAAGCACAGCTGTAGTACACAGGCTTGCGGAAAATAATGATGATCATCACCATTAAAAGTATTATCAGGCATTTTAATTATGTACTTGAACATCTTTTCATGATGCATCAGTGAAGAAAACAAAGTTACCAGCCCTCATGGACATTACTTTTTAGTGGCAGAAGACAGATAAGAAACCACAGACAAACAAACAAGCAAAATACAAATTGTTTTTGTATTTTGGGAAGCACTGTGAAAAAGAAGAGAAAGGATGGGCTGGGATAAAGGGCATGAAGAGTGCAGTAGCAGGGCAGGGGTGGTGATGGGAATGCTGGCTGCACCCTTCTAGGGAGTGATCAGGGTTGACCTTGCAGAGAGGAAAACACTTGTTCAAGTCTTAAAGAATGTAAGGGAGTTCCCCCAGAAAAAAATCTTAGAGAAATACATTTTGGCCAGAGGAATAGCCATTGCAAAGATCTTAAGGTACAAGTGTGCCTTGTTTATTTAAGTAGTAGTGGTAGGAGAGACTGTCAGAAAGAAAATAAGAAATCAGGTTGTGTAGGATCTTGTCAGCCCTTGTAAGGACTTTGACCTTTATCCTTAGTGAAATGGGGGAGCTATTGGAGAGTTTTGAACAGAGAATGACATCATGTGTTTTACATGTTTGAAAGATCATTCTGGTTACTGTGCTGAGAATAGGCTATAGCATGGTAAGGGTAGCACTGAGAGACCAATTATAAAGCTGTGTAGTAATATGGGCAAAGCATAATAGTGGTTTGGACCAGATTGGTAGAGGTAGAATTGATGAGAAGTGGGCAGCTGGTGGATATATTTTGAAGGTAGAGCCATTAGAATTTCCTTATGTATTAGATATGTTTAGCCTGAGCAACTAGAAGGATTGAGTTGCCATCAGTGGAGATTGGGAAGGCTTCAGGTGAAACAGGTTTGATGGGGAAGATCAGGAGTTTAAATTTGGTCACATTAAATTTGAAGAATCTCTTAGACATTCAAGTGAAGATGTTGGATTATAGGAGTCTGGGATTTAGGGATGATATTGGGCTGGAAATATAAACATGACCATTGGTGGCATATAGATGGTATTTAAAGCTGTGACTCTGGATGAGATCACCAAGAGGATGAGCATGGAGAGAAAGGACAAAATGACTGGGGACTGAGCCCTGGCATACCACAGCATTACAAGTTTTTTTTTTGGGGGGGGGGGCGGGGAGGAAGGACCAGCAAAGGAGACTAAGAAGTTTATTTGTGAGGTAAGAGGAAAAGCAAGAGAGCATGAGATCTTAGAAAATAAAAACCACAAAATTATCAGGGGGGAGAGGGAGCACAGTTGCATCAATTGCTGCTGACAATTTAAGATGTGAGTAGAGAACCCGCCATTGGATTCAGCAGTCATTGGTGACCTTCATATGAGCATTCTGGGTGGAATTGTGGGATGAAAGCCTGATTTGAGTAAGTAAGAGAGAGCGGGTGACAGGAATTAGATACAACGAATATAGAAGAAACTTTTGAATTGATGCAAACTCAAAGTGTCTTAAACTGGACTATTATTCTTCTAAATCTATTTTTTCTCTAGAATTTTACTATTATTGGTAGCACCACCATATTGTCCATCACTCGTGGTCAAAGCCAGAGAGTCATCCTTTACTCATGTCTCTCTCTCTCTTGTTCCCTAACAGGAATCCATGAGCAAGTCCTGTCAATTTTACCCAAGAAGGTAGAAAGCTACATTAGAAAAACAATGTGCACTTTCAAATCAGACACACCTACTTAGCAAGTTATTTAATCTCTCTTAGCCTCAATTAAGGAGAATAATATTATTTACCTTCTAGGATTCTTGTGAGAATTACAAAAGCTCATATATAAAAAATCTAGAATAAAATAAGATCTCAATATGTACTAGTTTCACTTTCCCTGTGTTTCCAGACTATTCCTTTTTGCCACAACCTGAGCCCAAGGCTCTAAGGCCCTTGTTACTTATCTCCTTATCATTGCAATTTATAACTGTTCTCTCACCTTCCAGTTTCGCTTTGTCTATTAAGTGTAATCACTCTAAAGCACAGCTCTAACCATGTTATTTCTCGACCTAAAAAAAAAAAAAAAATTAGTGGATCTCTATTACTTAGGATAAAATTCAACATACACCTCCTGTATAAATAAAGTATGGCAACACCCTGCTTCTAACATAATACATAGCTTCTCCTCCAAATATTTGCCAAAGTAAGCTGGAAAACCTAGATCATTTGATGATTCTTGCTTTTACTTATGCTTTTCCCTCTGTTATGCATTCCCGCTCCTGATCTCCACTGGTCAAACAAAATCTTGTCAACTTTCTGAGGCTTAACTCAAGAGCCACACTGGTTGTAGAAACTTTCTGACACTGTCACCCACCCCGTCTACCAGCCAGAAATTCTTCCTCTCTCTATCCCTCAAGCATCTTTTATTTCTCTTACAGCAACTAAATCATTTTTATTATTTAATAGTTATTTATATATGTGTCTTTGCTCCCTTTCCAGAATATATGCTCTGCTACAGCAGAGATCAAGAGTGACTCATCTTTCTGTCTGCTTAGCACTTAGGATAGTCTCTGTACTTTGGAGTACTTCTAATTTGCATGCTGAATTGATTTATTGGGTCCTTTTATTGCATTCTAAAATTTGAAGTTGTCTTAAAAGTTACTCATGTCACTCAGTCTTCTTAGCTGTTCAATTTACTACCATTGAAAATACATCACAAGAATAATCCAAAAACACTAAAAAAATGCCTTGGCTGAAGTAAATGCAATTCTTCACCGTGTCTACTACAGTAATGATAGTAGAGTCACCTCTAATTCAAATTGATCAAGTGATTTCCACACTGAAATGCTTTTTTTATTCATTACATATAAAAGTTGTATTTGTAGGAAAGCAGTTAGCATCACTGTTCCCAATAGGTTCAACGTAATTATTATTTATTCTTTCTTCCCCTTTTCCTTTTCTTAATGATGTCATCTCTTTTTACTCTAAATTTAGTAAAGCAAAACAGTGAAAATAAGTTGCTTCAAAATTATTTGCATAGTATTATAAACAAAAATTGTTAAAATACATTTAAAATAAATATTTTGAAATTAAAGCCACATTAGTCAATATCTGACAAAAGTATGTAATACTGATTTTGTCATCTTTTATTATGGAGTCAAGCTGGGAATTTTCAGATGTGAGCCTGGCAATAACTAGCAAATCCAAACTCATCCCAAAAGCTGTGTGTGTGTGTGTGTGTGTGTGTGTGTGTGTGTGTGTGTGTGTGTGTGTTCAATGTTTTGGTGGCATTTCTTATGTGAACATATTAATCTATCCCTTTCTTTGTATATGCTGCACAGAATTTCATAGCATGAATAAATCACAATTTATATAATAAATCTTTTGTTGAAAGACATTCAAGTTTTCCCTTTTTTGGCTATTCCTAACCTTTATTTCTATTTCTAACAATCTTTATACATATCTCCTAGTCTATGTGCAGATTCTGGAGGAGGGAGTGGGGAATATGCCTAGAAGTGGAATTTCCAGAGTCACATATTATGTGATTTAAATAAATATTGCCAAATTGATTTCTTAAAGTGACTGTAACAATTCACGCTGCCATTCCCCACACCCAACCAGAGATGATGTTTTACTAATCTTTGTAATAAAAAATTAAAAAAACCTGCATCTTAATGAAGTTTGAACATGCATTTTTTTCCCCTACTGCTCCTGATATGTCTCTTTTGTGAATTTCTTGTTTATGTCCTTTGCCTATTTTTCTATTGTTTTTTTTATCTTTTTCTTATCAATTTCAGGTGTTCCTTATCATTTCTGCATTTTAATCTCGTTCTGTTATATATTTCACAAATATTCTCACCCCCATTTTTTTTCTTTTGCCTTTTACTTTTTTATTGATGCCTTTTGTCGTAAATAATACATGTTATGGAGCCTCTGAAAAGCTCCACTTCACACTGTGAGAGACTGAGAGTAAAAAAGTCACAAGACATCTTAAAATTATTGGAAAATAGCTTTGGTCTGAAAGGATCTCAGGTCTCTGACCCACATTCTGAGAGTCATTGCTCTTGCCACATCTTTGAAAATAACTAAATTTATTAAATTTACATAAAATTTTCTTATTTGAATGTGCCATCTATTTCTTGCTATACCTCTAACTCATAAACATTGTCTAGATACCTAAGGACAGTCCAAGGGGATGGAAAAAAAAGCAGAAAGGATAGGGATATGGATAGGGATAGGGATAGGAATAGGGAGAGAGGTTAAAGAGCAAGAGTTCCAACTACCTATTCCCTGTGGACAGAGGTGTTGCAAACCAATTTAGGATGCAGTCACTTTAAAAACTGGGCAGTGCTCTATGGCTGACAGGAGGAGACCCCAAGAGTCAGCTTTTCTGTGCCTATCTCACCCTCTGTGTTGTGGATATTGAGTTGAGAGCCAGTGGGCTGGATGAGGGAAATGGCAGATAGGTCTCAGGGACCCTGCCTGTGGCAGCCAAAGGGAGGGTGAGTAATCTGGAAGTTTCTTTGGGCTCTGACTTGGGTGCAAGAGACCAGACTATACGGGTCAAGAGACCAGACTGTACAGGTGCAGACTTGCTTGTGAATATTAACAGGCAAACCAGGTCAAAGGGACATCTTCCTCAAAGTAGGAGGGGCAGATGGCACCGCTCTCATACACCGACACATTTCTGCTTTCGTGAGGATACAAGGATCACATCCTCTCCCATCCACCCAGGTACCTTCTTAGGAAGAGTAACAGGGAAGAAAAGGCTGCCTGAGGGACAAACCTGTTGTCCCAAGAAGACTACAGGCATTTTCTAAAGGGATCTTTTAAATAATTAAATCTTGATGATTGTTAAAATTTCATTATTTTTCTTTCAATTAACCTCTGGTTAATTGACATTATTTCAAGGGAAAACCAGATTAGTTACAGAAAACATAAAGGAGCTAGATTTTTCTGCACATCTGTACAAAATAAGCAGGATTGATTTTTAACCCAATACACTGCTCTTTGTAATGCAAAACTGTCCCTATGGGTCCCTAACCCTCTTGTCATATATGTAATCTCATTAATGCCCAGAGGTCCTATATAAAGATGATAGCCCCTATAAATGGGGAATGACATTGTGTTTATATATGGCAGCTATTTCTATGCCTCAACTTAGTTTTTAACCCAAAGCTGGGGGAAAAGTGCAGAGTTCCTAGGCATTGCTGTCCAGCCTGTGCCAAAGCCATGTAATGTTGGACCTGCTGTCTTTAGTTCAGGCTATTGTCAGATGTATTCTGACAGAGACAAATAATTCTTGATCTTGGAGTGGTTAAACTATGGTTGATCCAAGCTGCTGAATTGTGGAACTGAATGAGAAACAATTTGCATAATAGGGAATAAAGATGGCTCAAACCTAAGGCCCCTAAAAGATGTCACCGCTTGTAAGTACCTCACTGGGCCCACCACTGACTTTATATGAGTGCTGGGCCAACTTCCCTTATATCTTGGTTTCTTGGCAAAGGGAGAATACCATACCAGAGCTATCTATTTAATTAAATGGCCAGAATTTAGAGGTTTACATGTGGATGAAGGCAGAAGTCAAGATTAAGAACAAATGTGGGGGGAGGGTGGACTTACGGGCTACAAATCAGGGTTTGAGAAGACTATTTTAGCCAATGTCGTTTCATTGAAGGTAATTTTATTCAAAAAGACATTGTACTTGATTTTATTTTCCCAAGGATGCTCCTACACATTTAGCTACTCCGTCTTTCCTTCCATCTTCTATTTTCCCCATGGGATTCTGAGGGAAGTTCATCTCAGAATAAAACTGCAAGTTACTTCTAACTACTTCTTGCTCGTATATTTTCTAGGCAGGCATTTTTAAAAGAGGGCTTGCCAGAAAATTTTCAGGCACTGGTTTGAAATCAATAATGTATATTTCTTAAATAACCATTTTATCTCACTCAGAGAAAAATGTGTGAATTAGGGGATTGGATTTGAAAGATACCAAAAATTGATTGCAACCCAGAAAGCATCATGTTAGGAGAAAACTGGGGAGCAGTATGATTTGAATTAGCAAAATGGCCAGATTCAAAATAACAGCAAAGAGGCAAGGTCTGCCCTGTTTAGCGAGTCCCTCAGTGTTCTTGTCATTAATGATTATTGGTCTGTGTTAACTTTGTTACTTTGCAGCACTGACCACTTCCTCTGGGTTTAACACTGTGAATGAGGCAGGCTCAGGGAGATGTGTCCTTTCTTCTGGTCTACAATAAGGACGTGTGAACAGGATGCTTTGGATTCTAGGAAACTTGTGATAAGCAGAATTCTAAAGATGTGTCCCCCCCAAGATTCCTATCCCCTAGTTATTCAATCAAATGCTAGTATAGTTACAGGTAAGAAGGGACACTGTAGATGTAATTGTGTTTCCTAATCAACTGATCTTGCTGGACAAGTGGGCCCAATGTGATCACATGAACCCTTAAGATTAGAAGAAGGCAGAAGAGTCAGTAAGAGATGAAGCAGAAGAGGAGGCCTGGGAGATGTGAAATGTGAGAAAGACTCAATTTACCTTTGTTGGCTTTGAAGAGTTGGCAATAAGCCAAGGAATGCAGGCAGCCCCCAGAAGCTAAGTGTGACTCCCCACCAAGTGGACAGGGATCCTAGTCCCACAAGAGTACAGTAATTAATTTGTCCAACAATCTGAATGAGCTTAGAAGCAGATTCTTCTCCAGAGCCTCCAGAGAGGAGCACAGCCCTGCCAACACTTTGATTTTTGTCTTGTTACACCTGAAAGCCACACTGTGCCCAGACTTCTGACTCACAGAACTGTGAATTAATAAATAGGTGTTGTTTTAAGTAGTTAAATTTGTGGCAATAGAAGACTAATATAAAACAGCGAAAAATGGCTAAAATTCTAGATAAATTAATTTTCTAATTGATAATAGATAACTACATAATAATAGGATCAGAGTTAAGGAAGGCCTTAGGCTGACTGATTCTGTATGTAGCACAATGACATCATCAAGAACTGGGATTGTTTCCATTTCTCTTTTCTGCCAACCTTGGTGTTCGCTTCATCCTCAGGCTTATAATAAGAAGGCTGCAGCAGTTCTGTGCATTGCACCAAACACCAAGACCTATAGATTAAGAAAAGAGATCCTTTCTTTTGTGCTTTATCTTTATGAGTGAAGAAGTCCATCACAGGAGTACTAGTCTATGTTAGAATATCCTTGTTGTTCCCCAACATCCACCTTCCCCTTCTTCCTCAACAGCAAAACCCAGACTTTTTAGCTGTCCACATAACTTTCCAGAATAAAGATTTTTATTACTAGGAATGGCCATGTGCCTAAGTTCTAATCTCTGGGATGTAAGAAGAGTTGGGGAGTAACTTTAAAGGTGGGGACGTGCTCTGTACCACTCTTCCCTCCTGTTTGCTGGCTGCCTGGAAGCTACTTGTAAGTGGCTGGAGCTCCACAGATGATCTTGGAGCATATGGTGACTTTGGAGATGGTAGGCATGCAGGGTGGAGCTATAAGATAGAAGGAATATCATACTAGGTCTAAGTGATGACCTTCAGACTCCTTGAACATGTTTAAGGTTTATATGTTAATTGTAGTTGAATCTGGTCTCTTCTAGTTTCTGTGATTGGTTATAGTTCTGACAGAGGTGTAGAGTGACCATGATCACCTAAGATTAGTTTTCCAGGCTGTAATGGATGCTGAGGTGTCCCCTGTTTTCTACTCTAGGAAGTCAGTGGACTATATCAAGAAGGGAAATCACGGGTGAATTCTCTTGTTTTTAAGGGGTCTAATTTTCAAGGGATAATAGATTATAGGCTCTGGGATAAATTGTCTTTATAGTCCCATATAAAAGGGTTGTGTAAACCAAAGGAATCTTGCTGGAGAAAAATTACTATTTCTTATAGAGTGGTCAAATTGGGAACCTCATTAGCTAGGGATTAAAATGTCCATATATTGTGCCTTAGCTTGGGTTCTCCCAGAAGCTGACTTAGTGACAGAATTCAGATGCAAGCAGTTTATTTGTGAGGTGTAGGGACCAGCCTTAGAGGAAGGGGATATATGAGGCAGGAAGGAAAGGAAGTTGAGAAAGGATGTGTTGTCAAGCCAACTAGCATCAAGGACACCGAAACTGGGAAAATATCAAGTCCCTGCTTCTGAGTTATTCCATGTGAGCCCCCCTCTCAAGGGATCAGGGAGCTAAGAATACATCTACTGCTGGCACTCACTGGTTGAGAGCTGCTCCAGGCACTTGGGGTGGGGGAGTGTGGTTTGGAAGAAAGCCCTCAGAGGGAGAGAGATCAGATGCCTGTACTGAAATGCTGAGGCTTGACAACAGAGTTTATGGCTCTAACAGCTTCTGCAACATGGTATATATATTCAAAGGGGGATTATATTTATGCCCATCTAGTAGTACCTGCCTTTGTCTGTAACACTGGAAGTGGGAAATCAAACCAGGAATGAATGAATTATATCCTACCTTGGAGAACTGTTTCAGAAGCTTACATAATTTTTAAGCAGAAAGGGACCTTAGAGGAAAGTAGTTCTATTTCTTCATGTTACTCATGAAAAACTGAGGCCCTGAGGGCTGCCTCAGGCGCCACCCCAGGCCACCACCCATGTCTTCTGACTGTGTAGCTCAGAGCTGGCATGAGCGATGGCCATGGGGAGGTTGCTGCTCCCGCCAAATCTCCAATTAATTGCTTCTTCTCTTCTTTTATATGGACTATTAATTTTTTAAAAACTTAGTGTAAATACAGCTTCAAGCTCCACTTTGCTTTGATTTAAGCCACAGGGACACTCCTATGTCCTTTTGGCCTAGAAATTCCAGCATATTTCTTAATCTAGAATTCCTGAATTGTTTTCCAGTCTGGTTAAGAAGAAAATAGAAAATGGCTTAGGTTAAATAAAATAAACAGAAGTAGCTCCTCTGAAGTTACTTAGACATTAAATGGCATTTGAGAATTGATGATAAAATTTGGAAGGAAGAAAAAGGCAAACACTAGTTTATACCTGAAGAGGAATTTGTTCTGTTGAGCTGACTGTATTTCAGCAGCCATCTCAGAGTGTGGAAGTGATGCCTGGGCTCCCGGGTTCAAAGGGTTCAACATTCTCTCTGCTCAGGCAGGGTTTTCCCATGTGGTCCAAGTCAGTCTGGTAGTAGTTTCTTGTTTTTTTGATTACAAAACGATGATAATGTCTCACTTGAGGACAAGCTTAACTCATTGTCAAGAATGCTGCCTACCTTTGACTTTTAATTGGGTCCTTGTGAGGCGGGTCAGGCCAGCTGATATTACCATCCCCATTTTAGAGACTGAGGGGAAACGAGGACCTGCAGATACCTGGCCCAGTACTGGGAGCTGGGCCGGCAGCCAGGGCTCCACTGACAAGAAGGCTCTTTAAGTGCCACTTAGTTGGCACTTCAACTCAAATAGTCCCAGAATTGCTGTTTTTGTTCTTGCATCCATGTCCTTCATCTCATCCAGTGAAGCTGTGGTTCTCTCCAGGACAGTCTTGTTGCCCACCCAAGGGAAGGACATGAGACAGTACATCTTTGGAGGACTCTTTCAATTATTTTACTCTATTTACTTATGAATTTTAAAATTAAGAAGCTGTGTGAGTTTGTAATCCTGTTGACTGGGGATCTGCTAATTACTCAAGAAGTGATCTTGCAAGACGTATAAAATGAGGTTGCCATGAGAATAACATATGTCAGATGATGCAAACCATTCAGCATCATGCTTGAGTCCCCTGTGTCCTCACTATGGCTAGTCCTGTCAGTTCTGTTTTCAAAACATTGTGTATCTAGAATTTAACCACATCCATCACTTCTCACTTACCACTTCCCTTAAAGCCATCATTGTACCTCACATGTAGTAATAGCTCCTACCTAAACTATGTTCCCATCCATTCCTTTCCTCCAATTTATTGTCAACATAGAGGCCAGAGTGAATCTCTAAAAATGCAAGTTGAATTATAAAGAAACTCAAAGCCCTCCAGTGGCTTCCCATCCCACTCAAGTCCAAAGTCCTCACTGTTGCCTGCAGAGTCCTAAGTGACCTGCCCCTTAGCTATCTCTGCAATATCTTCTCCTCCCATCCCCTTTTTCTCTGTTCCAGATACTTTGTCTTTGCCATTCCTCAAGCTGAGCAAGTTTCTGCCTCAGCCTATCTGCATTTGATGTTCTTTGTTCCCTCCCTCACTTCCTTCAGGTTTCTTCTTGGACATTACATTACCTATCACCTTCCCAACCTCCAGTATTTCCATATGTGATGTATATACTAGTTTCATATTAATTCAATCAATAGGCATTCTGTCAATATATATTTTTTAATTGGTGGGGGGAGAGAGCCACAGACACTCAATCTAAAGCAGAAATTTTTAAAAATTTATTTGAGAGACAGGAACAGAGGGAGGGAGGAGAGAGAGAGAGAGAGAGAGAGGGAGAGAGAGAGAGAGAGAGAGAGAGAGAGAGAGAGAGAGAGAGAGAGAGAGAGAGAGGGAGAGAGAGGGAGAGAGAGAGAGAGAAGAAATGTCTGTTGGCTGCCTTGGCTGCCTCCCATACCCGCCCTGACCAGGGATTGAACCTGTAACTCAGATATGTGTCCTGACCGGTTATCAAACAACCTTTTGGTGCATGGACAATGCTCCAACCAACTGAACCACTTGGTCAGGGCTGTTCTGTCAATATTTAAGATGGATAGTATACTGTAATCCAAAGAATAGGTAACAGTTATTAAAGTCTTGTTTTGTGCCATGAATTTTGCTTTCCTTTGCAGGTGACCATCTATCTTCTTAAGTGTAACCTGTCACCTGCAATAGATCTTAGCTCAGATGATGCCTCCACCAAGAAACCTTTTATTAGCCAAGTCAGAAGTGATTCTTCACTCCTCTGTATTCCCTCAGTGATCAATTTGTACCATTCACTTTTCCCCCTGTGTTGTAGAGCTTTTAATAAGTATCTTCTCTTGCCCTGACTGGTGTGGGTCAATTGGGTGTCATCCCACAAACAAAAATGTCACCACTTCATTTCCTGGTCAGGGCACATGCCTGGGTTCCTGGCCAGGCCTCTTGCACACATCAATGTTTCTCTCCCATTCTTTGTCCCTCCCTTCCGCTCTCTCTAGAAGTAAATAAATAAAAAAAATTTTAAAGAGTATCTTCTCTTAAATATACCAAGACATTTGATGACAGAGATGATATACAATACAACTTTATATAATGCACAATTTGTAAGACAGCCTCTCATTTTATAATCCACTTCAGGTGTTAAGGAAAAGTTATATATGCTCTTACAAGTTGTGTAAATGAATTCACATGGATAGATAATTGTGATTTGCAATAATAGATTTCAGAACCTGAAATATCAGAGGTAGTATCTCAGGAATAGTATACTTAAGACAAAATTAAGTAAAGAGAAAAGCGAAAATACTAAGGTACAAAAGTCAGCTAAGTACATCATGATGAGACTATATGAATATAAGGTTGTATTGTGTAGAGTTATCTCTATGGATCCATGGGTCCATATCATATAAATATTACAAGCCTAAATATTTATAAAGAATTCTGGGAGGAACGGTGGTCATTTCTTCTTAGTTTTCTACAGTAATCCTATTTTCTTTTACTTATCTTCTCTATACTTTGTTTACCATGTCCTAGAAAAACTAGTAACAAAATATTTTTTCTATGTTACAGAGAAGAACACTTCTGGGTATTGCAGTTTCCTTCTGGGCTATCAGAGTAGCTCTGTATTCAGGTACATTTTTGTGGTCGAAAAAGCCTCAGACACTGAGCTCAGTCCTCAGGGAGACTCTCCCTGTATACATAATGTAAAAAACAAACAAACAAAAACTCAAAACCTGCAAAACTCTTCCTATTGGGTTGCCAGGGTTAGCAAAGAAAAATACAAAACACTAAGTTAAATTTAAATTTTAGATAGACAACAAATAGCATTTTAGTATGTCTCATGCAGTATTTGGGATGTACATATACTAAAAAATTATTCATTACCTATTTGAAATTCAAATTTAATTGGATGTCCTGTAAGTTATCTGGCGACCCTACTTCCACAGACACTGTTATGGTAGGCTGCTTTATTGTCTTCATGGGACTTTTCACTATCAGACATTTTATTTATTCTCTAACTCCCACTGGAAGATGAGTTCCATGATGGTGGGGCTCTTTCCCTTGTTCACAGCTACATCCTCATAACTGATCATAGTGCCTGGTACATAGTAGGTGTTCAATAAATATTTAAATATTTGTTATTTAAAGGTAAAAAAATAGAAAAATTAAAAGCTTAGAGAGCTTGGTAGCACCTCAAGAGCATACTGCTAGCTAAATGGTATTGGAGTCAGTGTGGTGAGAAAAAGCTCGGGGTCCATGTTTTCCACGTTTAGGGGTGCAGAGGGTAGTGAAAGGGGGAAGAGGATCTCAGAAGTAGAAGACCCTCGGATGAGTAGATCTGGGGAGAAGCAAAGTCTGAATGAACTAAAAAGCCTTTTCCATTTGCCTTGGCAATGAAGCAAATGAAGTAACCAAGGAAAATGCAATTGAGTGAAAAGAACAAGATCCTCTGCGTTTGGAATCGGGTCAGAGGTAGTGCGTGTCCTCTACATCCTCGTCCACAGTAAACTCCCGCAACTTTAGGGTTGGCCTTATAATCAGACTTCGGAAATCTTTAGACACTGATTGTAAGAAGATACCAGTGCATATACAAATAAAGAGCGGGGAGGGATGGATGCAAATGAAGTCAAGACAGAAGAAATCAAACTCTCGTTTTGGACCCAGGGCGTGCAAGGGGGCGGGGGCAGCGGTGTTCAGCCCCAGAACTGAATTGGCTTCATTTCTCCGTGAAGACATTCGGCGTCCCACAGGACCCACCGAAGGCCCATGATCTCTACCTGAACTCACTTCATCAGACCCAGATGATCGCCAGTGGGCGCGTCTAGTGGCGGCCGGGAGCGAGCTGCCTGGGGAACTGTGGCTGGATCCTAGGAAGCTAGCTGGCTCCGGTCCCTACCCAGCTGCACCCGGCTCTCGTCTGACCGTCCTCCCACCCAGGAGCCGGAGGATGGTCCAGGGGCGCTCCCGCAAGGCGGCTGGTCCTGGGTGTCTTCAGCTGGACATTCCCAGTTGTATGAGTCGCGAGTGCGTCCAGTTTGGAGGTAGCCTCCGCAGCCACTGACAGGTGCTGCCTGTAGGGCGCCGGGTGCGGTCCCTGGTGCAGCTGGACGCGCACGCCCGGCTGCACGTAGCTTCTGAGCCCGGAACCAACAAGGAAAGGGAGGCAGGGCGCGGCCTGGGGGACTCCAGTGGACTGGAGCTGTGGAGGTCAAAGCTAGAAACTTTGCAGGCTCGTCTGCAGGGTTTCAGCGACAGCGACAGCTCACCCCGACAGGTGCGGGAGGAAGAGGCGGCGCCAGAGTCCTGCGGCCGGAGAACCGCGGCAGGGTCGCCTGTCCCCAGAGCTGGCCTGAAGCCGCCGGGCACTCCCTGCTTCTGCTGCTGCGCCCCCCGCCGCCGCCGCCGCAACCGCGGGGCTCCGGGAGGGGGCGCAGCCGGAGAGGGCGGTGGGGGAGGAGGAGGAGGGAAGAGGAGAAGGAGCAGGGGGTGGAGGATGGAGCCCCGGTCAGCCACCGCGGGCTCGCCGGAGCCAGCGGCGTCCTCCTCCTCTTTCCAGGCCCGGCTCTGGAAGAACTTGCAGCTGGGGGTGGTCAAGAGTAAGGGCAGCAGCAGCGGGCGTGCACGGGGCCAGGAGCGACGCCAGGAGGCCACTCCGTCTCCCTCCCCGTCACCCCCAGGGGGCAGGCGGGACGCACTGGCTGGCGTCGGGGCCACTGGCAGTAGGTGGATTGGCTTCAAGAAACGGAAGCAAGTATTGGACCGCGTCTTCTCCTCCTCCCAGCCCAACCTTTGCTGCTCCTCGGTAGAGCCTCTCGAGCCTGGCGGTGTCGGCAAAGCTGAGCAGGGCTCCACGCTGCGCCGCCGGATCCGTGAGCATTTGCTCCCCGCGGGAAAGGGGCCCGCGGCTGCTGCTGGAGCAGGCGGAGGGACGCCTCCTGGCGGACGCTCCCCAGACTCAGCTCCCTCTTCATCCTCCGCATCATCTTCCCTGTCCTCATCTCCCCAGCCACCTCCACGGGGGGATTGTGCCCGAGATGAGGGTGCCCGGCGTCGGGGCCCCGCGGCGCACGTGTGCCACCAGAAGAGTTCCTCCCTGCCGGGCACCACCAACCTGGAGCAGCTTCTGGAGCCACCACCGCCTCCTGCAGAGCCAGCGCGGAGCCCCGCGGAGCAAATCCCGGAGAAGGGCAAGGGCCAGGAGCGCGGCAGCAGCCAGGTGAGTCGCTTGTGCCCGGGGCCACGCCTCCAGCTTTGGGCGACCAGGACGCAGGTGGCGGGTGGCAGGGGCGAGGTGCGAGGTGCGAGGTGCGAGTGGTCCCAAGCAAATTAAACAGTGGAAAGAAAACATCCCGCTCCTGCTTAGTAAAGATAAAACTTGTACACTGACTTGACTTTACGAGTTGCCAATGAAAGTGGAAGTATTAATGGTAGCCAAATAGGAGAGGAACGAAGTTAGACATAATTTAGCATACTTTTTGCAGGCTTCCTGGAAGGACTCTCCACTATGTCTCAACCTTGTCCAAAGGAAAACAAACTCAACAGTTTAAAAAAAGATTACAACGCTGTGTGATAGTGGTGTGGAGAGGCTAGCATTTGAAACAAATTGTTTCCATGAAGGAATAGAAGAGCAGAGACGGGACTTAGTGGTAAACATGAGGTAATGGCTTGGGGAAAGCCTTAAAGCAGAAGTCTGCTAATTTACCTGCACGCCCTTCTCAAAACTTCCCGCAGCAAGGGGATCGCCGCCCAACAAGTGGGCGACCTGAGTGTCTCCTACGAGTTAGTCATATGTGTTCCTATGGCCCTTTCTAAGATTTAGTAGTCATCCGAAGTGGTTGCATTTCACATATGCTGTTTTCTACATCATGTTGCCTCTTTGATCACGCAGGTTTGGTCACACAAGAATCAACTACTAATGTACATGTAGGGTCCCCTAAGATGTTCCACTGAGTGGCTGCTCTTACTCCCTTGCTTTGTAGAGGGGAGGCTCTGCTTTTGTAAATGTTAGGAAAATCGTGTTGGTATTAGCAAATGTTTTGAAACTTCCATTCTGCCAGGGACCTAAAGAACTCTTTTCTTTGATATATCTTAGTTTATTTAAACTCATTATTTGACTATGAATATTTTTTTAGATTAATGACATGTACATTCAAACTTTAATTAGATTAAAGTTGCACTACAAGAAACAAGGCCATGTTTTGAAGGATAAGATATGGGAATAGGTGTGCTTTCAGTTGAGAATTTTTATAGTTTGTTAGTATAGTTTCAGAAAATAAATTAGAATATGAGTATTTTATTGTTTAATACAATTGATTGCAGCAACCTGTTACTGATGTTCAAGAAAACACCTTCTTTAGTTATTCTCAGAAGAGTAGGTAGAGATATCATTGACAAAAAAGCTAAATAAACCTACCTTTCCCTTCATCTTGCAAAAGAATTTAATATACTATTTCTGGTTCCAAAAGTAAGGTAAAAAGTCATTTTAAAAGGATGTTTTAAATTCAGTATAGATGAATGCTATGTATCTAAAATGTATTTATTTTTGAGTGCATATATAATCCTAATTATAAGAATTTTAGAGTGGAGTACTATATACATTTGTTTTTATGAACTTTTGCAATGAATAATAATAAAACAACACATAATAATTGAATTATTTTGGATGGTAGATATAGACATATCACTGCAAATGTTAACTTACTAAATTACTTTGCAGTTTACTGAAGCAAGATATTTTCAAAGCAAAAGCAGGGAATTCTGAATTGATCTTTATGTTTATTTTTACTAAAAAGTTTTCAGACACCATCGGTTTTTAATTAGAAAATATTGCTGTGTAAATATGAATTTTGTATTCAAAAGACCTCAACCTATTTTGGAGAAGACACTAAACAAATGTTATTGTGTATGCCTTCCTGTTTGCTGGGCACTTTATAGCCTTACATGAATTAATCCTCAGAGCAATCCTACATGATAGAAGTTCTTGTTGCCATTTTTATGGATTAGGAAAGCAATGCTCAAAGAAATTAAAATAACTCTTCTAGGGTCACATGGTTAATAAATGGCAGAGGTTCTATAGTCAAGTCATTCTCCAGCATCTTTTTCCATGACAACTTCTAGAACTTATTATGTTTCTGAGATGACTTCAATCAGTCCCATTAATTAATACTTGCAAGTTTACATACATTCTGTACTTTCTTCTCCATCCCTAGAATCAGCTCTATGATGGATTAGCTATATTAATCTGTTCTTTGTTCTATTTGATTGATTGTTGCATATTTGTTATATCACATTTACAAATGACATTATTAATCATACCATCCACGGTTCTAAAGAAGCTGTTCATTATAAAGAACTAGCGTTTCACTGAAGACATAGGAGAAATAAAGAAGCTAAAATATCTTTCCAAAAATAAGTGTAAGATGGGGTATAGGCAGAATGGTAAGCCCTGAGGGCTTGTCCTCAATGGTCACATTCCCAGGGAGAGGCACCATTGTCGGTTCTCAACATCTCCTGCTAACAGTCTTGTTCCTTGAGAATCAGACAGTTTTCTCTGGTATGAGTCACAAATCTAGGTTTCTGTAGCACTCGCTTACCAATGCAGAAGAGAGGATTCCTCAGTCCTCTCTAAATACTCCTCTGCCCAACTTGAAAAAGCCTGCTCACCTCTCTGAATGGGGAAGAGTAAGAAATGGAGTTGGAGAGCTTACTAAGGTGTCCAGGAATAAGCTTAGCTCTGCAGCACCCTTTCAAGCTCCCTGTGTATCTCAGAGGTCTTTCCTGGCTCTCCCAGCACCTCATCTGCTAAAATCTTTGGGCATGGAGATAGTGTATAGCACATATAGATTTCAGTTTTATTCATAGTTCACAAGAACAGATGGGAACACATGAGAGAAAATACAATAAAAGCATTAAATTCATATCCAGATTGCCTAGATAAAAGCACTGTTTTTCAGAGAAGAAAAAATGTTGTTGCAGAAAAACAAGGCAAATTGCTCAATTTTTCTTGTGTTGTCTGCTTGATCCTGGCTTCAGCCATGTTCTCCAAAACACTCCACCTCTCCATCCCCCAGCCCATCGTGAGGTCCCAACAGCATATGTGCATACTCTGACACTGGGTAAAGATGTCAAGCAAAGGCCAAAATTCAGATTGGGTTGCTGGGGAAAGAGATTTGGAAGTCACTGATGAACAGTGACTAAAACGGAACAAACTACCTCCGTGCCCCTGCCAGCTCTCTTGCTATTATGTTTTCTTTAGTCAAATATACCTTTGAAACACACTATAACACACTTGAGGATGTCTTACACATTAAATGATGTGCATTATTTAAAATAATCTGCTTGAATAAAAAAGAAGAAAGTAACCCCTTGTATCCCACTGATGCTTGTTCACGTGTCAGGCCATATTGTCACACCATATGCATTTCATTTTCTGCTGCACAGTTGGGAAAGATGCTTCTCAATTTGTGTGCGTATCAAAAATATGCCAATTTTGTGTATTCCGTCTTGATGAGTTACTAAAATTATATTCTGCTAGAATCAGAGAGTCGGTATTTTAAGATAGAGTGAGGAATGAACATATTGCATTTTTAAATGTTTTAACAAAAAAGCCTGTAGTGCTCATGAATGTGAAACTTTTATTGTTTTTCTTTTAAATTCATTTTATTAAAATTATCCTCATAGAGGAGTAAACATGTTTTTTGTTTTTTTGTTTTTTTTAAATGGGTAAATTGCCCTGGCTGGTGTGGCTCAGTTGGTTGGGCATAGTCCAGCAAACCAAAAGGTCACCGGTTGGATTCTTGCTCAGGGCACATGCCTAGGTTGCAGGTTCGGTATGCTGGGGCACACACACAAGGCAACCAATTAATGTTTCTTTCTCCCATTGATGTTTCTCGCCCTCTCTTTCTCTCTCTCTCCCTCTCTCTCTCTTAAATCATAAGTAAAATAAAATATGTTTTTTAAAGTTAGTAAATTATTTAAGGTATTATAGAAATATTTCAAAACATAGTAACAGGAATATTCATTCATTGGGATGAAACTCCTGGAACACATCTGTATGCTCCGACAAAAGGGGGAAAATAGTTTCTAAAATTAAGTCTAAATGTGAAATGCATCTTGCTTTGTTAATCATCTCACCTTTTAAAGAAAGTATTTTCAAAACCTACTTAAAAGGGTGCTTTGAGTTAATTTTTGCTATTTTTCAAGCATCTTTAATATTACTTCAAAGGCTATAACAATCTTGGGAAGCCAGAAATTAATAAAGAATACCAACTGGAAATGACTAAAACCATTAAAGATTCTACGAATCACAAAATGCTCAAAAAGTAACATTAGTGGCTTTTTCAAAGTGTGTGTGTGTGTGTGTGTGTGTGTGTGTGTGTGTGTGTGTGTGTGTGTGTTGGGTAGGAGGAGTAGGAAATGAAATCTTAGGACATTTTGGAGGAGGGTGTGAGTGAAGTTTGACATGTGATAGCATTCTTGAAAAATCCTGGGATCTTCAGGTCATTCCAGAGAAAGGGAGTGAGTGAAGACAGTGAGAGGTTTACTTTGGAGTGGAATTATTTCCTTGTAACTTTTAGTTTCTGTCCTGTGTGTCTGGCAGATTTCAGTAGAGCTATAAATCTTGTATAAATGGAAGTGTTATAACATAGATATTATGTGAGATTGACTTGAAACTTAGCTCAATAAGCATCAGCAATTTCTGTGTTGTTATTATTATTGAGCAGTATATTAAAGTTTTGCCACTGCCACTATTACAAATGACAGGTGGTTAAAAAAACCAACAGGGAGCTTTGGTGGTCCTTGTCATTTGATTGAAGGTACAAATTGTTTCACTTGCTGTGGTGGCAAAAGTAGCTCAAAATTAGCCAAGGCAGTACTGGTGACATCTCAACTTCTCACGTTAAAAAAAAAATGTCATATTACTTTTGGCAAATATGTGCACATTATCATAGATAAGTGAATAAATATTTTGAGGACTAAAACAAGATCAATAGATTTATAAAGAAAATAGAACAAACAACTCCCCTTGTTTTCTTTTGCCCCATTGTTTGGAAATAAGAGATGATTTTACAAAATTAAAGGTTAATAATATATTTTGGTACTTCAGGAAACATATAGTGTAATTTCTTTGCTCATGATAATTATGAAAATGTTTGCCAACTCTAGGTTGACAAAGGGTACATAGTATTCCTGGATAACATTGTAAACATTGACCAAATCTGCATATTCATAAATTAGGGTCATGCATTTTTTTTTTGTTAACTCATAGCTATTTATAGTATTATAGCAGACAGCTGTTTTAGATAAACAGATATCAATTTTTTTTCAATCTGAAACTTTTGTTCTTTTTTTTTTTTGCTGGAAAACTTAATAAAAATGACATATTTCCCTACCTCAGTAAGTCTAGCAACCTAAATAAAACCTTTTCCTGATAAGTGAGAATCATTGTTTGAGTCCTACTGACTTTGTTGAGGGGGGGAGTTATTTAATGTGAATGAAATAGATATCACCCTAGAACCTGCATTAGATAAGCTTGCTTGTTTTCATAAAATTACAGTATAAAGCATACCTATATTTGACACATTTATCTTTCTATAAAGTTAATTATTGAAAGGAGTGAGGGACCCTTCCTCAAGTCATTTTTTTCACTTACCAAATAATTTTTACTGTATTTGTGAATTTTGATTTGTCAGCGCCATTAAAACTATCATCTATTTTTTTCCTGAATGCTTAACTTTATGTGCCATTTTGATTTCTTTGTCACTTTCAACCTTTTTTTTCACATTGCTTTTTATAAGTCAGGTGTAGAAAGTAATGACTGTCCTTCAACAATTCAAGGCTTTTTGCAAATAGGTTTTCCCTCCAGTGTAACCAGTTTCTTATTAGAATTTCTTTTTTTCAGTAGAATATCAGGCCATGATTTTCCTAATGTCTTCAAATGTTTGTATTTAGTGTTCATCTGAATGTTAGCAATGTGAAAAACTATACTTTTCATATAATAAGATTTGAAAGTCCTGCATACTGCCTTCTTAAGAGAACAATTTTCCTGTTAAGTGTCATTTGAGATGTTTTATACCAGCCTATTTCCCATTCTCTTGGGTCCTAGTCAATATGGAAAATTACAACACATAATAGACAAGTGGACCTCTGGATGTTTTAGGCTCAGTGCCTCCTTCTAATCCCAATGGTTTTATTCAGAGGCCCCTTCTGTATTAGCAATCACACCCTATTTTGCTCAAGTCTGAGCTAGCTACACCAGCACTTCCAGAGTAGAATTTGGGAAGCCTTAGTACAATTGACCTATTTAATCAGCATTGTAAAAAGGTTCAGGGAAGACTGCTCAATAAATAGTTGCTGAATGAATGGTGGTATGAATGGATGGGCTAGAGCTGTTCAGAGATAAGTTGTCTGGAAAAGTTTCAAAATGATTTTACAGCTGTGTAATGACATTAATACCTTCTTATTCCTGAGTCTTTTTATGGCTGGCAGATGTGCCTGACATCCACCTCTTCTCCCAGCTGGTAGCTTGGCTTTTCTGAGCTTGTACTTTAATTCTGGGTCATGTCTGTGGGCAGAAGAGAGGACCTGATGCTGACTAAATGGCTGCCATACTGTGCTCAGGTGAGGGATGGAGGAGTGGTTTCTGTTCCTGAGGTCTCTGGTTCAGGGATGCATTTCTTAGTGCTGGCATCTGACTGCTGGTATCTGCTTTTGCACCCAAGTTTCCTTGTCTGGCCTCTGGCATTGTGCTCTCACACCTGGATTCCAGACATCCTGCTAACAAGTCCTCACTCACTTACGATCTCTGAGTCTTAAACTCTGCTCTTGAATCTTAGCTCAAGATATTGTACTTTCCTGCCAGCTTCATGGCCACTTTTCCTTAAACCTGTTTCCTTGCAATGGACTAAAGATCCCCAACTTGATCAAGAATCCTGCCCTCACTAGCCTGGTCCATTCTGCTGCCTCTGGAGTGCCAAGGGTGTGAACTGCTGTTTAGAGACTCGGCCAGTTTCTTTTCATAGTGAGGCAGATCACTTGTCTCATCCTGAGACCATTTATAAAACACCAAGGCCTCTTTCTGGGAAATCTGCATTGCCAGTCAACTGCATTTGCCGCCAAGGGGCGTTTCTTCCCCTGGGGCACGGGACAAAGCTGATCTTTTCACTGAGCACCATTCACTTTCTCTGTGTCCTTACGCCTTTCTCTCCTATTTTTAAAACTCTCACTATGCCCACTCTTTAACATCACCACCCTTTTCCTTAGTACTGCCTGCTTTCTTCTCCTTAATGTCTCTGTCTCTCCACTTGCAAGACTCCTTTTGCATCTGGAGCTGTGTTGTCCCATATGGCACATGAGGCTATTGAACAGTGGAAATAGTGCTATAAGAGTAAAAAATCACACCGGGTTTCTAAGCCTTAGTACAGAGAAAAGAAAGTAAAATATCGAATTAATTGCTATTTTTATTTACTATTTATTATAATGCTTGCATGTTGAAATACTATTCTGGGTATAATGGGTTAAATAGAATATATTATTAAAGTTAATTTCATCTGTTCCTTTTCATTTTTAAAAAAACTGACTACTAGACAATATAAAGTTATGCATGTGGCTCACATTTTTGTTTTTATTGAACAGCTCTGATGTAGAGCCAGTGTTCAAACTCCATTGCTCACGGGGCCAACAGAGTAAAGAAAACGAGCAAAGCGGGTTCGGCGGGGCCCATGGTGAGCTGGGAGCCCTTGCCGCTTTGAAGGGGCAGCTGTTCCTCAGCTCCAGCTGATTGTTGTCACGCAGTGAAAGAGCAGTGTCGCCAAAGTGTCTGCATTCTTTGATAGATACCCCAAATCTGGAATTTTGTGTGAAATCTCCAGAATCTTGAATTTTTGACAAATAATTTGTATTTTTAAAAACACCACACAGCCTAAAGAAAATGTTTGTCTGGACTGAATTTAGCTCTCAGTTTGACCTTCTGACTCAGAGCGCTCATGTCTGATTTTTCCACTCCCTTCCCACTGCTAGGAATATGTTATTTGCAGTGTCGTAGGTGTCAATGTATTTTACAAAATAACAAAACCAGGCGTGGTGAGGTGAAATCTGGAATGCAGTGGGCTGAGGGGTGTGCGGAAAGAGGAGGTAGGGATGGAAAGCAGGCCAAGCAGTTTGGTTCTACCCAGAAGATAAAGGAAATTGGTAGTAAGAGAGTGAGAACTATGTTGAGATGGGATCAGGGGAAGATTTTTAGTTTTTTGTTTTTTTTAATGAATAGCACCTGAATGGTTGATGAGTAGAAGTGTGCAGAGAAGTAGTTGAAGTTAAAGGAGGAAATGGGGGTACTCAATGGGATGGGGTCCCTAAAGATATGTATGGGGATGGCAGGGGAAGTGGCGGTGCAGCCAGAAGGTGGATGCAGGTAGGCAGCCTGTTTGGTGGCAGCAAAGTGAGGGTGTTTCCAGCTGATGGCCTCTGCGTTGCTTCAAAGTGTGGTTAGGATTTGGACATGGGAAAACAGGGAAAGGATATGGGCACAGGCACAGAGATGAATAAGTGCCCCGTGTATTGAAGAAGTGGGGAGTCAGTACTGGGATGAGGCCTAGGGTATGGGCAGGGGGACAATGGGACGTAAAGGTGCAGATGAAAGCATGCCAGGCTGAGGAGTGTATCCAGGGGATATATCTAGGGCAGCAGTAGGGACTCCTGCAGGCAGTTGAGCAGGGGAGACAAGGTCAAGTGAGCCTTAGGAGGGTCAAGTTGGCGGTTGAGGCAGGAGGCCATACTAAGGCCACAACTCGGAGAGCAGGGCCATGACCTGATCTGGGGGCTGGCAAGATGGAAAGATTGGAAAGACCAGCATGTGGCTGAACCTTCAGGGAAAGGAACAATGGAAGGGATTAATCAAAGCAAGCTTTCCCTTTTACTCCTTTTCCTTTTTATTGCTTTTATGGAAAAGTCTTTTTCTTGGAGAGGGTGAGGGAGTGTTGAGTTTTAAATTTGCACATATGTAGAATGGTTGAGCACACCAGGCTCCTGAGGGGCAGGTTGTCTCCTATTTACTTTAAAAGCTCATATTCTTTATAGTTATTTTTTATTCTTCCTGAATAAAATAGTTATTCTTTTCTCTGCAGCATTAAGCACTGAAAGTAGTGAAGGTTAATACAACAAAAGAAAGGGCAAAACATGTTTGTCACTTAAAAAAATCAGGTAAAATAAGAACACCTCCTATGTAGGAGACTCCTATGTAGCATTGACTCTTTCTTATGGTTCCTGATATCAGGGTGGCTATATAGTTGAAGAAATAGTTATAATAAAAGGTTAGAATCCATGGACTATGTTGGAAATTTCTATTCTTAAGGCAGTGTACTTCAAATGAGTTAAGTATGCATTCTCTCTCAGATGGAAGGTTGGTCTGTGCAGAGCAAATGATCAGTTTTTGAAGATTGCAAATAGATATTCTCTCAAAATAAAAACCATATTCTATTTATGCCTTTAAGCAATAATTGACTCCTGTTCTTTTATTGAAGTGTAAAATAGCTTCTCATAAAAGAAAAAATCAGCATTTGAAGGGTTGCCTTTGAATAGTATTTTCAGCACCTCAGATGAGGAGTCTCAGTGTTTTCCAAAATATCTTCTGAGATTGGAATAGGTTTTGCAGACAAGTTTTATGTTGCTCCAGAGCTGTTGCCAAACATTGTGTTCCTTAGAGGTCAGAACACCCTGAATCAGGTCGGCCCTGCTGAGCCCTGGCCCAGAGCAGACAGGGCTGCACCCTTCCCTTTCTCCTTTCTTTGCATCCCTCTATTTTCACAAGGAAGCTGGACGTGAGGGACAGGGATCAGGTCCAGCTGAGATCGTAACCTCACCTGGTTCTCTCTGGCCTTCCTTGCATATACGCCAATTCAACCCAACAGTTCCAAGTGAAAAAGCATTTACTTTACCATTTTGGTCATCACTCCTCAACTCCTCTCTACTCCTTTAGGCCCCTCAGGCAACATCCATTTATGCTAGACTCAGGCTGGTGCTTCTGTGACTTTCTAGCCAGCTTTGTGGGAATCAGCTGATCAAGACTGAGGGGTATAGGCAGAGATGGGAAGGAGACCTACATTTTGCAGTTTCCCAGGCCCCATGCCCACTGCCTGTTTTCAAGGAAGATAGAACTTTGTAAAGTGTTCTTACATCTATTCTCCTCTACTTGACATTTTCACTTTCTCTATCTTCAACTTTTTTTTTCCTTAGTATATGTGAGGTAGGACTATGTGGAACTTGCTGTGAAAGGATCTTGGTGTATCTTGGATGATCAACCACAGTTAGTGTATCTAACTCTATCATAGGACTATCCAGGTGGTCTTTTCTTTGGGTGGCTCTTTATTCTCTGCCCTCCTAATACCTGCCTTTCAGCTATTTCACTCTCTTTATTTCTGAGAACAGGGGTAGGGAAAATTAAAAAGAAAGCTGGGCATGTTTTTATTAGAGGATTTTATAATATATACTTTTTCACATTGAAGTTGAAATAATTGTCTTCTCTGATGTTTTGACATTTTGCGTTGTTTTGGCATATGCTGTTACACACACACACACACACACACTAACCAGGCTTTCTCTAGGAATGGTTTCTACATGTATGTATGTTTTCACACACATCATATTTTCCACTAGAGTCAAAGATAACCAGAATATCTCCAACATTTTTCTACTTCTAAATTTAATTTATGTTTTTAAATGTCACTGACAGCATAATATTTACCACTGGTTTAAGTTTATATAGTTTGAATGGCTGTACAATAACCGGCTCTACCAAAGTTATGAAAAAAAACAAAAAGCAATTAGAAGACAGCTTTTGTGGTTTACTATGGGGTGTGTTCTACAAAGGGAATGAATAATCTTGCTTTGAATTTAAACTAATGTATAATGAAAGCCTTTTCTTCAGTAAAATAATCATTCTTTTTTAAGTTCCATCTTACAGACACCACGGAAGAGAGGTCGTTGAATTATTCCCTTAATCTTTTGAAATCTAGATGTCACAATAACTAATCTCTATCATTAGTATTTTCAAGCCTGGCTTGGCTTTACCATCACAAAATGATCCTGACAAATAAAAGAATAAGAAGGCATTTTGGTAAGCTTCTTTATTGATATAGTTCAGCTTTTGATTAGAGAAGAAGTGATACCTTTAGGATAATAAAGATGTATTCTCATGATCACAGAAAGCTTAAAAAGAGAATAGGAAAATAATTGAGTTAGGAGCAAATGGATCTGGGCAGCAGAGCTTTGTGTTGGGTGCTTAAAGAACATGCTATGTATTTCTGTTAATGATTCTTAATGGCTCTTCTTTTAAAGAAAAAAATTCCTTATACCACTTCATTGCTTTATTCATCCCCTTAACTGTATCTGGATTGCATCCCGAGTGGTTTATTTACAAGTGCCCATTTCACATTAAAAAATTTTTTTTTTCTAGGAGTATCATTCTAATGTGAGTTTCAAGTAGCTACACAAATTTTGTTTGTACTTGGTGTCAGAAATTGGTCGTGTGAACTAGTTTGCATAAGTATCCATGAACCTCTCATAATGGTACCCATTGTGGTAGGGCTTGGCCTTTATTACCTTGTTTTTGAATGACATTTTGTTAAATCACAATACACATGCCATCTTCTGAACTTGTATTACATGAGCTAGGACACGCTTATGTGGTCCTCCCCAGCCCACTCTGTGCTGTGTTCTCATTGCTCAATTGAACCATTTCACCTCCCACCTAAAGCTAACCAGCAGGTGGGGCCATTTTAAAATGACACTTTATAACTAGTATTAATTGTAAGCAAACATACAACATATTTATTGTACTGGCACTATTTTGTTTTAACTCATTAATTTACTACAACACTTTCTGAAGTAGGTTTATTATTGCTTACATTTTCTAGATGAATAAACCAAGCCACAGGGGATTAAATGACTTGCCCAAAATCACACATCAGTATAGCTTAGATCCAGGTCGTCTGGCCCTTAAGCACTGCATCAGAAGGTTGTCTGAAGTAGGTGGTGCCTGAGAAGCCCAGCTTAGGGAAATGAAACTCCAAGTGGAAGTTTGGAATGGAGTTTTAAAGCCTCATCTTCCTCCCCATCTCAGTAGGGACATTACAACTCTTCTTTGCCTCTGCCTTTTTCTCCCCATCTTTCTTGTTTCTGAAGGTTTTCTCATAACAAGTCAGTTAAAAAAAACCGATTTAGTGCAACAGAAGATTTTGGTATCTGGCTCTATCACTTACTTGTGAAGAGCCCTCTAAGCTCTCTTTGATCACTAAAGATAAAGTCAGCACCTTTACATCTTGGTCCTGCTTAAAAAAATTCTTCCTCACTAAGTACCCCAGTAGATCATCATCGGTATGTCTGTTATTGACTTTTTATTAGAGACATGTTATAAGTTACAACAGCCTTGTAATGCATTTTCTATATTCTACAGCCTAATCTCATTTTTGTCATTAATGCTTTCTTGTTCCATGAAAGGCATGGTATTAGGGGAAAGAAACAAAATAGATCTATCTTCTAAGTGTTCTTTATACAACATCTTAAATAAGCATTGTAGAATATATACATTATCTCACTTAACACCTCACAACAATTTTCACAGAGAGGTATTGCTCATTGCATTTTATATATGAAAAATTTTTAGGGAGATTAATGAACTTCTCTGTAATCCTATTTCTGTCCATAGTGGTAAAACCATGACCGTGTCTTGGTAGTAATAATAGCAGTACCAAAATCTTGTCTTAAAGGCTAATAAAAAGTCACTGTCTTAAGCGCTTCATAGGCATTACTTCATTTAATCCTTGAGACAACTGTAAAGCAGCAAGAATTCTTTGTCTCATTTTTTTTTTCAGATTTAATGTGTTTTATTGATTAAAATATTACATTTGTGCCAATTTCCCTTCCCTCTGCTCCCCTCCACCCGTTGGCCCTCCTCCCTCCAGTTGTCCCCCCCTTTTAGATCATGTCCATTAGTTGTGCATACAGTTCCTCCCAATCTCTCTCCGTCTATTCCATTCCCTCCTACCATGATCCCCAATTCCTATATCATCTCCCTCCCTCTCCCCACTCCCCCTCCCTGTTGACCTCCCCCCACTATGCTTCCCTTACCCACAGTTCCTTTTCCACTCTCGTTGCCTGTTTCGTTTGCCTTTGTTTCATCTCCCTAGCTTCTGTTTTTTAAACCAGTCCCTTTAACATCTCATATAACAGTGGTTTGGATCTAATGAACTCTTTCAGTTTTATTTTGTCCTGGAAACACTTTCTCTGTCCTTCTATTCTGAATGACAATTTCGCTGGATAGAGTATTCGTGGTTGTAGGTTTTGGATTTTCATTACTTTGAATATTTCTTGCCAGTCCCTTCTTGCCTGTAGTGTTTCCCTTGAGAAGTCAGCTGATAGTCTAATTGGGACCCCTTTGTACATAATTCTTTTCTTCTCTCTTGCTGCTTTTAAGATTCTCTCTTTATCCTTAATTTTTGACATTTTGATTATAATGTGTCTTGGAGTGGTTCTCCCTGGGTCCAGTCTCTTGGGAACTCTCCTTGCTTCCTGGACCTGCATGCCTATTCCCTTCCCCAAGTCTGGGAAGTTCTCCTTTATTATATTTTCACTCAATTTTTCAAGTTCTAGTTCATCTTCCTCATTCTCTGGCAAACCTATGATTCTTATGTTGGGCCTTTTATAGCTGTCCCAGAGGTTTCTGATCCTCTCATTGTTGCTTCCTATTTCCTCTCGCTGCATTGGTTGACTGCTTGTTCCTTCTCCATATTCCAGTTTGTTGAAATGAACTCTGGATTCCTCACCATCTGTCTCGTATGTGGTTTTGTTCCTTTCGTTATGAAAGTTTTTCGCTTCTTTCTTATCTTTTTCCTGCTCTTTTGTGAATTCTGTAAGCCACCTGATAACAATGGCCCAGAACTGAGCCTCTGACAGGTTTCTTATCTGTTCATCCGTCAGGTTCTCTATCTGCTGTCTGGTGAGTTGTGCCACCGGGATCTCTATATTTGCCTGCCACATTTTGACAGATGCGTTTTGTTTTCCTGGGCTGGCTGTCCGGGGCGGTGCCTGTGTACGTGGCACAAATTAGCGACCAGTGCCTGTCTGCGACCTATTTCGCAGCCCTGTGGTGCTTTCTGTGGGGGCGGGGGTCCAAGATGGATTCACACAGTTATTCAGCTAGGAGACCGGGATCCGTCCTCCCGCCCCCCTGGGCCTCACTGTTCAAGGCGATGCTGCGGCTGCTCCCCTGCGCCGGAGTCGCGCATGCCAGGGGCTTGATTGGAGTCGCGCACGCCAGGGGCTTGATTGCCTCCGGGATTTTTCGCCGCCCGCCCGCCGCTCCGCAAACAGCTTTGCCTTCTTTAACTCTTACCTGCCCAAATGGCACCGCTGGTTTATAACTTCATATGTTGGGCTTCCGTGTAGTTTTATTTTCTGGAATTTCTAGTTATCCTTTGTTTTGAAGTAGTTGTATTCCTCTATAGTTGTTGAGGGAGACCTAGCGTGTCCGTCTAAGCCTCCATCTTGGCCGGAAGTCTCTCTTTGTCTCATTTTATTGATAAATCAGTGGAGGCTCAGAAAGGGTGGGTAAATTTCTCAGGGTCACACAGCTGGTAAATGGCAAAGCTGGGATTTTGCACCTCAGTGGCTGGCTCCAAAACTAGTGAGTCTAACTGCCATGTCACACAGTTATCCTCCACACTGAAGAGATACTCTGTCTATTATGCAGCCCTTTTTCAGATGTTTTGGAATGGGCAAAAGATTTGGTTAAATATTCTACATAACAAACCAGCCACAGATATATATGTGTACCTGAAAGTTCTCCTTATGCTATAATAGCAATGATTCCTTTCTCTCTTTCTTCCTCACATATTTATTAAATATCTACCCTGTGGTAGACATGGAATTTTGTGATACCTTGATAAAAAAGACCATTCCTGATATAGTAAAGGAAACATCCATTAACTTTTTAAAAGTACACACATCACTATCAGTTTCAAGTATAATAACTCTCTCAGAGGAACACAGAGAACTATGGGAGTGAATTTTAAGAGGTCCCAACCTGATATTGAAGGAAGGTTAGGAGCCTAGGAGTCATTCCTAAAGATGTGACACTTAAGATGAAATAAAATAAGGAATAGGTGTTGGCCAGATTTGGGGGAAGGAGGGAAACTGAGGGATGTGGCAGAGTGTTCTGGGCAGAGGAAACCACAGCAGAAGGCACTTAGAGAATTGCCCAGGCAGCTGGAAGTTGGTGAATAAGAGGGTAAATAGAGGAGGATGGGCCTGGAATGGTTGGCAGGGACCAGAGTGTGCAGGACCTAGTGGGCCATGGGGAGATTTTGGACTTCTACAAGTACTAAAGCAGTTTTGAGAGCCCAGGGACTTGGCCATGAGCAAGAGACCATTTTCAGGAAAGTTCATCATGACCTTTGTCTGGGAATAGCTTTTTTTTGCTGCTCTGTGTGGAACCATTTTGCACTCTAGAGGGGTTTTGTGAAGAGATATAGAAGAATGTTGGGGCTGTCATTTCTACTAAGATAACGATATTTTAAAAATGTCTATAAGAATTAGAAATGCCTATTGAATGAAATATCTTGCCCTCTGGAAAAACATGACATTTCATTCTTTCCATTGCTTGTTTTGCTGAGCACTGTTGGGAGATAAATGAAGGCAGGAGAAGCCATCTGATCCCCCATTGCCAGTGCTCTGGGGAGAGATCTGCATATGAAAATGAGATAGAGCCCCATGATCCAGACATTACTGCTGTAAATTATGGAGAATATATATTTTTGTGAGCTTCCAATTTCTTTTTTTGAAGTTAGGATGAAAAAAAGAGAAGAACTTTGGAAACTGATTCTGTGAGGAGGGGTACATTTAAAAGCCTACATTGTCTGTTATAATTAGAAACAGAAATGGGTGATTAGAAAGACTGCTTGTTGAACAAATCTAAAGCACGATAATGGAGGTTTGATTTAAAATTTATACTTTCATATATTTTTAGATATAAAACCTAAATTTGATATTTTCATGTACAGCCAATATTCACATTTATGAAACAGATTTGCAACAGTGCACTGAAGCAAGAAGGAAAACATAAAGTGTAAAATCTCACCATTACACTTGTTAACACAATGGTATAGGATGAAAAACAGGAAATGTCAAAATTCCTTATTGAGACTATAAGCCCATCAAACCATCAAACTTGAAGTGGCAGCCATAAGCCAGCCTACCTGTTACTCTGTGAAAGCTCAGGATATAGATTCTAATATGTTTGGTAGGCAGGTTTAAATGCTCAGAAATTGTACCAAGCCCTGACCAACACAAGTCTACCAATCTGTGCTTAACCTCCCCAGCCAATTACTGTGACGAACAACCACCCTGGCTACGTGGGCTGCCCAACACACCCAAGCATTACTGCCATCTGCAGTAGGAAAGAACATCTTGTAAAAATTCAATGGCATAAGCCATGTCCAAGACCAAAGAGTATCTAGAACTTACATATTTTTTATCTGTTATCATGTGATGTCATCTTTTTTTGTCTTTACATAGCATTTGGCTGGAATCATAACCAAGTAAACACTATACAAACAGCAAAGAAATTTAACATTGATTCTCGTTCTGTCTGGGGATCCATCGACCTTTTCAGAAACTAAGGAAAGTTGTGACATTCTCCTCATAAAGAAACACAGATGCACAGAAAATCAGTATTGTGCATTCACCTTCAACCAAGGAACTCCCTGATTGTCAACCCATGGACTTCAGAACCCTCCATCAGTACTCTTGGGATAAAAGAAAAATTCAGTGGTAATTCTCATGAAATAGGATGGCCTTATTAGCACTAGGAGGAATAAAAACTTGAGTCTTTGAATTTTCAGTTATGATCTTGCATATTTATTTATCCCAGGACCTGTCAGGGTACATGATTTATTCTTAGGAAAGATCTGTAGACTTACCTCCTAGGAAGAAGTACAGTTGTGCCCAGAAATAAAAAATCAGTTGTATATTGCAGCTAATTTACTGAAGGGACCAGCATACAACTGGAACCCTAATTTGATTACAGTTGGAGTTTCTGTTAATACTGAGAAATTGATTTGTGTTCCCTTCTTATTAGTTCTTTTATAAAGATTCTTCTTTGGGACTGGACCACTGAGAAGTCAGATTTCTGTACTAGAGTACTGTAGTCTTGTACTGTTGAATAAATAATGCCAAGGGAATTCTGGATCTCAGGAGATACAGAGGCTTAATTCCCTCACTGTAATTGTTGTTGGGATGATTGGTCTGATTGGCACCATCACTAGTGTGAATAGACTTCTGTTCTCTCAGCTCTCTGTACTCATTTCCTCTTGATGATAACATGCCTGTATTTTAAAGAAATAAACGTGCTAGAAAATATAGAAGCCCACAGTCTGGAGTCATTTTTGAAATCTTGGACATTTCTCATAACAATTTTTTTATCGAATATATCTCCCCAGGCAAGGGAAACAAAAGAAAAACAAATGGGATTATATCAAAATAAAAAGGTTTGGCACAGCAAAGGAAATAAAATAAAAAGACAACCCACAGAATGGAAGAACATATTTGCCAATATACCTGGCAAGGGGTTAATTCCTAACATTTATAAAGTACTTACAAAACTTAACACTAAAAAAACCAAATCTACCCAGTTAAAAAGTTGGCAAGGGACCTGAATAGACACTTCCTTAAAGAGGACATTCAAATAGCCAATAGACATATGAAAAGATGTTCAACATCACTAATCATCAGAGAAATGCACCTTAAAACCACAGTGAGATACAATCTCACACCTGTCAAAATGTTTATCAACAATAAATCAAGGAACAGGTGCTGATGAAGATATAGAGAAAGGGGAAGACTTTTGCACTATTGGTGGGAATGCAGACTGGTCCAGCCACTGTGGAAAGCAGTGTGGAGTTACCTCAAAAAATTAAAAAAGGATCTCCCTTTGGACCCAGTGATCCCACTTCTGGGAATACATCCAAAGGAACTCAAAACACTCATTGGAAAGAACATAAGCACCCCTATGTTTATTGCAGTGTTATTTACAATCACCAAGATATGGAAGCAGCGCAAATGTCCATCAGCAGATGAGTGGATAAAACAACTATGGCACATTTACATAGTGGAATACTACTCAGCCATAAAGAAGAAGAAAAATTCACCCTTTGCGACAGTATGGATGGACCTAGAGAACATTATGCTATGTGAAATAAACCAGTCATAGAAAGACAAATACCACATGATTTTGCTCATATATGGAATCTAATGAACAAACTGAACTAACAAGGAAAATAGGGGCAGAGTCATAGATGCAGAGCAGGATGACAGCTATTGGTTTGGGGTGGGGGGAGGTTAAGGGGTGCAGGGATTGAGCACAAAGGGAAAAGGCCTCAGGCACTTGGACAACTGTGTGGTGATTGCTGGGTAGAGGTGGTATAAGGGGACCAAATGGTAATGGAAAAAACACAAAAAAGATTAAATGAAAAAATTTAAAAAGACATTACAAAAAAATCAAAACAAAATAAAATAAACGCACCAACCAGAGGCCTACCTAACTTATAACTTCTTGCCTGGCAGCCTGATTCTCAGCTTGGGGCATTGGCCTTTGAGAAGAAAGATGGGTGTAACTGGAGGTAGAATGCCCACTCCTTTTGGAGCACTGATGCTTGGTGTCCCAGGGATGAAGAGAGAGACCTGCTTCCGGGGTCATCTCCACAAGATCCTGCCAGGCATGCTCAGCTTGGGAGGAGGAGAGGCACACAGTGGTTCCCATCATCATAATCTGAGAAGAGGCAGGTAGGAAGTGGTGGTGCCCAATGAGACAGATGGAGCCTGGCATCAGAGATGGCTTACTCAGTCCTCTTCCCTTGGAAGTGACAGGAGCTCAGTTCTCCCTGGACCTAGCTTTACCTCTCTCTGTCTGCCCCTCGCCTTCCTTCTTTCCTTCCTTCTGCCCAAATTTATTGGCTTTGGGCATCTTCTCAGGTAAGGTTTCTCCACATGGTGGCCCCCAAAAGCTCTTTGCATACATCCTCCTTATAGTTATTGGGAGGGAGTCTCATGGGAATTACTTACATCCACACTCTGTCCCCTGTGGCCAGGGAGTGAGCAGAGTGGCCAGTTATGTGTGTATCCTTTGAGGCCAGGAATGAGGAACATCCCAGCTAAACAATGTGGATTGAAAGTGGGAAGGAGGCAGCTCCTTAAAGGCAAATCAGATTGCCGTTGACAGGCAGAAATCTCCAGTGTCCACTTGGGGTTTGGTCAATAATCAGCAGTTGGGAAGACAAATGATCAGCCATTCATAAAACCTCTCTGTGAGCTGTTGGACTGGGCTACTGGATTGAGACATGGGCTCATTCCAGCCCTGCAGAGCAAGACTGTTTTTTTTTTTCCTGTGTTGTTAATATAAAATAAGCATAGAGTATAGAATTAAAAGGCATGTCAACCAGATTTTTTTATGCCTTTCTTTTTGAATGGGTTATAGTACTGGTAACGTTAGTTATGAAATGACTGCTTTTAAGTTCAGCTGTGGTGCAAATGGTAGCATCCGAGCTAACCTACAGCTTAACTCATTTGTTGAGTCCTAGAATTTTGGAAAATAACCTATAAAACATATTTTACATTAGGGAGATACTGATCCTCAGGGGTAAATACGCTGAATAAGTTGAGATATTCTCTGCTCTCTTTCTCAGAACCTAGAATACAATCAGTTCCTAATCTCGACCTTACTTAGAAGCTATTTCATTTACACAAATATGCTTTAGTGATATTCACCCATCACTACCTCAGCTTGTCTTATCGTCTCTGCCATCAACTCTGGAAAGAAAATGTCACTTTTAGAGGATCTGTGGTTTCAGTACAAAGGAAGAAAAGAAATGGTGCAAAATAAAAATGATCTAGGTAAGTTGTCTTCCAGAGCTCAGTAAGGCACTTACTTTCTCCAAATCTCACATTTCTCTTCTGTAAAACTGGGAGAATAACACGCCTACCTGATGATGTTGTTAAGAGGGTTCAGTGAAGAGTGGAAGTTCTTGGCATGTGATAAGGGCTCAATAAATATCATTATCCTCCCATGCCTCCCCTCACCCATCATTGCTAATAGCCTGTTGATCTCTATATTTGGCTTAAGGGATGATCATTCACACTTTAGCATAAGTTAATTCAATTATATTCTTTCCTCCTAATTCTTGGATTGGATATAGGGTAGAGTGGATGGGGTGGATGTGAATTAGCTCAATCTGTAGAATTTGGGACAGTGAGGCGGGCCTGGGTAGGTGCTACAAGGGTTAATATGGGGAAGAAGGTACTAAGAGACTAGAAAATAGTAGAGCTTTGAGTGCAGGAGCCTGAGGAGGGAGACTTTCTTTGATGCAGAATGGCTCTAGATCTGGCAAGGGAATGAGAAACTGCCATGTTCTCCTCCTGTCATTGATAACTTCTTGTTCCCAGAACTTGGGCTGGAACTGCTAGTATCGAATTAAGCGGTCTCATCTGAAAACCAGCCCTCTTTTAATGACATTGCTTCTTTGGGCAAATGAAGTCGGTAAACAGCTTTCTAATGAACTTCTGGAACCTTACCAGTTCAGGAAGCCAGGGGCTGCCTGCAATTTATAGATAATATTTTCATAATGATTAGCTTTCCTACACTTGGTGAATTTCTTTTTACCACATCCTAAAGTAGAGTCTCAGAAGGGGTAACTTTTAGTTATCTCCTTTGCTTACTGTATATGCCTTGTACATAGTAGATACCTCACAAATATAAAATCAAATGGAATAAATATATGATGTTTCTCTTAACTGAAGAAAACTTTATTTTATAGTACTAAGAGAATTATTAGGGATAGATAATATGGTATGACATAAATAGATTTTAATTCTCTGATATTTATTGAATATTTTTTGGCTAGTCATTTTATTAAAAGTATCTCAACGAACTGATTAGTCATAAATTTTAAAAATATTTAACACTTATGTATTAATTACTTAATATCTATACAATAGTGGACTTTTTCAAATAAAACATTTTATGAATCCTAAACTGTGTTTTTAAAGAAAAGATTTAGTTAACGTGTGTTTGAAATTGTCTACTGAGAACATCCCATATTGCTACAACTATGTTTACAGGGATTTTATTTTTCAAGATTACATGATCAGTTTCTCAGATACAAATGTTCAATGTGATTCATAATCTTTCTAAGCACACAGCTATCTGTAGGATTCTCCCTCTGACTTTGGTGCTGGGAACTGATTTAGACGTCTTTATCTCATTGTTGGTCCTTTTATATTATTTATGTTTTAGTTTTTATGTTGTTTTCTTTCACTTCCAAAAAGTGAGTGTGATGCTTACGAATAATGATGCTTTTGGCATCTTTAAAAGATATTTACAGAGGGCCTACCTAGGCGCTATACTGGGAGCTCTCCATAGGAGCGCCTGCTTTCCTTAACTAGGTCACATGTATGATACGAACTATGTGCTCTCAGAGGTCTCTCTGACTAAAAAATGTGTCTGATTATAGATTTCATCTTTAAGAACTTGATCCTCTTAATTTAAGATCCACTGGTGAGAGTGAACGAGTAGGCAAAGACTTAGGAAAGATAGACCTATGGTGGAAACTTCAATGCTCCGCCCAGATACCCTCCTCTGATGGCGTTGCCACGCCCCCAACCCTCCCCTCCCCTGGCTGCTGGGGTGATATGATAGACTGTATTGGTTTCACAGCTGGGCATTGCCTTTGACCACAGAAAAATGCCTCTCCCAAGGTTGTCCCTCTCCAAGGGGATACTTATTGAAGGGACTTAAAGGCCCAGCCTTCTTGCCTTGATTTGGGACACCTCGCAGTCTCTGTAGGACTGTGCCACGTTGGAACCACGTTGTGGGTCACCTTCTCCCTCTATGCGGTCTTGCTTCCTTTACTTCCTTACAGATGTATTTCTTGGGGAACCCCCTCACCGCAATAAACCACCTGCATGCAGCTTTCTATTGCAGAGAACCTTTCCAAGGAACTCAGTGTGACAGACATCATTACTAAACTTCTTGAAGTGATCTCCCTGTTTTAGGAAGAAACAATTAGGCGTCATGGAAACAGTGGCAACCGTTTTGAAAGAGCTTGGTGACACATGGGCATTCTGAAGACAATGAAGGGAAGTTTTGCTGGTGGGGTTACACCCAGGCTCAAAATAACGTTGATGGAAAGATGAAGCAGCACAGAAGTGGCGGAGGAGACTGGCGTTAGGTGGCGCCAGAGGGCAGTGAAGTTAAAGGAGATGGAAAATACTACAAAAAATATCATGAATTATACATTTAAAATTTTAAGTTTTTAAATATTTTCAAAAGTCATAGAATGCTAATGTGGGAAGAATCTTTTTTAGCTACAAATTCCCATTGTGGCCTAGAGTAGCAAGTGCTGCAAAAATTATGCCTACCACTTACTATTCATATACATTGTCATTGCAAGGATCTGGAAATGGCCTTCAGCTGTCAGAAGTAAGAATTCTGTGACATGTTCCTGTATTGTGTATTGGGGGTGTAAGGTTTTAAGGTGGTGAAATGATTTTCCTACTAGTATATTTGCCTGGTGCCTAACAGCTACTCATTTGTTTATTGAATGAATATACATAACAGTGAATAAGGCTGGAAGTTGAATCCAAATTCTGGATATTTTCCTTACTGTTTAGAGGAATGAAACTTACTTCGGAAAAGCTGTACAGTCTAATGAGACTTAAGGTGCTTTTGGTAATTGCTGCAGTTAGAGCTAATGAAGGTAAATGCATTATTTTGATGTTTTAAAAAGCAGAAAGAACTTCTAAATCTATTTTTAGGACATAATCAAAGGTCTGACCCAAACAGAATTACTCATCGCCCCATTACTTTTAACAGAGAAAAATTGGCAATGGCTCAAGTTTTCATCAATAAGGGAATTCTTCAATAATTATAATAAACTCTGGGTTATTATGTGGTGCTTTAAAATGCTTTCAAAATATTTTTGGTATGCATTTTTAAGTAAACTTTATTTTTAGAACAGTTTTTGATATAAAGAAAAATTGCAAAGGTAGTACAGAGTTTTCACCCACTGTCCCCTATTATCAACATCTCACTTAACTAAGGTATATTTGTTATAATAAATGAACTGACATAGGTACATTATTATTAATTTGAAGTCCATACTTTATTCAAGTCTCCTTAGTTTTTATGTGATGTCAATTTTTCTGTTCCAGGATACAATTCAGGACACCAAATTACATTTTGTCATGTCTCCTTAGGCTCCTATTGGCTATGACAGTTTCTCAGACCCTCCTTATTTTTGATGACTTTGTCAGGTTTGAGGAGCACTGGTCAGATGTTTTGTAGAATGTTTCTCAATTGGGATTTGTTGTTTTTCTCAGAATTAGACTGGGGTTACAGGTTTTGGGGAGAACTATCACAGAGATAAAGTGCTATTTTCATCACATCTTATCAAGGATACGCACTAGAACATGACATATCACAGTTAATCTTAACCTTGACCACTTGGCTAAGGCGGTGTTTGCCAGACTTCTCTGTAAAATTGTCTTCCTTCTCACCCCACATACTGTATCTTTGGAAGGAAGTTAAAATGCATAACTTACACTTACAGAGTGGGAAGTTATGTTTTACTTCTTTGAGGATGGAGTATTCACATAAATTATTTGATATTCATCATGGGAGATTTGTCTGTTCTCTCCCATTATTTATTCAGCTATTTATTTATATCAGTATGAACACATGGATATATATTTTGTGCTTTGGGCTATAGCTTAGTACTAATCTATTTATCTTCTTGCTCAGATTGTCCCAGTTAGGGCAGTCGGGGGCTCTTCCAGTCAGCCCATGCCCCTTTGACATCCTCCCATCATTGTGTGTGTTTGTTGCTTGAGCACTTCCTTACTTTCTTACTGTAAGATGCTCCAGGTTCAGCTGGTATATTTTCTGCCCTAGATCTAGAAATAGCCATTTCTCTGAGAATCCCTGGTCTCTTTCATTGGAGAATGGTATTAGCAGCCAACGTCTGGGCACTAGGTATACTTATTTATTTTGGGGAGCATTTTTAATGGCCTATAACAATGTTTGTTATAATCCATAATTTTAAAAACACAAACATTTGATAAATGGTGATATGAATTATGTACAAGTTGTAAATAGAAGTTCATAGAAAAATAATGAAAAAAAACCTAAAATGTCAACAGTTCATTTAGCAAATGGATGTATGATTTTTGTTTTTATACCCCCACCCCCAGTTCTGAATCATGAATTATATACCTTGCAATTAGAAAAAAAAGGAGTTAGTGTTTTTTAACATTAAAATTATTTTAAAAAGTAAAATGTGGCAGGTCTTGTTAATTTTACCCATCTCCTCAGACTGTATATTTAGTAACCATTAAGCTCCTATGTCCCACAAGTTCTCACTGTATACACCAGGAATAGAGCCAGAAGCTGTTACCAACATCTGCTTTGAGGAGAGTTTGAGGACAGTTAATGTCATGATAGAAAATTTCCAGCAATCCACAATATTGTGAAATGTCCTTACTGGCATTGAAATCACTCAGGAACAATTTTATTTCTTATGTCAGGGTTTTTAAAACTTTATTAATTCATAGTTCCTGCCACATCTTCCTACTACATGTGCAATATTTATTTAGTAGTTTTTTCTAAATTGGTTTTTAAAAAAATCTTTAGATGAATTTATGAAAACCTTTTTCAAGACCCTAAGTAAAAAAATCTCATGTTGAGAATAAAACATAAATATAAAACAAAATATAATGGAACAAAACAGTGTTATTAAAGTTAAAAGATAAAGTGATGGCTATCATGATATAATGTCAACATGTAAATATGACCTGACTAGTGCTGCTTGGTTTTGGGCACTTCACTGCCCCATCTTGATTTTTCTTGCTCCCCACAACTACCCCACACTGCTCTTACTTTAGAGCTTTTATTGGTCATAACCTTACATGCCCTACTATTTTTTTTTCTGTCAGGAATATTTAGTTAATGTCTGCTCATTTGCCAGCTATCAGCCCATCATCAGGGAAACCATTTCTAGTCTTCCAGACTTGGTCAAATCCCCAGTTATCATTCTCTCCTTTACAGACTCTGCCTTGTGTACTGTTCCCAATAGGAGTGTTATAGTAGTGAGATTACAACGGTATGGATCTGAACTCATTGTTTATTTAAGCATGTCAGATAGTGCCTGGCTCATAACAGGAACTCACTGAATACTGAAATGGATGAATAAAGGAATATACTGCTCCCCAAGGTTTTGAAATTATAAATTCCAAACATCCCTTTTGAGTAATTTTTTCTCTGTATTCATTTCATTTCTCTCCCAGGTTATGCTCTTCTTGACTTAGCAATGCTGAAGGATAGAGAATAAAAACCAGTTAGCTTTTTCTACCCCTCAGGAGGATTTTGATGCTCAGGCCCTCTGGATCCTTCTTAGCTAATGCCATTCCAGTTATTTCCCAAATCATCGGCCTAACTTTCACACAAAACACCTGTAATAAGGCAAAGCTATAGCTTTAACATACTTAACTTGTGAATGACTGTTAGGAAAGAAAAGAGATCATCTATGTGCCTCCTAAAGTCACTTTCTGTAGCCAAATCAGGCTGCAGGCCACACTGACTGTTAAGATTTGAGTAGTGAAAGCAGGGTGGAAAAGACTTTTAAAAATAGTAACTTGTTTCACTAAAGAAATTACCATATCACAATCATAGTTAATGGCGTACAGAGTTTTTTCTTCTGTCTCTTTTTAGCACTGTTTCTGAAGAGTCATGTTAGTCAGAGCCCCATAAGGAAAGCGCGTACCACTCTGAGCATGTGAAGCAGAGGGAATATAATGTGGGGAACTGGCAATGCAGATGGTGGAAAAGCTGAGAAGCCAAGTAGTTAAGGACGAGTGAGGCGAGCAAGTTTGGCAAGAGGCTGGACAAACGGAGGAGGTGATCAGATCCTAGTGGTTGGGGTCACCCAGTGAAGTAGGTGCCACATGGGACTTATTGGGGGGGGGTGATGAAGACAAGAGAGACTTACAGCCGTGGCCAGAGCACCCTCCAGAGGCATGTAGGTAGAAGGAAAAATGCTCTCGCTTCTCCCTTCTGACTCCTCTTCCATTAACTGAACCCAGTCAGGTGCCAGATGATGTGCATTCATCAGGAGTCCGCGATGCATAAGAGGAGCGTGAGGACTGGATCTGTTGGCAGACAGGCCCTGGGCCAGCATGCATCTTGTGCCCTGTTATGCTCATGATGGAGGGGAGAATTTTTACTCTGCCAGAGCCACCCCAGGGTCCTTTTCTTCATACCTCCAGGAAAGAAACCCTTGTTTATTTTCCTTTCTTACTTCTTTCTTCCTTTCCTCTCTTCTTTCCTCCCTCCCTCTCTCTTTTCCTTTTCTTTTTTTGAAAAATATCAAAGAATAAGTCAAGAAATAAAACAAAGGAGGAAAGATGTAAGATGACTTAAATGCCACATGGCAGGACTTGGTGTGGATTTTGACCAAAAGGATTCCATGCAGTACAGTAGTTAGCCCTTTATGAGTCCCCCATGCTTCTGATTAGGCACCAATGCCCTGAGCTACAGACAAACTGCCTCTTCAGTGCTGGGGTGCACAGATTTCTTGGGGAGAGCAGTGACGCACTGATTTCTCTGGGAAAATGGTTGAGAGGTTCTGAGGCACAGTCCTTGAAGGCGGGATGCAGTTAGATGCTAAGGGATTCACCCAGAGTCTTTAATTTCCAGTTCTCTGACCTGACCCTCCACTTTTTAGGTAAAATCTAACCTTTGTTCTCTGTACTCCTGTTTAAAATAGGAAATATGAATCACAACCCTTTAATTATATCTTTTTGAGAAAAGGGTTAACGTTAGCCCCTTTCAGTGTTTCGAGTGCATTTTTCCGTCCTCAGTTCCCAGGACCTGTAACCTTCCCATCATTCACAGGGCTTGGGATGGGTCAGTGTACTGGGGGTGGGAGCACCATCCTGACAGCAATGTCATTCAGTTTATTTTCTCCTCATTTTGAGCAGAAAGCTTTCTGTTCTGTTTCCTTCCCAGCCACCCTGTAAGGTCAGAAAATGAAAGAGTGAATTCTAAAAATGCCCACTACTCTTTTCTTTAAATTACTACAACCTTATCAATCCTTTAAAATTGAGATAAATTCTTATTTCCTAAAATACCTCTGGCTATTCCCTTTATCCATCCAGCTCTCCATCATTTACTGAAGACTGGCTCTGTGTCAGGCACTGTGCTAGCACTGGGAGAACCAATATTATTAGTAAGACATGGTAGCCTCTTCTGAGGAGTTTGCAGTGTAGAGAAAGCTATTTGTTCACCTTTGGAAAGCTCTTGATAAGAAAAAGAACTTCTAACTTAAAACAGTCTTCTGCAACTCCTATCAATTTGAAATATAACTGTGGCTGTCAAAGTTTCATGGCTGTGTCCATATTAAGAAACATTTTATATAACATTCTGTATGCACACAAACACACAAATATACTTTCAAATTCAGCAAACTAAGACAATTTTGGTATTTTTCATTGTACTCCATTCCCTTTTAAAAACAAAGTTGCTGGTTTTGACATATTTTATTGATTTCATGACTCACTAATGGTCTGTAGCCCATAATTTGAAAAAAGCAGATATCAATATAATTTGGAATTATTATATAAATTAGTATAACAATGTTCCCAGAAGTTAGATAAATCACAGAACTGGTGAGTGGATGTCAGAACTGGTGCCCACATCATAGAGTTCTCTCTCCTGCCTGTAAATTTCTCTGGCACCTATATAAATAATTAACTTGGCATTAATATACACAGTGGCTTTTGAAATGTATTGTCTTAAACTTTATATTTCTGACTTTAATTAACAGTTAATTTATAACTTTGTCTTGTCTTGTTATATCTTAAGCATTTTGTCATAGTATCCATGTCTACATTTCTTTGTAGCCCCACATAGCTCATGGTAATAATTTACATGGAAGAGCCAATGTTAATTTTATTTGAGATTAAATAATGAAAGGCATTATTTATAGATGACAAGAAAGGACAAAATGTTTTATTAACAGTTAAATTTATAATTAAGATATAAGCTCTGCGACACGGACCATGCCCTCGTGGTAAGCAAGGTGCGCATAATGCCGAAGAGGTTGCACCGCTCCAAGATGAAGGGTCGCCCACGCATCAACACCAGTTGTGCCAGCAACCCAGTTAAGACCCAGCAATTCATCAACAAGATGGAAGATGCACTCGGCGAGGGAGTGGCGGCAGATGACATTATCGAATCCAATTGGCCACGTCTCCGCGACGCCATATACAACTCCGCCATTATTGCTTACGGGAAGAAAGAGCGGAAGAACGCTGACTGGTACGAGGCTCACTGGGAAGAAATGGAACCCGTGATCGAGGCTAAGAGGAAGGCCCTACTGGCTTACAAGGTCACGCCCACTCCCAGTACACTTCAAGCTCTACGGGCTGCCAGGAACAAAGTCCAGAAGACCGCCCGCCACTGTGCCAACACCTATTGGCTAAACCTGTGCAGAAGCATTCAGGAAGCCGCCGATATAGGCAACGCACGAGGAATGTATGAGGGTATCAAGAAGGCAACAGGCCCAATCCCCTCCAAGATCGCCCGCCTTAAGTCCAAGACAGGTGAGGTCATCACTGACCAGGAACAGCAAATGCGGCGGTGGACCGAGCACTACCTCGAGCTGTACGCAACGAAGAACACCGTAACAGACACTGCTCTTAAAGCCATCCCAGACCTACCAGTCATGGAGGAGCTAGACACCCCACCTACTGCGGCAGAGCTCGGCAAAGCCATCGACCGCCTTGCTTGCGGGAAAGCACCAGGAAGCGACGGAATCCCTCCAGAAATCCTAAAGAGCGGGAAACCAGTCCTGCTACAGCCGCTCCACCATCTACTCTGTCTCTGCTGGAAGGAGGGTTACATCCCCCAGGATATGAGAGACGCCAACATTATCACCATGTACAAGAACAAAGGAGACCGCAGCGACTGCAACAACTACCGGGGCATCTCTCTCCTCAGCGTCGTCGGCAAAGTATTCGCCCGGGTCGCTCTTGCCCGCCTGCAGACCCTTGCTTCCCGCGTCTACCCAGAGTCCCAGTGTGGCTTCAGAGCTGGCCGATCAACAGTGGACATGATCTTCTCCCTACGCCAGCTGCAGGAGAAGTGTCACGAGCAGCATAAACCACTCTACCTCGCCTTTATTGACCTCACGAAGGCGTTTGATCTGGTCAGTCGAAGCGGACTCTTCAGCTTGCTACGGAAGATTGGCTGTCCACCACATCTGCTTGCTGTGGTCATGTCCTTTCACGACAACATGCACAGCACGGTGTCCTACAACGGCGCAACCTCTGAGGCCTTCCCAGTCAGCAGCGGAGTAAAGCAGGGCTGCGTCCTCGCACCTACGCTGTTCGGAATCTTCTTCTCCATGCTCCTCCAATACGCCTTTAAGGACTGCAGCGAGGGTGTCTTCATTCACACCAGATCCGATGGCAAGCTCTACAACCTGGCCCGTCTACGAGCCAAGACCAAAGTCAAAGAGGTGCTCATCCGTGAGATGCTCTTCGCCGACGACGCAGCTTTGACATCACACTCCGAAGGGGGACTCCAGCAGCTAGTCACTTGCCTTTCCCACGCATGCAAGGAGTTCGGACTAGCCATCAGCCTGACGAAGACGAATGTTATGGCTCAAGGCACGGGGACTCCCCCATGCATCACCATCGACGGATACACCCTGGAGGTTGTCAACGACTTCACTTACCTCGGGTCCACCATCTCGAGCTCTCTGTCAGTCGACTTGGAGGTCAACCGGAGAATCGCCAGGGCAGCCACAGTTATGGCCAGACTGAACCGGCGAGCGTGGAACAATTCCAGCCTCACTGAGAAAACCAGACTGCGCATCTACCAAGCCTGCGTACTCAGCACTCTCCTCTATGGCAGCGAGACGTGGACCACCTACGCAAGGCACGAAAGGAAACTCAACAGCTTCCACATGAGGTGCCTGCGACGCGTCCTGCATGTCGCCTGGCAGGATAAGGTCCCCAACACCGAGGTGCTGAAGCGAGCCAATATGAGCAGTTTGCATGCAGTTCTTAGCGAGAGACGCCTCAGGTGGCTCGGCCATGTCAAAAGAATGGATGCAGGCCGTATCCCCAAAGACCTCCTCTACGGCGAGCTAGCAGAAGGCAAGAGGATGACAGGGCGCCCAAAACTGCGGTTCAAAGACATCTGCAAAAAGGACATGACACAATGCTCCATCAATCTCAACACATGGGAAGTTCAAGCAGACGACCGCCTAGCCTGGAGGCTCGCGGTCAGGCAAGGTAAGTCACGTGCAGAGGCTGCGCGCAACGAGGAGGCGGTCCAGAAAAGATCGAGGCGGAAGCAGCGTCAACAGCAGCAACAACGGCCATCTGCCTTCACCTGTACCAAGTGCGGCAGGGATTGTCACTCCCGAATCGGACTGCACAGCCATTCTCGGCGGTGCAGATAGACTCTCAAGAAGCTACGCCATCGTCTCTCGAGACGGACGGCTGCCGACGACGACGACGAAGATATAAGCTCTGGAGCTAATAGTCTTCATGAGTTGGAGGTCTGGTTCCACCACTTACTAGCTGTGTGACATTAGGTGAGTTATTTCACCACTGTTTCTTCATTTTCTCACCTAGCAATTGGGTTAATTTTACTATTCATCTCATAGGATTTCTCTGAGGACCAAAATGCATGTAAAGCACTTAGGATACTGCTTGGCACATAGTAAGCCCTCAACAAATGTTAGCTGCTATAATTGTCATTATCATCATCATCATTTGTGGTTGACTATAGGTGGCTTGTAGAGAAATATTGTCAGTGAGAAATTTAGGATCTTGAATACAAAGTTGATTTTTAGGAATTCAACAGGGAAGGGAATTATTTGAAGCTCTATTGGTCTATTATAAAGAAATCAGTAGAATGTGGTTTGGAAGACTAAGTTATTGATATTTTTATTGACTGAATTTTTAGCAGGAGTAGTAAAATTGTCTGACTTGAGTTTAAAAGATTGGACTTTATTGCTGTTTCAATAAAAAGTTAACATGCTAATAGGTATTTTGTGGCCCAGACTTAAAGTGTATTTAGCAATTATGGAAATTGCAAATTGAACAATAAACTGGTATTGTATTATGCTTTCAAAATTAACAGTTTTATAATACAATAATACATTTCTTCCTCATGGTTCCCACCACAGTGTATCATTTACAATGAAATTAAAAGTCTTCCTTTTAGAACCTTTAATAGTCTTGTCTTTGTATGTTAGTTTGGACTTATATATTTATTGTTTTGTTAGTACTTAGACCTTTATTTTTTAATTTATTGTTTTTCTATTACAGTTATTCCATTTTGTCCCCCATTGCTCCTGCCCGACCCCACCTACCCTTTCTCTCACATTCAGTTCCCGCCCTGTTGTCCAAGTCCATGAGTCATTCACACTTGTTCCTTGACTAGACCCTTCCCCTACTTTCCCCTCTTTTCCTCTCCCCTCTCCCCCCAGCCACTGTCAATCTGTTCCTTGTTTAAATGCCTCTGGTTCTATTTTGCTCGTTTGTTTGTGTTGTATATTAGTTTCCTGTGTTAGGTGAGATCATATGTTATTTGTCTTTCGCTGCCTGGCTTATATCACCAAGTTTAATACTCTCCAGTTCCATTCATGTTGTCACAAAAGATAGGAGTTCCTTCTTTCTTTCTGCTACATAGGACTCCATTGTGTAAATGTACCACAGTTTTTGATTCACTCATCTACTAATGGGCACTTAGGCTGTTTCCAGCACCTGGCTATTGTAAATAGTGGTGCTATGAACATAGGGGTGCATAAGTTCTTTTGAATTGGTGTTTCAGGATTCTTCAGATATATTCCTAGCAATGGAATTGCTGGATCAAAAGGCAGTTTCATTTTCAGTCTTTTGAGGAAATTCCATACTGTTTTCCATAGTGGCTGCACCAGTCTGCATTCCCACCAACAGTGCACTAAGGTTCCCTTTTCTTCACATCCTTGCCAGCACTTATTGTTGGTTCATTTGTTTATGATGGCCATTCTGACTGGTGTGAGGTGGTATTTCATTGTGGTTTTAATTTGCACCTCTCTGATGGCTAGTGATGTTGAGCATTCTTTCATATGCCTATGGGTCTTCTGTATGTCCTCCTTGGAGAAGTGTTTGTTTAGGTTTTTTGCCCGTTTTTAAAATGGATTGTCTGTCTTCTTGGTGTTGAATCATATAAGTTCTTTATATATTTTGGAGATCAAAACCTTGTCTGAGGTACCATTGGAAAATATGTTTTCCTATATGATTGGTGCCTTTTTCATCTTGCTGGTGTTTTCTTTTGCTGAGCAGAAACTCTTTAGTTGGATGTAGCCCCATAGTTTATTCTTTCCTTTAATTCCCTTGCCTTAGGAGATATATCAGTGAAAATATTGCTACATGGGATATCTGAAAGTTTACTGCCTCTGTTTTCCTCTTGGAGCTTTATGGTGTCATGGCTTACATTTAAGTCTTTGATTCATCTTGTGTTGATTCTGATGTATGGTGTAAGTTGGTAGTCTAATTTCATTTTTTTGCATGTCCATGTTCAGTTCTCCCAACACCATTTGTTAAACAGGCTATTTTCACTTTATTTTATGCTCCTTCCCCCTTTGTCAAATATGACCATTGAGATCTGGGTTTATTTCTGGGCTCTCTATTCTGTTCCATTGATCTATATGTCTGTTCTTATGCCAGTAAAGACTGTTTTGATTACAGTGGCCTTATAATATAGTTTGATATCAGGTATTGTGATTCCTCCTACTTTGTTCCTTTTTCTCAATGTTGCTGAAGCTATTCAGCGGTGGTTTTTTTATTTTTTTGTTGTTGTTCTATATGCATTTTTGAAGTATTTGTTCTAGGTCTGTGAAATATGCCATTGGTATTTTAATAGAGATTGTGTTGAATCTATGAATTGCTTTGAGTAGTATGGACATTAACCCTGGCTGGTTTGGCTCAGTGGATTGAGCGTCGGCCTGCGAGCTAAGTGTCGCTGGTTCGATCTTCCAGTCAGGGCACATCAGAGAAGGAAAACTCTGACTCCAAAAAACCTCCGCTGCCTTGCGGCATACCTCTTCAGGGGAAAGGCTAAGGGAGTAAACCCCGACAGAAAATCCGGAGCCGGAGTCCCTAAGGCGGTTTGACGTTGTAGTCAACACCGGCAACTCCTGCGGCGCACCTGAAGCCAAGCTGTATCGACTCCATCTTTCCCTTGGACCCTTCAGCTGCGAAGAGAGGGGGGGGTCTGCTGCATGGGCAACAGCAGACCCTCCATATCACCCCACCCAGGCTCTGTAGCTTCAGCTTCACTGGAGAGGACACTCCAGCGTCATCTCAAGATGTCGATTCAACACGGGAGGAGACAGTTACCGTGTCACTCCCGAGTCGGACTGCACAGCCATTTTCGGCGGTGCAGATAGACTCTTAAGAAGCTACACCATCGTCTCTCGAGACAGACGGCTGCCGACGACGAGGAGTATGGACATTTTAATGATGTTAATTCTACCCATCCATGAACATGTTATATGCTTCCATTTATTTATATCTTTTAAAATTTTTTCTTCAGTGTTCTGTAGTTTTTCTAGTACAGGTCTTTTACCTCCTTGGTTAAGTTTATTCCTAAGTACTTTATTTTTCTTGTTGCTATAGTAAATGGGATTTTTAAAGAATTTTGTTTTAATGATGCATCCTTTGGTTATAAAAGAATATATATCAGTTTGGTCTTTTCTATAGTAACTCTTTTTTATGCATTTTCATTGAGAAAGAACAAACACAATGATTTATTATGGAAGGTTAATATAAGTGGGTATTTATTGCAGTATATTGTTTAACTGCATCTTGGTTGATGTCTATTAAATTTGAACTAGTACATGTCATACATTACCCCTTTTTCTTGTTCTGAGTGGATTTATTAAACTTATATTGATCAGAAGAACTCTGGGAAAGTAATTATCCTATCCCCTGGCAATGTTCTTGTACAGTATGCAGATAAAAATTCTAATAGAGTATATGAATAAAACGTGCTAGTTTAGAAATAAAGTTTTATTTCTAAAAATAGCAGTGATTTTATTTATGTGGACTTAAAAATTGTGTCTTATGTGTACTCACTGTCATTTTGGTCTCTTGTATATTCTTCTAGTTACCTTATAATCTGCCATGTTTATTGCAATAGTTGCTGATTTTCATTTTTCAAGTATTTTCTTAACCTTCTGATCCCCAAGTATTTTTTCCTTGAATGATTTACATGTCGATAAATGTAGCTACATGGTAAACAACTACTTTTAAAAATAATCATTTGGAATGAATATAAAATGACCATATCTGTTCTTCCAGGGTTGTTAATGCGTCATTGGGTGGGCAGATTGCCAGTTTATTGGTAGAATTGAGCTATATTTGCTACAATGTTTCATCTTTGGGAATTAAGTCAATCCTATTGACAATATAGGGCACAATGTTGATGATTTTAAGCTTGATTCTTACATCTATTATTTATCAAACTAAAGGCAGAAAAAAAGTGAGAATTATATATGGGAACAAAAAGAAATGGAACTCCTAAGAAAGATAAGTGTGAAAGTGCAGATCCCAGACCAGACTGTAGGGTCAGATCCCAGTTCCACTACTTATGTAAGTAATGGCAAGTACAAATAAAGAATTAGAAGTTTAATTCTCTTTAAAAATAAGGGAAGAGACTTTTACCTCATCCCTTTTCTTATAACATTTACTTTAGAAATTTTGTAGTTGTAAGTTCTTTCTCTGTCTCCTTGAAATGTGTGTAAATCTTTATAAACTCTACATAGGCTCTGACCAACTTTAAGACCAAGGAATGTCTTTCTCAAGATCCTTAGAAACCATCTCTTTGAAATGTAACCATTGAGGAAGACTGGACCCCTCTCTCCCTGCTTCTGTGAGAGGGGAGGGGCCTAAATTAGGTGGGTACCTGGCCCTGAAACTAGCTTCTGTCAAAAAGATTGAGATATTTATATTTCCTCTGCATAAAGTCAATGAGCTAACACAAACTATCACCCAAATTACCCTGTGAATTTAGGCTGACCCATGTGTGACAAATGGGGCACCAAGTCCTCTTACTTGAGGACTATTTTTTTTTCTTGTCTTCGTAATGGTTTGTATTTGACTTTATAAAAAGGGTAAAATTTTTTCTGTCTTTCAGAGTCTTAGTTGGTTGCCTGTGAAGCACATCACATTCTGGTTTGATGCTTATTCAATAATAAAGCTTTTTTTTTTCTCTTCTAACTCTGTAAAGGGGAAGTTTTTTATATTGGGGGTAGATTTTGTTTTTAATTATATTTCCCCAGTACCTAATAGATATGTGATTTGGGGCAAGCTTCTGAATTTTTTTGCACCTCCGTGTCCTTATCTGTTAATTGCAGATAACAGTAGTACTTATTACTCCTGTTGTTATTAAGATTGTTATGAGGATTAAATAACTAAATATAGGTAAAGTGCTACCCCAGTCCAATCTTGGACTTGCTTTTCTATTTTCCTTCTTTCCAGGGCCAGAGATGTATGCCACATGTTGCTCTGGGTTTGGAAACAGTGGCTGCTTATATTTATTCCCATTTTATAGCTTCTGCTTTCTTTTTTCTGTTTTCAGTCTCTTCTTTTCTTATCATTCAGAATTTTATTATTTTCCCAGTCCTTCATTACTACATCATCCAGAGGTTAATGTCTAATAACGCCAAACTTCCCTGTTCTCGCAATTTTTGGCCATATTGTGTCCTAATCTATCCTGACCTTCCCATTGTGGACCTTCTCCCATTTGCCTCATGTGTAGGAGTCATGCAGCCAGTATGGAGGCTTTCTGTTTTTGTTTCCCTAGAGAAGTTGTTCCACATGTAGCTGTAGATTTGGTGTGTTTGTGGGAGGAGGTGAGTTCAGGATTCTCTTATGTTGCTGACTTGAATCAGAGCCCCTGGAAGTTTTAAATTTGACAGGAACTTGAATGATTTCTTTGTGGGAGTGGCATTTTATGAGGACATAGATTTTTTTTTTAAAGATTTATTTATTTCAGAATAATTACCATGTAATAAATTTCACATGTTAAAAAGTGTACAATTTGATGAATTTTGAAATTTGTAGACATCTGTAAAATTTTCATTATAATCTAGATTATATATATATATATAATGTAATATATATATATATACTTCTGTGGATTCAGAAGGTTCCCTTGTACTACTTTTTAATCCATCCTGCCTTTCATTTTCCTTCCCTAGGCTGTCACTGATCTGTGCTATTGTAGATTGAGTTTGCATTTTCTAGAATTTTATATAAATAGAGTATCTAGTACGTATATTTGGGAGGGCTAGATTTTTATTCAGTATCAAGATTTTGAGATTTATCCATGTTCTTTCAGGCGTTGCTGAGTATATCCATTGTATGGATACACTTCAAGTTGTCTTTCCATTCACCTGTCAATGAATATTTGGGTTATTTCCAACTTTGCGCTATTACAAATAAGATCAGAATTATGAAACATTACTGCTTCCAGTGGAATATCTTCTTACTGTTTCTCACAATTCAATAATTTAGGGACTGATTAAATAAACTGGCTTTAAATGATTATAGCCATTAGAAAATTTTCAGAATCACAATTAAGTTTCCAGATGACTGAGCTTGCGTAGCACTTTTCCTTTATTTTTAAAAATTAACCTCACAGGAAGTAAATGGGGAAAAAAAGGGAAAGAGTGACAACAAATTAGAAATATCTAGTTTTTGTTGGTTAGAGATGGATTTGCTCATTTCTTAGTTGAAACTTGCTAGAGTTGTGTTTTAAGTGAATAAGGGTTATTTATTTGAATGGAATACAGGGTAGGGCAGAAGTAGGTTTACAGTTGTATGCAAAACACAGTTTATTATTGTATTATTATTTATTAACTTAGTGTAGTATTTTCCGTACAAACAACTGTAAACCTACTTTTGCCCCACCCTGTATCATAGCAATTTTCTGTGGATTTTTTTTCACACTAAGCCTTTTGCAGAGTCATCTTGATTCACAAAAGTATTAATGTTCATTAAACCTTATACTCAGTTTGTATTTTATATTCTCTACCTATTTTCACTAAGTGAGAGGCTATGGTTCATTGTTTCTCTGGTTCTTTGTTTGTTTTTTGTTCTGGTAAGTATGTCCCTTTCTACCTACCCTGGACTATTTTGTTTCACATGGTTGTGCTTTAAGTCTCCTCCAGGAGAGGAAATGACTCATTTCTATACAGTAGCATGTAAGTGTCTGAGGAATGTTGCTGCCAGGTAGAAATAGACTATAGTGCCAGTGTAAATGGAGTTTTACAGCTACTACAATATGAAGGATTTAAAATTTCTCAGGGATTTAAACTGGGGGACAATAACTTCAGAAGTCGACAAGGGTCCTGTGTTATGAGGAAGAACTTTGAGCAAATTAAAAAGTAGCATGTCATAAAATGTGGTAAACTTGCTGATGTATTTTTTGAAATGCTTTCTTCCATCTAAAATATTGACTTGTGATTCTGCAAGCTCGAGAAGGATGATGCCCTGGGCGTAGTGTAGGCCTGATGTGCCAGATCATCCAGATCTATTTTTAAGAGTTCTGACTGTTGTGAATTCATAGAACTCTTGCTAGGCTACATGTTCTTTAGAGTACTGGGGTATAAAGAAATGAGGAAGTGGATTGTACAGTTATCTTCCTTTGCAGGCTTCTTAATATTCTAAAAGCAATGGCATTGTCCTTATTTTGGAGACTGTGAAAAGATGAGTTGCAAATATCACACTGTCCTGCAAAGCAGCTGCCATTCTGAGACATGAGAAAGAACTTTGTGTGGAAAGGCTGATGTTAGTATTTTTAAGCACATTTCTCACATGGATAGGGCTTAGGAAATATGAGGGACAGTAATACATAGTAGCTATTTGTGGGGACCCCCTGCATGGTTTCAGGAATTGTAGCCCAGCCGCAAGCTAGCCCCCTTCCCCCAACAAGGCCTATAAGTCTTGACCGGAAGACCAGGAAGGCTGGAGACGTACATGACCCGAAAGCCCATTCAGAGCATCCCTGTGGGAATTGGATTTAAAGAATGAATATTCTGCTCTGACACTTGCTCTGTTTTTCTCCTCTCTTAAGTTAGCTATAGACCCTGTGTAACATCAAGTCCCCAGAAGATGTATTCACTTGATGTCCATACAGTGCCAGGATGCCTAGTGGACTGTGACCCAGGAGGCTCACTGTGTTCCTTACATTGTTATTAGTAACCAGTGATTGTTAACAGTAATACAAGCATTTGAAATTGATTGATGATTTGTGTATCCTGACTGTATACCCTGGGTACCCTTCTCAATAAAAGGAGCTTGGAAGGCATTAGTGGGACTTTTCTCCCCTAGAGAGATCAGCCACCTTTCCTCCTCCCAGATGAAATACAGTGTTTGGGTTACTTATTGTCTCTCATCCATGATCCTGAGACCACTGCTGGCCAGTGAGTTTCCACTGAGCCGAGGGCGTTGGGGGCAACCCGCCTCAGCTATTTGGCTAATTAAAATATTTTCTGAGTTTATGGCAGTACTCTTTATGTGCTCTTTATATTAATTGTTGAATTCCAAATAATTAAATAAATAGAGGAATAGATAGGCAAATAGCACAAAACTAAGAGATGAATTAGTTAGATCACTTTATGAAGAATATTATATATTTTCAAAAAATAAATTTTATAAAAATTATTCAATTTATATATACATTATAAACATTTAAATCATAAGATATGAAATAAGAATTAGATGAAATCATATTATATTTCTAAGCTTTATAGAATTCTAATCTTTGTAGAAAACTTCAGGACTCAATATTATGAGTAAGAAAAACTGCACAATATTGTGTAACAACACCCATGAGAAATCTTTTTAAATCAGACATAATAAATAACATACAAAGTGTGAAGAAGAAAGTGGTAGAAAAATTCATGTACCTCAAAATCTCTACTTAGTAAAGCAAATTACCATAGAAACAGTAGGAGCAATCTAGTGACTATCAGAGCTGCGAAAAAATCATAAAACAATTTTAACATGAAATTATAATTATTATAATATTAACACATCTGACAAAACAAAGTTTCCTAAGTTATTCTTACAGTCTGTAAATTAATTGTGTTATGTTGAAATCGACTTCAACCTTTTGGCTAAATATGCAGGACAGAGGGAACAGCCAGAGCAAAGGCCCTGGCCTGGGACTGTGTCTGGGGCAAACTAGGAGCATGCAGGAGGCCAAAGTGTCTGGGACGGGTGAATGTGGGGTGGGGGGCGTGAAAGGAGGGGAGATCACAGAGACAACATGGGGCCACATCATGTGGGGCTTTATAGTTCTTTGTGAGCACTTGGGGTTTTTTCTGTATGAAATGTGAACTGTTGAAGGGTCTGAGCAAAGTAATGACATGATTAAGCAATTACTTAGTTTTTAAAGAAATTATTATGGATGTTGGGTGGTGGGAATAGACTGTGATAAAGACCACAGTGTAAGTAAAGACCATAAGGAGGCTGATAGAACAATCCAGGGAAGATTCCAGCTCCTTCTCCTGTGGGACCCTGAGATCATGGCATAGGTGACCCTCTCCTGCCTCAGGATCTTGGCACATACAGACCTTCTCATGTAATTGCCTTCCTCTTGCCATTCATCTGTGTCTAACTGCGCCTGCTCTTTCAGATCTTTTAAACATCACTTTCTTAGAAAAGAGGTCTTCCCCGACCATCTCTCAGACTACATTGTTTATGTTGTTACATAATCTCAAGGCTCCTAGTGATTTTCCTTCTTGTAGCTTGTTTGTAAATCTTCTTGTAGCTTGTTTGTAAATATATGATTAATGAGTCTACACTCCTTGGAGTCTTCACTTCATGAAGAGTGTACACTTCATGAGGACTGAAACTTATGGCACCCAATAAATATTTGCTGGAGGAGTTGTGAATGAGTAAATGCATGATTGAATGGGCAACAGAATGAAGTAGAAGGGAGACTATAAGCTTGTGACCAAACTATTCAATAAATTGGGCTCCTCACTTGGGGACTGCAATGAGGAGAGAGATAGGGTGTAACCAAGTGTCAGGAGCCTTCTAGGAGGCCATCTATCTTCATCAGCCATTGAAAGCAAGTGCCCTTTGCCTTTTTCTACCCATTTAGTCCTTTAGAAATTAGAAAAGCAAAGAATAACATTGTAACATGTACCCACATCTATAACTAAATGCAGGAAAATGCCTATGGCAAGAAAAAATAATTAGAAAATTCACAGAACCTCTTTAACCCAAGCCAAATGATCTCTGAATTAAGACATTCAATCTTTGATTAAAGGTCTATTAGTGTGAATAATGTTTGCATTTTATGTTTTATTTTCACAAGTCTTATAATTCAAACCCAGAAATAGATTCACCAGATATGTCTTGTGACAATAGTTGTGATTAAACTGTTTATGAAAACCTACAGCTATAAAATAAAACTTCAACATGCAGTAAATAAATTTAAGAGGACTTTTTTTTTCTATTACAGGCATTACCTGAAGAGATTTTTCCTAAAAATGGAATGCTTGGACAATGGTCATTATTTGTACATTGGGCTGATTGTACTTAACCAGAGTCTGCGAACTTGAAAATTCTAATCCCCTTATCTGACTTAATTTGATCTATGCTGTTTCCATCTGTCTTCAAGAGAATTCTCCAGAGTGTTTGAATGTGTATCATAACATTTTCATAAGTTTGCCACTGGAGGGCTCAATGGCATTTTTTAATGTTCCTTTTAGGATACCAAATCTTATGTTGTATAACAGTGAGACTTGGAGACAAATTTTCCTCTTCTTTTGGAGACACCTGTGTTTGGGGGGGGCAGTGGTACATTTAGGTGCATAAGCGCATGTATCATTACAGCCAAGAAGTTTTCATAAGTGCCCTCAAAGATAGAAAGTCTTGTCATTGCTCCCTGTAGATTGAAATTAGATAGGCTTCACTAATCTCTCTCAGGGAATACAAGGATATTGAGATTATGCTGGGCAAGACTTTCCATGTGTGCCTGTGCAGCTGTGGCATGCCTGCCTGTGTGTGCTGGGGGCACTACGGAGGAGAGGTTGGGTAGGGAGGGCTGAGAAATCTGCAGTAGTTCAGGGATTATGTGATTAATGTACTTGGGGTGATAATGGGACTCTTCTTAAGGACTAATTGAAAGGATGTAGGAGTGTTAAGGCAATAGTGGTCACAGACAGTTCCAGGATTTCTTGTCACATATTCTCTCTTTTTAAATTTAATCTTGACTGTATTTTTCCATTATCCTTTAGTCCCCTTATACTGCCCTCCCCCCAGCAAGCACTACACTGTTGCCCATGTTCATGAGCCCTTTTTCCTTTTTGCTCAATTCCTCCACCCCCTACATTACCCTTCCCTGCCCTTAGCTGTCATCCTGCTCTCTCTATCTATGAGTCTGTCTCTATTTTCCTTGTTAGTTCAGTTTGTTCATTAGATTCCACATATGAGTGAAGTCATATGGTATTTGTCTTTCTCTGACTGGCTTATCTCACTCAACATAATGTCCTCCAGGTCCATCTATACTACTGCAAAGGGTAAAATTTTCTTTTTTATGGCCAAGTAGTATTCCATTGTGTAAATGTCCCATACTTGTTTTATCCACTCATCTACTGATGTACACTTGGACTGCTTCCATTCCTTGGTGATTGTAAATAATACTGCAATGCACATAGGGGTGCTTATGTTCTTTCCTATTAGTGTTTTGGGCTCCTTTATATATATTTCCTGATGTGGGATTGCGCGGTCAAAAGGATTGTGATTGAAGTTCTTTACCTGGGTGTGTTATATGTATGTGCAGTTCAACTTCTCTGGAACATGGATTTAGCAAAGAAATTTTGACATGAATATATTAGTTTAGCATGAGTGTAATTTTTCGTGATATTTAGGAGGCATCCATGGGATAACAATGAGGCATTATGCAAAAACTTGGAGACAATGCTGGCCCCCAAGGGGAAGTATAAAATCAACAAAAATCAGAGAGATGGAAATATCAGAATGGCTCTCTGAGATTTAGTAAGAGTTAACTATAAACTAATTGAAGAATTAACATACTTAAAGATAAATAATATACCAATTAGAAGGTAACATATATATACCAGACTGAAACCTACATGAAGATAGGTAGAGTCTAGAAAGAAATTTTGGAGGGACCTGGCTGAAAACTAGTCAAGAAGGCTTGCTGAAAATGTCATTTCTTGTGACTTCCCCACCATGACGATGGATGTTTATGCCTCTGAAGTTTTGAATCATCAGTGAGTTCTCCTTGTTTTGATTTCATGCTTCTTCAGCTACATTTGTTGTATGGCATGGCCCATCATATATTTGCCTGTTGCCGAGAATGTATTGATTGTATCAGTGTGAGTATTCAGATCCATGTGTCAGTTATCTTTTTCACATCAGCTCAGCATCTACAAGCATGGTGTGCTGAAAGAGCAGGTTCTGAGCTGGCAGAGTGGAGTAACATTAGAGGATGCATATCATGAGGGACATCTTAGAATTCTGCTTGCCGTAGTTGTCTGGAGTGGCACTTGTATGTCTGCATGTTTAACAAGCTCATAAGATTCTGGGGCAGCTACAAATTGAGTAAAGAGATGGGGCTGAAACATGGCCCCATTTAGCCTTGTGGATTAAGTCAAACCCCCCTGTGATTGGAAGTCTCAAAAAGGGAGGCAAAAATATATTTAAACAAAAAGTTAATGTGTTTATCCAGTTTTGAATCTAATTGCAATATCAGTGTCAAATGATGAGTTGTATTTCTAGGGTTTGGAGAATATAAAAGTGGGTCAGTCACGTAAGAACTATATCTAACTTTGGGTTAGACCCTGGACTGCTTTACAGCTTATGAGAAATCATGTTCAGTTTATACTCTTTTTTTTCTTCAGGGCTGGAGGCTATTGTTAGAAAACTGACCAGTTTATTTGGCATGTTTATATGAAATAACCACAGAGTGTGTGGTAGAAGTGTTTGAATTTTTAATAAATACTCTGGGGTTTTACCTAATAGCTACTTACATGTTTATTGACTGCCAAGGAGACTTTTTAAAAATTGTTTTTGCTTTTGTTGTTTAGATTCTTTCACTCAGCTTTATTATTTGAGATTCCTCCATGTTGCATTATCAATTAGTTATTTCTTTTTATTGTAATAGTATTCTGTTGTATGGATATACAACAAGTTGTTTATTCATCCACTTGTTGATGGATATTTGCATTGTGTCTAGGTTTTGGCTATTATAAATAATGCTACTGGGAACACTCCAGTATACATCTTTGTATATACATGCTTTATATAGACTCTTGGTTAAATGCATAGGAGTGGAATGGCTGAATTATACAGTAAGTGTGTATTTAACTTTTTAAGAAATTGCTAAACTATATTCCGAAGTTGTTTTACCATTTTACGTTCCCACCAGCAGTGTATGGGAGTTCCAATTCATCCTGATCCTTATCAACAGAACCATTGACATTTCTCATGATGCCAAAGATCAATTTTCTCTATTTGTACTGTATTTATCAAGGTTTACACATGATTTTCTGCTATTCAGATATGTTTCTTAGAAATGTTTCCATTTTTCACTATGAAAACAGCTAGGAAAAACAAAAAGTCTCTAGGAAAGCTGATCATAAATGTTTGGTATAATCTCTAAAAACATACAGATACATAGTTTCTAGGCAAAATATTGGTGGTCATGACTTAGAGACTTGAATACTGAAGTTTAGAAATAGGCTCAGGTTAGCTTTGATGAGGAATTGTAATTTTCTGCTATTATACCTGAAGAAAATCCCTTTGAGTTTTGCAGTATTTGATATTCCTTTCATGTAACTCCCCTAGTTAATTAATTTTTCTGAATTTAGGCTTTCTATTAATGTAGTAATTTTTCATTTTCTAGAAGCATGCAAGAAAGTGTTGTGGAATCATCATTAATAATTAAATAATAACTAATACAATTATTAATGCCCCGGGTTAACTGTTATCACCAACAGTGAGCCACTCGTTACACAAAAAATACCTGGCTCACTCCCCCATAAAGGGGGGCTAAATGAACAGTGATTTCTATAATGTGATTGCTATACAAAAAGAGCATAATGAATGTATATTAATTATATATTTTAAAAATATGAAGAGATATACATGAAACTTGTGGGTAAAATATTGAAAATGGTTCTTACTAAAGTGATGATTTTTAACTGGTCCTAAAATTCTAATTTTTTTAAAAAGTAAAGGCCTTTGTAGGGAAATCTTAAAGTTTTACCTTTTATTATTTCATGAGGTTTTTCATTTTGGCTTGCATTTTGTAATAGTATAAGTAGAGAAATCCCTGTGGCACAACAAATTATAAAACCATGAAGCTGAATTCTTAAAGTTGAAAAACTAGGAAATTGTATTCAGATACCAAGCTCAAAGAAACTATGTTGAATAAAGAGTTGAGAATCAATGCTGATTTTATTAACCAAGGACTAATATTAAAATAATCTTTAAAATTAGAAAGCTTTGAATATTAAAATATGATTATTAATTAAAACTAGCTGTCCTCCAGATTCTAGTCTCTCTTTTTATTCAGTAATGGACACACTAGAACACCTAATTTTTACCTGCTACATGGGTTATTGGAATAAAGACCTACTTTCCTGTTGGCTTGCTGCTGGACATGGCCATGTGACTAAGTCCTGTCCAGGGGGCTGCAGGTGGAGATGACATTTAGGATGCAGGCAGCCATCTGGGACTGTGAGGTGCCAGTTGCATGCTGAAGATGGTGAAGCAACAAAGCAGACAAAGCCTGAGTGCCTGCCACCATGGCATGCCATTTCAGACCTGGCTTAACGACCTCCATTCTTCCTCTTTTTTGGATGGAGAGAAACAAACTATTTGGTTTTATCAACTTATTTTTAGCTACTGGATTTCATCCTTAGTTAGGTTCCAGGGTTACTGAAGTTAATCCTGACAAATATATCAAATTATTTTTCTTTTTCATCACTTGTAAGATGACTGCCTATGTGAATAAATTCCTTGGGGTAATAAAGTTGAATGGTGTTTTCTTGGATCAGCAACAACATCAAACGCCTGTTTAGCATTAAGACCTCATGTTTCAGACCTCATTGATCCAAGACTGAGTTCATCAAGGCCTCATATTCAGCAACCATTGTCTGTCACCAAAACAAATAAAATAACCAGCAGGTGTATTGAGGCCCAAGAGGGAATAAATATATTTTGACTTTAAAATGTTTTGATATTAAAAATTTTCCAAGAGGTGCAGATTAGAAGGTAGAAGACGGAAGTGTGGTGGTGGTAGTGGTGATGTCAATGTGTACTTTATTCTGTCACCACTATTACAGAGGGTATTATTAACCACAGAAATGTCTCAGTGTGCCCTACTAGTCACCATGGGAAGTAGACGACAAACTCCAAGTCACCTGCAGCCCCTAGCACAGGCTTCCTAAAACACATTACTTCTGTTATGGTCCATATGTGAAATATGCCCAGACAGATGGCTCTGCCTAAATGGGAGACCAACTTAAGCTTACAAAAATGCTTTGGATGAAGCAGGTTTACTTGGAATAAGCTTCCTTAAAGGAACTTCATGTTCTTCTAAAATTACAAACATGCAAATCTGAACTTCTCATTGGTCCTGTCTAATGTAATGATAGGTTTTTCCCTCATATTTATTACAAGTTATATATATATATATATATATATATATATATATATATATATATATATATATATATGCAACTGCCAGTCCTCCTTCGTAGCATGCTGACATGTTAGTTGGTTTTGAAGAGTTGAAAATGATTCTGGCTTGCATGTTTTTACATGCTGGTTGTAGCATCTATGCTGGACAGCATATTTTGGTCCTCTAAAAAATGTCACTTTCTTCCATAGAGTTAAAAATGTTTTGCTTTTATTTAAAGTATGTTAAGGGTTTTTGTTGCATAATTTTTCTTGCCTTTACTGATGTTTGCAACACTTTTCAATTTAGTACCATCTGTGAATTCATCAGCTTGGTATTTACTGTCTCTTCTAGATCATTAAGGGAGATGTTATGGCAATAATGCCTTATTTACATATCACTTTTCCACAGAACTCAAAGTATATTTACAAAGTTATTGTATTAAAAAATAGCATCCATCTGAGGTAAAAAATTACTGTTAGAGAGCATTTCAACATTATTATGACTCATTTAAATGGAAAGAAATATTGCAGTGATTCTAGAACTTAGACATGGTTGTTATTAGGTACTCTTGTTGCTCTGAGCCATTTAGGAAGTTGTTACAGTAATTTCTGGTGGTTGTATAATGACCTAAGGGTAGGCAATGATTGGGTTATTGATGAATGTTTTATTTTTTTTCCCCCAGTTCTCTCTTAGCCCCAATATCAAAATCTTAATTATTGGAAAGTGGCAAAAATCCAGTAAAAAAGTTAGAGGAAGAAGGAGAAACAAAAGAATCAGGTAAAATGAATTAAGGATTATAGAAATTTGTCATATTGTCTCTCTTCTTTTGAATTATGGTAGTTTCAACATATCATGCTTTTAAAGACCTACAGACCAAGTAATCCTTTGCAAAATGGGGAAAATGAAAATCCATTTTGATTACTGAATGTGTTTATTATTTTATTTAATTTTTAAATAAGGTACTGTGGCAATCAGATTATACTTGGTTAAATACATAATATCATTCATCTCTTCTGTCATTAATCAATATTTTTATTGACTCTCCAAAGATATAGGCCATTAACAGGTGTATTAGGATCCTCAGCTCTCATTTACCTCCTTTTTTATCTCTAGTTTTGAATGTCAGAAATTAAATGTCATCTATTAGCAACTCATACCACCTTTGCAAGTTAGTTCAAGAACTTTGGTCTCCCAATTTAGATAATGCAGGCTGTTGCTGAATTTAGTTTGAGATCTATCAGTTGCTTATTATGGAATTAAAGTTATGCTCATCCAAAAAAAATTATGTGGTGTTTAATAGGATTTCTAGCTGATACTTGACTTCTAATTTTGTATTTTCCTTTACTTCTTCAGGTCATTAGTTAGTTATCTTAGTATTTATTTATTAATTAGCTTAACAATAGAGAGTCAAATGAATAAATATGAGGGGGGCAGTTAACAGGCATCTCTCTCAATATGGATATAAAATTTATGGCAAATTTTGGAAAGTGGAGTTTTTGTATTTGCATTTTAGTTGTTCACCAGGAGGCTGAGGAATTGAAGTGGATTTGTTTGATGGACTTTTAACTTAGGTTGGTGTGTCTAATGGGGAGGCAATGGCTTCTGCTCCTGTGGCTTGTTCAGTACACTGAGAGGGCTCTGTGAGAGTCATTCAAAGCTGACAGCTGACATTAAGTCTCTGTTGTTAGAACAGCAGTGAGACATAAGGCCCCATGTGAGGTCCAAGGCAATTAAAACAGCCTCTCAAATTTTATTCATTTGAGTATCATCATCTGATTTTTGCCATATGTAAACATGAGCATTATTATTCACCTTATGTTTTTCTTTTAAATCAGCTCAATTTTGTTACTTAAATAAATTATTTTGAAGGAAATTTTATATTCCTATAATAAATCAGAAAAATTAGTATCCTTTCCTAAAATAAGTGGTAACTATAAAAATAAATCAAGGGATGCAAGTCAAAGTATACAGTTCTAGCTAGATGGTGTTATTGGGAGGCTCAGTGCTCGATAATACATTTCTTCTATTAAAACAAGAAAAGAGACATGTTAAAGGCCTCTGACACCAAGCTGAAATTTTTCTTCTTGATATTAGAAAATTGAAATGGGAAAACACTGTCAATCCCTGATTTAGAGTTTTTAATGTACCATTACCACCTACAATAATATCCAGGACCTCTCTTTGTGAATATTGGATTAAAGAAACAAAGAGCAACCTTGGCTGAGTGACTCCATTGGTTAGAGCATTGTTCCATACACCAAAAGTTTGCAGGCTTGATCTTTGGTCAGAGCACATACACCTAGGTTGTGAGTTAAGTCCCTGGTTGGGACATGTATGGGAGACAATCGATCAATGTTTCTGTCTTACATTGATGTCTCTTCTATCTTTCTCTCTCTCCCCCCCTTCGTCTCTCTTTAAGAATCGATAAACATATCCTTGGGTGAGAGGTAAAAAAAAAAAAAATAAGAAACAACAAAAAATATAGATCCAAGAGCCCTGTCAGTTCATTCATTTATTCATTGAACTTATGGATCCCCAAATTGGGTATGGAGTGTTGAACAAAACACACCACAAATCCCTGCCACCATGGACTAACCATCAAGTACAGATGTTTCCTTTCAACTTGTTCTAAGCAATGCTACTTTCTCTAGCTCTTTTTTGTCCCAACTTTTCTCTCATTGCTGCCCCAATCCAGTGTAACTTATTGTGCGGCCTAGAAGCATTTTAGGATCCTTGTTCTCTTCTGACATCAAGTTAGTTCATTTGTCTAAAACTCAGCCTTGGAATGTATCTTGATCTTGCCCAGAGGTAGAACTTCTCTAGACTTCTAGCAAACATAAATATTTCAAGTTTCTCATGCCAATCTTGCACAATCAGAGAAATGAGAAAGCCAGGAGGCATTATCTAATGTTAGGAGGTCCAGGGTCCTGGCTCTTCTTTCCATTTGTGCTACCATTTGGTAGCGAGTTGGGTTTTAACTCCAACATGTACTTTGGGGTCTCAATGGTACAACAAGACCACATCAATCAATCTAAACATTGTCAGATAAAAACACTTCACCTAAGGTGGTTAATACAAAAGATATTTATTTTATTAATATTATTTAGTGTGCTAGTAAGTGCTTTTCTAAGTCTTTATGTAAAATCTTGCCTCTAGTGTTATTATCAAGCCTGAAAATTTCACCAGGGACAATACCAGTGAAATAACAGTGTATGTTATCTGATGTCATGGGAGTTTTATAATAAAGATATGGACTCATGTTCCATTTGCCAGAAGAATGCATTTGTAGCCAAGACCACCTGTGCTAATAACACCTCCTCCCATCTTTATTAGAATAAATAGACTATAGTTAGAATGTAAAATCCCCAATTTCCAGTTGTTGTTCTGATTGAATCTCAGTATAATTATATAAAGTGCTCTGGGAAGAGGGTATACCTATCCTATTATCTTTCTAAATTTAGATATGATAAATTTTGACATCCTTTAAGGGAAGAAAAATCTTGAGAACCCTGATGAAAGCAAACCCATGAACAAATTTAAAAAGTAATGTCAATGATAAGTTCCAGGAAAGAACAGCTATTTACAGTGAATGGTAGGAATTTGAAAACAATACTAGGAAATATGAATATGCTAGATTGCATGAGTAATAACTGTTTTCTAAAGTTTGCAATGGCATCAGTGATCACACATCTGAGGCCTTATTTGAAAGCAAATCTGTCTTGTTGCTTTTTGAAAGCTTTATTGTGCATGCTTTCAATTGTGGATTCCACTAGGGTTATGTACAACCTTATGCATCTGCTACCCCTGGGGTAGTTACTAAGAATGTGCACTGAAAAAGAGTTGACTTTCTCTTTTTATTTCATCTTTTTCTTCCAGGGCTAGCATCAGGAGAGATGATACTGGCTGTACTCTTGTGCTTTGCTAATGATAGTAATTTGGAAATGAAGCTTTGAAACACTTGGCATGCAAGACAGGGGGGTAACAGTTGCATAGCTTAGATTGAAAGGACAATAAGTACATGTTTGCTGCCAGATCAGCCATCAGCTTAATGCAGCTCTGTAATCTCTCTCTTGGGTACGACAATGTGTTTATAACAAGAATCTATAATCCTGCCGTCTCACTACCCAGCGTGTGTGACCTGGGTCTCTTGTGAATGGCTGCTTCGGAGAGTGCTGTGATGGTGGAAGGGGCTTTGGCATCTGTGCAATTTCCTTGGAACGGGTTAGGAGAAACCCCTGTAGGGGCCATCCCAGCAGGTACCTGTCAGGCTCAGGATCCTTCATCTTCTCTGAGCTGGAGAAATGCCAGCAGAAGACAGTATCAGAGGAAAAATGCCAGGAAGATATTCTTGCTAAGGGTAGCATGGGAAAAGGACAGCTTTCAGGATGCAGTAGTTTCTTAGTAATTCTCTGGGAAGGCAGGGAATGACTTTCCCAGCTCTAGTTCCTTGGACCAAAGCCCAGGCTTCCTATGGACATATGATTGCCAGAATTCCTGTCAACCTCTGTCTCCTATTGTGCTACCCACACTTAGAGAGACATCTGTGAATAGGAAGGACTTTGATACAAGGGCATTTACAAAATCATGGCTATGTCTTAGGTAACATTTAGTATATATTTTACTTCATTGGAAAAGGAATCTATCATAGAGTATCATGAAAAATGGTTACAATAAATGCCAAACAAAGATCAAAGAGTTTTTTGGTGATTTCACTTAAAGAATGTAGACTCTTGGCTCATCAAATCAAGAAATATATTAATTTGTGTTCATAAACATTAAGAAAATATAGAATTGTTTCAAAACTGTTATCCCTTTAGGTAGTATAAAGGTTTTTGTGTTTTTTAATTCTTCGGGTAAAACTAGGCTAATATTAGTTAACGTGTTAAGGAATTCTCAGTGTATAACCTCCTTTATTTAAAAATAAATATCATGAGCAGATGAGAATTTAAAATTGGAGTGTTGAAGATGGTAGTTCTTTTTTTATTGTATTTTTTCCATTACCAATGAAATGTAACCTTCATAAATAGCTGTTTAATATGCATTCTCATTTCTATAACCCATCTCCTTCAAGGCTGCATTAAGTTTTCCAAGTTTTTAGGATAATTTACACTTTATTGCCTTCCCAGAACATAGAAAATATTCATATATTTGCAGAATACACCACCCCCCATTTACTAACCAACAGTCTTGGTAATGGCCCATAGCGCCTTTTGAAGGGTCAGTCAAAGCTGCCGTGTTGGTCCTTCAGACATGTCTTTTTTCCTAGACCACATAAGTCAGAGGACACTCATTCATAGCAGATGATTGAAGCCAAATACATGTATTTATTTTGAGAATTTAAGCTAAGGGTTTCTGAGTGTCTTAAAATTTTTAATCTCAGGAAACAAACCAGGCCACGTGGAAATGGGGTCACTGACAAGCAAATCCAAGTCATAAGGGGGAGAGGAGGCCGTAAATCAGGAATAAGCAGAAGAAGCTGCTTTGAGTAAAAAAAAAAAAAAAAAGTGTAGGGAGACACAAATGGGAAGGCATCATTCCAAAGACAAGAAGTTTCCAGTTCCAGAAGTTTGGCTTGACTTCACCTTTCCTTCCATGAAAACCCACAGTATCATTTCAATAAATTTTCTTACACTGGCATATCTGGGTTTCTCTTTCTTGGTATTATCAGATATGCCTAACAAAGTTAGCAATATATTTGAATACTATTGCCATATGTCCCTACAATGAAGGCGCTGTTGATATCTTTTTAAATAACAATGTAAAATTTCAATCATCTTATCCTTTGTGGTAAGCATCATTATTCATGTTTGAAAGTTGTAGGATTGAAAATGAAGTCTCTTTAAGAATAAAAGGCTGTGTCATCTCTGAAGTAAATGCAGACTGTCTTAATTTGCTGTTATTTACTTATTAGTCTAATTAATTATCGCAATATATCCAAACATGGAAGCTCTAATAACATGAGTTAGGAGGGATGTAAGTGTATTTCCCACATTTTTATTGGGAAAATCAGAAAGTGCTATAGGGGCCAATTAGAAGTGTATTTAGTAAAAAGACCACAAAACCATGATTATGAGCCCCCTTCCTTATAGTGAGACTCTTGGCATTACCACTGATATTAGAATTGCCTTCTTGATCTGTCAGATGAGAGTTACCTAATGTGAACTTGACATTCAGTGGTTCATCAGAGTGAGTCCAGGAATGCTGCAAAGCAAGTCCTAGTTACAAGAGAAGGCTTTGCCACCACTGCCCGAGGAGAAGAATGAATGTGGGCAGACCTAAGCAAGTTTCAAAAGAAATGCCCTCATCAGGGTCGTGTTTTGCTTGATTTTGGTTTTGTATTGCAAAAGTCCCCTTTGTAATAGGAATAAAGACATTTAGAAAGAAAAGACTTGTTTGGAATTCTGGCTAATTTAGGAGACTCTCCATAAGTGGGTTTGAATATTGTCTGTACTAGCTCATGCCTGTGTCTGTGTCAGGGCCCTTGGAAAGGTGAGGCCATAAGGATTAGTCGGTGAGTGGATGCAAACTTCCAGTGTTTTATCACATAACACATTAGTGGAGCTTTATTTGGGGGAGAAAAAGAAATGCAGCACGATGATGAAAGGACCCAGGACTGCCTTTGGGGAGATGGGGAGATGGGGAAATGTGAAATGCATGAGGGCATGGGATGTATTGAGGACCAGGAATTCAAAGGAGCAGAAGAAATCCTTTTCTCCTGAAACCCTTTCGTTCTTCCCTCCCCCCACTGTCTTCTGCTTGAATCACTAAAACGAGATGAACAATTACTGTGTATTGAACACCCGCAACAACCCAGGTTTTGCTTCAGACACTTCCATGTCCAACTCCAGCCAGTCCAGTCCACCAATAGTTGGGGGAAACTTAGATGACTCTACATAGCAAGGTGGTCTGTGGTGGTCTAATTAGTGTGAGCTTCCAACTCATCAGAGAAAATTAACCCAGGTGATTATGGAATCGGAAAAAGAATATTCATTGGAAGGACTTAGAAATATCATGTAGAGACGTCATCATTTCCTGTAGCTGGGCACATGATAATTTGTACTGAATTTATTTTTTCTTTTCCACATATTTTTTCAAAAGAGAGGCAGAGAGAATAAGTTTCCGAAAACCTGGTTATTTGAAAATCATTTTACGAGTCAACACTTAGCAAGCATCAAATTTGGGACCTTTCCAAGAATCAATTACAAGTGGGTCTCAGGTTGCAGTTCTAGTAGTTCCAGCATTTTCTATATGAATCCAGTCTGTTTTTCTGCATTCCAGAGGGCTGAACTATTGATACTTACTTTTATGCAATAGGAGTACTAACTTTGCATGAAAAGATACATGCGGTGGTCCTTTCCATGTAGTACAAAGGGGTTTTTTAATTATAGAAGTTAGCAGTTCAGTCTGTTTGTTTCAAGAGGAGACAGTTACCTTCTCTTGGGATAGATCAGCTTTCACCTCTGTATTATTATAAATCACTTCTCTCAGAGTGATCTGGTATATCACAGTACCGAATTTGTATTGTGTTGTACTTTTAGGACTTGAAAGAACTTTATTGGAGAGTTTCAGGTTTTTGGTTGAAATTAAATTTATTGTCATTTTCTAGGCATAAATTATTTTGATAATTATCTTCCTTAAAGCAATACATGAAATAAAATATTACTACTGTTAGTTCATTATTTAAATTCCATTTTATGGTTTTTATTTTCTTAGTTTCATTAAGTGTTCTGAAATAATCCTGAAAAAAAAAAAAGTACTCTGTTGAGAGAATTAAGCACCCAAGAAAATCTATTTTTGTATTAGAGAACAGATAGTCTACATATCTAAATTGCATTGAGAGAAATTTATAAATGATAAAGTTAGGTATATTTAGATTTATTTTTAATAAGAAAGTGAGCTTTGCCAAATGAAGATTAAAAATTAAAGATAAAATTATTATATAACAATGTGGTTTATAATTTTAAAGATCATGTTATTTGAAAAGTAGATATATATATTATAAGAAATAAAATATTATTTCTCTGACAAAAGCACTAAAAATAATGGTAATTTCAAACCAACAAACTCCATATAATTAAAAGAAAAATATGTTGTAAAATTTATAATACATAATCTAACATGAATTACTTCACTGAAGAGTTAGTTTATCTCTGGTGGTGAGTCATTAGTAGAGATAATTCAAATGGCTACTGATTCAAAGAAAATTTATGAAAGTCATAATTCTTGGAAATTGATAAATTTCTATTTCTTGATAGAATTAACACACTTGAGGATTTTTATACTTTTATGTGGAATTACTTTATATCATCACTTGTTATATAGAAGAGTGTTTTGATTCTCCAAAATGACCTCAAACTAATGACAATTAATACTTGCAGTTAGTCTTTCCCCTTTTCAGACTGTTATAAACTAATTTTGTTTTTACATTTGAAAGTCAAGCATTTACAGGACAGTATGATATTGTTTAATATTTTTTGCCCTCTTCTTTTTATCCAACTGCTAAGATATTTTCTTGTGTTTTTTGGCAAAGGGAAAACTCAGCTTGGTACAGCTTCTTATTTTCTCACTTTATTTCACTCTTAAAAAAAAATCTTTAGTGTTTTGCAGCATCAATTGGAAGGATTTGAATCCACATTTATGGAATCTGTAGCAGGCCTAGAAAACAGCCCTCAGCACATAAGTTAGAAGCTACAAGTCAGTGAGGAAAACTGAGCGGAAGGGGTCAAGCTTCTAGGTCATAGTACTGATTGTATCTGAAGGCTATGACTAGGAACTTTGAATAAAAATGGCATCATAATTAGTCTTCTTTTACCCCTGAATCTTGTGTATTCCTTACAAAGCTCATTCTGCTTGTACAAGGATATGCAAGTGGAACAAAGATGACTACATTTTTTTTGGCATTGTAATACAAAATGAAAGAGCCTCAGCTGGTGTGGCTCAGTTGGCTGAACATTGTCCACAAACCAAAAAGTCACTGGTTTGATTCCCTGTCAGGGCACAGGTTCAGGTTCAGTTCCCAACCTGGGTTGCAGGTAATGTTCCCAGCTGGGGCATGTATAGAAGGCAACTCACATCAATGTTTCTCTCCCCCTCTTTTTCCCTCCCTATCCCTCTCTCTAAAATAAAAATTAAAAAAATATATTTTTAATGAAATAAATGAAACAATTTTCTTTGTTTTATTAATTATAATTCAACTTTAAAATTTCATTAAAATGTGTTTACTTTCTTGTAACTCTATACTAAGCATTTTATCTATCAATAAAAATAAAAAGTATACTTTTTGGGTGGGGCAGAAATCCAGTCAATGTTATATAATAACATATGCTTCCTGTCAGTATAATGCTTTATTTTTTAACTTAAATGTTATTTACTTGATGATGCTGTAAGTCAATAAATATCTGTGAAGCATTTATATGCTAAGAGCTTTATAGAATAACAAATGGAAAATTGTCCTCTGGTGGGGAGAGATACCTCCATGTACTTTGCTATAGTATGAGTAAGTATGAATATAATGATTGAGAGGTAAAATAGTATTAATTTTGACTGAGACCTGGTAGTGGAGGTGAAATGAAAATGAGTATCCTAGAGGGAATAATGATTAAACAGGACTTTGAAAGAAAATCAGGAAAGGGATTGCAGCATTCGGTTGTGGACTGGTGGTGAGGTGGCCTAACACAAGTTAAAGTGTAACCATTGGTGAGTCTTAGTTATGTTTGAAAGCATCAAATAATTCATTTTTAGGGGGAGCCTGAATGGGTTAATTGAAACCAGACCATGGAAAAGGTTGAGGCTGTGTTGAGGAATCTGAACATTCTGAAAACTACGGGGATTCGTAAGGTTTTCAAGTAGCAGAATAGTAAGGGCAGTGACTCTGATAACAGTAGGCAGGATATAGTTGAGAAAGAAAAAGGGAGAGGGAAGGAGGGACCAGGCGTGTGGACATATTTCTTTGGAGGCTGCAGGTAGTAGTTAGTTCAGTGCTCTAAATTGAGAAGCTCATGGTGAGAATGGATTTCTGAGTAATATAACTGGGGTCTAATTCATGATTGGTCTGGGAAGGGGAAAAGAGGGGAGTCCAAATTTTTCACCTCAGTATTTTGACTGAGTGACTGGGGAATGGTGGTGCTGTTAGCTAAAGCTGGAACTGTTCTAGGACAATTACGGAAAGTAAAAAATTTCCTTTTGGTCATTGTTATACATGAGGATTAGTGGGATGTTCTTGTGGGGCAATCAAGCTCTTGAGTTATGGTAAAAGTAATAATGATAAAAGTCTAAATATGTTAAGCGTCTTCCTAAAATTGAATAAGACTCTGTATAGGTGGAGCAATTGCGGGAAAAGAAAGGCAAGGAGGAGATGATAGAGAACAGGGTCATGGAAAGGAAACAGATTAAAGAAGGAAGAAATGGTCAACAGTGATAAATACTACAGATTGGAAAAATTGACTTAAATTTGAAAATTCATTGAATTTTATGATTAGTGGGTCATTGGTGATATTGAAGAAAGTAATTTTTAGGTAAGCAACAACATTGAAATTAAAGACAATAAGTACTTTTTAGAACCCCTCTCACCCCCACCCCCTCCTTTTTTTCCCAGAAAAGTTTCAGATGATCAAAGAGGTCTGGTACCTCTTTCACGTTTCACTCTGGTTCTACTTCTGACACCCATGATAAGTACATGAGTTCAGGACTGACTGAAGTTCCAGTTCCTCCATTAATTTTCTTCTGCTCGTGTTACTTAAACTCTGAAAGACTACGTTTCTTTCATCTGCTGAAAGAAAATAATATCTACCTTGGAGAATGTTGAGAATGAGTTAATACATGTGAAAACATTTTATAATCTGTAAAGTAAGTACTAGACAAATGTTGCTGTTAAAATAGTTGTATTGAATTTTGATGAAGTGATGAATAATGCAGACTTACAAAATACTAATTTGTTTCTTGCTGTTGCTTCACCAAGTGACCCTTCTTTTTCTTCATTTTGGATGCGTTGGAAAGCGACCCCATGTCTTATTTTCTGTAGGAAAGACCTGGTGGTGTGTTTCCTGTCTCCTCTATCTCCCCAGTCTCCTCATAGTAAAGTTCTGTTCTTCATCTTTTCTTATTTCATCCTTATTTTCTCCCTCACCCCTTTTCTCTCCCTTAATTATATTTTTATTAATGTGGTCAATAACTATTTATTGAGCACCTACTATATACTGGGAACTTTTGGGGGGAATCTGGGCATATACTCGCCTGCAGTCTTTGTAATTATGTGTGTTTTCTAGGGCATTTTAATAAGAATTTGCATTTATATCTCACAATTATTATCTCAATGCCACAAAGCTTATTATTCATATTCTGGACCTGTATTTCAGGTTTACTATTTCCAATCTACTTCATTTTGTCTAAACTCACATCAATTTAATCAGAATTAGCAAAGATACTTAAATAACATTTTGTAGAGTGTTCAGAAACATTTAAATATTGTCTCTACAGTATTGTCATTAGATCTAGGAAACACAACTCCCTATATGTGTTTGTCAGAATTTGAGGGCAGAAGAGTTTCAAAATATGTATCTCACCCTGGCAATTGTCAAACAATCTTCCCCTTCCACCATCCTAGAGATGTGCTAGCTTCTCCTCACTCCTGATGCTCTTTATTGAGGAATGTTCCTGATGGAAATTTTCCCAGTTCTTCAGGTGTGTTAAAATTAGTAAAGAGTAAAAGACTAAGAATCATTCGTATATTGGATAGAGATATTATGATGCAAATATGGTGTTGCAAAAATGTATGCACAATTTTAATGATTATAAAATCTGTATTAGCACACAGTTCCCTTTTCAATGTTCACAATAAACTACATAAACATACTTTTTTATACTTAGTCCCTGTTTTCAAACTGATGACGATTCTGGTCTAGACATTGCTGGCAATGTGAAGCAGCGGAATCACAAACATCAAGAATCATTTCATTTGGTATTTGGGCACATTCTCTTTCAATGGCTACTTGTAATTCATCAATGGTTTCAGGTTTTTTAGCATAAACGTTATTATTAAGAAATCCCCAAAGGAAAAAGTGTAGTGGTGTGAGGTCTGGTGAATGTGCAGGGTAATCTACAGGACCTCTTCATCCCACCCATCTGTTCAGCAGGTGCTCATTAAGACAGGCCCTTACATCACAGTGGTAATGTGGAGGTGCTCCATCTTGTTGGAAAGAAAAGTCCTCATCATGAAAATCTTCATGAGTATGTGGCATGGCTGATTCCTGTAGTAAATTCAACTAAATGGCACCAGTTACAGTACCTGCAAAAAAGAAAGGGACAATTAATCCATGCGCGGATAAGCCGCACTATACCGTCAGTCCTGATAAATTCACATGATGTTCCTCCATACTCTGTGGGTTTTCAGATGCCCAGTAAGTACAATTGTGGTGGTTAATTGTACCATTTGATTTGAATGTGGCCTCATCACTCCAAACTAAGTCTAGTAGGCAGATCAATTTGAAATTGTCTCCTAAATTGTCTTTGCACTTTTACCAAATTTTTGTACTTCCAGTAGCACTTCAAAATAAACTTTCTTTGTTCAAAACTTAATCTGGTTTCAGCCATTATTTCTCAATGGTTAAATCTAAAACAAACAAACAAAAAATTCAGCAAATTACCAGCTATTAAAGTGTGGATACATTTTTTTTTGTGACACCCTGTATATTGGTGGGTATAAATATGTAATTTTACTTATAGAATGAACAAATTTCTGAAATCATATTTATTAACATTTAATAAATATCGTAATTAAATTGTATGTTAGATATAAGGGGGACCCCCCCCCAAAGAAACCCGAAATTATCTTCTTGAGGGCAGGCTCCTTGTTGTATAGGGTTCCCCTGCTAGGTGAGTGGTCTAGGAACCCATCTGCATCAGTGTACCAGCTGGCGTTGTTGTGAGAGGCTGCATTTGGCTTCACTGAATTTTTTTTGAAGACTCTTACAACTCATTTGCCCATTTCATGATGGGTGATTTACAAGCACACCTGCCCACACCATGCTGAGTGTTAAGCAGGTTTTGACCAAAAACAGCATGACACTCCCCCCACACACACCCTCCCTATTCACCCCATCCTTCCCTGAGCCACTTTTTTCTTGTTTCCCTGATGAAAAAAGTCCTCAAGAAAAAAAAAAAAAATGTTTTTCCGATGTGGAAGAGGTGAAACAAAAAATGGCAGAAGCACGAAAAGGCATCAAAATCAATAAGTTCAAAAACTGTTTTGAGCCGTGAAAAAAAAGTCTCCATCAGTGTATTGCATCAGTTGGACAGTACTTCAAAGGTGACTGGAGTTTAAACATGTAAGAATAAACACACAAATTTTCGTAAACAAATTCTGGGTTTTTTTGGGGGGGGGTTCTCCTCATACTCTTGAAGTCTGTGATGTAAAGCAAACTACTCCAATTGCCTTTTAAAAAATAATCTATAAAATGAAAGATATAAATGTGCTCTTATCTCTTTCATTACATAATTCTGAGCAGTTAGGGTTTAAAAATTTTTTTTTTTACTTAGCATGATGTTTTGAACGTGCACCCATGTTGTAACTTGTATCAATACTTTATTTATTTTTATTGTCAAATAATATTACATTGTATGTATATACCACATTTTATTTATCCATTCACTAATGATGAGTGTTTGGGTGGTTTCCACGTTTTGACTATTATTAATATTTTCACTATGAACATTTGTGTTTATTTCTACATATGCTTTCATTTCTCTTAGGTATATAACTAGGAGTAGAATTGCTAGGTCATACAGTAACTCTCTGTTTGACCTTTTGTGTAATTCCCAGACTGTTTCCCATAGTGGACTCACCATTTTACATTCCCACCAGTAGTGTGTGGGAATTTCTACCTGTCATTGCTAGCATTTGTTATTATTAGTCTTCTTGATTTTGGCAATCTTAGAGAGTGTGAAATGGCATTTCATTGCAGTTTTGATATGAATTTTTCTCATGGGTAATGTTGAGCATCTTCTTACCTGCTGTTGGCCAGTTATATGTCTTTAGAGAAATATCTATTTGGATCCTTTGCCCATATTTTAATTGGCTCATTTTTCTTATTATTGGGGAATTGGAGAGGTTTTTTAAAATATATTTTAGATACAAGTCCCTTATCAAACATATGATTACAAATGTTTCCCTGTTCTGTGGGTTATCGTTCCACTTTCCTCGTGGTATCTTTTAAAAGACAAAATATTTTTAATTTGATGAGGTATATTTACTTTTTCTTTTGTTAACTTCTGCTTTTGATGTCCTAAGAAACCATTGCTTAATCTAAGGTCATGAAAATTTATTTCTATGATTTCTCCTAAGCACTTTATGGTTTTAGCTCTTACATTTAGGTCTTCAATCCATTCAGGGTTATTTTTCATATATGGTGTCAGATAGGGGTACAAGTTTATTCTTTTTTATATGGCCTTCCAGTTATTTCAGCACCAGTTGTTGAAGAATATTTTTCCCTATTTAATTTCTTGGCAACCTGTCAAAAATTAGTTGACCATAAATGTGAGGGTTTACCTCCAAACTCTAAATTCTATTACACTTATGTATATTTCTAGACTTATGATAGTACCACACTATCTTGATTACTGTATCTTTGTAGGAAGTTTTAAAATTAGGAGTGTACCTCAAATTTCTTCTTTTTCAAAATTGTTTTAGGTATTCTGATATCTTGGAATTTCCATATTAGTTTTAGGATTAGCTTATCAAAAGCTAACTGGGATTATGATAGAAATGGTGTCAAATCCGTAGATCAATTTGGGGAATATAACCATCTTAACAATGTAAAGTTTTCTTCTGATCCATGAAAACAGGATATCTTTTCATTTACGTGTTTAAGTCTTGATTTCTTTCAACAATGTTGTATAGTTTCAGAGTGTAAATTTTGTACTTATTTTGTTAAATTTATTCATATTTTATTTTTGATGCTATTGTAAATTAAATTTTCTTAATTTTATTTTCAGTTGCTCATTGCTATTCTAGAAATATAATTCATTTTTATATATTAATCTTGTATCCTGAAATCTTGCTGAACTCATTTATTAGATCTAATATAGTTTTGTACTAGATTCCTTAGGGTGTTCTATATTTGTTCTATATTTAAGATTTTTTCATCTGCAAATGAGGTAATTTTATTTCTTCCTTTCTGATCTGGATGCTTTTTATTTTATTCCTGATTGTTCTGGTTAAAATAGCTAGTGCAATGTTGAATAGAGTGAGAAAGAAGACATCTTTGCTTGTTACTGATCTTAGTGTGAAGTATTCAGTCTTTCACCAGTAAGTATGATGTTAGCTATGAGTTTTTTATTGATACCCTTTATAGTGGTGAGGATATTCCCTTTTAATCCTAGTTTGTTGAAAGTTTCTATGCTTCCTCTGCCTGGAATGTCCTTTCTTCTCTCTTCTACCAGGTATATCCCCTCTTATTCTCTAAGGCCCACTTAAATATATCCTTGCAACAAAGCCAATCTTCTCTCTTTTCCACTACTGATGTAAATCCAACAGAATGAAATAAATTGACTTTGAGTCACTTTTAAAAAGGCTTTTTCAATTTGGAAAATGTCCAATTATGAATTCAAGACGCTAAAATCACAGAGTCCCACACACGTAATTCCATTTAACCTGTCCTGGTGTTGATTTTGAAGCACAAAATTCAGACATGAGTTTACATAAGCAGGAATACATTTGTAAAGTACATCTGTTTGGATAGTTAGTAATCTGTGCATTTGCAAAAATCTAATTAAAATGTTTATGGAAAAATCCAGATCTAAAATGATAAATATTGAATATCCTGTAATAGAAAAGAGCTATCTGATCCAGTAAAGTGAGTTTTTCATTAAGATGATATATTAATTGAGAGCTGAGGATTAATGATTTTTACTTACATGTATAATAAGTCATAATTCACTTCTGCCAGGTTTCTCAAATAGTGAAAGTATCGTGTTTTTCCATCACTTTGGCAGATTAGCTTTTAACTTTGTTTTACTGACTTTCTTTTACTCATTCATTTACTAGTTCACCAATTCATTGATTTTATTCAATTAATTTTAAAAATATGCATTTATGATCATTTCTAAATGAGATGTACATAAAAACAGAAATCCCTACACTGCAGAAATTTATAATTTATTAAGCAAATTAAAATAAAATAATATGCAGTGCTTCATATGGACTTGTAGTTCAAGATGGAACATAAGTGCATGTGTCAGCTTCTCTTTACCCCAACATAGACACACACACATACACAAAGGGATGCAAGCTGGGAAATAGATTTATATATAATCATCAGACATTTAATCCTATTATTTATACTAACCAGTATAGTCTGTAATTCATAAACATAAATGGACACAAAATATTACTGTATACTTGAGAAAAACAGCAAGTGATAGAAGAACCAATAAAAATGACTTGACCAAAAATCATAATTTAGGGAACAGGATAGAAATTAAAAAATTTAAATTAGTATCTTCAGAGAGATTCTATGTTTTTTGCATTCATAAAGTAAGACAAATAAAATGAGCAATCAAAATTAAGAAAATAATATGGGAAGTTAAATATATAGTGATGAATTGCAATTATTTTTGAATGGGCTAAATCACAAGATGCTTATAGTTAAATAAAGACTCTGAAAGGTAAAGCTATGTGAACTATGTTAGTTTCTTAGGACTGCCATAACAAATGACCTCAAATTTGATGTAAAACAATAAAATTTTAATCCATCGCAGTTCTGGAGACCAGAAATATGAAATCATATGTCAGCAGAGTTGGTTCCTTCTGGAGGATTTGATGGAGAATCTGTTCCATGGAATGACAGAGTGTCTATAGCTAATTGCTTATCTGACCATTGCACATTTCAAAGCCATTTTCCAAGGTTCTCTAGTAAGAAAATTATGTAATTCAAAGCCAAAGCTTTACTTCTAACATATTGCAAGCAAGGATATATTCTTTTTCTGGTGTTTCTTGGCTTTTAGATCCATCACTCCAACCTCTGCCTCTGTCTCCACGTGGCTTCCAAATTTAACAAACAAACAAAATTAACAACTTAATTTTCAGAGCTAGTGAAGAAAGAAGGTCTCATATATAATCCTTAATATGCTTTGGAGTTTAATTGTTAGGACTATTAACAAAATCAATACAGTATGTGGACAAGAATAAAAGATACTTAAGCTTTTTCTTGAATATTCTCTAATGCTTCTCTGCCAATTGCCAGACTTTCAATCCTGACTGAAGCTGAGAAATAGGAGTATAATATTTACTGATGTTGTCATTTATTTGTTGGTTAGTTTATTCCTTCATTCTTTCATATTTATTAGACATGCATTTTGTGATGCTCAGTAAAAAAGGAGAGTGTGTGCTCCTCCCACTTAATTCTGGACTTAGAAACCCATAAAATTGAATTTCTATCAGGAAATGAGCCTGGAAGATACGAGTTTGCAAATGCAAAAGTTTGATCTTTCTTTTAAAGGGGGATAAAACTGTAAAAATTACAGGCCAATTAACTTTAATAAGTTGATTAAAAGTAGAATGCAATAGATTAATATATGATTTATATGAAATTAAAAAACAATGTTTAATTTTAATTATACAAGTAATATATTTATATTCATTATTGTTATAGCAATAAAGTAAGTAAATAGGGACAGATAAAAAAAATCTCCTTTGACTACTTTTCTCAACCCCAATATCTATGCATTAAATGTGAATATAAGTGTATGTATGTATATATACACATATAGGGGTAAAGAAAGATCCTTATGTAAATAGAAATGTGATGGGGTGGGAGTGGGTGCTGTTTCTACATAATGTGTGTCTTACAATACATGTTTTGCAACTTGATTTTTTCATCAACATGTTTTGGAGATATTACTTTGTTAGTCTATACAGATTGACCTCATTGTCTATAATTGTTGCATGAGATCCCTGTTTAACTAGTACCTAGTGGATGATCATTTACGTGGCTTCCAGGTTTTGCTCTTACAACAACACTGTGCTGAGCCTCCTCTTGCATGCTTCATTGTAGGGTAACAACCACTGAATAGTCAAACTGCTCTATTATAGGTTATATGCCTTTTCTGTTTTGTTAGATTCTTCTAAGTTGATGAATTAATTTGGGTAGATCTAATCTTATCGATATTACAAAGTATTAAATTTTAAAAGTGGGCTTTGTGAATAACAACTTGTCTCCTCTCAGTTTAATTTCCTCAGTAACAAACTATGGCTCTGTAGATAAGGGGGAAGAAAGAAAAGCAATATATTTTAAGTGAAGCTTTGGATTTGAATTAAATAATTTTCTTTCTAGTGAACTTGGGAAAACTGCTTTGAAATATGCAATATTCATGTTGCCCAAGTAACTATAGTTCCAAAACCAAAAACCGAGAATCAATAACTCAGCATCAGTCTGAGGGTCTTTATTGAAGTTCCTCCAGTTTGATACTCTTAATTGAAAAAAAATTAATAGAGTAAAAAGCAGACAATAAAATTGAACATAAGAATAATGGGCACCTTGGGCTGTTCTGGAAAAGTGACTATTAAAACTAGAATCTTCCTCATTGGTGATTCCATCTAATAATTAATTCCAGTAATGTTTAGAGTGAATTCAGTCAGCTTGTAATTGGCCCGCCTCCTGGCTGGAGAGTTTCCACCTGCCACTCTCCACAGGTAGTACAGACATACCTGCCCTCATTTTTCATTCTCAGGCTATTAGTGCTAAGCTTGTGTATTCCTGTAGAACTCCTTCATGTTCTTTTGTATTATATTTATTCTTTTTCCTTTCTCTCCTCACTACCCATATTTACTCCTTGAACACTGAACCGTGATTTATTCATTATTGTATTCCTAGCTGGCAGCATTGAGCTTAGAAGCCAAGTGTTTAAGAATGGGGGCTTTAGATCTATCTTCAAACTTCTTTTCTGCCACTTTCCAGCTTTGGGTATTCTTGGGGAAGTTTCCTAAGACACCCATGCCTCTGTTTCCTTTTCTGCAAATTGGAGCCATCTATCATAAAAAGATCACTTGGGGAAAATTCATATTACTCTCTGCATGCTTGGCACAGTATAAACAGTGAAATGATAATTGTTGTTGTTGAAATATAGCTCTAGAAGACATAAGTATATAAGAAAAACTCCTAAGACAAAAAGAGGGAGCCTTTATTATAAAAATGTAACCCAGATTTCCCAGTCATTTTATTTTCCAATAGAAGGAAGAGATGTGGGTTACTTTTGTTTTCATCTAATAAGTTGTGTATCTCTGTGTTCATTCAGCACAGACTTAGGGAGCTCAGGGCAAAATATGGTCAGGTTTCCAAGATTTATATTTGATTAGGCACTTAAAATTTTGGCAGAGGGCACAGCACTTAGTCTTAATAGTGATAAAAATATCTAGGAGAGCCCCAGAACACTGAGTTTAGTGGTCTCCTATTTGGCCCAATGTAGAGATTTTAAAAAGGCGAGGGGTCACAAATAACAGATCTCATTAGTAGTATTGTCATCTTCCCAGATCTTTAATCCCCTGTTGGGAATCAACTCACACATCACTCTAACTTCTATATATATAAAATATTTATTCTTCCCCCCAAGAGCTATACTGCTGTCTTTCACAATGCAATACTATGCACCCATTAAAAAATAAAAGAGGAACTCCCACCTTTTGCGATGGCATGCATAGACCTGGAGAGTATTATAGCATTATGCTAAGTGAAATAAGCCAGCAAGAGAAAGACAAGTACTATAATATTTCACTTATATGTGGAATCTAAAGAATAAAATAAACAGACAAAACCGACTTACAGAGAATAGACTGACAACTGTCGGGACGAAGGTGTGGAGATTGGGGGAGGTGAAAAAGGTGAAGAGATTTAACAAAGGAAATAAACCTCATATGCACAGACAACAGTGTGGTGATTAACAGAGGGGAAGGGGGTGGGGGAGGTAGATGAGGGTAAAAAGGGGGATAAATAGCAGTGGAAGGAGACTTGGGGTGGTGAACACAATACAATACACAGATGATGTATTATAGAATTGTACATCCAAAACCTGTGTAATTTTATTAACCAATGTCACTGCAGTAAATTCAATAAAATACAAAAGAAATCTGGATCTAGGAATTATTTACCTCTCCGCTGAGTCATTTTATGCCTGTCTTCTCCATGTTGTTCATTTCAGAGAACCCCAGTGCTCTATTGACTGGGCTTTTGGATCCAAACCTATACCTTTGTATTGTATATATATCTTTCATAATTCTCTCTTTACTTGTGGAAAAATACAGTTCATTAACAGAGCCCCTTTCTGTGATCATATTGCCCAAGGAGCTCCTTTTCCTATGGTGCCCTCCCTGCCCTGCCCCCCCACTGCTGAGCGTCTTCGAGTGCTTTTTATTTTCTCTCTTTCTCTCTTTATTCTGTTATAAGTATGAAACATTATCTCACTCTTTGTGAAGAGTGAATTTTTATTTTCACAGCTCCTTTGAGCTTCTCTGGGTGGTGATAAAAGGAAAGTAGATACTGTATTGAAATTGTCACCTCTTGTCAAGTTGCCTCTGGGGCAAAACTCGAGATTCTGTGAAGCTTCTGTGTGCAAACTTTTACTGGGAAGAGCAAAAGCAAGAACCCCTTGTTCACCATCAATCCTCCGAATCCCTGAACTGTATTATAGGATGTGCTGTAAGGACATCATAGTCCTAGTGCCACCTCCTACACTTTGGTTGCCTGCCATCTCTCATTCTCAAGATTCAAGGTCTCATAAACTTGGCTTGACTCCACTTTGTACTTCTCCTGCTGGTGCCAAATTAACCAACCTGCCTTTCTATTTTGAACCTTCTCTGAAAGCTTTCTAGCAGTTTTCCAAGGTCTCTGCCCCCATTTTTAAAGCCTTAAAAGCTTACCTTTTACCTTCCATCCCTCTGGCCTCATTGGATCAATGACCACCATGTGGCCAGGTCTTTGTTTCTTTGGGTGCTCCTCTGGGTGTTTTGAGGGTTCCTCTTCATGCCATCTATGTGCTGCCATGGTCCCCAACCAAAATGTGGTGCAAGCTATTTTGGTTGATATTTCCTTTTGGAGGGTTTGGGTCTTGGCACAACCCTGAATGTGGGCTTTTATTTATTTTTTTCATGTGGGTGTTATAAATTCACAGTCATTGTTATCTCCATGATTATTTGTTTAAAACTAAGGTGTTGGATAGTGACTGTATATGTCCCTGAATGCCTGCATCAAAGAAGGGATTTTTGAAAGCAGACCCTAAGAAGGAAACTCCTAATGGTGGAGAGTCAGTGAAGTAAATATTTTAAAGACGTGTCTTTCTTTCCCCTCAAATCATGCCTGTGAGTACCACCTGATCATAAGATAAGCCCTGCCATGCCCCATTCTTTCACACAGTTTCAAGTTCATGTTCACAATAGCAGATTACTTCTCTAGGCAATAGAGTGGGCTTAGTGACAAGCCTGGGTTGGAATATCATGATGGCCATGTATTAGGTGTGACATCTCAAGTGACATTTCTTAATTCCTGTTCCCTATTTTCCTTAGGCATAAAGTGGGCATGATAATAGCACCCTACCTCATAGGGTTCTTGTAGTATTTACATAAATTAAAAATATATCTTATCTTGAGCCAATAAGTGATAAAGTCTATCTACCTGTCATCTGGGGCTATGCATATGGGCTTCTACTGATAAAGACTAAATTATTTTCTTGTAATTATGTACATTTTTTATGTCTTTACTCTCTCTACTGGTCTGCTTCTTGTATGTTTGTCCATGTTAATCATTTATAGTTTATCCTGGAGAATAGTACTTCATACAGATATTACTTAATACAAGCTTTTCAATGCATTTGATGATAAAGTGCATTGTCTTGGTTTTGGGTGTACAAAGACTTCAAAATACCTGAATACTATGATCTTAATCAGACTGATTTAACTCTGTTTGTGTATTTGATCTATATTAACTTCATCTAATGCTACTTTTCTTCTAATTCTATCCTGAGGACATGTTTATTGATTTTTAGAGAGAGGAAAGGTAGGGGGGAGATATGGGGAGAGATAGAGAGAAATATCATCAATTGGTTCCTTCCCACATGCACCTTGACCGGGGATTGAACCCGAAACCTAGGTATGTGCGCTGAGTGGGAATCGAACCTGCAACCTTTTGGTGGGCAGGCCAATGCCCAAACGATTGAGCCATACCAGCTAGGGTTCACCTAATGCCTTTTATGTAAATCTGTTCTCACAGAATGGTGAGGCTTGACTGAGGTTATCTCTGAATGAAAATCCTATGTAAACAGGAAAATTCAATGCAAATATAAAATATATTAATATCAAATAGCCTTATAAACTATTTTTAGGTGAAAATAAAGCAACTATAGTTAAATTTGTATAGTCAAAAAGCCTTGAAGATGATGAAAAGTGCATGAGATGTTTGCCTCTAGTCCGTTAATTCATGACAATGATTACTTATTTGCTTGTAAAAAATCTTTAAATATTTATTAAACTTTTAACTATGCTTAACATGAATATTTAAAAATATTGAGTTTATGAGAGCATAATATTGTTGCCCTCTAACACTTACCAGGGTATAGTTTTTAGGAGAAACAATGACCCTCCTTTGCAGCCTCACGGTAAATCCCCTTACATACCAGGTAAACCATTAATTGCATTCCATTTTCTGGTTTGCAGTTTCCCACCTAGCCTGTGTTCAGTGTCAGAAGATCTCACCAGCAAGTAGCAATCTACTCCCCCAAGGTGTTTCTGCTAACATGGAAAAATAGAAAGGGGATGACACTGGAACCATAATAGGCCTGTATAAGTCTTGGCTTCAATATTAACATAACCATTGTGCTTTTAAATCTTCTGATATTCTTTAATTAAAGTCCTCCCAGGCTCCCCAGAAGGCCTGAAAATGTCAAAGATATAAGCTAAAAGAAAACCTACTTTATTTTACAGAATGTAGTTTTAAATGCTTTTTAAAGACATGTAAAAGTATTTGTTAACTTCTGTTAATTTTTACTACAATTAAAACTTAACCCATTGGTCATGTGTATGTATATTTGTATGCACTTTTGTTGTATCTTCCCAGTTCCTTAGGAGAGATTCAAAAGCTGTTATGATATATAACATGTTTGTAATAATACTAATGAATTTATAACACATTCACAATAAAACTGATTAATTTTTATTAGTACTCTAGAAGTTGAGAAAGGAAAAAAACAAATTTGTTCAAAAAAGATGCTAATATACTTATGTAATGAGAAGCTGATTTGACTCTCAGCTTCCTGGTAGCCAGGAAAAAATGGAAATAGACTGAATTATGTGTCCTCAATATCATGAAGGAAAAAGTATGTCAAATTCTTAATGTACTGCATTATGAATATGGTTATACATACATTATTTATCCACAAATTGGAAAATATGTACCTATTCAAAACATAGTGTATCTGTTTTACTAAACTGATATTTTTAGTAAATATCAATTAGGTTAATGTGAAAGCTTTTCACATTCCCTGAGCATACTCTTCTCATGCACACAATTTTAGCAGTAGCACGCTATGGGTTATATGGAAAATTTTGCCATAGAGCAAAAAGTGGAAATTTTGAAAGTATATACTTTTTATATTGGCTGTATGGTTAGGCTTCTGACTTGTTGCATAGTACTGAGATAATAGTATTGAGATAACTAGCTGTCTCAACAATTGGGAAGATTGAACAGAAAGAGATTTAAAGTTTGGAATTTATATAGAGAATGAAGATACAGATCTTAATTATAGCTACTTGGATTTTGATTCCTGAAGCATAAGTCCCTTTAAAATCTTAGCCTAGGAAAAATTTCTTGTGCAATGGGAAAGAAGGACAAATGGATTACTTAAATATAATAATGCATTTGTAACATGGCGGAGAGTCAGTTCAGGTAACATACTTTTTGGTTGAAATACATTTGCTACTGATGCACTATTAACCACTTGAGAAAGAATAATAGAAAAAATATTTCAAGCAAACTAATATACTTAGTTTTACTTTCCTGGAAACATTTGAAAAAATTAAAGGAAAGCAACTCATAGGGACTCATGAACAAGAGGGTGTAGTGATAGAAAAAAAAGCCAATTTTTTCTTTCAATAAAATGATGAAGACTCTGGCTATCACTTCTTAGATTAATAGCCTCCTTTTCAGAGTCACATGAGCTAGGTGCGAGTTATTTAACTGTACAAGACTCTTCTTCGTGGCTGACTGATATGGGTTTCACACCATTACCTTACTCCATAAAATCAAACACATAAGACAATTTTCAATTCTGCTGGAATTTTGTGAATTTTAGTACTTTGGAGTAGTTTTATTTATTTTTGGTTTCTCAGGTTGTCAAAAACAAAAGTTAATTCTCAAACTTTATCAAGTATCCATAAATAAAGCTATCTCTTCTGTGCAGTTTCTTCACAAATATATATCAAATAGCATTTATGCAATACTTAATAAGTGAAATGTGCTTTGTGTTTTAGGTGCATTGATTCATTTGACCCTCCAGTCTTGTCAGGAAGATAGGGAAGGAATTATTATTATCCTTGTTTCCCAGGAAGAAAGCAAGCAGCATGTATTTCAGGTTGTAATAGCTCAGCTTTTTCCTGGTACCATATTGGAAGACAACAGTATCTTTGTTCTCAGTTTTGCTTGAGAGGAGATTAAAGTCAATATCGATAGAGTAGAAGTGTCTAAAAAGAAGAGGTATGGTAGAAAAGAAACACATCAAGAGTTTGGTGTATTGCTTTTAATAGTGAAGAATTCATCCTCCAGATTAGATAACTGTCTCCAGAATAATTGAATACTGTCTTTATATGCAGCACCTCAGACATCTTTTCCTCATGCCTTATTATTATTATTTTTAATTAAGAAGATGACGCAGTTTCCTAGAATTGACTTATCTGCAGGCTAGTTAGAAATTCCAAGTATCAAGGCATCAGAATTAAATGAGAATTCCAGAAGACAATTGGAGAGCTGATTGTATCTTTACCAGATTTCCCTTCCTGGCTGGAGTGTTTGTGTTAGAAATATATAACCGTGGCAGCGGTGATGGGGTGAGGGGAGCAGGGCAGGGGAGAGCAACGGGGAAAAAATTGGGACAACTGTAATTAAACAACAATAAAATAAAATATGTTTTTACTTCAAAAAAAAAGAAATACATGCTGTTGCTTTATTATTATTTTTATTGTTGTTCTATTACATTAAAAAATGTCTCAATTTTTTCCCTGTTGCTTGCTGTGAGGCTAGTATTATCTCAATTCCAAAACAAGGTCAAGACACAAGAAAGAAAACTACAGGCCAACATCGCTGATGAACATAGATGCTAAAATCCTCAACAAAATATTGGCAAATGGGATCATGCTGTTGCTTTAAAAACACAGCAAAACTGAGGCAGTTGAAGGCCATTAATAAAAGGCTAATAGTTTTCATCTTCTAAGCTTCCTTTTCTTTGGAATATATTTCAATCTCTTTGCCTAAGTGTCTCTCCTGCCAAGTATAGATATTAAAACCACACATCAAAATTTTCCATGTCATTTTATCTCCCAGTCTGTTTGTTGATTCTCTGGAAGTGCTCAGTAATCAAAAGTGCACAGTCATGGGAGAGCGTGATAAGTTGGTGTGTTCTTGAACCAACAAGTTAGTTTATTTACAACTTAAATAATACTAATTAAGCATTTGTGGAAAAAAGAACTATAGTCAGTGCAAATTATAATTCATCATGAACAGTATCTCACTGAAGTGTAGGCTTTAGTGTTTCCATTTCCCATGTAGTCTATGATGTTATAACAGAAAAGGCTTTATCTTTCACAGATTTATTGGCTTTCTTTTTTTCCCCTCAGCTTCATTGAGATATAATTGTGTAAGTTTAAGGTGAACATTGTAATTTTGTTCATTAATATATTTCAAAATGTTCATACATTTTTTATCTCACATAATTACCATTTTTTTATTGTTGTTATGGTAAGAAGTTAAAGCTCTATGGCCATAGCAACTTGCAGGTACACAGTACAGCGCAGCTGGCTACAGTCACCGTGCAGTACGCTGGATCCCCAGAACTCATTTGTCTTGTAGCTGGAAGCTTGTCCTCTGTGACCAAGGTTTCCCTGTTCCCCCCACCCCTTAGCTCCTGGCAACCATCATTCTACTTCTGTGAGTTTGATGTTTTTGGATGCCACATGTAAGTTAGATCGTACAGTGTTTGTCTTTCTCTTGACATACTTCACTTAGCATAATGCTCTCAAGATCCAACCATGTTGTCACAAGAGGCAGGATTTCTTTGTTATGGTTGAACAATATTTCTGTGTGTGTGTGTGTATGTGTGTACCATATTTTCCTTACCATTCACCCATCAGCGAACACTTAGATTGCTTCCATGTCTTGGGTATTATAAATGATGTGCACCCTCTACTTCCTTGACTGCTATTTCCTACTCCTTAAGGTCATCTAATCAGCATATAAGATACCCGCACCAGGACCTCCCCCAAACACTTTCTTGCCTCAATTAATATTTTAGCTTCCTTTTTTCTCTGTCTTACAAAAATGTGGACATGTTATTTTAAAAAACTTATTGAGGTATAACTTACAATAAAGAGCACAGATTTTAAAAGTGAAGTTTGTTAGGTTTTGACAAATGTGTATACCATATAACCATTAGCCCAATTAAGATAAAAAATATTTTCATCATTCTGGAAATCCCCTCATGTCTCTTTGTAACTACTCCCACTCCTCTCTTTTATCCAGGAGTCCACTGATATAATTTTTATCACCATGTTAGTTTTGTTTGTCCTAGCACTTTACATAAATGAAATACATTTAAAATAATGTCTGTGATATTATCTATGGTGTTGCATATGTGAGCAGTTGGTTCATTTTTATTTCTGAGTAGGGCTTTATTGTATTGCTAGACTACATGTTATTTCTCTATTTACCTGCTAATGGACATTTGGGTTATTCCCAGTCTGGTACTCACAAAGAATGCCAGGTAAGACTATGTGTACAAGTCTTTTTGTTTAAAAAAATATTTTTATTTTGACATAATTATAGATTTCCATGTAGTTTTAAGAAGTAATATGGATTCCATTTACCCTTTATTCAGTACTCTATAGTGGCACATCAGAGAAGGAAAACTCTGACTCCAAAAAACCTCCGCTGCCTTGCAGCATACCTCTTCAGGGGAAAGGCTAGGGGAGTAAACCCCGACAGAAAATCCAGAGCCGGAGTCCCTAAGGCGGTTTGACGTTGTAGTCAACACCGGCAACTCCTGCGGCGCACCTGAAGCCAAGCTGTATTGACTCCGTCTTTCCCTTGGATCCTTCAGCTGCGAAGAGAGGGGGGGTCTGCTGCATGGGCAACAGCAGACCCTCCATATCACCCTGCCCAGGCTCTGTAGCTTCAGCTTCACTGGAGAGGACACTCCAGCGTCATCGCAAGATGTCGATTCAACACGGGAGGAGACAGATACCGTGTCACTCCCGAGTCGGACTGCACAACCATTCTCGGCCGTGCAGATAGACTCTTAAGAAGCTACACCATCGTCTCTCGAGACGGACAGCTGCTGACGACGATGACGACGATGACGACCGATAGTGGTAATATCTTGCAAAATTATAGTATATTATCACTACCAGGATGTTGATATCAATCCAATCCACAGAACTCATTGAAATTGCAGCAGTTCAGGTGAGAGAAAATTATGATTTGTATCAGAGTTTTAGCAATGGAGATGGGAGAAGAGGTCTACTCAAGGATATATCCTGAAGACAGAACTGAGCAGACTTGGTACTGGATTGGGTGTGGGCTACGAGGAAAAGACAGGAATTAAAGATCATTTCTACATTTTTGGTTAGGGCAACTGAGGGTATGATAGCATTATATACAAAGAAGGAAGCAACAGATGGGAGTGGGTGATGTAAAGTTTTCTTTTAGATGTGGTAAGTTGAAATGCCTTTTATCAGCTATTTAGTGCTTAAGGAAGAGTTGGCTAGAGATGAATATTGGGGATTCATCGATGTATAGATGTATGGAGCAATCTGAATAAAAAGTTTCTGAATCCTTACATCAATTAGATTATTTGATTTTCTCAAGGATGCAATAATATATGTAAATAAGAACCACCACTACTTTACAGAGAAGGAATGTCGATCCAGAAATATTAAGTCAGATTTTGGTGTAAGAACTGGGATTCTTGACTCTTAGCCATGTTTTGTCCATTGTCCCCTTCTGTCGTGGTAGCACGCTTGGAAGACAAAAGGGCAAGATCAATGTCAGTTTTTCCTGTTTTGGGTTTGTTTTATTTTTGAGAAGAACTTCTCAACTTTTATTTCTCTTGGGCTGACTAATTTGGCTGGTGTGTTGTGCAGTGGACAGGATTGTTGCTGGTAGAGGCCGTGCAGGTAGGAGTGGGTGAGCCTCTGAAGGCTGCTGCGGACACCTTGTTTATAGAGAGGAAATGGGGCTGCAGAAGGCATTTCCCCTTACACTTAGAATGCAATTGTACTGGAACCCTGGGCCTAGCCAGAAGTTATTTCAAGCAGTCTTTACCAAAAGTCATCCTTTAGAATGTTTTAATATTTGATTTGAAAGTGGATTTTTCTGTGATACAGGAGTTTTTTTTTTTGGCATGATGGGAGGAGGATTTTGCTTTGGAGATTGTTCTAGTTTCTTCCACATGCCCCCAATTCAAAATGTTCTTCTACTTTCTCCACAACTGAAAATATAGCTTCACGAAGGAACAGAGTTGAAAGGAATATTTGTTGAATAAGCATATTCCACAGTACTATATCAGCCACAATGAATGAAAAACAAACTGACTATAAGAAAAGGAGGTTGGTTTCAAACTTGTTGTGTTATTTCCTACATGTTTGCCCTACTAAAGGCGGTGAGTGTTCAGGGCTGCTCCTCTTAATTTAAAGCTCACTGGACTGTAATGAAGCAGGTCAGTTAGATGACGTTAAGAGCTGGAGAGGTACTAAGTGCTTGTGTTCAACACTGATGATGGAATTAGAATCTCAAAGGGTAATTTTCACTTATAATTTTTAACTTAAAAACATTGGTTTTAAAGGATAAAATGAGTTTATTCTGTTTTTTGCCTATGTATCTGAAGGACAAGTGTTGTATTTTCTTCAGTGGTATTAAAGTTATAAACTTATTACTTACTGAAGTAATATTTACTTATGCTGATTTATTATGACTTAAACATAGCTATTTTCTCCTCACTTGACAAAAGCTTAACATTTGTGCCAGAAATAAATAATAAAGATGAAGTAAGGAAGACAGGGAGACAAAATGAAAATAAAAGAGAATGCAAGGTCTGACTAATTTTAAGGGGAAAGAAAAGTACAAATGGCTTTCTAATAACCAAATAAAACATGTACATGAGCTTAGTACATATCCAGAAGTAACATGCCTAAGGCCACATTGTTAGTAAATGGTGAAACCAAGCTTCAAACGCAGGCAGCGTGGCTCTGAGTTGAACATGGTTAGCCACTGAATGGTGCCAAACTTGGACATGGTTTGTGTGTTGTTGCTTATTACATTGGTACTTTTCCAGATGGCTATATATGGAAATAAACAACTCTTCAAAATTGCTGTGCTCAATCATTTCTCACTAAATTTAATGAATCTTTTCATGTCTAAATTCAATAGGTATCAAATTCAATGATTACATATAGTTTTACAAAATTTGTTGCCAGTTGGTTAATTGCATCATAGCAGTTTTTAGAGATATGTTTATTAGCTTTAAACATTATAATCAAAGTAATTCATTTACATAGATGTAAAGGTCAAACCATGATCCATGGTTTAGAATTAAAAGCTGTGGAGCTCTTCCTATTTTAGGATACCCCACAGCTTCCCTCCCTCCCTCCCTCTAGTCCTAAAATGAGTATTTGAGCTCTCTTATCACCCCCACTACACACATTCTCCCAATATACTTTGGCTGAATTTTCATTATATGCATTGCAATGTCTTTAGTTTTATGACTATGGAAATACGTTTCATAGCTGAGACATGATTAACTTCTTTTCCTGATTTCTTTTTATTTGCTACGTTCTCTTTGAATTGCTGCTAGTTCTTTCCACTCTCTCCAATAACTATAATTTTCCACAAAGTCAAACTTGTCATATCTGGCGCTCCCAGTTTTTTTCCTTAGAGATATTTCTGCCGAACACTCTATCCCCTGGCTTCCATCTAGACTAATTGGTCTTTAGGCCTGCTGAACCACTGGCATCCAAGGGCTCCTTTCACTGTCATCCCGAAATTCTTCATGCATCTCTATAGAGTCACATTTCCTAGATCCCATGTGAATCTCTCTCATGCTTTACTTACTTCTTTGTTTCAGTGGAACATATTCTCCTGTAATTTTCTGAGAAAAAAAATATTTAAGACACAATTGTCTGTTACTTTTCACATACAAAAACGTCTTTACCCTACATTTTGATGAGTAGTTCTGGGCTAAGAAATAATTTTCTTTAAAATTTTGAAGGCATTATTCTTTTGACTTCTGATCTGAGGGACAGCTGTATGCTTTTTGTAAATGTTGGGGAGGGAGAGAATTCCCCCCTTCTATCCTCCTTTGGTTCTTATGGCTGAACTAGTAATAAAATAATAAATTAACACAAGGCTAGATTAACAGGAGAATGCTTTTTACAAGAGATGTAAAAATCTAGCCAAGGGACAGTGGAATGTTGCAAGAACAACAATTTTTAAATATTTCCATGGAAAACACACTTTCCTACATTTTCATAGCTTTACTATTGGGAAGCAATATTTTGATTAATAAAGAGCTAAATGCTTGTAGAGCAGGCTCACTGGTTTGAAGCATTTAAAGCTCTCAGGGAACAAGAAGAATGATAGAAAATCCTCTGAATGTCACAGAAGAAAAGTAAACATAGGGAGGCTGTTTTCTCTGCGGGGTGTGGAAAGCCAGGTCTCAAGCTGTCGGAGCAATTTCACTTCTGTATAGAGCTGGAGCTCTCGTTAGTGACGTAGAGAAGTAACCTTCTGTCATTTCAAGTATGTCAGGGGAATGCTTTTGTTACTGGAAGCTCAGTTCTTTTCACCCACACGGTAATGAATGACAGATCAGCGAGGACACGTGCAAGTTTTATTAGTACGTTCTCAAGGCAGAGAGGGTGGCGAGAAGCTGTAGTGTAGAGGAAGCAACAGGAGAGCCTAGGCTGGGCCACCTTAGCTCACTGGGCAGTCAGAGAAAAGGGGTCTTGGGGATGGATTCAGGGGATCAGCCTGGGACAAGCTGCCATGTGCCCATTTTCTTAGCATTTAGGAGACATGTGCCTGTGAAGAAACAAGTGAGGAGAAAGAAGGAAAAAGGAAAATGGCTCCGGCTGCTCCCCAGAGGGAGAGCACAGGTGTGCTGGCTCCTTTGTCTTGAGGCTTTTATCTCTTTCCTGCGGGTGGGAATCTTTGGGGAGGTCTCAGGGGAGGGTTTCCGTAGAATATTCATCAGTTCTCCAGTTGTGCCATTTTAGGGTCATAGTGTCGACTGATTTGTCAGTGACAGGGCAGGGGTTCTTTAGTCATTGCAATTGGTTCTTGTGTCCCACCTGGTTTTGCTGCTTTTCTGGGCCGCTGAAATACAACAGAGGCCTAGATGTTACCTATGGGAAGGAAAGGGCCAGGGAGGAGAGGTTACCCTTGCAGTGAGGTCCTCATTTTCCTAGTTTTGACCTTACCAGCACTAGAACCTCCCGTCCTGGTGACAATCTGTACCTGGCTGTAAATTGCTTGGCCATTTGGTTTAGCTATCTGTCTGTTTCCCTCTTCCACTTATCTAGGAGTCTTTCTTGCTTCTTACTATCCTATCTCACTTTCATAAAGACTTAATTTGGGAAATCCAGCTTATCATTAGTGGCCACAGATTTAATATCAGTGCCCATAGGGACAGAAGCTAGCAAGTGAAATGGTAACAGGATTATGGAAACTTTGATCTGGAGCCCAGTTACAAGAAAAGGGGTATTACTGTGGTCATTACAAGTCCTGAAAGTGAGGCAGATCTAACAGCAGGTCAAATGGTACATTCTGGATTATTTGGTAAGGTCAGAGCAGTGGGGAGAGATCCAAGATGGACAAAGACACAGGAAGCAGTAAGACAGAATCAGAAAGTACAAAACTATGTCTTTGTTTCAGCTCACACTAGGCATAATCCAGCAAGGAAGGAACTGAGACCCTCTCAGAGTTGGAAACATGGAGACTCACAGGTCAGGACACATGAGTTGTGGTGGATCCTTGTGGTCAAGTTTCAAGCAGCCTTCAGGACTGACATTTAAGTGTTACACACCAGTAGAAGGGAGAATTTGGCTGCTGGTGGTCTTTGAATGGGACAGCTATATCTTCTGAGGAGTCTCCACTTGAGGCATATAGTTAGATTTTATGTGTGAATGGCATCTGAATTCCTCAAAGCAATTCACATGTATTATCTTGTTGATTCTCATGATCGATCTTTGACGTAGATTGGTATAGATTCACAATCACAATTTTTCAGTATCGGGAAAAACAATTCAACATAAAACCATCAACTAGGTCAACTTTGTTTCTACTATTTATTTGGGAGGTTCCCAAATATGTTCAGTGTTTTATCTTTCCAAAGTATGGAGTTATGGTATAGGGCAATTATTGTGTTTATTTCCTTTCGTTCTAAGCTGAAGCACAGATGACTAACTTTTTACCAAATGCCATCTCTCTTTTTCATTATGTAGAGTTGTCGCTGGGAAGTCTTGACCCAGCAAGGGATTGAATTGCTCAGCCTCTGTTTAGTCTAAACAGGGCCATATGACTACTTGACAGTAAAAACTATTTTGCCTTCTGGGCCAAGGCAGTTAAGAAGTAGACATTCCTCATCCATCCTTCTTCTTTCTGTAAGCTGGATGCAAGGGACTTCCTGAAAGCCCCTAGGGATGGCACGACCACAGAATTGGAGGAGCTTGGGTCCTTGAATCACCACAGAGAGAAAAGCCATCTGCCAACTGGGATCATTAACATTAGACAGTGAGAAGCAGACTTCTCCTGAGTTAGGCCACTAGGAGTTTATGTTTAGCAGCTATCTAATAACCCTGACTAATTCCTTTTAAAGATAGGAATTAAGAAGGGTTGCCAGACTAGCAAATAAAAATGCAGTTAAATTTGAATTTTAGATGAATAGCAAATACACTTTAATATAGTAATTATTTTAAGAATAAATTTTAGTATAAGTATTCTTTAATATTGCATGCATAATTATACTAAAACTTATTCATTGTTCATCTGAAATCCAAATTTAACTGAACATCTTATATATTATCTGATAACCGTAGACTTATGATTAAGCATATTGAAGAGTTGGTGAAATAATTGTGCTTAGATTATTAATTTGCTGTATGAAGCATTCTATTTTGGAAGAGATTTGTTTCTGAGAAAATGCTTTCTTGAATCCTGCCGTCTTTGGTGAATTGCAGCATTTGCAACCCCAAGACATTTATTGTTGCAGACAATCTAAAAGTGAGAATTTGCTAAGAGGGTGCTGGTAAACCTGTCCTGAAAATGGATAAGGAAGGAAGTGATAAAAAAATTAAAAATGAGTTAAATGTTTTACACAAATGGATAATACTTTAATGGAGACAAATAATTCTACCACTTTCATTTCACACTCTTTTGATTATGATAAAGGAATAAAAAAGCTTGAAGTATTTTCAAAGAAAATTATGCAGAGCTCAGGAGCACCAACCTTATTTACTAAGGCTGGTTCTTTTTCTGCCTGGCTCTGAACACATGGAAAATACAATATATGAACTCAGATGCAGAATTAATAAGGAATTTCAAAGAATTACCATTTACAGAAAATAGAACTTGATTGACACTGAAGTATTTTAGTTAAAACCATTAATATAAACCAGAGCTATAAGAGAAATGCCTTTCCAAAATAAAAGCATGAAACATTCAAATTAAGAGAAAATCAGTGATTATCTACCAACATTTAATTAACTCCCCCTTTTACATAGAGAACTGAGCCCCCCCCCCAAATTTTGCCTATGCCCAATACCACACAGTTAATTAGTGCTACAAAAGCCTAGTCATATGATTTTTCTTATGTCCATCTCTTTTTCTTACAGAGAAATTCCTATAATGGAAGCAAAATGAGAGAAAAAAGACCAAATTCTGTTTCATCATTAAGAGAACAATACTTATGTTTAAATGACTTGAACAGCAAAAGTAGAACTTCCCAGTGATACAACACATCTCTCTAACAAGAGCAGCAAATCATAAAAATTTCAATACACTTACGTGGTTTATACACTAATAAATATACACCATTGCCCTGTCCCTGTTAAATAGTACTACTGCTCACTACAAAATGACTATGACTTACAGGTCAATATGGTACTTTTTTTCCCTTTCATTTGAAACAGTGAAGGAATTTTCTCAGTCAGAATGCACCAAAAGAACATTGAGAATATTTTCATAATAAATGATGTATTTTTAACATCGAGCTAATGCCAACTAAGAAACATCAGTATATGGTGTACATATATTGGGACTATAGCAAACAATATCTAACCCAGAAGGCCACAGTATATCTATCACCTTGCCACTGAGACCATGCTCTTTAGCTGTTATTGGTCCTCAAGTGGGTGACAAGTAGGCTTTCCTGACTCCCTGCTTCACTATCCTAAGTGTTTGATTCTTAAAAATAAATATGAAGTTAAGGTAATTGGGGTAAACTAGTAATTAGAAGAATGTACTTTTGATGGATTCATATACAGAAAAATTGTGATGTGTAATTTTTTAACTCTAAAATATATTTTAACAGTAAACAAAGTGAAAATTCTGATGATCTAGATCACATGGATTTGTTCAAAGGATAAGAATGATATTTCCAATTTAAGCCATCTTTTAGATATGACTTAGTACTTAATCCTGGTTCCTGATAATTTTGTGCCTTTGCTGAGTAGAGCCAGAATATGGTACTGAATGATGCTCTTACGTTTGTATGTATATCCTTAGGGAAAAGCAGAAAGTTAAGTAATGTTCATAGTTGACAGATTAATGGCAATGGAGACATGGAACCTCATTGTTACAAAACGAAGCAGGCTATTATTGAAGCTGGGAGAAATGAAAGTGATCCAAAATTTTCCATGCTAGCAAAATTATGTGTGTGCAGCTCTCAGTTTCACATTGGACCATGACATTTCATTAATATTTTGGCTGAAATGTCTCATAGCAATGTAATAAGTCTTTTTGGAGTAATCCTTTAGAAATAAATTAATAGAATCTTGCTGACATACTATAGTCTGTATGTGTTGCAGCTTGACTGTTTCCTCATAGCCCATAAATAATCTGAATGAGGAAGTCCTATTGCTTTGTTTTTGTTTAAGTCTTTTCCCCTCTCTGGCTTTCCTCTCCTATCATTCTAGGTCAACAAAGAAGTGTTGAAAAATCTTGTCAAGTAATTGTTACATTTATTTTTTGAAAACAATTTTAATTATCTTTTGATAAATGAGAGGCAGACTTCTATTTAAAAAAATGAAATTCAGTTTATAATGGGATAGATATAGATAAATAGATATAAATCTACATATATCTCTCCATGACCTATTTTATCACCTGGATATCTCATTACTACTCATCCCCCCCAATCTATTTTATGTCTCTTTCCCTCTTCCCCCTAATACCACTATTTTAGTTAATGTCCTCATTATTTCTCACCCAGGATAATGTATCTATCTCCCTGTTTCCAACTGTTTATCCCTTTCTACTCGCAATTTGTCTAATTATATCACTTCATTGATTATAAAACTCCAGTAGCTCCATATGGCCCACAAGATAGAAAAAAAATTAATAGCAATGCATATAGGGCCCTTCGTGGTCTGGCTTCTTCTTACCTTTTCAACAACTTCTCCTGGACTTCCCCTTTGCATGCCTTTCATCCATACCTACCTATTTACGTTTCTTCAAATGTATTATGTTGTTCTCATGCCTTCTATATGGATTACTTCTTTTGCACATACTTACTTATGCCTGCTTATCTGCTTGGTGAATTTCTCATTTGCTGATTCTTGTCTTCCAGGCTGCCTCTTCAGAAAAGTGCTCTCTGGTCTTTCAGTACAGGATTTGATGCTTCCTTCCTTATATTTCCATTTTATTCATGGTAGTCTCCTTATCTTTATCTATATGGTGTATATTTTAGATAAATAACTCTCAAAATTCAGTATGCAGGAGAATCATTAGTGGATTTTGCTCAGAGTTATAGATCCTACCATCAGAAACTCTGAATCACTGGATTAGGGTGAAACCCAAACCTTTAATCATTTATGAAATCCTTATATGTATCTGGTGTACAACCAAGTTTAGGTCCCTTGTTCCATTTTAGTCATCTCTTTATTTTGAGAACCTAGCACAGTACATAAAGTGTATTATGGGCATTTAACAAATGTTTGCTAGAAGAAAAATATGGCTTTTTTTGTGAGCTAACATACATACTGATAGAACAGCTAATATACCTGACATATAGTAGGTCATCAGAAAGTATGTGATACTTACACATATGAATTAATGATTGACTGAAAAGAATTCAGGGAAGCCAGGTAAATTGTTAACATAGCCCCTTGAATCTCTCAGATATTGGAAATGTCAGATTTGATGCCTGAACTTTGGGAAACTGAGGTTTGAAGTCAATTTGAGACATGATTTTGTAAGTTCATTTTTTTTTACCATATGGACAGAACTATGCTTTTATAAAGTTGACAACCTTAATAAAAATCAGCTATCCTGACTTGAATTCTTCTGTAGACATGGTGTCATTTTACTTCCACATGGTTGTAGACTGGGATGTTTGTTTATAGGCAAAATCAAATATAGATTTTCAAAATACTCCCCTCAGGGATATGGATAAATACTGATAGACACTCAAAAATCTGCAATGTAAAGAAAGAGATAAGATATATTTACTTAGTTTTTAATCATTTGCTTTTAAGCTTAACCATTTGTCTAAAATTACGTAGGCTGTTTAAATTATAAGCCTTTTGGAAAATGCTGGTAATAGTCTTGCAATTCATTGGTGTTATTTTTTTCCTGGATCCTTAATAATAATGTGCTTAGAACATTCTAGATTTAATATTTTTACAAAAACATATTCTGTAATTTCGAAAGCTATCATGGCCTTTTTTATTCCCATTTTTTACTTTACTTTTCATCTCACTCAGGTTCTAGAATAAATTTGTACATCAAGCGTTGTAAAATTTTTGTAGAGTTGTATTACTCAAAGGACTATGAAGAAATGAAATCTATCAAAAAAGATTTTGTGGAAAAAAAATTTGTGACTAAAATCTCAAGAAGAGATTTTGTAACAAAAGAAGGCTACGTAATGTTTACCATTTTAGAATGCTAACAAAAAAGAGCAAGATGTTTTCACAATTCATATTGTGTGGATCTGTGTTGGTGGAATCAACACATACTCAATATATAAAATGTTGGTGATGTGTACCTAATATCAATTCCATTTATTTACTTAACCAAGGACTTCCTTTAAATAGGGTCATGTCTAATTTTTTTCTAGGTGTCAATATAGTAGATACAGCCTTAAATGAAATGCTGATTTTTGATGAACTAGAACAAGTGTTGTAACATTTTTCTGTAAAGGGTCAGATATTTTTAGGCATGCAGTCTCTGTCATGACTACTCAGTGTTGTCATTGTAGCCGTAAACAGTTCATGAAGGAAAGGGAGTGGCTGTGTTTCAGTAAAAATGTTATTCACAAAAACATGCAGCTGGCTGAATTGGCCATGCGTCTTAGTCTGCTGGTTCCTGCTCTGCATAATCATATTTTTTATTCCAAAAAGGACAAGTGAGAAGAGGCCTCGATTGCATATAGCTTTTTTTGTACATTTGCCTCTTTATCTATAACTAGAAATCTTAAACTTTCTTCCTAGTATTTCATTAATGTATTTAATAAGTACTAAACTGAACAGCTAAATTATATTCTTAAGATACTAGGAAAAATACTTGATCAATTTCAAATTAATCTAAAATTGACTTAATAAAGTTTCATCAATATGTCAGATATTGGGGAAATTATATTTTATTGTCACATTAGTGTCCAGAAATATTTAGTTTTAAAATTGTTTTGAGGCTTCAGTTGACCATGGGTATAAAAACCTTTATATTTTTCTACAACTATTTTACAGTCAATTATAGGAGGAAGGAAAAATATTTGCCAAAAACTACAGATTTTTGACAGAAGTCCAGATTTCTCAAGTAGGAGTCACATTAGGAATGTGTTCTTTAGTGAGTCATTTATTCTTCTTCTCTTTGTTCTTTATCTTCAGAACCATTATCAGAATGGCTGTGAAAAAATAGATGAGAGTTTAAAAAAATACAGTAGAACATAACATGCTAGTGGAGTGGTGTTTGTGAAGAAGACTGGTTTTGAGTTACACTATACAGAGAATGGTGATCATTGTTTAAATGTATCCATACTAGTGAATAATACATATGTACTTTAATTAAAACCCACAAAAGAGGTTTCCAAAGTGGTTGGGCATTTGATTCAGGATATCTCTAATTCACTTAGCAGTTGAGATCCCCCTGCACTTATGAAGTGTGTTTGTTGGCCCTAAAATGTAGCACAGTCAAGTGTTGGTCATGGGCTTTCTCTTGCTATGTAATAAACTATTATCAACTTAGCAACTTAAAACCATACATATTTATTGTTTTAGATTCCATGGATCTGGAGTCAGGCAGCCTCTTTTCAGGTTCCTCTGCTCACAATCTCTCTGGGCTGTATCAGGTCTTAGCCACACTGTGGTTCTCATCTGGAGCTCGGGGTACTCTTCCAGATCCAGTGAGGTTACGGCAGCATTCAGTTCCCTGTGGCTGTAGAGCTACAGTCCCTGTTGTCTTGATAGCTGTCTGCTAGGGGGCGCTCTTAGCTCCTAGAAGCCACTTTAGAACCTAGCCATGTGATGATCTCACAGTAGGGCAGTTTAGACCTTCAAAGCCGGCTGCAGGAAACTCTCCAGTCTCCTACCAGGAAGACTTATGTAATGTAATATAAGCAAGGGAGTCACTATTCCATCACCTTTGCCACATAGTGAACCTAAGCAAGGGAAAGCCTATTCCATCATAGTCATAGGAATAGGATTATACAGGACACGGACACCAGGGGGCAGGAGTCTTGGGGGCCATCTTAGCATTCTCTCCACCAAAGTTAATGTGCACTTTAGGTCTCCTTCCATAGCTTTGAGGTCTGTGCAGTTTAATGGGGTCTAGCTATCTTGTTTGTAGGTTTTTGTCTTAGGATATGATTAAAATCTTAAACTTCATTGATAGTCTTAGCTTTTTGTCCTTGTTATAGGCTCCATTTTAGGACTCAAAGCTAAACATTTTTAAAGATTAGGGTTAGGGTTAGCAAAAAACAACTTCTTATTTCCACCCTAAATTTCCCTTTTTTATTAGCCATTATAAAGCAGAATCATACACATAGTGATTTCAAATGTTTAATGTACATTTGAGGGAATTTTATATGCAAAGAGATTAGGTGAACAAGAGTTCAACAATCTTGTCAAAGCTCTTCCTTAGAATGTAGGAACGTGTTCCGAGTGATTTTCCACAAATTTCATGCTCACCGTTTCTGGTTTTTCCTTCCTTATAACATGTGCCTCTCCAATATCCTTTTAATTTCAGCTCAACATCTCTTTGCTTGTGTCTTTATGTTCTAATCATGCAATCCTTCCTTATTTTTCTAATCATTCTGCTATATACACCGAATGACATGAGTAGAACTCTAAATAGCTAATATTTTTCCTTAAGGGCTTAAAAGGAAAATTTGATTTCATTAATAATTATTGGTGTATTTATATTTCTAATGCCATCCATTTGATTTCTGTTCATAGTCATTGGGTATATTAACTATAAAGTTATGCAGGTTTATACTTTCTATTTATAAAACAGAGCTACACAGCTTAGTACCTAAATTATAATGACCCTTTTCTTCTCTGTAAACCATATAACTCATCATATCTGTACTTTAATATTTTTTATTTATTACAAAAGAAAATTTCTCTGAGTAGGATATGCATCAAGGATAATCCTAATAAATAATGGGAAAGACAAAATTATCACAGAAATTATCCACTATACTCACATTTTTCATTTAAAAAACCCATTCTGGTATTTAATGTTGTTATTAAAGATACATCATAGTTAAAGTTATTTTTTATATTCTTGGTGCTCTAAATTTTATTTGCATTCTTTGTTATTTCACTTGTTTTAAAAATCACTTCATGTAGGAATTTTGGGCAACAGTCACAAAATTTTAGTTCTAGGATTTAAGTTATATGTCATGATTACACAAAACCCCAGTCTCTGGTTTTCATTTAGGATCTTGTATAATTTCATTTTAAGGAAGTTAACTTATGTAAATTAAAAAAATTCCCAATTAGTATGCAAATGTGGCAGCTATCTTGTTCATTATGCTGGATGTTAGAATTATATATCTAAAATTGCACTTACAGTTCATCTAATTCTATTTCTTTATTTCACAATTGAGGAAATGAACACCAAGGGAGCCAACATCTAGTAGAAATGTGGTCAAAGGTTGGGAATGGTACCCTGGGCACAGGTTTCCATTAGTATAAAAACTTCCTTTTGCTGTATGAGCACACTGCACTTTTTTTAAAAGTATATTTTATTGATTATATTGTTACAATAGTTCCAATTTTTCCCCTTTGCTCCCCTTCGCCCAGCACCCCCCCTCCCCCAACAATCCCCTGCCCCCAAGTTCATGCCCATGGGTTGTACATACAAGCTCTCCTGCCTCACCCTTTCATATATTCTTCTTCTTTTTAAATTAATTAATTAATTAATTAAACAATAAAAAAGAACAACTCCTTCCTCTCAGACTTAAGACCCTTTATAATCTTATAAAGGACAATGGGCGAAGGTCTCGAGCTCTTCTAGCTGCTTCAAGCTGGACATGGTCATCGTCCTACATACCCTTGGGTCCAGAAATCCCTAATAAGAGTGGGGGTGTGGAGGGAAAGGTGGCCTTCCCACATGGGGAAGGATTGTGCAGACTCCAGGTCGGTTGGCTATCCCCGGACAACGGCATGCTTGATTTAACAGGCTGGCATCCTTGTTGTATTCTGGAGGCAACAGATTTGGCAACAGGGTTAAAAGACATCATTCAATCCATAACCATTAGATGACAAAAGACAGGTATTAATTTTCCAATGTCCCACATTAGGGAAAAGAAGGGCTTCTTTGGAGGAAGGTGTGCCAGGTACATCTCACCTGTCCAAAACCCTTTTACTCATTATATTTAGTTTGGGCTGAGGGAAATATTTCCCCCCTCTCAGACCTCTGGGCTCTTTCTGTCCAAGCCATTAGGACAGAAAAGAGAAACCAGTTTTAAAGTGAAGTCCACAGACCACCCCATACTTCACCAACCCAGCCACTTAGTTCAGCCAAACCGTTGAGTCTCAGGGGGCAGCGATGCAGACAGGATTAAGTGAGGCCTATATGTACAGACAATCACTCAGGTACTGAGATCATAGGCTTATGCCCTTTGAAAACAGAAAACACATGTTAATTTATGTAACATAACCCACATACAAGTCTCTAAATCTGTAAGACTATCTTATCGGAAAGACATCCAGTTGCAAGGCATTTGACATTCTTCTTGCCTGTAAATTAAACATCTTTGATAATACCACAGGCATAGTTTAACTTTCAAATGAAAACAAATTTTAAATGAAAAGAAACTTTAAAGACGGTTGGTTAGCTGCACTACTTAATAGTCTACCACTGAGCATTGTGGTTTTCCTTGAATCACAATTTTTCTCCCTAAGATTACCCTCCTTGTCATTAAAGGGACTGCATTAAGTCCATTTTTAATTTATCCTGTTCATTTGCATAAACACAACAAGAGCAGCAAATGATCACTTATGATCTTTAGTTCTGCTTTGCTGGAACTTACCCAAGGAACATATAGGGTGACCTTTAGTTTGCCCTTCAGGGCACAGAAGCTGAGCCACATACCTGGCATTCAGCCTTGCCTGTAAACACCTGTATTTTCCAAGTCCTTCTGGTTTTCCAATGTGCCTTAAGGTCCCTTCTAGCCATCTTTCAGGAAAACAACTTTCATTCCTTCCCTGGAAAGATTGCCATGGACCGCGCATCCAACCAAGGTACCAGGCCTTTTATCTCGTGGGCTTTTATTACCTTTGAAAGTCATTCCCAGTTCCTCAGGGATTTTTGGCAACAACCAGAGCCCAAGCATGTCTCCTTTAGGCATGACATTCCAGTCAAAGTCTTAGTCAAGAAAAAACCTCTATTAACAACTGATCTTATTAGTTTGATGCAAAGAAATTTATGTCATTACTTACTTCTTTAGAATGCCAAACTCTGGAGGGATCGAATAGGGAGAAAAATATACAACGTGAAGGAAAATTCTTGTCCTTCTAATATTCACTGAACTTGCATTTCCATTCTTTATATTTTTATTTTTTCCCCCATTAAAATTTTTTTTGTTTGTTTTTCCATTACAGTTGTCCCACTTTTTTCCCCTTCTTGTTTCCCTGCACCCTGCCCCCCCTTCTCCCACATTCAGTCCCCACCCAGTTGTCCATGTCCATGGGTCATTTATACATGTTCTTTGACTAGACCCTTCCCCTTCTTACCACTTCTCTCCCTCCCATCTCTCCCTTTGTTACTGTTAGTTTATTCCTTGTTTACATACCTCTGTTTCAATTTTGCTCATTTGTTTGTGTTGTTCATTAGTTTCCTGTAATAGGTAATAGCATAAGGTATTTTTCTTTCATTGCCTGGCTTATTTCACTAAGCATAATTCTCTCTAGTTCCATCCATGTTGTTGCAAATGGTAGAAGTTCCTTCTTTCTTTCAGTGCTTATTCATTGTCATTTTCCCCCTATGTACTTATGTTCCTCTCTGTCTCTCTTTGTTTCTTCATCTTCTTAAAGCAGACCCTTTAGCATCTCATGCAATGCTGGTTTGGTGGAGATGTATTCTTTTAGCCTTCTTTTGTCTTGGAAACTCCTTATTTCACCTTCCATTTTGAATAAGAGTCTTGCTGCATAGAGTATTCTTGGTTGTAGGCCTTTGTTTTTCATTGCTTGGAATATTTTTTGCCATTCCCTTCTGGCTTGTAGTGTTTCTGCTGAGAAATCTGATGATAGCCTTATTGGAGCTCCCTTGTATGTTATTAGTTGTTTCTCTCTTGCTGCTTTTAGGATTCTCTCTTTGTCTTTGAATGTTTCCATTTTAATTATGATGTGTCTTGAGGTGGGCCTGTTGGGGTTCATCTTCATTGGGACCCTTTGTGCTTCCTGGACTTGCATGACTCCTTCTCTCCTCATGCTAGGGAAGTTTTCTGTCATTAGTTTTTCAAAGAGATTTTCTATCCCTTGCTCCTCTTCTCCTTCTGGAATTCCTATGATACAGATATTATTACATTTCATGTTGTCCTGCAGCTCTCTTAGAGCCTCCTCAGTCTTGTTCAGTCTTTTTTCATTTTGTTGCACTGTCTGGGAGTTTTTGTCTACATTGTCTTCCAGCTCGCTGATCCGATCTTCTGCTTCCCTAGCCTGCTTTTAATTCCTTCTACTGTGTTCTTCAATTCAGAGATCATATTCTTCATTTCCTCCTGGCACTTATTGATAGTTTCTATGTCCTTTTTCATGCTGGTGTAATTCTCAGTAAATTCCTTGTAGTTTTTCTGGAGTTTCTTGTAGTTTCCCTGGAGTTCTTTGAAGTTTCCGCTGAGCTCATTGAGCTTCTCCATAATCCATGTTTTGAATTCCACATTTGATAGTTTGCTCCCCTCTATTTCATTTAGCACTCCTTCTGGGGATTCTACCTTTCCTTTCGATGGTGGGGTTGTTTCTCTGTCTCCCCATTTTTGTGACTCCTATTGTATGTTGGTGCTTCTTAGAATGATCTGCACTTCCTGGATCTGCCACTGATGGCATCAGATCCTGTACCAGTCTGGGCCTAGGCAGCCTGTTGGAGACTTCCAGGGATCTACTGCCTTTGTCTTCTTCTTTAGTTGTTAATCTATTCAATCTATGATTAACTGTCAGGCTTAAGGACTGTGGGTGTGGCAGCTTAATTCCTGTAGGCAGGGCTTTTGCTTCCCCTCAGGCTTATGCCACTTGGAGCAGGTGGGGGGGGGGGGGGATGGTCTGCCCACAGCACTGGGGATGAGTCAGCACTGGGACCTGGTCGGCTGCCTCCCCAGTTCTTCCCTCAAAGCCACCACACCAAACTCTCCCCAAGCATCTCCAGTCCTCTCTGCCCTCGCTCCGCTCGAGCCCAGGGTAAGTGGGGTCAAAATATTTTTGTATATGATCCGCTTAAGAGCTCTTTTCCTCCTGCTGTTTCTCCAGCTAGCAAGAAATCCTGTGGCTTTTCACTTATCACAGCTGGATACTATTTTACTTTCCACTCTGTTGCTGTAGGCTGGGAAGCCCAGCTGGGGGTTTAGACCCTGCCCTTCTCAGGGGGAATCGCCGGCTGCTGAGCTGTTTCTCAGTTCCTTCAGCTGCCACCCGTGTGAGCCCAGCCAGCCTTTCCGCATCTCCGCACTCCCTGCCGGTCACGTTGTGATGTAGCGGCCTTTTCTGTCTCTCCATGGTTATAAGACTTCTCTCCAGCTGGTGTTCGGTTGGTCATTCCAGATGATTTCTCCAAAATTAAGTTGTAAATCCAGACTAGTTCTGGGAGGAGGTTAGTGTAGCTTCCACTTACTCCTCCGCCATCTTGTTTCTCCCACACTGCACTTTTCATTGTATTACCCTAAACCTGTGAGCTTCTTTCTATTATGATAGGTACATCATAGTTAAAAGTTAATTTTTCCAGTATTCTAGCTGCTCTAATTTTCATTACTCTAATTTTCATTATGTGCTCCAATTTTTTTATTTCATAGAAACAAACTCAGATAATAGTTGTTAGTAAGAAACAACTAAATCCTGGCATGCAGCGAGTTCACCATTGAGGAGGGACACCATGTGTCAAATATTTGTTGGTGTCTCAGTGTCCCAGTGTGATAAGTTGAGCACACACACAATGCAGTAGAAACAAAGGCACCACAATTGCTACAACTCAGAGGTTTCTGTCGGCAGCATCATTGTTACAATATCAGATTCTAAGTGGATAAACTGGCAAGTGTGTTTTATCAAAAAGGAATATTTCTTTCATTATTAAAAATTACTTCGCAGTTCTTTCAGGCATAATTTTTAGAGAAAGGAAATAAAATATAGTTTCTTAATTTTTTAGATGTATAATAAAATTCTTTTGGTTTGAGGAAAATGAACACCAGTAAAGCAAAGGCTTCTAATCACTCATTCTCTTTTCTTAAAGGAAAAAATATCTTTAAAAAAAAAAGAAAGAAAAACTGCTCCTAATGAGGTTTCAGAATCCTGCAGACCTTCCTGGCAACTGGGAGCTTTGTTTCCTCTTCATGAGAAAGCATTTTGGCTCACTACCTCTTGATCACTCTTCAGAGAGAGAACCACAAAGCAGATTTAGGGACATATTGTTATTACTTTGAAATGTTATCTATAGCCATTTCACTGAGCTTTTCAAACTTCTATGCAAACATTCATGTTTGAGAGCCTTTTCTCTCATTTCATTCTCTGCCTTTGTCACCACAGGAGGCCAGTACCTGCTGTCCTGGGCAGAGTTTATTGTGTGCTTGGCTTGCTGAGCTGGTTAGTTGAACTAGCCAGCTTTCAGTTTAGGTTAATTGATCTTGTATGTACACAATGGTTAGTATAATTGCATGTTGTTGGTTAAGGATGGTGGCTATTTTCTTGTTTCCTTTCAATGGAAATGATGGGGTTACAAAACCACATGTCCATATCCATGAGGATGTGTGCTCATCTCCCCTTTATGAGATGCTGGTCAGAAAAAGGAATGTGTGTATTCTTTCTGGAAAGAAAAGGCTGTTTGGGACCAAGTTCATGTCTTTGGTATCCATGGCAGGCGTATTGGGCAGCTGAGTCAAACAGCCACAAGGCATATGCTGACACTTGCTCCTAGACCTGATTAGTTAACATGAGATTTCTTCCCTTTGGCAAACTTCACACAAACACAGGAATATAAACAAAGACTGGAGCCAAAAGATATCTTTACCCTGCTACTTTGTCCTACAGGAATATTTGCCAAAAGGATAAAACAAAGGAACAGAATTAAACTATAACTCTCATTAATGAAGCTAAATAGATCTAGATTCATTTTCTGAGTCCAAATTAACTGCTTATAGAGTTAATATTCCCCCCCCCCCCATATCTGGTAACATTCTCTAGTTTCTAAATAGAGAATTATCCTAGATATTATCTATATATCCTGCAATGAACCTCAAAAAAAATTAGCTTGAGAACTTAGGTCCAGGATATGAGCGATCTTGTACCCTACACATCAAGTGCATTTTTCTGGCTCTTGGTCTTCAGTCTGCTGATGCCGAGGCTTCCTGCCCAAGCTCATTTCCATTGCATGTGTGATTAGAAGACACAAAAATAGTGGAATACATTTTGGAATGATCTTGGAATTTAGATAAGATTTAAATTAAGAATAAATCCAAATCATTTCTCATTCCTGAATCTTACTAGGGTAATGGAGAACAAGTGACATTTTTAGGCTTCAGTTCAGTTTTTCTTTAGTTACTATTTTGACTATATTAAATGATCTTAGATTTAAAAAACTGGTGTTAATTGAATTCATAATTCAAAGCTTTTGTTTCATAGTGTTTAAAGAAAAGATAAATGGCAACATATTACCTTTTGCTATAATGTGAAATATTCATCAGTAAAGACCTACAAAAGTGTTGTTGGCTGGCTGTCTATGGAAGGAGCCAAAGAGATGTTGCTTGTGTATGTGTGTGTGTGTGTGTGTGTGTGTGTGTGTGAGAGAGAGAGAGAGAGAGAGAGAGAGAGAGAGAGAGAGAGAGAGAGAAAGAGATAGAGAGACAGAGACAGAGACAGAGACAGAGAGATAGAGAAAGTGGTTGGGCCTGTTTTAGGTGTACTGGCATCTGGTTGGAGGCATGGAGTCAAAGGATGGAGCAGAAAGGAAATGTCAGGTAAGAGACCACTTTCATCTGTGTAGAGAAAGATTTTGCCTGGAAATTAAAATGAGTGGCAGATGGTATGCTCTCCTATTCCCCACCATCAAGTCAGAGGGGAAGTGAGGTGGGTGGGAAATGGGTTCAGATGGAGACACAGTGTTGAGGAAAGTCCGAGATGGCTCTGCAAGTGGGCTGCATGTGATGATTAAGTCCATCTCTCTGGTGCAGCTGTAATATAATGGCCTTTTCAGAAGTTTACATGATAATAAGCTTAATGCAATAATATTATATTTAAAAATCTATATTGTTTCCATGGAAGGATATTTTAAAACTGAAATTCAGTTGAACTTGAGTTCTCTTTTAACTTTTTTAGAAGAAATGCTAAATATTTCTAATTTTAATATTTTTGTGGTATTAGAAGATATTATAACCATATTTCATAGTAGAAAGATATTCAACTTATTCATAACTTTGATGTTTACTGTTGTTTTTGTTAATTTTAAGTCTTTGTTTTAATCCAAAAATAGTTGAATAAGACTGTTAATGAGAAAACTTCTACATGTCAAAGTTTTCATTCCTAGACCTCACATATAATTCATTGATTCTTACTTAGGATATCGTAGTATAAAATTCAGTTATCTCTTTTTCCAAAACTCATCAGAAGCAGCAGTTTATAAGGAAAGTTGTTCTGCCAGAGGCTGGCTCCATGAGAGCAGAAGTTATAATCTAATGTCAAGAGAAAAGAGAAAGAAATTAGAAAGCAGAGACATTATTACATTAACAGTAAAATAAAGATGCTTGTAATGTTCCAGTCATCAATAAAATTTGATCATTAGGTTATATACTTGAAACAAATATGGGGAAGGGATACTACATTTTAGAATGCTTTCATCAAAAATTGTTAAAAATAAAAGCACTCCTTTTGTTACCTGAGGTGTTGAGGTTCTCTTTCCTAGACTTTTATTTATGTAGAACAGTTTATTTTACAACTTTATAGCAAAATGTGGTGATTGTAGAGAATTGGGCCAATATGAAACCTGTAAAATGAGGGAAAGTTTTTGTAAAAACCTTAAGCCTGTTGGTGAGGATGGAGCCTATAAGGTTTGCATGAATAATTCAACAAAAAGCCACTGAGCTGCATCTTGTTCCTCTGTGTCCTTCTGCCAGAGGTGGGGGTGTCCTGGTGTGTTGGTACCTTGTGGAAGTGTTGGTGGTGGAAATCAGGCTCTTCCACAGGATTGTGAGAAAAGCATTCGTTTCATAGATTCATGTATAAGAGATTAGGGTCTTCTGGGGTCTTCTGCTAAGGTGTATTTGGGTTGAAATCTGTCCCTGGGATTCTAATGTCCTATCTCTGTCTGTCCCACCATGGAAAACGTCCAACTGTGTCCTCAGCAAGGCAAAACAAAGGCCAGTGTCCAGAGTTTCTGTTTCATATTAAAGCTTAGCGCTTTGGAGCCTGTGTTCTACTGCAGGCCCTGATAGCTGCTGAACCCGTGTAATTGCGTGTGTTCTTGGTGAGAGAAAGCACAAACAAACCGGTTGGGTGCAGGTCACTGAAAGGGAAAGAGAGAGCTTCTTTTCTCCCCTGAGGTCATAACCAGAGCTTTTTCAAAATAACCAATCAACTTCCCAAACTGTTGTGGGCTTATGAAACAGGTCCATCCCCTAGTTAGACTGACAGGCCTCTATGGTCAAGCACCTCCCCCTGCCTCTCCCAGCAATCTGGTACCAGAGGGTGGACAGTTCTGCTGGGGAGATTTCCTGTGCTCCTAGGGTTAAGTCTCCTTGGTAGCATTCCTCTGGATTGTCTGAATGAGTCTGTAAATGCTATAGTTTCCTGACTAAGCCAGCAGGCTCATGCAGCCCAGTTTATTAAACTCAATGTCTAATTCCCTTTGCTCTCTTCTTATTAATAACTAGTTAACTACCTACAGTAACAGAAAAAGAGACTGCCTATGATACATGGTAATCATCCTTGGCAGAGTAAAATGAATGATTTTTAGTAATCTATAGTTTTGTAACTTTTTGGCATTGGCCCTTCTTTCCTATTAAAATTATAATTTCTTGTTATGAGGAAATATAATACCTTTGATTTGCACAGTAATTTTATAGTTTATATTTCACACCTACATCAATGACACTGCTAAAGCAGTAGGCTCTTCTCTGGCTTGAGTTACTCCCTGACTTTAAGCAGAATGGTTACCATCTCTTAGCATGACTGCTCTTCTTGCTCTTTTAAATATTAGTTAATGTTAGTGGGCAATCAAAGTTTCATGCTACACACACTAGGCCTGCAGTGAAAGGTCAGAACAGCTACTGGCCAGTGCCCTCTGAGCTCTGCTCATTCCTTTTGGTCCTATGCAAATAGACTTAATTTTGACACTGAAACAGATTTTTGTTAAGTTTTTTCAGTAAACAGAATTTAAAGTTACAACTTTTCATGACTGTGTTCTTGTCCCACAGTCCCTGCTTTTATTATATTTATTTTATTTTATTTTTTACATTTTGTGACTGTAACAATGCAAAAAATAGTGCTAATTTTCAGTTTTCTGGGAACTGAGACTTGGATCACCTACCCCTGCAAGGAAGTATGACACAGGCCTAAACCGAATGAGGTTTCTGAGCATGCTGAGGGGTTGTTTCTTGTGTGGAAATCTCTTGTCTGGTTTCTAATTATAAGCACAAGATCTGTGTAAAAAGTTCCTATTTTTCTTGTTAGCTTTATTTCTTGGCAGGGAGTTCAAATTAGCAATAACAATAGAGACACATAATAAGCCGGGATTCTTGTTAACTGAAGACTTGGCAGCTAGGAGAATCACATGGTGTCTTTCTTAGACAATGACCAAGCTAAAGTCTGTGTTTTAAAATCCCTAATAACTGAAGTGAACTCTGTGTACAGCCTTCATGAGACCTGCATTAGAGTCTTTACACAATTATCTAATAAAAATTATGGGTAAAATTCTAAGCGCAAATATTTTGAATATATTTTATTTTATTCTTTAAACCAATAATTAATGCTTTATTTTCCATTGCAATAAAGGAGAACAGAACCACAGATCATAGAAAACCACAAATAAACTATTAGTCAACATCATAGCTACAATTTTAAGAATGATGTAGTAAGGATGGCAGCACATAGGAGCCCCCAGTGAGTCTCCCATGCTGTTTGTTTCCTGACTGTTACTGAAAATAGAACAGCCCAAAGCAGAGTGCAGCAATTACACGTTCATTTCACTGTCTGTGCAAATCTGTCAAGTACTCTCCTTACTTACACCATTGGTGATGAGCACCACCAGTTCGCAAGATAACCATAAAATAATTTTTCTCAGTTTTTAAATTTCAATTTAGAAGAAACTTTAAGATCTACAGAAAAGTTGTGGAAATAATACAATTAACACCCATATTCCCTTCACTTAAATTTACTAAATGTCAGTTGCAAGCACCAGAATGCTTCATCTCTAAATACTGCCACATGTATCTTCCAAGATTGAACATATTTTAAAAGGAACTGTGTTTTAGTTCCTGTAATTCGTAGTAGACCTTCTATAAAAACATTTTTAAATGTGCAGTAGATGAATGTGATTATTATTGTTGAAAATGGAAAACTAGCAGTAAGTAAAGTCTTGTACTTATTTAGGTAGTTTTTCTTAAAGTTTTAAAGTCTTTCCCTAAAGAAAAACATTTTAGCAAGCATCTTACTAGGTGTCTAACATACTCTAATAAAAATTCTGGTCTAAATAAAGGTAAAAATTATATTCTTATGTGAAAGCCAGCACTGGTGTGCTTCACCCCTCTGAGAGAGAGAGGGAGAGGGAGAAAGAGGGAGAGAGAGAGAACAGGGGGAGAGAGAGGGAGAAAACAGGGGGAGGGAAAGGGAGAGACAGAGAGGAAATAAAAAAAGAAAAAGAAGAGGAATCAAGAAGACAATGCAGATGAGCAGAAGCAATAATTACCAAAATTGTGGAATCCAAAGACTCTTTATTGACAGTTTGGTATCAGATGGCAAAAAGACATCTGGGACATCGCTTTAAAAATAAAGCTCTCAGGTCCTTGCACACTAATAGCAGTGATCTGAATTGAGCCAGGATCCCAGAGACCCGACCATGTGAATAAGTGCTAGCCTGTGGGTGTGTTATCAAGTAAAACAGATATCCTTGATTTAATTTGCATAGTGACTGTAGGTGCTTACGGGTTTGTAAAGTACTTTTTAAAAAGACTGTTCTCTTGCCCTGGCTGGTGGGGCTGAGTGTATTGAGTGCTGGCCTGCAAACCAAGGGGTTGTTGATTCGATTCCCAGCCAGGGCACATGCCTGGGTTGTGGGCCAGGTCCCCACTTGGGGGGGTGCGAGAGGCAACCACACATTGATGTTTCTTTCCCTCTCTTACTCCCTCCCTTCCCTTCTCTCTAAACATAAATGAATAAAATATTTTAAAATTGTTCTTCTCAGTAAACATAATCCCATTGGAATCTTTTCACACTTTTTATTTATGTGATTAAGTCTTTTTAAAATGTCATAGTTAAACCAAAGGTTAACTTTACAATGATAAATTTTTAATTTGTAAGAACCAAACTAATGAGATTTTATTAAAATGTTAAAATTTAAGTATCTTAATTAGCAAGCCTAAGTAAGTCGCAGTGAAAAAAGTTTCAATTTGGTCCAATTCCCTCTTTGAGGATTTTTAGGGAAGAGAAATAATGGCTAAATCACTCTGCCCTAATGTGAAGGGGATATCTGTGTCATGTTATGTGTTAATTAGTAAGACAAAAATTAATGACCATTTTCACTCTCAGGTAGCTCTCACTTTAGTGGGGCGTGGGGCTCACACCACTTGGCACTGCTCATGAGGAGCCAGCTTTTGAGGATCTGTAGTTACTTCATTTTATGCCTGTGTTCCTGGGTAAGTAGCTACAAATAGAAGCATTTGATCTAGAAACTGATCTTTTTTTCTGAGTAGCAAGAAGTCTCAAAATATCTTTTTAATGAACTTTTTAATAGTTTCATAAGGTTGATTTTGAGACTTCTTTTAAAATTCCATTGACTAAAATAGTTCTGCAAGATAGAGAAAAAATGTAAAAATAAGCTCCCTTGTTCCCAGAGTGAGAGGCAAAGATGCTGCAACAGGCAAATCTTGCTCTCACCTGTACTCATTTTCATATGACACGCTGCAATTTTTAGATCTTTATATTTCCTTAAGAAATTTGCATTTGCCAGAAAGAACACCATGTAAATATCTGTAAATCACTAACCCTGTTCCTTCATATTGGGTATATTCTCATAAAACTTTGAACACTACAAAGACATAAAGAATAATGTAATTTAGTTACATTTTCTTTGTTTTGAGCAGCACATATTTCTGGCTATTAGTATGCATGCACTAATTCTTCTATTCTTGGCACTTATATTTTGGGCTTTTACATAAAGATCTAACTTTTATGATGGATTTATTAAATCTTGGTTATATTTCTTAACTGACATAAAATTATATGAGTACTGAAAGAAAATATTTTAAATATTTTAAACAAGTTATAAACTTTTGAAAATTTAAGCTAATTTTGGGATAGCACAGTAAACAATTCTTTAAAATATATATCTATATCAGTTAATTTAAATAAAGATGCTGACAAATTTAACACTTCAGGAAAGGGTCAAACTGAAAATAACTGATAACAGATTGTCCAGCTATATTAAAGATACTAGTTAAAATATGTTACATAACTTTGTATACATAGCATAATGTAGTATATACTGCTTTGTCCAGAGACATTACAGATTTAGATACTGGTTACAAATGGCCCATATAGTTAACAGGAAAGGTTTCCCTTTTGACAGGCAATGCCAGTGAAAACAAGCAAACAAGCAAACAAACAAATAAAAACCCCAAACAACAAAAAACAAGTGAAAAATAAAGAAGATAATTATACTTTGTGATAAGAATTCCAAAGGGTAACATGCTAGGAAACAGCTAGTAGGGTGAGGGCAACAGGAGGGACATCTGCTTATGTGGATTGTCAGGGAAGGTCTCTGTGAGGTGGTGACATTTGTTTTAGGAGCTGAGAGGTGAGAAGGCTGACTATTCCTTTGCTAGCGGACCTTCTCCTAAACTTTTCTGAGGCCCTGTCAGACCAATACACCGGTTCCGCAGAACTTCTGTTTACATGGTTTGTTGTTTGCACAATATGGCATTTTAGAAAGGAAACCTGAACTGAAAGAGCAGATGCTTCTTTCTTGTATATATAACTAGTTTAGTGTTCTATGGTTTATGGTTCTTGTTCTTTTAGAAGGTTATAGTTATAGGTGAGTATAATAAGAAGAACCTAAATTAAGATTGATGAGCCTGTGTTCTAGTTCAGCTCTGCTACCACAATCTTTGTATCATAAAGTCTCTGAACCTTATTTTCTCATCTAAAATGGGATATGGGGGCCCTCTACATTCCTATCCAACTCCAAAAACAATGATCATTCTAGTGGGGGCCTAACAGGAAAGTCCGTGAATGCATCTTGGTATACTACATACAGTCATGCTGAGGTTGCTAGCAAACTTAGCACAGCAATGCTCCTGGGAGAAGGAGAAAGGATATTAATTGAAATTATTGTGAAAGATGACCCCCAAAATAGGAGAAAACACATCTCATTAAAGAAATAAATTTGAAGTAACTTGAAAATATTTAAACTTTTATGATCATTTATCTAAAACTGAAATTTTAATGTTTTTGGTAGAACTTTCATTTAGTATTTTATTTTCTGTAATTCAGTTTTAATGTGTTAATTCAGTGAACATTCTCTAATAACAAGTTAAATACAAATCATCAAGTTCAATTGAGGGGAAACCAACATGTTCCTGACTTTAGGGGAACATTCCTTCTGGTGGCTGAGCACACATAAACAAAATTATTCATTCATTTATTGTTTTTGCTTTAGCCCACAAACTTGAAACAGCCTGTAATAAAGCATATACCAATACAAATAAACAGTCAGGGTGAGGGAAATGCAGATGGAATGGAAAGCAATGTTAGATGAAAAATCAGCAAGCAACAGAATTGAACAATGTTGTTAAGGTTAAGGTGAAATTTTGGTTCTGATCTTAGTAGTGACCAAAACTAAAAAAGAAGCTTAGTGTCCATAAAAAGAAGTTACCAGAGGGAAAAGGGGTAGGGGAGTAGAGGGAAGTTGAGGGGGTCAAGTATATGGTGACCGAAGAGGACTTGATTTTGGGTGGTGGGCACACAATTCAGTATACAGATGATGTATCATAGAAATGGGTACTTGAAACCTATATAATCTTATTAAACAATGTCACTCCAATAAATTTAATTTTTTTAAAAGGAAAGAAAAATTTAAATTTAATACAACAGAAAAAATAAGAAATATATGTCAACTCTTCAGGAGAGGCAGAGCCTTTTCTAGAATGCACATTTTAAAGACATTGCAAGGAACATTTGTATTGAGGGATACTGCTTGATGATAACATTTATTCAGCACTTTCTATGTGTGAGGCATGGTTCTAAGTGGTTTATAAGCTTTTTCTCATATAATCTTCACAATTCGATGAGCTAGGGACTACCATGTTGTTGATGACAAAACTAAGGCTTAAGGCCCTGGCTGGTGTTGCTCAGTGGGTTGAGCACTGGCCTGTGAGCCAAGGGGCCACTGGTTCAAATCCCAGTCAAAGCATATGCCAGGGTTGTGGGCCAGGTCCCCAATTGGGGGCATGTGAGAGGCAACCACACATTGATGTTTCTCTCCCTCTCTTTCTCCCTTCCTTCCCTTCTCTCTAAAAATAAATAAAATCTTAAAAGAATATAAGATTCATGAACTCAGATGTCTTTGTCCACTACAAATCATCTATAAATAAAAAACAAAAAACAAACAAAAACTAAGGCTTAGCGAATCCAGTAAATGTGACATGTTGCATGGCAGCAGTTAGAGGTAGGTTTTAAACAGCTGCTGAGCCTTCCTCTTCATCTCCAGATCATAGCCCCCTGTGCAGTACTCCCTGTCTCCTCTAGCAGAGAGCAAGGGCATGAGCACCAAGCCAGCAACAGACACAGCATTAGATTTTGTAAGGCTGTTGCTTATAACATCTCTGAAGGTAAGCTTGGGGCACACACTGAAGAAATTCAGGGAAAGAATTTCTGCTATGAAGTGAAAGTCGAACACTTAGCTTAGGAATTTTTTTTTGTTGATTGAAGTTTAAAATCTAGCCTATCTTGATGCTAGGTAAGATTTATTTTACAAATAGTTTTTGCAAAATACAATTTCTCTTGATGTGATCTTGATGAAATTGATCAGGGGACAGTTCCAGGCAAGAGTCTAGAGTTACTATGTTGATTTAAGGGCAGACCAATGTGAGGCAGGAATGCTTAATGGCTGTTGCTCTGGGTGAGGATGTCTAGACCTTTGTTAAATCTCTTACCCTACCTCTTCTTAACCGTGAGATTCTGGACAAGGAACTCAATATCTCTGCCTCAGTTTCTTTAATAAAATAGGGATAATATAGTATTTACCCTATAAGGTATTGTAAACATTAAAAAAGACAATGTATATAAAATCTAGAGCTGGGCACACTGAAAGTCTCTGTAGTTAGTGCTGCTTTATTTTCTCACCTCTTCTTCTCCTCCCTGGACTCCTTCTTTCCCTTCCTTAATTTTTTTTCATCCTAACTTCCTTCTTTTCCTCTCCTTTTCTTTCATCAACTTCTCATTTTCCATCTTTCCTCTGCTCTCTTTCCCCTCCCCACCCCAAGTCGTCATCCCAGTTTATGCTCTTGTCTTCATTTGGGCAGATAGCTTGAGCTGATGCCTTGTCATGAATCTGTTATCTAACTAGGTTCTTCTGAGTGGACAAAGCAACCCACCCAGAAAACCAGCTCAAGTGGGAATAACATCTGTTGGGAAGACAAAGGGCCTGCAGTGCTCTGAGTGTGGGACCTACAAGAGTGAGTGAGCAGTTATCTCTGCTTGAGGGCATTCACACAGGAAGTGACTGGTCTCTGGGTTTTCAGAAAGAAAAAGAATGGGTGAGATTGAAAGGAGGGGAGGGGATGTCAAGGGATAGAAATCTTGATTATCAAGATATGCATACATGGGCAACAGGATGGGGATTAACTGTGAAAGGGGAGAGCAGTGGGTGGGGTAGGGGAGAGCAATGGGGGAAAAATGGGACAACTGCAATAGAAAAACAATAAAAATAACAAAAAATAACTAAAAGAACAAAAGATGTGCATATGTGAAGGAATCAAGTGTTCCAATGTACTTGGAGGGTCGGGGATTTATGCACTGCAGGAGATGAGGATAACAAAGAAGTTTAAGAACAGACTTTTTGAAGCATACTCCAATTACATTGAACTCATTACAAACTTCGAAGTGATAGAGAACATGCCTAATAAACCTGGTTTGAAAGGTAAACAAGTCTATATGTTTTTTCAGTTTATCAAACCAAAATACTGTAATATTCACTAAACCTAATAATGATATTTCATTTGATTTAAGAACTTATTTATTCACAAAACTTTCTGAATTTGGATTATATTATAAATGTTAAGTCATAATAATCACCATTGTCCTCAGTTTACCAACACAACATTTGTTTTTCTTTCTTTGTGATTTTTTGGTAACTCTGGTCTCTGACTGAAAAGTTGAGAATATGTATTGCTATTCACTATTTTTCACTGTTATAGAAACTGTCTCCATATTTGTTCTCCAAACATAATTTTTTTCAGTTTTATGTTTCTGCATTGGTGTGGAAACTATGCTTGATCTAATGAAATATTGATTTTCATATACCTCAGTGTCTGAGTCTGATCTTTTTTCTAATTTTGAAAAAGAGGATATTTCTTTTGCCATCAGACAAGTAAATCAAGACTCTATAAAAGCAATGTTACACAGAGATTATAATAACCCACATTTGCTTTCCAGAGATTGCATGCTATTTAGTCAAATACAGTAATTGCAGTGGTATTTTGAAAACAAAGAAAAAAGGTTATTTAAATTAATTTATTATATTCTGTAGTATATTGTTAAAATGATAGCCTTCAATTAATCATGCCTCCCTATATCAGAGTCCTACCATGACATTGAGCTGGAAAATGTGTTTTGCTCTAACCAATAGGATATTAGAAAGGATTGTAAGCAGAGCCTTGAAAAGCATTTGAGCATTGGGACCACGTTTCCCTTGCTGCTTTTGGAACCCAGGTGCTATGTGTCTCAGGAAGCCCTGGCTAGCTTGCTGCAGACTTATGGCCCAGCTAACAGCCAGCACCAACATATGAGTGAGGTCATCTTGGATGATCCAGTTCCAGCTGAAAATCCATTTGATTGCAACTTCATGCATGAGTCCAGCAAAAGACCTGCATGACTGAACCCAGCCCAAATTGCCAACTGACAGAATTTTGAGCTAGTGGGAGGATTGTTGTTTTAAACCACTGAGTTAGAGAGGCTTGTTACACAATACTGAGGTAGGTACCGTATGCCATTTTTTATGTTTTCTCATCTATAACATATACACATGTATACAGATATCAGAACTGAGGCTAGATTAAGTATTCAAATGATTTTAGTGGAATTATATTTAAGAACTCAAGATATGAAAAATAGAGTTTCAAAAAGCATAAACTTACTAAAATAATTAAAATACTTGATCTTGGAATAAATAATTGTCTAATTAATATTTACTTATTTATACCTTCACCTATTTACAGAATAGATTTGAAGCATTTTACTGTATTAAGACTTGCAAACTTAAAGCACACAAATTTATTTGAATGACATACCTTTTTTCTTCATAGGAGAACTTTACAACACAGATCTTAATTGTATCCCAAAAGATAATAGATTTTTGACTACTGTTTTGCAGAAGTTACAAAAATATTTTTCTAATAGGTTTTTTAAATATATTTTTAAAAGTTTAATACATATGATCAAATCTTAAATCATCTCAGGACTTCTTTAGAGGAACCAGGTAACCAGGTGTGATGATTTCCATATGAGCTGAAGAGCTTCACCAGAATCCAGATACAAACATCTCCAGTTTGCCCAGCACCTCACCTGGTTTCTGTCAGGCATTCATCACCTGCAAAGTGTGTGCAGAATACAGGGATGTGCTTATTGAGCATCTATTTGTGCTGGACCCATCAGGAATAACTGTAGGGACTATTGGTGAGCAAAACAATACTGGCCTTGGCCTTGTATTACTTAAATAACTGTAGAGACAGGTTTGAATCGAATAGTCACCCATTCTATAACCATCCATTGTGATTAATGCTACAAAACCAAAATAGAAGGAACTAACATACCTGGAAGTGATAGAGGCTCCCTAGAGGGAGCAAAGTGAGCACTAGGATCTGCTTTTGAGGCAGTGCCACCAGATGAAGGGAGGAATGGTGGGGACAGTGCACCTGGTAGAGGAAGAAGCCATTAACAAAGGTGCTGAGGCAGCAGGACCACAGGGGAAGCAGCCAGGGAGTTGTAGTAAGGCCAGTGTGCCTGGTGAGGAGAGAGCAAGAGAGGGCAGGTTGAGATGAAGCTGTGGTCATCATGCCCTCCTCTCATTCATTTCCTGCACACAGGGAAAGTCCATCAAAACACTTTTACACATCTTTCAAGTTTTCTCCATTAAGTGTGTAATATTTGTGTACTGGAAAAAAGTTGTTTATAAAACATAGCCCTGTGAAATGTCTTATAAAGATGTGTCACTTTATTAAATTTTTATGCCTTTGCTTCTTGTTATACTTAACACCCAGCTCAGTACTTAATTTAAAATTTTAATTAAATCAACAAGAGGTGGAAAAACAGGAGGTATAAAGTAATAAACATGTTGTCAAATGTGATTATTCAAATAGTTCTTGAGAAACAAGAGTTATGTGTCCTGCCCAAAATGTTGTAAGAGTCCTGTCTGGAAAAAAACCAGCCATTATTACTATAACAAGAACAGTTTGCATGGCATCGATGTAACCTGGCAGCCAAGGAGAGTGGACTGGAATGTGCATGGGTGAACTATGATGACTTCACTGTACTAGTCAGTGGGGATAGTAGATGACATTGAATGCGTATGTGTTCTGTGTGACCATCACAGTCAAAATGACTGAGTGAATAGAGCACCGAATCTGCATCAAATTTTGTGTTAAGCTTGAACATTTCTCTGTGGAAACTCTGGATGATTCAGAAGGCTGCAGCTGTGGGCAACTGGTGATTTGCAGCTTCATCATGACAGCGCGCCTGCTCATGCATCATGTCTTGTGCGGGGTTTTTTGGCAAAACATCAAATCACCCAGGTAACTCAGTCCCCCTACAGCCCAGATTCGGTGCCCTGTGACTTCTGGCTTTTCCCAAAACTAAAATCACCTTTGAAAGGGAAGAGATTTTAGACCATCGATGAGAAATATGATGAGGCAGCTGATGGCAATTCCAACAAAGAATTTTGCCGTGTTTTGAGCAGTGGAAGAGATGCTGAGAGAACTGTGTGAGGTCCTAAGGTGCCTACTTTGAAGGAGACTGAGCATCATTGCCCTGTGTACAATGTTTCTTGTATCTTGTATCTTCTTCAATAAATGTGTCTTTTTCATTTTACATGATTGGAAACTTTCTGGACAGACTTTGTATGCAGTCTGCACTAATATTAATAACATTGTAGGATGTTACTGGGGCTCTGTTTCTTCAACTCTGGTTATTGTGCAGTGAGTGACTTTGGTTACTATTAAATCTCTATGGAATCATCACAAATCTTCGCCTTTTCGGGTTGAATTTGAATTGGGGAAAGAACTAAGAGTCATTTAGAACAAGATTTTTAAAAAAGAGATGATTGAACTAGAAAATTATAATTAACATATTTTTCACTCCACAAGATGTACTTTCCACCCCCCCAAAAGTGGGGGGAAATGTCTGTGCATCTTATGGAGCTAATATTGTGCCACAGACTGTGATGTGCATTACTTGACTTGTCAGCGGTGGTGACAGCTGTTAGAAGAGGAAGCGGTGGACCCACATGAAACCCCTAGGGATGCTTAAATGTCCCATTTTACTGCTGAATCTCAGGGTGTCTGGTCAGTTACTCTCTGCCTCTGCCCATCACCTGGAACCTGGGAGAGTGCAGAGAACCACCTGACACTCCCAGCTACAACTGCTGACCTATCCAATCAGCTGAGACTAATAACGGGTATGAAGCACAGTGCCAATTGCCAATTGTCTTTGACAGTGGGTGGGGTCTGTGTCAGTAGAACCTCCTCCAATCACTAATCACTGTGTTTTAAGTTCTGCCAATTATGAGAGGTAGATGGGCGGAGCTGAACTAATAGGTTCTTGACTGGCTACTGGCTCCGTTAAATGCTACAGCTGTCTCATCTACCATACTGTTTCCCATGTACACCTGATTTCTGTGTGAGGAGGCCAGCAGTAACTGGGTGAGCAGCCATAAATGCTGAAGTTTGTAGTATAGAAAGGGAATTATGGTGGGGTCACTATTCTAGTTGTAACACAGGCACTGAGGGAATTAAGGAGTATCACTAGCTGTAACAGGCACTGGGGGTAGTCTGCCTGAACCTGTAACTAGGATAGTGATACTCTCAGTGACTGTTACAACTAGTGATACCTCTTAACTCCCCCAGTGCCTGTTATTAAAGGCTCCCATGAATTCTGACACTAGCAATGATGAGTTCTTGGGGATTCCAGAAAACTAGAAGACTACTTGAACCTTAAAGTCTCTCCTCATTTGTTAATGACAGTGATGATGGTACTTAATACCACTGTTGACTGCTGTTCACTTTACATGATTGAAATATTATTCTGTTATATTTTATTAAATATTTTAGTACTCCATTTGGTTCAGGATTTTTTTTTCTTGTTTTCTTCCTCTAAACCTAGGTGCATCTTATGGTCAGGTGTGTCTTATAGTGCAAAAAATATGGTATATTGAAAAATAAAATATAACTATAAGAAAATAAGACCAATGTCTTATGTGGCTCATAAAACAAAGATTAATAAATCTAAATATTTTCTGAATAATCGTAACTGGAATAAGGATGACTATTTCAAAAGACAACACATTATATAATTATGAATTCTACAATGCATGTTTAAAAAGGCAATTTACTTCACTTAATGGAACTCATACTCATTCATTTTCATTCATTCACTTATCAATCTTTATTAAATGTCTACTCTGGGGCTAGTTTTACTCTAGGTGCCTACCTGGAATACATCAATGAGTAAAACAAGCAGAGATATACCTGCTCTAGATGAATTTACATTTTAGTGTGGTATAGAAGATTAAAAAACTAGAAAGTAAATTAAATTAAATAAGTAAATTCTATAGTATATTTAAGTGGTAACTACTATGACAAAAAAGAAAAAGTAGAGCAGAATTAGGAGACTGGAAATGTACCCAGACTTATGCACTTAATGTTATAAAACCAAAAATGAGACCTAAAGCGTAATAAATAATGAGCTTTAGTTTAAAAATTTCTCTTCTTCACCTAAAAGCCTGACCTTCTTTGTCCTAAGTTCCATTTCATGATTGCAACATTGGCTACTAATTAGTCTAACTCTGGGGTCATACTAGCAATTCTCAAAACTTTATGATCCAGTAAGGGAAAAGTACGTGGTATCAAAACCTAGCCCCATGAACAGAACCATCTCTATTAAGTCAAACACAGTCCCTTAAATCATGTTTTCAGCAGCTCAGCCTGGCTTTATTAGAATTTCTGTCACTCATGTGCTTGGCTTCACTTTTCCCACTTGCTCCTGTTTGCAGTGTCTTAATCTGAGATCTATGTGTGAGATCAGAAGTAGTGTGAGAAAGGTGGGATTTCCTTCCTTGTTTTTAGAAACAACTCTTTGACAACATCAAGATCAGGAAAAGCAACTCTATTTGTTCCTCTGTTATCCCCAAAGAGCATGAGATCATTTCAGTAGGACAAAGGAAAATAATTGACACCAACTTTGGCCACCAGCAGTTCATCAGCCTGGGTTGATTATAAAGTGAACCCCCCAATTTCTGAGTATCGGAAGAATAATTCTGATGAAAACAAAACCTAATAAAAAGGACCCTGGAATTTTCTTCTAATTTAAAGATAATAATTTATGGAGTGAATAATTCTTACCTTTTAATCCTACTTCCTTGTACCACTCAAAAAGTCTCTTCCCAGTGGAAATGAAGCCCCAGTGCTTTCCTTATGGACATACTGTCAGCAACCCATCCCCTCGTTGCCTCAAAGTTTCTGGAAAAAAAGACACTTTTCCTTTTTCCTTATAAAAATATCAATGACTCCAGTCTGTTTTGTGCCTGTTATTTTGTAGATTAGGTGACTACTGATAAAGGTTAAACGAAGACCAATGAGGATGAGCCACTCAGCACAACACATTGCAGTTGGATGGCTTATTGTTACACTGATCTGATGCACTTGATGAAAATTGTGAAACTTGCATCAGATAAAGAATTGCTGCAAGTTGTGAGCTGAAAATACAAGGCCAATAATTTTTCTTGTAAGATGTTCCTGAGCCAATGTTTATTTTAATCTTCCATCATTTAGTAAAGCATCTTTCTTCAATCTTTTAAAGAAACTGTAGGGCTATGTAAGTATGGATGTAATTTCGTATTCCCAATAGAATAAACTTGAGCCATAATTTTTAAGCATCTTTCACACGTTTGACTCTCAATTCTTAAACAAATATTTCTGACCATTTATTTTTCTTTCTCTTTTGGGGGTTTTTCTTACTCTGCCTAGTGCTTTTATATTGGTTCCCCAGGTGGCCTTCTTCTGATCACTTGGCAATGTTTTTTGTGTTGTTGGAGAGGTTCTCACTCCCTGTTTCTTTTTGAACAGCTCTATTGAGATATAATTCACATAGCATGCAATGCATCTATTTAAAGTATACTGCTCAATAGCTTTAAATGTATTCACAGAATTGTGCATCCATTACATGATCATTTTTAGAATGTTTTCATTAACCCAAAACGATCCTGTGCTTGATAATTAGCAACTGCCAATCTCTCCATCTTTCCTTTTGCCCACCCCTGATCCTAGGCAACTGCTAATCTACTTTATGTCCCTATAGATTTGCCTACTCTGGAAAATTCCTATAAATGGAATTGTACAACACACGGTCCTTTACAACTAGCTTATTCCACTTAACATCATGTTTTCAAGGCTCATCAATGTTGTAACATGTATTAGTACTTCATTTGCCTTTTTTTTTTTTTTTTTTTTTTGCTAAGTATTTTATTGTGTGGATATACCACCTTTCATCCACTCTTCAGTTCAAGGACATCTGGGTTGTGCTGTTTGGCTTTTATGAATAAGTTTTTGTGTGGATCCATATTTTCCTTTCTATGGCCAGAATTTCTAGGCATTGAATGTGTAGGTCATTTAGAAATTCTACATTTGACCATTTGAGGAATGAATGGTCTGAGGGACTACTCTCATTCACTCTGTGATTTGAATCACCATAACTAGCTGGTCACAAATAGAGCTTTGGACAAGTGCAGGGTACTCACTGCTGACCACACTTATTTTTACCTGGCCTGCCAGCCTTCAGCCTTTTCCTCCTCAAACCAACCATTATACAGTCCAGAATGAATGATCTAAAAGGCATATCTAACCACACAATGCCCCTGCTTAAAACCCTCCCATGGTTTTCCACAATCACTTAGATGAGTCCAAGTCTTTGGTCACAAGGTGTATAAGAATGTCTAACATCTTCCCACTGCCCATTACTCCAGCCTTGTCTTGCTCCATTCCTTACCTCCCATTTTTGGTTCCAGTAGCACTTTGTGGCTCTGGTTCCCCTCAAACATCATACTTCAACCTTTGGACTTAAATCAAACCTAACTGCTTCTAGGCTTAGTCAAGGTTATTTCTGTCCTGGCGTTTAAGATATTTTATTTGACTCTGAAGATAAAGAATTGAAAGATACTTACAGTTTTATAGTAATGTGGAGAGTAGTAGTTGAAGAAGATTTTATTGGTTAATTAGATATTCAGTTTGCATTGATTAACATCAATGCAAAATGGATGAATTGAATCATATTTTCCAGACATCATAAGTGTGAACATTAATTTCAAGGCAACTATAATTTATGTATATGATATCATTTGTTTAGTCATTGAGCATTGATTGAGCACCTAGTATGTGCCAAGTGCTATTTCAAACCCTGGGGATACACCAGCCAACAACACAGAATCTTTGTCCTCATTGAGTTTACATTTTATTTTTAAAAAGCACAATAAACAAATAAAAAATATTCAAGTGGTAATGAGTGTTAAGAGTAAAATAGGACAGTCTGATTTTATAGTATCCTTGAGTGGTGGTGGAGAAAAAGAAAAGAAAGCCTCACTAATACCTAAGAGACAAGGATACAGCCAGGTGAAAATATGGTGCTGTCAGTTACTAGAGGGGTTATTGGGGTAAAGTTGTGGGACTCAGGTAGCTGCTGAGGCTAATTAGCTAGATGGCAGAGAGTTAGGTTATGATCACATTATTGTTTTGTCCTGAATGTAATTGTATATGTTTAAAATTATTGCATCAAAACTCAAACCAGATAATTGGCCTACGTAGAGGTAAATAAATATATACTTATATTAATCTGCTTGGGCTGCCATAACAGAATACCACAGACTAGGTGGTTTAAACATCAGTAATTTGTTTTCTCATAGTTCAAGAGACCCAAAGTTCAATATCAAGCTGACAGCACATTCAGTTTCTGGTGAGAGCCCTTTTCCCTGTCATGTAGATCATTGCTTTCTTTCTGTGTTCTCACATGGTCTTTCCTCTGTGCATGTACAGAGAGAGAGAGACAGAGAGAGAGACAGAAAGACAGAGAGACACACAGAGAGAGAGAAATGGAGAGGGAGAGAGAGAAAAGGAGAGGAAGAGAGGGAGGCAGGGAGGGAGGGAGGAAGGGAGATCACCTGCACTTTGATGTCTCTTTTTCCTCTTTTTTCCCCCCATTTCTCATGTAGCTTTATATTACTTTTATAAGTTCTATAAAATGGTCTCTTTATAGTTATACAGTTCCATTATTAAAAATTTTTTATTGTCATTGTATTACAGTTGTCTCAATATTTCCTCCTTTGCCCTCCTCTGCCCAGCCCACTCCCTGCTCCCAGTCAATTCCCATACCATTGTCCATGTCTGTGGATGATTCATACGTGTTCCTTGACTAGTCCCTTCCCCTTTATTCCACCATTATTTGCCCCCCTTCACCTCTGGTCACTGTCAGTCTGTTCCCTGTTTCCATGCCTCTGGTTCTATTTTGAAAGTTAGTTTATTTTATCCATTAGATTCCTCTTATAGGTGAGAGCATATGGTATTTGTCTTTCACTGACTGGCTTACTTCACTTAGCATAATATTCTCCAGTTTTATTTTCCTCTTATAAGGATACCAAGCTCCTTGCATTAGGGCTCTACCCTTATTACTTCATTCATTGCTAATTACCTCCCTAAAGAGCCCATTTCTAAATATCATCACATTGGAACTTAGGGCTTGAACATATGGATTTTGGTAAGACTTAACTGAGTCCATAACAATGCTTGAGTCATTTTAACACCCTAGAAAGGTAACTACCATTAATTGAATAAGCAATTAGGTTGGGAGGTACAAACCCAAGAGTTGCACATTGTACTAATTTTCCAATAATTAATTGATGCCATTCCCCTCCATTTCACACAAAATACATATACCCTAATATTTAATGTGTGTGCAACTTTAGTGTTAAAAAATTATTGATCTTTTAAAATGTTGGCTTTTTAAGGATGAGTCCACTGTACGCCAGTTTTTGATTGATGATCACTGCTTAAATATATTCAAAGGAAGATCTTATGGTTTTAACATAATCTGTTCTATGTGAAGTAATATCTTTGATGTACAGATAAAAGTGCTTTTAAATTCTAACACAACCAAATAAAAAAATGCAGGAGATGAAAGTCATTAGGTAATGTAAGAAGAGATGGGAAAGATTGGGAGAAATATCTTTGAGGTCTCTAACAACTCTTCAGATTTTATTGAATAATTTGACTGAGTGGTTTAGTCATCACAAAATCCAGATAGTAGGATTATATATTTTTGGGAAATAAATATAGTATGTAAGTTCCACAAACATAGGAATTATGTTTTCGCTTTTTTATAAAGACTAGGATAATATTCTATTTTCAGCATATGTGTCATAAATGTTAGTGATGGAAGGAGCCAGGACTGCAGAAACTAGCATCATTTTAAAGGGAAAACATGCCAGGATACAGTTCTGGAATGCTCCTCAGATTCAAACAAGAAAGTACTGCATTTCAGAACCTATGATCTAACACATCCAGTCACTGGTGTCCTGAAATGCATGCTCGGCATGGATATGGCCCTAATGTTGATTGAGTTAAAAAAATGATCATCATCTTTGGGAAATTCCACATTCCAGCATGGAAATAAATGTTCTAATTGAGTAAGAAAATATTTATATGTATTGTTTAATTCACTGTATAGTAAAGAAATGATCAGATTTTTAAGTCAACTTAAATAATAAAAATTTTTTAAAATTATATAAAAATGCAACTATCTAATGTGGAAAGAATACAAGAAAAAAGGTTATGTATTTTCTTAATGTAAAATACTGGAAGTACTTTTAAAAGGATACTTTAGAATAATGCTGACTGGACTAGCTACACATTTATGGCACTGAATTTGAAATAGATCCTTAACACTGCCAGGAAATCCTACCCCTCTTATATAATACAGTCACCTCTTCTTGGATAATGTTTTTTTTTTTTTTTTTTTTTTTTTTTTTTTTTTACTTTTTAAGTATATTTTATTGATTATATTGTTACAATAGTTCCAATTTTTTCCCCTTTGCTCCCCTCCACCCAGCACCCCCTTCCCCGACAATCCCCTCCCCAAGTCCATGCCCATGGCTCACCCTTTCATATATTCTTCTTCTTTTTTTAAAAAATAATTAATTAATTAGTTAAATATTTTAACAATAAAAAATAACAATCCCTCCCTCTCAGACTTAAGACCCTTTACAATCTTATAAAGGACAATGGACGAAGGTCTCGAGCTCCTCTAGTTGCTTCAAGCTGGACATGGTCGTCGTCCTACCTACCCTTGGGTCCAGAAATCCCTAATAAGAGTGGGGGTGTGGAGGGGAGGGTGCCCTTCCCACAAGAGGAAGGATCATGCAGACTCCAGGTTGGTTGGCTGTCTCTGGACAACGGCATGCTTGGTTTAACAGGCTGGCATCCTTGTTGTATTCTGGGGGCATCAGGGTTAAAGGACATCATTCGATCTGTAACCACTAGATGACAAAAGACAGGCATTAATTTTTCAATGTCCCACATTAGGGAAAAGAAGGGCTTCTTTAGAGGAAGGTATGCCAGGTACATCTCACCTGTCCAAAACCCTTGTGCCCATTATACTTAGTTTGGACTGAGGGAAATATTTTAGGTTTCCCCCCTCTCAGGCCTCTGGGCTCTTTCTGTCCAAGCCATTAGGATAGAAAAGAGAAACCAGTTTTAAAGTGAAGCCCACAGACCACCCCGTTCTTCACCAACCCAGCCACTTAGTTCAGCCAAACTGTTGAGTCTCAGGAGGCAGCAATGCAGACAGGATTAAGTGAGGCCTATACGTACAGACAATCACTCAGGTAATGAGATCGTAGGCTTATGCCCTTTGAAAACAGAAAACACATGTTAATTTATGTAACATAACCCACACACAAGTTTATAGATCTGTAGGACTATCTTATCGGAAAGACATCCAGTTGCAAGGCATTTGACATTCTTCTTGCCTGTAAATTAAACATCTTTGATAATGCCACAGACATAGTTTAACTTTCAAATGAAAACATATTTTAAATGAAAAGAAACTTTAAAGACGGTTAGCTGCATTACTTTATAGTCTACCACTGGGCATTGTGATCTTCCTTGAATCTTGATTTTTCTCCCTAAGATTACCATCCTTGTCATTAAAGGGACTGCATTAAGTCCATTTTTAATTTATCCTGTTCATTTGCATAAACACAACAAGAGCAGCAAATGATCGCTTATGATCTTTAGTTCTGCTTTCCTGGAACTTACACAAGGAACATTTAGGGTGACCTTCAGTCTGCCCTCAGGGCACAGAAGCTGAGCCACATACCTGGCATTCAGCTTTGCCTGTAAACACCTGTCTTTTCCAGGTCCTCCTGGTTTTCCATTGTGCCTTAAGGTCCCTTCTAGCCATCTTTCAGGAAAACAACCTTCGTTCCTTCCCTGGAAAGATTGCTATGGACCGCTCATCCATCCAAGGTACCAGGCCTTTTATCTCATGGACTTTTATTACCTTTGAAAGTCAGTCCCAGTTGCTCAGGGCTTTTTGGTAACAACCAAAGCCCAAGCATGTCTCCTTTAGGCATGACATTCCAGTCAAAGTCTTAGTCAAAAAATCGTTATTAACAACTGGTCTTAATAGTTTTATGCAAAGAAATTTAGGTCATTACTTACTTCTTTAGAATGCCAAATTCTGGAGGGATCAGATAGGGAGAAAATATATACAGTGTGAAGGAAAATCCTTGTCCTTCTAATATTCACTGAACTTGCATTTCAATTCTTTATATTTTTATTTTTCCCCCCACTAAAAATTTTCCTGTTTGTTTGTTTTTCCATTACAGTTGTCTCACTTTTTTCCCCCTCTTGCTTCTCTGCACCCTGTCTCTCCCTTCTCCCACATTTAGTCCACACCCCGCTGTCCATGTCCATGGATCATTTATACATGTTCTTTGACTAGACCCTTCCCCTTCTTACCACTTCTCTCCCTCCCATCTCCCCCTTTGTTACTGTTAGTTTATTCCTTGTTTACATACCTCTGGTTCAATTTTGCTCATTTGTTTGTGTTGTTCATTAGTTTCCTTTAACAGGTGATAGCATAAGGTAATTTTCTTTTGTTGCCTGGCTTATTTTGCTAAGCATAATTCTCTCTAGTTCCAATTGTGTTGTTGCAAATGGTAGAAGTTCCTTCTTTCTTTCAGTACTTATTCATTGTCACTTTCCCCCTTTGTACTCGTGTTCCCCTCTGTCTCTCTTTGTTTCTTCATCTTCTTAAAGCAGACCGTTTAGCATCTCTTGCAATACTTGTTTGGTGGAGATGTATTCTTTTAACCTTCTTTTGTCTTGGAAACTCCTTATTTCACCTTCCATTTTGAATGAGAGCCTTGCTGGGTAGAGTATTCTTGGTTGTAGGCCTTTGTTTTTCATTACTTGGAATATATTTTGCCATTCCCTTCTGGCTTGTAGTGTTTCTGCTGAGAAATCTGATGATAGCCTTATTGGAGCTCCCTTGTATGTTATTAGTTGTTTCTCTCTTGCTGCTTTTAGGATTCTCTCTTTGTCTTTGAATGTTGGCATTTTAATTATGATGTGTCTTGAAGTGGGCCTGTTGGGGTTCATCTTCATTGGGACCCTCTGTGCTTCCTGGACTTGCATGATTCTTTCTCTCTTCATGTTAGGGAAGTTTTCTGTCATTAGTTTTTCAAAGAGGTTTTCTATCCCTTGCTCTTCTTCTTCTCCTTCTGGAATTCCTATGATACGGATATTATTATGTTTCATGTTGTCCTGCAGCTGTCTTAGAGCCTCCTCAGTCTTGTTCAGTCTTTTTTCATTTTGTTGCACTGTCTGTGAGTTTTTGTCTACATTGTCCTCCAGCTCGCTGATCCGATTTTCTGCTTCCTCTAGCCTGTTTTTAATTCCTTCTACTGTGTTCTTCAATTCAGAGATCGTATTCTTCATTTCCTCCTGGCTCTTATTGATAGCTTCCATGTCCTTTTTGATGCTGGTATAATTCTCAGTAAGTTCCTTATAGTTCTTCTGGAGATCACTGTAGTTTTTCTGGAGTTCTTTGTAGTTTCCGCTGAGCTCATTGAGCTTCTCCATAATACATGCTTTCAATTCCATATCTGATAGTTGGCTCCCCTCTATTTCATTTAGCACTCTTTCTGGGGACTCTGCCTTTCCTTTCGATGGGGGGTTGTTTCTCTGTCTCCCCATTTTTGTGACTCCTATTGTTTGTTGGTGCTTCTTATAATGATCTGCACTTCCTTTGGATAATGTTTTTACTCTTCTTTTTCTCAAATTTCCAGAAACCTCTTCCAGTTGATCATTTATCCGCATATTTTCAGAGAAAATAAATACACTTAGGCACACTCTACTTCATCTTTCCACTACCGAAGTCTGGTGACTTCTACCCTTGGCTGACTGCCCTTTTGTGATGGCAGGCACATTCTTGCTCCAGCTAAGGCCACATCCGCCACGGAAGCCCTGGACCCCATCCACTGCTCAAAGACTCAGCTCCTGCAATGCTCTCTTCTCCCTCCTATTTCTGGATGTTTTTCTCTCTTACTGGAAAATGCACATTTTGTATGTAAACATATTTTAATATCACTCATTTCTAACTAATGAAGCAAAAATTCATCTTTCAACCCATGTCATCCTCTATCTACTCCTCCATTCCCTTCATGCCTTAAAGTGTTTTTTTCTTGCTTTATGCTTTTCTTCATCTCATACTGTCTCAATCCAGTAAAGAAGGTTTTTATTCAAACAGCTTCACTGAAATGGCTTCCATAAAGGTCAACATCTTGTCAAAATCAAAGATGATGATGATGATGATGATGATGATGATGATAGTAGTAGTACTACTACTAATAATACCGTCTCTATAACATGTATCATACTATGTATCAGGCACTATTCTACTTGCTTAATCTATATTAACTCATTTCATTCTTACAACCACCTTTATAAGGTAGGTACCATTATAACATCCATTTTACAAATGAAAACAGTGGAAGGTTAAATAACTTGAAAAAGGTCTCCCTGTGGGTAAGTGATACAGCCAGAGTTTGAACCTGAAGCAGTCTGGTTTAGAATTTTTCCACTGAACCACTGTACCATTCTTGATCAATACCTTACTTCTCTTCTCAGCAGGACTTAACTTGGTTGACAGTATCCTACATGAATTATTTTATCTTTAGTCCTCTGTGAACCATAGTTTTAAATCTTATTTTAATTAATTAATTGGTTTTCATTTCTTGCTTTTCTGGTTATTCTCTCTGAGTCTTATTCGCAGGCTCCTCCTTGCCCATCAGCCCTTTGAAGGTTGTAGTTCTCTAGAGCTCTGTCCTCAGGCCTTTCCTTTACTTGCACCTGGCCTCATAGCTTCAGCTACCATCTCTACACTGCTGACTCTCAAATGCTGCTCTCCCATGAGCTCTGGACTTTACAGAGTCAAAGGCCTATAAGACTTCTCTTCTCTGATTTGTTAAGCATCTCAAACTTGACATTGACCAAGACAAAACTATTGATTCCTCCCTCTACTCACTCCGGCAAAAAAATCCTCTTCTCACAAGTCTTTCAAGTCTCAGTTAATGACAGAAAGGCCATAGGAAATGCGGTACCATATCCAGGGGCAATTGAACCAGATTCTCTTTGGAGTGTTATATGTATATTTTGGATTCCTCTGGTCAGTTTTGGATAGGTGCAGAAAGCCTGTGGCCGTGTTCTGGTAGGAGAGCTAGTGCACATAATTCAGGACCTGATTTTCTGTTGCATATGTTCTAGCCAGATACATGCTGCACGCACTGTGAAATGTGTACTTGGCCACAACATCATAGCGAAGTGTCAAAAAGGGGTTGGGAATCAGAAGCTGAGAGTAGCTTTTAGGTGTTAGGAACATTTTAAAGCCTTGTTTTGAATCCTTTGTTTAATCCATACATTTTGAATCAGATTCTCCCTTTTTATAAAGTGACTCTTCTTCCCATTTTATGAAGACAGTCTGACAGGTAGTATGTGCTTTCCCACACAAATCTGTCAGTTCACTCATCTTTACCCACCACCCCCACCTATGGTTCAAACTTGAAATCCTTCTGAAACAGAGAATGCTAGTCATTTAGAGGCAGTTTGGTGAAAATTCAAAAGTAAAAAATTTGTCTTAGACTTTCATTTATCTGGGATCCTAATCTGCTCCTCACTTTATCCACCTGGGTGGGTAAAGGCCAGGACTTTTGTGGCACCTCTAAGGCATCAGGTTGGGTACACAAACAGTACTCTTAAATTCATATGTATGGCCCTTAAAATTCTTTTCTCCTTTATGCATTTAGACATCAAAGAATGTCTTAGGAAACCCTTAACTGTGCATTGCTACATGGCTTTATCCCAAAAAATCAGATCTTGTTATAATCCAAATTGTTTCTGGAAGCCAAAAGTATAATCTTGTTTTGAATGGTAAATTCTGCCTCTCCCCGAAGAAGCCCAATGAGGTCTTGAATGAAAAGGCATGACAATCATTTCACATGCAAAGAGATGGGTGTTTTTCTTGCAAACCTCAGGCTGGATGTCATCTCTTAAAGGGAAAGTATTTTCCACTCTCAAATACACTTAATCGATCCTCAATGACATCTAAACTTTGGGTGAAGCCTGCCCTGAGTCCAATATCATAAATCTCGCTTAGAGTTTTTTTCCCTAAACCAGTGGGTTAGAAGAATCAAATATTTTATATATGATATTCTATTTCCTTATTTTTTTAAAAGGATATTTTATATTTGCATAGTTAATATGTGCACAGGGCATTTCACTCAAAAGATATTTAACAACACAGTAAAAATTCTTTTTCCCGTACTGTATTTTATTATCTCATTCTTTCTGAAGGGAATCAGGATTATCAATTTCTAGATAGATACAATACTGTACTCTTGACCCTTAGGTTACACTAGCATAATAGTTAATGTACATCACTAATAATCTGAGTATACTTTATACCTTTAAATATAAATAATGATCTTAATTAAGAACAATAAGTAGATATCAAAAAAGAAACTTTTAGCTCTTAGTATTTTTTTCATTCTTTTTCTCCCTTTATTATTTTTTAATAATTTATTTGTTTGTTGTTTTGTTTGTTTGTTTGTTTTTAGAGAGAGGGGAAAGGAGAAAGAGAGGGAGAGAAACATCACTGTGTGGTTGCCTCTCACTTGCGCCCCCAACTGGAGACCTGACATGCAACCAAGTGATGTGCCCTGACTGGGAATCGAACCAGTGACGTTTGGCTCGTAGGCCGACCCTCAGTCCACTGAGCCACAGCAGCCAGGGCTCTTTCATTCTTTTTATATTTCCATAATGTTTATTTCACTTTACATGTTCTCTGCTAACTATCTCACTTCATTGATTATGGAATTAAAATGTTTCTTATAATTGTTGGCATCTTAAATTAGTTGGCAATAGTTTTTACTTCTTAATAGCATAATAAATAACTGTGTTTTAGATTATATGAAATATATTTTGACCTCATTATTTCTTTAAAAAAAGTCAAATTATAACTATAGTAGGCAAAATAAATGAGGAGGGTTTGCTAGGCCTCTATTTAGACCTAACTCAAAAATTAAAAATATTTAAAATTTTACTCCTAATCTTTAATTATTTTTATACTTTAGGCTACAGTGCAATGTATATAACTAGCATTTAAAAATATAATATTCTTATTTTCAAATGTCACCTAATAATGGAGATAAATAAATACTGTGGAATAGTTTCCACACAATGTTTAATAAGGTGATTAGGTCAATATACTTTTTAAATCCTAGTGCTTGGGGATTTATTATAGATAGTGAATTTAACTTGGGAACTGCTCTCTGTCATTATTTAGAATAAAATTTAGTTATCAGGAAAATGTCTAGCAGCACGTCCTTGTTATACAAGGTGCAGAAGTGTTATCTTCACCTGTATTGACATGTGGAAGGGGATGTTTTTCCGTAAGACATTACAAATGTGGTCCAGTTGATAGTGTTCTGCAGTGTGTGTGCTTCTTTTAAAACGTTTGTTTTTAAAATGTTTGGCTTGGCAGTGTATGAGATACAGATGTACAAGAAAGAGCACAATAAATTAGACATGATGCTTCCTCAGAGCTTGGGTCTGTTGGGGTAGATAAGCAATGTGCAAATAGCCAGAAAAAATATTAAAAGGGTAAATGGTGCCATAAAAGCTACATCAATAAAAAGACACAACATGCATCAGAAAAGGACAAGGAAAGTTTCATGAAGGAAGTATTTCTACAAAACTGATTTTATATCAACACAGAAAATTAATTAGTGGAAAATCTAGTTTACTGATTTTTTAATGTTCAATTTAGATGAGCTAGACCCTTTTCCAAGATAATAATGATTTTTTTGTATGTATAGTTTTAAGTAAAAAGTTCTGTCAAAACTCTGGGTAGTCTCACCCCATTATTTGATGAGTATGATACAAAGTTAAAATGGGTGAAATTACTCCAGGGTTTGAGAGTGTCAATGTGCACGCAACACCCGATATTAGCTAACTGTAACTGAGCTGAAAATAGATTTTTGGTTTGGTGGGAAGCAAAGGGTCTCAGCATTGGTCCTCCCATCTGCCACAGCTGTGATAGGAACTTTGTGGGACTCTGCACTTCCCTTTCTTTCAAGCCTTTGTTCTTCAGCATGCCACCGAGGGGAAGGCGCCTCCATGGTCTCACCTCCCTAGTTTAGTTCAGAATCAACAACTAGATCCTCTATTTTTCTCCTTGTTTTCTCTTAAGGAGACATCACCATCACTAGTTACTATAAAAACAGATGCAAAGTAGAAAATAATCATTTCCATTAGTGTTTAAGACATCATTTAAACAAAGATTTATTGGCCATAGGAGATTTATATCTTGTATATATTTTTTAATTGAAAAGGATGCACAACTTTAATTTTAGTCAAGAACGTTGGCTATCTGAACAGGTTTTAGGACCATATCTATTAAAGATAGTGAGGTATTTTCAAAATATTCTTGTACATTAGTTCCAGAAATTGATGCTTTTATTTCTTCTTAAAAAATAATTCACTTTCTCACATAGATTTCACAAATTTACAGAGACAAAACTGACATCAGAAATCCGAAGTCAGGTGCTATCGCAGTAAATCTCACCACTCACTGTAGTGACAGAATAAAAAACTTATTTTCAAATGCTTGGCTTGACTATAGGAACTTATGTATTTTGACTGAACTTAGTTTAGCCTAGCCAGTGACTGCAATCTTGGGAGCAAGCTAGACAAAGGAGAGATTTAACAATAAAATTGATGTATTCTATTCCACAGTTATTGGCAGCTACTAGTATCTGAATGTCTCCTTTGCACATGAATGTATCTAGTAAGGTCAATGTGTCACTTAGGGTTTTGCTAGTGACTATAGAAAATAAACTCAAAAAAGTTCAATGGCTTAAAACAATAGAAGTTGATGCCTCAATCACATAACATCTAGTGTGTGTGCTTCTGAGCTTTCCTGGACTCTAGGTCCCTTTCGTATTTGGACTGTGCCATTTGCTAGAGATCTTAGAATCCTCTATGTTCAGGCAGAAAGAGAAAGGTAAAGGACAGGGAAGATGCAGCCTTCTTTTCACTTTGGCTGTTAAGTGACACACATCTTTTGGACTTACATTCCACTGGTAAAATATGTCCCCATCTAGAATGCAAAGGTTACTGGGAAATGTAACTGGCTGGGCAGCTGCTTTCCAGAAAAACACACAAAGAAAGAGTGGGTAAGTTTGCTGGATTTAAGTATCTGTAGTATGGTGGTTGTGGGGTGAGTGTGTGTGTGTGCGTGTGTGTGTTGACAAGGTCCACAAATTTTGTTAGGGAGTAAGCTGTCTCTGAACAGTGAAAGTTGATCACACCTGATTAGAGAAGATTCTGTGGAAGACTTAGTGGTAATTTGCTTTGAAAAGCTGTATTACTTTGGGGAAAATATTTCATGCCCACTAACCTAGTGTTTGTGAGAATTCCAAATCCAGGAAACCTACCTACTCTTTTTTTTTTTTAATTAATTTTGTATATTCCTTCTAAAGGGAAATGGGAATTTATGCAAAAATATTTCTGACTTGTTTTGCTTGTCTGAAAACATTCGAGCTGATGAAGTATTGATATAAGGAAATTGTCTTCTGACAAAAGCATTAATTATCCTAGAGTAGAATATCATGACTAAGAACTTTTGGGCTCAGAGACATAAGGTAGGTGCCTAAGAAATAGCTCCCTCTGCTTCTGTGTGGCCCTAGGCAAGTTCTCACCATCTTCAACTGTAAAATTAAAGTTAAACTTGATGATCTAGCTTGGGCTCTGTATTAAATTTGTTTCAATCTATAGTTCAAAGACTGAAATTTAAAGGGATAGCCTGAAGGGTTAAGAGTAAAAAAGAATATGGCTAGCATATCAAGCACCTACCTCAGTGAACAAAAAAGTCCCCATCTTCTGAGAATTTGTATTCAGAGTAAAGGATATTTAAAATATAAACTAATCTGATAATGATTTTATAATTTTCTGACATTTTGGGGGGCTTTTAGAATTTTATTGGGGCCCTTAACTTTATAAATTGACTATAGTTTGTATCATTCTTATTTTTTCATTGATACCCTGCCTTGCTTTTGCTTAGAGTGTATCCTCCTACACTGGGAAACATCGGTGGGTTTTTTGTTTGTTTATTTGTTTTGGTGTTAGGGGAAACCTAAGTGGTCAAGACTGAATATGTTGAATGTACATTCCTGAATTCTGGATGATTTATGAGTGCAGCCTAGCCTCCTGATGGAAAATGTCGTTGATATCAGGGTGTGTGCTGATTAGTTTAGATTCTTGGTAAATTTGTAAATATACTGAACATGTCCGTATCAGACAACCATCAACTAATTTTACAATGAAAATAATTTTAATTCTATTGAATACCACTTTTCTTTTGTGATTCCTTTGAATGCCATATTAAGAAGTGTTCTTTTAACTTTTTAAAAAGTAGCATCTGTCATGCAATAGATACTGAACAATTGATAGCTACTTACTGTTTCTACTAAATAATATTTTTTCTGGATTTTCACCCTTTCAAGGCTATGTTGATTCTTTTGGATTTCTTTCAGCCCATGCTAAGACCACTTTACAAATATTTATTTGCATCTGCTAGATGTGAGGGACCTTATCACGTATTCTGGTGGATATTATGACACATACAAAACAGCAGGGAAGGCACACAGGGAAAGGTGTCTGTATATGGGTGATTTCCCTGCTGTGAGCAAGGTCAGCTTTCCTTTATAACACATTGGATCGCTTCTATGAAACTGATTTTATTCAAAGGCTGCTGGGATGCTTATTAGTCTACAAACTCGACAAGCTGCCTTCATCTTTGAGATTTCTTTGTAATATTCTGCCCTCTTTGCTTTGCTCTTTTGAAGTACATTGTTGGCTAGTGTTGGAGCCATAATACATTAAACTTACTATTAATCATTAACACCTTTCTGTGAATTATTTTGTGAGGATGCTTTGTGCCAATTAATGAAGCGTGGCAAGGCCTGGGTCCTGATAGGAGGGAGCTGTCCTGACTTTTAGCAAAGGGTCTCGGTTTCTATCTGGTCCTCCTCTTGGGATCCAGAGTTGGGCTGTCTGCTCCCATAACTGTTCCTGAAACAAAGAGCACTTGAAAAGAGAGTGAAAAAATTCCTTTCCCTTAGGGCAGCTCAGATAATGCTCAGTCTTTTAAAGAAATTATTACTAAAGTACTGAAGAAAGGAAAACAAACCCTGATGTATGGAAATAAAGAGGAATACAGAGCACAGATGTCTTATTTTTCTTGACTATAGTAGTGCACAGGTTGGTTTGGGTGATTCCTTTAACTTGACCTAACCATACTATTGGAAAGGGAACCCTCAAATTCTCTTTTGGTACAACATTCATAGTGCCTCTGAATGGTGAGACTAAATAGACTTGAAAATTGAAGCTTTCTTAGCCATATCCCAGCTGAAGAAAATTGCTTTGCAGGCTACATGCCAGCGTTTCATTCTTTCCTGCTTAAGAATTATGGGTGGTCTTTACTTAGACAAAAGGAGAGAAATACCTTTAAAATTTGGAGAATTTTCCAAATTAATAAAAGTGAGGGCAAATGGCACCCGAAGAATGGTGTAAAAAAAGCTGAGAACTCAGAAAAGTTAGGACGAAAGCCAAACTTCACATATTAGTTTTACTTAGGGTTTGCTGTACATGACAACCTTTGTATTGTTACCAGATTTATTTCTATAAAAGTTATATGTTAACTCTTATTTTGTCTTTTTTGTTATGACCTGCTTAAGAAATTTTGTAATAAAGTATTACTATTTATTTATAAATGGTGAATGATACGAATAGTAGGTCATTGGGAAAGGTCTCTTTTGATTCAGCTTGATGTTCTCCTCTAGTTTTATGAAGAGTGTTGCAGTATTCTTAGGAGGAAATGCTACTATTTGCTTAAGAACAAATTCCCTGACACATCTCAATACTGTGTTTTCCAGAGTATCTAATTCATAGTATGAACTAACTAAATGTCAATTTGGAAAGGTAATTGGTTTCCTCATGCTGTTTTGGATTAAAAATGAATAGTAATTAATCTCATCAAAGTAAATTATTTTAAATACAAAACTATCTAAATTAACTCCTAAATTATTTTGTGCCCATGTTTCATGCTCTCTCTGGATTAATTTTTTTGTCCTCCTCACAATTAACACTTAACTAAATTTACTATGAATATATTTTTCTACGTGGTATTTTTGGTACAGTGAGTTTTACATACAATATTTACTGTTATGTTTTAGAATACTGTTTACAGATGGTAAATATTCTGCTCCTCCTAGAATAGCTTCTCAAGAATAATTTTATTTTTTGTTTATTAGTTTGTAAAGCTACACTGCCAATTTTATGACCTCTAAAGCATGCTTTCTAGTTAGGTGTTATTCCCTTTCCTCGCCCTTCAGAATGACTGTTCTGGTCCAGTGAGATGGGGTCACTACAGACATCCATGATCTGTGCTTTCAAAACAGCACATGGCCTGCTAACCTGCAGGGAACCTCTAGATCTTAGGTTTACTGCCAAGCACAAAAGTCCCATGAGATCAGCAACTACGTTTCGCTCCTATTTGTAGTCCCAGCATGTAGCACAGGTCCTGGTCCTCAGTGGGTCCTCAATCAATGCTGGCTGAATGGAAGTGAATGGAAATACAAACAAGTAAATCAGAATTCTCTAATTGTCAAGGGATAGAAAAGCCAGCTCAAACCAGCCTGAACAAAATGGGAATGTATTGGCTCAAATATCTGAGATGTCCAGGGATACACAGGACTTCAGACTTGACAGGATCCAAGGGTCTTCCCAGTGTCATTAGAACACTGTGCTTCTCCCTTTTTCTTCCTGCCCTGGACTCAGCTGTCCTCAGAGTCGGCAGGCTCCTTGCTTGTGGTGGCAAAGGGGACCACCCACAGCTTCAGACTTACATTGCCCTGATAACTAGCCCGGTCAACAAGAGATGCATCTCTATAGTTAGCTTTAGCACAAGTCCTGGTCTGACCCTCTGAGTCTCAAGTGGCCTGCCTTAGGTGGCTTCATCATTCCCAAACCCATTCCTTTGTGCAGGGGAAGAGTGTATTCGGGCCAGACCTGGATCAGGAACAGCCAACCTGTGGTTAGCTCCACCGAAATCATGTGCTCTAAGAAAGGGGTTGGGGGTTCCCTGGAAAGAAGCAGGTGGGTGACCACCATCCCAGGGAAATGTTACAAAATAAGAAATTTTAGCAAATGGCAACAGATCACAAATGCAAAATACACTGTAAGTTTGAAACTAGATTGACCTTCTTCCAATGGGGTATACTTGGTGCTTTGGGGGACTCATTAGTAGGTTTAAACCTCCACTTCGGGTTTCTGGGCCTCTAAACCTGCAAGACATGGTGGGAAAAATGTATTCTTCCTTCTTGGTGTGGGGAATATTGAAAGCTTAATCATCATTTTTGTCCTGGATAGTGTGTCCATTGCAGACTGAATTATTTTTCTCTTAAAGATGAATCATTCTGCAACAAATACCTATTAGCACAAGTTTTGTTTAGCCTGACATTTGTTCCTGCTACTCCTGATGGAAGCTCTTGTAAGGGGCAATTACTGGATTTCCCTCTTAGCAGCGTGCCCTGGTGGCAGAAGCTCCCTGAATGTCCCATTCTTAATAGGGCCTCCTAGAGTGTAAAGATGAGACACTGTCTCTCCTGCATCCCAGCCTAAGTCTCTTCAGGACTCTGCCCAAGTCTCTAGGATTCTTTTTAAATGTCCTTCTTTGGATTACAAGTGCTCTCATGCAAATTGATTCCTGTGAAAAGTTTTGTGGGTCCCAGTGTTCCCCAGGAGAAGACAGACAAATACCCTAGTGATGATCTGGAGTTCCATGAGAAAGTCCATTTCTGAGTTAACACCATGCTGCAATCTCCTTACAAGATACTGTCTTAGGTTCATGAGGTCAGGCCAAGTAGAAGCTAAAACTTGCTATAGAGTCCTATCAAAAATCCTTTGAACCTTAACAGCACACCTTCCCCTTTCTCCCCTTGGTCTGCAAATACAAGATGCACTTTCAAGTTGCCTTTTACTCCTGAAATATCACTTCCTGGTGACTTGGACTCATACTGTGCTTTTGTGAATGTCTGCAAAAATTATACTAATTAAGAATATTGGAAAGTAAGGTTCTGCTGTGGCAGAATATAATAAAATTTCAATGAGTAGCCAAATAAACTTATTTTCATTATATTATATTGAGATGTTTCATAAATGCATATATCAGTATACTTTTATTTCATATTATAAATATTTTTATTTATTGTAAAAAGACTAATTGACCTTTAAAGAATTTCATACCATTTATTACTTGAATAAAAATAAAGCTTTTATTAACTGATAGAATATACATTTATAATAAAATAATAGTGTTTTATTTATATTTTATCTAAAAATTAATTTTATTCATATATCCAAATTAAAGTAGCAATACATTGGAAAGATTTTATTTCAGAAAATTAATTCAAATGCTGTGCAAGAACCTTCTATTTTGCACAGACCATTTTTAATAAAAATTTAAGTAGTAAGTCTTTATATTATCATTTAAATTCATGCATGGGTTCATCAAGAGCCGCATGAGGATATGATTGTTAAATGTGTAGTGCTGGGTATGCTTCGTAAGAAAAAGGGATTCTCACCATTCCTTAACAGTTGTTGTTGTTATTATTATTACTATTAGTTTGTCTCCTAGATTTCCTAGATTTTGAGCCTCCACAAAATTTTATCTTAATATTCAGCATGATACTCTTTTATTTCTTTGTGGAAGATCTGATTTGTTACTATCACTTTTGTGCTGTTTTTGTAGTTATAGGTCAAAACTGTTTACCAAAACAAAATAAGTGACCATCGTCGGCCAAAGAAAACACACGGCACAAATACAGCTTATATATTTTACCTGGTTTTAATTTCTTTATTTATTTCAATATTTTCTTTCTCCTTTGGTTTTTTCATTGTATTAATTTTTAAAAACTGTTGCATTTATGCATGTGTAATATGTAACATATGTTATATATATATGAACAAAAACATATATGTCCCAAGTCGATAATAATAGCTAACATGCACTGAGTACTTTCTATGTTTTTTGGGATATCAACTTCAACTTCATTGATATAAAGACGAGACTTAGAACATGGTGGCTAAGAGCAAAGACTCTGGAGCTGGACTGCCTGGGTTCAAATCTTCATTCTACAATTCACTTACTGGCCAAGAGCTGCTAAAATAGCTCTCATTTACTGAGAATATCTCAAGTATGAGATTCACACAGAAGATGTACGGCATATTGGGATGGATTCTTACAGGTCTAATTACAGAAAATGTTTTAACATTACTTGAAGTAGTTTTCAATGGGGCACATGAATATGTAGAAATAATTTTTTCATAATAGATTATGGTAAAGGAGGAACTCAGGGGATTTCAGTCCTCCAAAGGAATGTTATTTTATATCAGTCTTTTTTATTCATTGATAGTCTAGCCTATTTAAGTGTGCAGTTGATGAGAAATAGTTTACAAAACCAAGGGTCACTAGATGTTGAAGAAAATGTTTTTAACTTTCCCAACTTAGTCAGAAATGGTAGCTATTCTTTACATATTCGTTCTTGCAGTATATTTTGGTGTAGCAGATAAATTTAAAGCAGCTAACATAATTAAAGTGCACATTGTGGTGTTGATGAACATAAACTGTACACAAATATGAAGCTTCAAAATATGGATCCACAGGTGAGGGTCTCTGGTGAGAAGGGTCACCATGAGCCACGATCTGTGGTGGCTACTGATGCTGGGGACTGGAGAGGTGGCCAGTAGTTGCTCTTACTGAACTGAATATAGTAACCTATATAATAACAAAAATTATCAAAACTTTTCATGTTAGATTTTGCTTCTTAAAAGTTTTCACTGACAAATTTTATTTTTCTAAACATTTCAATTTTATGTATGATCTAACATTCAAAAAATTTAGAACTTATGAAATTTAGAGCCACAAAGTTCAAAATAATCGACTTGATATTTGAAAAACTGTGTGGTTGGTGAACTGAGTAGGAGAGCTATTGTAAGTTTGGGTTTCTATAGCAACAGGGAAAATTGCTAACTTTCACTTCTGAGACTTAAGAATGGCATAAATCTAAATATGCAATGTTTGTAACTTAATTCTACTGGGTTCAAGTTATATAATATTATAAATAATTATCTTATTCCTTTTATAATTGGTATGTAAGGCATTTATGTTGGCAATCTCAAGCTGTAGATGGAATAGAAATGGTACCGTGATATGATGCAGAGGGAAGGCGTGGCATATAGAGAAATTGGAGGTCACAGGAATGGACAGAGACTGGGATCCTATCTCATTCAGTACATCACTCAAATTGTAATTTTGAAAGCTTTGTCCTTAACATCCCTGTACCTTCCCATCTCCCAGAATTAGCACTTCCAACCCATTATACTCATAGAATTTGATCCATTTCCCTATAACAACAGAGCATGCTGAACTGTGGCAGTTTTCTTCCAGAGCTGTCTTATCTATCAGCCTGGAAACTCTCTAAAAGCGGACTTAGGTCTTGTTACTTGGAATCCTTTACGTTGAAGAAGTGCAGATCTATAATACAGAAGGCACTGAAAACTTGAATAAAGTTGAATAAATGAAATGGTCTCACCCTTAAACAGCGAGAGTATATTTTGATTGTCTTCTAAGACAGTTACATACTTTAATTCCAAATAAAATATAATAATGGCTCCTCATTGCCTTTGAAATAAGCTCTGAGCTCTGCTTTACATACAAGGTCCCTTATGGCCTGGCTGTTGATATTTTCTCTGCCTTATCAACCAGAACCTTAACTCTTACACATTATGTTTTGGTAATATTTGACATCTGCTATCTCACATATACGCCATACAAGTTCACTGTTTCCTGTCTTTATACTTGCTGTCCCTTCTGTCTGGAAAGCCTGTTCTCCACTTTTATTTTATTAATTTGATTTATTACAGAAACATATAATATAAAAGTTCAGGTAAAAAATTTGTTTCTCTTCAAGATTTACATTTATATTTGTAGTGTTCAGTGATTAAGATATATTTTCTACTTTGTTGAAATACTTTTAAATTCAAAGAAATATGTGCTTATGACAAGACAATAAAAACAGTAATAATATACAGCCTTTATTAAGTATGTATTATATGTTGGCATTATGCTAGCACTTTACATAGAGTATCTTACTTACTGCTCAAAACAACTCTTACTGCCAAGTACAATTCATATCCTACTTTGCTGATGAGGAAATGAACACTTAGCTGAACTAATTTGCTGAGGTCCACATAGCTGATGATAGATTGACCACTAACAGTTATTCATCTTCCCCTCCGTACTTTAGTCCACACACACACCCACACACACACCTCCCACTACTTCAGCTAGTTACTTTTGCTAACTTTTTAAAAACATTTATAGGAATCACCCCCTAATGGAGCTTCCTGTGACCCCTACCTCTAATCTGGGTCCTGGGAAGCTCCCATATTATCCCGAACATATTATCATTATCATCGAATGCCACAATATCTTGTGCAAATATGATCTAATATTTTGTGTCTTCTGCTATCCTGAAAGCTCCTTGATGACAGATACCATGTCTGTTCTCTGTCTCTTCGAACTTAGCATGCTATAGGCATTGTATTAGATGCATTAATTTATTCAACAACCTATTTCTGCAACTTGTGATGTGTGCCTTCTACATGTCTGGTACTCTGGGAGTCACTCAGGATTGGAGTGTATCAGTTAGCTTTTGCTGCATAATAAACCACCCCTAAACTTTGTGGCTCAAAACAACAGCCATTTATTTAGCTCATAGTTCTGCAAGTTGGCATTTTGGCTGAGTTGAGCTGGGCTTTTCTGCTGGTCTTGGCTTGGCCTGCTAATGCATCTGCAGTTTGCTGTAGGGTCAGCTGAGGCTGGCTAATCTAAAATGGCCTCAGCTACTTGTGTCTAGTTGACTTGGTCTCACGCCCCAAATGGCTAGCCTGGGCTTATTCACGTTGGCAAGTTTGCAAAAGCATGAAAGCCTCCTTGAGGCCTTTGCTTGAAACTTAGCACAGCATTAATTATGATGCATCCTGTAATGCAAAGCAACTCACAAGGCTAGCCTCCATTTGAGAAGAGGGGAACATTCTACCTCATTATAGGAGTAGCTGCAAAGTCACATATGTGAAAATAAAGAGGAATGAAAGATTGTTGCCATGTTAGCAATTGACCACATGTGGTGGAAAAAAAACCAACAACCCATAGTTCCTGGCCTAAATGAACATGTAATTTAGTGGATGAAATACTGTATTATATGTAAGGTCAAAAGAATAGCTAAATTCTTATATATCATCTAAAATTAGAAGCCATTAAAGCCATTTATTTAGTCTTTGATGGGGGTTCCTTAGATTCATTAACTGTTCAGCCTGTTTGTATATAATTCAGGTTCTGTATCCATCCTCTCCATTGATCCATCTGGCCAGCGGAAGGCATTCCCCGCTAGGAGCCTGGGAACTGGAGGAATAGTGGGATCACTTCCTGATGCAGATTAGATCTGACTCTTTGGGTTGTTTCTCTCTGTTAGGTGGCCTTAAGCCTCTATCCATCCTGCCTTGGACACGCAAACTGCCACACACATTCAGGACCAAGCTGATGGATGGCATGGGGTCTTGGTGGGGCTGACAGTGAAATATAGAACTTTTTAATATAAATTTATATGGTGTGGACTTTTTGCTTATATTTTAATTTTTTAAATTCTAATTTTATTATTTCTTCTGTGTGTGGGTTTTTTTTTGTTTTTGTTTTTTGTATTTATCTTGTTTGTTACTCATTGAGCTTCTTGGGTCTGTGGTTGCTGATCTGACATTGTTTTGTGAAAATCCTCAGTCATTATTGCTTCAAGAATTTCTTCTGTTCCTTTTTCTCTTCTCCTTCTGTTATTGTAATTACACTACCTGGAAGTTACGCTTTTCATAGTTGTCCCACAGTTCTGGAATATTCTGTTCTGGGTTTTTTTGCTTTTCAGTCTTTTATCTCTTTGCTTTTCATTTGGGAAGTTTGCATTGACATAGCCTCAAGCTCAGAGACCTTCCTTTAGCCATATCTCCTCTAGTAATAAACCAGTCAAAGGCATGTTTTAATTTCCTTTAGGGTATTGGCGATCTCTGGCATTTCTTTTTAATTCTTTTTTAGAATTCCTGTCTCTCTGCTTACATTACTCATTTTTTCTTGCATGTTATCTACTTTTTCATTAAATCCCTTAGCATATTAATCATAGTTGTTTTAAGTTCCTGATCTGATCATTCCAGTACCCTTATCATGTTTGAATTTGACTCTGATGCTTGCTCTGTCTCTTCAGACTGTGGGTTTTGTTGTTGTTGTTTGTTTGTTTGTTTGTTTTGCCTTTTAGTATGCCTTTGAATTTTTGTTGAAAGGTGGACATGATGTATCCGGTAAAAGGAACTCCAATAAATAAGGCTTTAGTGAAGGGGTGGCAAGGTGGGAATGATTAGAAAGTGTTCTACAGTCCCATCTCCCAATTCCAGTCTTTTAATGAGCCTGTGCTCCTGGGCTGGGAACTTCACAAGCACTTCTCAGTTCTCTTCCCCACTTTCCCCTTTAGATGGGGTGGCTGGAGCTTGGTATGTCCCTTCCTCTAGGTCAGTTAGGCTCTGGTAATACCCGGAAGACTCTGACTAAGTAGTTGCTCTTGAGGGCAGGTCTCATTAAGAACAGAAGAGAATGCAGAATGGGGGAGCAATGGGGGGAAAATGGGACAACTGTGACAGAAAAACAATAAAAAAATGAATGAAAAAATGAAGAACAGAAAAAAAATAAAAAGAACTGAATATTCTGGCTTATTTCAAAGTTGTAGCTCCCCTCTCCTTCCTCCCCACCCCCTGCTGGAAGCACGGGAATTTTCTTTGATGTTCTGTGAGAGCTCCTGGAGGTAACAGCTCTCAAAAGCGTGGGAATCCCCTATGACTAGACCCCCTTGGAGTATCTCATTCTCAGACTAGTTCACACTGAGCCTCCACCCACTTGTCAATTACACATAGGGTTTCCTATCCTGGCACCAGTTTCTGCAGTGATTTCTGCCTATTGGTTTTTGCTCCAGTAGGTTGTGATTCTCTGCACCTGCCAGTCTGTCCAATTTTTGAAGCAGTGTTTTGCCCTGTGACAGCACTTCAATAAGAAGAGTTATTGATTTTTTAGTTTGTTCAGCATTTTACTTGTTGAGGTGGTGTGATAACTTCCAGGCTTGTAACATGCTGGAGCAGGACCCAGAAGTCCCCGTTCTGTGTTTATTAGCTGGAATACTTTGCAGAAAAGGGCGTCCCTCTACTTTCCTTTTCTCTCTCTCTAATAAATACTATGGAATTATAGTTTGGGGATCTTCTATTTATCTTCTTTTTTTTTTTTTTTTTTTTTTTTTTTGTCTTATGGCGTAATCTATTCTTTTTTTGTGCATTGTTGCTTTCTGTCATAAAATGTCCCAGTTCACCTTGTGCTTTCCCTACCTCAGACTTGGAGTCAGTCATTTATTTAGGAATTTCTGGTTCCTTTTGGTGGAAATACTTCAAATAAGTGTTTGCTCTGTGTGGCTGTATGCTCTGTTTGGTAAACTATTAGTTTGCTTCTATCTGTATTCAATTTTACTTCCTGTTCTTTTTCAGTCCTTCTTTGGGTTTGTTTGCTTTCAACCCTAGTGAATTGACTTGATGTTTAGAACTGATTTGATAATTTTATTACCAGGCTATGTGGTGATGAAATGACAACATCACCAGTTTTGTGGAATGTTAGGGTCTGCCAAGTAAGCTGGCAGTGAAAATCCTGAGAGACGGAGCACTCAGAAGTAGGACTGCCAGGAAAGATGCAGTTACTTAATGAAAGAAGGTCACATCCCTAAGAACCAAGGCTCTCCCAAAACCCATTTCATGAATGATTGATTTAGTCTCAAGTAGTTTGGAAAGATGAGTACTAAAAGTGAATGTTTAACTGGCATAGAATTATAACCACAAGAAGTCATGAAGTGTTGATTAATTTCTATGAAAGTTAAATATATTTATGTGTAAGAAAATAAAAAAAATAGAAATTAAATGACAAATTGAGATTGTATGCAGATCAAAGATTAATGTTCTTAATATTTTTAAAAGTGTGTATTTAAATGAATGGAGACACACACACATGCACCCCTAAAATAGGCAAAGGACCCAAGTCAGCCATAACAAAAGAAGAAGTACAGGTGACCAGTGAGTATAAATGTTCAATTTTCAGATCTGGGTTATGTCCTTGGTTAAGAACACAGTTTTATTTTTAATAAATAACCTTTCACCATTGAAGAAAAGTAAACCTTCCATTTACCTATAAAATAGGACCCTAAAGATCATAAATTATTTAGGTGGATTAAAAAAGATATGTAAGAAATCTCTGATACCAATAATTATAATTTAAAGCTAATTGGGTCTCTGAGCTCATTAGTAGCTAACCCAACATGGGTACAGTTTTGATGATGTATTTCTTACTGTGTGATAAAGGACTTTTACTTATTAAATTTTGTTACTTGATAACTAGAACCACTAAGCACCAAAATGCTTAGACTAAAATCCCAAGAGTTATCTTTGATCTTTTCTTTTTCTTTATACTCTGATATATTCTATTAGCAATTCATGTTACCTATATCTAAATGCATTCTGAATCTTAAGTCACTTTCACCCAAGACAACTGGATTTCTGCAACAACCTCCTGGCAGGTGCATCCCTGTTCACCTTTTTGTTTCCTGTGATCTAACCTGCCCACAGCAGAGGGAATCGTCTAACTAAAAGACATCACATGATTCCTATAATGGAAATCACCAAAATGAAATCCAATTTTTTGGCCATTGATTCCAAGACTCTGCACTGTTAGGTCCCCACCAGCTCTGTAACAACCTCTCCTTTGACTCTACCCCTTATTCACTGAATTCTGGCTACAATGGCCGTCTTCTGTCTCTCCCACGGTAGAAGATCATTTTTCTCCCAGGCCCTTTGCTTGTGCTGGTCTGTGTTCCCAAAACAATCTTCCATTGGATCTTGCCACAACTGCTCCCTTCTTAACAATTGGCTCTTCTCTCAAGGATTTCCTTGTCAAAGTGACCAACCTTTCTCTGCTAGCTCAACTCTCCTCTCTCTCTACCATATTGCATTAGTCTTTTTATTTTCTTCACCTTTTTTAGGATTTATCTTTCTTTTGTTTATAGATTTATTTTCTGTCTCTTCTCACTGGACGGATAGAAATTCTGCTATATTTTTATTCTAAGAAAAGGACCTGGCACAAAGTAGGTAATTAATAGATATTTGTTGAAGACATAAATATTAATATTAGTTACTTCTAAGAGCTGATATTATAGGCAATTTTTAAAATCTATATTTTAAAAATGTTTTCTAATATGTAAAAATAAACACTGACTACCATCATAGTCAGGGGGAAACTATTAAAAATAATGATTCAATGAAATAGTAGAAGCCTCTAAGTCCTACCATATGTATGTGAACAATTATAATGCCTGAGATATTCAGACATTATGACAAAGAACAAACATAATGCAATCACACAAAACTGTATAGCAGCTGCTCAGTTAAAAACATTGCGTATAATATGTATTTTAGAATGGTGCAATGTTTATTAATGGGTAGGGGAACTATTTTGAAAATTAAACATATTCTTTCTCTGTCCCATTCAATATTCATCAAAAAACTTTATAATTAAAATCTCTCCCATTCTAAGGAAAGGTATGTCAGGCCTTTTATGGTGTGTAGGTTTTGTTCCTGAAGTTCTGTTTCCATTTATTTCACTTCACTCTGTAAGGTGCTAAAATTTCTGTACGTTAGTATACTACAACAATTAGAGCTTCTGCCATTTATGGAAACTTTTTTAAGCAGACCCATTTTCTCAAGCAAATTTTGAGACAGCTCTTTGCTTTTCCCTACCTTGCATTTCTTTCTTGCTTCACACACATTGGTTTTCTTTCTTTTCCCTCATTAATCTTAAGGTTCTCAGCAGAGCAGAAGCTAAGGAGCCTATAATCACTCTTCTTGGAAGTTTCTCCTGTTACCAACTGAAGCTATATTGGTTGTAACAGGTTTATTTCTTTTGTAAATTTCTAACTACATTAACCTGCACAAGGAATTAAGGATTTCCTTTTTATGCCTGAGAATGAAAAAGTTCTTTGGTGTTTTTTTCACTGACTATAATTGAGTCATCAATACCTCTCAAAGAAGCTGTTGAAAGATTTAGCTTTTTTTCCCCGCTATCAAAAATGTCTCTTAAGAAATCACAGTCTCCACAATGGAAATATGAATACTTTTGTGTGGCACAGAAGGAACACTGATGAGTGCTTTTCCCACTTTTCTTTGCTGAAGATGTGACACTTTTGAATGAGACTCTGCCCACAAAATTAGTGTGTGAAAAAGATCACATTTCTTCACTGTCTTTAAATCAGCTTAGTTCTAACTCTTGAGTCCCCATTTGGAAAATCTAAGATTCCACTTTTGTAAACATGACCTACCAGCCTTCCCCTTGGAAGTCTTGCCACCTCTCAGGGCAAGGGACCGACAGAATTGTATTCACTGCTCGCTGTATTTTCCTTTATTTCAAATCCACTGTCAACACCCGCCCCTTGCCAAAGTGATATATCAATTAATTGCTTTAATGAATTCAAATATAGCAGAAGTCAAATAGAATCATTGAATTCAGGCTGCTTCCACATTTAGCCTTGCTTAAATCCATAACGTACAAAAAGCAGGGACTACTATTGAATTTCTTGTTCTTGACTCAAATGTAGAGACAGAAAAGAGCAGAGTAACCTGGAAACAGGGATTCTGAAGTCAACTTACAAATGAAAGATCAGAACACCTTCTTATCCCAAGGGAAACACTATAATGTTGAACATGGTTTGGGTGTAGTTACTGTATTTACACGATTCCCTGAGTTCTTATTGTCCGCCAATAAACTGACCCCTATTCACTTTTGTCCTTGACCTCGTTACTTTGTCATTCACTTGTAATCTTTTCTTTCTAACTTTGTTGTTCTTTGCTGTTGCAATGCTTGGAAGATGTTCATTAAAACAAACAAAACGCACACCAAAAAACCTTCTGTATACCAAACACCTAAAATCCCTTGGAGGAAATGAGTTTTATAAAAATCTAATGTAAATAATGTAAGAGAAAGTAGTTTGCCTTGGGCAGAAACAATTATTAATAAGCAAAACAAAAAAGAATGTGCAGAAACCAAGAATTTGTTGCAAAGGAAATTTAGGAGTTATTGTGTGTTATAGAAAGAGGAAAGAAATATTTAGAAAAAAACATAGTATATTGAACTAACAAAATAATTGGAATTCTCAGAATGGTAATAGCAAATGTTATACTTAGATATTGAGGAATCCTTATAAGCTATGCTTTTATATGATAAAGCAAAGCTATGTTTGTACTTGGACTTTAGCATTTATCAAAGTCAGATTATTAAGGTTTAGGTGAAACAGTATATCATTTGCTTATGAAGAAATGTGTGATGATTTTTCCCACAGTATTTTTTTAGTCATAAGGTGTTTTCATCAAGGATATCTCTCAATTTATAAGTACAAACTATTTTAACATAGGCAAGTGGATTAATTTTTTTTAAATGGTTCCCTTCGATTCAGTAAAGTGAGATTCTCAGTATTGTTAATTTGGTAATCAGTTCCAGAGTTTTCATGTTATGAGTCAAGACTCCATTTGAGATCCTATTAAGGTTCCAGAAACAAAATATTTTGGTAATTGATTTATTCAGTAAATTTTTAATGCTATTATAATGCTAAGAAATCATTCATGACTTCAGGGTGATTGCAGTTTAGTGGCAGAAATCCAATGGAAAGAAAAATAAGAAAGGCTTGGGACATGACTTGATCAGCTTTATCTTCTAGAAGAGTCATGGAAAATGAGAGAAGACAACATTAAAGGGAAGCAGTAAGAAGGTACTCCAGTTATATATTGCTGCATGACATGCTACCCCAAAGCTTAATTGCCTAAGATGACATCAACCATTTATTTTGTTCTTCAATATGCAAATTTGGCAGTGCTTAGCAAAGGCAAGTTGTCTCTGCTCCATGCCACAGCATTCAACTGGGAGCTAGAGGATCCACTTTCAAGGCTTATCAAACACCTGGAAAGTTGATGCTGGCCGTTGGCTGGAAGTTCAGCTGGGGCAGTTGGCTTAGTTTTTTCTCCACATGGGGCTTCCATGTGGTATAACTGGATGCTAAGAGCAAGCCCTCAGAGAACCGGATGGATGCTACCAGCTTTTATGACCATCTCTCAGAAGTCACACCACATCGTGTCTGCTATAGTCACAATCCTGTCCTTATTAAAGGGAAGGAACCTCCTATTGCCTCTTGATGGGAGGAGTGTCAAAGTCACATGGTGAGAAGAGCATGTGCAATGGGAAATATATTTTTATGTGGCTTACTTTGAAGATGCAATCTTCCGTAATCTACCATGCAGCTGTAACTCACATCACCTCCCATGCAAAATATGTTTATCCTCTTCCCCAGGACCCTCACATCTAAATATCTGCTTGAAGTCTAGTATTTTATCATCTGAAGGCCAGGAGATGATTAGGCTCCTTAATGCAGTTCTTTGGGTATAGTTCCTAAATTGAGGAATTGTAAACATTTTACAAAGAAGAATTATCTGCCCCTACTTCCCCCCACAGCCAAGTATTTTTTCCCCAGCTTTATTAAGGGTATAATTGACAAATAGAAATTATATAGTATAAAATATGCTCTTTTGATATCTGTATACATTGTGAAATGACTACCAGAATCAAAATAATTAACATATCCATCACCTCACATAATTATCATTTTTTGTATGTGATGAGGACATTTAAGATTTAAATTCTTAGCAGTCCTGGCCAGGTTGCTCAATTAGTTGGAGTATCATCTCAGACACATAAATGTTGTGGGTTCAGTTCCCTGTAAGAGCACATACCTTGGTTGTAATTTTGATCCCCAGTTGGAGCACCTATGGGAGGCAACTGATCAGTGTTTCTCCCACCACTGCATTCCTCTCTCTAAACATATCCTTCGGTGAGAATTTAAAAAATAAAATTAATATAAAATAAAATTTTAGCAAATTCTAAGTATACAACATAGTATTATTAACTGTAGTCATCACACTGTACATTAGATCCCCAGGTCTTATTTATGAGGTCTGTCCAGAAGGTATCCAGCCATGTAATATGAAAAATAGACATTTATTGGAGAAGAGTCAAGATACAAGAAACATTGTACATAGGACAATGATGCCTCAGTCCCCTTCAAAGTAAGCACCTTGGGACTCACACAGTTCTCCCAATCTCCATCAACTACCCTGCCATATTTCTTGACTCTCATCAACAGTCTGAAATCTCTTCCCTTTCAAAGGCGATTTTAGTTTTGGGAAATGCTAGAAGTTGCAGGGCACCAAATCTGGGGAGCTGAGTCACCTGGGTGAATCGATGTCTCACCAAAAACTGCACAAGATGTGATGCATGAGTGGGTGCATTGTCATGACAAAGCTGCCAATCACCAGTTGTCCATAGCTGCATCTTTCTAAATCATCAATAGTTTCAGCAGAGGAATGTTCAAGCTTAATGCAAAATTTGATGCAGATTCATTGCTCTACCCACTCGGTCATTTTGAATGTGTTGGCCACAGAGTACACGTGCTCACTCAATGGCATCTACTGCCCCCACTGACTAGTACAGTGAAGTCATCATGGTTCATGCATGTGCATTTCAGTCCACTCTCCCTGGCTGCCAGGTTACATCGATGTTGTGTTCTCATTATATTAACAATGGCTGGACTTTTTCTGGACAGACCTTGTATACTGCATAGCTGAAACTGTACGATTTGATCAACATCTCCCTATTTCCTTAAACCCCCACAATACCAAACTTTCAGTGGCAGAGAAGGGAAAGGTACATTGCTATAGACTCACACATTTTAAAGGATTGGAAAAGTAGGAGACACACAGCAATTACTGGCCCATTGTGGTCACAAAATCCAGCTGCCAGGTTTCTCACTGGGGTGCAGTGCTACTGCTGGAAATTGTCACTTCCAACTCTTGGTTCCTCCCTCTAGGCTCTTGGTTCTGAACCTCTAAATCAAGCTTTAGCTTTCATTAAGAAAAAATAAAAATAAATATTCCATCGTGTAAATATTCCACAGTTGTGTTACCCACTCATCTACTGATGGATCCTTGGGCTGCTTCCATACCCTGGCAATTGTTAATAATGCTGCAATGAACATATGGGTGCTTATGTTCTTTTGAATTAGCATTTTGAGTTCCTTCAGATATATTCCCAGAAGTGGGATTGCTGGGTCAAAAGGCAGATCCATTTCTAAATTTTTGAGGTAACTCCATACTACTTTCCACAGTGGCTGCACAAGTCTGCATTCCCACCAACAGTGCACTAGGGTTCCCCTTTCTGCACATCCTTGCTAGCACTTGTTGTTTGTTGATTTATTGATAAGAGCCATTCTGACAGGTGTGAGATGGTATCTCGTTGTGGTTTTACTTCGCATTTCTCTGATGATTAATGAGGTTGAGCATCTTTTCATATGTCTATTGGCCATCTGTATGTCTTCTTTCAAGAAGTGTCTATTCAAGTGCTTTGCCTGTTTTTTAATTGCGTTGTTTGTTTGTTTTGGTGTTGAGTTTCATAAGTTCTCTATAAATTTTGGATATTAACCCCTTATCAGATGGATTGGAAAATATGTTCTCCCATTCTGTGGGTTGTCTTTATATTTTGTTGATGTTTTCCTTTGCTGTGAAAAGAATTTTAGTTTGATCTAGTCCCATTTGTTCATTTTTTCTTTTGTTTCCCTTGCTTGAGGAGATATATCTGATAAAATATTGCTATGAGAAATGTCTGAGATTTTGCTGCCTATGTATTCTTCTAGGATTTTTATACACAATGGAATACTACTCAGCCATAAAAAAGAAGAAAATTTTACCCTTTGTGACAGTATAGATGGACCTGGAGAACATTATGCTAAGTGAAATAAGTCAGTCAGAGAAAGACAAATACCATATGATTTCACTCATATGTGGAATCTAATGAACAAACTGAACTAACAGGCAAAATAAAGACATACTCATAGATGGAGAGCAGGATGAAAGCTAAGGGGTGGGGGGAGGGTAGGAGGTGGAAGGATTGAGCAAAAAGAAAAAAGGACTCATGTACATGGACAACTGTGTGGTGATTGTAATGGGGAAAGGGTATAAGGAGACTGAATAGTCATGGGGAAAATACAATACAAAATTTTACATAAAACTATAAGAAAGCCCTGGCTGGGTTGCTTAATTGGTTGGAGCATCACCCCATACCTCAAAAGGTTGCAGGTTCGATCCTGATCCAGGCACAGAGGGGAGGCAACTGATCATGTTTCTCTCTCACATCAATGTTCCTCTCTCTCTAAAGCTGCATTTGCAACTAAGTAGCCTCCTATCCTTAGAGTGTCAATAGTGTCCAAAGTTCGCTTTTCATTGTGTGCTGTTCCTATTTCTTATAGTACAAATTGGTGGTTTGTATACCAGGACAATTCTCTTAAATACTTTGTGGGCTATGTTGCAAATTCTATGAAGCATGAAGACTAGGAAGAAGTATTATTAGGGGAGTAAGCTATGCCTTGATGACCAGACTATATAAAATGTGTTACATAAATGGTTGGACTGTTTTGGAGAACAGAGGGCTGAGAGAAAGGGTTGTAGGTGTGGTACCTATTTGTTCAGTGTCACCTTATGAGCTGGCTGTTCTAGCTCCCCAAAGGGCCATTTCCTGAAAGAGTATGGACTAAGTCAAAAAGCAGAGACTGTAGGGGAACGAAACAGGTTCAGGACTTAAAGAGACTTTCTGAATTTAGCATAGAGTTACCTTTTTAGACCCAGGATGAAAGGGTCTAAATTGAAATAAGTGATATTGGAACCAAGGAAGGCCTTTTCTTACTACTTAGGTAGAAAAGTTTTCTTCACATTTACAGTATGAGTCAGGGGTTATTTTTACCAAATCAATTCCAAAGTATTATTCTCAATAAATGTTGACAGTTTATGGACTTGAAAGTTCCACTTTAAGTTTTAACAGAAAGTTTGGCTTAAAGTAGGAGGGAGCCACATCGATTTTTTTATGTTCAATGTACTTTTATTCTGAAATTGTATTTCCTCAGTTCTAAGACAAAATGGCCTTTAAATTTAACTCTGGAATGTTTGCTTCATCTTAGATTTCTCAAAAGTTTCCAGTCTTTACCTCCCATGATTTATAAATTAAGAAATAAAAAGTATTTCTTTCATTTCCTCTGTAGTAGTGAAGAAAAAAAATAGACTTAAATTTGTCGCCCTCCTTGGATATGTCTCCTAAGAATGATTGTATACAGGACTGCAGCAGGTCATGGTTATTACTTGCTCTGTTTTTCTCAGCTACAGAAGAATTGCAGTTTCTCTAATTGATATGTAATAAAGAGAAATGATTTGACATAAAAGATTTATTTCCCTGTGTTTCTATCCATCTTCCCGAAAAATTGTCCTTACGAGAGTACTGAAGTTAAAATTGAAACCTTGGAATCTTCATCAATCCTTCCTGGGGACCCTGGGAGCAGCACAGAGGCTGAGAGCAGGGGCTCAGGAGCCAGACGGCCCGGCTTTGAATCCTGGCTGTGCCACCCATTAGCTCTGTCATCTCAGATAAGTAATTAACTTCTTTTTGCCTCAGTTTCCATATTAGAAGAGGAATATTTTAATGTCCATTTTATATTATAAGGAAGAAATTACTTAATATTTGTAAAGTATTTAGATCAGCATGTGGCATGTAATAAGTACACAATTTCTGTTTGGTGTTTTTTTTTTTTTTAAGTGAAATAAAATATACAAAAAACATAGTGTAGTGTTTGATGGAACAGGTGCTTATCCCAACTCTACTACTTGTCAGCTGTGTAACTGTGGTCAACTTAATGTCCTTAAGCCTCAGTTGCCTCCTTTTAAAAATAGAATAACTGCCAAAAGTAGCACCTGCTTTACACAATTCTGAAGGTTTACATGGGATGGTCAATAGAAAGCACATACCACAGTGTATGCTTCCTAGGGCCAGTGATTACAAATATATATTTTTTAATTTTTGTGAACTTTCTGTGGCTGTTCATTGGGTTTTATCTTTAATTCTTCTTTAAATCTTCACCTGTAGATATACTATTGATTTTAGAGAGAGAGGAACATTGATGTAAGAAACATCGATTGGTTGCCTCCTGTACATGCTTCATCCAGGTTTTGGATCCACAATCTAGGTATGTGCCCTGACTGGGGATTGAACTCATAACCCTTTTGTCTACGGGATGACACAACCCAGCCAGGGCTATCTTTAATTCTTTACTTCATACTTCTAGGTCATGTTTGGACCTTCAGAGAACCAGGTAGGGATCTGTGGGAAAGGATGGCCATGGGGGCAGAGTGCAGATAAGTGAGGCTGTAAGAGAAATTACTTAAGCTCCTAAGAGGCCTTGCAGGGCAGACTTGTGTTAGGGAATTTGCCACAATCCATGGTCTGGCTCAAAGCTATGTGGGCCCAGAAACCTTTCTTGTCAGCAGTTCCAGAGTCCATCTGTCCCCTAGAGCTGGGCTCATATTAACAAAGCTTATACGACTAATGCATGGAATCAGAATGCCAATTTTCCATTTACAATAGGAATGAAACTGCTGGGGCCTGGCGGCTCGTGTCTGCACCCAGCCCATTCTGTGCCTATAAGCAGGCCAGGCTGACAGTTTATTAATTTATAATGAGACATAGCTGCTGAGTGGCTCCTCAGGTTTCTCAAGTCCCTCCAGTTCTCCCTGAAGTATTCAGCTGAGATACCAAATTCTAATCAGAAAGCACCTTAGTGAGTGTGGAAGCAGAAGGACAGTTTGTTCTTAGAGTCACATGTTTAATGGAATTAGAGGCAGATGTACAATTAAAAGGGAAGTGCCACCAGCCCAGAGCACTGTCTCTCCCCATTTGAACAGCCACTGCCTGTGCCTGCTTCTGAGATGTTTGGAACCTATTTCCTTGTCTGGACTATGTCTTTTTATCAGATTATTCCCATGCCAAAGGCTATGTTAATTCCAGCCTAAGAGTCCAAGACTAGCTGTACACAGGGCACATCTGGCCTTGAAAAGCTTTATTTATTTATTTATTTATTTATTTATTTTTGTCTCTTACACTGTAAAAAAGACTCGTCGTTGTCGGCAGCCGTCCGTCTTGAGAGACGATGGTGTAGCTTCTTAAGAGTCTATCTGCACCGCCGAGAATGGTTGTGCAGTCCGACTCGGGAGTGACACGGTATCTGTCTCCTCCCGTGTTGAATCGACATCTTGCGATTACGCTGGAGTGTCCTCTCCAGTGAAGCTGAAGCTACAGAGCCTGGGCAGGGTGATATGGAGGGTCTGCTGTTGCCCATGCAGCAGACCCCCCCCTCTCTTCGCAGCTGAAGGGTCCAAGGGAAAGACGGAGTCAATACAGCTTGGTTTCAGGTGCGCCGCAGGAGTTGCCGGTGTTGACCACAACGTCAAACCGCCTTAGGGACTCCGGCTCTGGATTTTCTGTCTGGGTTTACTCCCTTAGCCTTTCCCCTGAAGAGGTATGCCGCAAGGCAGTGGAGGTTTTTTGGGGTCAGAGTTTTCCTTCTCTGATGTGCCCTGACTGGAAGATTGAACCAGCGACACTTAGCTCGCAGGCTGACGCTCAATCCACTGAGCCAAACCAGCCAGGGTATGTAAAAAAGACTAAGATTTAAACATTATGAGTATTTACATACCAATCCATGCCTCTAGCCTCTCTTGAAAGATCCAGAGATCTGGTCTCCCTGGACCCTTCCCACATTAGGTCAGTTCTCTGACGCCTTTAAATGAGGCTAGAGTCCTGTGCTTCATTCAGTTCACCTATGGTCCCCACCAGAACCATGACGTCGATCTGCCTTGATCTCCTGGTAACGTATATCTCCAGGCTTTTGAGTTTGCATCTTTCTGACAATTGAAGCTGCTTTCATTTATCTATATACTCTGTCCTACTATATTTTTATTTCAAAGTTTAATTCTTAGATGGCAGTCTTATTTTCTCATTTCCAGGTTCATTTCCCCATCACATCGTCTTGAAAAACACATTTTAGTTTGTATGTCATAGAGGGTTGCAGTGATAAGAAGACTAAAGTGTAAAGCTCACAGCTTCAGCGAGATGGGGTACCCATAATCTGTCCTCAGGAGGCGGGTGCTGCTGCTGACCGCCTTTCTCTGTTTCTAGCCCCAGTCTTTCCTTCCTCCTGAGTGAAGAATATTAAGACCTCCCATATTCTATAGCTTTTTTAAAGGCTATAGATATTGCCTACACTGAGAGAAACATAATGTGAACATCATAATTACTGAAAAGATGAATTTGGATGCTTTGTTTACAAATGTTTTACCATGGAACTTCTTCAAGGAACAAGAGCTTATTTTTAACTTCAGGGTTATAATTAATAATCTGGTACAGGAAGGTATGACATTTGTTATGATTCCTAAGAATGACTGATTTTTTTCCTTTAAAATTTTGTCTCTAATGAATATAGACAATATCATTATGTAATTAACTCACTGATTGTAAAAATGAATTTGTTTCTCAAGGAAGCCTTTTTTTTCAAATGAATAATCAGCCCCTTAATTCTTATTAATCTTCTAAATAAATTAGGATTAGTTTATGAGTGACCTATTTAGGGAAAGAGATCTGCTTGAGAAAATAGAAATGTTAGTTGTAGGTCTTACTGTATCTTATAGGTCCATACCATCTCAAATTTGGCCACTTTATATTTTGAATGATCTTTGGGGTGCAAGGTAATAACATTTTTTGTTCTCTCTGCTTCCATAACATCTTGTATATATCTCATAACTACATTTACTCCATCTTATTAAACTATTGTTAAATACTAAATCAGCATAATTTCTGGCACACAGTCTTTTCTCCCTTTCATCATCATCATCATCATTTGTTTACAAGTATTTTTTTGCTCAATTAGACTGTATATTTTCTGATTGTATGCACTGGTTCGTGTTTATATCCTTTAACATAGTACAGAGCACATAGCAGGTGCTCAGTAAATGATGAACTGAACTTTTCATTGGAAATAGGAATTGTTCTCAGTTTCCCTTTAGATATGCAGTCTGACATTAATGTTGGGAATGCTTCAGGAATAATGAATGACTGAGGGCCACTTAACTTTCACCATATTTTTGACTCAAGAAATATAGACAAATAAGTAAAAAATAAAATTTTATTGAAGAACAATACATTTTAAAACAATAAACAGCAAAATACATTCTAAGAAAGGATAAAACAATTAGAAGTTTATAACTTCTAATTGACAAAAGAGTAGAACTGTAATATACATAGTCCTCCCCAAAATAAGGGAAAGACAAACAACCCAGTAGGAAAAAGGGCAATAATAATATGTTCAACTTCAGTAGACATCATGGAAAATAAATTAAAACAGTAAGATTTTTTACCAGTCATAAACAAGTGGCAAAAATATTAGTTAGGACTTCCGGCCAAGATGGAGGCATAGACAGACATGCTGCGTCCCCCTCCACAACTAAGAAGGAATACAACTACCTCAAAACTAGGAACAACCAGAAGTTCCAGAAAATCAAAGTGCATGGAAGTCCAGCAAACAAAGATATAAAGAAGAAATACTCATCCAGACAGTAGGAGGGGCAGAGCCGGGGCAGAGAGGACACAATGTGGTGGTGGCAGCAGTGGTAACAGCAGCAGGCTGGTGGAAAGCACAGTTACACATTTTAAAAAGTCAGGAGGGCCACCTGGGGAGCGTTCCCAGCTCCTCACCAGACCGAGCGCTCACTGTCCCAGCACCAGGGAAAATTAAGCCTCATTGCTTTTGACTGTGCAAACCAGTGGGAGTTGGGACGGAAGCAGAAACCGCCATTCTCTCAGCAGAGTCCACTTGTTTAAAGGGCCCCCAAGGTCCTAGAACATCTGCAGACCCACCCACTCTGGGAACGATGGCCAGGGCAACAGCTAGAGGGATGCCAGTCTGGTGCAGAAGTGGGAGAGGTGCCTGGAAAAGGGGAGAGTGCTGCGCTGGCAGCATTGTTCCCTCTTGGACCCCTCCCCGACATACAGCGCCACAATGTGGTGAAACAGGTCACCCGTTACTGATAAATCCCTAAGGTTCTGCCCCTTGCAACGTAGTAGGAGCGACAGCTCTCCCTGGGACACGGAAGCAAACAAACATAGGAGATTTCCGGCCAAGATGGAGGCCTAGACTGACATGCTCCATCTCCCTCCACAACTAAGAAGGAATACAACTACTGCAAAACCAACAATAACCAGAAGTTCCAGAAAATAAATGGAAGTCCAACGTATGAAGTTATAAAGAAGTGGTGCTCGTCCGGAAAGGTAGAAGGGGCGAAGCTAGGGAGGAGAGTTAAAGCTGCGCTGTCTGTGGCAGCAGCAGCGATGGAGGCAGGACAGCGGTAAGCACAGACACCCGTATTTAGGGAGAGGCAAGAAGTGCCTGGGGAGCATCCCCGCGGGAGACAAGACCCATCAGCTTGCGATTCCAAAGCCAGGGAAGGCAGACCTCCATTGCCTTGGACTGTGAGGCCCAGAGTGGGTGGGAATGGAGGAGGAGGCTCCCGGTCTCTCAGTGGAGAGTGAACAGCAGGAATCCATATTGGACCCCCACCCCCGCAGAAAACGCCATAGCATGGTGAGAAGGGTAACCCAGTTGTGACAAGTCCATGGGGCTCCACCCCCTATAGCGTAGGAGGTGTGACAGCCCTGCCCAGGAAGCAAAGGTAACACAAGATGGTCAGGATGGCACAGATCGTGATAGAGATCCCGGTGATGCAGCTGACAAGACAGCAGATATCTAATCTAACGGCTCAGCAGATAGGAAATCTTTCTGAGGCTCAGTTCAGAGCTTTGGTTATAAAAATGCTTGGAGACCTAACAGCAGATCTTAAACAAGACATGGAAGAAATGAAGGCTAGTCCTGCTGAAATGAACAAAAACACATACAAAACTAGTGGTGAGGGCAAGAAAACCAGGGATCAAATCAACAAATCGGAACATGGAAAGGAACAAACAGTCAACCAGTGCAGAAAGAGGAAATGAGAAGTGAGGAAAACAAGGAGAGGCTCAGAAACTTATCCGACAGCTATAAGCAGGCCAACATCCAAATCATAGGGCTGCTAGAAGGTGGAGAAGAAGAACTAGCAATTGAAAAATTATATGAAAAAACAATGAAACAGAACTTCCTTAACTTGGGGAAGGAAATAGACTTACAGGTCCAGGAAGCACAGAGAGTTCCAAAAAAACCAGACCCAGGGAGAATCACACCAAGACACATTATAATCAAAATGTCAAAAATTAAGGATAAAGAGAGAATCTTAAAAGCAGCAAGAGAGAAGAAGAGAATTACATACAAAGGGGTCCCAATAAGACTATCAGCTCATTTCTCAAAAGAAACTCTGCAGGCAAGAAGGGACTAGCAAGAAATATTCAAAGTGATGAAAAGCAAAAACCTACAACCATGATTACTCTATCCAGCGAAGCTGTCATTCAGAATAGAAAGGCAGAGAAAGTGCTTCCAGGACAAGGTAAAACTGAAGGAGTTCATCAGATCAAAACCACTGTTATATGAAATGTTAAAGGGACTTGTTTAGAAAGAGGATCAAAACTATGAACATTAAAATGAAAACTGTATCACAACAACCAACAACAGAAGCTAGGGAATTGAAACAAAGGCAGACTAAGTAGGCAACGAGAGTGGGAAAAGAATTATAAGTATGGGAAACATTTTGAGGGGAGGTAAATGGGGAGGCGGAAGGAGGGAAAGGGAAGGAGATGGTACAGGAGTTAAGAAGCATAGTAGGAGTGAGTGGAGTAGACAGGAAGATGTTGAGAAGAACTATATACACAACCAATGGGCATGGACTAAGGGAAGGGGGGACAACTGGAGGAAGGCAGGTCACTGGGTCAAGGGGAACAAAGGGAAAAGAAATTGGGACAACTGTAATAGCATAAACAATAAAGCATATTTTTAAAAAAAATTAGGAAGATTAGTACCATGGAGATTTTTTGCTGGTTGAATTGTAAATTAGTCTAATTATGTGGGGATGCAGTTTGGCAATATTAGTAAAGATGAGGCTATGCATATCCTATGACCTTATCATTTAATTCCTAGGTATATATTTTTAAAGGAATTCCTGAACATTTATAAAAAATAGAATAGTTTAATAATAACAACAAATTAGAGACAGTCTGAATATCCACTAACAGGAGAATGGATACATGAATTAGAATGCTATATAACAGTTAAAAAAGAATAACCTATATATAACTGCATGTAAATTCCAAGAAAATAATGTGAAGCACCTATAATTAATTAAAGGGTCTATATATTATGATTTTATTTTATATAGCAACATGCATCAACATTCTGTTATGGATACGCAGATATTTAACAAAAATATAAAAAGATGTATGGAATGATAAAAGAGAACCCTGTACGGTGTTTACCTTTGGAGAGAGGGGAAAGAGATGGAATAGACAGGGAAGTCTGGGGGCTTCAATGTATCTGTAATGTTTTATTTCTTTCAGAAAATCTGGAGCATATTTGGTATAATGTTAATATTTCAAGTGGAGGCAGAGGATGAAAGAAGAAAGCTAGCAGACTCTGGAAGTTTCAGATAGGAGGTTTAATGCATTAGGATAAGTGGGCTTTGAGAAAAAAATAGAGCAGTACTCACTGCTTGACAAAGTCCTTAGTTTGTCAGCACTGTATGCATTCAAATTCTGATTCAAAAAATCAAAAGGACCCTGACTCCTGCCTCAGACTTCAAGCATCTTTAGCTGTATGGTTTTAAAAGAGGGAATACTGTAGAAATCAAAGGGAAAGCAAAAGCACGAGGTGGTGTGTGCCTATATGAGATAACGTGAAGATTTTGGAGGACTAGAGCAAGGCAGAAAAGCAGCAATTAGCTTAGATTTTATGCTAATTAGGGAAGTAACTGTGCTCAATTCAGAGATGGGAAGTTTTTCAGTGAATTGATAAGAAGCACGTTTATTTACTCAGATTCAAGACTAACAATTAATATAAGGCATATTGTTATAAACATTTGGCTGTTATGTTGACAGTTAAATAAATCCAAGCTGTACTTTATTGAAGTCAATAAAAGAGCTTTCAGGAAGCCAAGATAAAAAAAAAATTGAAGACCTTGGCCGATGTTAGAAGGTTCATTGGAGAGTTTAATGTAGCTTGCTCTCTGTTCCTGTCTCTCTCTGTCCTGTCTTTGTCTCTATCTTGGCATATTCTTCAGCCAGACAAAATCTAGAAAATACATAAATTTGGGTTGGTAAAGAATGGAGACAGTCGAGCAAAGAAGAACACTTTTCTTTCTTTTACATTTTCTTTTTTAAAATAAAATAAAGAATCACAGTTCACTTAGAGTGAGAATAATGTAGTACAATATAGAGATATAAAAATATATAATTATTTTAAAGAGTAACATATTTTTTCAAATTACCTAGAGAATACATAAATTAACTTTAATTTTTACAGAGTTATGCAATAGATAGTAAACTGAGCAAAATTTGCTCTCCATCACTTTCTTACTTCAAATCACTTTCCCATATATGACCATTTGTCCACAATTGGTATGCAGCCATCCAGGTCCTTTTCTGTGCATTTGCATGTAAAATTTATGTAACCATAACTGGGATGATGTATTTTTTACAACATGTTATTCCTATTTAAGCAGGTAAGTCTTTTTTAAAAGGAATTTTGCATGTAGATACCCTGGCACTTTTTAATAGCTACACAATATTCCTTAGTATGGTTAACCCATTTTTTACTTAACTCTTGCCCTGCTTATGGCCTATTGCAAAGTTTTCAGTTTTTCACTCTTAAATAAAATTCTGCAGTAAACAGTCTAGTACATCCATCCATCATTACAGCAGAGGGCAGATGTGAACTGATGCGTGGCAAGACCTAGGAACTACAGTTGTGTTGTTTGGAATCTGCCTTTTACATCTTTGACTTTGTTTTTCTCTGGGTTGGCCTCATTTTCAGACAACCTCACTTCATGGGTAGCAAATAGGTCAACAGGCAGTTCCAGGCTTACATTCTACAAACTTACTAGCTTCTTTCCCAGGATCAACAAAAGTGGAGGGGTTGGCTCTCATTGAATTGGCTTGTGTCACACGCCCACTTTTGGGGCCAACTCAGCATGGCTCAAAACATGTGGATTGAGGAGGAAAGAGTAGGTGATTTGCCAGATAAAAATGAGGATGATGATACCAAAAGGAACAGGCACATATGCTGGTCAGGCCATTATATTAATGTTTCCTGAAAATGTCTTGTAGGTGTCCAGATATATGTCATAAGGACCAAGTTATTCTTGTAAGTATTTTTCCAAATCTTTGTTAGAACAGAGAAATAAGTATATTTATATTTAATATTGTGTATGAAAAGAAAGCATGTTATAGGTTGAAGATCATTAACATTATGAAAGAGATAATAGCATAATTATTTTTAAAGAAGTAAAAAGAAACATGTATAATTAATTATAATGTTTACCTCAACATATCTAAAATATTATATTTTTCAATGCAGAAAAGTGCTATCCAATATATTTTTTAAAAATCAGATATATGATAGATCATTTGGCAAACTATAGCACAAATTCTATATTGTATTTACTCATTTATAAAACAATGGTTATTAAATTCTGTTATATATGGGTCATCATGCCAGAGGCTGAGACAAAATATTGACTCCTAAGATCTTTGCCCGCAGATTTCTTACATTATTGTTAAGGGCCACACACTATAAATAAGTAAACCAATATATAAAGGGGAAAATTCTAGGCTTTGATGCACTATGATGAAAATAAAAAGGATCATGAGGTAGAAAGTAATTGGGAAGTTCATTTCAAGTAAGGTGGTAAGGGAAGACCTCTCTAAAAAGAGAATATGTGAACTGCAACATGGGGATTAAGAAGGAACCTCAAACTCTAGACTTAATGCTGTCTAACATGGTAGCTGCTAGCCACATGTGGCCACTGAGCAGTCAAATGTAGGCAGTTCTGACTGAAATGTACTATAGATGTAAATAGACATCAGATCTCTAGTACAAAAATTGTAAAATATTTAATTTTATATTGATTAAATGTTGAAATTGTAATATTTCAGATAACAGGTAAACATTAAAATTAATTTTACATGTTTCTTTTTACTTCTTTAAAAAAATGATTGTGCTATTACAGTTGTCCCAGTATTTCCTCCTTTGCCCCCCTCCACCCAGCACCCCTGCTCCCTCCGGCAATCCCTTCTCCCTTGTTCATGTCCAGGGGTCATGCATATAAGTTCTTTGGCCACTCCATTTCCTATACTTGCTCTAATGTGACTGCTAAAATGTTTAAAGTTACATATGTGGTTCACCTTATATTGAACAGTCCTCGTGTAGATAATTTCAGCCTATTTGCTATTATTGATGTGTTTATTTGTGTGTTTGTTTAATCTTTTTGTCCTTGATAATGATGCTGGCTGCTAAACTTATATAGTAGGTTTTTCTCCAAAGGTATAAGTCTATTCTATTTATTGACTGAGATATCCAAATACTACGATTCATTGTGTGATTAAGCTTCACATGGCTTAAGAGGTGAAAGAAAGCACAGAAAATTGCTACATGTACTAGAGGAGTTGTGGTATTAGTTATGTTTCTTCAGTAATGCTCACAACAGATGAAGAGGAGATGAACAGAGTTGGAGAGGCAGGCAGAGCAAGTATTACAAGGTAATGACTGTGCAGGATGAGATTTCTGTGGGAATCGGCTACAGCAAACCATGAAGATATATTTCCAGTTCTCTACTTAGTGAAGGAGATGCTATTGTGTTGTGTAGAATTGCTGCTTCTTGCATGTTAAAATAGAGTTTTACTCTACACATTGTTTTTGCACTGATGGGAATGTTAGTGACTTTTGGGTGCCTCTTATTTTTACATCTCTGTCAATGATATGCTGGTGAGTTCACACACATTTAATAACATTAATTCACTGCAGAGAGCAAGCAGAGTCATTTTTCTCTGTATCATGTTATTATCCTCATTTCTGTTTGTGGCTTGTGTCACAGGGAAGAAGTTAATTACTAAAAATGTATGTTTAACAGGTGAACAATTTAAGTGTGAGTTTGTAAATACGTTAGGACCCCCCAGCGTGATGTTTGTTATGTAATCTGACAGTTTTCTGAAGGGAAACTACCCTTACTGGTTTGAGAGAGAGTTGAGTCATATCCTGTGAATGTGAAGCAACGGTATTTAAACATCACGGGTTCCTTTTAATTTCATTCTAAGTCACTGCAGTTCAGAGCAGCAAGTGCTCTCTGCGAAGAAGCTGTTCTACTAGCCCTGGGAAGTGGGCAGCCTGCCTTGCTGGGATTCAGTAAGGAAGCCTGATTGTGCAGCCCTCTCACTGGAGTGAAAGATGTTTTGTTTCTTTCTAATCAACTATGTTAGATAGCTGCAAGCTGAGAAGTACCTGCAACTTGCCACTTACTTATAATAAGGTAAGTTTCATATTTTGGTTTGCTCTGTATTGTGGCAGCCTTGAATTAACATGGCAGTTTTAGAACATAATTATGTCTCAGAAAATAAATGCCTTCTCACAGGGTATTGAAGCTGGCGTTTGAAATTGTACTGCAACTAATTTCAAACTTATAGTACAATCCATTTGCAAGATACTTAATTTAATAGATTGCTATTGCTTTTATGGTTTTTTTAAATAAAAAATATGTGCCTGTGACATAAAAACATTGTAATAGTTTTTATTTATTTATTTATTTTTGAGGATTAAGTAGTACCAGGCTAGGATCCTTTTATTTATTTTTTCATCTCTGTGATCTTATGGTCTTGCTTAAAGGTGAAACATGCATAAAATTCATATAATTATGCCTGGATTTTATTCTAAATAATCATAGCTCTACAGCTGTATACCTCCATTGAAATAAAAAGTAGCCTTAGTAGTCATTGGAAAACTTGAAGTTGAAAAGTAGTGCAAGTCTCTTGCCCTTCCTATTTGGCTTTCTATTTAAGTGAAAGGCCACCATGGTTATAAACTTCTGATGGATCTGCTTATGTGTATGAGTTTATCAGAAGACCACTTCCTCAGTGGCTGTCAGAGACACTGATATATAAATTATATGGACAGAGAAATCTATGGATAGAGAAGTGAATGAGAGGTTTTTAAAAATCCTTTAAGCTTGCTGCCAAGATGTTGATGTGACAGACAGGAATGCTGTTTTGTTTTGTTTTGTTTTTAAATTGATTAAGGAAATGACATCAAATTAGAGCTAAAGGTGGTGTTTGGTGTCACATAACTTTGGACAGTTATTTTTAAGGCCTTTGGATTCTTTTCAGGTAGAAAAGGTTAATTTGATTTTGAGAGCTCCAGCTGTAAATTTGAAACATATTAATGAATTGAGGGGTTTTGTATGTTTAATACCAGTTGGCTTTAGCATACTTTCTCTTTTTTTAGTTACTTCACTACCATGCTTAGAGATTGTTTCATTTTTATTCAAAATTATACCCATTACAAAATTACTAGATTCAAACTCCAATATGGAAATTACTTCTTATTAGATAACCCATGTTTTTGCCAAGGTAGAAGAAGGGTTAATTAACTTATGGAAATCATGTAGTTTCCCTCTTTTCTCAAGGAAAAGTTAACATTAGTTCAACTTCCAAACATATTTGAAGATAGTATTCCAAATTGGAGAAGAAAAGCTTTAAGAAAATCATTTAGTACTGTGATAGCCTTTGGGACTTGCATGGTGAAAAGACACATAACCTAAAAGATTAAAATACCAGATGTTATAAATAAGACATCCTGATGTTAGAGATGTATCAAACTCCACTTTTCTGCTAGGACAGTGAGAAAGCTATTCTGGTTAGTTAAGTATTCTGCTTGAGAGTTTTTTCTTATGTTATATGTGAATTATTAAATGCCAATAAAAAAAGAATAGAATAGAATGTATCTACATCATGATGAAAGCATGTCTTAATGCACATTGCTTTGTTTCAGATTAATTATGGGTTATACAAACTGTTGCTATAAGTGACAGCTGAAAAAATGTTGTAAAATCAAGTTTTTATTATATGCTGTTTTGAATATGGACTTCATTATTTATGACATTGTACAGCCAACTGGTAATCACCTGATTAGATTATGGAGGCATCTTGTTTCTCCTTCTTCCTTTCTGTTTCCCACATCCTTTGGCTGTTTTCCTGCTTCCTTCCACCACCAGAACAGAAGTGGGTAAGGGGCAGGGAGAGAGAAGGAAAGTGGTGAGCAAACACAAATAGTGTAACATAGCAATTCTTGACTTTTAGAATAGTTTTGATGAGAAAAGAGGTCAGAGAGAGGTTAGATATAATGGCAAAAATGAGTCTTAGATAACTGTGATGATAAATAATCGGGTACTTGTGTGAGACAACCTTACCTACCTTATAGGGTTGTTGCAAAGCTGAAATAATATCTCAATTTTTGTTGTATTTTATTAACTATAAAGTATTAGACATGTTTCTGATGAATTGTTTTTGTTTCTTCCTGAAGGACATCAAAGATACTCAGAATTCCACTCTGGATTCAGAATATTTCTTTTTAGTAACGAGGGCCTCCTTTTTCCTCTTTGTAAGCTATTTTACATGTTAATTTCCACTTCATATAAATATATCTTACAAAGATAAACTCCAAAGATAAAAACCCAATTTTACCTAAGTCCCAGTACTGTCTTAAATTTCACAATAGCTCAGGGAAACTTATCCTCATGCAAATGTTATTTATCAAGCAGCAATTAAATTTTATTTTCAACCTAAAATCGACATGATTTTCCTCCATTAGGGACTGCATTGGAAGAAGCCCATAGCATGATATTTTCTCTTTCTCTTTAAATATTTTTCTTTTAAGTAAGACTATGAATGATTCATGATGAGGAACCACTGAGTAGGAGGAAATTTTTTAATAGAGTATTTGTTCTGACTCCCCCAAATGAAATCTTTCTGGATGATGCTTTAGATCTTACTGCCTCTAGTGAACCCTGCTGGATAACAAAGCAGAACACTTGCTAAGAAAAAATTAAGTAATGATAACAACCCTACCCACCTCTGAACATCAGTTAAGAGGATCAAATGAGATAGCTGGTGAGAAAGTGTTTTTGAACTCCACAGAATTTACAAATATCACCATCACAAAGTAAGATATACAAAATTATGTATTTGGAAGGGAGCTTAGATGTCATATATTTCCTCATATCACAAAGAAGGGAACTAAGACCTAGGAGGATTAAGTAAGGTGCCTAACCCTGGCTCAGTTGGTTAGAGCATTGGCCTGTAAACATAAAGGTCATTGGTTTCATTCTCAGTCAAGGCACATACCTAGGTTGCAGGCGACTGATGGATGTTTCTCATATCAATGTTTCTCTCCCTATCTCTCTCTTTTTCCCTCTTTCTAAAATTAATAAGCATGTCATCTGGTTAGGATTTTTTAAAAAAAGAAGAAAGAAAGGTGCCTAGCTTCACTCAGCTATTATCTGAGTCAAGACCTAAATCTGGGTCTTTCTGTCTGCCCACTTAGTTAGAAGTTGATCAGAAGACTAGCTGTTTCTTGAGTCCTACCAGTAAGGGTTTTAAAAATTATAAATAATATTTTTTCAGGTATTGATGAACATCCTTATAGGAAGATAAATCCTTGAAGAATATTTCATAGAAGACATATGTATGTCCATATCTACAGATTTTACGGGCTGAGGATTCTCTTTTGGATTTAATTTAATGGCGTATGGATTGGTGGAATGATTACCAAACTATAACATCTGACTTGCAATTTCTTAGCTATTGCCACAGTAGAAGCATCCAAGCTCTTATGTTGGGAAATTGAATTATAAAAGTAAACATCCACAATGCATAGGGACAGGTTTTATAGTTTTTTAAATTTTAGGCAGTGTGGTCGATTTTTTCGATATGTTTGTTGAAAGTGGTTAACAAAAAGGGATTTCCCCAAGAGTTTGCCCTTAAGAGATTAGGAAAATTTAAACAACCAAGGAATTTTTAACCATTTTTGTTACAATTAATCTTGCTATTTTATATTAATGGGACACTACTCTTTTCAGGGACGTGAGATGAGAAAAAATGACTTTTCATTATTATGGAAGTTAATGATTTATATCCTACTATACTAATGAATACAATAGGTTTGTAAAGAAATTTTTTTCTTTAAAATTTCTTAACACTAAGATTAGAAGACAGATCAATTAAAAGGCTTTGTTTTTATGTTGGTGGTATTATTAAGGGTTATTCCTTACCTAAGAATTCAAACCATGGTCACTATTTATTTTAATTAAAATGTAACTCTTATGAAAGGTATATGCTATTTTCATAGACTGTGGACCAACTTGTGACTTCAGTAAATAAGTGAAATTTTATCATCATGCTAGCTTGTGAACAAATCCTAGGGCTGCTTTGTAATAAAGTTTATGTTTACTTTGATTTCAAGAACTATATGAATCTGCTATGTAACCATTAAGAGGTAAAGAAAAGCAAATGTGATAATTAGGTAAGGGTCCTAAAAACTTTGCTAAATATAAATGCAGTGGGATAGTGTGTGGTCTAAGGTACAAAACCCTGGGCTAGAAGTGTGGTGGAATGAATCATTATTTATTTGTAATATAGACCCCTCCTGTGGTTTTGGAGGTGACAGTGAAGCTCTTGCCTTCTCTTGATTTTGTTTTTCTGTCCACAAAGTTGAGAAAACACTTTAATGCCAGACAGTAGTCCCACACATCACATAGGTGCTTGGTAAATATTGAATAGTGATCCTGTGAACATCAAGATGAATGAAGCACCTTGAACTCAGTCAGAGTCCATGGATGTGCCATTGCTATAAGCGCCAAGGTTCACAATGGGCATCCTTTAGGTGAAGCTTAAGTAAGAAAGCTTTGGAAATGGTTTGATGGGTTTTAATTCCATCTTAATTTAGTAGAGACACTCAAATTAGTCAATTGGTCCCCCTTGAGTCATTTTACTGGTGGAATGGGATTAATATTTGTTCATGGCAATTTACAGCATACCCAAATATAACAAATCAAGTTCCACATCATTCACTCAGGACAAATTTCTCTCTAAGATGAAGATAATAATGATGGCTAACATTTCAGTCTGGTTATATAATAGCTTTTTATGAACTATGTAATTTATTTCTTAATACCATCTTCTGAGCTTTGGGCACTATTATTATCATCCCCTTTTTACAGATGGTGAAATTATCCCCAACAGAATGACCAGAACTAAATGGCAGCCGAATGACCAGAACTGAAGGTAGGCAGCCAGGCTTCAGAGCTAGGGTTTTTAACTGTATTCTGTGCTGCCTTCCATTAGAATCCCTTCATCCCAGTCATATGAAATGACTGCTACAGACAGAAATATTTTTAATGCTACTATATTTAATCATTTTTGATGACTTTGACATTCTCATTCTTAGTGAAACCCAAGCCTTTATGAACCAAAAAGAAACTAAAGTTATTTGTAAATTCATGTAAGATGAGGCTGGTAGTAATGCAAAATCTGTCTGGAATGAGCAGATATAATTGAGAGTTCTCCTAGGTGACCATAGTCTTTGGCAATGTGAAAAGATTTCCATTTGTTTGTTTGTTTTAAAAATAATTTTATTTATTTGTTTATTTTATTTTTAGAGAGAGGGGAAAGGAGAAAGAGAGGGAGAGAAACATCACTGTGTGGTTGCCTCTCACTCACGCTCCTAACTGGGGACCTGACATGCAACCTAGTCATGTGCCCCAACTGGGAATCGAACCAGCAACACTTGGTTCACAGGCCGACGCTCAACCCACTGAGCCACAGCAGCCAGGGCTTTGTTTTGTTGTTTGTTTGTTTATTTGAGAGAGAGAGAGAGAGAAGGAAACTGCTTTCAATGTATACATAGTCAACAGTCACAGGAAGACTTGTGGAAGTTTTTGTGTTTAGAAGATGGAGTAATGTCATGTCTCCTTTCCTGATGAAAGTCATTTTTTGGGTGAAGCAGCACACTGGAGAGTGGTAGCAACAGTTTAAGTCCACTATGTAACTAGGTTAATTTAATCTGCTTCTGCCAGATACCAGCCAAATGATGCTTGAAAATCTTGGGTGGTTTGCAAACCTCACGTTTACTCAGATCTTACAAACAAAAACTTGCTTTACAGTGTTGCATACCATTAGTGCTAGCACAGTGCCTAATACACAGTAGACCATAGGTTTGTCTTCCTGGCAGTTTGGCTGGATGGGTGGGTAAATGGATGGATGGATGCATGAATGGATGGGATAAATTGCATCATATTCAGATCTGTTCCGAGTCATGGCTCATGTACCTGAGACTGGATTGGCACCGGGCTGTCACTGAGCATGTGGGCACAAGGGAGTGATGTGTGAGGTGTGAAAGGTTTGCCTCAGTTCATCTCATACTTTTTCATCTGATGGTTTTCAGTGTAGAAGTGGTATGACTATCTATAAATCATTTCTTGCCACAAGCCTTTCCCACTGTTTCATATTAGAGTTTCTTTAATACACATAGGCAACATAATTGCTTTACTCCCTTGAGTCAAAAGCTAAATGTATGCAGATATATACATATATAATTTATAGGCATTAGACACATTCAGAGAGAGATTAGATAAGATAACTAAAAGGTCAAAATAAATTTGGGTGTCTAATATAATGGGGGATGGTCAAACTTTAACTACTTTAGGATTTCTTGTGGAAAAAATCAAGATGATGAAGAAATAATCGAGGAAGAGTATCAAGTAAAACAAAGGTAATTTAATGCTTGTTAATAAAATAATATTTTTCAATCTTTGAATAGAAGTTTTTTTCCATGAAATTTCACTAGAGAGTTCAAACAAAAAAATTATAAGGACCAAGATTTATTTGGCATGATCTACCAGTAATAAGGGATGGTTTCCCAAATGTCCTCATGGCTAGTGATAAAGGGCTTAGTTTAGGAAATGCTACAGGTTTTGAGGGAGAGTGTTAATGAGATTATTGTTTTATGTTTTCCAAGAGGGGAAAACACAGAAAACCTTCCTGTAAAAACACTCAGTCAAACATGAAATATATCCAAATGTTAGACAATGGAAGAAACTCTATTGGAAAAATTACACATTTGGCCTTGACTCAAAGCAATCATTAAAAACAGACACACACACAAAGGAGAAAAAACCCCAATTAGCGAAAAATCATTTGATGGATTTTCTTTTCCATGATCCTAAACACAATAGCACATGTTCACTATTTGAGGATGTTCTATTCCTTGTTCTACAGGTGCCTTTTGTTATTTGAAATGGATTTGATTCCTATGGCTCACTGTTCTCTGGGGAATGATTTTTCTACCTTGGAAATAGCATGATCCTAGTCAGCAATTAGCAGGAAGGTCATTATCTCTGGCCAACAGCACACCTGATACTTCATTGTGCAGTGTGGGCCTCATTTTCAACATCATCCCTCAAGTGAAAGATTTATCCTCTAGCCCTTCTCACATTTTCCAAAGACTAGGAATTATTTTAAGATGGAAATATATATATATATATATATATATATATATATATATATATATATATCGTCGGCAGCCATCCGTCTCGAGAGATGATGGTGTAGCTTCTTAAGAGTCTATCTGCACCGCCAAGAATGGCTGTGCAGTCCGACTCGGGAGTGACACGGTATCTGTCTCCTCCCGTGTTGAATCGACATCTTGCGATGACGCTGGAGTGTCCTCTCCAGTGAAGCTGAAGCTACAGAGCCTGGGCAGGGTGATATGGAGGGTCTGCTGTTGCCCATGCAGCAGACCCCCCCTCTCTTCGCAGCTGAAGGGTCCAAGGGAGAGACGGAGTCAATACAGCTTGGTTTCAGGTGCGCCGCAGGAGTTGTCGGTGTTGACTACAACGTCAAACCGCCTTAGGGACTCCGGCTCCGGATTTTCTGTCTGGGTTTACTCCCTTAGCCTTTCCCCTGAAGAGGTATGCCGCAAGGCAGCGGAGGTTTTTTGGAGTCAGAGTTTTCCTTCTCTGATATATATATATATATATATATATATATATATATATATATATATATATATATATATATATATGTGTGTGTGTGTGTGTGTGTGTGTGTGTGTGTGTGTGTTTATAGTATATACATATATATTTTTCACTTTCAGTTCATTGGCTGCTGTAAATATTGAAACCTATTCTGGAAAAATTACTTCCAAGTTTATCCAAAGTTGCTGAAAATTTTGCTAAGCACATGCTGGGATTTTGAGAAATGTTCATGCGATAGATAGATAGGTAGATAGATTCCTCTTTGCAAGTGTGTACTCCAAATTTATAAATGGTTATGAAGAATCGTTAATACACTAGACATAAGAAGACTTTGTAACCTTATTACCTGTCTAAAATAATTGATTATACAGTATATTAATATTCAAGACCTTTTGAAAAGTGCATTGCAATTCCAATATAACTACCAAGAGGCCACTGACATCGAATATGACTTCTTTATAGTCACTTTCAAGAGAAGGTACTAAGGTGGTTATTTTTTCAAGTTTTTCAGAGGGAAAAAATTAGAAAACATTCCTGTAAAAATACTTGATCAAACACAACTAAATAGAATCAAAATATATGCAAGTTTTAGACAATGGAAACAAATCTATTGGAAAAATAGTACTGTTTTTGGATTCTACATGGCCTGTGCTTTATAATAGAGAGCAGAGTCCCCATTTGGATGATTTTTATATGTCAGATGCTAATAAAATTTTTATTTCAGAAAGCAGCTAAGGTCTGAAAACTATATTTGCTGCATTAAAATACTTTTTACATTCTGATCTCTTCTCTGTTACTTTTATATTTCCATGAAAAATTACTATTACATTTTAGTATTTTGATTCATGTTTTAAAAACAAAAATTAAAGAGAACTAACAACTGAACATAATTTTCATTTGAAAGTGTAGTTCAGTAATTCAAATTCATTCAAAGTATTGAGCCAGCTGTAAAATTTCCATCATTCCTTCCTTTACCTAAATAGCATATAATATATAGTCACAAAATTTTGGATTTAAAAGGTGTCTTAGAGATCAATTAGCTCAACTCTCACATTTTTCAAATGAAAAATATTCTGTCATAGGCAAATTAAATGACTTTTCCAAGGTTATATATACCCAGTTCCCAATAGAACCAAGCTAGACATGGAGTTCCTAATGTGTGGCTCTGCAAACTTTTTACTACATGAGCCAGTGAGAGCTTCATTATCTGGATTTAGTATTCAGATGGTGCATTAGATTTTCACTTCTTATTAAAATGTTAATTATGCACAGCATAAATCAATTTAAGTTTGGCTTAATTTTCTTTTGGCCACTAAACATTTTTAACCATATTTTTGGAAGGGTATATTTAACCACACGTTCTACATAGAAACTTTTCCTAACATTTGAAAGTTTACCTGTAATCTACTTGGCACTACAGATGTACTTGTAATCACGTAGAAGAGTTCCCATTTAACCACTTGTGCACATCTAAGACTGCTTATAATTTTCCATCCCCTTCAAATTTCCAGATCCTCAAAATAAATGCATACATCACACACAAAAAAAACTCCAGAAATGCAAATTATTGTATTAGTAAACAATATACACACCGATTTGAATCATTTAATCAAATAAATGGAAATGATTACTAAACAATGTTCTATACTAATAACTACTTTGTCATCAAAGTAGCAAGGCACTGGAAATCCCCAGCCCCATTGCCTCTCTTGGTGGCTCCTTCAGTAGCTGAGTGACCACACCCGGGAAGTAACTCCAGGTGGAATGTTCCCTTGGGAGAATGCCCAGTTTCAGACCACACCAGTTAATGGGGTCTGACCCCTTTCTTTTTAGATAAGAACCAGCAAAGATTGTGTCTCATTTGACTTCTCATTTGGCTTCTCATTTGCAACTGCAGTGGGGAATAAGGGAGGCAGATAGTTTTCCAGAGTTTTCTTTGGAATATTAGTTCTATGAAAATGGCATTCTATAATCAAATAACTTTGGGACACATGGCATATTGGATCCCCCCCCCCTTGAATATTCACACTGAAGGCAAAAGGCAAACATTTTAAAAGAGACATTTGTTTAATATTCTTAACCCAATATTTTTCAAACAAATCCATTGTCAAAATATTACCTAATCTCATCATGAAACACAGTTGGGAAACACAGGTTAAACATTCCCCTCAGGGACTGTATTTCCTGGAAAGAGGGTGGGGATAGGAGATACGAATATGCTGCTTCCTCAGGGTCTCTGTCCTTATAAGCCTCTCATAATGTGAGCTCAGTGCTGAGTGTGCGGGTAATTTTGACTTTGAGATTTCACCTCATTCAATAATGTCAGACCCACCTAAGATACTATTTTTCTGAACTGGTTTGATCATAGAACAAAGGAAGCTCAGGGCAGGGAGTAATAAACCTCTGAAGTGGGAGGCAGAGATTTCACAAAAATGCTCCTTAAGCTCCATCCAAAGGGATGTATTGGCATTTTCCAGGTGGATAAGGGCATGGGCACAGATGCATGGCTTAGCAGAAAAGTTCAGGGAACTGGTTTGAAAAACTACAGCAGTGTCTCTAGAATCTTGAGGGGAAAGGAGAATGGCTCATGAGGAGGTTGGCCCAGGTCTTTCAATGCTGTGCTAACGATCTTGGCCTTCACTGTACAGGGCAGTGATTCCTCAGTGGGATGGTGCATCAGATTCACATGGAACCCTTTTCAGATTGCAGGTACCCAGGTCTTAGTACTGTAGGCTGATTCACTAGGTTAAAGGCAGAGCTCAAGAATGTAAATGTTGAGAAAAGCACGCAGGTGATTCTAATGTACACATCTAATGAAAACTTGGAGCAAGAAGAAAGTGTTTCAAGGAGGGGGAGGTTGTCACTGGAATTTTGAAGGCTTTGAGGAGGAAGATTTGAATGCAATAATTCCAAAGGCAGGGACATCTATTTGGAGGCGCTTATAGCTGTGTGAGTAAAAGGCAACCAGGGGAACAAAGGCAGTAATGTGGAAGTGAGAGGGAGCTGGATGCCACCGGTCGATGGTATTTGGTGGCTAAATACAGATGTGAGTGAGGCACGTCCAGGTTTCTGGCTTGACGATGTGGACAAGCAGGGCCTGAATCACTGAAGGGGGTGCCCTTGCGCTTCTGTTTATTCTCCACTCTCCCTTTCTTGCCTCCCACTTTGCCATCCTGTGGCACAACTGGTGTGGTCCCACCTCAGAGCACTGTCAACTGCTTCCATAACTCTGTAGCCATCAGACCTCTGTGCAACTGAGCACCTACTCATTCAAAAGACACCAGGGAATCCCTGATCTATTTGTAGCATTGTCCTAGCACCAGGAGGGCACTTGAAGTATGGGAGTAACGATATGGTGAATGTAGGATCTTTATAGGAAAAACTCACAGAAGAGTGATCTAATCAGGGCTCTGATCAGTCACTTTCCCATTTCATACCCAGTGAGGTTGACGAGGTGCGGTTGGGGTGGAAGAGAATAGTCACAAAATGCTTAATGAATAGGTGCTCTCGGTCCTCCCCCAACCAAGTCTCAGCAGCAGAGAGAAGGTGAGCCATGAGTCTGAGTAAAAAGAAAACTAATGAGCGGAGGAAGCGGCGATTCTGCTAAATAGCCAAAGAAAAGCTTTGACAAGTGTCATGATGTGGACTTGACCCCTTCTCTTCCCAAGGCTAAGAGATAATTAAGAGGAACCCTGGTGTGGGACTTGGTGAGCTCCCTGAAAAGGAGGATGGCTTATCTGCCCAGGATAACAAGACTGGTGAAAGAAGGCGCTGTGAGCTGCGATGTGTCTGTGGGGTAGTGTGACATGCTAACAAGGTGACAGAATGCTTGAGGAAGACTCTCTCAATATATCCCGTGAAAGTGGGTGATGAGGAGAGCACAGATTTGGAACTAGAGGAGCTGGATTCAAACCCAGATCCCACCACATATTGTGTGACTTTGAGAACATTATTTAACATCTCCGAGTTCTATTTTCCTCCTCCTGAAACGATCACAAAAATACCTTCTTTGGAAGTAGTTAGCATATGTTGAACGTGGAGTACAATGTGGGCCCTCTTATGCTGTCAGTATTTGCACGTGGTCAGTGCCCACGACTTTTCATGTTATTATAGTTCAAGTGTACACTAGACTAGTGGTCTGTGGAGCAATCTATTCAAGTGAGACAGTCTTGGGTGAAAATTGAAACAGCTTGTACTATATAGAACAAATTTGACAGTAGAGTGATTGATTAGAATCTTGTTTTCAAGTTCTTGTTTATATTTCCTCAGTCTTACATAATTTGTTTTGTTCAGAATATATATCACTAGAGTTGGGAGGGTAGGCTTTTATGTACTGCAGAACTGACAGAATGCTTCCTAATACTAATTTTTCTGGAACACCAGAGCAACTAGTCTAACTCTGTTCTGGAGAGGGGAGGGGAATGGGGTTCATTGGTGCCTCCAGAGCCAAAGCCAAATATGCTCAGCATCAGTATGCCAACTGACCCCCAACCACAGCCCACACACATATGAGACTTATAATAAATAGTCTCATATTAGAGTCTGAGAAGTCCAATAGTTAAGAAACCTACGTATCAGCTAAACTTGCTTACTCTAAAAGACCTATTATAATTTCTCTAGCACTTTTCCTAGATGGAAATGCTGGAAAAGAGTACAAATAAATGAACTTGCATGTGTATTACATTAGTTCTACCTATTTTATTTTCTTGGGACTCTAGCAGCAAAGGAAAATATAAAACTCACCTCTCATGTGATTGACGTATTTTAATAAAAATCTATTCAATGCTAAATTTTATTTAAGACAATTTATTTATGTGATCATGGATGTCATTCTGATTTTTATACACATTATTAGTCTGTGCAGTGGACACAGTGCCATAGAGTAAAACATAGAAAGTACAAGGGCCTCTGTAACTCACATACAATTCACTGGTTACTTCTGCCCATTTTCTCCATGTATTCAAGGGTGCAAATTTATTTTTTGAAATTCTTTCATGTCAGATACTGTGGAGACACAGCAGATAAAATAAATAGAATGTATGCTAGCAAGGAACTTTAATCACTCTCATGAATATCAAATTATCAGCTACAGTAAATGACATAAGATAAAGTAGAAGGATATACATAGTATAACAGTGGAAGTTCATTTAGATTCTTGGCTCAGGGAAGTTTGCTCTAAGAAAGTGATTTTTAAACTGAGACCAGAGGTGTATGGAGTTAATTCTGCATTTTCCTAGAATTGTTTGAAAAGTTTTTGAGGATTAGAGAAAACATAAGTAAAGTGCCCAGTATAGTATTTTGTCCAAAGTTATCCAGGAGAATCAGACCCGTTCTACTGCTTCATCTATGAATACTCTGGAGACCAGCTGGTGCCGCCGCTTCAGCTCCAGATTTGGGGAATTGTAGGTAAGCCCTGGCTTTGTTGTGGACCTATGTGGCCCACAGCTTTTCTGGTAGGCCTCGCTGAGCATACTCTGTGTATAAATTTCTGTACCTATCTGCTTTGTTCAGCGTTCCTCTGCAGAGATAAGCACCCCCTTCCCTTCACTTTCATTTTCCAGTCCATTCAGCTTGGCTCTGATTCTTTGCCTCCTCTCCTTGGGAACAGGTTCATTGCGTGGAACCCCACCACCTCAGAAGTTACCTTGGACCAAGACATTGCTGTCTCTCCAATGAGAGATGCCAGCATGTTCCCCATCCGCCCCACAAACCACCTTCACCAGTTCACACCCCTCCAGTGCCATTCATAGTTAAGATCAAAATGAACTTTACCTGCCCCTTAGACTTTGTGGTTTCCACTTCTTCATTCACTCCTAGGGGGATGGGACTAATGCTGCATGAATTCAGCATGTCACAGCCAGCCTGCCCTTGATGACCCTGCCTTGAACACGGCCAGAGCCTTGTGGGTAGCTGGCAATGTCCCAGCATATTGCTCCCTGCACATGGCAGTATAGGACACCTCCCAAGGCAGAAGAGATAGCAGAGCTTGTATTGAGATCAGACCACACTGGGCTTCCCTGAGGAGAGCAATATCATCATCTAGAGTGGGCAGAAATGAACTGGGCTTAAATTAGTTGTCAGAGGATCCAAGAGGCATTAGGAAGGAACTAGAGTTCCTGTGGATGCTGGGAGGTTTGCAGCTCCCTGAAGGTATTCCCTAGTCTGTACTGTAGGATTGGAGTTCCCCTTACCAGAGGAAGAGAGAACTAGAGGAAATGGAGCAGACCTTGTCCATAAGAGTCATTAAAGGGCTGGAGGCACTACAGGCAGCAGGAAGCAGGTGCACTTGTAGCCTCATGGCTCCAGTACATTTTCCCACTCAGGGCGAAAAGCAAAGCTGGGATTCAGAGTATCACGAGAGCAGAACTGGTCTGTGACTACAGCCTAGTGGGCCTTTCATGGGTCTAGTGTTGGCAGATGTGTAAGAAGAGAAAAGAACTTAGGTGCCAATTAGAGTGTGTTGACACATGAGTGTGAAAACAACAACCCCCACAACAGAGAACAGGAAGATTGTTTCCTTCTCTCTTCATGGCTTCTAAGATTTGTGGTTTCAAGGCTGCTGAGACCATTTTGGGAAGGAACAGTCTTTTGTTCTCCGTCCTGAAGCTCCCACAAAAGAGAAGAACTAAAGGATAAGGAGCGCCTAGAGGAATGTGCTTTAGGGAAGGACGCCTCTGTGGCTCCTTGCACGTGCTTCCCATTTTCAGATTCATGCACAAACAAGCCTATCAGATCCTGCCCTTCAGGGAGGTTACCTGGCCTATGTCATCAAAATGTAGCATATTTCTACACGTTATTCTGTTGAGTTTTTTTAAAGGCCTATGACTTCAGAGGCTGGGTTGAATAAGGGAAAGTCTTTGTTAGCAGTTCCTTTATTGTTTAATGTGATCGGCTAGACTTCTGTCATGGAAGACCCTACAAAGCCAGTGAAAATATGATTTGCAAAGTTAGGAGTACATCAAATTACTTATATTGTGTGGACTTTAAAATGATTTTATGGTCAATTTCTGTTATACTGTTAATAGTAAGCATACATTAGTCTATCTTTGTATAATTATTTTAGCAAGTTATTAATTTTAATATGTAACTTATAAATCCTTTTTAATTTTCTATAGAGGAAATAGAGTTAATAGATATATAGAGACAATTTATAAATACTTTCAATTTTATTTATTATTGTCTAAATTATATATTTTATATTTTGTTGTCATCTTCAACACGCTGGTCAGAACCTCTAGTAAAATGTTGAATTGAATTGATTATAGAGGACATTCTGTCTTTTTCTCAATTTCAAAAAGAAAGATTTAATATTTTACCATAAAATACACTGGTATTTGTTAATGCTTTTATCAGACTTAGAGAGTTCTCTTCTATCACTGGCTTCCTAGAATTTTAAAAAACTTGATAGATATTAAATTTTATCAGATACTTTTCCTATATATTTTGAGATGGATTTCTGGATTAAATATTAGTATTAGTGTATCACTAGTGTCATTTTTACTTTATCATGTTTACCCGTTGTATCTCTTTTCTCATAAACTGCCATCAGTTTTACTTCATTGTCATTTCCATTTGTAGTGGGTTATCTGGATAACCCTCTGGTGCTTATGTGAATAAAGAGTTGTTGGGATCCTATAATTTCCCAATCATTAAATCTTAAGATGTGTTGTAATTTGAATATAAACTATTCATCTATTCAGTGCATATTTTTACATAATTTGATCCACACTGATGTTTCATTGTTATTACAGCCTTTGTTGCACCTCCATATCCCTATCTCCTATGGGAAAATGGAATAAATAGGGTAGGTTGGCTGTGAAATTAGTTGCCTTATTACAGCTAGGTTAACAACCTTTTGTAGCTCACACTTTAGAGGACTGTAGGGGTAAACATTATATGAAAAAACTGAGGCCTACTGATTTCAAGTGACTTACCCAAAGGGGTATGGTAGTGTGTGGTAGAGACAAGATTTAAATCTACATCTCTCAGACTCCAAATCTGGTGCCTTTAACATCATACCACATTGCTTCTTAGGAACATGCAAAAAGCTTGAAGATTAATCCTGCCTCTGAGATGTACTTTCAGTTGAATTGTCCAGATTCAATCACTAACTTACTGGTTATGTGAGGTTGGGCATGTTGCCTAACCTCTCCTTGTCTCAGTCCCTTTGTATATTTTTTTATAAAGATTAAATCAGTCAATATTTGTAGGTAGGAATGCTTGGCCTCCTCATGCAACCATGAAAAGAATTACAACTAAATCTCAAAACAAATAACACCCAGAACTATCAGAAAGTCGAACTGTATGGAAGTCCGACAACCAAGAATTTAAAGAAGCCATATTCATCCAGACAGGTTCCGTTTACAGGAAGTCAAAGCAGCTCTACCTAATGCAGAGAAACAAGCACAGGGAGGCCGTCAAATTTAGGAGGCAAAGAAACATGGAAAAAGTGAAAGAGCTGAACAAAACTGCAGAAAAAGAATTAGATAAAACAGATAGCCAACCTATCATATGAAGAGTTCAAAACACTGATGATCAGGTTGCTCACAGAACTCATTGAGTATTGCAATGATATAAAAAAAAAGAAATGAAGGTTACACTAAGTGAAATAAAGAAAAAACTACAGGGAACCAAGAGTGAAGGGAAGAAAGCCAAGATTCAAATCAATGATTAGGAACATAAGGAAGAAATAAATATTCAATCAGAACAGAAAGAAGAAACAAAAATCCCCCCAAAATGAGGACAGTATAAGCCTCTGGGACATCTGCAAATGTGCCAACATCTGAATCATAGGGATGCCAAAAGAAGAAGAGGAAGAGCAAGAAATTGAAAACTTATTTGAAAAAATAATGAAGGAAAACTTCCCAGATTTGGCAAAGGAAATAGACATACAAGTCCAGGAAGCACAGAGAGAGTCCCACACAAATTGGACCCAAAGAGGACCACACCAAGACATATCACAATTAAAATGCCAAAGGTCAAAAATAAAGAGAGAATCTTAAAAGCAGCAAGAGAAAAGCAGAGAGTTACTAACAAAGGAATTCCCATAAGGCTATCAGCTGATTTCTCAAAAGAAACTTTGCAGGCAGGAAGGGACTGGCAAGAAGTATTCAAAGTGATGAAAAGCAATGGCCTACAACCAAGATTACTCTATCCAGCAAAGCTATCATTTAGAATGGAAGGGCAGATAAAGTGCTTCCCAGACAAGGTAAAGCTAAAGGATTTCATCATCACCAAGCCATTATTACATGAAATTTAAAGGGACTTATTTAAAAAAAAAGAAGATCAAAACTATGAACATTAAAGTGACAACAAATTCAGAACTATCAACAACTGAATCTAAAAACAAACAAACAAAAAAACTAAGCAAACAACCAGAACAGGAATAGAACTATAGCTATGGAGATCATTTGGAGGGTTATCAGCTGGGAGGGGGGAGGGGGAAAATGGGGGCAATGGTGCAGGGATTAAGAAACATAATTTGTTGGTACAAAATAGACAGGAGGATGTTAACAATAGTAAAGGAAAGGGTGAAGCCAAAGAACTTAAATGCACAACCCATGGACATGAACTGAGGAGGGAATTGCTGGAGGGAAGGGGGTACCAAGCTGAGGGAGACAAAGGGGAAAATTGGGACAATTGCAGTAGCATAATCAATAAAATATACTTTAAAAAAGAAAATAGAATGATGATTTCATGCACATATTAGTTTCCTAGGGCTGCCCAAACAACATACCATGAACTGAGTGGTTTAAACAACAGAAATTTATTTTCTCACAGTTTTAATGCTGGAAATCTGAGATCATGGTGTCAGCAGAGCCATGTTCCTTCTGAAGACACCAAGGAGGGGTCTGTTGAGTCTTCTCTCCTAGGTGTTGGCAGTTCCTTTGCTGTGGCAGCATAACTTTAATCTTCACATGACCTTCATTCACTATGTGTCCAAATTTCCACACTTTAGTAAGTACACCATTAATATTGGATTAGGGGCCCACCCTACTCCAGAAAATATGATTGTCTTATAAAATATAGGAATCCTAGTTAAACTAGAATTTCAGATAAACAAATATTTTTTTAGTACAAGTATTTCCCAAATATTGCACAGGAAATGCTTATACCAGAAAATTATTTATCCGAAATTGCAATTTAGCCAATCATCTTGTATTGTTTTTTCTAAATTGGGTACTTGCCTTGCTATCATATCGCTTATGTCTTCCTCCACTCTAAAAGGAGCATTTGACCCTGGTGCTGTGGAACATGTCTCGTAGATGTTTCTTTGGTGGCATAAGGACTGCCACATTGACTGGGTGGCTGCCTGGCAATTCTTGAGAGGTAGGAAGGCTCAGCTAGTAAAAGCCTAAAGAGTTAACATTGAAGATGCTTTCCAAATGTTTATTTTTGAGCTCGAATATTTGAGTTTTTTTATACTGATACTATAGATAACTGGATTGTGATCCAAGTGACCTTAGAGAAATGATAGGATGGTAAGGGAGCGTTTTTAACCTGTCAGCCTTGGCTAAGCTGTTTTGTCCAGTTTCTGGTGGGATAAAGTAGAGGCAGGTTTATTTTATTTTAGTTTAGTTTTTGGTTCTTTTGTTCTTGGCTGGTAGTACAATGTTGGTTTGATGAATTTGAAAACAGCATGTTTGTGCTTTATGATAAAGAACACCATCATTAGATAATGAAGTGTTGAAAACCAGATAAAGGGTTGATAAGTGAGGTAATAATTTTTTTCTACGAGGGAGCTATTTAACTGTACAATAGATTAGCACTTTCCTGGGAGACCTGTCCTTTCATGACTACTATTCTGAATTTTAATCTTTTTTAGTTTTTGAGTTTCTCATCTTCTTCATTTGATATTATTTTGTTTATTTAAACTGTTTTGGAATAATTTTTTTAGCCTTCATGATATTCCAGATTTTGATGTGTTCTTCTGAGGCCTCTGCTTCAACAAACATTGCTCTTATTAATGGGCAGTAATTCAAAACTCCTCAAAAGAGTTTTGGCATCCCACTGAGGTTGTTTTCCTTGAATGAGAGTGCTGTTCCTTCAGAGGCAAATGTTATGAAATGTAATGGGAAGGGCTAAACCCAGAAGTGCCTTGCTGGCATTTTTTTTTTGTTTTGCCAAGAAATGAGCTAATGTGTATACTCAGCACTGTGAGCTCCACACAGCTGAATTTGGTGAGGAAAGTAAGACTCTGGGGATTCATATGCATTATTGTTTAATTAAAGATGATGCCATTAAAGAAATTAGATGCATGAGAGCTCAATAGCTGATGCCAACACTAGGGATACTTTGCCACCATTGGCTTTTAGAATTCAATTTGTCCCAGTACACACAAAAATTTTTCATTAGCCCAGCTTCCTGGCTATACATATCTATCTCTTTTCCAATGGCTAGAATGAAGTTCTTTGGAAGTAGACTCAAGCAACCATGCATCAAGAGCTCTTTGATTAACATTTGACTTCCTCTTTCTGTTGTGCAAGGAGAAAGATGGTAGCATTGATCCTTTGTCCCTCTCTTCCTCTCTCCAATTCTGCCCTTTGCTGATAGTGAGCCAAATTGCAGAACTCTCTTAATATTGTAACTTGCTGTAAAGGACACACATCTCAACTGAGGAAACTCTGAGTTGGGCCCTCTTGTCACTCAGCAAGCAGCATGATACACCCATTGCTTCAAGTCTTCATTGCAACAGATCTAGTCTTGTGCATCTTCTTCCTAAATATTAATTTGGTGTCACCTTAGTTGCTTAGTAAGTAGGAAATTAATATGTGTTTTGGCCAATGGTTAACTCTTACTTCTGACAATGATTTATCTATTTTAGTAACTTCTCATCTTCCCTCGGGAAAGAGAAATGACATTTTGACTAGAATCTGTAACCACATTTATCATGATTATTTGGTATTTGCAGCATAACAACAGTAGGAATAAATTTTATATGAAATTAATCCCAGTGGAAAGTATTTGTCATTATAATGATCTGTGTCTTTTCTTCTGTGGGGTGCAAATTCTAATAAACATTAAGCCAGTCCAAATAATATTTTTCTGGTAAAAAATATATATAAGTCATGTGTTATGGGTTTTTTTCATCATTGTTAGTTATGACAGCAATTACAATTAATGGCAGACAAAAATTAAAAGTACATCAGAAAATTACTCATATTCTGATTCCTAGATAATCTATTTTTTTAAAGCAGAAAATTCTATTCCTCCGTCCGATGTGTTGAAAATAGAGGAAAAGCAATTACACTCTGGTTGTGCTAGTAGATTTGTATTTTCAGCACAAGTATGATAAGTTCCCTGCATTCAGTGTATTTTAAATACAGTCATTTTGAGAAAACTTACTTTGAATATATATCTTTTTATTTTTATGGTGGCTGTTGTATTTCTTTTTTTAAAGTATATTTGATTGATCATGTTATAGTAGTTCCAATTTATTTTTCCCCTTTGCTCCCCTCTGCCCAGTACCCCACTTTCCTCCAGCAATCTCATCCCCCTTAGTTCATGTCCATGGGTTGTGCATATAAGTTCTTTGGCTTCACCCTTTCCTATATTATTCTTAACTTCCCCCTGTCTATTCTGTACTAACTGATTATGCTTCTTAATCCCTGCACCATATCCCAATTTCTCCCTCTCCCCTCTCCCAGCTGATAACCCTCCAAATGATCCCCATACCTATGATTCTGTTCCTATTCTGGTTTGCTTAGTTGGATTTTCTTTTTATTTTTTAGATTCAGTTGTTGATAGTTGTGAGTTTGTTGTCATTTTAGTGTTCAGAGTTTTTATCTTTTTTTCCTTAAGTAAGTCCCTTTGACATTTCATATAATAATGGCTTGGTGATGATGAACTTCTTTAGTTTCACCTTGTCTGGAAAGCAGTTCATCTGCCCTTCCATTCCAAATGATAGTTTTGCTGGATAGAGTAATCCTGGTTACAGGTTGCCTTTCATCACATTGAATATTGCTTGCCAGTCTCTTCCTGCCTGCAAAGTGTCCTCTGAGAAATCAACTGATAGTCCTATAGGCATCCCCATGTAGGAAACTCTCTGCCTCTCTCTTGCTGCCCCCAGGACTCTCTCTTTATCTTTCACCTTTGGCATCTCAATCATGATGTGTCCTGGTGTGGTCCCCTCTGGGTCCAGCTCGCCTGGGACCCTCCATGTTTCCCAGACCTGTATGTCCATCTCCTTCACAAAATTTGGGAAGTTTTCCTCATTTTTTTCAGTTCCTGCTGCCTCATTCTGCACTGGTTGACCGTTTTTTTTTTTTTTCCCCATATGTTCAAAATCATTGATTTGAACCCCGGTTTCCTTCCCTTCACCATTGGTTTTGTGTGGATTTTCCTTCGTTTCACTTAGCATAGCCTTCACTTCTTCTCTTATACATTTGCCGTACTCAAGCATATCTGTCAAGCCTGTGAGCATCTTTATCACCAGTGTTTTGAATTCTGTGCCGATTAGGTTGTCTATCTCCTCATCACTTAGTTCTCCCACTGGAACCTTGATCTGTTTCCCCTTTTGGGCCATACTTCTCTTTCTCCTCATTCTGATAGGCTCCTGTGTTTGTTTGCCTCCGCATCCCAGGTAGAGCTGTTGCTCCTGTTATGTTGTAAGGGGTGGAGCCTTAGGGATTCATCAGTACAGGGCGACCTATTTCACCACGCTGTGGCACTGTATGTGGGGGAGGGATCCGAGAGGGAACAATGTCACCTGTCCCGCACTCGCCCCTTTTCCAGACACCTGTCCCACTTTTGCACCAGACTGGCCCCCTCTAGCTGGCGCCCTGGCCGTCGTTCCCAGAGTGGGTGAGTCTGCGGACGTTCTCTGACCATGGGGACCCTTTAAACAAGCAGATTCTGCTGAGAGACTGGCAGTTTCTGCTTCCACCCCAACCCCCAATGGTCTGCACAGCCAAAAACAATGAGTCTTGATTTTCCTCAGTGCTGGGACCGTGAGCTGCTAGGTCCGGTGAGGAGCTGGGAAGGCCCCCCGGTCTCCCTCCTGACTTTTTAAAATATGTGACTGTGCTTTCCACCGGCCTGCCACTGCTGCAGCTGCTACCGCCACCACACTGCATCCTCTTCACCCCGGATCCGCACCTCTTACCTGTTTGGATGAGTATTTCTTCTTTATATCTTTGTGTTCTGAACTTCCATGCAGTTTGATTTTCTGAACTTCTGGTTGTTTCTTGTTTTGAGGTAGTTGTATTCCTTCTTAGTTGTGGAGGGAGACACAATGTATCTGTCTACTCCTGTATCTTGGCCAGAAGTGACTATATGTCTTATTTGACAACTTTTCTGCTTAATATTTTATTACCTTATATGAGACACCAAATATATGAGTTCCCTAATGGGTAGAAGCCATGTCTTAATCTACATTTGTGTATCCATTCCCTAAGGAATAGATGGATGGATGGATAAATGAATGGATGGGTGAATGAAAGAGAGAGGGGATGGGATAAAGAGGAAAAGAGGGTGAGCAGGCTGTTTGGTACTTGTAATTCATAATCCTCAAAAATAATAATATGAATACCTTGACTTGATGTCAGAGTACTAACATGCCACCATTTTTACTTTCATTGGAGGTACAGTGTTTCCAAGGAGAACAGAAGAACACAATGGTGATGTCCTCTTATTTTCTTTATTCTTTAAAAATTACCATAAGTTATTATTGTGTGAAAAAGAACTTCAGGCATACCTCAGAGATATTGCAGGTTTGGTTCCAGACCCCTGCAGTAAAGTTGGTACTGCAATAAAGCAATTGTAATCTTTTTGTCTGTAGAGGATCTTGTATTCAGTTCGTAAAGTAAAAAATAAAATAAAATAAAAATAAATGCACCATCTGTGAAGCACAATAAAGTAAAAAGCAATATTACTGAATTTCTTCATTTTTATTAATGCAATGATATAATACTACAGTAGTGGTCAACCAGCCATGACATATAATATGCTACCAGTTAGGAGCATAGGGAACTAAAACCTCCTTTCAGGACTTGACTTTCAAAGGATGAGTTGTACATGCCAAGGAGAAACATTCACTGGGAGCAGTGCGAGTCCGTGCCATGCTGCCCATGTGGTGCCTCGCAGGTCATTTAACCAGGGTTGTGTGAGGCACTTTGCAGAACAGATATCTCAGAAGCCATGGTGGTACAGGCCTAGGGCTCAGTTTGTAGCCACATTAGGAATATTTTCTGAAGAATAAAAATATCTCTCTAGTTAGTTCTAATTAAACTGATTTTTAAAGTTCTCTTTACTTCATACAATTAATCTGAAAGTAAAAATGTTGAAGCAGCCTCCAACAAAAGGGACATTATGCACAAGTTAATCTCTTCTCTTCACTAGCAAATCCTGAGTTTTCTGTGAGAAGAACTTCATACAACCTATGCACCTGTACAAATGCAAAGACAGTGTCATGGCAGCCTAGTTCCAAGCTGGTGCCTAGCTGTTTCTGAGGCCTTGGAAATCCAATCCAATCTTTGGAACAGTGAATAAACCAGGCACTGTGTAAATTAAGCCACAATATGAATATTAAATGAAACACCTTTGTAAATTTGAATTTCATAATTTATGCATATCAGGGTGGGGCTGTGTGCACATTCACAAATGATCTACAGAGTGAAATGGAGGCTAGTACACAGGACTTTCACAGTTGTTGCAACCTCTGGTTAATTCTCAGGCCTGTGATACAGGAACCATAAATAGCACTTAGGTTATAGGTAGCTCCTCTATTCACTCCTTTAATTTATATTGAGGGCCCATCACGTCAGGCAGTTGCATATACATACCTAAGTGAACCAAATAGGTAAACATCACTGCTCTCAAAGAGCTTTCCTTCCAGCAGAATGCTGTGGGAAGCACTGCAATTAGTGTCAAATACTAAACATGAATATAGTCTTTCATGAACTTCAAAAACACTGATAAACCCTCATCAGGGTACCTGTGAAGATGAGTCAGTCCTGGCCTTGGTATCTAGGAATTCAGAGTCCAGCAGGGTAAGTAGTACAGTGTGGTCAAGAGCTAAAACACCATGCAATAGTAGCAGAGTTGGGGGTAACTAAGTGCAAGAAGAGGAGGAGTCAGGGAGAGGTTGATAGGGTGGGGACAGTCAGGGAGGCTTCTCTGAGGATGTCACCCTGGCTAGTGAACACCTTATTATCCTTTGAAACACTTGTAACTTGATATTTTAAGATGGAAACGGTGAGATGATATTTATACTGGTTCTCATATTCATTTATTCTTTGGTCCTTGAATATTTTAGCATTTCTTCCTGAGGGCTGAGAAAAATGAAGAATTGAGTTGATCAATAGTGAGATTATTAGCACCATGAAGTAACATCCAAGATAAAAATTAATATATAGGTACATTTATTTCTAACAGTTCTATCTCTAGAGGTATAGAGGGGCAGTCAATTTGTGAAATTAGGTGGGACAGCTGATATATATTTCTCATTTATTTAGGTGACCATAGCTTTGTTCAAGGTTTCTGTGCATCTTTTAAAGAAGTGACTGCATGGCTAATTAGCCTTTCAAATGAAGTCTTTTCAAGGTAATACTAGCAATGAAATTATAGCACCACTATCTTAAGATTTTCATGAATTGCAGGCATTTGGATCCATGGACTGCTGTGTGTTGGGAGACATTGTCAGAGTTTGTCCTCTCCAAATCTGGCATTTCCTGCCATTTCTGGAAATATAACACTAATAGTTAACATTTCTATAGTGTTTACTATGTCCTGGACATAATTATGAGTACTTTACTATTATTAATGCACCAAATTCTCAAAAGCCAATGAGGCATGACCTGTTATTATCTCCATTTCAATGAAAAACTGGAGTATAAAGAGGTTAAGCCATTTGCCGAAGGTTCCATAGCTGCAAAATGTTAGAGCCATGATTCAAACTCAGGCCACAGAGCTGTGTTCTTAACCACTACATTATACTGTTGGTGAAATACAGAATGAGGACTCTTATCAGACGTTATTCTGAGAACTTTAAATATTAGAAATTGCCATGTAACCACATATTAGATGTTTCGATTGCTTATGAGGCTTCCACGTAGAAAAGTCAAGCCAGTGGTTGACTATGTGGGCCTGAAATGGGTATTAGCTAAAGCCTTGGGATTTGACAAAATTACCCAGGGACAGGGCGTGAAGCCAACTGTGAAGAAGGCTGAAGACCACATCCTGGGACAGGCCAATATTTAGAGAAAGAAGATCTGTGCTCTCTGTTCTCCCAAGCAACACTGCTTTTCCTCTGCTGCCTGAAGGAGAGGCAGAAATGGCCAAGCCACCTATGCCACTTTTTTCCCCCTGGGTAGCTACACATAGCAGAACACCAGCTGACTTCTCCAGGTGGAAAGAAATTTGTCCCACCCCTTCCATCCTTCTCTCCTAGAGTCTTTCTCTCTCACCTGGACCTCATTTTTGAGCAGCTTCTTCCAGAACTTCATTCCGTGATATGCCCCCACACCATTGATAACAACAAAGTTTTTGGATGGGTTACTGCCTTTTCTGTAGGACACAGAATTATCCTACCTCTGTGCAGAGAAAAATAGCAAATCCACACATCTTCAGCAGATTATGTTCCCTAAGAATACTAGATTCTGTTGTACTGCTCAGGGAAAAGCTAACAAATGGCTTCTGGCAGAAAGACATTCTGTTGGAAGCCCATGAGTATACAGTGTTTAGCAGGCAGAGGTAGAATTACCAAAACACTTTGTCAGAATCACTCTGAAGGTGGACTTCCTCATTCCCAATTCCATCCACACAGCCATGTCCTTTAGAACGCAGTCCTTCTAACTTTCTTAATTTACAAAGAGCATGTACTAACCAATTAAAATGAGCTCAACATAAAAATGAGTCGAGGATATATTCACAGGCAGTTCACAAAAAGTAAATAAATATAAATGGCTAGTAGACATGAAATACAGCCTCACTAGTAATTAAAGGCATGAAAAACAATACAAGGAGGTGCCTGTTTTAACCTGTCATCAGAGTGGCACACAGTTAAAAATTCGTATAACAGACGTGTCGAAGGTGTGAGTGTTCATGACCCCCCCCCACCCAACATTGGCAGCGTTTTTATGCTCAATTTCTCCCTTTTCCCCAACTGAAGAGGAAAAAAGAAGGAAGAGTGCTGAGTGGAACAATATAATGAGGGAGTAGGGAGTCAGGGGAGGAAGTGGAAAGGGCCACACAGGTTTCAGGAAAAGGGAGCCCTGCTGGCTGGACGGGGGCACTATTAGCAGGAAGTACCACGTGGGGGCTGATGTGTGCGAGAAGATCTAGGGGACAGGTCATTTTGAAACATGTTGAGATAGATTATCAATTGGATTAAATTTAAAAATTTCTGATAAATGCAAGTAAATAATGAAACTTGTTGTTTAGCTTTGGAACTGTGCATCTTTAAAAGTGACTGCAGAGGATTGGCTTATCGGAAATATCTGATAACGTTTATTTTTGATGTCAGTATAGGGGAAACTCTATATCTCTGTGACTGGAAATATAAATTGTGGGATATTTTTGGAGGGTTGGTGATTTAACAAGATGTCCCAAAGTTAAAAACACAACCCTTGATCTAGAAATTTTATTGGTAAGAACTTACTCATTAGATACAAAAGTGTACACCATGATCTTCATAAGATGAAATTTTTTCCATCATTATTTGTAATAGTATAAAAAGGGGGTTGGGGGTCGTGTCCATCAACAAAGAGCTGATTAAATAATTTGTGGTATATACATTTAATAGGACCCTAAGGGTCTGTTAGGAAGGATGCAGTAAATCTGAATGTGCTGAACATCAAAAGATTGTAAAGATGTTACTAAATGAAAAAAGTAAAGTGTGTAACAGTGCACACAATACATTCATTTCTATATATGTACATTTTTAGAAAAGATATGTGCCAGTTTTTTTCTAAAGGATACTCAAGGAAATGTTAATGGTGTTTACCATTGTGGAGAATCACTGGAGTTTAGATGGGAAATGGAAAATTTTACTTCTCACCTTTATATTTGTGTACTGTTTGAAATTTGCAATCAGTGCATATGGTTTAAGGAAATGACACCCTTAGATAGATACCTTAGATAGACATTGTTGGGAATTCTACATGTGATACTCCCAACTATACAAGGTCTTTCCAGAAGGTATCCAGCCATGTAATATTAAAAATAGAGACATTTATTAAAGAAGATACAAGATACAAGAAATATTGTACATAAGACAGTGATACCTCAGTCCCTTTCAAAGTAGGCAGCTTGGGACTTCACACACTTCTAATCACCATCAGCTGCCCAGTCATATTTTCCTGAGTCTCATTGATGGTCTGAAATCTCTTTCCTTTTATAGGTGATTTTAGTTTTGGGAAAAGCCAGAAGTCACAGGGTGCCAAATCTGGGCTGTAGGAGGAGTGAGTCACCTGAGTGATTTGAGGTTTCGCCAAAACACTGTGCACGAGACATGATGCATGAGTGGGCATGTTATCGTGATGAAGCTGGCAGTCACCAGTTGCCCACAGCTATGGCCTTCTGAATCATCCAAATAATTTCTGCAGCTGTATATTGAAGCTTAATGCAAAATTTGATGCATATTTGTTGCTCAGTCATTTTGAATGTGATGACCACCCAGTACACATGCTCACTCAATGGCGTCTACTGCCCCCACTGACTAGTACAGTGAAGTTTTCATTCCAGTCCACTCTCGTTGGCTGCCAGGTTAAAATGTCATACAAACTGTTCTTATATTAGTGATGGCTGAACTTTATCTGGACAGACCTCATATGTGTAAGCTCTGGTTTGTCTTTAATAAGAAGATGGTGTATCAAGCTCTTATTTTTTAACTTTTTTTTTTTTTTGCTTGCTTATCACCATCTATAAACCATGATACCAAGTGGACAGCAAATTTCTGGATCTGCCACTGTTTTCTTAAATGTTATATTATTTACATATGTTTGCTACTCAGTCCTGAAGTTTCCTTTGGAGCCATTTGAATTGCTAAATGTTTAAACCATTTGTACAGTGCATACCTGATATTCACAGTAACGCAATGCACTTATCAGCCTAGTAAATAAGCCTATTACCTATTTTATTTGGTTGTATAAACAAATTCTTCCTGATGGCATTGGAAAATAGGCCACTGGCTGTGAAAATGTTTGTGCATGTCAATAACTGGGAACTTCTCAAAGAACTGTGCTGAACCAACCAAGAAGTGGCTGATTTAATATCTCATTTGATGAGGCAATTACACGGGGAACCCAAGATAAGATTTCAGGTCTTTAGACCTTCGCAAGTTGAATTAGAACTTCTGTAGAAAGTAAGATGTGAGTTCACAGGTACAGAGTTCTATCTTTCCAACTAATAGAAATGGGACGGCTTTAGCTGTAGGTGTGAATATGTAAAAGAGCTTTAATAAAAGGAATAACATTTTCCTGTGATTTAGAAACCCTTGATATTAGAAATTTAAAGTATTTTTTCCTTAACTGTGAGCAACCCTTTTGATGTGAGCTTTTAGCTAAAGGAAATTATATAATTATGGTCTGAGAAGTTAAAATTGCCATATAGTTTCAAATGTCTAATTCACATTCTGACTTTTTAAAAATATGGGAGAAAAATGTTAGCATAGTGGTTAAGAGCATGAGCTCCAGGTATTAGAACAGTTTGAATCCTACTTTACCTACTTCCTCGCTGAATCAATTTATTCTTCTTCTCTAATCCTCAGTTTCCACATCCGTGTTACTAGGATAATAAGAGTAATTATTGCTTAGGTTTTTGTGCAAAATAAATGAGACGATGTTTGTGCTCTATCAGTGTTAGCTGTTTAATTCATTGGGATGCTTTTGGTTGCAAGTAACAACACAACTCAAAGTGACTAAAATAATAAAGGGAATTTATTGGCCCATATAACTGGAAAAACTAGTGGTTAACTCAGTGGTTCAATCAAGTCACAAGAATTAGTGTATTTCTGTGTCCGTCCAGCCTTCCCCATTGTTAGCTTTATCCCAGTCTTATTCTGCTCATGGACCCAAGAAGGCTATCAGCGCTCTCACAGCTGACTATGTGCTTCCTCATTGAACCTGTTTATTCCAGTATTCTCAACCAGGTCCAAAAATTTTAAAGGAGCTTAGGTCACAATTCCAACCCTGAACCAGTCATTGGAAACAGGAGATTGAACTGCGTAATCTTTGTGATAGTCTCAACCTTTGAGCTAAGGAGCAAGTCAGCTTCCCACAACCACTCTGATTACCCAGAGGAAATAGAGGGCTATGAGGAAGCAGAAAGGTAGCAACGCCTGCTTGGAAGGCAATCAATACTTGTCATCATCTTGATCACTGTTATCCAGGCACCATGGAGAGAACCGTCCACTGCCCAGCCAGGATGTTACGTGTGTCTCCAAGTGAGGTCAGTAATTCCCTGGAAAGAAAGTTCACAACTTCCTTGACAAGTATACATTTCTATAGTAAGTCAAAGCTTCCCTGTGCTGAATAACCATTAGTGAGAAACACTTGACCATTTTAGATTATCAGTTTAATGCTAAACTGTGAGAAAGTTTGAAAAAATTAGAAGGGATGCCTAACATTATCTGCTCATATAGTAGCACTCAAGTTTTGGCAGTTTAAAAAATCCTTTTTGCAAATGGTACTGAGAAAGCTTAAACGTTGATAACTTAGCTCCAGCGAGGTGTTTGGAACACTTAAAGAGTATCAATTAACTGAATAATTTAAGGCAAGCATTTATTTTTATTGTACTTAGCCACTAAGGTCAACTCTGGATCCAGGATCTATAATTTATCCATAGTAGATTCTGCTATAACATTTATTAACCCAAAGATTTTTTATTTATGAATGGAAAACCCTCATGAAATACCTTTCTCTATGACAAACTTGTGTACCGAGTAAGTACATTTAACACTCCTCTTGTGATATGTATGACATTTTAGAATTTTAAGTCTCACAAACAGAAATATAAATGAACTTTTCATTTCTTGTCTTTTTTATTATTCATGCCCCAGCCCACGGCCCTTTTATGCACTGTAAGTTAAGAATAATAGCAGATAACACATTTCCTCACAATATCTCATATAGGTGAGAGCACTCGAATTCATGGGTGAAGGGTTCTGAAGATCTCTGAAAACAGAGAAATCTCAATATTTATCCCTGACAAGTGACTTCCTACAACTGCTCAGACTTTTCTCCTTTAAAGCACTTCCTTTGTGAATGTGTCTTGAAGTCTCAACTAGATACTAATCTATCTTTCACATTATCTCATTTATATTCTTATCTATAATTAAACTGTCATTTTAGGAGTACAAAGGCAGGGCCAAAATATTACATGTTTAACATAGGATACTAAGTGTTTTACATACATTATTTTGCTTAGTCTTCACAACAATCCTAGCAGGTAGGTACCATTTTTATCCTCCCTCTTTTTTTTTTTTAAGGTGGGAACCTAAGTTGCTGAGGGATGGAGCCAAAATTTAAAGAAAAAAATATGGATAGAATCCCTCTTTTTTTAAAAAAGCAAATTTAGAAGTAATATAGGTCTATCTTCTCTTTCGACAAATGTGGAATTGAGAGGCAAAGAGGATAAGTTATTTGCCTGAGGCAGTAAAGTTAGTTTTATGGAGGGGTAGGAACTTACACCCAAATCTTATGACTTATAGCTTAATGCTATAAGAATCAGAGAAGGAAAACTCTGATTCCAAAAAACCTCCACTGCCTTGTGGCATACCTCTTCAGGGGAAAGGCTAAGGGAGTAAACCCCGACAGAAAATCCGGAGCCGGAGTCCCTAAGGCAGTTTGACGTTGTAGTCAACACCGGCAACTCCTGCGGCGCACCTGAAGCCAAGCTGTATTGACTCCGTCTTTCCCTTGGACCCTTCAGCTGCGAAGAGAGGGGGGTCTGCTGCATGGGCAACAGCAGACCCTCCATATCACCCTGCCCAGGTTCTGTAGCGTCAGCTTCACTGGAGAGGACACTCCAGCGTCATCGCAAGATGTCGATTCAACACGGGAGGAGACAGATACCGTGTCACTCCTGAGTCGGACTGCACAGCCATTCTCGGCGGTGCAGATAGACTCTTAAGAAGCTACACCATCGTCTCTCGAGGCTCTGTAGCTTCAGCTTCACTGGAGAGGACACTCCAGCGTCATCGCAAGATGTCGATTCAACACGGGAGGAGACAGATACCGTGTCACTCCCGAGTCGGACTGCACAACCATTCTCGGCGGTGCAGATAGACTCTTAAGAAGCTACATCATCGTCTCTCGAGATGGACGGCTGCCGCCGCCTCCGACGACGACGACGGATAGCTTAATGCATGATTACTGCTATAATCCTTCTCAGTTACCTGCAGTTAAATGTTTACAGCAGCAGTACTAGCAAATTATTTTTATGAAACATAATTAATGTGTAACTGTATCTCTTAATATATCACTCCTAGTTTTCTCATCTGTTAAATGGTGAACAGGAAAGGGAATATTGAGGTGGATTTGGTTAATTTATCACTAACATGCCTTCTGTGAAGTTTATCATTGTACTCACTAAACAAAGACCAAATTAAAATAGTGTGCCCTACCAAAAACTAGGTTATTTACTCAAAAGAATTAGCTATACAGAAACTTTTGAAAATTAAACTTTTCATTTGAATATTTTTAGATTTACAGAAAATTTATGAAGCTAGAACAGAGAATTTCCACATACCTCACACCCAATTCCCCCTATTAAACATCTTACATCAGTACAATATATGTGTCACAACTAAGGAACCAATATTGACTATATTAACATTAACTAAATTCCTACTATGTTCAGATCTTTAGTTTTCACGTAAGTTTCTCCTTGTTGTTCCAGGATCCCATCCAGGACACCACATTTTACTTAGCCTTTATGTCTCCTTAGGCTCCTCTAGGCTGTGATGGTTTTTCACACTTTTATTGCTTTTGATGACCTTGACAGTTGGAGTAGTACTAGTCAGATATTTTAGAGCATGTCCTTCAATTTGGGTTTTTCTGATGTTTTTCTGGTGTTGTTCCCATGGTGAAGCAGAGGTTATGTGATTTGGAAGGAAGACCACGAAGATCAAGTACCATTCTCTTCACAAAATGTCCAAGGAACATACTTTCCAGACGACCCATCAGTATTGATTTTGACCTTGATCACCTGGTTGACGTAGTGTCCAGTTTCTCCATACTGTTGTCTTTGGAAAAAAGCCACTATGTACAACCCCCACTAAAAGGTGGGAAGTTACACTCACCTCCTTGAGGAGCCATTTTGAGTTCCTTTGCATCATAGACTTGTCCATTCCCCCCACCATTGTATTTATTTATTTATTCAACTCAGTTATTTATATCAGTACGGAACTGTGAATATTTACTTTATATTTTGAACTATAATCCAAAACTGTTTATTTTGTTGCTCAAAACTTAAATTTTTCTACCAGAATTTGCACAGATGGTATATGAAGCCTTGTTCTGACAAGTCTTTTCTTCTCAGAGGTATTTTGGTGAGGGGACGCAGGGGGCAGGGAGAAAGTATGCTTGGGAACTCACTGAAAGACAAAAGTTCAGCAGAGTTAACGCAAACAAAATGTATCATGCTCTCAGGTCTGACAAATACTGTTGTGGTAAAAGTAGTAAGGATAACAGTCATTAAGTGTTACAATAGTACTAAAAGCAGAAGACAACCCGAGCATAATGCACTTTCTAATCTCTGATTAACCAAAGGTGAGCACTAGCATCAGAGTACACAAAATATAATTATAATTTGCAAAAAGCAAATATAATTTGCATTTGTAAATCACTTGACTCTTTACAAAATAGTATAAAAATTACATTATTTCTTTTAATTTTGACAAGTCTATCTCTTTAAAGAGGTGGAAACTGATGCCCTTAGAGCTCAAAAACTTTACTTCTGCCTTATAGCAATTTCACAGTCCAGATAGGCCTGTTTGTTTACAGGTCTTTCTGTTTTGACTCCTATAATCTTTCCTCTATTTTATAATGGTTCCCTTCATCCCCCAAATACCTACTTATATTTAATTTCTTACATTTACAAAGCAGTTTTACATATTTTATCCCATAATCAAAAGTCTTTTGTAAGGTATCTCGTACACCATTTTAAAGACTAGAAAATAAAGGTGCAGCAGGAATAAGTATTTTGGGCTGAAGTTAAATAGTTGGTATGATGCCTGCCTTTTTCTCATTAGAATCTGCCTCTTGTAACACACAAATGCTGGTTCCAGGGTCTAATTCCAAAAAGTCGTGGTCTGTGTACATCAGGATGGAGAAAAGAGAATTTTGTTTGCTTTCATTTGGCATGGGTTATTTTACAAACTGTTTGTGTGGGCGGAAAGGTTACCAGCAGTAATGAAGCTGCGCAGAATAGTCTATTTAGTGGACAAGCCCAGGGTGAGTAATGATGTGTGGGAGTTCCAGAAAGGAAGCTCTGGTTGTACTGAGCTTCATACTTTTTCCAACAACAATTAGATATGGTCATTTAGTAGGCCTGAGAATTTATAGGCCCATTTTGTTTTGTTTGGGCTATTGCAAAATCAAAATCCCAGAATTAAACCCAGGGTTGTAGTTTGGTTCCAAAACAATCGTAAAGCTTGATATGACCAGGGGGTCAGTCTTTTCTGCTTAGTTCATCTTTCTTTATCTTTAATAAGCCTAACTTATTAAATACTATAACCATGCATCATAGTTTATCTGAGACTGTTTTATTTATGCCTGTTTATGCCATGGAATTATTACCAGCACTTCCTTTCACTCTCTAAAGTGTACCAGCTTGAATAACACATTATATGGGTACCCCAACCATAAGCCTTTTTCCCACTTCTTGTTGAAAATATTCATAAACACAGAAAGTTTTCCTCACTTAGTAACTGCAGAGCATTGACCTTCTTTGATCTCTGGGTGATGAGCTCGCACCACACAGGCATCTGTATGTGAACATCAAGGATCACTGCGCAGTGCGCTGGAGGAAGAGGTGGAAGGCATGGGGCAATTTCTGCCTTTAGCCTCTCTGTGCGGATTTCTCCCATATCACTGTCTACTGCCTGCTTATGGATTTACTGAGTTCCCTGGCTGCTTTCCTGTTTCTATGCTTCTTTTGCTCATTGTTGTTGCTCTTTTTGTTGCATGCTCTATTTTGTTGTGAGAGTCAAGGACTCCTCCAACCATCTCATACAAAGTCAAAGGAAGTAAGAAGGTGATGGGGGATCAGTTAGATATCCTAGAGCCCAGAGCCTGGAGCAGATGGCCCTTGTGGCCCAGAGCTGCTCTAGGCCTTCAGGAGTGGGAATTCACAGATCTTCACCCTCCTGCCCAGCCATTGTCATACTCTGCTTTGGTTAGTTTGTATAAAGTCAGTGGGCTACAAAGTCACAGTCTGTCCTCTGCTATATGTATTTCTTCCATCCTCTACTTCTGCTTGATTATAGTGCCTGTTTTCTGATTCAGGATTATATATGGGCTATTATGCCCTCTCCAGCCTCTGTATTTGACCCTTTGGCTTTCTCAGCTATGTGTAATTTTTTATTCCCTCTGAAATCGGTCCAAAGAACCTTTGCCTAATAACACTTTGGCTAGGGAGAAAAAACAAAAACAAAAGCAAAACAACCTATCACCAACAAGCCTATTCATTGTCTGAGATTCAGATAGTCAGCTCTAGTCTAATCAGTATGAACAAGGGACAAGAAATTAAATTTACATAAAATCAAGTATAAGCAGTTCTTTTGGCTGGGGCTGTAGGTTAGTCAGGCACTATGACTGACATAACCTAGTCAGATATGCTCATTGGTCGCCATCAATTTTCTCCATTCTGTGTGATTTCAGTTTTAAAGTCATTTATTCAGTTGACCTGTAAATAACCATGATGTTTCTTTGACAAGTGGATCCCCGTGCTTCATTGAACTTTTACTACCCCAGTGGCTTCCAGGTTCTGCTTTTGAAAATTAAGTTTTGAAAAACCTTTGATTTCCATTTGGTGGAGATTTCACTGTGCTCATATTATCAATGTCATTGATACTAAGAGAGATGACTACTTAGAAACTGGTAATGGTTAAGTGAAAATTCTCAGTGATACATCTTGATATCCTTGACAAGGTTGTTTAATTTTAAAAGTTGAAAATGTAAAACTTCCATGAAATTTTAAGTAGATTTTATTGATAGATAAGGTTAAAGCTGCACTGAGCATGGGCTGGGTGTATGAAACACATATGGAATAGCTTAACCAATGTACATGGCGTGGCAATACTAGAGCACTCAAGAAAATCTGTAATGTAGACATGCTTCCCCTCCTTGAACAATGCTTCACTAACTCTACTTCCTAGTGGTAATAAGGATCAACCACCTCAGTCAACAGAGGAATCTCATTTTTTGCCTATAATGAAAATCTCAGAAAGGACAGGTGGCAGTCTCAACTTTGACTTCATGGGTACAACGTATCTTCTGCTGGAAGCTTTCTTTAGGTAAAAAGGCATCCTAAGCAGCAGAGTTCAAAGTCACAAAGACCCTCATAGGTTTTCACACATACTCTCCAGGCAGTTCATGGTGTAAATAAGAAGTTTGGAAATTCTTTGTGGATAAACCTTCTCAAAGACTTGCATTTATAATTGGCATAATGAGTCAAACTAGGCTGACTATTGAAATTACTTGAGGGATGTGAGGATGATCTCGCTATAAAATTACCTGAGGACCTGTAAGAAAAATTACTAATACCTGGGTCCTCCCACTCCAAGAGCTCCTGGGTGCCTAACCAAAGCCCTCAAAGTTCAGAACTACTAGTCCATATAAAATGAAGGAAAGAAGGGTTAGGCATGAGGACATGTAACATCACCATGCATGGAAACTGTTTTGGTTTAAGCAAACCAAATAGTAGAGGAAGACTTCTGCGAAAATGGTGGCTTGGTAGAGTAGAGGATGTGGGTGCTTTGATCATAATCCTTCTAAATGATTTCTTTCAATTCTTAGACTCTGTCTCTTCCACAGTGTTTTTCTGACTTCCCCATAGGTTACCTAATAAGGCTGTGTTTTCCATGTATGTTATAATTTATATCTTCAAAAATGTTACATCTGCTTTTTGGCTTCAACAATCCTAAAGCTCTGAGTGTTGTCAGAGAAACCTCCCTAATCCTCTAACTGTGCCTAGAACTCTAACTTTAAAATTTTGAGTTTATCATTTCGTTTACATTCCCACCAAAGTTATACAAGGATTTCCTCTTTTCCATATCTTCACTGGTAATTATCTTTAAAAAAAATAATAATAGCAATCCTGACAGGCATGAGGTAATATCTCATTGTGAGTTTGATCGGCATTCTCTTGATTATTAGTGATGTTGAGCACCTTGTCATGTACCTACTGACCATTTTTGTATATTTTCATGTCTTCTTTGGAAAAATGTGTATTCAGGTCCTTTGCCCATAGTTTAAGTGGTTTGTTTGTTTGTTTGTTTGTTTTGCTATTGAATTGTATGAGTTCCTTATATACTTTGGCTATTAACCCCTTATTATGTATATGGCTTACAAATATTTTCTCCTCTTTCATAGGTTGTCTCTTCGTTTTGTTGATTGTTTTCTTTACTGTGCAGAAGCTTTTTAATCTGCTGTAGACATACTTCTATATTCCTGCTTTTGTTACCTATACTTTTGGTGTCATATCCAAAAAATTTATTACCAAGGTCATTTCCCTCTTTTTCTTCTACACATTTTATGATCTCAGGTCTTATGTTTAAGTTTTTAATCCATGTCAGGTTGATTTTTGCATATGATATAAGAGAAGATCAGTTGATCCTATACATGTAGGTTTATTTCTGAGCTCTTTATTCTGTTCCTTTGGTCTATGTGTCTGTTTTTATGCCAGTACAATAACTATTTTGATCATTATGGGTTTGTAGTATGGTTTGAAATTAGGAAGTGTGATGCTTCCAGCTTTGTTATTCTTTCTAAAGATTGCTTTGGCTATTCAAAGTCTTTCATGGTTCCACATCATACAGCAATTCCACTTTTGGGTATTTATGCAAAGGAGTTTACATCAAGATCTTGAAGAGACAACTGCACTCCCATGTTCACTGCAGCATTATTGACAATAGCCAAGATATGGAAACAACCAATGTCCACTGATGGATGAATGGATAAAGAAAATTTGGTATATGCATACAATGGCATGTTATGCAGCCTTGAAAAAAGAAGCAAAATCTATCATTTGTAACAACATGGATGGACTTGGAAAACATTAGGCTAAGGGAAATAAACCAGACAGAGTAAGACAAATATTGTATGATCTCACTTATATGTAGTATCTAAAATTGTTAAACTCATAGAAGCAGAGATAGAATGGTGATTGGCAGAGGCTGGGGGAAGGGGAAAATGGGAAGTAATGGTCAAAGGGTACAAAGTTTCAGTTATGCAGGATGAATAAGTTCTGGAGATCTACTATACAGCATAGTGCCTATAGCTACTAACAATGCTGTATTATATACTTAAATTTTTCTAAGAGGGTAGCTCTCATGCTAAGTGTTCTTATCACACTCACACAAATGATAATAATAATAATAATAATAATAATAATAATAATAATAATAAATACCGCAGGAAGAAACTTTGGGAAGTGCTGGATATGTATGTGGCCTTGATAGTAGTGATGATATCACAGGTGTGTATTTATTCCCAAACTCATCAAGTTATATATACAACTTTTTACATATCAATCATACCTCAATAAAGTGGTTAAAAAATAGCAGCACACATCTTAAGTGTGGTGCATGGCAGTTTAGGGAAAGGAGGGGTATATATATTTGAAGTTCTAATAATAGTCACTAAATAAATATTAAATTTGAAAAAAAAAGATTTAAAATGATAAAGTTTGTATTAAAGCTGTATGTGGGCCTAGCATTTCAGATACATCTTTACATCCTTACATTTGGTAACTTAATAAACATTTAAAAAAAGGTACTTTACAATAAAAAATTATGTTTCTAGTATCCTTCCATAATTGTCCAACCAGTTTTCTTCTTGGAACCATTCAGTGAACCTGAGGAGAGATGTCTCTCTAGATCTATTTAAGTTCTATACTTCCTTCTTTTATGGAGCTAGGGATATCCTTGGACACAGTGGTGGCCTGGAACTATCCTCTCCTCTCGTCCCTCTTTCCACTACTGACATTACCATTTTCCCAGGAGCCTCAGCTTCACTTCAGCATGACTCATCCATTTCCCATATCTCCCACATGTTGTCAGTGGACAGATTCAGCTGATTGAGTCTACTCAATATCTCTCAAATTCATCTTTTATCTACATTTCCACTGACCAGATGAGGCCCTTGTGACTCTAACTGAATTGTTATAAAACCTTTTAGATAACTTCTATATCCATAGGATTTCTCTATTCTCTTCCATCCTACAGAAAGAAAAGGCCCAGTTTTATTCAACTCTGTAAACCAAGCACTTAGCCCAGATCAGGAAAGATGAAAAACAGACAATAAATATTTGTTAAATGAAGTCTGGTTATATGGCTTCTCTCTTCAAAGCCTGTTATCGTTTCTTGGTTGAACCCTCTTCAGCCTGGCATCAAGGTACATCAGTCATCCTTTCTACCTCACTTCTCACATATGCATGTGAGGCACCCTCTGGGGACTATAGGGCTCACATTAATATTCCTTCTTTATTATCAAGATTCATATTTTCATACCCTGCTTCATTTTCATCTCTATGATGCCTCCTCAGATTCTTCTCCCATAGTAGTTGGTCTTTCCTGCTCTCCTATGGACTTAGTAATGCCATTATAGCATGGTCTGTCTTTAATTATAGCTTTTGAGTGACAGTTTCATTTTAAGTAATGGTAGCCTAAGCACTGTCTTTAAAAGGATTCTAAGGTTATTACTTAGGTTCCTCATGAAAGAACATGCTAAACCACATTAGATGCCATACTTGGGCACAGAAGAAAAGAAACAAACTGCCCATGGAGCAGCCAAGTTTGTTACAGATCCCGATGTATATGTCTACTCCACTAGATCATGTGTCCTTAAAGACATATTTCCATTCTCATAGCCTCTAACACACTTTGTGTTTAGTTTATCCTTAAATAGTCTATTCCCTGACTTTAAAAGTTTACAATATAACATGGCGAATATGACATTTTTTGATAGAAAGTGATAATGGACAACAAAAAGTATAAAGTGCTAATGAAATGATCCCTGAAGAGTAAGTAGGAAGACATGAAGAACAAGATGATGAAGGCAGCATACCAGATCTGTCCAGAAAACATCCAACCATTGTTAATATAATGAGAACAGTTTGTGTGACATCAGTGTAAACTGGCGGCCAAGGAGAGTGGACTGGAATGCACATATGTGAACAATGATGACTTCACTGTACTAGTCACTGGGGATGGTTGATGCTGTTGAATGAGCATGTGAACTGTGTGGCCATCTCATACAAAATGATTGAGTAGAGCAACAAATCTGCATCAAAGTTTGCGTTAAGCTTGAACATTCCTCAACAGAAACTATTCAGATGGTTCAGAAGGTTGAAGCTATGGGCAGCAGCTGGTGATGGACAGCTTCACCATGATAATGGACCAGCTCACACATCACGTCTTATGCAGAGGTTTCTTTTGTTGTTTTGTTTTGTTTTGTTTTGTAAAACATCAAATCACCCAGGTGACTCAGCCCCTACAGCCCAGATTTGGTGCCCTGCAGCTTCTGGCTTTTCACAGAACTAAAACCACCTTTGAAAGGGAAGAGATTTCAGACCATTGATGAGATTCAGGAAAACACGACAGAGTAGATGATGGCGATTGAGAGAACTGTGTGAGGTTCCAGGTGCCTACTTTGAAGGAGACTGGGGCATCATTGTCCTATGTATAATGTTTCTTGTATCTTGTATCTTCTTCAATAAATGTCTCTATTTTCCATATTACATGGCTGGATACCTTCTGGATAGACCTTGTATATCCAAAGAAAATGAAATCAGTACCTTGGAGAGATATTCACATTGCTGTTTTATTAGAACATTATTCATAACAGCCAAGATATAGAAACAACCTAAATGGCTGTTATCAAATGAATGGACAAATAAAATGTGATACATACATACATACATATACACACAGAAATGAAATGTTATTTAGGCTTTCAAAAGCCAATTTATGTAAGTCCAGTGAAGTTACCTCTTAATAAGGTGTTAAATTCTAAAACAGCAAAAGTGAAATCTCTACTATAATTAGAATTACCTTTGAAATATCCTTAACTTGCCCATAAAGAGGGAAGGTAGAAAGTGGTAAGGGGGGTCAAATATATGGTGATGGAAGGAGATTTGACTTCAGGTGGTGAGCACACAATGCAATATACAGATGATGAATTGTATACTTGAGACCTATATAATTTTATTAACCAGTGTCACCCAATAAATGTAATAAAATTAAACCAGGTACTCTATGAATTATTCACTCAAGACTTTAAGAAGCACTGACTAGAGCAATGAAAGCTATTAAAATATATAGATATCTGAACATTCCAACTTTTCTATTTGAAGATACCTATCAAAACATTAAAGAAACTTTTCCCTTCCCATAGATTTTATTCCATTTTTTTAGAAAGAAGTAAGTCTATGTACATTTAATATTTATTAATGAATTTGTTTATTTTGAAATAATGTATATAAAAGAACCCAATGAAAAGCTTGGAGCATACTTGGAGCTTAATAAGTGGTTGCTAGGCTTGAATTTAAATTTTGCATATTAATTAGAGCTTACAAACAGTTCTCTGAAAAGGGGTTTAGGAGACTTTGGTTGGCTTTCTCTCCTTCCACCATGCATGTTCGGTGTGGCCCAGTGAACAACTCTTACTCTCTTGCTCTTTACACTAGTTTCAAGACAACTTACCATAGTTCAGGAAATGTATATGAAGGAAGATGGGTTTTTTGCCCACCAAACTAGAAAATTAGTAATATCTTATGTTGGCTAGGATATGGGAAATAGGCACTCTTGTAAGTTTCAGTAGGACTATGAACTATTTAAACCTTTGGAAAAAAAGTATGTTCTGAGAGAAATAAAAGCACAAGTCCCTGTAGTGTCAACTACTGAAACCAACTCATATATTCATCAGTGGGGAGATAACTAAAGAAATTTTGGTATTCCGGTCTCTTGAATGATGTATATAAAGGAAACTAGATAAATCTCTGCATTTTTAGAAAAGTGTCCATGATTTAAATTAAATAAATTATGAAATAATAGACAAACTGTAATACTATTTTTGTTCACAACAAACAAAAACTGAAAACTCAACCACAAAAATAAAATCTAAATGTATGTGTATTTGTTTGCATAAGAAGACAAAAGTATGGAAGGCTATACCCCTGGAAGGTAGGGCAATTAGATGTTTGTGGGAAGATCAAGGCAATCATTTTACCTTTTGCTCCTCTGTTGTTTGAAGGCCTGATCCAAATTAGTAGTAACAAGAAATAAAAGACAAAAACAACTGGGGATGTAATATGGAAATGGAGTGGATGGAATTTGGTTAACTATTTGAATGTGGTGGAGAGGGAAATGAAGAAATCAAGGCTAGCTCATCAATTTCCAGTCTGAGCAACTCGGGGAAGATGCTATCATTCACAGAAACATGAGAAGATCAGTCTTTTTTAATGTTACCAGAGGAGAAATGAGGAGTTGGGATTATCAATCAAAGTTGCGCTGTTTCTTATTTTAAATGATAATTGCTCCTGTAGGAAAGATTCTTATCTTGGTCTTGAAACCTCAGACAAAATGATGCTTTATAGTTGTATTTCATGTAAACTTTGGAACTAAAAGAGCCAGACTGGTGTCTAATATTTTACCTTATTCAGGCACAGTATTCCAAAACAAAAGACTATTGATTTTTGAATTGGAAAAAAAATTATAATAATTAAAAATTATCTCAAGCATGTGAAAAAATTAAATTTTTCCACTGTATCAAGGTGGCAGAAAGTATAAACTATTACCTGCACATTTTTTACTATATGTTTCTATTGTGTTATTTTAATATAGGTATTCCTCTTCAAGTGAGTTTATAACTCAAAGCCAATTAAATAAACAGTTTATTGTTGCTAAAGACTTTCTATAGAGATAACCTTGCAAAGATATTTAGATCTAGAAAGAGCTTGTACATTTTTATTCCATAGGAAGCAGCATTATGTATTGTCTTCATATTTATATTATTTACTTGCAAATACTGTCAAAATGCTGTGTGAGTTTATTTCTGTGTAATTATGTCATATTTTATGTTGGGACTGAGACAGAAGGGTGTAATTCACCAGTTTGAACCATTTTGCATAGATAAAGGAGTCAACAAATTCACCTGAAAAAGTCATTTTAATTTCCAATTCAATTATGTGGAAAACCACTTCTCTTGGATACCTTTATTTTCCATTCATCATTGATTGCATTTTTACTCATAAACTATTCTTATGTTAGTCCTTCTTAGTTGAATTATGTGGTCTTTTCATGGATAATGTTTTTCATATTCCATTTGTCATTTCTACTTTGAAATAAAACAAGGATTCCTGTTGCTGCCATGTTTTTATTGAGTTTAAAGAATTTCATGAATTTTAGAACCTTTAGAGGATTGGGTGATTATGATGTATGAATTCACATGTTGACTTATTTTATTAACTAATTTTCATAGTTTGAGTTAAACTGTATATGGTCCCCATTGGAGGAAATAGAAGAAAGATAATAAATTTAATATTCTGTATATTTCTTGTTTTCCAGAAAATAAATACTTCTGGAACCAGTAATGCAGATGTCCCTTTGGCTGATCCCGGAATGTACCAATTGGACATTACATTAAGAAGGGGTCAAAGTTTAGCTGCCCGAGATCGAGGAGGTAAGACCAGAAGAATATTACTTGGAAGCTCAGTCTGTGTTTATGACAAAACTTTTTTTTTTTTTTGATGGTTGCTTAAGTTTAAAAAATTAACTATAATATTATAATTTTTAGAAGGTTACATTCAGTGATATGGTTTGAAATGTTATCTGACTCCTGTGACCGTGGAGGAAGAGGTTGTGATGCAAGTTTGAAAACTTTGAACTGGTTCCAACCCAGCCAGCAAGGTCCCTACAAAACTGCTGACAATTTAGACTGTTCATTATATATAATTAGTGACACAACCGGTTAATTAGGTGATACACATTAGAATATTTGAAGCCATATCAGAAGTCACCTTTGGGAAGACCTGACATTTTTCTTTTCTGAATTGATTTGCTCAGTTAAATTGGCTAAAATTGCAGAAAGCAGAACTTTGGAGATTCCCAGCAAGTGGTTTTCTGAAGTTTTATTGGACCTGACAGTAGTCGCATGGTGGATTAAACAGGTCTTTGTAGCCCATAATGAAGGGAAAGACAAAGCAAATACTCCTTAGTTCCTAGATTCCAAATTCCAAGAAAATTTCCTGATGAACTAGTCTGGGCTACTTTGAGAATTTTTTGAACCCAGGACAAGAGAGAGACCCTAAACAGACTGTGTAGAATCATTTGCACATTTTGAAATATGGGCTATTCAGGATGTGTAGAACTAAGGGCCCCAAGGACCCACATTCTGAAAGGAAGCTTAATTGGGTGTGACTTCTCCAACAAGAAAGGGGGAAAATCCCTAACCCTCTAACTCACTGCCAGAGAACCTGGAGAGTCTTCCTGGCATTATATAATCTTGTTTATCTCCTCCAACCCTATGACATCCATACTGAGGGAGTGGAAGGAACCACATTAGGACTATAGTTTGGAATTTTTATCTCCTCTCTCTATAAAAACAAAATAGAGAAAATAATATAGTAGTGTTTTTAGACTAGTAACTACATAAAAAATGGACTTAGTTTTTAAGTAAAAACCAGTAAATATCAGAATATTTTTCATGAATGAAGGTGTGATTAGAAAGGTTAGAATTTAAACATATGGGAGAAATTTTGAAAATTAACCATCTGATTTATTAACTGAGGACAAATATTTATTGAATTGAACCAATGGTCTCAGATGAAGTTACAGTTAGATCAGAAAAAGAAAATAATGCTAGTGACATAGTTTTATTTTGCTATATTTATATAACTTTCTTTTATAGATTTTAGAGTACTCTTAATTCATTACATAACATCATTTCATCTAAAACAGAATTGAACTAGACATCAAGAGATCAAACTTTTCATCCTAGATGTGCCCTCCCAACAATAGGAAATGCATATGCACACAATTATTTATTATAGCATTGTTTTTAAATAGGAAATGTGACTAAATAAACCATGGTGCAGCCACATGATGAAATACTATGCAGCTGTAAAACAAAGAATAAGGAAAATCTCTAGGAATTGATACGGAAAGAGTTACAAGATATATAATTAAGTGACAAGGTAAAGTGCAAAGGAGTATTGATGATATGGAATGTTTCATGTAAGAAAGAAGGGAGTATAAGAAATTATGAATTATCTGATCATTTGTTCAAATATATATATATCAGAAGTAAATTCTAGAAACTAATGTGATTTGTAACATAATATAGGCAAGAACAGGTGTCAAGAATAGGGAATGGGAATGAGGTAAACGCAGGAAGTGACATTTCCCTGAGTAAATCTTCTTGTATAGTTCTAACTCTTTAACCATGCCAATATTTCAGCAATGAATGAATGAATGGGTGAATGAATAAATGAGTGAATGAAATCAACTAGAATGGGAGCAACCCAAAATGGAATATAACTATAACCACACCTCAGGAGGATGAGGAATAAAATAACTAATCTAAGTGATTATATAAAACAGTTTTTGGATTATATACTATAAAGCTCAAAACAAGATGATTATACATAAATAATTTACTTTAGAGTATGAGTGTCAATTCTGAAGCTACTTAGTGTGTATACTAAGAATAAGCAAAGAAGTAAATATATTGTAGATAAGTGCCAGGTTTCTTACTGTTGGAGAAAGAAGTTACAATACACAATAAGGGAAAGCTGGGATGAAATTTGTTATGTTTAAGAGGTATCAGTATGAGTTACTAGATTGATATGTAATAATTAAAATGGATAGTGGTGTGTACATGTGTGTTGGGGGGGGGGTGTCCTAGATCTGTCTTCTGAGAGGCCCTAGAAGCAATCTCAAAAGGTATAATGACAAAGTAGTAATCAACAAAACTTGGGCCCAGATCTTGGTTTCTAAATACAGTTTCCCCAATAAAAGTAAGCAGGGCTCCTGGAGAAATGGTTGATTGCAAATCCAGGGCAGTGAAAGTATAAGATGAGCCTGGAACATTTTGCAGTGCCAGAAAGTAAGGATGTCCCCCATACAGATGGCAGAATGTCAAAATGGCATAGGAGCCAACTTAAAGGATTGCCTGATGACTACAGCTGGAACAAGTTTAGCAACAAAATAAATAACGACAATAACAGATTATAAACCATAGGATGATATAAATATCTATGACTTCTTACTAGTAAATAAACAAATAAATAGAAGAGAAGGCACAGCTTTTCCTTAGAAGAATAATTATAAGATAATTAGAAGAATCCCAATGAATAAAAGGAAAAGGAAAAATAGAAATAGAAAGCTATCTTTTAACAAATAACACAGTAACACTTGTTGGCAGGCAAAAATCATCAGTTGATGCTAAATTTGTAGGTGCAAAATTATGATGTAAAACAGGATATTTTCATTATTTCAAAGTATTGCTCCACAAAATTCATGTGAACTACAAGAGGAAAATAGTAATTCACAGTGGAGAAACTTGGAAGATACCTTTACCAAGTGATCAAAGTTAACTTCGGCAGTAATGAGGCAGGCAGACACCATGGACCTGCTGATAATGATGTACTGAGGAAGAAACATCATGTCTATGGGATTCTTGCCATAATGTGCACAGTCAGTGTAATCTTGAGAAAACATCAAACAAACTCTGGCAAGATATGATGCCGGTTGTCGGAACTGAGTAGCAGCTTCCCTTTGGACAGAGCACGCACAACCTTGTTTCCCAATTTTAAGTCTGGATGGCATTGCGCATGCACCCCTGTCTTTCTTAAAGGAGCAAGTTATTCTCTGTAGATGTCTCTGCTTAAAACAGGAATTGTGTTAAGGTAGAATGAGAGGGCTGTATTCTTAAGAAAATATTACTTTGTGGAAGTGTTTAAAATGCAAACTTCAATCCAGCTTCACTGTTTTACTTACTTGCCTGGAATTCATGATGTTTTTATTGGGTAGATATGAGAAGAGAAACTTAAACAGAGGAAACAGGCTTAGTTAAGTTTGAGATTGATTAAAATTTATCTTAGACCCACCTGGAAATAACAAATGTGCTAAGCATATGATTGTATAGTTTATATGGGAGCACTTTAGGTTTGTGAATTTATATATGTGTAATTACATGCATACAGGATAATTAGATGGAGGTGGATAGTTTGAAGTGATAAAACCAGTCAGGAAGTATTGCAGTTGTGTAGGAGTATAGTAATGAGGGTCTGAACCATAATTATGGATGTGAAAATGGAGAAGGAAAGAAAACTATGAGAGGTGGTTCAGGAGAATGTCCAGTAGGACCTGAGATCTATTGGATGAGATGGTTCAAAGAAAAGCTCTTGAGATTTTAAGGCTGATGGTACCTGGAAGCCATGTGGATTTTGGAAGAAGATGAATGTAAGAAAAAATCTTTGTATTACTGTTATAATAGGAAGAAATTATACTCCTTTACCATTCATTACATTGATGCCCTTATCTATTGATCAGCAAAAGCAATGACCCCTATGTCTCATATTACCCTTGTACAGAATAGTGGAAGAGAAAAACTCATTTCCACTATCACTACCAGTGCTAGACTGTTGCTTGAACTTTGCATCTCCAGAATCTTCCTTCATATGTAATGGGCACTGAGCTGGGCTCTGAAGTCAAAACTGGCCTTCGTTCTTCCATTTTTATAACCTGTTTTGCAGAACAATAACCAGATGGCTTCTTGAAATGGTACTGCCTTGTCCTAAGTTTTATTATGTCAGCTTTAAGAAGCTTGAAGGAATAGAAAGCAAATGATTTTGTGGAGTCTAACCACATAATTTCAAAGCCAAGTTCAACATTATATTATCTGTGGACTGTGAGATCTACTATTTCTCTGCTGAAATTGTAGGGTTCCAGATTGAGCAAATAAAAATACAGAATGCCTAATTGAATTTGAATTTCAGATAAACAGCACATTCTCTTTTTAATTGTATTTCTTATTTTATCTGGCGGCCCTATGGCAATTGTCATGTCTTGTTAGTATCAGAAAAATGCCATTTATATTTTAATTGGGTTGGGCCTTTCAGGACTATACTATCATCTATTACATGATTAATGTAATGTCTTGACATGACTTTTGTATTGCTAGAAAAATGTAAGCAATCTGTGTAGATATGTCTAGTGGTAGCAATTGCCTACAATTTGATTTCTTGAAATTTGTATCTTGGAGGATGTTTTAATTTCCTAGGGCTGCCTTAACGAATAACTATAAACTTGGTGGTTTAAAACAACAGAAATTTATTCTTTCATGGTTCTGGAGTGCAGGAATCAAAAAAATTAAGGAGTGGTAGAAGAATCCTCCCCCCACCCCCTTGCCTCTTTGGCTTGTGGTGGCCCCAGGCATTCCTTGGCTGTGGCAGCATCATTCCCATCAATCTCTGCTTCTATCTTCACACAGCACTCCCCTCTGTGTCTCTGTGTCTCCAGTCTTTCTCTGCTTTCTCTCAGAAGGACATCAGTCATTGGATTTAGGCCCATGTGAAATCCAGGACAATCTCATCTCAAGACTCTTAACTTAATTACATCTACAAAAATCCTATTTACAAATAGGTCTTGTTCAGGTACTGGGGTTTAGAACTTGAACATATCTTTGGGATAACCCATGTCAACCTACTGCAGGGTCAGCTGCTTCTCTTCACATAAAACAAATTTAAGTCGTCAAAAAAGTGATCTACATGAACTCATTAACTATGATTCTGTTAATAACAATGTTAGAAACCCCTGCGTTGAGTAGAATTAGAGACTCTCAGTCAATCTACTCTGAAACTCCTAATGTTCACTCTGTGAGTCTGGTGTGTCAAATGCTAAAAGAAAGTTTTCAAGTGTTCTGAGAACAATGTTTTTACCAAGTTGGTTAAGAATTATAGAAATCTAGGGCCTTTTCTCATGATTTAGTGAAACTTCACAAATTGGGAAATTATACCAATTACAATATAGCCAGATATGAGAATAAGAATTGGAAAGAAAACATTTTTTCAAAAAATAAATTCAACTTGATAAAAGTGGAACATATTCAGTATTCTAAGTGTAAACAAAGCCGTTTTCAAGTTGGAGGTCCTGCCAGCAATTTTGTCATTAGAATGTAATTTAGGAAAGCTCTTAGCGAGTTCTTCTCTGAGTGGGTAAGACCTAGAAATATTTCCAGTTCATATTATGCGTCAGGCATGCTATTTGGTGTTTACATATCTTTCCTCTCATCTGAACAGGATTGGCCCTAAGGGCAGCTGCCACCCTGACACATTCACTCACTGTTTGGTGTGCAAGGTCCCTTTGGTTTTGACCCTTGAGAATTTCCTTTCTGGTAGGATGGCCATATATCTTGGTTTGCCTGAGGACAGGTCTGTTCTTTTTTTTTTTCCTGTTGATTGGCATAATTTTTACTAGTGACCCATTTCACTGTCACAAGGGTCCCAATTCAGGGACATAGTATAATATATACTGATGCTTACTAGGGGAAAAGAAACCCTTTAATTCCATTCAAGTTGATCAGAAAATTAAATATTATGAATGTTCCTTTTTTTTTCTTTTTTCTCAGAAGGAGAATGCAGCTTGCATCATCAGAGAAAGGTTTGTTTCTGAGCAGGTTTGAGAGACTTTTCTTGACAGCCACTTTCTGTTGCATTTTTTGCGTTAAGGTCATGAATTGAAGATATTGCTGGTCAATCGTTTTTTGCATTTCTTACAGATGGTAGAATCAAGTATAGACTTGTTTTACCCCATAAAGACACAATATCTTACATATATGTTAATGTGATTCCTTTCAACAGTTTCCTACCATTGGGAAGAAAATTTTTTTTTTTTAAATCATAGTGACTCAGTTTTAATGATAGTCGTTTCCTGTGGTCTATGAACTGATATATATAAGCTTCTGCAGAATACAAATATTCTGTTTTGTTTTTCTTGTGTTATTTTCATAGATGCAAAAAACATCACTCATTGACACACAAAGATTCCCTTGTTGCACTTCAAGTAGAGCCATACAATTTCTAAAACCTGAGAATGACCTCCTACCTTGAGATTGTGTAAAAGGCCCCAAGACTGCACTATTTTTCTAGAAAGCTTTTTATACTGCTCTTTACACTTGATTTATTCTGATCCAGAAGCAGAGGGTGCAGTGGCTCTTCTCCAGGCTGTCTGCAGCACTGCAAATGTGGAGGTAGTCCTTTAAAATTTTTTTGATTTTTGTTCTGTTACAGTTGTCCCAATTTTTCCCCCGTTGCTCTCCAGTGCCCCATCTCCCGACCCCCCACCCCCGACCCCTGCTCCCACAGCCAGTCCCCACCCTGTTGTCCATGTCCATGGATCCTTTATACTTCTTCCTTGACTTGACCCTTCGCCTTTCCCCTGTTTTCCCCTTCTCCCCTCCCCTCTGGTCTCTGTCAGTCTATTCCTTGTTTCCATGCCACTAGTTCTATTTTTCTCATTTGTTTGTTTTGTTCATTAGGTTCCTGTTATAGGTGAGATCATATGGTATTTGTCTTTCACTGCCTGGCTTACTTCACTTAGCATAATATTCACGAAGCAATTCCTATCTTCAAAATTATCAGGGTTGGCTCAGAGGTGCCATTCTTTACCAAATATGAATCTGGAACTTCTTCAACCTGAAGAGACTCTGAAGATGATGTCTCCACATATGGAATGCTGTCATATCACACCTAATTAAATAATATTTACTTCTGTGTGCTATTTCTTATATTCTTATGGTGACATATTTGCTTTGCTTAATTATATTTAGATAGGAGGAAGGACCAATTTTTATTGAACCTTTGCAAATAGCTACATTGCCATGAAAAGTAAATGGACCCAGAAAAGGCACTATGTATGTATGATATCTGACATTGTGTTTAGCAGTTTATACATAAGGCCAATCAGCATGCATCATATTTCCTTAATAAGCTTCATAGACTTTGCCAATAGTGTTCTTTTTTAAGTCTGATTTGATTATAGATTAACTTGATTTAGAATAAGTATAATTTAATTCAGCATCTCTGTTAACAAAGGATGGTTGTATTTATTTATTTTTTTATGGATTTCTTTTTTTAATTTATTTGTTATTTTTTGGTTTTTCAATTACAGTTGTCCCATTTTTCCCCCATTGCTCTCCCCCACCCAGCCCACCCCTTCTCCCACAATCATATCCCTCCCCGTTGTCCATGTCCATGAGTCATTTATACACGTTCCTTGACTAAACCCTTCCCTTACTTACCCCCCTTCTCTGCTTCCCCCTTCCCCTCTATTGACTGCTGTTCTGCTCTTTGTCCTATTTAGTTCGTTTGTGTTGTTCTTTAGTTTCCTGTATTAGGTGATATCATATGGTATTTTTCTTTCTTTGCCTGGCTTATTTCACTAAGCATAACTCTCTCTAGTTCCATCCATGTTGTCGCAAATGGCAGGAGTTCCTTCTTTCTTTCAGCTACATAGTATTCCATTGTGTAAATGTACCACAGTTTTTTGATCCAGTCATCTACAGATGGGCATTTAGGCTGTTTCCAGCATGTAACTATTGTAAACAGTGCTGCTATGAACATAGGGGTGCATAAGTTCTCTTGAATTAGGGTTTTAGGATTTTTTGGGGTATAATCCTAGGAGTGGAATTGCTGGTTCAAAAGGCAGTTTCATTTTTAGTTTTTTGAGGTAATTCCATACTGTTTTCCATAGTGACTGCACTAGTCTGCATTCCCACCAACAGTGCAGTAGGGTTCCCATTTCTTCACATCCTCGCCAGCACTTGTTGTTTATTGATTTGTTGATGATGGTCATTCTGACAGGCGTAAGGTGGTATCTCATTGTGGTTTTTATTTGCATCTCCCTGATGGCTAATGATATTGAGCATTTTTTCATGTGTCTATGGACCTTCTGTATGTCCTCTTCGGAGAAGTGTTTATTCAGATCCTTTGCCCATTTTTTAATTGGGTTGTTTGTTTTCTTGATGTTGAGTCACATATATTTTGGTGATCAGTCTCCTGTCTGAGATATCACTGGCAGATATGTTTTCCCATATGGTTGGATCCCTTTTCATCTTGCTGATGTTTTCTTTTGCTGAGCAGAAACTCTTTAGTTTGATGTAGTCCCATTTGTTTATTTTTTCCTTTATTTCTCTTGCCTTAGGAGATGTATCTGTGAAAATATTGTTACGCGGGATATCTGAAATTTTCCTGCCTATGTTTTCCTCTAGGACTTTTATGGTGTCATGGCTTACATTTAAGTCTTTGATCCATCTTGAGTTTATTCTTGTGTGTGATGTAAGTTGGTGGTCTAGTTTCATTTTTTTGCATGTCCCTGTCCCAAAGGATGGTTTTAAGCTTAACTTGTTTTAAAAGTTGATCTCTTAGTTTTGTTTATTAGGCGTTGTCCTTAAATTCACTTGAGATTAATTAGCTTGTATTCATGGTTTTCCATATTTAGACTTCTTAAATGATATGTTTCTTATTGGTATAAGCATGAAGGAAGTTTCCTGGTTTTGGATGTATTGTGCCCATAGGAAGAAATATCCTCAGAAATTTAGTTTCATGTCTCCTGTAATTAGATCATGTGAAATATACAAAATTACCCTTTCATACATTTTGAAAGGTCAGTTGGCACCATTACTAGTTAAGAATAGGTTCATATATTTGGTACAATTCTTTGATACAACAAAACTTACATGAAGATATAGACCCATTGATTAAGATGATTTTAAGATAAGGCATTCATTTTTATGAGCACTGATTTGATCTTCTAAGTCTGAGATGAGAGAGAGGAAAGGGGACTAAAGGGGTTTATCATGACTTATCATACAATAAATGATTAACAATAATATCAACAATGTTATAAAACAAATAATTACAATTAGATGTGGATGTGTTAGTTTTTGCAAGGTCCGTCCCATTTCTTCTCATGCTGATATGGGGTTAACAGTCTGCTTTCACAAAATTATCTGTCTTTGGACCAAAATAATTCTAGAAATTCCAATTTTTAAGTCTCTTGGTACAGTTGATCAGGTATTTACACAAGGTGATAATGTCAATTTACATTTGGAAAGAGCACCCATAAATTTATTCTTAGTAGCCTCAATAGCCTTTTGCACCAAGGTCTGAGACTGACTTTTCTTCATAATTTTATCAGAAGACACACTGATCTGTAGCTAATAGTGGGAACCTTTAGGCAAGCATGAGGGGGGAACACAGACTGCCAGTTGATGATAGTCTGAATGCTTCTGGTTAATTTATTTCAGAAACCAATATCAGAATGGAAGAGAGTAGAATCTCCTGCTGGAAGTGAGTACATAAGCAATTGGGCATAATGCTAATAGGTGATGATTACCCTGAAGGGAACAATCTATTATACATAGTGAAGATGTTTGCAAATCTCCAAAGACTTACAATCACTTACAATCGATAAAAGAATTTAAAACTACAAATAAAATCTTCCTAGAAGTAAATTTGTAGACAGCCATTGTGTAACCCCTTTTGTCTGTATAGGGCATATAATAGTATATCAAAGAATGATATTTTCCCTATACAAAATTTACCTTGTTAAGGTCAGTTGTTAAGGTAAGTTGAGCTTGTCTTTTATTTTGAAAACTTTTTCTTATCCCATAAAACAATATTCCATGCAATTATGACTGTTAAGTTTAACTAAACATCAAACTCACAAGACTATCCAAGGCCACACTGATTCCTCTTCAGGAGGATATAGGGCAGGAAACACAGCTCAACTGCAGGACAGTATCAGGTATCCATTGCAACATCAGCTATCCCTTCCTGCAGTCTAGGCAGCAGCCCCACAGCCATCTGGGAGTTATCTTCCTTGGTTCTCCAGGTAACACAGTGCAGATGGTGAAAGACAAGATCCATATTGAGAAGGTGTGGAAGCCACTTGGGTATAAAGGCCTCATTCTCACAGGAGCCAGTATCCCTTATAACTATTCCATAGACATAGTTTCCAGGGACATGCCCCGTTATGAGAATCATTACACTCAGGGAAGTCCTAAGATGTGGTTCCTAGCAGGTGATTCTACTTCTCCCAGTCCAGATGAAATTTACCAACCCGGGTCATTTTTATTATATGTCATTTAGTAATATAGTTGGCATATTATTGAATCAGATTACTGGGAAATCGAGAGTTAACCAGAGGTCATATTCTCATGAAGAAGGGGGAACAGGTTTCTCCACTCAGATAAGTGTTAAGAAAATTAAGAAAAATGGGGTATTCCAATTGTGCCTGATTGTATCAGGTTGCTCTGGAGTGCCACAAGAAGGCTTTCAAGGTGAGGAGCAAGCCTTTGGTCCTGTGGAGAAAGTATCTAAGTTGATGTGGATATAAAAACATCCTGTCAGTTTTATTAGTCCATTTAGGGCCCGGTCTTGGAGAACAGCAAAACCAAAAATTTCCAGACAGGTACACAAGGGTTCAAGGACAAAAAGTAACTACAGTTTTGCATGTGTTATTAACCAAAGTAACAACACTTTATAGTAACCATAACAAAAGTAAAACAGCAAATACTTTCACGACTTTAGATTTGTTTAAATATAACTAGGCATCTTTACACTTGTTTGCTTATTTTTAAAAAATAACTCACCATAGTTGTAAATACTCAAAGCCAGAATAAAAGCAGAGTATTTAAGAGGTTGTACAGTCAGCTTAGGTGAGGCAAGCCTTTCTTCCGTCTAGACAGAAGCAAATGAAAGTTTTACTACCTTATGTTGAGAACAGATTCCAAATCCAATGACCATTTTTCTTTCTGAACTACCAGTCCTCTACATACATATGCTTCTTTTAAAATAATTTAATTCAAATGTTTTTTCAACTTAAACTTATTGAGGTATAATTTACATACAGTAAAACTTCCAGTTTGATGAATTTGACGGACATATACCCTCAAAAATTTCGTCATGATCCTTTGTGATTAATTCTCTCTACATAATTCATAGCTCCCAGCAACAACTGATCTGATATTTGTAAAAAATAATTTTAAATTGCCCCAATATGTATGTTTTTAAATATACAAACATAGGTATGAAAAGATAGATGATAAACTTTAGAAATTGAATATAGTTAATTTTGTAAAGCATAAGATATTGTTTTATTGCCATGATTTTTCCTTGTAACATGAATGCTGTTTACATTGTAAATACATTTACACATTGACAAAATACATAAATAAGAACTACTCAGTGACCCCTAATATAAACTATGGACTTCGAATGACGATAACATGTCAGTGTAGGTTCATTGGTACAAGTGTGCGCTCTGGTGGGGAATATTGATAGAGGGGGAGGTGTGGGGGCGGGGGCGTATATGGAAATCTCTGTACTTTCCACTCAGTTTTGCTATGAACCTAACACTGCTCTAAAAATCAAGTTTATTTAAAAAACAAAACACTACTCTGTGGTCAAGTACCTTTACCCTGTCTCCAAATTTAAGTATACAAAATAATACAGTAGTTGATATTAAAACTTTTACTCAAGGAATCCAAATGAAATAGCATGTGTCATTGTCTGAAATTTAAAACAACTATGTATTTTTGTAAATAAAGATACTCTTATTCTAATCCAGTTTAGCTGCACACATTTATATCCATACAGTATTAAATTTTTAGTCCAATTTTTAGTGTAATTAGATCCTCTACCTGTTCTGTAAAACAAGGTTACAAATTAGCAGTTAATTAGGGCTCCTATCATAAAATAAAACTGCTTTGGATGCACTAATTGTTACTTTTGCATTATATCTCACTCTAGGCAGGTAAAGGGAATACAATTGAGCTGTTTTTTAAGCCCAACTTAACAAAACAATTTACATTGTTTAAGTATTTTCTGTGTTCAGGAATACTAGGAGTATTTAACTGTCAATTCAAATAACTTTTAACAATTATTTAACATTTATTTACCAAGTAATACTAACAATCATTAACTCATGGTTTAAAGCCTTAAGACACAAAGATGCCTTACAGGTGGGCTATTAGCACACCTCTTGTTCTTCACTTTATTTTAATAACCAAGACACCTATATTAACTAAAACTACGATTCCTTTTGAGCACTTTTTTTTTTTCTATTTATGTAGGAAGGAGAGGTTTGAGACTCCTTATTCTAGATTTATATGCACCTATTAAACTCAAGACCAATGAGAATATGAGCTCCATAAAATTTGAGAGACTATACAATCTTGTTGATTTCCCTCTGGAGGCAGGAAAGAAAAATTCTAAATATGTCTAAATATGTTTTAAGGATAGAAAGTTATCTCGTTCAATTGTTTCTTCTTTTAAGAGCAGAGCTATATCTTCAGTTCACTCTCTGCAGGAAAGAATCTTTTTCAAGTTCTTATGAAATTAGCAATTAGATTCTTTCTTCTCCTTTTATTTTTAATGTATATTTACTCATTTAACTAGATGTTCTTATAACATGCAGTCACTCAATTTTTAAAGATGTTCTTAAAATATAGGCAGGTGTAGCCATGATTTTAAAGTTTGGTCCCCAGACCAGTGGCATCAGAATCACTTGGACTTGCACCTTCTTGGGCTCCACCCCAGACCTACTGAGTCATAAGCTCTGGGTGCAGGTCCATCAGTCTGTGTTTCAAAAAAGCTTCTAGGTGATTCTGATGTGTGCTAAAGTTGAGAACCACAAATATAAAAATCTAAAGAGTCTCACTGGCCACATTCACACACATACACAAATAGACAATCAAGAAATCACCCCATCAATTACTATATATAATTTTACAAATAGGAAACTATGGTCACAAACTGTATTAAAAAATAAATAAATAAAATAAATAAACACCTCTTAGGCAAACCACAAGACTTCAATGATGAATATATGCTCCCCTATGCTTTATTTCTAGGCGTTTTGATCACTCTTTTTGACAGAACAGACAGGCATATGTGTGATAAACGCTCACAGTAAAACATCGGGACTCAGGAATTCAGTAGTAAATGAGGTGTTTCATTTATTTATGGACCTGCAGAGCTGGGGACACAGCCAGGGGCATACAATGCTGAAGCAGACAAAGCAAATTAGTTTTATACTAACGCCAGTAGGCCTACCTCCACCCCCTCTTTCCTTCTCCCCTTTTTCTCCATTTTGCTGGATAATCTGGAGTTACAATCTAATGGGCTTAATTAAGGTTAATCTGGTTATAGGTCTGTCTCCAGCTCTCCCTTGAAGTTTCCCTAACTTGTTTGCTGAGTTGTCTAGCTACATTTCCTATTTCCCTGTGTTTAGTGATGAATATCTTCCCCTTTGATCTTACAGACATTTGTGATGAGCTGTGGAATGTTCTTTCCTGATTTGTATAATTATCTTCTCCCTTTGTTTTATTGTTGACTTGGAGACCTCAACCCCCTGATTCACGATTCAAATACAGTTGGCCTTATCTGTTAATTATTTCCTACTGGTTTGAGAGTCACTAGCTTCTTTGTCCCTTACACATGGAACTCCTTGAATACAAAACAGAGACCACAGAAATCCTCAGATCTAAAATATTCTCTAGGATCCTGTGAAGCCATCTGGGTTCCCCTTCCTAGCACCTCTGATGTCTCCCAGATACCAAACTTTCATTCCAGTCTCACTCAGGACTTCAGGCCCATTTCACTTCTCCCAGGCCTAAGGTCAGACAGTAAGATGCCATAAAACAATAGTCCTTTCAAAATGGCCATTAGACTTTGACATAAGAGAGCTATAAATGTGAGCTCAAATTGCTGTGTCTTTGAAAAATCTAGTATTTTGTTGGTTGTAGTTGCTATTTAAGAGGAAGATCATGAAAACACAAAGAATATTGAGTGTTTGTTCTTGTGTTGTTCCTTGATAAGAGGCTGACATCTGCTTGATTTTGATGTTCCTATTGTTAACCTAAAAATAAAAGGCTAAAGTAAGCAGCAAGCATTTATTTGAGATCCAAAAGGATAGCTATTCTGGAAGCACTGATTCAGGCAGAATCCCAAATGGTGGTTGAATTAGAAGGTGAAAGTAAGGGGATTTCATAAGAAAGAAAGGGGACTGATTCCATGGAGAGAAGGAAGTGATTTCTGTAGATGAGCAGATAAACTAACATAGTGATGCTAATTGGACAGAATGTCTTTAAATTTTAGTCCGCTTGTAGTCATAACTTCTGTTTTCCTGTTAGCTTTGCAGATAGTTTTTTGGAATACAGTGTTACTTTAGGCTCAGTCCAAAGATGACTTGGCCCAGTTTTAACTTTCTAAAGGTTTGAAGAGTAAGTGAAAGATAGTTCCTTTGTATGGCAGCTCTTACTGTTTTGAAGTGGCTCCATTTATACTGTTTTTTAATATTGTGAAGCAGCCTGCTGTGGTCTGCCAATAATTGTAGAAAAAAAACATGTTAATCACTTTTATGAGCACACATCATAAATTTACTGCAATCTTTTTGCATATGAAAAGGTCCCTGGTCTGCCAATTGAAAGGTTAACTCCTATGAACATTTTATTGATAAGTTTTTAATATCCGTATTATTTATTTTATCCTAACAGTAAATATGGTATTTCCAGATCAAAGATCAGACATTATTATTTATAGTATTGGTTCCCCATCCCCCACCCTCCCCCTTCAGGAAGATTCAGCAAGAGAAAATGTCAGCTGTACCTACAGGGGTCTGGAGTCCAGGAGAGGAACCCCAACATGATGCAACTTGAACTTTCTATAGGAACTGCTGCATAGCAGCCCTTCCTCCACTCTTGAGAAAGAAAAAGAGCTTATCTTTCTAAGGATAACAGATCCTCTCTTGAGAAAAGAGAAGGTTCTTAGATCTTTACAATTATTTGATATGTTAACTCATGTGTCTGAGCCTGTCAACCTTAGAATATGAAAAGAAAATATTTTGCGATAACATGGATAAAACTGGAGAGTATTGTGCTAAGTGAAATAAGCCAGGCAGAGAAAGACAGATACCATGTGATCTCACCTAATACAGGAAACTAATGAACAACACAAACAAATGAGCAAATAGAACCAGAGGCATAGAAACAAAGAGCAGACTGACAGTGACCAGAAGGGAAGGGGGAGAGGGAGAAGGGGGGAAAGAAGGAGAAGGATTTAGTCAAGGAACTAGTATAAATGACCCATGGACATGGACAACAAGTTGGAGATTGACTTTAGGAGAAGGTATGGGGGGGAGGGGCAGGGCAGGGGAGAGCAATGAGGGAAAATGGGACAACTGTAATAGAACAACAATAAAAAAAAATTTTAAGTAAAAAAAAAAAAAGAAAAGAAAATGGTTCTAGGAAAAATAAGACATTCTCTATCATTCTAATGTCATTTATTATACCCAGAGATTTGTCCTATCTTTCTGTTAAGCATGGTTTCATGGTTTTGTCCCTTGTGAATATATGTGGCTGCTCTATAATTATGATCTGAAGTGAAATTCTCTTTATAGTTGAAGAATGACCTACTTGTCATTCACAAACTTTATTAAAATGTAGACTGCTGAATTATTTAGAATTTTAAAGGATTATAGTTTTGCACCAAAATGTACTGCCAAAAATGTATATTTAAGCTTTTTTTTTGAGAATGTATTACCTATTGGATCAAGTTATAAGAGAATAATTCCTCATTAAATTTTGAAAAGAATGAACAAGACTTTGTTCTTCTTTATTAACTAAAATCTGTGGCTGTAAATTATAAGAATGACAATAAATTGCTATTCCAAAAACTGCATTCATGTTTAAAAATCCTCAAATGTCAGTTTTTTAAAAATAATGTCATATTGAAACCAGAAAAGTCAGCATTCATGATGTCACTACTAAAGCCAGTAAGTAGAGACAAGGATTAAATCTTTATGGGTGTTTTATTCAGATGCTGGTGATCTGAGAAGATGGCAGGTAATATAACCTCAAAATCCATCTTAACATCTCACCTCAAGCCAACATTTTTATAAGGAGAAGAAAGAGTAGGTAAGGGTTTTGGAAAAAAGGTTTATGGATAAGAGTGGCAATTTTCCTAGTACTTCTTTATCTGTTGATCAACAATTCCTTATCTGCCTCAGAGATATTCCCTCCCTGGAACATAGTGGCTCAGATACCATCTTGTTTGCAGGGGTACAAGGTTGAATTGCTTATGACCTTCCTGGAGTAACAGTTTTCCACCTGCATTAATTACTTAAGCCTGTCAACTAAGGCTAAAATCTTTAACTCTTGAATTCCTCTATCATTATTAGCAGTCAGTCACAGAAGATAAGATCATGTCTTTTAGGTTGGGTTCTCCAGTAACAGAGCCTGAGACAGGAATTGGAATTTCTTTGGGGGATAATTCCAGAAAGTAGGAATAAGTGTGAGGGTAAGACAGGGAAGCAAAGGAGGCCACTACAGAGTGAGTGAAGAAGCAGGTTACTTCTGGAACTCCTTGGACATAGTGTAGAATGCCCCCAGCAAGTCTTAATAAGGAACCAGGAAGATGCGTTATTTGTATAGCAATTCCCATTTGCCATTTGCTAAGGGCAGCTCCCAAAGGTGTGGTACCTGTGACCTGGCCCATGCATGAACTATGCATGCTCCTGTGACTGCAGAAGGTCCTGAGTGCTTGAGATATGAATGGAGATAGAAAGCCTTTGGTGTTTATGGAAACTGAGAGTGCAGACAAGATATGGCTAGGCACCGACAGCATTTGCTACAGCATAGGCTGAGCATGAGAGGGACCAGAAGTCAGTCACTGAATAACTAACCTGAGCCGCATCTGTAAAATGGGAATAACAAGCACATCTGCCTCACAGGTTTGTTCTAAATATTAAGTGAGATTCTATACATGACATTTTAGGGCACAAAGTAAGCCCTCTGGTCCTCTAGTTTCATCATCACCAACAGTATTATTATCAGCATGACATTAACTAAAATGTTGATGAAATCAGTGAATATTTCTGCAAAGACTCTTATTAATTTTTTAAATTAGTATTAAATATTCTAATGGGTTCTGGCATTCAGCTTTGGAGTTTTTGTCTTTTAAGAGTTTCTATGGTTTTATGCCACAGCAACACACCATAGTTTTTGCCCCCGTGATAAACTGATGTTTCGGACAGTCAAGTCTTTTTCTGTGTTTGCGCTGCTTAGTCCAGTGCAGTAGCCCATTTGCCTCACAGGGAAATAAAAGTACGATTCTTGTGGAGAATTGAAAAAAGCTATTTTTTTTGTGATGTTAAAGGTATTTCTCATACTTTCTTTCCTTACCCACATTTTGTATTTTCTCATTAAATAGCATTCTGATGTTTCCTTAATTATTTCAGAATTGCACTCTGAGATGATCATTATCAGTTTTCAAGATAGCAGGAAAAATAAAGCTATACAAAGCAATTAGTATCACAGAGTATTTAAAATTATTTGAAGTTCACTTTTTACTCATTTTAGTTCCAGTATTCTCATTCAATAATGTTGAGAAACAAAATTATTCTTTACTGTAACGAATAATTGCTATCATAGAGGAAGTCAATAAATTTTTCTTTTTATCCTGGCATATGCACAAAAAAAATCAATAGAATGGAAGGACAAAACATCTTAAATGGATAATTATTGTTCTTGAAATACATTAATGTAGAGTATCAGTAATGGAGAAAACTGAACAAGATTAATTTAACGTTTTACAAGAAAATAAGAAATTTCCTTTAAAATTTCATTAGCAAAGACAAGAATATTTTAGATTACCAGTGCTTAATGGTACATAACTACCACTTTACAGGTTTTGAAATTTTATAGCCTTGTGAACATAAGGTATTGCACACCGTAATTTTCAGAAGTCCAGCATAACAGTAGGAGAAGTGATAGGAAAAGTAATATGGGAAATCCCTAGGGAGGGAGCCTGGCCATGCCAAGGAGGGCCTCTATCTAAAGAGCTTGTGGAGAGGTCTATAAAGTAGGATGTAACAAAAACCTGGCTAAAAAAAATTGGACTTAGGACCTGTGGTATAGGAAGAATTCTAAATTGACCCCTAATGATCCAGTCTTATTTATTAGTCTGCTCCCTTTTAGTACTGGTGGAACCTGTGAATATGATGGGATATAACTCCTATAATTATGCTATATTATGTTATATGACAAAAGTGTGAGGAATTTTGCAAATATAGTTAATGCCTCTAATGGGCCTGACATCATCAGATGAGTCTTTTAAAAGGACTGTTGCCCTCTTTGAGATAGAGACCCTTCTCTTGTTGGCCTTGAAGAAGCACACGAACATGTTGTGAACTGAAAATGGAGACAGAGCTCAGTGCTTCTGTCTTACAGCTGCAAGGATCTGAGTTCTGCCAACACCCAAATGAGCTTGGGAAAAGATTACAAGGTCCGGATGAGAACTCAGCCCAGCTGCCACCTTGATTTCAGCCTTTGAGACTGAGCAGAGCTCCCAGTTAAGCCAAACCTGAAACGTTGAGATAAGAAATATGTGTTGGCCCTTCCCAGGTGGCTTGGTTGGAGCATCATCCCGTACACCAAAAAGGTTGTGGTTCCATTCTTCTTCAGGGCACATACTCAGTTTTTGGGTCCCATCCCCTGTTAGGGAGTGTATAGGAGCCACTGATCAATGTTTCTCTCTTTCTCTCTCTTCTTTTCTCTCTAAAATCAATAAGCACACCACTGGGTAAATAAATAAACAAATAAAATAAAATAAAATAAATGTGTGTTGTTTAAAGGCACTTAAAACTTACGGTAATTTGTCACACTAATAGAAAACTCATACAGGGTCCAAGTTAAGGAGAGAGACAAAAAGGAGTTTCATTGTGTTTCCTTCTAGGTTGCCCAGACTGTTTCAATTCTTCTAGAAAATACTCTTAAAAACCACTCTTAGAACCACTGGATTTAACCAGATCTTAAGTAATTGTTCTTACTAAGGCTAAAAGTGGAGAAACAAATAAATTAACATACAGTTTTAGCAGATGCCAAGCTGTTTTAAAAAACCTACTTCCAAAAATTATTTCTATGACAGCCAATACACAGTATTATTAAAGAGCACTTTCATTTCACTAAAAGATTAGCATTGGAAAATATATCCACAAATTCTTGAGGTAGCAATTATTTACTTGAATACAATAGAAATCAACTGTCACATTTCTAAATGAAAATGTGGATGTTAGGGATGTGACTCAGACTGCCATCCCACCCCACCCCCCAAAATAACAAGCCCTCAATCACTATTAAGGTGAAAGTATTTTTAAAAGCTCTTTCTGTCTCAAGAATAAATGTTAATATAAACCTTCAGAGCTTCCAGTATTCATGGAAAGTAGATTTTCCTTAGTTTGGAAGAAACTGCTTTAATAAATTTATAGTGAAACAACTTTAAAGAAAACAAGTAAATTGAAATATAAAAATAAACATATATCCTTTTTGCTTTCTGCTGCATAGTTTTCCATCATGTAAATATACCACCATGGTTTTTTGATCCACTTATTTACTGATGGGCACTTAGGCTGTTTCCAGCACTTGGCTATTGTAAATAGTGCTGCTATAAAAACATAGGGGTGCATAGGTTCTTTTGAATTGGGATTTCAGGATTCTTAGAGTATAATCCCAGCAGTGGGATCACTGGATCACAAGGCAGTTCCATTTTTAGTTTTTTGAGGAAATGCCATACTATTTTCCATAGTGGCTGCACCACTGCGTTCCCACCAACAGTGCACTAGGGTATCCTCAACAGCACTTGTTGTTTGTTGATTTGTTAATGATGGCCATTCTGACAGGTGTGAGGTGGAATCTCATTGTGGTTTTAATTTGCATCTCCCTGATGGCTAGTGATGTTGAGCATCCTTTCATATGCCTATGGGCCCTCTGTATGTCCTCCTTGGAGAACTGTCTGTTCAGGTCCTTTGCCCATTTTTTAATTGGATTGTTTGTCTTCCTGGTGTTGAGTCATATGAGTTCTTTATATGATCTCAGCTATAAGTGCAACCTAATGAGCAAAACAAAGGAGCAAAATTGAACCAGAGGCATGGAAATAAAGAACAAACCTACAGTGACCAGAAGGGACGGGGAAGGGAGATAACCAGGGAAAGAAGGGGAAGGGTCTAGTCAAGGAACAGGTATAAAGGACCCATGGACATGGACACAGGGTGGGGATTGACTGTGGGAGAGGGGATGGGGTGGGAGGGGCAGGGAAGAGCAATGGGGGAAAATTGGGACAACTGTAATTGAACAACAAAAAAATAAAGTAATATATATTTTTAAAAAGAAAGAAAAAATTTTGATCCTCTGAACAACCATAAAAAAAATTATGAAAATGGAAAATAAATTCAATATAGCATAAAAAAATACATCCTAGGCTAGGAGGACAAAATTGCTGAAATTTAAGTACAGTTCTTCCTAGTCACAATGTATGGAGTATCTGTAACAAACCCAATAGATATCCCTGACAAAAGCAAAGAAAAAAATCAATTATTTGGACTTTCTAATTTTTAAATAGTTTTGTAATGAGAATGTAATTAAATGTGAAAGGCTGAAGCAAATAGAGAAAGCCCATAAAACTCCCTGGGTGAAACTGCATGAAGAAGCTCGCCAAGTGATTTTACCTGTAACAATGAATGTTTGGGGCTTCCATGGAATCATGCATTTGCTTATCAAAAATAGTGCACCGTCTCCTACGCACAAGTCATGGAATGTGACCATTGTTTTCTATGCGTACACATTAAGTTATGTGTTCTGGTTATGCAGATTGTGCTGATGACTATCTGGAGGGAGACCCAAGATGTAGCCTAAATTAATTCATTATTAAAAGACCCCTGTTGTGCAATTTTGTTCCTGAATTATTCCCTGTGCCAGTCTAAGGCAGATTCTTCTTTTGACTTGTACTCCTTTTTAGAACTCTGTAAATATTGCTTTTTCAGAGTTTATCTTCAGTATAGATTATAAGAATGCCTCAGACACCATGGATAAGAAAAACGTCACAGAAAAGCACAAAGATTTTTGTACATTGATTTTGTATCCTGCAACTTTACTGTATTTGACTTTGGGTGATGAGCACACATTGCAATATACAGGCCATGTGTCATAGAAATGTACACCTGAAAACTATATGACCATATGAAAAATGTGACCTCAATAAATGTAATTTTTTAAAAAAGCACAAAGAGTGAAAGGGTTAGAAAATCAATTTCCAAGAACACCGAGTACCCTGTCTGTAGAGTGCCTACCATATTGCCAATTCTAGGAAGTACCCTTCACATCTGGAGTTCTGCTACATGCTGCCCTACAAAGTTCCATGCCGATACTGCCTTAGATGACAATGATGTTAATAATAATTACACCCACCAGTTAGCGATTACATAGTATAAAATAATAAAACAATGTTTTATAAAATTATTTGGAAGATTTGGTGACTGAGACATTTAAAGTGATAAGAATCGTGCCTGGCAAATAGTATGCATGCAATAAATGTTAACTATTCTTATAAAAATAACAACCATAAATGGACCTAAGCATAGAGCTAGGGTGTTTTGAAGTTTGAACTACTAATCTTTAGGGAAGAAAAAAACAACCACCCTGTATTACATTCTTAGTAAAACAGGTTATGATCAATGGATTAGAGTTTTCATGGGTCCATGATATCACAAGCTGGAATAGATACTTTGCTACAGATTATGGAAAACAAAAAGGAAGTAATAAGGTAAGGGTTGAGGAAATAAATAAGAGCAGACTATTTTTTCAGCTTTGTAAATAATAATAACAATGATAGTCACAGTCTTCATTTCGATAGCATTTAAAAATTTTTCATTAAAAATTTTTACTCTGACTATAGAGTCAGATAGAAGTAAGACTTACTCTACATATGTTTTGAGAGTGAAGTCAACAGAATTTATGAAGTAACTGTCACTATCACAAATTGATTAAAAATTAGAGAGTAGGACTTGGGTTTGGAATTTGTTTTTTAAGTAAAAAGCGTCATAACTGAGAGAATTTGCAAGTCTGAGGTATTGTGATGATGGGCAAAGCCTTTGGTCTCCCCAGTGCACCTCCAAGTAGACATTGTGGTTGTGAAAATCTGAAGAGAAGAGAAAAGAAAAAATATGGCTTATTTCAAACAATACAAAAATTGAAACCATGCATGACTGAGGCTTCAAATCGTTGTTCCATTTAATATGGCATTCATATTCAATTATCAACACTGCTGAATGATGTTAATGTCACATATTAATATTAAATGGTCAGTTTTGCTGACCTGTGTTATTAAGGGAAGATGAGCTATTATTAAGTCTCAAAAGAAGGTACATGGTTACACTTCACCTCTCATGTACTTGTTTTTTTCCAAATTTTGTTTTGTTTGGTCAGAATAGTTTATTGGGCTAACTTTTAAAGAGCACAATGACTTGTTTGTTTTTCATAAAATATTATTTTTCCAGCTTCAGTGAAGTGTAATTGACAAAAAAATTATATATTTAAGGTATGCAATATGATCTTTCAACATATGTGTACACTGTCAATTGATTACTCCAGTCAAGCTAGTTAGCATATTTATCACATCACATAGTTACTTTTTTTATGCTGAGTACACTTAAAATAGCTGAAGCTCCAGCGTCATCGCAAGATGTCGATTCAACACAGGAGGAGACAGATACCGTGTCACTCCCGAGTCGGACTGCACAACCATTCTTGGCGGTGCAGATAGACTCTTAAGAAGCTACACCATCGTCTCTTGAGGCTCTGTAGCTTCAGCTTCACTGGAGAGGACACTCCAGCGTCATCGCAAGATGTCGATTCAACACGGGAGGAGACAGATACCGTGTCACTCCCGAGTCGGACTGCACAACCATTCTTGGTGGTGCAGATAGACTCTTAAGAAGCTACACCATCATCTCTCGAGACAGACGGCTGCCGGCGACGACACTTAAAATCTACATTTTTAGCAAATTCATGTGTATAATATATTATTAATGAATTATAGTGTTATGTATTATTTATAGTATAATATATTAATGTGCTATTATAGTCATCATGATGTATGTTAGGTCTCTAGAACTTATTCATCTTTAAACTGGAAGTTTATACCCTTTGACCAATATCTCCCCACTTGCCCCACCCCTGAGCACCTGGTAACCAACATTCTATCCCCTGCTACTATGAGTTCAGCTTTATTAGATTCTGCATATTTGTCTTGTTTCCAGGTTAGTTAGCTTAATGTATTCCAGATTCATTGACTGGCCACAATTTCCTTTTTTTTAAGGTTGAATAACATTCCATTCTATAGGTATACCCCATTTTCTTTGTCCATTCATCCAATAACAGACACTTAGGTTCCTTATCTTGGCTACTGTGAATAATGCTATTATGAACATGGGCATGTAGCTACCTCTTTGAAATAGTGATTTTATTTTCTATGTCTATATACCCATAAGTGGGATCACTAGATCAATGGTAATTCTATTCTTAAATTTTGAGGAACTGCCATGCTGTTTTCCACAGTGGCAGTACCATTTTGCATTTCCTCCAAGAGTACACAAGGATTCCAATTTCTGCACATCCTCAGCAACACTTTTTAAAAATAGTAGCCATCCTAATGGACATGAGGTAGTATTTTATTGTAGTTTTGATTTTCATTTCTCACCACTGTTGTATTAAGTGTGGTCAAGGGCGCAGAAGCAATTCCAGCAAGGAGAATGAGTCGGTTGGAGGGCTGCCATACACTCTGGCAGGTCAGCAATGAGCGGCTCAAGGACCTCTCCTCTTATTGAGTTTTACAAGTATAGAAATCAATAGGGAGGGTAAGGAATGAGCTCACAGGCACATTCCAATATTGATTACAATATACAATTACTTGGGATTACAACAAAAGGAGGTTAATATATAAACTATAAAGAATGTTTTCTGACAAACAAAACTATATATCATCTATAGATTAAAAAACAGAAAAAACAGGAATTCAATCATCTATTCTTTTAAGACTATGGGAACAGATACACTGTTCCTTAAACATTAACAGAAAGCACGCAAGGTTAAGCACTACCTGTGCTCAGCTTTGTTTAGTTTCCTTGTCAACATCAGGGAAGATGGAGTACTCAGCAAGATTCCTTTAAGTCACAGGATGTCTTGAAATCCTGAGGCCTGATCAGTCAAAGACTGTCGGCACCAGCGAGTCCAGCTCGCCATCTCGGGTCATAGAACACCTGGACCGAGAGATGTGAGGACATGCCACAGTTTAGGAACCTTGATTTCCAGCATCACACCACTCATGTACTTTTTTGGTACCTGGTATCATAGATTCTCACCAACTCTGAAGATGATGGCTTTTATAAAATCACATGGTCAAAATCTTTTCTTGACAACTTGCATCCTGATGCTGGGAAAACTTGAATATTTATAAGCAATGAATAATGCTCCCATTGAGAGACTGTAATTGGTTTCATCACACAGTCACATAAATCTTTTGTATAATTACTAAAATGCCATGGATATTTTATTTACATCAGAATTTGTTAAATTAGATGTAAAAGAACATTGATGTATAATTCAATCATATCTATTATAAAGTTTATTAGCAAGCACTTTCTTCTAAATTATAGAAAATGTCAGTGTTAGGGTACCATTTAATTTTCAAAAATATACTTAATATTTATAAATATTATATTTTTAATATCTATATAATGTGTTTTAGGTAATTTATTTTTATATTAAATGCAAAGTGAATTTATATTTAAATTTTATATATCATGAAAAGTTTTTTGTATTTAAGACTATAACTCATGAACAGAGTAAAGAAAAGCCACCCATAAATTCTAAAAGATGATTGTTTTTTATGGCTATGTGGATCTATTGTTTTACTTTGTTGACATTCACACTTAAAAGCATGTATTTGTAGTTTAGATTATAGATTTCAACTTTCTACCTCCATTGCTTTCTTTATGTTAATATGATATCAAAATTCTTTAATCTGGTATTTAAGACTCTTTTGCAGTATTGAACAGTTTTATCTCTTATTAATCCCCACTCCCACATTTTTAAATTTCAGACAGTGTGATTTTCATAGATTTCCTAAAAGTATACATTTTCACTTGTTCCTGCAAGCATAAGCTGATTCGATGTTTTACTTTAGACTCCCTTGCCCTCTTTGCCAACTCAAGTTCCTGGCCAAAGAACTTTTCCTGAGGACTAGGTTCTTTGTTGAAGGCCATATTTTAAGCAAGAATGAGTTCAGAGTATTTAAGATAGTGAGGAGTGGTAAATAAAGAACAGGAAAGGCATTGAGAGGTAGTAATACTGGAAGTTTATGAGGATGCTGACAACCTGATACGAATATTTGTAAGACTGTTATGTAAAAGAGGGATTATTCATTTTTTGCTCTATGACTAGAGTCTACAAAATAAAGTTAGGACTAATTGGGGAGAGTTTTGCTAAAGCAGTTATGTGATTCACTTCCATGGAAAAAATTCATAACAATTTGAATAACTCAATATTCATAATACAGTACTGAGCTCATCTGTTGAATTGTGGAAGAGACTGCTAGTTGCCCACCAGTATCCTTTCTCCCAGCTTTCATCATAAAGTTCCCATGTGTTAGACAGGCATAAGGTTTCTCAGCTAGAGGTGGCATTTCCCAGCCTTCCTTGCAGCAAAGTTCTTAGCCCTGGGTGATGAGATATAGGCAGAAGCAGTATGGGCTATTTTGGGTAATGCAACTTCTGGGTCAGAGTCCTAAGACAAATGCCATTGTTACTCCAGCTTTCTTCCACCTTCCTTCCAGATGGGAGATAGAGAGAAGAGTAGCTATCTTGGATATTGTATGAACTCACTTATATGTGGAACCTAAAAAAAACTGAACTTAGAAACAGAGAGTAGATTGGTGGTTGCCAGGGACTGGGGAATGGGAGAAATGTGTAATGGTGATCAACGGGTTAAGACTTCCAGTTACAACATGAATATGTTCTGGAGGTCTAATGTATAGCAGGGTGACTGTAATTAATGTTGTATACTTGAATTTTGCTAAGATAATCTTAAATGTACTTACCACAAAAAGGGGTGACTATATGAGGTAATAGATGTATTAACTAACCTTATTGTGGTAATTATTTCACAATATTTATCAAATCACTACATTGCATACCTTAAAATTATACAATGCCATATGTCATTTATATCTCGATAAATCTGGATAAGAAAAGTAACTGTCTCAGACCAAGGGTCAGAAGCCACACACTGAGAATGGTAGAATTGTTGTATTGAGTTAGGGTTACCTCACCCTCTGTGGTTTTGCAAGAAGGGAATGAATTTCTCTCTAGTTTAATCCACTATATATTTTTAATCTCTTTGTTATGGCAGTTTAGACAGCCCTGTAGCTAGTACACTGATACCCTTAATAAGAAAGTATTTTATTAATTTCAACAAGTTTCCTTAAGCTTTTTAAAATTTCTCCAACTACACCATAAATGTATTGTTCAGGATAGACACATTAATTTCCTATTGCTTTGTAATTAATTTCCATGAGTTTAGCAGCTTAAAACAATACCATTTAATAGTTTACAGGTTCTGGACACAGCATAAGCCAGTTCTCTGTTCAGAGTCTCACAAGGCCAAAATCAAGGTGTCAGCTGGGCTGAACTTTTCTCTGGAGCTCTTCCAAGTTCATTCTTGGTATTGTTACTGGACTGAAGGAGTTCACTTGCCTGTGCACATCAAAGCTCAATAAGACACAAATAGGAGTTTGTAGCCAATAAAGTAAGGATTTATTAAAGAGATGGCGCCATGCCCAGAGTCACAGGTGAACTCATGCTCAAAGCCCTGTCTCCCCGATGACTTCCACAGGATGGATTATATAGGAAAGGAATTGTTAACCATGGTGACTAATAGAGTTAGGATTGTGGTCTCTACTGGCTGATTGGTGCTAGGGTAGGAGGTAGTTGATCATTGCACCTGGTCCTGATGTCAGCCATGGAGTTGCTCCAATTTTGCAAAGATTTTGTTTTTGTGTGGGATCATTCTGCTTTCCTGGGTCCAGAGCTAAACCACAACTGAGGTCAAAATATTATGATTAGTTTGATTGCAAACTCTGTCTTAATAGTCAATAGACCCAGGACCTTGTTTCTAAGACAACTGGTGCTGATCAGAACCTCACCGTTCCCCGAGGGCTTAATGATTAAATAAGGGAGAGGAAGTTGGATGAGTCAGGGTGCTAGGTGAGGCCAGTGTGAGTCAAAGGACAAAGAAACACAAAAGGCAGATTAAAGAAAGTAAGGTTTCTGTGCAGTTACAGTATTAGAAGAATTCAATTGTTTGTGTCTCTAAGTCTGAAGTTCCTGTTTTCTTGCTGTCTGCGATTGGAGGTTTCTTTAGCTCCTTGAGTCCTGTCTCAGGTCCTTTCCATGTGGCCCCTTTCATTTTCAAAGCAACAATAGCATGCCACATCCTCCTCATGCTTCAAATCTGACTTTCTTTCTGTTATTACCAGGTAGAGGAAATTTAGGTCTCCCTTTTGATGAACTCAAAGTCAACTCATTAGTAATCTTAATTACATCTGCGAAATCCCCTCTCGTAAAGTAGCATAATCGCAGGCATGAGATCTCATCATTCAGTCCAGGGATTGGAACAAGAATCTTGGAAGTACATTTTAGAATGCATAGTAGGAAAGATGTTTGCCACCAGCCCCCAATAATGGCTTTCTCATTATGTCCATGGCAAGTGGTCAAAGTTTAATAAGTTCTCATTACCTTAAATATGATATTTTAATGACAAATGTTGGGTGTCAAATCTTATTTGATGATAATACTGACATCAACAGGAGTCAACAGATTCTGAAAATAATTTATATTTGGTTATATTGTATTACATACAGCTTATAACGCTAAATTTTAAAGGGTGCAGTATAGGCATAAAGATGAGAAGTGTAAAAATTCACATTTATTTTACATGCACTATTAACCTTTAGGTTGGCTTTATCCAAATATTTTAGATCAGCTAGTCTTAAATTTAAAAATTACTTTGAATAATTTAAGAAAACAACAGACTTGCCCTTTTATAATTGGCCCTTTGAGTACATTCTGTTTTTTTTTTTTTTTTTAGGCATTGGTATATTCTCTATTTAATATCAGACAGTGCAATCTTAACATATTTTTATCTGTTTAATCATTCACTGTTCTATTTTAACTCACTTGAAGAAAAATTCCAAGTCCTTACCAAGGATCTATAGATTCCCACATGATCTGTTGTCCTACCAAGTTCTGACTTTGTCTCCTTCCACTCACTTTCTGGGTCACTCACTCCATCTACACTAGCATTCTGCAGGGCCTCTGCACCTCTGCTTCTTCTGCCTGAATTTTGCTTTAGGTTCCTTTATGTTTCTGTAGGTGTAGGAGGGCTTCCCCTCCACACCCTCTCTAAGATAGCAGGGCCCTCTGACCTTTCCGTGTGGTTTTATGTTTCTTCATGCACCTATCACCACATGGCGTATCATCTACCTCTTTATTGGCTCCCTGCCTATTTTCCTGCACTAGAACGAAAGTTCCTTGAGAGAAGGGACTTTGTTTTAGGCTCTGCCAAATCTATTATGTCCAGTGCCTAGTACATAATAGATATCTGGTAAATATTGTTGAACACCTGAAACGTATTTCAGAAAAGGAAAAATATACCAGCTAGAGAATTTATTCACTCTGTAAATGAGCACAATTCTTGCATTAAGAAAGAGCCTCATCTTCTTTTTAAAAAGTAGCAGAATGTTAATGGAAATGGAAAATAGCAAATTGGCAGGAAGGCAGAAGACAAGAAAGAGTGAGTCACTGGGAAATGTACATCTTAGTTTGATCCTATAGTTTTTCTTAAACTTGCCAATGCAGGCTATGGAATTTTTTCTCTCCCTACTACGGAGTTGAAGGGGGAATACTGTGGTGCAGATAGGAACAAGAACTCACAACACCTACTACTGTTCCACATGCTGTCTTTTCTTCTATCGGTGATGACATGCTTTAGCAGGATAATTGCAAGTTTTGAAGTCACTTGTCACATTAAACACTTATTTTTTTTTTTAAATATATTTTATTGATTATGCTGTTACAGTAGTTCCAATTTTTTCCCCTTTACTCCCCTCCACCCAGTATCTCCCTCCCCCAGCATCCCCCCCCAAGTCCATACCCATGGTTCGTAAAAAATAACTATCCCTCCCTCTCAGATATTAAGACCCTTTGTAATCTTGTAAAGGACAATGGGCGAAGGTCTCAAGCTCCTCTAGCTGCTTCAAGCTGGACATGGTCGTCGTCCTACCTACCCTTGGGTCCAGAAATCCCTAATAAGAGTGGGGGTGTGGAGGGGAGGGTGGCCTTCCCACATGGGGAAGGATCATGCAGACTCCAGGTCAGTTGGCTGTCTCCGGACAACGGCGTGCTTGGTTTAGCAGGCTGGCATCCTTGTTGTGTTCTGGGGGCAACAGATTTGGCAAAAAGGGTTAAAAAGCATCATTCAATCCATAACTACTAGGTGGCAAAAGGCAGGGATTAATTTTTCAATGTTCCACATTAGGAGAAAAAAAAAAAAAAAAAAAAGGGCTTCTTTGGAGGAAGGTGTGCTAGGCACATCTCTCCTGTCCAAAACCCTTTTGCCCATTTTATTTAGTTTGGGCTGAGGGAAATAGTTTATGTTTCCCCCCTCTCAGACCTCTGGGCCCTTTCTGTCCAAGCCATTAGGATAGAAAAGAGAATTCAGTTTTAAAGTGAAGCCCACAGACCACCCCATTCTTCACCAACTCAGCCATTTAGTTCAGCCAAACTGTTGAGTCTCCGGAGGCAGCGCTGCAGAGAGGATTAAGTGAGGCTTATGCGTACAGACAATCACTCAGGTAATGCGGTCATAGGCTTATGCCCTTTGAAAACAGAAAACACATGTTAATTTATGTAACATAACCAACAAAAAAGTCTCTAAATCTGTAAGACTGTCTTATTGGGAAGACATACAGTTGCAAGGCACTTGACATTCTACTTGCCTGCAACTTGAATCTCTTTGGTGATATCACTGATATGGTTTAATTTTCAAGTGAAACCATTTTTTAAATGAGAAGAAACTTTTAAGACGGTTAGCTGCCCTACTTTACAGTCTGCCACTGATCATTGTGATTTTCCTTGAATACTGATTTTTCTCCCTAAGATTACTCTCCTTGTCTTTAAAGGGACTACATTAAGTCCATTTTTAATTTATCCTGTTCATTTGCATAAGCATAACAAGAGCAGCAAATGATCACTTATGATCTTTAGTTCTGTTTTGCTGGAACTTACCCAAGGAACATTTAGGGTGGCCCTCAGTCTGCTCTTCAGTGCACAGAAGCTGGGCCACATACCTGGCATTCATCCTTGCCTGTACACACCTGTCCTTTCCAAGTCTTTCTGGTTTTCCATTGTGCCTTAAGGTCCCTTCTAGCCATCTTTCAGGAAAACAACCTTCGTTCCTTCCCTGGAGAGATTGCTGTGGACCGCACAACCAACCATGGCAGCAGGCCTTTTATTTCGCGGGCTTTTATTACCTTTGAAAGTCATTCCCAGTTCCTTAGGGCTTTTTGGTAACAACATGAGCCCAAGCATGTCTCCTTTAGGCTTGACATTCCAGTCAAAGGCTTGTTCAGAAAAAGGAACCTCTATTAACAACTGGTCTTATTAGGTCTATGCATAGAAACTTAAGTCATCACTTACTTGTTTAGAATGCCAAACTCTGGAGAGATCAAATAGGGAGAAAAATATACAACGTGAAGGAAAATCTTTGTCCTAATATTCACTGAACTGGCATTTCCATTCTTCATATTTTCATTTTCCCCCACTAAAAAAAATTTTTTTGTTTGTTTTTCCATTACAGTTGTCTCTCTTTTTTTTTTTTTTCCCCCTCTTGCTTCCCTGTATCCTGCCCCTCCCTTCCCCCACATTCAGTCCCCACTCAGTTGCCCATGTCTGTGGGTCATTTATACATGTTCTTTGATTTTACACTTCCCCTTCTTACCCCCTTTTCTCCCTCCCCCCTCCCCCCTTGTTACTGTTAGTCTACTCCTTGTTTACATACCTCTGGTTCAATTTTGCTCATTTGTTTGTGTTGTTCATTAGTTTCCTGTAATAGGTGACAGCATAACGTATTTTTCTTTCGTTGCCTGGCTTATTTCGCTAAGCATAATTCTCTCTAGTTCCATCCATGTTGTTGCAAATGGTAGAAGTTCCTTCTTTCTTTCTGCTACATAGAACTCCATTGTGTAAATGTACCACAGTTTTTTGATCCACTCATCTACAGATGGGCATTTAGGTTGTTTCCAGCACTTGGCTATTGTAAATAGTGCTGCTATGAACATTGGAGTGCATAGGTTCTTTTGAATTGGTGTTTCAGGATTTTTCGGATATAATCCCAGTAATGGAATTGCTGGTTCAAAAGGCAGTTCCATTTTTAGTTTTTTGAGGAAATTCCAAACTGTTTTCCATAGTGGCTGCACCAGTCTGCATTCCCACCAGCAATGCACCAGGGTTCCCGTTTCTCCGCATCCTCTCCAGCACAAGTTGTTTGTTGATTTGTTGATTATGGCCATTCTGACTGGTGTGAGGTGGTATCTCATTGTGGTTTTTATTTGCATCTCTCTGATGGCTAGTGATGTTGAGCATATTTTCATATGTCTATGGGCCCTCTGTATGTCTTCTTTGGAGAAGTGTTTGTTCAGGTCCTTTGCCCATTTTTTAATTGGGTTGTCTGTCTTCTTGGTGTTGAGTCGTATGAGTTCTTTATATATTTTGGAGATCAATCCCTTGTCTGAGATGTCATTGGCGAATATATTTTCCCATATGGTTGGTTTCCTTTTCATCTTGCTGATGTTTTCTTTAGCTGAGCAGAAACTTTTTAGTTTGATGTAGTCCCATTTGTTTATTCTTTCCTTTATTTCCCTTGCCTTAGGAGATATATCAGTGAAAATGTTGCTACGTGGGATATCTGAAATTTTCCTGCCTATTTTTTCCTCTAGGACTTTTATGGTATCACGGCTTACATTTAAGTCTTTGATCCATTTTGAGTTTATTCTGGTGTATGGTGTAAGTTGGTGGTCTAGTTTCATTTTTTTGCATGTCCCTGTCCAGTTCTCCCAACACCATTTGTTGAAGAGGCTCTTTTCACTCCATTTGATGTTCTTTCCCCCTTTGTCAAATATTAGTTGACCATATGAACCTGGGTTTATTTCTGGGCTCTCTATTCTGTTCCATTGATCTATATGTCTGTTTTTATGCCAGTACCAGACTGTTTTGATTACCGTGGCCTTGTAGTATAGTTTGATATCAGGTATTGTGATTCCTCCTACTGTGTTCTTCTTCCTCAAAATTGCTGTGGCTATTCGGGCTCTTTTTTGGTTCCATATAAATTTTTGAAGTATTTGTTCTAGGTCTGTGAAATATGTTGCCGGTATTTTAATAGGGATTGCATTGAATCTATTAAACACTTATTAACTGTTTTTAGCATAAGGGGCAAAGGATTTTTTCATTGTTCCTCAAGTATTTCAGTTACATTGTAGGTGTTAACATTTCGCTTTGCTTATCTTTTTCACTTACTTATAAAACTTATATAACCATTGAGTACATCGAATAATACCATAATTGAATAAAAGCATTTAATTAACACTCCAGGAATATGGAGGTAACTGTAATCATTCTCTTGAAATTTAAATTTTGAAAAGAAAGTAGTATGGTTAATTACTTACTTGTAGAAGCATCACCTTTAAAAATTCTCCCATTGGAAAACAATGGACAAGATAATCAGCTTATTGTATATTTCTTTTAATGGCCTCAGACATATTAAAGACCACACATGCTTGGAAGGGGTGCCTGTGAAACAGGGACTTCATATTTTTTTTATAGCTTTAAAGATCCAGAGGAGGCAGATTAGCTCTACGACATAGATTTTATAATGGACCTGTTCAAGATAAAATACTGTATTATACAGTGTATGTGTTCAACAAATACTGAATTTAATTTTGAAGTGCCAACTTGGAAGTATTTGAACTGCCTCTTCCATTTACTTGGCTGCATCTCTTCTATCACTTCTGTAGCTGAGATTTTTGTATTTGGTGAAAGACTGGATGACATTTCTTCCAATTCTAAGACTTTATGTTTTTACAAGACTATTCAGTCATCACTTGGTTTTGAAGAGAAAATATTGCTGAATGGAGAGGTGAACAATATGCATAGTATGACTTTTTTCATTTTGTTGCTGTTTTTAAAATAAGTAAAATTTTAAAAATAAATTTTAAATGTCACTAAATTCTAATAAAAAGCTAAGATAATATATATTATAAACCCTTAGAATTACATTTTAGCATTATCTTTTTGTAAAGAATCACTATTTGAATAAACTATTGATTACTTGATGACATATTTTTAAATTGGACTTTAAAAGTACTTTTAAAGACTAAATATCGATGAAGTTCTTTCTTTAAGAGCCTTAAATCAGGCATTTAAAAAAATTATTTGCACCAAACAGTATAATCATAGTGTGATTTGCATTAATTTTTGTATTGGTTAAGGTAAATAATTCTAAAGAGATAAACACCATCTACCAATGATTTAATTACATAATAGGATCTTACATCTTGCTTTGATCATAGTCTAGTATGGGTCAGTAATGGGGGATAAGGCCCCAGCTCTGCTTCTCACAGTCATTAAGGAACCCAACCTTCTTCCCTTCTAGCAATACCACCTCCCTTTCAGTCCTCAATGTCTTTTCTCTTCAGCCTGTGCATGATAAAATAAAATAAGAGTCACACATGGGAGGTTTTTCATGGACCAGGCTTAGAATTGACATACATCATCTTCTGGGTTTATATTCAATGGATCAGAATGCAGCCACATGGTCACTCCTAATGTTAAAGGAGTCTGGGAGCTGTAGACTAGCCATATGCCTGGAAAGAAGAATAAAAACAAATATTGCCAAGAATAGCAATCTTGGAAATAATCTACCTTTCTAGTCACCAAATATCTGGTTCACTCTTCTTGAACATAGAAGACATTCACCCTTCTCAAGGGAAACAGCCCTAAGTCTTATATGGTTCAGCTCTAAGTCTAGGATCTCTAAATTGAAGGAAATCCTTTCTCAGGTCCAAATGTGGTTCTGTGTCCCAGTGAACTATGCATCTGCCTGCCACTCTGCCATGCACATCCAATATATAATGGCCACAAGGAAAGCATGGGTGACTTACAGCAGTTGCTTGTCCATAGCAATTTTGAAATCCCAAGGAAGGCCACTTACCTGGAGGATACGAAAACTACTATTTGGGGAGCATCCCCTTACCCATTGTTCTCTGAGGCAATTGGCTCCACCATCTGAGAAGTTCTTCCTTATCAATTATTACCGCTGTAGCCATTTCTGAAATATGTGTGGAAGAGCCTGCCCTCCTTGGGCATGTACAGCTTTCATATTCTGCTTCCTGCTGGTACAAGATCAGAGATCTCAAGCAGCTAAGTTTCTTCTCTCAGAAAAACTTAGTAGGTTTCCATGTGCCAATAGGGTCACAGAACATAAGAAAGAACATTTCTTAGACATAGTCCTCAGATATGATTTAATCATTCACTCCTCCTTTTCAACATAATGACAGATACCTTCATACCAACATGCTTATTTGGGAAGGCCAATCTGACCTTGGCCTCCAGGCTGTTTTAATGACCTTTTGTTGTCCAAAGACTTTTTCATTCTTATTTTCTATTATTTGGAATCTAAAAACAGCTTTTCCAGTTCTTTACTCCATTTTGTTTCTACGTGGAAATCACCCTATTTTCACCTGAACTCTTTGTTTTCCTATGATTACTTAGTAAAGGCAACCAATTTTAGAAACTACACAGTTTTCCAATCATCCCCTAAAACCTAGGTTCAACTGCAGGTAGTCTGCTATCAAGTTAACACAGGAACAATTTTACCAAATATTTAGTATGGCCTGACAAGGCTCTCTAGACTCTCAGTGTTACCTTGCTATCCACTACACAACCATTGAGTTAGTCACATATCTTAGGAATTTTTCTTACAGCATCACATATTCTTGCAATCAATTCTTGTATCGTTTAAAATAAATAGCATTAAAACCTATAAAAGGTAAACACTCACATCTCAGATAAAAACTGATATTTCTTTATCACTTTGTAGTGTATTGTAGGTGGTCTTTGGGCTTCTGTTCCATTCAGGGACTCCAGACTTCCAGGTCCTACCTTCATCTAGGTTCTCAGCATTGGGGAAAAGGAGAGACGATTGTTTATGGAAAGATGTTTTGTGCTAGGCCTGAAAGTGGATGACAGCTTCCACTCATGGTCCATTGTCCAGAACCCAGTCCTCAGTCACATGGGCACACCTCAGTAAAAGGTCTTGAAAGTGTGGCTTAGCTACTTGCCTATGAAGAAAAGGAAAACACAGATGTCAGTGAAGTTAGCAGTTTCAGCCGTAATTTCTCTGTACATATAAAAATAGCCTTCATTCTATACATTTTATGCAAAAATATGACAATTTTACTATATGTTTAGTATAGCTATTTATATCTTTTTCCTGGTTTAGTTTCTAGTTGATTGTTCTGAATAAATCCAGTCAATCAATTAAGAAAAAAACTCTAACCAGATTGCTACTAAAATAAGATTTTTTCAAAAAGCATTTTGTAAAACTAGGGCAGATTGGCCATTTTTTAGGAATTACAATGAATATCAATTACCATCATTTAGGAAAGTAGCAATGGCAAAATGCTTACCGTTGTAGAAGGTATAGCATAATTCTTTAGTGATATTAAGCTTTATGCATTTCAGATTCAGCATTTGATAATAAAATTGAAATGAGATTCTTAGAATCATAGCGAATAAGAGTGAGGGAAAAAGAGTTGGCAATAAAAAGTGTGCAAAGTGTGCAATTTAAGTACTAGTTACTTTACAAGTTTCTGTTACTTGGAGATCATACAAGCACTCATTCATTCAGGAAACAGGAGAGTTTCCAGTCAACCAACATATCTTGACATATATGATAATCCAGGGGTTGTTGCCAGACATCAGGGGTCAGAAGTGACAATAAGGCCTGAAAGTGACAGGTGCAACTGTAGAGGATGTTTGGGAGCATAAGAGAAGAACCTAGTAATGTCTGTGGGGTGGATCAGGAAAGATATCTGAGCAGCAACGAGGCTTGAATTTAGTGCTGAAAGAGGACCAATGTGAGGAAGGACATTCTAAGCAGAGGGGAAGGGATGAAGAGGGCACAGCTGTGGAGAGAAGCTGTGGGCTTGTGGTGCTCTGGCTTGTAGAAGAGAGGTCTGTTGAAAGATTAATCAGAGAAATTAGTAGCAGACTACAATTTGTATGACATACTCAAGAGTTTGAACTTTACTCTGAAATCAGTGAAAAAGCAATAAGGAATTTTAGAGTAAGGAGGGACATCAGATTTTTGTGTCAGAAAAGTATCTAAGCATAAGATTTTGGAGAATGAATTGGAGTGGGGAAGGCTAAAAGCAAGGAGACAACTGGGAGACCATTAAGTTTTTTTTTTCCTCACAAACTAAGTATGTGAATTTGCTAAAGAATGTTCTATTCAATTACCATGCATTTATGATGCATTTTAATCATATTGTAATGTAATTGTCTTAAAATTCTTTCAGTTAATGATAGTAATTTATCAACAAGTCATAAAGTGATTTTCATTGTTATTTCTTATAGTTTTGATTGACAAAGAGTATTCTGCTTTATTTTAGGGTTATAATATTTTTTTAGTGGATATGTTCTATGGGACTCCAGTTATTTTCACATGCATTTTATGACACTTCCTTATACTAATATTTTAAATTATTTATAGGCTATTTTTCTTCATTTAACAAATCTAAAAGAATTGCTCTCTCTACATAACTAGAAAAGAGAAATTGGAACAGTTATTATTTTTCTGCTATATGTTTATATATTCTTAAATGATTAAAGAAAGTAGCTAAATAGTAAATGTTGCCTTAACTGAAATTAATTTACAGCATATAAATACAACATATGTAATTTTTTCTTGTGTATCCTGAACTTTGCATTTAAAAAAATATGCCAAAATATTACTCATTAAAATCAACAGTCTCTTTTATATATACCTTCTCTGTTTTGTGTATCTGGAAGTCCTTTCTCCTCAAAGAAAGAAATTTAATTAGTTTAGTTCTATACTGTATTTTATTGGACCATTATTTTTATTCATCTATGTGGTATATCATGGTAATATCATTAACTAGAAATTTTAAACCCAGTGGAATATTCATATTATTCTATGGAAAAATGTTAGTTTACTTTTATTTTATTACATTAAGCCACATGTGATTATATATCACTTGCTTTTGAATTTTAATATATTTATCATTTAGCCCAAGTAATATTTCCAATGTTGGAACTTGAAAATCTACAACAAAAAAAGAGAAAGGAATGGAAGAACTTAAGGAAATTATTTTAACACATAAATACAGTACCTGTTTTAAAGTTTTTAAAATTATTAGTGAAAATAATTTATACTAAGACAATCTGTTGTTCTGAGTATGTTTTGATCACTGTTTTTACAACCCTCTTTCTAGTACAAAGGACCTAATTACACAAACTTGCCTTCTTTGTTGCAACAAAATAACTTCAGATATTTGTAGAAAAATTGGATACCATCAGGAAGATCCAGCTTAAATTTGAGTTCTTTTTAACTGGCCACTTAATATTTATGTTCGCTTCTCTGTTTTCTTTTGTTGTCTTTTTACCTTCTTCTTTCTCTTTCTTTCCTCTGCCTGAATGAGAAGCAGAGTCCAGTGACCAGCAAACCTTAAAGGTGTCTTATGACCAAAAATGAAGTGGGAAACTCCATAGAATATAACTTTGTAGAACAGAATAGAATTTCCTATAGGGATGTAGGGGCAGGCAGACAACACTGCAGTTCTGCACATGCTGTTCTCTGCTGAGGGGCAGTTGTCACAGTAAATATTTTATAGTGTAGCTGAACTACTAATGATTGACGAGACCAAAGGACCAAACAAGTACAGCAGAGCCAGGAACATACCACCTGGTGGCCTTGTGGGGGGTAATTGCTTAGCACGTAGCTCAGACGCTAACACCAGTGTGATATTTACCTTGGCTGTTCTGTCTTCCTGGCCATTACTGAGAGGAATCTTTATGATCACATTGTGGAGGCTTACAGAACACAGCTACTCATTAGCTACAAGGACCAGTGAGGCCCAAGTTAAATTGAGAATAGAGAAGTGTGGGGCTTACAGAGATGGAGTCAGTTTGTTCACATCGCCATCTGTACATCTTCCTTCTCCTTCCATACAGAAGCTGAGTTTCGAATTTGCATTGCTTTTGATTAGGGTTTAGCATTACTGAAAATTATAGGTCTCTGAAATAGGAATAGCTACTTATTTTCATTACAGAAAAGGTTGGAATAAGATTAATTTAAACTTGTTAACCAGGAGGCTTATTTGTTCTGAGAATGAAAACCAAGAGACTCAGTATTAGATGGCTACTTACATTTTAAATATTTACAATACAATGTTAAGGGGAGAGAGGCTGCCACCTTGTGTTTGCCGTGTTCATTGCTGCACAAAAGGAGACCCGTTCCAAGTTTAGTTCAGTTGGACTTAAAGTAAAGGCTAACCAATTGCATTAGGGACACGTCATCCTTTACTACATGAGAAGACATTATTCAAATCATCTCATTCTTTTTTAAAAAATAATTTGATCTTATGGTCCAGGATAAAACAATGGATAGTCCAAAAATTTTGAAGCATGGAACTAACAATTATAAAATAATTAGTAATATTTACAAATAAAGTGTGAAGTTAATGCTATCTGATAAAATGAATGTTGAAAGATTGCTCTTAACTATGACACTGATAACAAAGCAGATTTTACCTTAGGACTGACACTTCCTACTTTCCTCTCCGTATTTATTTTCTCTGTTTTCATTTCCTTTTCACCATAAAAAATGTTTTAGTGAGCGTCATGACCCAGCTAATGACAATAAAGCACAAGAAAATGCCTGAGAAAGAGTGTGCAGTAGGGATGCCTTAACTTTGAATCACAGTATTTAATAAGTGTTAGTGCCATCTTGTGGTTCAATTCAACATTGCAACAACACAGCACAGACTCATGAATTTATTTAAAAAATTTTTTTGAACTAAACCTTTTTTGGTATAAAATATTTAATAAAGATTAACAACATGTTAATGACTTGGATTTTTGGGGGGTCTTATGATAATAAAATTTCCTGTTTTCACTGCAAAGTCTGTTGTAACAAAAGAACCCCCAAACACGTGAAACTTTCTTATCTGTGAAATATAAATTAGGTAGCACTTTTCAAAGTGAGATCGGGGATTAGTCTTGAAATATGGACTTAATAAAAGTAGGCCCTAATCTTGAAGAAGTCCAGTAAAAGCCACATGTCATGTCCTCTTCTTGGAGAGTCCATCCTCTTACTTAAAGGCTATAGAAAATGAATCTATTTAATTTTGCTCTAAACCAGTATTTTTCAAATATGCTTGACCAAAGAACTCTTTTTTAAAAAAAGATAATACCTATTAATATTATCAGATAACAAATTGCTGAAATAAGCTTGGAAAATCACTTTCAAACATAAACGATTAGATACAAATTTTTAATGACTCTAAATTAAAACAGTGTCCCCAATTTTCTATCTTGGAACCACAAGCCGAAGGTTTTGAACTATTAAGGACTGTAAATCACTAAAGGTCACCTGAATTAATAATTTGAAAGCAACTAGAATTTCCTTAAAGAAACTGGACTACTAACAAATTATTAAATTTTAATGATAATACCCAGAGGGCTAATCAGTGGTTGCAAAGAAGGAAGCATAGCAAATTTTATCCTATGGAGTCGAAGTGAGGAAAGGTAGACAACTAACGCCCTTGAGCGTGCATATGAATCTGTTGTCCTGTAGTTATGACTATAACATCTGCTAACATATTTATTATCTCCAATCCAAGTCACCCCGTGGCCAAATCTACACGTTTATAAAATATTTTACCATCATAATGTGTTTCCAGAGTCCCTAAAAACAGCCTTTCTTTCCCTCTTATACCACTTCTTGAGATCTTTGTGCCTGGTACAGGCTAAAAGCTCTGTCTCTGATTCCTAACTTAACTCCTAGACCTGCTCTTGTTAGCTGGATTGTTACCATATTTCTTCAGCCCTTTGGACATTAATGGCCTCAAATGACATCATGGATATGACAAAATGTTCTGATTCTGTATTAAGTGCTGAAGATTTTTTTTAAATAGTGACAAAAAAACACTCTGGTATTATGGAGCTTATTATATTTTAGCAGGTGGTAGCAGTTACATAGATGATTTTCAAAATGAAAGGCAATAACTTGATCTAGGGCAGTACTGGGAAAATATAAATGAGTACATGGATTTTAATATCCCTCCATATATGTGTTACAGCACTCAGTTCCCAGGGTCCTCAGCCCTAGTTGGAAACCACTGGCTTAAAAATAGTCATTTTAAGTATTAAACATTTTGGTTGCATTGAGTTCTGAAATAATGCTTTATAACAGGTTATGTACTAGTCTGCATTTGTATTTATAAATATTTTTAAAAGTTTGTACCATTATGAAAAAATTAAACTATCCAAATGGGAATTTTACAGTGGGAAATTGGGATCATTATTTTATTATACCCAGGTCTAGGCATAAAAACAAAGCATTATATCTATTTAGGGAATGTGGGGAGTTTTGAGAGAGTCCACAAGTAATTAAATAAGAACAGCCCAAACCTCTGAGGCACTTTATATTTAGCGTAGGTATTTCTGTGGCATTGAGAGGAGGGGAGTGTTGAGGAAGGATGCAGATTTTGAGTTTAAAATCAATATCATGATTGTAATGCCTAATATTTATATGGCACTTTTCAGTTTTCATAGCCCCACTCATATTTTTTAAAATCATATAGATATAATTATCATTGATAACTTCATTGGAAAAAACTGAAATTTTATCAAACAAAATTTTATCCTAAGAGCCTTGTATAAATAATTATTTCCTGAGGGTGAAGGTTGTCACATATTAGAATGATTTACTTGGGAACATCACTGATAAACTTTTTCTAGGAATTCTTAATAACAACATAGACTCATTAGATCAAGACTGCTCTCATTCATCAGTCAAAATGGGGGAAATGGTGCAATGTATATGCAAGTATCTAAAGGTGTAGAAAAAGCACAGGCATTAGAGTCAAATATCCTTGGATGGAATCCTAACTCCATCTCTTGCTAACTGTGTGTCCATAAGCAACTTACTTGACAACTCTGAGGGTTTTTTTGTTTATTTGTTTTTTGTTTATTTGTTTGTTTTTTGTTTTTAAATCATCTCTGGAAGCTTGGGGGGTGTTAAGGGATAATATGAGGTATGCATATTATTTCATAAACATTTGTCCCCTTTCCCCCGATTCCTTTGAGACCTTCATTTCTTCCTAACATTCTAAAATTGAAACTTCCGAAAGCCCTGGCTGCTGTGGCTCAGTGGATTGAGCATCGGCCTGCGAGCCGAGTGTCGCTGGTTCAATTCCCAGTCAGGGCACATGACTAGGTTGCACGTCAGGTCCCCAGTTGGGGGCGCAAGTGAGAGGCAACCACACAGTGAAGTTTCTCTCCCTCTCTTTCTCCTTTCCCCTCTCTCTAAAAATATAAAATAGATAAACAAACAAATAAATTATTTAAAAAATAAAAAATAAAATAAAATTGAAACTTCCGAGCAAGAGAGAATATGGAACCAAGGATGAAATTGAAGCCCAATTTGAGACTCATCTTTGCCTAACTAAACCCATTAGACTAGTATAAAATTTTAGCAGCTTATCTAAGTCTAAAACTAGTTAAATCAACTAAGATCATGTATCATCCTTTTTATGGTTAACCAGATGATACCAAGAGAAATGTCAGATTAATCCCTATCATTTATAACATGAATTAAATTTACATTTGCAGCATACAATGGAGTTTTAAAATACCAGGACAGGGTAACAGTATTAAGTATTGAAGGTGAATATGTAATAATAATAATTATTATTATAGCATAATTTATTGTCACTTCAATATTTCAGAAAAAATTTAGGAAAAAACTCTTAAGCCTATTTTCCATGTGATAAGTTTTGTTGAATTTTTATTCCTTGAAATACTTTCTGGTGTTTAGATGATCTGTTCTCTTCCCTCCGTAGACAGGCATAATTAACATGGATCAATCTGCATTTCTTTAACAGGGACAAGTGATCCTTACGTGAAGTTTAAAATTGGAGGAAAAGAAGTTTTTAGAAGTAGAATAATATACAAGAACCTCAACCCTGTGTGGGAGGAGAAAGCTTGCATTCTTGTTGACCATCTTAGAGAGCCGTTGTATGTGAAGGTGAGCCATTGATATTTGGTTTTCCCTGGTGTGATTTAACATTAAAATCCCTGTCTGATGGTTTTTTGTCATATCTCTCTGACAAGATTTTTCACCAAAGGTATGTTCTGTTGTGCACAATTGTAATCTGTGGATGATGTGATAAAAACAAGAGAGAGGGGAGGGGGAGTAGGGGGAAGCAGGTTTGTTCAGGACAGTTATAGTGCCAGGCATTTAGGAGGATTTTGAGGTCCATCTCCTTCTGCTTTGGGGTCAACAAACTGATTTGTGCACTCTGGAAACATATAAAAACAAGTCTCCATAGGGGCTAGCAACAGGGAAAGCTTACACAGAACCCAGCCTTTCTGATTAATAATTATAACAGGTGACCTACCAGTCCTGATTGCAAATAAAATGTTTTATTAATTAATAGGGGGATAAACATTCCTGACTCTATTATATTATCAAAGATGAAAAAAGGCATTTTCTCTTGTTTGTTGTAGTTTTTAAAGAATTTAAGGAAAGGGTTACGACCCTAATTCCTTGCTTTATTTTCATACTTGACTTGCCTTTAATTCCTATCTCTAGGTAGTATATTCTTTTTGGCTCCTGTGTTCCGAGAACCCATTCAGTGACTAGACCTTTTTCTCTTTTTACCATATCACATGCCCCATCTTTTCCTCTAAATTGTCACAATTGACACATAAGCCAATAATCTCACATTATTTTTTTAAAAAATCTCTGGGCATCCTCCTTCTCCTCGACTTTTCATATGTATTGCTTCCAGTTGTTTCTCTTCTCTTCAGAAACGAAAAAATAATCAGGATTTTATCAAAATCATAGCATGACAGTTTATAAGATCAATGAAAAGAGAATTTCCTAAGTCTGTAGTTGGTAAGTTTCTAAAATTCATTATGGGGAGAATAGACCTGTCTTCACATAAGATATAGTCTCAAGTGTGCTTTGGTTAAAGGAAATCAGTTTAATAGAATAATGAACGTAATATGTGATTGCATGAGAACCATCACCAACATGCATTTCACCAAAGAAGACCTTCATGGTCAGAGATGTTTCTCTCTCCTGCTCATTTCTGGAAAGAAAGAAATGATCTACATGAGGAGAAAGGAAATACCTTCATGATAAAGAACTGAGCTGGAGATGAAAAAAGAATTTTAAAAAAGATGAGTGGGATGTAAAGGAAAGTTTCTTTCTGGGGAGGTTTAAAAGAGATGAGATAGAGCAGATGCAGTCATGAAGAAAATGGATGGGGAAGGGAGGCAGATGCGAATAAGGACAGCACTGGGCCATTTGGATGTCATTTAGTGTCCCTAAGAGAAAAATCAGGCAGGGAAAAGGAGTTACTTTTATATTCATTGGTTGTAGACCTCTTCCTCTAATGGGATGTTACTCTCCGGCAGACGATATGGATCACCAGTCTTTACAAGGGTTACAAATGAACTTCCCAAAATTGCATTAGCTATTAGTTGGGTCCTTGAGATTTTCTCTTGTGTTCAAGAATGAGTATTAATCTATGTAAAAATCCAAATACCAAATGTATATTTCAAAAGGAATATCGTAATTGACTCAAAAACAAACAAAAACAACCAAAATGATGAAAAAAGTTTTGTTTGGGTTCAAGAGAGCAAGAGTGTACACACAGCTACACCTGCACTACACATGGAGACAGTGACTCTGCGGGCAGGTGCGTGACTCACTGTGAGCAAAGCAGCTGGAGAGAGAGCCCAGGGTTGTTTGTCTTGGTTTCTCTGTCTACCACTCTGGGTTTCAGGATACAATAGCAAGTAGCCACGACTTCACTTCTATCATCCAGGAGATGCATAGTGAATTATAAAGGATTTTAAGTTAATTAGATATCACACTAGCCTCTCAAACACTAGTACAAACACAAAATGACAATATTTTATTTTAAGTATTACTTTATGCTTTGTGACATTTTTGATATTTTTCATTTGATTTTCATTTTATGTTAATTGCATAGGGCTTCTTCAGGAAAACATCTCTTTTTCCATTTTTTTTTTTTTTTGGTGTTATCCACTTTTTACCTAACCTTGCACACACAAAGACATAAATAAAATACATTGGTAGAAGTGATATTTTAAGTTAGTAGAATTTCATGAAAATTGCATCATTTTCATTCACTCCACACAGCCCTGTGAGATTGACTGACTTGATTTTAATATATGCCCACATCCTCCATGAGCGGAAATTAATCTTGTCTCAAAGATTTCTTAGGGACTAACCAATTCTGTAGTGACAGGTAATACGAAACTGTATCCATAAACTAAGTAGTTAGAAAATATTGAGTACGACCCTCCCATCTCCAGTTAAAGGAAAGAGAAGTCCGTGTATATATACCCTGTTATCTGATTTCTATCAACATAAAAGTTATCAAGGGAAACAAAATCCAGTTCTGAGCCAAGGTTTTAAAATCTCAATAAAGTTTCAATGTTTGTACCATATCTAGTAAAAACATACTTTAAAAAATCTCAGAACTGCCATTTTTAAAGACTGTGCACAAAATAAATAAGAATATACTTTGAAATTGGTTGGAATTCGTATAGCTTTTGGCTTTAGTGAAAAGGAATAGTCCTTCAGTGCTGAATGCCTTCACACGCAGGGCTGGAGGTGAAACACATCTGGAGGAATGGGCTCGAAAAATATTTATAATAAGGTGGTAGTAGAAGCAGGGAGTGACCCTGGCTGGTTTGGCTCAGTGGATTGAGCGTCGGCCTGCGAGCTAAGTGTCGCTGGTTCGATCTTCCAGTCAGGGCACATCAGAGAAGGAAAACTCTGACTCCAAAAAACCTCCGCTGCCTTGCGGCATACCTCTTCAGGGGAAAGGCTAAGGGAGTAAACCCCGACAGAAAATCCGGAGCCGGAGTCCCTAAGGCGGTTTGACATTGTAGTCAACACCGGCAACTCCTGCGGCGCACCTGAAGCTAAGCTGTATTGACTCCGTCTTTCCCTTGGATCCTTCAGCTGCGAAGAGAGGGGGGGTCTGCTGCATGGGCAACAGCAGACCCTCCATATCACCCTGCCCAGGCTCTGTAGCTTCAGCTTCACTGGAGAGGACACTCCAGCATCATCGCAAGATGTCGATTCAACACGGGAGGAGACAGATACCATGTCACTCCCGAGTCAGACCACAGCCATTCTCGGCGGTGCAGATAGACTCTTAAGAAGCTACACCATCATCTCTCGAGACGGACGGCTGCCGACGGGGAGAGAAGCAGGGAGTTAGAATGCAGTACTTCTGACTGAATCATGAGCCGCTGGAGCCTGCTCTGTGTCCTTGGGGATGCTCTGGCACACATCTTAAGCAACAAGAGTACATTCAGCAGCCATTTCCACTGAATGGAATTAAAATTCTCCATTATAATTTCACTGACACTGTTCTCTAAGGTGCACAGTGAAAACCCAGAGTTACAGTAGAAGAGACAGAAATCATATAAAGAGGAAAATGTTCATATAAATTGTTGCTTGTTTGGCCTAATCATGAGCTTGAAACCTGGGTATTAAATCGGAGTGCTTTTTGAAATAATAAATTTTGATAATTAGGAAAACAATTCAGTCAGGGGCCATATTACTGTTTCTAAGGTTGTCACTTTAACAAAGTGGATAGTTTCTTAAATAATGCATATCTATTCAAGCTGAAGATATAAAACTAAAAAGGTACTTTATGCTTGGTTCAAGTAAAAAAAGACCACATTACTGTCTTATCTAAAATTATTTTTCAGTAGGTTTTTTAAAAAGTTTTTATTTTTTTATTTATTTTACAGAGAGGGGAATGGGGGGAGAAAAAGAGGGAGAGAAACATCAATGTGTGGTTGCCTCTCATATGCCCCCAAACTGGAAATCAAATCACGACCCTTTGGCTCACTCAATCCACTGAGCCACATCAGCCAGGGCTCCTTAGTAGGTGTTAAGGGCCCTAAAAGGATATTATATACCAGTGACCCTCAGTCTCAGCTGTACATCAGAATTATCCAGAAAGCCTTAAAGAATCTAGATGTCCAAGTCTCTCTCCTAAAGATTCTGATTCAAGGCCTGGGAGATAGAGTCCACACTTCTCTATTTTTAAACACAATAGTTTAATCTGATGCACTGCTTGGGTAGAGAGTCATGTTTTTAGATATTTAAGTGGAAACTGAATAGTCGGAATGGAATTAAGTTTGCAGCCATAAGCCACAGAGCAACCTAATGAAATTATTCCATAGTTAAAAGATGTTTGTGTTATCTTAGTTATGTTTTGCTACATGGTTCAAAAACAGTTCCTAAATGCATGAATCAAGAATATCAACTATTTTATATTTTTAAAAATCAATAAGAAAACAAAACAAAGAAACAAAAAAACGTGACTGTACTTGCTCTTGCTTTATTGAAAAAGAACATGTGGGGATATTGAGTCCTGGCTGGAATCTGCAGTCCCGTCATCATAATAACAGCTACTATTTGCTGAGCATTGTTCTGTGTGCCTGAGCTACTTTATCTCATACAATCCTGAGTAACTGCTGTCATCTCTTTTGTCATTATTTTTTAAACTTTATTAAATTTATTAAGGTGACATTGGTTAATAAAATTATATAGGTTTCAAGTAATCAATTCTGTGACATGTCATCTGTATATGGCATTGTGTGCCCACCACCAAAAGTCAAACTTCCCCGTCACTATGTATTTGACCCCCTTTACTCTAGTCTACCTTCCTTCCTCTGCTCTTTTTCTCTGGTAACCACCACACTGTTGTCTGCGGCTTTCATACCTCCTTTTCACAGACAAGTGAGACTCAGATTAAGATCACTTTGTCCACTCAGCAATTCAGCAAAACAGCTTCTATTTTCCACTAAAGAAGATTAATTGCCATTAATTAATGGCCATAGTTAGGTTTTGTTTGTTTCTTTGTTTTACAATGCCCGTTCTATGACTTAGAGTTCAATGATTCTTTTAGAATGAAACGGTTATTTTGAAGTGGCATGGGTATGAAAATGTGTCATAGGTATATTTTCTGAGTAGAATCTTCTATCTCGGATCATATTGTTTGATCTGCATACCTTGCCACTCCCATTCCCATTATGCATCCTCACTTCATTCATATGCCACCTTCTCTTATATCAATAGCAGCTGCCATTATCACATACACTGAGATATTTCCCTCCATTGCACTGATGACTACCTAACATGCATTTGTTTGTTGTCTGCATTGTTCCCTTATATGTAACCCCCAAGAAATAAAGACTTAGTTTTGTTCACTGCTGTACTTCCAGTACTTAGAACAGTACTTGGCAAATTGTAGGTACTCACCAAGTATTTTTGCAATACATGAGTGAATAAAAATATGAATCATTCAAACTGCCAAATTACAACTCCTCTCAAGTCACAATTACCTGGAGATATTTCAGTCATTTGTGCTAATAAATCCCCATTTGTGCTAAAGCCAGTATGAGTTATTTTGTGTCACTTGCCTTCAAAAGCATTTTAACTGGTCCACTCGCTAAGACATTGATTTGAATAAAAGTTTGTTGCTCTAAACTCATTTGAGAATGAAGAGAGCTGTTAGTGAGCCCCTACGCAACCTCTACCTAATGTCACCTGGTATTTCCAACACACTGGAATGGAAGTTCATGAAAACTAGGATCCCATTTAATTGGTTCCATTTGAATTCCAAGTGCTTCACCCAGAATGAGTACCCAAGTTATATTTGTTAAATTTCTGAAATCCAGTACAAGATTTGAATCTGACCTCTTTCAATCCTGGGATTTAGTGTAAAGTAACAAACTTTTTAAACTTCCGATCTCTTATCTGAAACACCTTGTTCACTGAACTATGTAAGAAATAAATTTAAAAATCTATATAATGTATTTAACATAGTGCCTAACATATAAGAAATAAAGAAAAAACCATGAATCAGAGTTAACTGTGCTTGTTGCTATTGTAGTGAGAGTACCTTTCCCTACTGATACCTTTTCTATGCTCTATATTCCTGAAGCTCCACCGAGAGCAAAGCTCCCTTTGACACATAGTTTATAGAGCTTGGAATCCAGTAGCATCGCTAATAATTTCATTAACAAATGGGTTTTGATGTTTCCATTCTGTCTTGGGCTTACGCCTTTGCTGATTAATAGGAATTGAGAACCAAAATAAATATCTAGTGTTAGAACAGACTTTCACCATGAGAGTAAAGTGAGTTTAAATGTTGAATCACCTAGTTAGGTTGTCTACACTAATAAATTCACTGGGTTTACAACTCTTCACTTCACATGTACGGATGTACCCTAGGTGTTCTCACTGATTATATGTCACTGTGGTCTCCCCAAGATTTTAAGCCTCAAGGTAATAAAATTAAAAGAGATTGCAGCAAGAGAAATTTCTCTAATCTGTGGTGTAAATTTTATGTTATAAAATACACTACAGCAGCCGCATGCAAATACCGAGGTGGCAGTTGCAAAGGTGTGCAATATATTCATGTTACGTGCCACTGAGTGGATGACTGATGCTCCGAAATGTAATTGATCAAGAAGACTATTCATTGTAGGAATGCTGTGCTTTCTACCACAAATGTACTCCTGAAAGGTTGTATGTAAATCAAATGCCTGTAAATTGAATAATTTAAGAGGCATTAGAAGAACTTATTACTTAAATAAATCCTCTTATGACTCTTCAAATTTAAGAATCCTTTCGTAATGGAAATTATTTATCTTTTTGTTGTAATATTGATTTTTTTTTTTTTTACATGTTAAGTTTATTTAAATTGAAGTACACCTGCACTAGAGAAAAAAACAGTAGCTGATTCAGGGTTGCTGTCTATATTGTTCCTTTTGCTTCCGGCTTTCTAACAGTACACCAAGAATTGAGCACAGGAGCACTGGCCTATGGATTCTCTCAGGCTAATGGATTCTCACAACCTGGAGAGTCTTAATGGCCTGGCTTGTCCTTTCAAGAGAGAACTTACCTATTTATGCCCATATACTGCAGTATATGAGTATATGATTTTCTATTTGAAAGGGTCAAGAAACACAGCTATAAATTTCATTTAGCGGCATTTTTTTCTGTCTTGAAAATTTCCCTGACCTTCACTGTTGTTTCTTTTCAGACCCTGTTATTTTCTTTACAACGCTTATCAAAGTGTGTAATTACATATCAGCTGTGTGCTTCGTTTAACATGTGTCTCCCTCACTATACTGTAAACACTGACAATGTCAGTTTTGCTCACCACTGTTTACTGAATGCCTAGTACATTGTCTGACACATGATCAGTACTTAATCCATCTTGGCTGAGGGAATGAATAAGAAAAATGAATAAATGGATGAAAGTTTAGCCAACTCCCATTTACTTAGAGATGTTTTTAGAAAAGGCCCTAACTGATCTAGCTCTGAGCTCTCTCCAGTCTCTTTCCACTCTCCATCTTTCTCAGTCTGCTTTAACCACACTGGCTTCTTAATAATCATCCTTGAACATGCTAACTTCTTCCTGTTTCTTCCACCTAGACTGCTCTTTCCATACTAACATGGCTTAATCTTTCTCATCACTGGGGTATCTAGATGAACATGCTTCCTCCGAGAGGCCTTCCTGAATTCCCTGTCTAAAACAGCAGCTCCCACCAGGCCCCCTTAGATATTTGTCTCCATAGCATCCATCACTAAACTGCACATGTCTACTTGGGTATTTATTGACCATCTCAGCCCCTAAGTGGAAGAAAGTCAGGGACATTGCCTGTCTTATTCTTTGTAGTATGAACAAGAACCATGAAAGGCACAGAGAGGATACTGGACAAACTGTTTTGACAGAAGGAAGAAATGCATTCTCTCTTTTCTTGTCCTTTGTTGTTGTTAATCACATTACTATTATCCCCTAGTCATTGCTTGTGACAATACACACTTAAGCTTAATATAACATTATGAAATGCTTTAATCATAATCTCTCAGTTTTCACTTATTTGTATGTTTAAATGGTATTGTCCTATAACATCATCGAATTTATCTTCCCTGACCTGAGAAATATGAAGAATTTGGAATGATATTCTGATCATCTTTAGCTCAGTATGAAAGACATATTTGTTGGATTTCATACCAACTCACTTTGCCTTCCAATGATGCTAATGCCCTCTTATAATATGGGGAAACTATTTGAAGTCTGTGTTTTCCACATTTTTGATGATCTACTGCATTTTATTTTATCTGATTAATCTTTCCTAAAGTTCTATTTGATATAAATTAATAATTTTAAGTAGGAAATTAAACACCATTTTCTTTGAATGTTTTCTGACACCCTAGTATAATATTACACATCACAAAAACAAATATTTAAAAAAATTAATGTTAGGAAACTTTATTGTTTTGGTGACATAGACAAAAGCCAACATTTTATAATCAAGGTATTTTTATTTAAAGCTTATTTTGGAATTGTTTATAATAATGTATTTTTGGATTCTTAGGTATTTGACTATGACTTTGGACTACAGGATGACTTTATGGGCTCGGCCTTTCTGGATCTCACACAGTTGGAGTTAAACAGGTGATTTCTGAACTGTTGTAAAATCACTACACTTGTTAGGAAGATAGGCCAGTATAATAGACAATATCAGCAAATGAGGGTTCTAGCTGCTGCTCTGTCCTGTGTGGTTGTGAGCCTTCATGCTAGGAAGGCTTTCTTAAGTATATTTTTTTCATCCACCCAATGGAAATAATAGCATCTTCCCTGACTATCTCAGTCAACAACAAGTATTCAACAGAAAATTCTTGGATGCCTGCGTTGTCCCTCAGTACAGTGCTAAGTACCAGGGATCTAGAAATGAAAGACACATTCCTTGCTCTCACATTGCTTGTATGGTTTCATAGGGGTGTCATGAAGATTTTGCCTCAGTCATGTTTATTAACTTAAGAGTCAGGCCACCAAATATGAAGTAAGACATGTGCACTTTGCTTCAAAGAAAGCATCTCTCTTATCACCTGAGCCAAAGAATGATTTTGCCCATCACCAACGAATGCCTGTAGAGTGGAGGCAGACTGGTTGCATTTTCTCAGTTATGTTAGCTTACCATTGCTTGACTAGTTGTAAAGTTATACGATTACTACTATTAATTATTCCTTGTACCTAATTATGGGCTTATATTTTTTCAAATGCATTTCAACATAGGAGCTAAGAGTTGATTAGTACTACAGAAGAAAAATAGGCTTAAAAAAGGTCAAGTGGTGCTGGAATGTGTTGCAAAGGAAGCTGTATAATCATCTTTGATGGTTTTAAGGAGAAGGAATTCTGTTTGTTTTAGATGATCATGCTCCATCATGTGGCAGAAATAGTGGAAAGCAGGAAAGCAGTATAATAGGCTAGATTACTACTCTATATTTGTATAAATATAGATGAGTACAGAAATATAAATTGTAGATCCCCTTATTTGTTATAGTCAGCTAAGTCTGAGCACAGTGCCCCTTTATTGGTCTTCCAAAGATCATTTTAGCCTCAAAATGGACAAAAAGGGGGCTTTTCTGTACTCCCTTCATGTCCTTGACTGCAGCATAGTGCAGGGTCGACCTAAGGATATAACTCAGGTGGATGCTGGTTCCCCACCTCACTACAGTGGAAGGAAGTGCCCTAGACAGTGTTGTATATAGCCCATTATCATAAAACTAAGCTCCAATTAGAATAGGCTATGCTGTTCTTCTATAAAGTTCATATTATATTTTCCATAGACTTATGCATAAGGATATTTAAACTACTGGGCTTACTCACAGAGCATACATTTTTCTTCTTCTCTATTAAAGATAAACTACTGTAAAAAATAACTAAATGGAAAAATATGGGATGATTAATAAAATAAAGATATACAAGCATTTGGGGTTCATGTTGCTACATTAGTTACTTTACATATTAACTTACCATTCCCTTTCCCCCAAGCCACTTTTTAAAAATTACATGCTACTTTTAAAAATTACATATTTGTAATTATGCCATTAAATTCCATGTATAAATCAGTAGTCTATGGTTGTAGGAAGATGGATAGTAATAGTAGTCATATAAATACTTGTGCTACTACATAATGCATTCAGGTATCTCTATGAAAGAAAATAATAGATGTCCTAAAGCAATTGCAAAAGTTCTTAAATCTTTATAATGTAATCATTATAAAAATGTAATGAAGTTTTTTTCTATTAATGTTTATATGTAATCATTACAGGAAAACAAATCAAGCTGTAATCCCACACACACAAACATACACACAATATAATGCTTGATATATTACATATTGTTAAAATGAAAAGAACCAGTGTTATCCAACCCCAATGATTAGTTGCAACTAAAATAATATTGGAACAATTTGCTTTACAACTATTATAACATGTATATTATCTAACAGGCTACTTATATTTCATTTAAAGCGCCTATCAGAAACCTGTTCATTTTTTTAATAACATCATTCCTTGACTTGGTAAATTAAGCATTATGTGAAATAGTTTTCTAGTATTATAATAACTTAGTATTAAAAAGTGCCTAAGGTTCTCAACCCTGGTCATATGAGAAAATCATTTGGGAAGCTTTATAAATATATAGATTTCCAGACCTCGCCCAGATTATCTACAGAGCCAGAGTCATTATTTGTGGGGTTCAGGATTATGCACTTTTTAAAAAACTCACCAATTGATCCTGATGTGCAACCAGAATCAAAAATTCTTATTTGAACCAGCTTTCCACCAAGCCTCCTTCCCAGTATTAGACTCCAACTGTATCATTTCCTAAAAATTAAGTTCAGTGAAGACAAGGATCTTATCTTTGGTCTTGACCTCTGGTTTTTACCCAGAATCTGGCACACTCTGTGGCTGGCATTTAATAGGTGATTAATACATGTTTTGTGAATGCAATTAAGGAACAAGTGACTAAACAAGCAAAGGAACATTACTAATTTGCCAACATTTCAAGATTCAGGTTTAGTGCCAAATTTTTCACAGATCCTTAGGTTTATGGAAGACATAAATTAAATATATGTTAAATATAAATTAAATTATGGAAACAAGATATTACTATGCATTGTCTATTGAATGTATAATCTTCTTATTTTCTAAGTGATTGTGGGTAATGAGTAATATATAATCTCTTCCTCAGAGATAGTTAATTCCAAAATCTTCTAAGTATTGATCAAGTTATTAATTTCCTTGTGTTTCTGAATCTAAAAATCATTCAGGCATAGGTTTAAATAACCCAAAAATAGGAGCACTGTTTTAAATATTGGAATTTCTTTCAAATGATTATACATTGTTTTTAAAGTACATCTGTAGTGTATATTAAGGAAATTATATTTTATATTTTTCTCTTCTCCCACTCATTTTTTTACTCTATATAGTACTCCTTTATTAAAAAAAGACCTTTAATAAGGAAAATAGTGGCCAATAAGTGACCCTATTTAGTTGTTGGACTCAAATTTATAGAAAGTAGCTGCCACTGCATTCTGCGTGTTTAGAGATCATAGAGCAGGAACAAATAGGTTTCTCAATGCGGTTGTGGATTTTTGGCCTTTCAAGCAACCCCGTGGTCTTTCTAGAACCCTATGCAGGACTGAAATTTATACAGTGGATCCAAGTATTTCCAGTTGGCCTACAACTTATTGGATAACTTAATTCAATAAGTTAATAACAACAAAAATTGTAACAGGAGTGTAAAGGAAGGCAAAAGTGTTGATTAAAATGTATTTTTGGCTTATTCATTGAATAACTGTTCAAAAATCTTATAATATTTTTTACCACAGGCCCACAGATGTGACTCTGACACTGAAAGATCCCCACTATCCTGACCATGACCTTGGAATCATTTTGCTCTCAGTCATCCTTGCACCTAAGGAGGGAGAACACAGGGATGTGGTAAGTCCCTCCACAGCCTTGCAGGGCTGCCTTCTTGCTCTCAAACTTGCTCTCAAATATTCACTCAAACACTGGATGTTGTGAATCTTCTCTGAGCCCAGAGGAATTAATAAAGAGAAGCAACATGTGAAACTCTGGCCTGTTCTCTGTTTCTGTGAGTATCCTGGGTATCACTAGTGTCTGTACATTTTACCTTTTAAATTCAAATTTCCTGTGCTATGCTCCAGATCAGAACCTCTTGTTGTAAAATAAGAAACACAGGTGCATCTATTATTATAATTTTGTTTCCCAATTGCAGACAAATTTCAGACATGTTATACTGTAGACAGAGGGTAGTGTTCATGCAGGGAATACATTTATGAACAAATTGAATATTTGGAATTTCACACTGAGATATCCAGACTTCAGTATTTTGACTATTGTGTCAGGTGTACCATAACAAAGAAAATGAAGTGAAATTATAACAGAGTTTGTGTTTTCTGGTATTTGTTTGCTGAAAAAGTGAGTACCCTTCACCTTTTTGATGAGCTGCCCTCCTGGTGTTACCCATTGCCAGCACTGGCTCTGTGCTTCTTTGCACACCGTTCTCCTGTGAGAAACGCACAAGAGATACTGAGGGGCCAATTACTCCAGCGTTGCTGAAAGGACATTGGCATGCTGGTCAGGACTCTTCCTGCCACAGTTTACCGGAGATTACTTATTAGGCTCATTGTGCTCTCATGTACTGGGAGCTACTCTCCCTGGTTCTGATTGCAGCACATTTTTGGAGTAGACATAATTTTTAGGCAAGTTCAAATACCCAATTTTGCAAATATGTGTATTGCTGTCTTAAAATAATACATGATTAAAGTTGGTGTGCATTGTCTGTGAAAGGTATTAATGATAGTTTTCTCTAAATTCTGGATAAAAATAGTTCCATCTTCCAATTAGGAAGTGTTTTGTTTTTATTTTTTTGCCTTTTTCTTATTGTTGTTCTTTTACAGTTGTCCCAATTTTTCCCACCGTTGCTCTCCCCTGCCCACCCCCTAACCTTGTTCTTTAAACTCATTGACAAATTCAGCCTTTTCAATAAGTATTTTTCCCTATCTTTTAAAAAATTAAACAATGAGTGCTCATACTCATATGTACTACTTAAATATGATCTAAGTGTCTATAACTTTATTCAGTGAGGAAGAAATTTCTCTTTTCCAGCAAGTGTTACCAAATAGTACCTGCTGTGAGAACTGAGCACAGGGGAAGAACGTATGTATGTGTGCCTACGCACAGGCCCATGTGTGCAGGCAGAAGCCGGGGGGTGGGGCGGTGAGGATCTGGTCCTCAGTAAGACCTTCCATAGCCAGGTCCTGTGCTAGGCCCTTAGAATATAGGAAGCTTGTATCCCGTGGAGAACTCAGGAATTAAATAATCACTGAAGAAGATATATAATGACAACTGTTCTAAGTGCCAGGAAGAGATATACATGTTGCTACAACAGTGAATGTAGGAGAATTTGTTCTACTCAGGAGGATGGTGATTTTCTGAGGAAGTCAAATGGGACCTGAGGTCTGAACTATAGATAAGAGTTAATAAGGCTTTTGCCAGGAGAAGAGAAAATATTTTAAGCAGAATAAACAGCATGCACAAAGGCCCTGTGGCTAGAGAAACTACTGCTTTCCCAGAATTTAAGAAGTACTGGAGCTTAGAGAACGTGAAAGCAAACAGTGTGGAAGATCATGGTGAATGATGACAATTGGAATGGAGAGGGAGGCTCAGACTGTAGGGTCCATTGGCCACATTAAGGTTTGTGGTCTTTCCTCAAAGAGCAATGGGGAGCCGTTGAGGAGTCTGTAACTCGGAAGCGGTATAATCGTATTTGATTTTTGAAAATAGCTCTGTAGCTGCATGGTCAAAGATAGATGGAAGATAAGGATGGATGCCTGGAAACCAATTCGGAGACTATTGCAAAAGTCAGGTGGAAGGTGATGGAAGTTGGATTAGAACAGTCAGAGACAGAAATGGAGGGAAATCGTCTGGTTTACCTATAAGAAATAAAATGAACAAAACTTGGTGATAGAAAATTTTTTTGCTTTGGGATTTTGTGTTATTTTTAATGATTGACCGCACTTCATAAACGAAAATAACTAAGTGCCTGAGATCTTGTATATTCTCAAACCTTGTGGTTATTTGATGACACATGGACAGTCTACTAAATTTTACATTAAAGAGATATTTATTAAGTAACATCAAACTCAGAGTTTGAATGATCAAATAAGTATTAGGTGACCTTATGATCGAGGTGCTACTGGTTCTAAATTTCACAGAAATATATGTTAGTCCAGGCAGAGCAGTTCCTAACTATTTCTTTTCAACAATTCTTCCAAAAATCCTTCAATCTTCATAGCTGCTCAAATTTATTATTTAGGCATAATGTCTTTCTAATTAGAAAAAAATATTTAAAAATATTTTAGTGCCTGGTTTTTGATCATCAATGATTTATCCAACACAAATAGAAAAGAAACAGGTGGGTTACATGAAACAGTTACACATTAAAAATCTGGTATTCATCTTCTTTTCTTCCTTTTCCTCTCTCCTCATTATATCTCTATAACTACGTTCACTCTTAAGACAAACAGCTCTTTCTGAAATCCTCACGCCATTTTCTTTACTCGAATCCCTTTGCCTACCGCAGCTTATTGGAAGAAATCTTTTACTGACAAGTATTGTTCGTTCACTGCCTTACTTCATCTTTTTCCCCTTCCAAGTCCTAAATAGCACTGGATTTATTCTGTGGCAGCTGAAAAACAGTGTCTTCTTGCCTCCCTTTCTACTGTGGATTCTCACCTGCCTTGAGAAGTGGCTTAGCCAGGCCTCATGCCTCAGAAGAGGCACAACATTTGCAGCCTGCATCAGGTTGGCCTCTGGCCGGTGAACCATCCTGACCTTGGCCACACCTGGGGAGCAAACAGAGAGAAAGGTGACCAGTGTGGCCATACTAGCTCCTCCTTGTAGGTGTGGTCATGTGATGAATGCCGGGAATATGAGGGTGTGATAGAGGAACGAGGTGAGTCAGGAGATGGGGAGGAAGGATAAAATATTCCTCATAGGAAATTCTGTTAAGTTCCCCAATTTCCTGGCTAGTCTGAGGTCCTAGATTTGGATCTGGGTTTCTAAGCATATGCTTTACATTATGAAAATTTCTAAAAAACACATATAGATTTTCCCTTTTCCCCTTTGCTTTGATCCATGTAGCCATTCTTTTTTTTCTTTCCATTTATTTATTGTTGTTCTATTACAGTTGTCCCATTTTCCCCCATTGCTCTCCATGTAGCTGTCCTTTAGCTATTTTATTAATATCTCTAAAACTGTTAAGTAACACTAGTTATTAAATTAAAAAACTAGGAACAAGGGCCATTTGTAGGCTCCTATTTAGAAAACAAACATGTACTGATTACCTACTAAGCATGTGCTAGATTCTATACCTTCTTCTTTATTTTTCTTGTAAGTGTTCAGTGATCTATGCTTATTTCTCTGATTAAACAAAAACTTCTGATGGCAGACTTTAAGGTTCTCCAATGATCAACATATATTCCCTCACTTGGAACCTCTGCCCTAGCCATGCCAACTCCTGTAAAACTCACCTTCTCTGAAGTCCAAGCTTTCTTCAATATCTCTTATATTACCTAAAATAAACCCGTACTATACTTCTCCTCATCTCCATCTTATATGCTATCACCCCTGGTTTAAAAAAATTGTATGTGTAAATTACTGCTTCTGCTATCTTTCTTATGATAACTTCTCTCAAAACATAGCCCAGCTTTCTGTAACTAATGGTTGTTCAATGGGTTGTAGATGAGTATCTATGAGGATTTGAAGGGGTACTTCAAATGTGCAGGGAAAAATATTTTAAGTCTTTTTTCCTTTAATATTCAAATCCCTGACATTGTCACAAACAACCTTTTGCATGTTTAAAATTAATAAATTAATGATAATGGGCTTAAAATCAGTCTGTATTGCTTGTCTCAAGATTTCTAATGAGACAATCATTTAGAAGCAGGTTACTATATTTTCTTCATTTGTAACATGTCTTCTGTTCTCTAAATACATTTTTCTAGAATACATTTGAAGCTTCTTGGTTAAAAATGATCAGATTCAATATGTCTTCAAATTAATTTTTATATACCTGAAATACATAACATATTGCTGCAGTAAAAATGACATGCTGAACTTCCACAAATTATCCAGAAACAAATTTTAGAGAAACCCCAACTCAAAATGTGGTAAGCCAGAGATCAGTTACTAAATGATCACAATTCCATTTAATATTTAGAATGATACATAGGGAAGAAATAGAAGATGATTTTTTCATTGACTCTCACACAGCAAAATTATAAGAGCTCTGTTCTCTTTGATTATTAGCTCAGAAATAATCTTTTTTAAGCTTATGGGACCTAAGACTTTAGTTTAAAAACCACGTTTACTCTTATGTCTGTTTATAAGATTTTCCTAAATATTTCATATTTAGTAAAGTGGAGAATGGAATATGAATTTCAAGAGCCATTAACAAATAAATTCTAACAATCAAGTAGGAAATAGAACATTAATGTTAAGAAAATGCTATCAAAAATAGGAAGAAATGGCTAACTGGAAACAGAGAGTACTCAGCATTGAAAAGTGCTAAGATTTCTAAATCACTTAGCTTGTGAGTTTTTTATACATGGTTAATACTGACAATGTATACTATGAATAATGCAGCTGGAATGATTTGTCCTTGTGTGGATTACCAGTTCTGGAAATTAGTAAAACTGAAGAATGAGTTGAAAAACCTATCAGCCTACTGAATCCCCTAAGGCCTCTAAAACATGCAACGTCTAATCCCAGCAATTTAAGAAGTATAGTATGATTAAGTGCCTCAGTGTTTCATAGTTGCTTATATTAAAATGTTGTCCATTGAGTTCATGAGTGAGTCCTTTTTAAAAATTCCGGATGTGAGTATATGCTTGTGTGTGTGTTTGTGTGTATAACATTTTTAAGTTTCAACCATTGTTTGTACAAGAAATTAAAATCTTCATGGGGGCATGCTGATGAGTCACATGACACAACTGTCATTTTCATTTTGAATTTTGTCCTGTTTTTGATCCCTCAGAAGTGTGTAGTGCATACAGGTGTGTCCTGTGTATGATATTTTGGTCTGAGAGTGAGTTCTTTCTGGCTCTTTTTCTAGTAGAGTTCAACCCACAACTTCCTTCATTGGAGAATTTGTGAAATAAAAGTGAGTTAATTTGTGTTGCACACTCTCTTAGATAACCTAGACCTATGAATTGCTTGGCTAATAAAAAATAGAAAATTTCTAAGAAACATGTGATTTGAGCCTAGTTGGCCTTTAGTGAATTAAAATTTTTTCATATTGGTTTATTTTTGAAAATTTCTGAATTATTTCATAGCTAACATTTGGAAAAAATCCACCTATGAAAATGTGATATGTTTTATCATATGTAAGTACTATAATATCTACACCAATTCTGTGATTTTCTTTTACATATAGACATTTAATTGCCTAAAATAATCACTACAGCAAAAAATAAAAGCAAAAGTGGACTGTGATTGTGGAATCTTTTAAAAAAGTAATCAGTTTTGCAGCACTGTCACAGATACATTTTTGTGCTACTTATCTTTTATTGGTCCCAAATAGAACTGAGTTGCCATTGAAGGATTTTAATTATACTGTAATAATATTAGTTAAGGACACTTTCAAAAACAAATTCATATGTTTCTCAGCTGAAGATCATAGAGCAAAAAAACCCAAATCTTCTTTTTCTATAATTTGCTTCATCTCCTATCTTTAACATTCCCTAAACAATCTTTCTTTTCTAACATGACTCACAGATAGAAAAGGTAACAATATTAATACTGTGTTGAATTCACTTAAAAAAAGAAAAACTTTTCTACTGTTTTCAGTTTTATTGAACATATATGTTAACCCAACCACCTGGAAAGAAAAAGAAACTTGGGAGTGGGATACTCAAAGCCATTGTTTAGCTTGCTGTTTTGGCTCAAAAAGCAGAAAATTTTAAATAAGATCTAGGGCCATTTTGAGAGTCACTGGGTCTAATAAAAGAACTGAAGATACTGAATCAAGAAAATAATGAATTGGTTTCCATGCCTGTCAAATCTTTCATATTTATACTTAGGGAAAGTACTACTCAACTTTTGTTCATATCAATGTCCCAATCTGAAAAATAATACCGTGCAGCCTGTTTGTAAAGCCAATTTTGAGAGATAGGAAAAATGCCAGCCCTATAGTTTGTTTTACATATTGAAAGTGAATTGCACGCAGTGGTTCTGAGTCAAGGGATGTATGTGGCTTTGACCTGCAGTAGTGAATCTGTATACTATTGAGTAGCGTTACCCTAAAATTCAACCCTTACCTATGTTCTTAGTTTCTGTTTTATAGTATAATGTTTCCTACAGGATGAAATTTTATAAGATTCTTAGATACTAATGATGATGGTAAATGGCCATGAGTTAAGAGATTTTACTTTTTGATTTTTCGTAATTGTTCTGTTTGTTTGACTCAAAACGTTGCCTCTAGAAATTATCATTCTTTGTCCATTGAAATTCTGCTTTCTGAGAAAGTAGAACATTTATCATCTGACTCCTAATAGGACAGTTTTTGTGAATATGTCATACCACACAGGTGTTTGGTTTCCAGTTGCCTTTTAGTGATGGTGAAGAAAGTGGTGGTGGTAATAATGATGATGATGATGATGCTGATTGCAATAACTTACTTTACATCAACAACAAGCATTTATCACCCATCTGCTACAAGCGCATCTCCACAGCCCAATGGAGAGTTTTGTTGCTTCAAAATAAATTGGACATTAGTACTTAGAAGACATATAAAATCCCTCTATAATGGTATTTAATAACAATGCTTTGCATTTTCTAGCTCCATTTGGGGAAAAGAAGGGGGAATTGTTATAACCTTAGGAAATCTGTTACTCGTCCATATTTTTGTCAATATTTAACACAAAACATCTACAGAGAAAATATAACCCATAAAGCCACTATCTATGGAAAAGAGGAAGATACCTTATCTTTGATAATTTTATGCTTTTCTCATTTCTTACTCTAGAACTTCTACTAATTTCCTTGTCTTAGTTTAAGCTAAAGGTTGCCTTCTATATGACATAATCTTATATTAAAATCTTTTCTTTCTTGTATTTTTGTAATTTATGAGTGGTTTCTAAAATTGCCCTGCTTTATAGTGAATTCTGCTGAAGGAGATATAGTTCTCAAAGGTACAAAAGCACTTTCTTTATACACAAATATGGCAAGCATTTCTATAAGCTATATTATTTGTTCCAGATATTCCCTATTCTCCAGTTCATCTGCCTTAAAGACAATGATAAAGCTAAGAGAGGGTAAAAAACTTAATCAGAAAGTTAATACCTCAGTGTTCATTGAGAAATTTTTAAAACTGGAAAGGAAATTTTAAAAATCTTTGTATTTTTATGACTTACTTTATGCAAACAACCAATGATCTTAGGCATTTATCATAATTTTCCATAACCTTAATTAAAGCTTGTAGCCATAAATATTTCTTACTAAGACACACACACACACACACATAAAACTAGTTTAAAGGATATGTTATGGCTAAACATTTAGCAGGAAGATCTACTATTAACCATCACAATATGTACCATTTTTCTCAATTGAAAGCATTTACAGATCCTGATGTAATTAAAGATTAACTGGAAGGAGAGGCAATTCTAAGATGCCTTTAAAGCAACAGATTTTGAACATATTTGCCTGATAAAGTCATGGTACATCCTCAACCTTTCCCACCAAAAGGAAGAATCACCAGTCATGTGGTTTTTTTGTGTGTGTCAATAATTAAGATATTTAAAATTTTCTATTCTATTTAAAATATAATCTCCAATTTTTCTGTACACAAAAATAAAACAAACTTTCACCAGAAAGACTGCTTGAATGTTAAAGGTACTTCTTCCAGCTCTGCGTATGCGAAAAACAATTTGTCTCTTATAATTATTGCTTGGAAATGTTTACTGTTTAAATGTTAAGCCTCCTCTAGAAACCACTTGGCTGCCCTATTCTATACTTAAGTGATAAGATAATAAAAATGCTTTATTTCATTTACAGACAATGCTAATGAGGAAGAGTTGGAAAAGATCAAGTAAGGTAATGCTTAGCATGTGATCTTTCAGCTTTTCTTGTTGAGAAATATCAATCAACTGCTTTCCCAAATCTCTCTCATACCTCTTCAAATTATACCACGGGATTTCATCACTCTTCAATTATTTATTTTTTCCCATTAACTTCCAGCAAACCATGTGTTTCTTTTTAAGTAAATAGAAGTCACACTGATCAGTTGCACCCAAATCATCCTCTTGCTAATATCTGGTCACTTCTCAGCATCATTCTCAGCATCTGGTTTGTTACCTATACCACAGGGTCTAGAAAATGTCTTCTCTAGATCAGTAATGAAAGGATGAGGTGAGGGTAGGAACAACTTCCAAGAAAAGAAAAAAACATGTAACTTACTGTTTCTGTTCACCAAATATTGTGCCTAAGGCTTTCTAAGCTCAGATGTCCCTGTATTGCTACATCTTTGGAGCATATAATGAGGGCAATTTTTCATCATTGCTTCTTCTCATTTCAGCTCTTGAGCGTGAGAAGAGTTTATGGTTCCTATAACTTATTAAGTCCTGATTTTGATAACTTGTAAAATGTGTAAGATATAAACTAAGCTTCTAATTTATTCAGTGGTGGTACCACTCATAGACACAAATAAGTGTCGAGATGAAATTGACTTTTATGCGAATATTCCTTAAAGTAAATTAAAGGGATTTTGTTTGTAAAAATCTTATTTCTCAAATTTCTATTTAAGAAGTCAGCATTCTTTTTTAATAGTGACTAATTTTTTTAGACCCTGGAACATGAGTCTTTTCTTTTTCCATTCTGATTGAATCATGCTATTAAGTTTTCTTTATTTTTGCCATTTTTGTTACTGTGATGGGAGAAAACATATCAAAATATTTTTGCACTTATGATAATGTCTTAATTGCTTTAGTATGTATAACTTACTATTTTCTTCCCAATTTTTGTAGAATTAATGACCAAAAGATAATTCAACTCACAAAAATGGTCAAAAATGCAAAACATTTTAAGGAAAGCTGCTGGATATTCTGATTTAGTGTTCTTGTTCTTGTTTTGTTTTTGTTTTTTTTTACTGACCAGAATAAAGTTTCAAGAAGTCTTTATTTTTAAACATTTTATTTATTTATTTTTAGAGAGAGGGGAAGGGAGGGAGAAAGAGAGGGAGAGAAACATCACTGTGTGATTGCCTCTCACGCACCCCCAACTGGGGACCTGGCCCACAACCCAGGCATGTGCCCTGACCAGAAATCGAACCGGCAATCCTCTGGTTCACAGGCTAGCAATCGATCCACTGAGCGACACCAGCCAGGGCCTTAAGAAATCTTAAAGAAATGTTTGCACTGTTCATATTTGTATAACATTTTTTCTTTTTAATTGTACTTCAACATTAGTGTTATATTAAAAGTATGTATTTTTAAAATTTTTACAGGTTGGCTTTCCTCATTTGGTATCAGTAGTATAATATATTTATGTAAAAACTTGTACTCTATTAATATGTGGCAATATTCTCCATTCCAGATGTAATTAAGATGTAATGCTAAAGAAGGATATTGTGTAATATTTAGTATTAAATAGTAAGCATGATCCATTTTATTGTAGCATGAAAAAGAATAAATATGAAGATTCTTTAATTCATTTAATTTATATTTAAATTTAATTTTAATGATAAATTAACTAAACATAAATCTTTCTTTGACCTACAAAAATAGGTAAAATTAATAATAAATTTCAAACTCTACTATTTTTATATCTAAAATTCTTTGTTTTTATTAATAATCCATTTGTACATTCAAATAGGTACATATTTCCTGCTTGCTGTTAAAGATACAGAATTCCTGGTGTCTAACTCTACACTCATTGTGGTTCTTGGCAGATTATTTTTAGTGTCTATGGTAACATGGCTTTGGGGTTTTTAGCCTAAGAGAGTTCCAATTTTATAATATTTGTTGAGGGTATAGAATATTAAAGAAAGGAAAATCAGTTCACTCATTTTTTTTTTCCTATGAGAACATACTAAACAATTGATGATGAATTCAAATGGTTCCTGTCTCCTAAAATATTTGCCATATTTGCCCATATTGGTATCACAAGAGAAGAACATTAAATTCAAAATTCAGGGGAAGTTTGACATTTCTGTTACCACCAATCTGCCATCCTTCTCACACACTGAAACTGCTCCCACAATTCTTTTCTCCATGGAATAAAGGAAAAGGGATGATGTTCAAGTTCAACAGTCCTTTCTCATCCGTAGTTTTGCTTTCCATGGTTTCACTTACTTACGGTCAATCCTGATTGAAAAACATTAAATAGAAAATTCCAGAAATAATTTATAAATTTTAAATCGTGTGTCTTTTTCTTAGTGTGCTGAAATCTCAAACTGTCCCACTCCATCCAGCTTGCAATGTGACTCATCGCTTTGTCCAGAGTATCCATGCCGTATACTTCCCCTCCTGTTATTCTCTCAGTAGCCACCTTGCTTATCATATCAGATATCAGAGAGACAAAGACCATATCTGCATAACTTTTATCACCATATGTTGTTATAATTGCTCTATTTTATTATTAGTTATTATTGTTAACCTCTTGACTAATTTACAAATTAATCTTTATCATAGGTCTGTATGTACAGGAAAAAACATAGTGTCTACAGGGATTGGTACTGTCTGGTTTCCATCATCCCCTGGGGGTCTTGGAATTTATCCACTGCAGCTAAGGGGGCACTACTGTAAACTGTGCTTTCTGAGAAACTAAGAGATAAGTGACTATATTGTGTAGTTTTGCATTACTGTTTATTATGTTATGGTTTTGTGAAAATGCATCTCTTTTTTAATTATTTAAACCTTTTCTAAAGACCTTGTGTAAGGACTTTTCCTCTTTTATTATTGGAGAGAGGATATAATTTATTTGCATTACATTTAAATATAGGTATCTTATTTTTTATATAACTATGCTCAAAATCAAAGGTGAATTTTTCATACAAATAGGTCATTTCTTTGAATCATAATATACGGAATGAGGTCTTTTGCTTTTTGTATCAGGGCTGTGATGTACAACCTATCTTTGAGTGTCAAACGTTAATATAAAGCCTGAGACTTATAAACTTTGTGACAAAAACTTACACATAGTCAGATAATGTTACATATTCTTTTCATTATGGAGCTTTTTTAAATTTCCTTGTATTTTTTCAGAAGTAATATAGCCATGGAGAGGGGAAAAGCTAAATTTACACTATGTTTTTACAAGTACAAGTGAATCAGCTCATGGCATTTCCCTTTGCTTAAATATCTGCTTGTCATTTTCGTCATCTTGCCAACATTGGATTCTTTTGATGGAAATCTTATTATCTGTGGCACTCATATAACATGGGTTTGTATTTACTATTGAAAATAAGAGATGAATAGCCAACATGACAACAAAGAAGTTGTAATTGTTGGTCAAGACCAACATATATTATTTGGAGTAAATGTGCTACTACCTAATAATTAGTAGGAAAAAGTATACCTAAACTTACCTCTGAAAAGCAAGGATGTGTAAAATATGTGCTGTCTTTGAATGGTATGTTAGACAGTAAATTATGAAATCCGTAACACCTCCTCTTCTGGGTATGGTAACATCCTTTAAAACGTTATGTTTTTTTTTTTTTATCAACACACTTCCCATCATATATATTTTTAATTCTCCCTCATCTTCAGTAGTTACAGAAAAATGTAATTTTCAGAAGAAAGGGATCTATGTCTCTCTAAACTTGCGCAACTGGATAATTATCCAAGTCAGAGTTTTACTTGCATGACAAAATGTACTTGGCAGAGAAATGGTAATACTTTGAATTAGTGCGATATTTTATTCTTTAGAAGAAGCTTATCATTGATAATTTATTCTAAGGTTAAATTATTCAGCAAGAAAGTTTCATGAGCTCAGAAGAGAAGATGTATATATATTTTGTGAATAAATTTTGTGGGGTCAAACAAAAAATGGAAAAAATAATGAAATAATTGCCTCTATCAGACAGTAAGCAGAAATTATTTTACACTCCATTGTGTGTGTGTATGTTTACAGAGAAGAATGAGTTTACCAGTGGATGTGGTCATAATAAACTTATATGCTTTCAATAAATCACGTTAATTGTATGAGAAATAACCACTGTGATCATATATACACATGTTGCAATTGATAGTCTCAACAGTAAATTTAGAATTGTTTTAAGAAGAGTTCATTCTCTGAATAATATAATATAGACTGTGATGATGTCTCATTAACATATCCTCTGTTATTTAATGGCTTATTTTTAAGTAATATATCTTTTTAATAAAGATTTTATTATAATCACTTAGCATAATTTTAATGAACTATAAAACACTTTACTCACTGGTTGCATGAAGTAATTTTTAATAAGACTTTTGGCAAGGATATTGTTAATTTAAACTAGAGGACAACTTTCAACTCTGTAAATCTTCGGGGCATAGTTAAACCTGACACCTTGTATGGCACATTAGAAAGGCATCAGTGAAAACCTCTAAGTGCTTTAGTTTAAGAAATGGTAGAGAAACAAATTAACCCATTTTTAAGAATCTCATACAGTCAGTCAGAAATAGTAAAAAAAAAAAAAAAAAAAAAGTCATTGTTTTTAATTATCAGGTTCTTTCTACAAATACCTTATATCCTGATAATAAATAGGTAATTTTTTTAAAAACTGTGAACAACATAAACTTTTCTGTTCATTAATGCTGTCAACTGTGGGTGACCAGAATGGTTTTTCATTGGTGCCTCATTTCAAATTATTATGTGTATGTATTTGAAAAATTAGATGCTTCCATATTTTTGAAGAAAATATAAAATTCTTTTAGAATCCTTACTTTGCCACTGTTTATATTCCCAACTCTGTGTTATTTATAAATGCTATAAAGTCAATCTCATAATTAAGGCTGATGAATTCCAAAATGCAGCAATGAATAAAGGGCAAATAGCATAAGTGTTTCTTCACACACAACTGTATTTTTACCTCAATTAACTATACTTCTAAAATTAAAAAGATATTAATCATTAAAATCCACCCCCCCCCCAAATTCATCAATCTCATTTTTCCCTTTGCATACTAGTCACCGAATTAGGTCATTATCCTCTGTGTTCACCTGAGGGAGAATGAAAATGTGGAGTTGGTGCAGTTTCAATATTAGTCACCTTAGAGCATCAAACGTTTAAATGAATTTACAATACTTTTAAATGCTAAAAGGTTGTCTTATTTGTTGTAACCATCTTGAGTGTAGAGCCAAGACCTTCACATCTATTTATGTTGCCTTAACATATTTTACGTTAAGATAAAACTTACTGTTAGTTGTACAGCTTGTGTTACTGATTCTGGGGAAATTACAGTATTTGTGTAAGGATACTTCAAGCAATTATTTATTTAATACAATACTTGAAAATTTTTTCACATGTTGCTAACCATGGTGCTTAATTAAATAATAACTGAGAATCAAAATAAGAAAAGAATTGGAAATAGAAAAGGAAAATATGCACCTTTTCTAAAAATTAGAATAAGGTTTTTTAGTTAAACAATAGTGTAGCATCAAAAAAAGACTGCAATCATTCCATGTAAGGTTTGTACCCCAATGTACAAATACTAGTGTATTCTTTAAGGATCATTTTCAGAAACTAATTTGATAATGTGCTAAGTATGACAGATGAGAACCATAGCTGTAAATTTAAACAAATTATAACTTTGTAGTGATGGTAAACCAATGTCTTAAACTCAAGACTTTTTCCCTATGACCTCTGACATTAGTCATGTTACCTAAGCAAACCCTATGCAGGTAACTTGGGAAGCGTAATTAGTTTCTTTAAGAAATAGAGTTCATGTGAAAAGCACAGGTAGATTGCATAGATGAACACTGATGTAATTTTACTTTTAAACTTAAATTATTCAAATTGCTGCACACCCTAAGGTACTTTAGTTCATTATTATTTTCAGATAGTTTTGGCTTCCCATTTGGAAGGGCTATGTTTCTTCAACCAAATAAAACTTAAGTGACTAACACTCAATCAACAAATATTTATTGAGCATCTACTATGCATTAGGCATCATTTGAGAGGCTGGAACACTGCAATCTTAGTTGCTAACACAAAACCATAGAGTAATCAAAGAAGCTACAGAACTCCTCCTTTTCATCACAGTGTCAAAGGTTGATACTTTTTCATAACTGTCATCAGTTTCCCTTAATTTTACCATAAATGACATCCAGGTACAGAATGCAAAACATTGAAGTTTAAAGGATGCATGCAATTTATATTTTCTGTTTAAAAGCAAGTAACTATGTTTTTGATTTCCTAAAATCAATTTAGTTTCACATTATAAAATCTGAGGATTAAATAGTAAAATAGCCAACATTAATTCATTGCTTTGTTTCCAGCCCAATAGTTACCTTTTCCAGTATCCATCTCTTTTAAAATTATTTTTGGAAAGTTCAAGCTAAGTCATATATGTACATATATGGGGTATATATAATAAAACTAGGAAGATTTTAGTAAGATATTAAACCAAATTAACTAGGTGTGTGTTTATAACTAATATTTCTGCTATCATTCTTTAAAAACACTCTAAAGATCTGTGGTGTTATATTGTTTTATTAAAAGGAACAGATATTATCTGGCTTATTTCAAATTCATAAAATATGTTTAAACAGTTCTTTCTAGAATAAAATGTTAGACTTTCAGATATAGTAATCAACAATTGAGAATTAAGAGGTAAGTAGACCCTTTTAAAAATTACAGAAATTATTCTCTCTACACTTTATTACTATTGATATCAAATATGAATAAGATAAAAGCATTAATTTATCCAAGGGAAGAAAAGTTACAATTTATAAAGACCCAGAGTATGTTTAGGATATATAATTTTGGGGTTTTTATTTGTTTTGAATTTGTTGGACTAATAAAGTATTCTCAAGATCACCTCAAAATTTAGCTAAATATTTGTTTTTTTTAGGAACTCTCAAAAAATGAAGTGGTTGGATCTTATTTCTCTGTGAAGTCTTTCTTTTGGAGGGTAATGTCTAAATCCTTTTTATTAATAATCTTGCCTTTTGGTTTTGAATAGTAATTTTGAAAGTTAAATAAGAATTAAGAAATTTACTTTTAAAAATAGGCTCTCAGATATATTAAAGATATATTAACTTGCCTTCTTTATTGACTTTGATTTTAAGTCATTCAGGTGACTGACTCCTTTCTCCACTTGTAAAAACTAAGAACTTCATACATTTAATGCATTGCTTTGAAGTCGGTTTCTTGTGGGACTAAGTTTATCCCAAATTCTTAAAAGCTTAGGGGCCCACGGACCTCATGGAAATATGATGGAACTGTCTAGAGGTCCATTTAGGTTCCTTTTCCCCCTTCTTTTAAAATCTGCTCCATTTTTTTGAGAAAAAATTTCTTCTATTGCAGTGATCTTATACTATATATATACCAGATAATCAGTGCTCTTTCTTTGAAAAAAATTTTATGAATTAGAAAACAGCAACTCTACTTTTGATTTAAATTAAAAAAAAGAAAATTCCACAGAGAATTTTTTTTAAATGCCATTCCAATTTAGTACTATTTACTCTTTCATGACTTAAACATAATGGACTGTGTCTCCTTTTTCCTCTGCTATCATTCTGTATTATGCACAGCATGATTTATTACTAATGCACTTCCTACTTTGCTTTCAAGAGTTACCCTCTTTGAAAATTCACACTTGGTACATGATTACCTTAGCAATAGATATTGCAATGAAAATGCTACACTCATAGGGCTTTGCCATTTTCTTTCTTTTATTTATTTTATATTTTTGGCTCTTAACTGGCTCATGACTGAAAACTACCTTTCTCCTTCAAAAGTGTAAAATTTGTTGCAATGACTCTTAAGCCGACTGCAGGTACTAGAGAAGTCCTGCATTTACTTGACAATGAGCAACACACACTTTTTTTGTGCAGCTTTTTATTGTTGTGAGCTGATTTTAATTATTATAGCCTCTTTTCTTTCAATTTACTGAGGGCTGCCTTTACTGATGTTATTCTCTACTTTTGCTAAAATAATGATAATTCTTTTTATATGTTCTTGCATTACCCATGAACACACAGAGTGGCTGCTTTTAAACTGTTCTATTATGCTAAATAGAAAATGGAATTTTTTCAAAAATTTCTCTCTGTTGTTTTTTTTTTAAGACCCACAAATACGGTGAATTCATATGGCACACTCCTTTGCCAAGAGAGCAGAACTCAGGGTGTTCTGTGCTGGGTTTGTCTGTGTGCAGCCAATGTGCAGACTTATCCTTATGAATGAAGGGTTGCTACCAGAACCAACTCCATATGTAATACTTTTTAAAGATTTCCCTTTCAAATGACTCTTTCAACATCTTTCCACTTTGTTATTCCAAATTAGTCTTCTGTTTATCAGCACTTTCCATTTGGTTGTGTTCATCCTTAAGTACTCCCTATTAACCATTCTAAAGCTCTTGAACTGTCTTATTTTAGAATAACAAATATGCAAATTTAAAAGATAGCTTTTTATTTTGTATTTTAGGTACAGTCATCTAATGTCTTTTTTTCTGAAAATATGTTGAGTGACAAACAAATTGAATCATAAAGGCCAAACCTTCAGTGGTCATTTATTTTACCAATAAGGAAGTTAAGACCTAGAGAAGTGAGTTCATTGGCCTATAGTACCTAGATGGTATGTTCAGGACCAATATTTTTCTCTCTGAATGTCATAGGAAAAAATGTTTTGGTGACGACTTAAAGCAGCAGTGTTCCTTTTTGGGTTGATGGTGAATAGAGATTTGCTGTATAAATAGAGCTGCATCTTGGTTTGTCTTAGTGACACCCTTCCAAATTCTTCTTGCATTATGTGACCCCTCTCCACAGCTTCTTATACAACTGATGGATGGATGCATTTCTGTGATGTCGCAGTGTTTGAGGTTCCATTTTGCCAAATCCATGACCAAGTCTATTTTTGATGAGTATGACCTTTCATAGTCACATTTAAGGGTCCTTCTGAAAACTGACCTCATTTCTCTTTGCCCAAGCAATATTTGTATTCTGATGAACTTTAAGAAGACAGGTGTATGAAAGAAGGTTTTCCATAGACATTTTCAGACATGCAGATAACCTAAATAGCTCAAATAACATATTCCATAAAGAATGTATGTGTGCTTTGTGAGTTAAACAGGATGTGATTTGAAAGAAAATTTTACCAGCTTGTTTATAGAGACCAGCACATGTGACCAGGAGATAGCAGCTGAGTTACAGTGAGTGAAACTGAATCTTGGTGAGAACTTGCTCAAGTGAATATCAGTGCTTATTTGCTCTATCTTAATTTTCTGGAGAGCAGAACAATGGAAAGAAGTGACTGAAGTTATGTAGGGATATTCCAACTTTCCAAAAGGTTAGCATTTATAATTTAACAAAACACATTATCTTAGGGCACAAAACATTAAGAGGTGGGTATGGCAATCACCATGTCTTTCACACAATTTAATAAAAATTATGTAAAACCATCTGGATTACACTAAGTCAGAATTTCACTGAAGACTTTTAACTTTTAATTGAAAGATGGTAACTTAATATAATGTTTTTCAAATATGTAATACTTTTAAGTTTTTTCCCCCAGTTATCTCATTGATTAGGCATTTAGATTCTGATGATTGAGAGTCAATTGAACAAATCATCTTAGGAGAACACTGTAGTGAATTGAAAATAAATTTTAATATTGCTTAACTAGAGATGGCTGGGCTATGCTGAGATATAGCATATAACGAAATAGCGAAACAGATCATAATATGAAATGGGCAAAAAAGAATGCATGATTATAGAAGCATTTGGCATTCTGTAAGAGCCCACCTTATAGTCGGGTGAAACAGAAGTGTGGTGGAAGGAAGACCCTGCACACCAAGGAGAAGAGGTATTGGCTTGGTAAAGCAAGAATGTGATCCTCTGCCAAAGTGCTTATATTCTGAACAACTCAAGTGCATGTGGCATACACACCCAAGAAGAGTTTGGCTATTATTTCTATCTTTAGGAATGAAAGTAAGATGCTCAGAAAAAAACGTGTAACTTTTAATTAAAAGTCTCACCAAAAAAAAGCATTTGTAAATCAAACCCAGAATGCATTACCTTTTTTTTTTTTTTTTAACCATATTACTGGTGAAAACTGAGATTACTTTAGCAAACCAACAAGGTTACAGCATATATGATGATTTTTTATTAGTATATATTTTGAACAAATATAGTAAAGGGTTAAGAAACTTTTGGCCGCAATTAAGTTTAGGGAGGGTAGTTAAAACATTTGAAGTATACATAAATACCTTCTTGACACCGGGAAGCAGTAGATATAGGAAAGAAACTTGAAGGATTATAGTGTCAGTGAATCATCTTCTAAGAGAAAAGGGATCGAAGCTTTATTATTAGACGAGACACTTCAGACTAGGCTGCACAAAGCACCGGGCCAGTTTTCTGTAAAGGCAATCCTGTTTTAGAGGGTGGATGTCTGTGGAGCAAATCTACTTGTTGGCCTTCATCATCCAGGTGCAATTCACAGGAATAGACTCAGCAGGAAAAGGAAAGGATAGAGCATGTCTGTGCCTGGGATTGAGCTAGTAATTGTTCCACGCTCCAGGCTTTGCAGCACAAAACAGTCATTCTAGGCGGTCATTATCTTCTCTTTGTAGTGTCTCAGTGGATCATTTGATTAAATAAAAGCACGTTCACCTCTGTGCTAAAAATAGAGGAAAGGGCTAACTCCACACACAGCTATTGTAACGACACAGGCTATGTCTTTCATTCCAGATTCACAGTGTCTGAGTCTCATTTGGAAGGATTAGGTTGTATACAGGTAATAAAATCCAGAATAACAAAAGCTAAGGATTATTTGCACATATCAGGAGATTAGTATGGTTGAGTGTTCTTTTAGCCACATGTCAAGTCTCAATAGACTGTTTTTCGGGGGAGAGGTTTTGATCTGATTGTTGATCAGGCTATCTACTGTTACTAGTGATTCAGTTTTTCAATAAATATAATTAATACAATTTATTAACTAGAATTGGAATATATAAGTGCTCTCAGTTTATATGCAAGATTCTACAACTTCACTACTTTATTAATAGTCAATTGGCTATCATTTCTTATGGAGTATAGTTAATGCTCAAATGCTTTACTGAACAATATATGCTCGAGTTCTTACCATGTGCCTACTTTTACTTCCTCTAAGCCCCAGATTAGCCTTTCTCGATAAGTAATACCCAGGAATATATTTTATCTAAATGTAAGTCAAAATACTTCAACAAATCCTGTTCAAGTTAACTTCTTTCTTTTGTATCATGAACTTCGCAGGCTCTGTCCCCAAAATGAGATATAGTGGGCAATATCATCAATTAGGTATCAACAACTCTAGATTCAAATACTAGCCTTGCGAATCTCTAGCCATTTGGCTTTGAGTGTGGTATTTATCTTCTCTGTGCCTGAGTTTCCTTACCTTAAAGATGCTTGTCATGAAAAGCACTGGAGTATGAAAACTCCAGCACATAATAGCTGCTCAATACATGTTTATTTCTTGCTGTATGAACTAATCTGTCTTTCAGACTGGCCTAACCCAATCCACTGTGGATGTTCTTAAAGCTGGTGACTCTAATCTCATCATACTATTGTCTGGAAACTGTCTAGCTGCTCTAGAAGACATTTGATACAAACTGTTAGCCCCACCATAATTTCCTTCCAGTGTTTCTTGTTCAGATGTATCTTTCTTAATTCATCTCTTGCTGCTCTTGGTTGTAGCACTAATGAGACCTTTGAGTTGTTTTTTTAGTAACAAAGGCAACGAAGGCAATTGTTTTATAGGGCAAAATTTCTCTGTGACTTTAAACATATCTCTTTATAGAATATTAACATGTAGGATGCAGTTAACATGGCCATAGTTATTTTCTGTTCATGTGACATTTATTCTTCTAGAGCCTTATCACTTCTTTTGACATTGGAAGTAAAAAAATTATTGTTGAAAACAATCTCAAAAACTTTTTGATACAACAGACTTGGGAGAAGGATTCTTTCCATGATTTCTTTGCTATGTTTCTTTTTCTGCTACACCTATTAACAAAAAGCAGAAATCACTCAAGTGGGATCTATCACCATATAATCTCTGTCCTTTATTTTCCTGACCACTGCAGCATTATGCTACTAAAGAAAATAGAGGCTGGAAACTATATCATTGCATTGACATTTATCTTCATAGTGCTAGGAGATATTTTTTTGACAGTGATTTAAGAAGCAAATACATATATTTTCAAATAATGGTTTTTGAAGCGTAATGCTAAACTCTGATTGCAATGAGGTGTTGATAGTGGCGCAAAGCTTTCCCGTACAGCTCTGATCGTTCATTTCCATCCAGACGTGCGGCAGGCCTGCTTTTCCTGTCCTGGGCTTCTGCAGAGCAGAGCTTCAGAGTGCTTATTACCAAAATGCACAAGTAAGTTCCACCATTCAGTTTATTTATTTTTTTCTGAGCTTGCATGAGCTGTGATTCTCATGGCTGATTTACTTTTCTGAAAACCCATTCCCTGTCCTGACCTCTTTTATACATATGATTAGAAATTGAAATCTTGTATTTCTTTTCAAGGAATAATATACATAAACTAATATTCTCTTTAAACTGCCAGCGTACTAATTCTAAAACCTTACTAGAGATAAATGTCATTGACTAATTGCCTTAGACTTTGAAATGTATATTGATATTCTTTATTAAATCTGACCTTGGATCAATATTCCTTTTGAGAGAATGTCACACTGTGGTACACAAAAATGACGCAGGTCATGTGTTGGAAATATATATGTGTCTCTGCTCCACAAAAACTGATTGTTTCTAGGACGATCAGGCCTGGTGATTTTAAAAAATTGCCCACCAAGACTCAGGGACTGTTGCTTCAAAAGTGTGAAGGTTATTTCTTCCTTTTTCAGAGCTGGTTCTTTGCTTTGAAGTGAGGGTGGTTTTCTATTTTATTTTTTTCTCTCCTCAAATAGAATTCTATTTCAACAAGGACATAGTTGAAAACATTACCTTAGGTAACTAAGCACCAGCTGTAATATGTTAAATTTATTGAGAGATAGCTTGTATTTGTTTAACACTCCTTGCCTCAATAAGTAATTTTTGGTTGACTGATCAATATTCCAGTTAATATGTATTATTTAGATATATTTTATGAGGAAAAAACACTAAGCAAGGAAGGAAATAATAAACAAACTTCACCTAATTTTCACTAGGCTGCTACTTCTGTCTTTAAATGTTCCATATATCCAGATCAATATGCTTTCCTACTCAGTAAATTGAGAAGCAGGACTGAAGGACTTTAATTAGCATGTATCATATCCATGCCAGAGAGTGGATAATGTTATAATTAGAGTAAGCCATTGTATTGGTTAGAACATAGAAGGCCAGTGTGCACACACCTTAGAATGTTTAAAGCAGGGCTTCTCACACTTGCACGTGCATCAGAAGCACCTGGAGCGAGGACTGGTGAAACCTGAGTGCCAGGCCTCCACCCCCAGAACTTCTGATTCCATTGGTCTGGAATGGGGCTAAAGAATTTGAATTTTTAACAAGTTCCCAAGTGACGTTGATGCCATTGCTCTGTGGACTACACTTTGAGAACTGAACTATACAGAGGAAGGAAGCTTGAAACAGAGCAATAAGTGACTCAGAAGGTACCTTGGAGAGCGTTAGAGCTCGTGGTTTTCCGAGGTTTCTCTTCCTTTAGCTTTTGACTTCCACTTGTCACCACTCCTTTGATGAGCACCCCAAACTTTAAAAAATAACTAAAAGTAATAAATTGCTATCCTAAGCAGGTTAAATCTGTGTTTATGAAGTATATATTTTCTAGGCAGGCCCCCCAACACACAGAAACCCCTAACCCTAACTGTCCCCCAACACACAGACAAAAGAGTGCTCTCTGTACACTTGGAGTCCTGGAGTACAGTCTGGAAAACTGTAGTTAAGACATGGCTAAGTCATAGAGTCAGAAATTGCTAGAAAGATGTATGTGGATGTGGATGTTGAGCAGTTCATTTTCAACTATTGCTAACCTGTGTTTATCTCTTCCCCCTTTACTTTGTAATTTTATTTCAAATTCCTATTCTTTGTACTTATACTAAATGCTTATAAGTTCCATGACTATGCAGTTAATCAAATCACAGGTAAATTAATGGAGTTTCTTTTTAGAACAGTACCAATTTAACAAAAAATATTTAAGAAGGAAAAATCACTTTAAAAAATGATATCTGATTAGTATGTCTTTGGAGTCCCCCCCCCCCTTTATTTTTTGTTAAATCTTTTATACAGTTAACCTTAATTTCCACATTCATTAGCCCTGTTTCTGTATAGAAATATTCTCTCTCCCTCTCCCTCCTAGCTTCCTAAGTTGTTTTGTGAATGTTCTTCCAGGTCATAGAAAAACATTTTGTAACAACTAATGACAGTAGGTAAAGTTTTCATTTAGTTCATATTATTTCTGTGAAAGTATGAAGGAGCCCATGGAAGGCATTCTTTGTCCTTCCCACCCTGTAAGTCAAGTTCTTGTTCTCATGTGAAAAATGGGAGGAGGAACACACAAGTTTCAGAGATGGTACCACTCAAGAACCTAACTAAGCCTCGCTGGTTGAAGATGCTGTGTAATCTGGGTTATACCCACTCTTATTTTACTGAGAGCTGTATATGACTTCTGCTTCTAGAGTGCATAGAAAATGCCATAAATACATCCATCAGCAAGCTGGAATATTGTAAGTATGAATACATGCACTCGTATACTGATAAAGTAGAAGGAGATTTCATGTTTTAGTCATGTAAGAAAATCTAGCCTGGAATTTCGAATATATTCAATCCATTTAATGGGAGAGTACTATTCTAGCAACAGTGTACTTAAGTGATTACTTTTAAGCCTAGGCAAGAGTCTCTGCCCTAAAGACCAATACTGGGGAAAACAAAGAAATAAAGGTCAGAAATACTGGAGTCTAGTCACATATCCACTGTTTATTAGACAAACCACTTATTTCTGTGAAAGCATGAAGGAACCTCTGGAAAGCATTCTTTGTCCCTCCTGCCCCATAAGTCAAGTTCTTGTACATCAAATTCTGCATCAATAAAATGAAAATAGCAGGTCTTGCCTTCCTGCTTCATTGGGTTTTAGGGAAAACTATGTGATATAATGTACACATACACACTTTTAAACTCTAAAGTTCTATATAAATGGGTAGTTATTAATTTCTTAGTGTTCACTAAGATAATTATTTCTTCTTATTTGCAAAAAAATTGTTTTTCTTCTTTCCTTCTTTGCCACTCATATTCCTGAACAAATGTTTCAGAGCCCAAATTTAGAACCTGATCTCCTGCTGTGAGAGGTATTCTCAACAGTAGAAGTGGATGGATGGATAGGCAGACAGACACATGGAAATCAATTGCTGCATTATATAATAATAAGTAGTATAAAATCTTAGAACTAAAAAAAAGCCTTGATGATCACTTGGTGTAATAAGTCCTAAACAATGATTTTAATCTGAGAAATCCTTGGTTTCAAGCAAATCCAATGTGGAAACTCAACATGTCAAGCAGGTGGGAGCAGAGGGGCTCTAGCTGAAGTGGGTCATGGAGTCCTTGGTAGTTACAGGTGCTCCATGAAACCTCTGTTGCACTTCAGAACTCTTGAAGCGGCTCTTGAAGCTCACAGAGGTGAGGAATGTAGAGCCAAGATTTCATGTTGCTATTAATAAGGCAGGACCATCAAGCAATGTTGTTCAGAATGTACTAATGACCAAGGCAGGGAAATACGTAATGTGATTTAGAAAGCTGTCCATTGAAATGTTCAAATATTAAAAGTATTGTCTTTTGAAGAATGCAGTTTTCATTTTCCTAATAAAAGCACCCTGAAATGCATGATTTTTGATGATGACAGATAAAAATGTCTGGCAATACTATGGTGTGGAATAAAAATAGGAATTCAAAGTGGGAGAGGGAGTTATACAAAATAGGCCATAATGTTATAACATTAACATAGAAGGAATTAGGTTAAAAGTAGAGCTAATTCATGATTTAGAAGTGGAATAATTTGAAGTTGAGAGAAATGTTGGATTTTTTTCATGAAATGACCATAAGTGAAGAAAACATACTTGACAATATGATACAAACAGCAGTTTCTATGTTACTGAATGCAGATAGTAAAGATTTAACATTTTAGCCACTTTTTCTGGCTTGTTTTATGTGCTATTTAGTTCAAAGAGATTATATGCCTATTTTTAGTAGACTTACTAACTTTCAAAACTTCTGATTTAGTTCACTGACTTAAATACTGTGACTTAGAACTGAGTATAATAAAAATCATTAAAGAAAATGTTTAAATACTAGAGTGAGAAATAAATTCAGAAATGTACCTGCCAATATAGATCACATAAGTAAATTTTAAAAATTTTTATGTAAGTTTCAAGCATAATCAAGACATACTGATTTTGTTTTCTGTTCTTTGATACCTTAAATAGTTCTTTAGTGAGCTGAAACTCCTTTAATATGGCAATAAAGATGCATTTAAAGTGACTAGAACTTATAACTAACCTAGAACTAAAAACCACCTGTAAAATCCATTTGTAACATGGTTTTCAAAAATCCATAAATAATTCAAAATTAAGTATCACAGTGTGGATGTGGGCTTTCATATTTATTTTATTCTAATTTTTATACAGGCATGGTTGACACATGTGAATATTCTCTGATATTCTTGAAGTACCTATAGCTTATAATTTTAAGAGTTGAAAATTATACTTTATTTTGAGCATTCACATTCACCTTTTTTACACAACTGTAAATTTATCATGAGATAGTAATTTTACATTTATTAATTAAGTATTAATAAATAACCCATAAATTATTTTTATTTAAAAAATTTATAACTACTATTTTTTATTTTTGAAAAATTGTGACAACACCAGAAAAGGTAGTGCCAAATGAGATATTTTGGTTTAAAACACAATAAGCTAACATTGTTTTCTTTTGCCAAAAGTTTCAGACCCAAAGTTTACGTCTATCAGATGTACACAGAAAATCACATCTTTGGCGAGGAATAGTCAGTATCACGTTGATCGAGGGGCGAGACCTCAAGGCGATGGATTCAAACGGGTTAAGTGACCCCTATGTGAAGTTCCGGCTTGGGCATCAGAAGTACAAGAGCAAGGTGACCATATCTCTTTTGTGTTCCTGTCAGTATTTGGAAAGCAGCAATTAGTTAATAGTCATGTTCTGGAAGATGAAAACTACTCTTTTTTAAATACTTAACAGAACTTTTGAACATCATGTCAACGAACAAGACCAACAATGACATTGCATCTCTTACTTTATGTGCTATGTGACCTTGGGTAAACTACTTAACCTCTGTAGGTCTCAATTTCTTCATTTATAACACAGGAATGAAAGTAGCAACTATCTTTAACAACAACAACAAACAGGCTGCAACAAACCTAAGTCAATGCCTGGCACATAAAGTGCTCAAAGAGTGTTGGCTACTCGTATTATTACAACTAGTACTAGTGTCAGTACTACAAACAGCACAATTTTACCTGCCATAAAAATCTGTGTAAATTACTCTGAGCCATTTTTCAAACTGCTTTTCACCAGTGCAGATTGAAAGTTATTTTAAAATTTATTTAGAAAACAGAGTCCTGCTACCTCTACTAGCAGTGAGCCATAAGGCAGGTCAATTTACCTCTTCATGCCCCAATTTCCCATTTGTAAAAATGAGAATTAAAGTAATGCCTACCTAATAAAGTGATCGAGAAGACTGAATAAATATTCAATACGTGTAAAGTGCTGAGAATTCTGCCTTGCCCATAATAAATACTTAATAAATGGTAGTAGCAAAAGAAGAGGAAGAGTAGCAGCGGTAGTAATAAGTATATTGTGTAATAGCAATTATATTAGTAGTAGTATATTGAATAATCATATTTTTATCATATTATTGAGAGAAGTAATAATTAGCAAAGATCATAGTAGTTATAGTTATATTCGGGGCACGTGTCTTATCTTTGTTGTATTCAAATTCAACCTCCTTAGTGGTAAGCATCTACAGCTGCTAGTCATAGAGCTTGGGGCCACTAATCACATTCATTTCATATTAAAAGTCACTTTCTACCCTGATGGGAATATCTTGGCCTTGACACCATTATTTTAATGAATTGTTGATAAACAGCCTGCCTGGGTTCCTTCTGGCCCAGGAAGTTTTTGTCACCACCTAAGGTGGCTGGAAGTATCACAGAGCTGACTTGTTAGCGGGCAGTGGGAACTGTTCTCAGGCCCATCAGTTATCTGACTGAGTGCCCACATGGAAGGGGAGGGCATCATTTCTGACCTGAAAGAAATCATAGAGGAAGGACAATCCTAAAAAAGAAACTGAAAAGTTATGCACTTTATGACCAAGTAAGTAAAACAGACCACTCCCCAAAATATCATAGGAATTCATTTGAGCCTAGTTCCAAGACATTTGCATTATCATAGCATCTATCCAACACCATCTTTTTTTTCTGCCATGGGCTTAATAACACACTTTAAAGAAACTCCTGATTCCAAGAATAGGTACCTGTGACCACTTTGCCTTGTCCTTTATCAATTAACATCACTTCTATGTTCTGGTAGGCTTAAAACATTACTTATTTTTATAGTTCTGATCTTTAGGTATGAAATATGAAACCCTCCTATGGACACATGTCTCTCTTTGCTCTTTCTTTCCATGATCTATTGCTGATTAATTTCAGATTATGAACTTTAAAAATTGTGATTCATTTGTATTACCTTTGCACATAACATACTTCATTGCTTTCAGAGTCTTTACATCTGAAGATCTGTCTCCCATACATTAAAAAGAGAAAAGGCCACTGTATGCTCTCCTGATAAAAAGGGAGATTAAGGAAACAAATATGAATGTTGTTTAACCCCATGGAGAATGGAATTTTAAAGGAAATCAGCATGGAATCACTTTATTCATTGATTCTACCAGGTGTCTTATCTGAATATCTGAGTTACAAAATTGTACTTCACATAAGATATCTTTCCTGTATGTGCAACATGAAAATTATATATACACACATATATTCATATTAATTCACAAACATTTTTGAGATATTGTTCTAAGGAAAGAGGTCTGAAGTTTTAACCAAAGACTTGACTTAGAGTCTAGATACTAAAATGTAATGACCTTGGATAGTTCAGTCACTTAAAACTTCAGGTCTTGGTTTTTCCATATATAAAATGGAGATGATACATCAATGCTGTAATTCTAGGATATGTTTACCTGACCCCAAAGTTAACTTGCTTTTTTCTCCTACTCCCATAGAACTTTTTTTTTTTTTTTAATGTAGTCAGCTTGGGAATTCTCATGTGTCAGGGAGTAAAAAAAAAAAAAAAAAAAATCTGGGAATCCTCAGCTTCCTTTATTATAAGATGACAGATGAGTTATATCTTTATGCATTAACTGGTTATGTAAAATAAATGCTAGTGTCTGAGTGAGCTGTATTTCACTTATAGACTATGTTTTTGTCTTTTATATATCATACGTATCTCTCGTCTGTTATTCAAGATGATGAGGAGGTAGCTTTGGTTTTCAGGACACATCCCTGAGGGTTCTTTCAGACAATATGCAGTAAAGTTGCAAGAGATCTAATGACTCATTTTCATTATTTTTGGAAGCTTTGTTCAGATCTCACGCTTACATGCCTTTCTAGACAGTACCTAAAGTTTGACTAAATGTCTCAAGTTAAATTTTTTAAAGACTGATATTGATGAGACAATAATCCCTTCTTTGGTTTTGCAGATAATGCCAAAAACTTTGAATCCACAGTGGAGAGAACAATTTGATTTTCATCTCTATGAAGAAAGAGGTGGAATTATTGATATCACTGCATGGGACAAAGATGCTGGGAAAAGAGATGATTTTATTGGAAGGTTTGTGCAATTTGATGTTTTTGGTTCACCCTAGGGAAGGGGAATTTTGTTCAGAGAATATTTGCTTTAAGTCTGGTTACTGTAAATGATGTTTGCTCTTTGGAAGGAAGGGATCTTAGCATGGTAAGGCAGTGCTTGGGTGAACTGCAAACCAGGTTTGAAGACTGACCAGCAGATGGCAATGTTGACCAGTTGATGGATAGGCTATCCAAATTTCATGCCAGAAATTTTCTCCAGATGTCAGAAACATTGTGCGTAAAAGTTAGGGGAGTTGAGAAAGAAGAATCTCACTTCATATAAGATACTTAAAGGAACAAAGAGTATATTCATAGTCTTTAAAGCGATCTGAGATTGTATTAGTTTTCATAAAGCATATTATTACTGTAAAATGCATTGCTTCCTAAAACTCTCCATAAGGTAAAGAATCTTTGCAATCTCCTAGGAGTTCATAAATTGGTAGTGAAGGAAGCATTAAGTGGCACAGATCATGTTGACCTGATAATTCAGTGACGGAAGGACTATTCTGATGCTCCCATGATACACCTGCACAAAGTTATTTTGAATTCCTGCTTAAGTATCTGAACTATTTTCTCACCTTAAAATCTACTTTTATATTTCTTGATAGTTTTATGTGTCTTTGTAGAAAAGCATATTGAAACCTGCCAACACTGAAGTAAAGCATGCTGCACAGAAGAATTTGTTAGTTCAGAAAATTCTTTCTTCATGTAGTTTACGTTTCCAAGTCTAAAAGTATAGCCTGAAAAACTGCATGCATATTAACAAATAGGACTTTATGCTAGAAAAGCAAGAACAGGAATCTAATCCAACATATTTATATCTTTTTTATTTTTTTAGGGGGGGTGGTATTCTGATATATATGTTTTAAATAATGGTTTTCTTCATAGGATTATAAAGTGAGAGGTCAAAGATGAACTTCCATTAACCATTAATATTTTACTTATAAAGTGAAATGAGAAAACGACCACTGTAACTTAATAGTATGTCACACTTTGATCCTTTTTAAGGGGCAGACCTTCATTGCATTATGTTTTTAAGTAAACTAGTAACCTAGTTGGAAGTGTATCCCTCCTTCTTCTCTGGCTGTTGGAGGTGTTTACCACCCACAGACAGTTCCTGGCTTGGGCTTCACCTGGATTGTTGGATGCATTCTTTATGCTCTTGCCTATCACACAGGAGAACCCAGCTCATAGAATTGGAGTCCTGGACTCCTTCGCCTTCGACGGCGCAACTGTGTGCTCTGCTTCCCAGTATCCTGGCTGACTTGAAACTGGCTTGTGCAGTGATTCCAAATGCAACCATTAAAAATAAGGGTTTTTCAAACTCTCCTTCATTTTGAATGACTTATTTTATTTTCAGTTACATGTTTTTTCTAAATATAATGAAAATATAAACAATAAAATATCTTAAAAATAAAAAATAAAAACATAAATATAATGAAAACTTATCTGGCATCTGCCTCACTAAAAAACAAACAAACAAAATGCATTTTTGCTCATATGCCAAATATATCTTCCTATGAAAGCAATTTGAACCAAAAACATTTTTTTAGGGTAAACAATAGCACAGGTGTGGACAAGATGAGTCTTAGGGCACCATTTGAGTATCAGTTTAAACCACTTTACACAGCAAAGAGAATTATTTTGAGATAATAAAAATGGGCAATAGAAACTTGTTGTGCACTCTGCTAATTTAACAAAGATTCCTGTTGCAGAACAAGGAAATGATTATAGTATATCACCATTTCTAATCTATTTGATGTCCAGATAGCACTAGAGAGTCTAGGTTTCTAACTTTATGTTTTTTAAATTGTACTTTAACTGCATCCTGCCACTGAAAAACAACATATTATTATACCTAAGTTGAGGCAAGTAAAGTCACTTGTATTTATGTAAAGCTGTGTGGTAACAGTGGAAATAATGCAGATTATAATAGAATTCATTTTTCCCTAGAATAGTTGAGAAGAGAATTGACTTAACTCCCAAATAAATTTGAGTTTTAAGGGTAAAGTAATAGGAGCAAAAACTGTAGTTGTGGTCTTCTGTCTTCTTTTGCAAGCTATCATTGCAACTCTCTATGTATTGTTTTTATTTATTTATTTTCTTATTTTTATTGAAATATATTTGACATATAACTATGTAAATTTAAGGTACAGAACATGTTGATTTGACACATTTATATACTGTAATATGATTGCCATTACAGCTATAGTTAGCAACTATATCACATCACATAATTATAATTTCTTCTTTGTGGTGGGAATAATTAAGATATGTTTGTATTAGCTTAAAAGTTAAATGCTACTTTGGGAGTCAGCTGGTGGTCAATGAGTAAATTCAAAATTGGTCATGGAGGGTAATACTGCCCTTTCAATGCCAAATAACCTTTTCTAAGGATACTGCCTAAATTCAGTCCCAAATTTGATAACCCTTTGTATAAACTAGATTATCTACATAGACTAGTTTATTATGTTATTTTACCCCCTTTATTTTCTCATTTTGGTCATATATGCTGATTTTTGGAAATGTGTTTTGTAAATGTCTACTCAATAAAAGGGCTTTTTTTCCCCCCCTCACAATGGAGGTCTCCTGTGACTTCCAAGTTGTTGAATCCAATGACCAGTTTTCAACTTCCTCTTTAGCTGGTCCAGCAGTGGTGGACTTGGCTCATCACTTCCTGACCTTAAAGTATGTTTCCACTTGGCCTCCAGGATACCAGACTGTTTTCCTCTACCTCGCTGCATGCTCTTCCTTGGTTTCCTATGCAACTTCTTTCTCAGCTTCCTCCTATTTTGGTTCTGGAGAGCTTCGGAACCTACTCCTGCATCTTCTCTGTCTATACTTGATCCTGGGGTGACTTCATTCACTCACGTTTGTCATACCATCTAAGACTGACAGTGACAAAATAACAGCTCCATTCCATGACTTGCCTAAACTCCAGCTTCCCCCATCCAACTGTCTACTTGATATCTCCTCTTCAATGTCTAATATGCTTCTCCAATTTAGCAGGTTCAGAGCCAGACTTCTTACCCCTACCTACCAAGTCTGCCCTTCCTTCAGGATTCTCCCTAGTTTGTTGCTAACATCAAAAATCTTGGACTCCTTTTTGATTCATTTCTTTCTCCCACTCTTCATTAAATCCATCAGCAACCTTTTTCTTCAAAATAAACTCAGAAATCACTCCTCTCATTATCTCAATCATTGTGATTCTGTTTGAAGCCACCATCAGCTTTCATAGAGACAATAGCAATAGCCTCCTGCTCTTCCTTCCACATAAACATTAATAAAATAATTAAACTCCTCTTCTCAAAGCCCTTCAGTTGTTTCCCATGATCATCTGGATAAGACCAAATTCTTTATAGTAGTTTGTAATGCTCTTCATGATCTGGCCCTGTGACCCCGCTACCTTGAACTTCCGTTGTTCGATTCCTCCCTCCCTTCACACTATTCTAGCCTCTTCACTGTTTCTCGAGCACACTGGATGCTCTCTCACCTCGGGAACCTTCCCTCAGTCTGTCAGACTCTGTTCTTGGGTGTTCACCTGCCTTGCTTCTTTATCTTCTTTAGGTCTGTGCACTAATGTCATGTGAGAGAGGCACCCATACCAACCCTATTTAAAACTGAAACCCCTTTTCCTAGACATTGCCTTTTCCCTGTCCTGCTTTGCCTTCTCAGTTGAAGTACTCACCACTTGACAGACCCTGCTTTATCATTTATTTCTTGTCGCTATAATGGATGCTCCATGTAGATTTTGTTCCATGACAATTTTTGAGCGTTTTGTACACTGTGGCAACCTCGATGACTAGAAAAGTATCTGGCACATAATGGGTATTCAATAAATATTTGCAGGACTTTATATGAAGCTTGATTTAACATTAGAAATTATGGCTCTTCTTCTCTAAATAAATACAGAATTTGATACCAGGTGCCAATGAAAAGGCAATTAGAACAACATGTCTTAGTGGAAAGTACAAAGTTTCACCATAATTGAAGAAAGATATTTGCATGTAACTTAACAGGGGAGAATTCATAAGTTAAAGTCTAAAAGCGTCTGAATAATCTTTATACTTAAAAAATACTGAATTGTTATTTGAAAAAAACTACACGTTTATCAAGATACACGTATATATCATAACTTTTTAATCATTATACTATCTAAAGAGTTAATGCCATCTGGTTGTTAAATTTTGCACAAAAATTAGTTTACCATGAGTAGAAGGGAACAATAATAATAATGCTTTACAACTTAAAGGGCATTATTATACTATTACATCCATTAGTTCAACATTAGGGGATAATGAGAGTGGTTCATGTAATAATTTTACAGATGCAGAAAGTGAGGCAGATAGAGGTTTAGAGGTTTCCTCTACTGGGTGACCTGACACTCAAATCCAGGACTTCTCAAAAGTCCATGCTCCTTTCACATCGGTTGTATATTCAGTATGTTCTGAAGTGATTAAGTGCTCAATAAAATGCTGAGTAGTCAGTAAACCAACTTAGGTGTTGTACACTACCATACTGCAAGTTTAAAGAACAAATTTTACCTGTCACCAAACTACAAATTTCAAGTGAAGGTGAAATAATGTTAATCTGCATGTAATTATTTAACTTTCTGATCACCTGCATTTTGGCAGGCAAGACGAACTGCCACCTTTACGATAATCAGCTAATAAATCCTCATGATTGTTACACTTTTATGCAGAGCAGTAATCTGAACATTGGTTGCTGACAGCTGCGGTAAATTGCCAAGAATGAGTGCTGTCAGAGAACAAGTTTTTTTTATGAACATGCAGAATAAGTAAATCCTGTGTCAAGCAATTTTATTCAGTTGAAGTTATTTGCAATCCAATATAGCAAGATTTATGGCATTATTTATTAGTGTGCAAAATGCTTGTTTGTCTGTAAAGTGGCATTGATTTGGGGTACATATATTTTAGGTTGGTGAATTGCTACTGACTTTACTTGTTGCGTTGTTATCAGGACCATGGCTGCCCATGAAAGCAAAGAGTTGCAGCTGTAAGGTTGAATAGAGAGCTCTATTTCAACAACATTTTTATTAATGTTATAGCATAAGAAAAACTTTTTCCAAGTGGGCAAGTTGTGTATGAGAAAAAAATGCTTTCAAATTCTAAAATCATGAAAATAAATCTATACCTCTGTACTTCATGCTGAAGGAAAGAAAATTTGCATACATAGGTATATTCAGGTATAGTGCAGGAATGACATTAGATATTAACCAGATTAATGTTTTCAGAAAGCTGAAGGTCAGTGCATTTGAGCATTTGACATTCTATTGATTCTGACTTGCAATGTTTTTCATTTGTGATACCAGCACTACAATGATTCTTTTACATCCTATACAGATAAGGGTGGGAGCAGTCCCGATGCATTATTAATTTGAAAGCACATAGATAGATCATCAGGAAATTCAACACTGAAGAGAATTTTTTAATTAAGTCATTATATACCACCATTTTTCTTACTAAGAGTTGAATGAAATATTTCATTAGGAAGATGGACAATATTTAAGTAAAGATGGAAGTGTGTCATTGACATTTTTCTTGGTTTTTCAAAATCTCAACCTTACCCAAATGTATTAGGTTTTAATCTATTTGTTTTCATGGTTACTGTTTTTTCTTCTGAAGATTTTCTCATAAAGTTTATGCTCACGACACTATTTCTTATACAATGAGCAACGTTTCCAAAGTGTATATTAAGTGGTTTATCTTTGAGTCAATGAATGGGAAATTTCACCCATTTACAGAAGTATGCTCTGATAGAGCAATGCCCCCAAAGACAATGGGACAGTGACAACTACTGACAGGAGAAAGGATATGACAGCATTGGCATTCTGCAGTGTGAGAAATGGCATAAGACTTATGCATAATTCTAAAACTTGAAAATGCTTTACCAGTTACATATTGAATTCTTTACGATGCAAAATTTCAAGGAATTCAGTACAATATTGATTTATAATGTAAGATTTTATAATATATTATATATTATTAGTTTTACTGATATATAATAGTTCCCATATATGAAGAAATTTCAAAAAGGCTTCATAGTTTTATTGTTAAATTTGGACAAAGTTATGTAAAATATGTTTTTAAAAATTACCATCACTAAAGTAACTCTATAATGGCTTCTGTTTTTATTCAGAAGGCTTTGTTTTTAAATGCCTTGCTAATCTTGATGGCTTCTTAATATCATTAGTTAATACTTCAAGGCACAACATACACTTAGAAGTTCATTGTTAAAGAGAAGAGATGTAAATTTCTATTTCAAATATCCTTCTTGATAATTTTGCATTGTTTTGGCTGAATTCCTGTTAGATCTAATTGTAGCACATTTGGTGTGTAAATCAGAATGTGGCTGACATGGAGCAGCTAGAAATATCAGCTCTGCATATTCTTGTTTATCATTCTGTTCACTTGTGCTTGTTCAATTAGCATTATCTTCAGCTCACAGTCTCTTTACTGGGATCTTTTCAAGCCAATTGTCCATTTTGTGAGGATTAGTTCACTTAAATCTAGATTTTGTAATCTGTAAGTCCACTTAACAGGACATATGCCAACTGCAATTCAATGAAAACAAGTCAGCGAGTAAGGGGCAGCTGGCAACCCCTCTACGTTATGCAGCTCCTACTCTCCACTCAGATACTTGCAGGCCACGCATGACACCTGTGGTATAGGCCATCTGTGTTAATGCATACATAAAGTATTTATAAAATGGACTCCTGTCTTATTTTTAAATTTTTTAAAAATATATTTTGTTGATTATGCTATTACAATTGTCCCAATTTTTCCCCCATTGCTCCCCTCTGCCTGTTACCTCCATTCCCTCCAGTGGTATCCCCCACTTAGTTCATGTCAATGGGTCATGCATATAAGTTTTTTTGCTTCTCCATTTCCTATACAATTCTTAAGAGCCCCCTTCTATTCTGTACCTACCAATTGGTACTGCTTAATCCCTGCACCTTTTCTCCCATTCTCCTCCTTCCCCCTCCCAGCTGCTAACCCTCCAAATGATCTCCATATCTATAATTCTGTTTCTGTTCTAGTTGTGTGCTTAGTCTCTTTTTTCAGATTCAGTTATTGATAGTTGTGACTTTGTTGCCTTTTTAATGTTCATAATTTTGATACAGTATTCCCTCACTTATCGCGGGTATTACGTTCTAGATCCCCCTGTGAAGCAGGAATCTTACATTTATTCTACATTCTTTGTTGTTGTTGTTGTTGTTGTTTAGTTTTTATTTCATAATCATAAACTTAACTCTGCAATCCAGCTAGACTTGGAAGGGGTAAGGAAAATATGGAACCCAATGAACTGCGGCGAGAGCACGAAGATTACAGAACATTTCCAAGCAGAGAGGGGTGAAGGGGTGCTCTCCTGAGCCACAGAAGGAATGGTCTGGTGGTTAAGATAAAACCCACGTCAAATGTATTAGAGTTGTCCACGGTCAGTAATGGTGATCTTCTTGCTGGTCTTGCCATTCCTGGACCCATAGCGCTCCATGGCTGTCACAACACCCATGCCATCTTTCACCTGGCCGAAGACCACATGCCTGCCATCCAGCCACTCGGTCTTGGCTGTGCAGATGAAGAACTGGGAACCGTTTGTGTTGGGTCCAGCATTCGCCATGGACAAGATGCCAGGACCTGTGTGCTTCAGGATGAAATTCTCATCATCGAATTTCTCCCTGTAGATGGACTTGCCGCCTGTGCCATTGTGGCGTGTGAAGTCCCCACCCTGGCACATAAATCCCGGAATAATTCTGTGAAAGCAGGAACCTTTATAACCAAATCCTTTCTCCCCGGTGCTCAGAACACGAAAGTTTTATGCCGTCTTTGGGACTTTGTCTGCAAACAGCTCAAAGGAGATGCGGCCCAAGGGCTCGCCGTCGGCAGCGATGTCGAAGAACACGGTGGGGTTGACCATGGCTGGATGCGGGAATATCCGGGGCGGTGGTGGCGACGGCGTCTGCAAGGCCTATTCTACATTCTTAAACCTACATAACTTTAACAACATACATATACAGTACTGCAAAATCCCACGATATAGCGAAAAACCTGCAATAAATAATTAAATATAATATTTTTAAAAATCCTGCGATACAGCGAGGCTGCGATAAGTGAACCTCGATATAGAGAGGGACTACTGTATTCTTTTTCTTAAATAAGTCCTTTTAACATTTCATGTAATAATGGCTTGCTGATGATGAACTTCTTTAGCTTTACATTGCCTGGGAAGCACTTTATCTGCCCTTCCATTCTAAATGATAGGTTTGCTGGTTAGAGTAATCTTGGCTGTAGGTCCTTGCTTTTCATCACTTTGAATACTTCTTGCCAGTCCCTTCCTTCCTGCAAAGTTTCTTTTGAGAAATCAGCTGACAGTCTTATGGGAACTCCTTTGTAGGTAACTCTCTTCTTTTCTCTTGCTACTTTTAAGATTCTCTCTTTATCTTTAACCTTTGTCATTTTAATTATGATATGTCTTGGTGTGGTCCTCTTTGGGTCCAACTTGTTTGGGATTCTCTGTGCTTCCTGGACTTGTATGTCTATTCCCTTCACCAAATTAGAAAAGTTTTCTTTCATTATTTTTTCAAATAAGTTTTTAATTTCTTGCTCTTCATCTTCTCCTTCTGGCATCTCTATGATTCAGATGTTGGTACGTTTGGAGAAGTCCCAGAGGCTCCTTCATCTATCCTCATTTTTGAATTCTTTTTTCTTCTTGCTCTTCTGATTAAACGTTTTTTTTTCTTCCTTATGTTCCAAATCATTTATTTGATTCTTGGTTTCATCCCATCCACTGTTGAGTCCCTGTAGATTTTTCTTTATTTCACTTAATGAAAACTTCATTTCTGCCTGGGTTTTTTTTTTTTTATGCTGTTAATGTACTCAATGAGTTCTTTGAGCATCCTGATAACCAGCATTTTGAACTCTGCATCTGATAGGTTAGCTATCTCCATTTTCTTTAATTCTTTTTCTGGAGTTTCATTCTGTTCTTTCATTTGGGCCATATTTCTTTGTCTCCCCAATTTGGCAGCTTCCCTGTGTTTGTTTCTGTTTATTAGGTAGAACAGATTTGACTCCCTGTCTTAGTAGCACGGCCTATTGTAGAAGTGTGGACCTGTAAATTCTGTGGGGTGGAGCCTTAGGTGATCGCTTGAGTGGAGCAACCCATTTTACCGCTTTGTGGCTCTTTGTCAGGGAGGGCTCAGAGAGGGGACAATGCTACTACCTGGCTTCTGGAGGTTTGTCTGGGAGGAAGCTGTCTCTCAGCACTCACATTTCCAGTCACTTACTTTCTCCCCATATGCCATTTGTGCCCTTCCAGCTGTTGCCCTGGTGCTGAATCCCAGAGGGCATGGGTCTGTGTAAGTCCTGAGTCGTTGTGGGCCCTTTAAGAGGAGTCTCCTGGGAATCCACCAGCTTCTTCTGCTGCTCCAGCCCCCACTGGTTTTCTAGCTAAAAGTTACAGGGATTTATCTTCCTGTCACTAGACCCCTAGGTTGCTGGGTGGTCTGGGGTGGGACTGGAATCCCCTGCTCCCAACCTCCCTGATTTTTAACCACCACACATGAATGTGGGACCACCCATTCTGCCACCTCTCTGTGCCAATCCACATCTGTGTGTCCCTGTGCCTCTCCACCTTTCTCCACGTCTCTGCCCCTCCTCCCCATCTGGATGAATGTGGCTTATTTAAATCCTTGGTTGTTGGACTTCTATACAGCTCAATTTTCTGACAGTTCTGGCTGATATTTGTTTTGTATTGTAATTGTAATTTTTTCTGTAGTTGTACGAAGAGGTGAAGCAAGTTTACCTATGCTTCCATCTTGACCGGAAGTCCCTGAAAATGACCTGATTTTTAATTTATTTAAAAATCCAAATAGTCTTAACATTTACTTCCTGCACCCCAGTGGACTCATACCTGTAATTAGCATCCAGGGTGCTAAGAACAAAACTGTTTCAACTGATAGGAATATTATCGGTCACTGGCTCAGGCATGGCAGATAAAGAGGCAGGAAAGGAGAAAGGTGATAGAAACACTGAAATTTTTCTCTGTGAACTCTTAGGGGAAAATATCACCAAATAAATGAGACATAATCCTTTCATGTGGCTAAATGCATATAGTTTTTTTAGAAGTGCAAAGAATTTTAAGCTTTGACATGGAAGTGAGGAAACGTGGTTTGAGTTCTTGCCATCACATAAGCTCTCTAAGCCTCAATTTCCCCTTTTATGTGTGCAGATTTCAGTAGCCCTGGAATCTTCAGGTTTGAGTTTGTTTTGATTCTTCTGTTGATCGATTGATAATTTGGGCTCAGTACTGACAGTAAGTTTTGTAATTTTCCAGTATCAAACTAATAAAGCTTATGTGATGATAAAACTACAACACACTGAGTCTGTGGTAGTTCTGCAAATAAAGATGTGAGAAACTAGAAGGCTTACAAAGAACTGAATCCCGCAAATTTAAGAGAGACCAGACACATAAGGTACTTCATAAATACTGAATGAATGAATGAATGAATGAATGAAATGAGTGTTGGAAATGAATCTAACTGCTTTCTAGGAAGACGATATAGAAGTGATAGATTGAGAGCATTATATGCTAGTTCTTCTTTGGTGCCATCACCATGGGTAATTTTTGGCCTCTGAAATTTTGCCTCCTTGTGTATAAGTACTTTAAAATTTACAAAGCATCTACTGTATTCCAAGTTCTGTGCTAGGTATGCTCGTGACATCTCAGGATGTTGACACTGAAAGCCAACTGCAGGTTATTTCAATGAGAATTAGTAAAAATTAGCAAAGCAAAGATAGGCAGAGAGGTTGCCTTGTCCAAATACAAAGAAGCAGTTGAGCTCTAGCATGGATGGTGAAAGAATTATAAGCGGTCTGGAATGACTCAAGTAGTGAGTCAGCAAGTGACACCCAAGCTGGTGGTGGGTTTTGAAGAGCACTGGTATCTTGCTAAGGATGTTTCATAGGTGGTGGGAAGTCAGGAGAGAGACACATCAGGTTTGTGTTTTAGACATCTGTAACTGAGGGGGTTGAATTTCATAAATGGCTTTTGCCTTAGCCCAGGTTCCTTAGGAAATAGAGCTCAGGACAGTGACTAAGTGCTGATGCTTTAATGGGAGGTGCAATTTCAGGCATAGCAAGTGAAAGAGAAGACATGAGGCAGGGAAGACCAGGGAGCGATGCAAGATGGTATGTTACTGGGCTGGCCATTTTTTCCTGCGTTTCAGAGACAGCTGATTGATCAGCAGGTGCACCTACTTAGCTGCACATGGACAGGCAATATGGAGAATTTCATTTAAAATGGCGTCAGAGGGTTACTCCTGAGCCGAGTTTTTAGATGAATAGAAGATATGTATAACCTCAATTATCAAGAAGAACCTTGAAGTCATTAATTCTTTCTTGTCCAATATATTTGTATAAATAGACATTTTCTACATTAGAATGATTAAAGTCAAAATTCTGAAATGTTAAATATAGGACAGGAGCTGAGAGTATTTCTACGAATACACTGATGTTGAAAATTTAGTTGCAGCAGAAAAGCATAACCCCCCTATAAAGTTATAGGTTAATTTAAGTTTTATTAGTTTTAGAGTTTTTAAAATTCAATTTGTAATTTTCTCTTCATTTATCTTATAAGAACAATAGCTTACAGCCTTCTTCCCTAGTTTATATATATTTAAAGCATAAAAATTACATGATTCCATACTTTAAAACTGAGATAATTTTTTCTGTTTAAAATGAATCCAGATATTACTCAGTTTAAGAACCACTGCAGACAGCATACACTTCCTCCTGGGATGCACAATTAGTTAATGACAGACTGGTGAAGAAAAAAAGTTTCTAGATCTAGGATTCTAAAGTCCTAAGTTCAGATCCTAGCTCTGCTAATAACTAACTATATTTTCATTGAGTCATGTAAGTTCTCTGTCTCTCAGTTTTCTCATTGGTAAATTAAGGAGATTTCAAGGATCACAAATCCTTATGACTATTGGAACCGGGTACAGAATTAAGTGAAGTAGGCCAGGTATAAATAATAGACAGTATTGGGGACACTAAGTAAGTCAGAGGACATTTAATCTACCTTCGAAATTATTTAACTTCCAGACTTTAACAGTACAGGGAAAATTAACGAATCTATGGAACAGATTTGCAGTATCTGAACCAGATTAGCTTTAGGGCATCTTCCCCAACTCTAAAGTATTTAATGCAGAAACTCTAATACAAATGAGAAGTAGCCCAGCATCTAAATGACCAAACGGTAATTGGCATAGAAGGAAATGCTCTGGAAAGCTTCAGTGTGTTTTGGTGTTTTAAGAGTAACGTAGTGTCATGCCAAAGAGTGAAGCAAGGACTGGACTGGGAAATGCATGATCAAAGTGAGTGAAGGAAACTTCTTGGTCTCAACTTTATCCAACCAATAGTACTATCTAAATGGTAATCTCTGTTCAATTCTCTAGTATCAGACTCCTAATCGAGCCCAAAAATTCATTCACATTCAAAAAACTGTAGGCTAGGCACTGTGCCAGATGCTGGAAAGATCCATAGAAAATGATATTGATGTTTTTCTTTTTATTAGAGAATACATTTGATTGGTTGTTTTTCGTCATTGTCTTTTACCCTCAATCTGTTCCAGGTGTTACTGACAATAACTTAATTTTAATTAAAATTAGAATATTAGATAAGATATGTCCTTTCATCCTTTAGAGTTTAAGGAGACAGCATGAGAGTATTTTGAAATGGATGTTGTGTTCCCAGAAACAATGAGGTCATTTGATATACATTCTAACTTTAAGAAGCTATTTTTCAGACTTGCCACAAACTTTAATTTCATTCTTTCTCAATAGTTGGCATTTAGTACACACACATTTTTCTGTCACCAACTAGTGCATTTCTTTTCTTTTTTATTTCCCACATCTGTATTCCTCTTCTTCCCAATAGCTACTCGTCCTGGCCAGCTCTGATGTCATTTTTGATAGGCAAAAATAAAAGGTAAATGTCAGACACTGGTTCAGTTCCTAAAATCACTCATGCTTAAAGAGATGTTTGAGCACAACTATGAGCTTTGAGGCCCTACTCATAGGAGTTTAATTTAAAAGCAAAACAATAAACAATAAATAAGGTGAAGAATAAGAAGGAGCAAACATTTCATGTGTGTCTGTTAGCTGACCACCCTGTTTATGTGTTACCACATTTATTCTTTGAATTGACTATTTCCTGTTTTAAATGCCTTTTATTCACATTTGCCTCCTTTCTCTCCCTTTATTGGCCTGTGGTCACCACACTATCTTCCTCTTCTAAATCAACAGACATTTTTACGAAAAGAGCTTCCAAGGTGTTTAGCCCCAAGAGAGTGGTTGTTGTCCGTGGGCTGCCATGTTATGAAACCTCTCAGGACAATTCTGGCATGTAACACTTGAGCTATAATGTTTTCAGAGGATTTTTTTTTTATTTAGATTTATGAGTGTTCTGTGAATACATTGGCAGGTTTGAAAAATGTAAAACGTATGGCATCACCAGAGTGCATATTGTAGTGACTGCTTTACATACAACATTTATGAATGAGGCAGGGGGAGTGGAATCATTGGTGTAAAGGTGACTCAACAATTCACACTCTTGGTAGTTTGCCTCTCTAGATGGCTCATGGTAGTCTTTCTGTTGGCAAGCCCCACTGACCTAGGCCACTCAGGGATTTGAAATCCCTGCTGATTTATAAATATGGTGACAATGAGTGGTAACTGAATCAGATAAGCGCTTTCTTTTGTATTTTACAGGAAATCAGCAATTAGACACTAAAATAATCAGGGGTTGAATTTTGTGAAGGTAGTCAGCTAACAGGAAAGAATATTCTTCCAGTGGTCCAAATAGTATTTCTATTGATTTACTTTTCACGTAGCCCTGAAGGGCCTGCACCTCCACTGTTTGATGTGGGGAAAAAACAGCCACCTCCTAATTCAAGACATTTGTTTCTAGGTGCCAGGTCGACCTGTCGGTCCTCAGTAGGGAACAGACACACAAGTTGGAATTGCAGCTGGAAGAGGGTGAGGGACACCTGGTGCTGCTGGTCACCCTCACAGCTTCGGCCACAGTCAGTATCTCTGACCTCCCTGTCAACTCCCTGGAGGACCAGAAAGAACGGGAGGAAATATTAAAGAGATATGTACGTATGTAACCCTCCCGCCTTGGGGTCAAATGTGCCTAGATGAGGTTGTAAATAATTTACCTGAAGCGACAAAAGTACATCTGAAAAGCTGTCTAACAGATCACTCAGCAGAAGACTGGGCAAATGCCAATGCCACGCTTATGTCTACAGCTGCACTTTCATTACCCACTGGTGTTTGTGCACCAGGTCTTTTCTACAGCCTCCTCCAGAGCAAGTTCTGGATTCTGAGATCCTCCCCATTGATTCTGTTGTGCAGCACAAATGTGCAGGGAAACTTCCCATAAAGGAATGTTGAGTTTACACAATATTACTTTAAAATTAATTCACTTACTCTTTGTAATTGCAATTATATTTCTTTGTCTTTCCAAGTTTGAAATGGAATTAGTGGCACTTCCATTAATTAGCAGCTTGGTAACTAGAGGGTATTCTCAGAAATCATTTTTATTTTCAACTGTTTAGAAAAACCTGACTTTATTCCTTTTAATTTCTTAAGTGAATGTGAAATATAATTAAAAGGAAGCCTCCTTACCTTTGGATCAAATGTCGAGAGATAAGGTGGAATAGTGAGTCACTAAAATAAGTACTCTTCTCAATTTTTAGAAATCAAAATATCCACAGTCAAATCCACCTATTTCCCAGCATCCTCACAGTATACATTTCCCACCATGTAGTTTTCTTGAAGCAACAGAGAGGGGAGCTCTTACTCCACCATTCCCTCTCAGTAGAGGTTCTGGAAAGTGAATAGCTCAGTACCCATAAAACTGGGAAAAAAGGCTTTTCCACTTAAAATTACAAAGCTGGTATTGTACGACACTGCCAGGTGTTTAGAAGGCTCCTCTAGACACTCAGCTATGAAACCAAGGTCTGACTAACAAAGAATCGCTTAATTTATTTATTTTTTTAGATTTTTAAATATTCCTATTTGCTGACTGACATCCTTTCAATAACTGAATTTAATAAAGATGTACCTTATCAGGCTGTGCAGATAACATGAAGTGCTCGTACTAATGCTCAACAGTATTCTTCAAACAGATTAGCAGGATGTGCGCTTCAGCAAAATTATTCTGGCTATCTCCACTGAATCAGCTGTCTGCTAATGCTTGTACAACTCATCCACCGATGGTGTTATCATAAACAGTTTAATGGAGCTGACTTAGCAAGGCAAAATAGTATATATTTTTAAACTCTCTAAGAGTCTAAAGTATTGTGTGACATGTTCTAATATATAATTGCAATTATGAAAATTATTTCACATTTGGTACCCACCGAAACGTAGTCTCCTGTTACCAGAAGTGAGCTTCACGAATTAAAACAATTTAAAGGAATTAATTGGTGTATGTATCAATATAAAAATTACTCTAGGTATTATAATACTGTATTTCATGGATTAATCCCATATATTAGAATGATGCTGCAGGCTAGGTAATTAGAAATAACCCAACTATTATTGATTCCTTTTTAAAAAATTTTTTGCTGGATGGGCTTCTTTAAATCAGCCATTTCTGTTCAGAATTTGAATATCTGTTTCCATGCCTTCTCTCAATGTTAGTTATTATTTCAATAAAATATAAAATGTTATGTGGATGTTCCAGCTAATTCTCAGATTATATTCTGCTCATTATATTAAAAAGTGAGCCACATTTAAATATACTTGTTTTTAGCCCAAATTTCAAGTGTAGGCCTGTATTCTCTCCACAGACATACTTGCCAAGAAACTACTGTACGCAATAGCCCATGTTTTTTCATTCGTCATAGCAATACATGGACAAAAGCCTATATTTTAGATTTTAGTATGTTTCCTTTTCATTATGTAGGTTATGAAATGAATGAATACTGTATCATGTCTGAAATATCACTCGTTTTAGAGAAACATGTAAAGAAGCTCATTTGGAAAATTATTTATATGTTTTCTTGTGAAAGCATGTGTATTTTTTAAAGTTCCAGTTAAACTTAAGAATTCGGTTGTGGCAAGGAAAGTAGATGAATTTCCCTGCTCTCACATGAAAGAGCCCTGGAAAGGCTTTCCACTGCTGTCAGTCCGTGGCTCATTGCAAAGCACTGAAGCCCCACAAATTAAACAGACATTACTGTGTGAGCCATTATTTGATCACCACCTTCTGAAAAGATGGCTAATTCCATTTTTCTTTTTTCCCTTCTTTTGGGGGAAGGAAAGCAGGGAAGGTCAATAGGGGGCAGGTACTAATGGGTAGTCGACCAAGAGCGATTGTGTGACCTTTTCAGAACGGCTATGCTGAACCCTTGCTCCCTCTTGTCACAGTTTAAAAACCAGAGGAGCTAGTTTAGAGAAGAAGTTGTTAGCATTCCATTTTTATTATGACATTTCACAGTCATCTGATTTAATGTCCCTTGACCGGATTGTCCACCGTGAGACGATGGGCTTGAAATGTTATTTAGAGCATTGATAAAAGGTGAGCAGTTCTAAGATGACAGCGAGTCATAAGGCTGGTGGTGTGACATTAATTTTCTCCATAACAGAGATGGAATAAGACGTCACGGTGACAAGCTGTCAATCAGCCCTGGCCCCTCAGAGCATCTCGATGCCATAGGATGGGGTATTGCCTCTCCCGTAATAGAGCTGAACTGAGATGCTCTCCCTGACAGCTGCTGCAGCCATAGAGAAAATATATTATACAGCCTTTCATTAAAAAAATAAAGAGGACTCCTCTCCAGAGCATTTCAATCTTTTCCCATCTATTGAGGGCTGAAAGGATTCACAGCAAATCATAGATTCCTCTGCTATGGAAATTTCTGGCTTCAGAAGCCATCCAGGTTTGGAAGCCTTCTAAAATAACCATAAATAACAAGGCAGGAATGCCTCTTGATGAAGCATTATTTAAAGTTTTATTTTTTAACTGATATATTTAGGTCTTTTCCTTTTTTGGAATTCTTATCATAATTGATATGTCACTGGCCTAAAGAGCTGAAGTTCACAATAAATTGCTGAGTGTCAGCTGATTCAAGGAAATGAAAGCTTCAAACAATAATTACCCCTCCAAATGGGAAGCAGAGCATCGGAGCTGAAGCACCAGAAGCTGTAGCCTGTGCAGTGAGGTTAGCAGTATGGAATGATTCTCAGGCATGAGACTGATAATATTTGTTGTAGTCACAATGAAACTTGGTTTAAATTGCTTCTGAAAATTAAAGGACAGGAACCTTTTCCGAAAACGCTTCTTCATCCTTAGAAGAGACTTACCTGGTTTGTAACACTCAGTAAGCTCTGAGATGAGAAGCCTCCCAAACCTGACCATGATGACTGCATTAGACAGACAATATGCCTGCAAACCTCTGAATTCTAGTGTTCCCACTGTTAAACCCTTAGTTTACAGAAATTTAAATGGAGAGAGAAGTACCTTTTTATTGAGCCCTATTATCTGGGTAGCTTAAACAGTTTTGGGAGATAAACAACTATTTAAAAACAATAAAAGATTAAGAGCTAATCCTTCTGATAAACACTTTTTTTTTTTAAGTTAGGTTATGAGATTGCACATATATCTGCATTTCCTCCTCTCAGTATATCAAGGTCATAGCTTCTGTGTAAACAATGACTAGTCATACGGGACTGATGAAGTTAATATCGCAGTAAGCTTCTGCTCCTTAGTATTCTCACATGTTCAATACAAGGATGCAAATGTTCTTTAGTAACATTTTAATAGCTAACTTGATTATGCAAAAATATGTTATGCTCCCTGGTCAGAAAGCATTTTCAAGATTAGGATAAAAAATACCTTTGATTTACTGAATAGAAATGCTGATTTTGTCATAAGAGAAATGCTATAATTTGTAAACAAATGCATATAAAGTTCTATAGGTTCATTTTACTCTCTCAGTATTTGTGCCCATTAATTAGAGTTTTGAATTATTGTATTGGTATTCCTCTTTTAATCCTTTCCAGCACTATACTGTACTTATTAAAATACCACCATTACTAATTTATGGAACTAAGTAGGTTTTATCATTTGGATCTGACTCTTCTATCACAATTTCTGTACTTCTATACATACTACAATGGTAAATAAATTACACACTTAAGAAAAATTACTCATGACTTTTGAGTTTATTTTTAGAGATCAACATGATTCTCCTGAAGATTATATGTCTTCTACCTAAAAGGTTTAAGTTAAATATAGAAAATATTCTTTCAATAATTTAACATTCATCTAGCACCTGTAATTTCCAATGTTCATCAAGAAGAAAATAAAAGAAAAAAATTAATTGATTTAATGTTGACTTTCTTTCTCCCAAAGTCTGAAATATTGAATAACCAATAACTTAATATTCAATATTAAGAAGCATGAGTCTCCATGCCATCACATCTATAGAGGAAAGCTTTCTCGAAGTGCTTTGGTAAAGGAGATTGAAGGGGAAAAACACTGGACATACACTATTTTATAATTCATTTTTCATAATCTACTGATAATTATTTATGGGGAAGAAATGTTGCAGTATTTTTTCTTTCAGAAGTATACTTACATGGCAGCAATTATCTATATAAATGTGTGTGTATGTGTGTATACACATTCATGATAGTGGAAGCATAATCTATATTGAAGAAACACTAATATCCTTTGAATCACTTAGCATTGTGAAATCAATCGTAAAACTTAAGTGTTTTCTTAGAACACTCTTCGAGACTGTTTTGGACCTTTCTTTGGATCTTTCAGAGTCCATTGCGAATATTTCACAACCTGAAAGATGTGGGATTTCTCCAGGTGAAAGTAATCAGAGCAGAAGGATTAATGGCTGCTGATGTCACGGGTAAGAAATTATGCAATTACCCTATTGTGTGTATATATAGAAATATAGATACAGATTTTGGTGTAGATATCAAGCAGCATGCAAGATCTGTACCATTTAATGACTGAACTCTTCATTTTACCTTATTGGATTATCAAAGAACACACACAATAAAAAGCTGCAGGGTTAATCTTACAAAGATTTGCCAACCACCAATTTTTACATTGTCACTGCTATTTAAAAGAAGGGTACTACATTAAAAAATAAACAATGAAAAGTAAAATAGCTTTTGAATTGTTGCCTTCTCCAAAGTTTAGTCAACATAGTAGGGATTTTTCTTCCTGGTTTTGTCGTTTTGGAATAATGCTGTATCTTCTCTCAGAGGGTATCAATTTACCTAGGATGATACCGTATCTTCAACACAGAATTCAAACATGCATGAAACCTGTTGCATAGTTTATTGAAAAGTTTAGATGCATAATACTCAGTTCCTTGGTATAAGCTTTTGATATTTGGGTTGCTGATCCAGTTTGTTAGTTGTCCAAATTCCTTAGGTCAGTCCAGAGATAATTTTGGATTTACACTAAGCATTCACATTGTTCTAAATATATTAAACCAATAAGCAGGCCTGTAAAAATGCCAAAATTAGTCTTGTCTCTTAAACTTTCTGATTTGGGTATTGTTTCTATAGCATATAGAATATAGGCCATATATAATTATTTCATCTATTACCAGAATTAAATCATTGTTTTGAATTTGCAACTATGTGACCGTTCTTTTATTGCTTAATTCTATAAGATTTTGGAATGTTTATAGTATTTATTAAATTGTCCACCTCAAACTGGATAATAAGTAACACTGACTTGACTGATTATTGTGCTAATTTCACTGTTTCTGAAAGAAAGTATCCACATATCATTTGTGGAAATATGCTTACCATTGTATGTTCAGCAAGTTGACCCTACAAAGGTAGCTGACTTATTTGAAGGGGAGAAATGTACTTTTCCTACCATCTATGGAAGCAATTTTCAACCTTTTTCACCTCATGGAACATGTAAACTAATTACTAAAATTCTGCTGCACACCAAAAATATTTTCTTGCCGTTCTGACCAAAAAAACAAAAACAGATATGATTTCGATTCTTTTACACCAGATGGCTATTGTTGTGTTGGCTTGTTGTCATTTTTGTTTTTTGTTTTTTAATTTGACAATTTAAGAAAGAAGAGGTCATTGCGCCTGACTAAATAGTCAGGTATTGCATATTTTAAAAATTCTTGTGGAAAATCCATTACATAGTCACTGGTACCCTCCTTTTAACCCACAAATCAAAACCAAATTAAAAGATCACATGCCTTAAAACTAAAATAGCACGTTACTGCTCCAAAATAGGAATATTTAAAAAATTTTAATGTTTGCATATTATGGAGTGACTATTGTGATAAAAATACAAATGTTGAGAGTTTACAGTTTCTTTAAAGAGGTAATTATCAACTCATTTGTAAGCAAAAACATGACAGCTATCAAATATTCTTTCAAAATAGGCATACCTGAAAATAGCTGGAGAGAAGGTAGTTTGCAATCTTTCTGGATACATGCTGAAATGGCTCCTTGTACTAAACAATTAGTGTATGTTAACTTTATCGTTTTCTTTTTTATTTATAATGTGATTGTAATGAAATTTATCTGCACAGAGCAATTTCTTTTTTATTATTATTGTGCTGCATTTATTATTAGAACCAACAGTCAACAATAAGTGATTGACTTACTACTCTTTTTTTGTTCACTTTGGACATGAACTTGAAAACTGGAATAGGAACACAGTATTGCTTTTCCGCTGTGGAGGTTATGCCTAGCCTGGATTCCCAGCAGTAGGTGGATTCAGGAATGCAGGGCACTCTTGGGAGACACCCTCACTTCAGGATTTTCTGTACGGGAGGGGAGGAACCAGTGTTTTGCTGAAAATATCTGAAATAGGGAGAAAAGCCTAAGACAAGCAGTATCTCAGAGGGCACCTAAGTGCTCAGAACTATCACTGAACATTTGTCATGGGCACAATAATTTCTTAGAGAGAAATTCAAGTCCTATTTACTTCATAAACTTAGATACCTGCCATTACATAAGTTGACTGCAGTTATATACTGTAGTTTGTTTCTTTTGGAGAAAATCTGTAATTACTTTCAAAACTTCATAAATATGCAAACTATGTTAACCCTATTGGCCTATATGCCACTATAGAAGTTAAAGTACATGTTCTTTCAAAGCTGACAAAAATAGATATATTTCTTTCCAATGGTTGTAATGTCCTAATATGTACATTAATGTGAATAACAATAGTCTTCTTCCTAGGAATTCAATGAGGCATAATTTTGATCTGAAAAATAAACTTTAATTTGGGGAATACTAAATAACAGATTCTTCATTTTTTCCCTCCTGTTTTGGGGATATAAATATAATGATTCCTCATTCCACATTGGCCTTACAATCTAATGTGCTCTGAACTGAACAAGAGAGATGTTGAACTATTGATGGACAAGGGGATAATTCAGTCTTTGACCTTGCTCACTCTAGGACCTTTTGTGGTCTTTATGACATTTCTGTGGTGGTGAAACTGAGGAGCATATATTTAAGTCAGAAATATCTGAATACACTGCCAATTAAAAAAATCTTTACTTCTGAAAAGGATACACACACACACACACACACACACACTCTGGTCCTTCCTGATCTTTATCATTAAATTCAGGGCACAAATAAGCTTTTTAATTTTTTTTAAAATAAGTATATTTTATCTCTTACTTGTTAAAAGAAGTACTTTAAAATACATTGTCTGTATCAGTGGATAATCATAGTCAGGCTCTATAAGATATTCAGCAACGGTTTAGGAAAAAAGGAAACTGAGTCAATGATGCTGTCTTCAGATTCTCAAATTAGCATCCATTTTAGGGGTATTGTGGATGAAGAGGAGAGATTTTAAATCATTGATAACTCTGTGCTATGTGAAGAATATTTTATGACCTGATATAAATGAAACTATTACTCTAAGATGCTCAGTTGGCTTTGGAACTTTTTTTTCTGGACAAGTCAAAGAAGGTCAGCTTTGCTCTATTTTAAAAATATTTTTAATGATCCAAACATAAAGTTAAACTTCCAGAAGTTGAGCAAATAATTTTCAATTATAATATTTCATCATTTAACATGAGCACAGGAAGAAGAGATTGTGTCATCTTTTAAGTAGCCATCAATCTTACCACACTTACAAAGAATTTTTTCCTTTCAAAATGTAAAATTTTTCTTTTGTTACAACACATTCATTGAGAAACATTGTGATACTGTATTAACTCTGTGTGAATAAAGAGCAATTGAGACTCTTTGAATGAGTGAGTATAAAGCACAAATTACTTTTTAATGAAACCCTCAATTCTTTCCCTTTCCACAAAAAGCCTATAGCCTTGTTCAGCTGAACACTACTACAGTAGGTCACTTCAGTTAAGCCCCTAATAAACTGTTGATAGTTGAGGGTAGTTTTTTTCTTCAGTCTCAATAGCCCAGTGTTGGACAGTGCACTTCAAATCATTAAGGTTAATACAGATTTAAAAGAGATTAACTCTGGTGGTTAAGGCCTCAATTTACAACTCCCACACATACACATGCATTGAGCAAGGCCTAAGAGTGGATTGAAATTTCAGTCAAATCGTGGGCCGCCTTTCACAGCCTGAGAAAGTGGCACTCTAGTTTTCAAAGTTGGTCAGCTACATTCTTGGTGAGGGAAAAAGTTGGATTAACTGAAAAATACTGTGCAGTACAACTTACTTACCTTTCAACTAACCAGTGAAAAGGTCAATGTCTCTCTGCGGCATCAAAGCAAAACCTAGAGACTGCCTGGCCCTGCGTTCACTGGGGAGGATTCTCTCTACTGCTAAATCAAGTGTTCCTTCAAACTGGAGAAATTGTGAGAAGAGGAGGACCAATGGAGGGAAAGTTTATTTCGTTTTCGGTAGTGGGAAAGAGTTCATGTTGGAATTTGCCTTTTCTTCCTTCTAATTATTCTTTTGCTTGGACGGGTCCTAATTTCTGCTTTCAACAGAACATTTAAAGTCTATAGTGAGTGAGGCTTTCTTCGCAGAGCATTTAGACCTGGCCCATTGGTTCTTTCAAGTTCTAAGAGGAGTTAGAGAAAAGAATTCTCTCCTCAGCCCCTCCCCTTCATTTTCCCCTGGGTTTTTTTTTTTTTTTTTTTTTTTTTTTTTTTGCTCCTGAGGAAGAGGTCACAGCCTCCCCAGAGATACCAGCCACTCAGTTTCAGAAACAGTGATATGGGAGCACTGTGAAACCCTTTCAAAAGCTGCCCTACCTTTTCACTGTGTTAAAAAGGTACACTAATAGAAAACTTCTGCACCCCAGGTGAATTGAGATCTCAAATTAATGCACCATCTCTTTCAGAAAACAATAGAAAAGGGGGGAGAGAAAAAGGAAGAGAAGAGAATTTTACAATTAACATAATCTGTCACTGAAATAGTCCCATTTAAATGAGCATATCTTTTTCTAAAGCAAGGCTCCAAATATAGACTTTGCCTTCCACTTACCAGCCCCATAGTCTGGAAACCTACTAGTTATTAAGAGAGATGTTTACTACCCCTTATTTGCATAGACTTTTCCCATGCTTCTTTCTTTAGGAAAACCATCTTCATTGTTGGAAAATATTTAAGTAGCAAAACAGCAGAAAAAGACATGCTACAGTTTTGTTTTTTTTTTCCAGCTTCCGTGAGAGTCTTTATTATCTTAAGAAATAACAGTTAGCAGCTCAGATTCATTAGCAGAGCTAAATTTAAGCCCCATTTGACAGGCTGCCTAGAAAACATTTTGTTTTGCTGTCTGTGGGCTTTAATTAAGATGTGTTCAATTTCAGTCCTCTCAGTCTAGCCCTCCCCCCTCCCCAACTTGCTGTGTCACAGACCAGCGATCAGACACTTTTAGATGGTCCAGCCCATGACTTTGACCTTCTGCGCAGTCCAGCGTTCCCTGGGGAACCGTTCGACTCATGAGGTCTGATTTCACACTTCCAGGATGCCTCAGCTCTCTTAACAATGACAGGGAGACAAAGCCCTTTAGAGCAGGCCGCATGGGGACTTGTTTAAATTGGAAACCAGAGAGGAGTCAAGGAACAAGGTTATGGGCTACAGAATAGTGCTTTTAATAAAGAGCTCACAGCTCTGGCTCTGCTCAAAGAGGTCTACCTCTGTACAATTAATTGAGCCATTTATCTGGAGCATCTTAGGCCTCTACTTTCTCACAGAATTGTGTGGTAAATATCAGCTAAGAAGCAAATGAGAAATGCATGAAATGAATTTTAACACTTTGATTACTATGCCTCCCAGTCTTCATTAAAAATAAATTTATTTGTGTTTCTGACCTCATTATCAGTAGGCTGCCTACATTTTTATTGGTTTCTGCGATTTCCAGCTTGTGTGTGTCATGAAGGTATATTTTATACTGAGATTTGGATTTATTATTCTTGGTATTTTCAGAGAAAGAAAGTGAAAAGGTAGCCGTACAGAAAGAAAAAGGCGAGTCTATTCTTTGAAAGTTTTATATATAGTTGGAGAAATGCCAGTAACATGTACATAACATATACATGATGTCCTTTAAAAATTACTTTTTGGGGGTTGCTTGAGCATATTGCCTAAAACATATGTAATTGTTGCTTGAGTGGCCCTCAGAATACAATAGATCTACTGGAAGAAGTAGCTGTGCTGCTTCTTTTATAGAATTGTAGCAGTTTGAATTTTTAATAGTGCATTATTTTAAATGCCATTATCACATTCAGTAATATTGATTTTATCTGATAAATGCAGCCCTAAATTTTATGATCATTATTTAAAATCTGTGTTAGAAGAAGAGAAAATGCATGTCCTTTAAACTCGACATAGTTCCACTGAAATTATTATAGTATATAAAATATAGTGGAAGTCCTTCATATTTGTAAATTATCGAGGGTAAAATTATTTACCAAATGAAAGGAGTTATTTGTGATTGTCATTCTTAATTTTTGAACTTTTACTATCTAAAAATCTGAAAATTATATTGCTTGAAACAAAAAACTAAGTCTTACACAAAATGTATTGAAAATTGTATGCTTTATTTCCATTAGATAACTTAATATTATCCCTGTTTGCTTTTTAATAATTAAGTTTGTAAAGAAGACTATTAAGTGGATAGTATACTTTGAGAAAAAATTTCTCCCAATTTATAATGCATCATAAATATCCAACTCCTGCCATTCTTATCATTATAATCAATATACCTATGTTAGAAAACAATATTATACACATGCATGTTATCTTAATACTATATAAATTTATTCCTTGAGAATGAGACTACACAAAGGCATCAAAAGGAAAAAAAGCAAATCATTGATCTTCATTCTTTTATGTCACCACATAGATATAAAAGTTACTTCCTTTTAGTAATTGCATTTTTAAGAATCATATTCTAATTATAGAAATGCAGAAATATTCTAAAACCAAACAGTTAATACTAGATATTTGTGAAAAGAGGAATTAGATTGATAATTTAATACAAAGACGGATGAGGCCTTAATATGAAGTAGTGTTTTACAGGGAATTGCAGAAATCGTGTGTGATTCATATGCAAGTCACATGGCTAGAAGATACTGCTCTGGAAGAATAGGTGAGATGACAAAAGAGATTAATAATTAAGTTTGATATGCTCTAGAGGTGAAAGACTATGGGCTGAGAATGTGGTGGTCCCACTATCACTGGGAAATGAGGGAAGGAGAAATACCATAAAATAATTAATTGAGTTCTGTGGAACTAAGATTACAAAATGATCCTTTGAGTAGAGAAATAGAGAATTGCTGATTTGGTTTGGAGGGCTAGCTCCAGGATTTCATTCCGTACTTGAAGAAATACTTTCAGACGTTAGACTCATTGTTTAAAATTAAACTATTATTTATATTTTGTTACTTTATAATCGTTGTCGGCAGCCGTCCGTCTCGAGAGACGATGGTGTAGCTTCTTAAGAGTCTATCTGCACCGCCGAGAATGGCTGTGCAGTCCGACTCGGGAGTGACATGGTATCTGTCTCCTCCCGTGTTGAATCGACATCTTGTGATGACGCTGGAGTGTCCTCTCCAGTGAAGCTGAAGCTACAGAGCCTGGGCAGGGTGATATGGAGGGTCTGCTGTTGCCCATGCAGCAGACCCCCCATCTCTTCGCAGCTGAAGGGTCCAAGGGAAAGACGGAGTCAATACAGCTTGGCTTCAGGTGCGCCGCAGGAGTTGCCGGTGTTGACTACAACGTCAAACCGCCTTAGGGACTCCAGCTCTGGATTTTCTGTCGGGGTTTACTCCCTTAGCCTTTCCCCTGAAGAGGTATGCCGCAAGGCAGCGGAGGTTTTTTGGAGTCAGAGTTTTCCTTCTCTGATGTGCCCTGACTGGAAGATCGAACCAGCGACACTTAGCTCGCAGGCCGACGCTCAATCCACTGAGCCAAACCAGCCAGGGTTTTACTTTATAATATAGTTGTGTAAATAAGTAATGCATCTCCTAGAAAGTTGTATTTGGAAAATGCTGCCAACAGAGAGTATCTGAAAAAAATTTTCCTACAAGAATATTTGGGTTATATGATAATATAGTTAGATACACAAATGACTGAACGGTCAAGCCCACTGAGTGATTATATAAAGGGTTGATGTCAATGGGGAAGCCAAGCTGTGGAATACAGGGTTCTGTCCTTGGTCTAACTTGGTCAACCTATTTACTGATACTTTGAGGAGATAATTTACTTCTTTCTTATCAAACTTGCGCAGAGGGATAGTTAATTCATTTGATATGAGATCAATCAACCAATCTATATATGTATATATATATATGTAAGTATATATAAAACTTAGTTCAGACTGAAATAAGTAGGCTTTGTTCAACACAATGAGCATTAACAAGTACAAATGAATATAATATAGTCAATAATGTTGTGATAACTTTATATGGTGAGAGATGATTACTAGAATTAGTAACGTGATCACCTTTTAAGGTATAAAAAAGTTGAATCACTATATTGTACATCTGAAACTAATATAACCAATGTAAGATTGTATACCAACTATACTTAAATAAAAAATAAATTTAAAAAAAGTACAAATCAAAGCCTTACCTAAGTACAAAACAGTTATGTCTTGCTTTAATAGTAGGAAATACAGGAAATATTTTAGGGTTCGAAGTGAGTTTAAACTTCATGAGAATGAATTACACATGCATCAATATTGTTACATTGAATAAAAGGGAAATATTGAGAATGATACTCTTTTCTGGACCCATCAGACACATTGTGGTATGGCTTCGGTTTTGGAAGCTATTCTTTAAAGAAGGATATTAACAAAGTAACCAGAATACATTTTTGATTGGAATATGTTTAAAGTTAAGTCTATTGAGAATAACCCAAGGAAAATGATAATAATAATAATAGTAACTATAGTAACAACTAACATTTATTGAACTCTTATCACATGTCAGACACTGCCCCAAACTTGGTAAAAAGATTACTACAATTAAACTCACGGCAACCTAATTAGGTACTGTTGTCCTCACTTTACAAATTAGAAAAGTGAGATATGGAGAGTTTAAGTAACTTGTCTACATTAGCATGCTGGGACGATACTATGACAACTGTTCACATGATTCCCGCTTGCAGTCTGCAGCAGCAAAATAGACTCCACATGCTCAGTTAACTGAGTTTGAATGTCAAATCTTAGTATATATGATTGGTACAACCGTAATTACATCTGCAATCCCATCTGCAACAAAGTCTAGAAATGTCACTTTGGCCTTTTTGGCCTCTCTAGTTCTGGAAGAGATGCTAGAAGGTAGTTAGAATAGATGCTCAGCAAGGCATCCATACTATCTAATTCAGGAGGGCAGGTGACAAACTTTAATCAGATACTAAGTGACATGTGGGGTATACCCATTCATTGATTCAAACTAAAAGTTACTACTGCAGTGGGCACATCACAGAATAAATAAAAGCTACAGAGACATAGTTTTGTACACAATGTAAAGAAGCATTCTCAAGAATTATAATTGCCAAAAATATATCAGAATATTCCTGTGAAGGTGTTAATTTCCCCATTGCTATAACTGTTGAAGCAGAGCCTGTATGACCCCATGGTTGCAGAGATTCAGACACTAGATGAGCTTTTGAACTTGGCCTCTAAGTCTTCTCTCCCACCTCTCAGAATCTGAGTTCTTGCTGTAGATGCCAAGATGAATAACAGACTCCTGAGTGAGTAGATATTATGTAGAAGAGAAATAAAAAGACAGAGATATTATTCTAAAGACAAAGGCTTGACAGATGACAATTTTCAGTTTTGTTAGTTAAAAATATTAAATGATTTAATCACTTTTTTTTTACATTTAAAGAATTTTATTCCACTGCAAAAGATCTCTTCACCTAATTAATTTATTTATAGGGGAGATTATCTAAAACCTCATATCTTTCTGTGGAGTTGAATATATATTTACTGTGGGCCCTAAAATATCTATGAGAACTTATAAAGAGAAAGGAGCTTGTAATATATTTTTATACTCATTTTAGACTAAACAACTTTAGTGTTCGTAATCTTGTGACAATTCACTTGCATATAGTTTCTATATTAAACATTAATAGAAAATAAAGTAGGTAAACATTTTTAGCACAATTTATCTAGACCCTTAAAAGCTTAGACATAATTTCTTCGTAGCCTCTCCTCAGTTTTATACATCCCATGGTCTTCTTTTTCTTTCTTTCCCAGTTTCTTATGTCTCATTTTATTTCCTGTTCTCTTGTCATAAATTTTAAGCTTCACAGAATATACCAAGATGATTCGATTCTAGGACTCAATAATGTAAATGGTTACACACAATGCTATAAATATTCTTTTGCATCTAGTTTTAGATCCTAGGGGAAATAAACTCATATTTACATGAAGCTTTATTTTCATTGTTCTTTGTCATGGTTCTCAAAGTGTGGCCCCAAAACTTCTGGGTATCCCCAATACCCTTTCAAGGGTCTGTGCAGTCACAACTACTTTCACAATAATACGAAGATGTTATTTGGTTTTTTTCACTCTCATTCTCTCATGAGTGTACAATGGAATTTTTCAAAGGCTACATAATATTTGATCGCCCTGATGTTAATGTGTCATGAATTTATTGTTGTTATTTTTGATTGAAAAACCAGTAGTTTTACATGTTCTCATTTTTAATTTCTAAAATGGTAAATTTTGATAGATCTAACCTGTGTAAAGAAAGCCATTTAAGATCCTCAATAACTTTTAAAAGTTCTTAAGACCAAAATGATTAAAAACTGTTGCTGAATGGTGATGATTTTCAGCTGGGGGAGGGCAGTATTACCCCCTTGGGCATTTTAGAGATTTGTAGGGAAATGAATTACAACAATGATTGGGAGCCCTATTTGTATTTGATGGCAGGGAGTTGGAGATCTAAACATCCTAGGAGGCATTAGACAATCTTAAATAGTGAAAACTCTCCCATGTCCTACATGACTAAATATGGACATTGATATAGATTTAAATTTTGTTTCACACAAGCCTTGCAAATGACTGCCATTTTACACTGTAAACATCAAGAACTTAGGGTGACCTCCAAGGCACTTCATGATCATGGTCCCCAATAACTTCTTTGATATGTTCCCCTATCCTTCCCATTGCTCACTGAGCCCTACTCTCAGGGGCCCTGGGCAACCAGGCTGGACTGGCTCTTTACCCTCCCTGGAACGCTTTTCTGCGGCTATTTACCTGCCCACTCCTTCACTTCTTTATAGTTCTTTGCTCAGACCTCACCTTCTGATTGAGTCCTACTCTAACCACCCTAATTAAATTTATAAACTGTACCCCTTCTCCACACTCCTCAAACCTCTTATGCTGTTCTGTTTTTCTGTTTTGCATTAACATGTATTACTCTCTAATATACAATATAATCTACTTACTGTTAATGTCCAACATTTATTCTTTCTTCCCTTGCCACTGCAAGTAAACTCCAAGGCTTTTCTGTTCATAGTAGACACTCAACAAATACTTGTTAATAAATCAACATATGGTTTTATTATAAACAGCATTTTATTTAATCTCCTTTATAATAGCATTAAAGCATTCTATTAAATTTTGAAATCATATATGGATCAGTTTTATTTTATTTCATAATAGTAAGGAAGGCATTACAAAATCTTTAGTATGAAAAAGATATGTATTAGACCTAGAGGGCCAAGAGCCACATCTCTAGGTGGTCAATTTTCCTGCCACAATGAAACCTGCTTTGTGACTTAGTGAGAAAAGAGAAACTCTGTTATTATTATTCAGTCTCTGAACGAGATCCAGTGGTAACCTAGGGAAGAGTGTCCGTTAATTTTATTCTACCAATCAGATGTTTAAAATATGTTTAGGTCAGTCAGTGAAAAAGGCTAAGGTCAAAGCCCCCACTCCAGTGATAAGGGGAGGACTGGAAGATGTCTCCTACATGCGTTGCTTTTTGTTCTGGTGGACACTATCGAATTCCTTCAACCATAACACTGTTATATGTTATGATTGAAATTCAGTTCATAGGAAGGACAGATGGAAACCTTGATTACAATTAAAAAGAAAGATTAAAGTACAGCTATTTCAAACTGTGACAACCAAAGGGCTTAATTTGTGCAAGGTAGACCCCAAATAAAAGGCCCCCATGATTATGAATTGCTTTCCATGCGGTTCAAAGCCTTCTGTGTTTACAGAGTCAGAGCAACAAAGAGGTGGTCACAGAGCCCCCCCAAAAACACCCCCACATTTTTATAACACATCACATCCAGCAGACTGAGCTACTTGTCAGCAGCAAAATGACCCTGGACAAAGCTCACCACTGATGGATCAGGATTAACTTTCTATTCTGGGAGTAAAAATATCATTCAGTATCTTTTGAGTGACTTTAATGCTCAGACCAGTAGTTTGCAAAAACTGAGGTCATTCACTTGCCCATAAAACAGGTAGCAAGCAAGCAAGGGTGGTGCAGACTTTCCCACAGTTCTTTCTAAATATGTCAGTATTGTGACCTCAAAGATCAAGGGCCAAACAGTGAGGGAGAATTAGCCAGTCCATGCACCTCATTTAATCCTCAGTGCTGTTTTGAAGATTGCCAGAAAGGATGCCCATTGAAGACAATTCTGACATTTGTTTTTATTGTTGTATGAATGGCTTCTCACCATAAGAAGAATTGAGGTAATAAAGTATATGCTTTAAAATCTGTTATCAATTTAGTTTTATGAGTTAGAATAAAAAAGGTCTCTTTCCAATTTTAATTCTCTTAGGAGATTGTTTTTCCTATAAAAATCTGTAGGAAAAAATAGCCCTTAGTATTTAACTAGATTATGTATAAATGCATCAGCTCTCAAATAATATTTTAAGTGTATTTTGAGTGACTTTTATTTTATAATCTATTTTATAGGAGATGCATAACATACATCTAGATTTTTGCATTATAGAGACCTTATTAAAAGGACGCACAAATAGTTTGAGGCTGAGTATCCCTGATCATAAATTGTTAATCTTTTTTTTTTATATTATTGTCTTTCACTTCTAAAATTGCTAGTGATAGAGAGGTATAATCACCACAGATCGCCAGGGTCATCTCCATTGGGGAAAAGTCTTCCCTTCCTTTTCCCCTTCCTCTTCTAGAGTTAGAGCATGATACACTTTCTTCTCATTGCTACTATTAAACCCTTCACATACCTTTATTACAGTGCTTACAACCCTGCATTATAATTGTGTATTTACATGTCTATCATGGCCTCTAAATTGTGTGTGCCTTGAGAGCTGGACTGTGTCTTAATCATACTTATAATTCTGGGGTGAGAAGAGCAGACACTCCACAAGTAATTAATGCTTCAAAAGGTATTCCTATTTCTTCCCAGAAAATTGTCAACATGGAAAATTACCATGTTCTCAAGGAAAGCTAAGATTCTCTTCTAGCTGTCATGGTGCTTAATGTAATCAGGCCCACTGCCCTCACCCTCACTCAGTACTGCTGCAATGCCTGTCTTACATCCAAACCAAAATCTCTAGTTTTACATGCTGCAAAGGGCAGGAATAAGCACTTTTTGGCTAAAATGGTGGAAGCTAAGGAAAAGCCAGTTGTTACTCACAGGTCTGCTTTAGTCTTATGACAAGAATAAATCCGAGGGAGATGAGATTATGTAATCTGTGTTTCCATGCATTTTGGCTCTTTAAATAGCCCAAAATTATCAGAAACAAAATGCACTTCAATTGTGGATGCTGCCTTTATTCTTTCACTCTTCTAGCCATACCGCATTGAATAAAAGCATTACAGGGTATAGCATTGCATCACTCTGGAGCTTTGCAGAGAGTAATGCACTTTACAGACACCAACGCTCCATCCTATAGTCCGTCCCACTCCTCAGATACTATCAGCAGGCAAGGCAGCATTGCACAGGGTCTAACTGGAATGATAAAAGGATAAAAGGAAGAATAATTAAGGAGATAATTAATGGTTAAGTCCATCACTGGTGTTTCTGTGATTGTTTTCATTTGTTTAAGTGGCACATAATCGGGGCTGCAAAATTTAGGAACTGAAAAGCCAGTCATTTAAAGCATCATTTAGCAAACCAGATAAGCACATTAACTGTGTGTAACCACTTCTTTAAACTAAAACTATAGTGTATGCTTTTTAGTAGTAAGTTTATAGAATTCAATATTGTACATTTACTGTCATTTTGGTTGAAATTGCTGTTAATTTTTAATTGCCCTTGAATCATGCTGTGGCAGAAGGATACTTTCTAAATTAGTCAAAAATTACATGCTGTGTAATGACCTCATCTTAGCAGCCATTACTGATACCTGTAAAAACATAACTTTTTATAAGAAAAAGGTAAATAGAAGTTAATGTAAAATAGCCTGCTCTTTTCTTACCTAAATTTTCCTCTGCCAGATTTTAATTTTCCATTCTGTGTACTTTGTTGAATGCTTCTTGATCTTGGGAAAAAAAACACAGGCTTGGCTCAGCTCAGTTAATTTTTTTTTAATCTCCAGATAATAGTATCAGTCATAATAGATTGTTCAATATTGACTTCTTCAAGTCTTGTTAGTTTTACCTTCAAAATATATGCAGAATCTAACTACTTTCCATCACCTGAATTATTGCAATAGCCTCCTGACACTTCTCCCTAACTCTGTTATCGCCCTCTCTCTACCTCTTCTCTGAACAGCAGTCATCAGATCACGCCACACGTCAGCTCAGATCCCTCCAAAAGCTTCCCCTTCCACTTAGAGTGACAATCATATCCTACAGAGGCCTGCCACCCTCCCTATACCTCTCTGACTATGTCATCTATCACTCTCCCTGCCACAATCCATCCCTCCAGTCACACTGACTTCTTGGATATTCCACGAAACATCAGACACAGTCACTTCTCTGACCTTTCCATGACCTGTTCCTCCAGGTAACCCAAGGCTCGCTCCCTGCCTCCCTCATTCCTTTGCCCAAGTCCTTTTGTCAGTGAGATCTTCTTTGGCAGCCCCTTTAAAAACTGCACATACATACCAGCACTCCTCATCACTCTTCCCATTTTTATCTTTCTTCATAGTACTTATCAACTACAATTCTCTAAAATTCTCATTATCCATCTTTATCAACGTAAATTCCATGAATTCAGGGTTGTTGTTTTATTATTGTTTTATGCACTTATATCCCCTCAACACATAGAACACTGACTGGTACATGAAAAGTAACAAGGATTTGTTGAATGAATGAATTTATGGTAAAAACATTAGCCAGTTCTTCCAGTCTCAGGACTACTAACCACTAAGATATGACACAGTTATTAGGAAAGGTCTTGCCTTGTGGGTAGAGCAAGGGCTCTGAAGGTCAGCTAGACCTGGGTTTAAATAACAGCTCAACTACTTACAACCTGTGACCTGGTGAGTTATAGCCTCTCCCAGTCTCAGTTTTCTCATCTGTAAAACGGGGAGCGTAAAAGTTCCTTTCTCATAGAGTATTTGTAAAATCTTCAAGCAAATGAACATAAAACACAATGTTGGGCTTATAATGACATACAACTCGGTAGATGTTTGCAATTATTATAATAATAAGTATCATAATTGCCCTTTATTCGCTAATTTTTGTAAGCTATTTTACAAGTGTTTGCTCTTTTAGCTAGGAGATTTAACTCAAGGTATGAATTGTTCCTGTTATTCTTGTACTTTAAAGCACATTTTGATGTTTTAAATATTTCTGTTTGGAAAGACATTGCTTAAAACTGTTACTTATTGAGGCTCTACTTGTGTGCCTGACACTCTACTAGTTATATGCTCACTATTATCTCTGCAAGGATCCATTACAGTTACTATGCTTTACAGAAGGGAACATGCCCAGGGTCATGGAGTGAGTGTTCAATCCCAGTTTGCTCAGCCTCCGAAATTTAGATCTTCCCCCCTCAAACCACTGTCCTCTCACTTTAACTTCAGTGCCTTACCCAGGGCTCTTAGAAGTACACGCAGCAGTTGAGGATTTGAAAGGTGTGGTAAAGCTCAAGTGAGGGGCTGAAAAGATGTTGTGATAGGAGATGAGGCTGAAAGACTATATCCCAGGCCATATAATGTGGATTTTAACCTATAGATTCTGGGAAGACATCCAAGGTGTTAAACCTGAGAATAAGATTTCAGAGAAGTGTAAAATGGCAGGATTTTCAAGGACTGGTTCATGTCACTGAGCATAGTTCAGTCTTTAATATGACTCTAAGCACATTATGAATAGTGAATTTTAGATTAGGAAAATCAATATAAATTAAAGCCACGTTAAATAGGAGTTTGGTCTATCTTAGGCAAAGACTTTTTTAAAAATGTAAGTACCATTACATTTTACACAGTGTCTAATAACGTGGTCTCTTTAAAATTATATTGCCTACCCATTTCAAGTTATAAGGTAAGTGCAAATAGGACAATATTTTTGATAATAATAGGATGGCACAGAATTTAAAACAGCAAAATGACTGACACGTGGCTTCTGAAGGTGCTTGAGCTATTATTTTGGCCTCTTGTGCTTTAACACCTTTATTTCAATAGTAAGGAGTGACTGAGAGAGTTGAGCAATGTAATGATAGGTGGCTAATATTGGTTTTCCCTAAGAATGACCTTATACAATAATCAACTAAGGAAAACTGAATAGGCACTGCATCACGGGCATAGGGTTTGCTAAGTGTGTTAGTTTCTTAAGAAGATATGGAAAGTGTTAAACATTAAGAACAGATTTTGTTTTAAGATCTTTCAGACAATCACTGACTCAATATCCCTTTTTGTAAGCAAATAATGACAGTAATCAAGACAATGTTGATTTAAGGGATTTTCCATGGGGTTAATATTTTTAAAATGGAAACTTTTCACACAATTGAATATAATTCCTATGAAAAAAATCAAATAAAGATGTTCATCCTCTGTTTATAGATGTTTAAAGTACCTCCTCCCTACAACCCCCACCAGATATTGGTCTCTGGAGTTAGTTCTTATGATTTGCTGTAAGAGAGGTACCACAGCTTTGACTGAATCTATTGCCCATTGTTGATCACTTGAGGGCAAGTAAAACCAACTCAATTGAAACAGACTAGTAACTGAATGGAAGTAAAGCAAGTGAAAATGGGGGAACAAAAATGCCAGAAAGTACTACCTTTATATAGCCTTTTCCTTTTTTACTGAATTAAGCTTCAGATGAATGTATGAGAAAAATTAAAAGGAGGTCCAAGAAAGAGTGTGAGTTACACTTGTCTTTTAAGCATGTGCTTCCAAAGCTAATCATCTCATCTAAAGTCTTATCTAAAGTGAAAGTGCCGTAGTTACTCTTTTGACAAGGAATTCTATTATATATATGACTTTAATTTTCTCTCTTGTTGTTACAGTAGAGATTTTTATCTCTCCAGCACTTCTATAAACTATTTGAGGTTGTAGTTTACATTCTCTGTTCTTCTGTTTATGTCATAGTGCCCAGCACACAGATAGGTGGAAAGAAGATACTTAACACAAGCCTTAAGAATAAGTAAGGTTTTACGAACTGTTTGAGTGAAATTTTTATGCTTATACATGAACTATAGGGGAGAATAGTTGTTTATTGGCAAATAAAACTTATTACAATGTGTTTTAACAAATGAAATATTCTTTTTTGAATACTGTTTTTCATGGTATGTGTTAGTTGTGAGGATAGTAGCAGGTAGGGCAAGCAGAATGAAGGTGGAAAAAAAACATAACCCACATTCTAAGCCACAGGTAAAATTTGCACCAGGCCTAGAAGACTTTCCAGTCCTTTATTCTTCATTGAAAATTGTTCCAAGACCAAAAATTGAGAAGAATACCATAATGTTAAATAATGTAATTATCCTGGGGTATATGAGGCCACTGAACTAACACACACATATTAAGTCTCTTTTTTAATATAAAATTAATAAATTAAAGGTGAGTCAAAGTTTGTACAGCTCATTTTAAGAATTACAATATGGAAAGTAAATATATGGCTGTGTGAGAATACATAGGTTATCTGTCACTGATTGCTAATGAATTCTTTCCCTATTAAAATTTAATTGAAAATCTTCAATGATATTTAAGCTTTCACAGAAATGTAAACTACTGTGACTATGATTCACAATGCATTTAAAACAATTATTCTTTATCATTAAAGTTAATAATATGCACATTAACCTCTTATGTAGTCTAAATCAATATTGTAGTTTAAAAGATATGACCTCTGAACAGCTTTGTCTAAATATTGATTTCATTGTCATTTGTATAAGGTATCAAACAAATTACATGCTGTACTAATATCATTAATGCTGCCCCCATAGAGCCTCTGACTTTATGGGTTCTTATAATACAGGACATGACATTACCAAATATTGAGGACATCACAAAATATAATTGCTGAATGGACAAGGTTTGACTATGGAAGAAAAGAGTTGCTGTAAACAGATAACTTCCAGATCCGTTACTCTCAGTAGACAAAAATAAAGTATTGCTCGTTAACATGCAGATTGGTTGTTGGGGTTAAGTTTCAAATGACAGAATTTTTTCTACCTCAGAGTTTCTAATTTATCTTCTTGTGATGCCTTAGATATTTCAGAAAACAATCTTAAGTCAGATTAAAAATGTTGTAATTCTGCAATCTAGCAGTTTTCCCCAAATCAACTTGTTTAGAAATTTCTGTTACAAGTTACTGGTTAGTCAGATGAGTTGGAAAAATACATGGATAAAAGTAAAGAGCCTGAACCTTTCAAGTGGTCACTATAGAGTTAAATAAAAACTGAATTAGGGATGGACATGCATCACATTTTCCCTCATAATTAGCAGTTAAATTATCCTTTGTAAAAAATTACAAATTGAAATGTTGGCTCTATAATTTGCGTTCTTTTACTTTTTTCTGGTTCTAAATTTCAATGAGTCACAGTGATTAACATCATCCAGTTAGAGCTAACTCTATTTTGATGCTGTTTAAATATTTTTAATTGTACTTCACTTTTTGTTTTCCATAAAATTTTTAAAGCAAGAGATGTAGTCATAACTATGACAATGAGCTGTGGGTGCTATTTATACTAAAAGTATTTCCCCAAAATCTCTTGTAGGTAAAAGTGACCCATTTTGTGTAGTTGAACTGAACAATGATAGGCTACTAACACATACTGTCTACAAAAATCTCAATCCTGAGTGGAACAAAGTCTTCACATTGTAAGTAGTGATTACCTTGAGCTCATTTCAAAAATGGTGCTAAATGACATTTACTTTTGAGATTTTGTGTGCGCATTTATTCTTAACTGCTGTCTTTGCTAGCAACAATGAATATCATAATCGCAATACCTTCCTATAGTGAAACCTGGGGAAAGGCCAGGCCATTTTCCTTTGTTTTCACAGATATTTTTTTTAAACTGTGTTTTCTATACGATTTGACTAAGGATTGTGCTCCCATTAACTGAATTGCCATACTGCTTCTTCCTTTTATACTTTCTATTGAAATTCTCCCCAATTGCATTGACACCATGCAAGACAAAGCTCTATTTGTTCCATTGCTCAAATCAGCAAACAATCCAGTCTCCAATTCGGCAGATGCTTTAGTTTTGGTTTGCTGCATTTTAACACAATAAGAATATTAAGTATTGGCCTAGTTACCCAAACATCCTATGATTTAATTTTTCTTTTCTTTTAAAAAGTTTATAAACCATTTTGATCATGCGCTGTAAAAGCTGCCAATGCTACACTATAGTATCCCCTAAAGTCTGTTTTTTTTTTTGTTTTTTGGTTGTTGTTTTTGTTTTTTCAAACTGGGCTTTAGTAATGAGCTCTAAACAAGGGAAAACTCCAAATAGAAGTACTTACAAAAAGTTTTAAAATATAGTTTTTTTGTATTTGAAAAACTGCTAAATTTCTGATTAATTTCTTATAATGTCTCTGCTTAAGAACCGGTAACTAATCAAATTTAATTATCTGACCAATTTATCTTTAAGGAATTCAACATTTTTATAAAAGATGAAAGCCCTGGTCAGCAGACTTGCACGCCTAAGAAGGTTGTGGAGAGTGTTTTTCTCTGGAATGCATAATTGAATTGAATAGGTTTGATTATTATCAAAGCCATTAATTGATTGTGCCCTGATAAAGCTGCTTCTCACATGTGGTTGCAGTCTTTCAGTAATGAATATATTCGTTTTTGTCTTTTCTTAATTTGTGTTTTCTTGGTAAACAGTTTGATCAAAGAATAAATGCTGTTGACAATTGGAACTTATTTTTCCAGAAACAAAAATATGAGGAGCTTGTAGAGTTGTTTATTAACATATATTGTGTTTGAAATATAATAAAACACTACTTGATTTCTAAGTCCTAGGGTGGTACAGTAACTATAAATGTTACATTCCCCCCATTATGTTTTAGTTAATTTTTACTATAAACCCAATAGAAATAAGTCAATGTTTTCATGACAACTGTAAACAAAAAACCCTATTATACTAAAAAACAAAATTACATTAAACAAACTGACTCTTGCTAATATTTAATCTGGGGTAATAGGAAGATAGGAATTATTGTGATAGTCAGAAGAAGGATAAGTTTAAAAAATGTCAGGGCCACTTATTGGTGGTTTGTTTTTATACAATAATTTATTCTGTACCCATCCAGATGGAAAATTACATTTCATTAAAAATTATAACTTGAAATTATGATGATGTTCACAGTTCCAGATAATAGAACCATCACTGTGGTCTAACTAAGGTGCATTGTGGGAAATTCTGTCAGATACGAAGCTACCTTGTGTATGTGTGTATGCAAATAGCATTCATAAAAACACACATACAAAATCAGCTGGAACTATCTAAATTTTCAAAAGCATTTTTATTCTTGTTCTCTTCTGATGAAGTCTATTTTTTTTTTTTTACAAATGTTTATTATGCAGCAACATTAAAGATATCCATTCAGTTCTTGAAGTGACAGTTTATGATGAAGATCGAGATCGAAGTGCTGACTTTCTGGGCAAAGTTGCTATACCATTGCTGTCTGTAAGTTTTATTCACCTGACACACTGCTCTGTGTTGCTTTTGCTCAAGGAAAAGAAAAAAAAAAAAAAAACCCTCAGCTCTATATCTGTCATTTCTCAACCGAGGTCTGTAATAAGAACACTAAAAATTTTAACATACTCAATTCACGGCCATGTTGAATCCCATGATAGTTAATTTTTCCTGACAGACTTGATCCTGGTAATGAACAGGTACTTGTCAGAATTGCCACAGTTGTTTTGGGTTCTCTGTCAGTTTCAGCAGCTGGGGTTCAAAGGTCACCGAGGGAGTGTATTCAGTGGAGACCGTGAGACAGACGGCTGTCATGTCCTTTTCCCGCAGATTCAAAATGGTGAACAGAAAGCCTACGTCTTGAAAAACAAGCAGCTGACAGGGCCAACAAAGGGGGTCATCTATCTTGAAATAGATGTGATTTTTAATGCTGTAAGTCTTAACTTTGGCTTTTTTGTACTGCTAAAGAGTTCAGTTTCATGAAAGCTTTTGTTCCTGATTTGTAGAGAATTTCTGTCATTCCTCATTTTCTCTAAACCTTGATGTATCCTGGAGAATACGCTTCTGCCACTGCCTGGCACACCCACACTTTCTGTTATAGTTGGCGGCTGCCGCTGCGGCTGAAGTCCAGCCGCTGCCTGCCTGTGTAAGAAATGGAAGTGCATGCATGTGCCACTGTATACATTTATATTTTATGAGCACAGCAGCCAGGACTTTGAAAGTTCAGAAATTATTGCAAATTGAACTGCATGAAAAACTTGTAAACATTTGTAATATACTAATCCATAACAGACACATATGTTGATGTATAGGTGAAAGCCAGCTTACGAACATTAATACCCAAAGAACAGAAGTACATTGAAGAGGAAAACAGACTCTCTAAACAGGTAAAAAGCAAGGAAAGATTAATCCCTCTGGGAAGACCTGATTATATCTGCAAAACATCTAACTAAATTCAAATAAACTTTGGAGGTGTGGAGGGGGGGAAGACTATAAAATTTTTTATCATCTACTCATGTGAAATGGCTCTTTTTTTTCTTTCTTTCTTTCTCTCTTCCCTTCCTTTCCTTAAGTGATCAAACAAGGACAATACCAAACTAATAAATTGGATGGGGGTGGTCAAAAAGGAAAGGGGATACTGTAGATGTTGCATAGAATGGATAAGTATTCATGCGTTAGCAAAAGGATGATCATTTTGAACATAAAATACAATTTGATTGCCATGGAATGTGTAAATGAGAACACCAAAAGCTGAGGCTCAAATATCTGTCCAGACCACCCACAGGTATGATGCAGGTGTGTGTAAAGCGAGCCTGGCATAAAGCTCTTCCCTCTAATCCACAAGAGAGGGGGCTCCATCTTTTAAGAGAAACCTTCTTAATGAGATTTTGACTATGATCTTTTCGAAGTGAACTTCTATTGACATTTTCAGCTAAGAAAATAGAAAATCAGGAACTCTGATTTTTCTCTCATGAAGAAATTTTAAATTAGGCTTGATAGCTTGTAATTACACTGATAGTTTTAAATTAGGTTCAAATCGAGTTAAGAAAGAGTACTAAGTGACCCCTTTAAGAAATGTTTACTTCTAATTAACACAGCTAAAATAAAATGTATTTGATATGCCTATAAAATTTACAGAACTGATTTGTGTGTGTAAAAATACTTAATTTTTGTACCATTAGAAGACTAAAATGCTTTTTATTTTTAGTCTAATCAATTCACTACAAACAATGTGATCTTGGATCGTTACAGTGAGTTACAAATGCAGTATCTATCTAAATAGAAATACAGATTACATTTTTTTCCTAAATTATAGAAAAAATTAATAAAAGTAGCTCTTAAAGGAAATGATCGGGGTCAAGAAGGAAAAAACAAGTAGGAAGGCTCTTAAATTTGAATTTGAGTAACTTATTAAAACTGGTATGTACTTGCAACTATATTAACACATATATACTTTTTCATATGACATCTATAAACTTTATATTCCTACTTCCTTACAATACCAAATCAACACTGAAGTATATTTGGAAGTAGCAAAATATTAACCTGCAGACACATTATTATAATTATTAACATAACTGTAGCTAATCTTTTGAATATCATCTAGTTCTTCCTATAGTTATAGTCATGCCTTAGTTTTAAATTTAAAATTAAATTACATCAATTCTCATATACCTTTTTCACTAAAAGATTTTGTAAAGCACATGATTATCATAATTTTTTCTCTGACTCCAAAATTGTGAGACAATATAGGTTGAAGTTATTCTGGGAAAGAGAAAGGTAAAGATAGAGAGAGGGAGAGGGGAAGAAAGAGAGAAAATGAGCATATGATAGTAAGAAAGGGAGAATCCTACTAAAATTGTAGAAAATAATGTTTTCTATAATGAAGCAATACTTGGCAGGTTTTTCTCTAAGACCCTAAATAAAAACAGTCCAAGTTATCCATTTCACATTGAAATAGCTTAAAATTAAAGCATTAAAGAATCTTAAAACCTCAATAATATTTAAGTTAAAAAATATATTAAGGTTTGCAGTACATAAGTAGCAAAAAATACATCATTAATTCTTTGGAGATTTTTTTTTCTTTTGAACAAAGGAAGTCTAACCTACCTGATAATATTATTTTTAAAATATACTTAGCTAAGAAATTGCTCTTACAATTCAGTTTCTTCCACTTTCTCCGGAGATACTGCTTTTCCTTTAACTCATGAGCCAAATTGCTTGGTATATTCTTACAACTTTATTAACTTTCTGAATCCTTTTTAAATCACAGTAAGCTTGAAGAATTTTGCAGTGTATCTGATGGTTTTTAGTCCTGCAAATTCTAATAGTATTTCATCTTTATTACAGCTGCTACTAAGAAACTTTATCAGAACGAAGCGTTGTGTCATGGTGCTTGTAAATGCTGCATACTACGTTAATAGTTGCTTTGATTGGGACTCACCCCCAAGGAGCCTTGCTGCTTTTGTGGTATGATCATACTGTTATACTTACATTGTTATTCATTAAATTCAGTAATCAGAGCTGCATGTTTCTGTGGCTATAGTAACAGTTATGTTGATGTGGCCATTTTAAAACTCCTATTTTAAGACTGGACTGGACAGATTTGCTGTGGGCAGAACCTGATGGATTGTTCAAGGTCTGAGTCCAAGAATACACCCCACCCCGACTTCCGGAACACAAACATCTCCGCCAATGTATAATTTTCTCCGTGACAGCTAAAAAGTTAAATTTTATATATTGCATAATCCCAAATCACAACAGCAGAACCAAGAAAAGTACTGAGTGTTTTAAAAAAAGTTATAATCTTGACCATCTTCATTTTACTTGTATTCATTCTATAGATATTTTTTCAAAATATGGAAATCATTGACAGTAGAATGCTAGCTGGTAATACTTTAATATGTGAATCAATTGGAAGATGTGACCTATTTAAACAGCATTTATTATTTCTTAGAGTTCCAGTTTCTAAAAAGGCACAAGTGAGAATTTGATAGATCCAAATAGTCCGCTAACAATGTTCATCTTGTAGCCTTTTACTTTGGTTATTTAAAAACTGCTGAGGAGACCAACTTGCAAAGCTAGAAAATCCGAAAGAATACTCTCCTCTGAGCTTTAGCTGGAATTTTCTGCTTTCACATTATTTTCGCTTATTCAGGATTTCAGTTTGAAGTTTAAGTGGAGTCGTTCTTTTGAAATCCTTTATTTTATTGTCAAATTTGTTAGAATACGAGTGCCTTATGCTTTCTTATAGTTGCCAGTTTAGCAGAATATGACTTTATTATGGGGGCTTACAAGAAGAGCCTTAATTATAAAAACAAATCAATGTTTTGGTATTACCATTCAAATGAGTGTATGCATATCCGCTTAGTACTTTGAGCTCTGTCCTCCTCTCAGGCCTTGTACGGGATTTTCATTAATGTCTGAGCACATGGAACAAGGAGTATATATGTCCCATTATGTTGTAAGTTACTAGAAAGTTAGGCAACCTGCTTCCCATAGACATGTCGTTGTCTCCTTAAAGAAAGAGATTGTCATCATCATTAAGTTTTAAAAAGGAAAGTCTGTCTCTTTCAATATTCTGTTATTTAGTTCTTTCTCATATCAAGTGCTTTGGGGGTTGGGGGTACTCTTAAGTAAACTTTATTATGATTTTTCACTATCATAGAGGCACTTTGATGTTAATGAGGGGAAAAATGATATTGAGTTTCTTTATATATTTAATGCCATTACATCCAAGTTCCATGGCACCTTATTGCAGACACAATGATATTCTACCAAAAAGATTATGCTGCCATCTTTGACTCACTCTTTCCAAAGTCCCCACAGCTGTTTGCAAAATTTGAAAACAGAGGAATCTACATAATTATACATTTGTTCAAGAACATTCATTTTTAAAACTTTAGCATTACAATGTGTTTTGTGAGTCTATAAAATTCATCTGGCTTCCTAATGTCACTCATGTAACATGAAATCAAGATGGCAGACCTTGTTCAAAATTTCTTTCTGATTAAAAAAAAAAACACCAAAATTCTGAGAAACTTAGGTACTTGTACATGATAATACTTGAGTGACATCCCTTACAGAGGGTCAAAGTTCACTGGGTAAAAAATGTACTATCTCTGTTACCTGGTGGTCAGTTTCTAAAAGACTCAGCCCTGTAAAACAAGCTGAATGCAAGATGCTTGCAACAGAGGGAGGGAGGGCATGTGAAGGTGGGAAAAGGAACTGTGGACACTGATGGAGAAAACGAGACCACAAACTAATATATGATCACACATTAAGAGTAACTTTGAGAAGAAATAATAATACTAAATGCTTTGTTGGAGAAAAAAAGCACTGAATTACGTTCTGTTGCATGTTATGAAAACAATAAATGATAAAACCAAGCTTCACTTAGCTAGCCCTGAACTGAGAGTTTCGTGAGCACAGGAGCCCTGCCTTTCTCACTGGTCTTCCCGCATCATCTATAGAGAGTCTGTCATCTAGTAGCCTCCAATATAAATGGCCCTCTAAACCAGTTGACCAACCAATGAACCAATTTGGAAATTTTCCATATGTGGAGCAACTTTGTATTCAATGATGCCAGATAAATAAGGATTTGTGCTAATAAAGCTAGTTATTAAATAATGAGAGGCATAGCTTAACGCTGTTGTAGTAATTTTCCCTAGGCCTTCCATTTACATTCTAAACTATTTTATAATCTACCAATTATTTATTTTAACCTCAGATTAAATTCTGATACAATAAGATTTTTATATAATAATAACTACTAATATTTATTAAGCATTCATGTGCCAGGGAACTGTTTTTTGGGCACTAATGCTTTTCATGCATTAATGGGTTTAACACTCCCAGCAACCTTATTATGAGGTAGATACTACTATTTTCCAATAAACAGAGGAGAAACTAAGGCACAGAAAAGTTAAGTACCTTGGCCAAAGTCACACAGCAGATATTATTTGCTATCTAAAAGAACTTTTAATTATGTTTTATGTAATCTTAACAATCAGAAAAAAAAACAAAACTCTTGTAGGATTTTTTTAATTTTATAGATATTAAAATAATGTGTGTAGTTAAAACTGAAATATTTCAAAGATACAGTTGCATAACCAGAGCTGTTTTAGGCCAGTTTACTGAAAAGAACTGCTTTCCATTAGGAGAAGAGTACGAGCAGTACCCCATTGTTACAACATATTGTTCCCATCATTCCCTGTGGCGGGATCATGGGTCTATTATTATAATATTGGTTCCACTTGGCCCCCTTTTTCATAAAAGCAGCTGCCTCATGGAGCATGTGCATTTGTACCATTATGCAGCTTGGCTTTAGGTCCAGATCAGTAAACTTTATAACATTTAAGTGCTTTTTTTCTATTCTGTTTGATTTTTCTTTTCTAATTTATGACCCCAAAATAAATGTACAATAATAAAATCAAAATGGAAAAACAGTAACTTTTTGTCCTCATGTCCAGTAAAGTAGAGAGAACAAGAAGTGCAGGGTTAGAGCTGCTGTGGCCTGTTTCATACTGTGCCTATGGGCTGCGGGGAAGATTCAAAGACAGCTGCCAATATTAGAAGCTGGAATCAGCCTAGAAGGTGATGGATAAAATATAAGCGAACACGTTCCTGGGAACGTCTATGTTTTTGCACTATGAATTAGGTTTTTAAATTTTATTATGACTATCGTATGCCTGAGAGCAAACACAGACGAACATGGTGCAGGAGGCACTGCTTGCCTATTGGAATCATCTCTTTGTAGACGTGGAAATGTCTCATAAATTGGGCCTAATTTTCATCAGGCTCTTGACCAGACATTTGTGTTCTTATGGATGTCAGTGGGCAAAACACGGGCGAAAGAAAAGAGTGCGCGTTCTCTCTTTTTCTTTAGTGCTGTCATTTCTCACTGTAATGAGCACAAAAATAATTGGACAACTGAGCTATCAGTAAAAGGACACACTTCAGTGTGCGTCAAAGAATTATTTTACAGGACAAACTTTAATCTTTAAATGTGATTGTAGATAATTTGTGGTACCATCTGTCCATTTGGAATTGTTTTAGCCTTTTCTGTCGTTATACAGTAAGTGCCGCTGTGTTTAACATTAACATTTGATATTTTACACATTTAATTTCTGTTCTGCTGTGTGGTCCTTAGGGAGCGGAGTGCTAGTGCTACATGAGAGAGACAAAGTATTGATCAGTTAACATTTCAGCTACATTTATGTATGTCGCAAAATTAATGAAAATGCCAGACAAAAATGTCAGAGTGCACAAAAAGGTAGAATTTAAATTTGGTAGTTTAATGAAAAGTTTAAGATGTGCATTATCAAAAATGTCCCCTTGCCTTTAAAGTACAATTCCTAACAGAATAACTGCAGGAAGACACATATTTTACTTAGAGGAACAATGAACATGAATTATGAAGGGATGTCAATTCCTCCAAGTACCTTGTGCTCCAAAATGGCATGTTTGAAGGCTTAACTGTTACTCATAAAATACATTTGTTTCTGTTCATATCTGAGGGTTGCTGGCTTCGACCCTCTGTACTGACCAACCTATGAGGCAGGCTTCCTCCTGAGATTCTCTTCCTAGGTTTTCCTTGGTACCCATGTGTTCCTTTTGTGTCAAAACTGAGAATTCCCTCTACAGCAATTCATTGAGGCCACTCTGGTTCATTACTTGTTTCTTTCTGAGTCCTTTTCAAATGCCAGGTTTTCCTTTGCTTCCAGATAATTTGTGCTCCACCTTCATTCAGTCCCCATTTTAGTAAAGGATCACACTCGGGATAACAGCTACTCTCAGAAAAGCTGGACCATTATGCAGGAAAAGAGAAAAAACAGAGATGATGTGTGCAGAGATGATGTGTGCAAAGAAAGACACAGGGCAGCTCTGTAGCCGAATGATGAAAAAAAACACAGACACAAAAAAACACAAAACAAAAAAAAACGGAGGAAGCAAAAGCAGGGGAGGAGCGACTGACTTGCAGAGCCGATGGATATTAATACAAGGTTCTGAGGACTACCAGCTCTCGGGGATACCTTATCAAGTACTTCCTGAGAAGAAAACCTGCTGCTATTAAACAACATATGGATTTTTCTAAAACTGACTACAAACAATAAGGACATTTTAAGCGGCCTTCATGTTCAGGGACTAAAAAAGGAGTACTGTTTAAGGAGAAATATCAATGTGAAAACAAAGGCATGTCTACATCACCAGTAGTTCAAGTTTTAGCATTCAGGTTACTGAACAATATAGGGTGATTGTACTACATATGGAAGGTAACTAACTTTAGGTTTCCAACAGAAATTCCTATTTTTAAAAATGTCAGAGACTTCGACAATACCACACCAACAACTTTATGCTTCAAGTCCTTGGCAATTTTCAAATGATTTTCATAGAAGATTTTTGCTGTTGTTGCTACTATTTTATTTTAGGGTCAGAAGAAAAATCGGAAATGTTCCAGATGTAATTTTTGTTACTTCCCCGCAATAGAAAAACAGAAGGACCCCAGAAAATCAAAGTACAAGTACTAAAGCACAATTATCTATGACTGTTGGTCATACTGTTGTATTCTTGATGTAAATCTAAACCTCCAAGCCCTTCTTCATTTATAATTTTCTCTGATATAGACACTAAGTACAGTACACAATACTTCCAACTTAATGTATAGAAATGCTAAAGGTATTTTAAACATTGCCTTCACAAATGTGTGAGGAAAGGAGAAAGCCTATATATTGAACAGAATTTCATTGATTTAGAAGATGGCATACCTCCAAGTTGCCTAAAATTTCTTTTACAAAGTCAAAGATTGTTGACAATTAGAAGATTCTAGTACTACAGCTTTGTTTTCAGTAAATAGATTGTGTGCCCAATTCATATATGGACATGCTGGCACTTCAAGTTGATAATCAAAATATACATTTTCCCCAAATTTATCTGAATTCCAAGGGAGAATTATTTTTTTCAAACACTGGCATATGAAAAATTAGGTTTTCTTAATTGGTGCCTTTTACAAAGCATTGCATATAAATTCTTACAATTGCATCAAAAACCACAATTTGGAAGCAAATTTAGTTTTAGGATTGATCACAGTGAGCTAAAATCACCCTGAATCAGGAAATGTAGCAAATCAAATATTAATGAAACAAAGCATTTTGACTAGATTTCTCTAATCCTTCTTGAGGAATGATGGTCTAGGTTAGTTTGGAGGTCTGTTTAAATGTACTATAGTGTTTTCGCTTTGTTTTTGTTACTATTATACATACAGATACACTTCCTCAAATCACTTCTGGTTCTCTTTAAAGGATGCCAATGTTCTTCTTTGGTTTATTTCAGTAAGTATCGGCAAAGGGGCCTCCTGCTCTTTGCAGGGAGGTAATCACATAAGCCACAGAGTGTACTGTTCTCTGAAAAGCTTATTACTCTTAAATTTTACTTCATATTTGTAATAATAAGAATTTAATTCTTATAGCACATCACATACATTCTATTGTCTCTACTCTCCCTCCTGTGTCCTCTAACGCAGGAAGTAGTAAGATACTATAATCTGGGGACATTTTCTTCTGTGGGTGATTTGGGGAAAATAACATTATTTCACTTTTTCTCAAGTATAGTGCTGTTGTGCTATGTTATAATCAAACACAAACCACAGATATCACCAAAATAACTATGATATGATGTTGGAGCAAGGAATTAGCCTTCTCATGAATTTAATGGTGTCTGCAATGAAAAGTGGTGGGGGACTGCAGTGCCCTTCTTGCTGCATGGCTGCCATCCCATTCACCTCAGGCAGCCTCTTTGCATTACTTATCGTGTAGTTTTAGCCTCAAAACCTTTATGAGACCCTGAAAAATATGGTGCATGGTCCAGATTTTAAAACAGAGTTGATTAAGGATCATAAATTATAAAATAATAAAATCAGAGCTGTCTAGCTGTCTGTCCCCAGATTCCTAATGCAAACTTCTTGCCTTCTGAAAAATTTTCTACCTTCCTGCTTTAATTTAAATGGTTAGAAATGTGCATTTTAGGAAGCCATATTCCTTTGCAAAATGTTTTCATGTAAAGTGTTTTATAAAGGAAAATGATTCAATGAATAAGATAATTATATATTTTACTTTAGTAGCATTTTGGAAAGAATGAGTAACAACTTTTGAAAAATTAGAAATTATAATAAAAATACAGTCATTAATATACTTCAGACAGTAAGTTCACTCTCCACATATTTTCAAATAAATATTCAGGAATAGTAGAATGCTTTCTGTTGCCTCATTTTTTCTATTTTGATCAGTTATGAAGATATACCTTAGCATTATGCATTAGTGTTAATTTACCAAGTGAGAAGCTAAGCTGAAATGTTGTTAAGGAAGTTGTTCCTGTTTTTCACTGCCCCTTTCCTAGCCATTTTACCACATTTTACCATAACAGTCAGGACTGGATATAAAGACAGTAGTCAGCTTGCCACAGGAGAACTGTGTGTTGCGGCTGTTCTGTCGTGAGGACAGAGGTCCGACACTCAGCAAGTGGCAACATTAGAGATTAGTAACAGAGTGAAGATGATAGCCCATTTCTTGTGTTCACACCAGTTATCAGCCAGTGGCTCAAAAGACATAATGAAGAGAAATTAGAGAGAAGCTAAAAGCAAGAAAAGATGGGCATTATATTGGATGGTATTAGAAATTTTAGAGATAAAACTTGGCTTTTTAAACTCAAATAAATCTTTTTCATATTCATCCTCCAAGGGGAAAAATTTCATTTAATTTAATGAGAGAAATTGAATACAAAGGAATACAGTTTTGTCAGAGTGTTGAGTTTTGAAAGGCCAAAAACCAGGGTGATATCTTAAGTTTTTTCTCTCCTCAAAGAACCAATTTTTGCCCCTTTGGGTGCCATATAACCTCCATTGAGAATGCATGCTCTAAATGAAGTTAAATGTGAGTTTAACTATGTTTGCTTTCATAATGTTGATGATAGAGTCTAGTTTGCATTTACTGTAGTTTGTATACAATGCAAATTATTCCCATAGATATTCAAACTGGAGAAAGAGGATTTATAATATCTATACAAAACCATTGACTACATTGGAGTCCAACTAAAAGAAAAATTTTGTTTGGCTTTGTAGATATAGAGGAATTAAATCTTTCCCATATGAAAACCTTTATGAGCGTTTTCTTCTCTCCACCAATTCCAAGGGTGCATTATTGTGCTTCACTGAAATGAAGTAGTGGGTGAACATTAATTCTGGCCTAAGTAATATAACATCTCTCATTACAAGGGTCTGATGGGTTTTGTCCATACTTTGCACTATACTTAGGACTAATAGATAATCTTTATATTCTTAAATGAATATCATTATGTCAGAGATATAAAAGCATACTTCATTAGGCTCAATTACCTATTAGATCTTCATTGGAAGGGCAGGCATACAGGTTGTGGAGTAGGAAAGTCATTTGAAACAGTAAAGATACATGTTCTACTGCCTATTCTGTGTGGCAAGTTCCCCAGCTCCCCATGGGAACCCAAGAACTTCTTCTATTGTACTTTATCCATACAATGTAATTATATGATATTTTATACCTACTTTATTAAATATAAATAATTCTACTGTATTTTCCATAGTTAGCATTCTATGCAGTTCCTACAAAGCAGACTTCAAGCAGTGATTACATGTTTCAAATAAGAATATAAATAAGAATTAAATATTATTTCCCTTAGTCAATTAGAGAAATCTTTTGGATTTAATTTAAAATAATAGATCACCAAGGTTTAAAGCAGTCTATTAATTATCCACAAGTTAGTATACTGAGGTTATATAAAAGAGGTGTTATATTTTTGAAGTGATAATTAGTAAAGCGATGGCTGCTACTCAGAGAAAATTAATTCATAAATATAGAAGCTCAGATAGCTGAGTTTACCTTTTTAGTTTGACAGCAATACTGAGAACTTATGTGATTTTATTTAAATTATTTTAAATAGAGTTGGGTTCTTTCATTGCAAAAGCCTATTGTATCAGGAAGCTGGTATTTATGAGAGAAACCTTTAAACCTAGGATCTACTAGTTTGTCTGGATGTGGACTGTTTTTTTGTTTTGTTTTCTTTTTTCATATTTAAAATTCTCAGAATATGACCCTCCTACCATGGTTTTATTTCTAACTCCTAAATATTTTTCATGTAGGCTCCCAACCTCCAAATAATATGTAAATGACTCTTTCTGTAAAATAGTTACTTAGACCTTGGAACACATTTCCCCATAGTAGCAATGTCAAAGAGCATGCCATAGAAGCACTCGCAAAGCCTAATGAGCCCTTCATAGAGTACTAGCAATAGAATAGGAACATTACATGTAGGAAGTAGATTCAGTGGACGCACAGCTGGGTGCTTAGGATGCTAGGAACACATCTGTCCAAATCAGCTCTAGGAGAGGGCACCTTCCTAGAGGCAAAGGCGTGTGGCCTGCAAAGGTGGAAATTGTATGGGTTTTGAAAGTTTCCGATAAAGTCATAGAATACTACAATTGGAAAGAAGGTTTAGAGATCATTTTACAGTAGAGGAAATTTAATTGCTAAAAAGTAAAGGGACTTACTGAAACACTAACTCTACCTCTCCCCCACTTGCTGGTAATGGGGGCTACAAAGACAGCAGCATTGAGCATCGAGAAGACAGAAGGGCAAAGACAAAGACACAGACAAAAAGACAAGAGAGAGAGAGAGAGAGACCTTGGAGTTCTTAAGTTCTTAATTATGAAAAACCAAGTGTTTGACATTGTTCTGTAGAGTTCTAAGAGTGTAAAATTGGACTACCAATCTTTGGTATTTCCTGTTAAAGAATGTATTGATTTTGGAGGGCTGGAACTGCCTTTTTGAAATAGTAAGCCTGTGTTCACTTTGCTTAGTATTATTCCTGCAGTTTTAGCGTATATCTTATGTTTTGATGAACTTTTCTGTTAGTTGAGGTCATACCACACTATGGCTCCCCGAAATACTGTGCAGATATGTATGTATGGTAATAAAGAACTCTTAAAAGAGTCACTATGTGTTTAAATGAGGTACCTTTTAGACAAGTAAAGAAATGTCATTTGGCCTCTATATAATATAAATTACATATTCCCAAAGGTAAATCTAGACTCATTAAGAATATATTTCCCAGGTTTCAAACATATATTATCACTGAGCTGCTTAAACAGTTTAAACCATCTATATTGATCCATATTGATTTAATTGTAGCTAAGATGAACCTGTACATGGGCTAAATTGCCATTAGACTAAATAAATGCCAGAGGGGAAAAGTGTATGTATTCTGAATTATTTAGAAAAGCTGGTGATCCAGCTTCATTGTATTGCTCTTATCCTGAATTAATAACTTGGGCATATTTTGAGATACTCTTAGAATCTGTAGGGTGTTGCCAATTTCATTATATCAATTATGTGAGGCATAGTTTGCTATAAACTCAGTACACCAATTTATTGCAATTGGAGTTACTGGAGTGAAGACAGCTAAATTAAATCATCTGTATGAAATGCTTTGAAGTCCTTAACTACAAGGGCCTGTGGATCATTTAGGCTTGAATAATGTACGGGATCACAATAAGTCAAGTTTTTGTTTCTGAGAGCTATGAATTAATCTTGAAAAATGATTTAGCTTAAAATTATTATTTGAAAATATTCTGAGTTGAACCTAAGAAAGAGAGATAAATCATCCCGGAAAAATATTCCATCAATGTTTGCTGAAAATGCATGATTTTTCTTCCAAAAATGTACCAGGAACATATTTAATAATACCTAGGTTCTATTTCTAATTGACTAGAATGCTTAACTTAAGTTTAAGGAACTAGGAAATAAAATAGATTGTAAACTTAAAAATGCCATTTGTCAGTATTTTTAATCCATTACTAGAACCAGTGACAGGAAATAAATTCAGGCTGTTCTGCTTGAGGTGCATTCCAATTGCCATTAACAGAGCTTCCCCGTTTTCATGCACACTCAATAAAACTGTGTTGAATGACTGACTCAGACGACTTCGGCGGCAAAACTTGAAGTTAAAGCTGCAATACTGTAACAGAAACCCCCAACAGCAGTATCAGATGAAACTGAGAATAAATGTAGTATATCAGGCATCATAAAAGGGTAAATGTGGGGTACATTTACGCTCTCCTCTATCTACTATGAGATTCATACATAAGATTCACACTCATTATTTCTGTCATCTTAATGAGATCAGTGTGGGAACATTTCTCTTCTCTCCCTCTTGACTGTCAGAAATGGGGCACTCCATTATTTCTCCCTCCTCTCTGTACTTCTAAGGGACTTGCAATATTTTCTTGGAAGGCCAGAAATGTTAACTGTTTACAGCAGGCAGCCCCAGAATAGAGCATAAAAAGGCTTAAGGACTTTAGGTAGAGACCACAGCATTACTCTTTCTCTCTCGCTCTCACTTTTTTTCTCTCATGTGTGTGCTTTTATTAATTTTTTTTCAGGTTTTTCTCATCTGCCCTCTTCCCCAAGGAGTTTTCTTGGAAAAGAAGGGAAGAGATATTTTCTCCATATGGAGAAAAATATGGTACCTAACTGTTACCTCTACATGCTATCCTCCTGCTCATGGATCTATTACCTTAATTGATTTTGCACAGTCTTCCTAAACCAAATCTGAATGCAATTGGTTCATGTGTCCAAACCAGACACATGTCTGGCCTTGAAGAGAAAGAGGTAAAATGGGCAAGGGACCAACTTCTAATGTATCTGATCTTCAAATTTTCACATCTGTCCAGTCATTGTTTATTATTAAAGTTGCCAGGAGAGATTTTTTTTCATGTTTTCAATCACAAATTCTCTTCATCAAAAAGGACAAGACAACTGGAACTTATGAAAATATTATTTAAGCCACCTAGGCTATTATTAATTTACATTATAACCACACTGTTTTTGGTACTGCTCTTCTTTAGAGGAACTCATGTGTTAGAGGAATCCTTTTAACGTGATTGAAGAATTTTAAAGTAGGCATTTTTAATATTTGCTGCCCCCTTAATTATAACTTGTTTAATGCACCACTGTTAGCACAGGGATTATGAGTTAATAAAAGTGTCATGGTATTAGTGAATAAAACACTATATAATTTTCCCCAGGTAATGATTAACAGCATAAGGCTATATTAACAATACTCTTAGTATACAGTTCCTAAACGTATTTGATTCTCATCTTTTAGAATATAATGCTGTACTGAAATTCAATAATAAAATATTTGACGGTTTTAGTATGCTAGTTAATGTAAACTTCTTAGATTCATGAAATTTTTCAAATTATTTGTATTAGATTGCTATGCAAAATAGCATTCTTTGTAAAAATGAATCTGAAAATTTTAAATGTTAGCTTAACATTTGCCAGAGTAACCTTATTGAGATTCATAAAGAGCTTATTTATTTCATCAGAGTATTTGTTAGAACAGTTGAAAAATAAAATTAATAAGCCATTAGGTCATTATTACGTAATGGTTTTGCTCACATAGATAAATGAGTTTCTCTCCTTTTTTTTTTTTTTTTTTTTTTTTGAATAATGTCTTTCTGGCTTTGTTCCATGGCTGCAGCAGGCTGTTAGTATGTATCTTTATACCATCAGAATGAATGAGATATATCTGTATAAATTATTGATTCACTTGAGCCTACCTCTGTAATTCAGAGCTGAAAACTCTGGCAGCTTATCTAATAGAATGATATAACTAGGAGACTGAAGTTACCTCCCACAGCAACAATTGCCAGTTGGGGGGTCAAATGCCCTTTTACCTTTATACCTGAACACCTGCAAATTGAGCTGTATCCCATTCAGAATTTTAAGAACAGGTCCATTGTCACAGGAAGTAGAGTTTGTTTCTTGGAGAAAATTATGCCAGTTCTAGTTCTGAATGAAAGACACGGCTTTTATTACTCAAGGGATATTAGGGCTGACTGCTTTTTTGAGAAAACAAATTTGCTGTAACTTTATCTGTAATTTAGTCCTGAATGGGTGCAAATAGACTGCACATTGTATGGTGCAGAAAGAAGAAAATAGGGGTTTGTTAAAGCCATACAAGGGCTATGTAACCATTATATTTCCGAGGGAAGTCTTATCAGAGTTGCAGGTTATAAGGGGAATAGTTTGGTTACAGCCTTAGCATCAAACACCTGTTTTGAATTTTAGTTTAGAATGACATTGGAAAAGAAGGATCGTATAAAATGGTGGATGATGAAATAGCCGTCTCCCGTAAGTTACTATGTAGGTTCTTTAGCTTTGTGACTGGCCCTATCCAGAAACTTTTAGAAATTATTATAATCACTTTGCCTGAGGTTGAATGTTGGACTCAGAGCTGGTGGGGTATGTTGACTTGTTTCCCTTGTATAAGAAGATTAGATTCATAGGATTATGTGCCCTTTCTAATTAAAAAAATAAATCCTATGCAATATTCTTTGCCTAAGAATCTGATTCAAGCTTTGCCAAGGCTGAGAGAAAGATGAGTGTTTTGAGTATGGGACCAGAGAAAGCATACTTTAGCTGCTGAGCTTCCAGGTCACTGTGTGGGGACTAATGGATTATATATTTGGAGAAGCTCATCCCTCAAGTTGGTCACCCACTCCTTAGTCAGCAAGCTCAGTAGTTGTCATAGAAACACTCATTTTTACAGTGTTATAGTTGATCATTGACATGGAACCAGACTAGGTAATCAAACATCCTAGCCATATGCTTGTTCTGAGCTCCAACATAGTCAATTAGCACATTTTCTATTAAAAACTTAGTGGTAATAGGTCTTCATTAGCTAGTAGTTGCTATCATTGAATAGTTACTCAATTCTGTTCACCTCCCCACACCTGATTTTCACTCCTTTTAAGAACCCAAGTAGGACTATGTCCAAGAATGCTCATGAGCCCCATCTCAAACAGGCTGTTAGAGGTTGACTCAGGGTTTAATACTTACACTTCTCTTGCTGTGTTTTGGCATAGATAACGAGGCCCTTGGACTTTCCCTTTTTCTGTTTATTTCAGGATTTCTAATATGTCTTCACTGAGTAAGGAGAGGAAAGAAGTATTAAATGGTAAAATTCCATTGTTGAGAATGTCTCTAGGATGTGACCGGCAGATACCCATCTGGGCACATCATTTTTCTGGGATTACTCCATTATGTGCATTATGGCCTCTGCTGCCCTTCGCCTGTGTCTTCCATATTATAATTCCTACTACTGTCATTGAAATTCACCTGTGCCCTGTATCATCTGATGGTCAAATATATTCTCTAGGAGTAGGAATGCGGCCCACCCCTAGATAACATATGCACGTTTTATCACTGGCCTTATGGACAAAATATTTCTGATTTTCCTTTCCTTTCCAGTCCTATTTACAACAGGTGTAAAAAGGCTGTAATTGGGATATCAGAGAGCAGGTAGAGCATTAAAATGGACCCAGTCACTCACACGGATACTCTTCTTGGTTGATGAGAAATGTACCTCTTCCTTCTATGAAACAATCTGGAACAGAATTGGGCATAAAGGTTTCCTGAGCCTGGTAGCCTCATTAGGCTTTTCTCTGTGTAATACAAAATAAGCAAAAGCAGATATCCACATAAGAACTGTAAGAAACCACACTTAGCTTAAAACACACACACACACACACACACACACACACGGTTTAAATTTCACTACATCATGAAGTATGATAGCTGCAAATTTCCAGCCATCGGGTTTGCACATCAAAAAAAAAGGATACAATGAAAGTCATATTAACATTCCTGCTACTCTCCATTCTCTGGAACACAGTATGGTCCTTTTTCGTGCATCTATCCTTGCTGACTAGATCTTTGCAACTTGGATTTGTGGGCTGGATTCAACGTAAGAATACAAATTGTTTCATGGATGACAAATTATGCATCTGGTTTCTTCTCCCCCCAACACCCATGTTCACCTTCATGGCAATTTTTTTTGAAAAAGTAATGTGGTTTAAAATCATTTTAAGTTGCCCAACATAAATGCTAAAATCAAATATTGGATTCACAAACAATAGCCTTTATTGCTTTGTGACAAGTGATCCATCTTTTTACATTAGTGCAGCTTTCTGAACCAGATTATTTTTCATAATTGATAATTTGTGAGTCATATATTTGTTATCTGTTCTTTTATGGTTTTGAAAATAGTGAATGATGCCAAAGATCACTGTGCTTTTATAAAGAAAATTATTTTAGTGCAGTTTATTGGCTGGCATTTTCTGAAAGTATGTTACCAGTAAGTTTTGCAGAGCATGTAACAAAGATAAAAGTAACATACCTTGGTAGCAAGAGACCTGATGGGTTTAGAATTCATAGTGATAATGTAGATTTAGTTTTAGAATTCATTCATGTTTAGCATGAGAGCAATAAATACACAAATAAGAAAAAAGTCAAGTACAGTTTTGCAAGCTAAGAAAAAATAGTTATGTTGCATATATGGGCAAATTTCACACTACACAATTCACACTAAAATGACATATAAACACAGTGGGCTACCTTCTACCTTTCTATGAGCATCACAGTTGTCCACAACTGTAAATAATGTGTAAATAATGCTATTGTTTCTTATGATCAATAATTTTAGATGATTTTGATAGCCCTAGGATAAATATCTACCAATCATAATACAGTTTTTATTATTCAGCTTTATATTTTGTTTCTAAAACCTTCTTAAATGCAAATAGGAAAATTCTTACCCTTTATTATGGTTTATAATTAAGTTATGGTAGAATTAGGACTACATATGAATTTATTTGCCCCAGATAAATAATAATAAGGCCTTTACAATATATTTTTCCTAAGAGGGCAATCAATATTAACATTTTTTTAACCCTTAAATAATAATTCTCTCACACATCCCGAACATTTTCACTAATTCTGTTCACAGTTATACTGACTGACAAAGTATAAATCAGTTGGCAAGTAACAAAGCAATTTACTGAGAACTATATAAGAGGGAAAATATTGTTAGATGAATTAAATATTAATTTCACAGAAAATTTATTCTGAATCTGCTTTTAGAAATTATATGGTTCATTCTCAATCTTTATTAAAATTTTTCCTGAACAATTTAATTATGGAAAACTGTTTCTAATAAAAAGATTATCTACTTAATTAAAATAAAATAGAGAGCATTTAATCATTACATAATTATATTATAATTATACACAATTAAACACCATATATAAAACATTTGCTCTTCATGAGACTGTAAGAATTGGGAAAAAGTGCCTGTCAGTTGATGCCTTCACCACTTCCACTTTTAAAGTTACAGATTCTGTGACGGTCATTTATTACATAACCTAATTGCTTAAAATTCATACTTTAGTTGGGGGAAAATACTGAACCATATACAGTTGGCTATAAATCAAAATAAACTAGTATATTTATTAGTAGTACAATGCTTTTTCATTGATGATTTTGTTATATTTGAACTCTTTAATTGAATTTCAGGTAAGATTATAACGTCTAAATATTTTAATGATATGTCATAAATAAAATTTTACTATTCAAAACCAAAATCCAATTATGAAGAATAGTATTCTTTTCTCTTCCAACATGAATATGTTCTAAATTGTGTTTAAAATTAAGGATGTGTGAAACATCTTCATCAGATGGGCAAGCAGAATGTTTGAACTGTAAAAATAGCAGTGTTAAAGACTGATAACTTTCCTTTATGCATATCTTAGAAAATGTTGACAACGTTACTGGGTGTCTATAATGTTTATGAGAAAGATTTTGCTCTACCTTTTCAGATGTTTCGTTGGCCTCATTTATGGCATGTGCAGTAATAGTAGGATATGTTTATTTGTACATATGGTGTGACAGATTGTTGATGTGTTTTAACCATAATATATTATTCAGTTTTGAAACCTACTCACTTTAGAGTTGGAATTTCTTTATAATTGAAGGAAACATGCATTTCTAATAACTTGTCTTATCAATTTAAAGATCTGCATTTTTTAAATCGCTCTATTTTAGAGTATGTGGGCTGTTATATAAATTACTGAGAAATCAGTATAAATTTTATATTTTTTTGGCAAGTAAAAATCAGGTCCCTTTATTGTAAGATAAACTATTATCTGAGCTTCATAAGTGAAGTATTAGATGTTTTCTTAAAGAAGGAATATAGGTTGAAATATGTATAATCTTTAAGTTACTCTAAAAAATGATAATAGTTATTGAACAAATAAATTTTAAAAACTATATAGACAGGGAATATGTAGTATAAATAGTCCCCTCTCCCATCACCACCTCCTGACAAGATTTACTCAGACAATGATAAATAATTTCAAATTTTGTGATTGATCACTCTACCAAAAATAATCAAAATCATCACAATAGATTCCCCATGGAACCTATATATAGAATCAGTCTACATTCAGAGCTATTAGAATATATTATTTAAAGAGAATTTTTCCCCATCAGAAAAGCAATTTACATTTTTCAGAAGATAAAGAAATACCCAGAAGACAAAAGTAAGAAATAATAGAAAACTCTAAAACTTGATTGTAGTTTTAAAACAAAAATTATCACTACATATCTAATGTTTATTATGAAATCCTACATGTTTCTCAACTTAGCTGCTTGTCAGCAAATAACTTACATGCCATTATAAAAAAATTGTTAACCTCTTTTTCTCTCTACCCCAGTCGTCTTATATTGAATATGTCATTCTGCAGTTTGGCCTGTAGGTAGCAATCTTGCACCATAGAAAGCTCTCCGTTTGCTCATTTATTTAGGCTAGAAGAGCTTACACCATTACAGATCTGTTAAATGTGCGCAGTGCTATTTGCATAAATTCCAGACTTTGATGATGGTCTGTGGCCTACAGATTATTTACGCAGTTGTTTGGCCTCGAAGTTCACGGTTTTGCTCAGAGGTGACTTTACTTTGCATGGTGACCCCGTGTAGGTGGGAGACAGCCAAATGCTTGGGTGCAAAACCTGGAATCTTGATAATCATAAGACCTCTTGTCTGAAACATATGTTTTGTTTCTCATACAATTCTTTATATAAAAGATAAATCCACAAGTCTTCTAAAATATAGAATAATATTTTAGTACTTATGTAGCAAAGATTATGAAAAAGTGCTTCTGAAGCCAGAAGCTCTCACATGCAATGAGGCCATTGCTGTTAGCATTTCAGAACCTTTACCAGTTTAGATATGTTTAATTGTATTTCTATGAAGAACAGTTAAAGACCAAAATAACCAATATTATTCATTGTGATTTGCTGTTTCTAAACAAATACTACAAAGTGCCATTGCATATACATATATATGGCAAAGAGGATCATTTTCTGTTTTTTTGGAATAACTGATAAGTGTATTAATTCAAACAGTTGCCAAGCAAATGAACATGAAAGTATTCCTTTATTTCTAATTAACAGGTTGAAAATAGTACATGATGTTTTTAAACATGAAATATTAAAAATATTCTAAGGTATAACTTGATTTCTTTTAGGAAGATAAATTCTCTTTTGTTAACAGAGCTATTTGTCCAATTTTGATCTCCTTTCAGTCTTTTCTTCCTTTCTCTCACTGACTGACTACCCACTAAGTGTCCAGGTTCTATTCTGAATTGGTCTTCAAAGTTGCTTAGGACCTGACTGCAGGAACATTTATATTCTTATTAAAGCCACATCTTAGAGAGGAGGGAAATGGATTTTAATTACACTGAAATCTCATCAATGTATTGTATTTTCAGGTTAATATTTCATACCCATGGATGTCATATTTCCTGTTATTTTTGTAGAGTTCAAAAAAATTATAAACCTTCATTCCTATACTTGTTTCCTTGCTACTGACAAAGTTACTGCATTTTAGAGAATGAAACTTGGTTTATTTCAGGGATCCTTTGAACAAATTGTTTCTGAGTGATTGTATTTCTTAATATGGAATATTATACTTAAATGGGAAAGAAATTAACCTTTGATTATCACCACTATGTCAACATATTTTAAACTGTCATTAATTTAAGTTTCAGCTGTTGACCAAATTGGCAGTGCAATGCATCTTATTTTGCAAAAAAAAATTTCCCCATAGCCCTAGAAATTGTATATCATCAGTTACCACCTTTGCTGATAAAACTTCAACTACTTACTTTTCTAAAGTTTGAAATTAACCTAATCATAAATTTATGGCGGTGATGGCATCTCAGACCTGTCATGCCCACTTTTTATAATACTTGCAAAGGTTACGGAGTGCAGTTTCAGGGACAAGAAGAGCTTATTGTTTGTGAGAAGTCACCTTTGATTCCATGGATCAGTGGTTATTAGAGCTGCAGCTGGTTCACAACAAATATTCACATCTTAAGTGGACAGATAGAGAAGTCATTTTCTCACAGGGTCACCCAAGGGCTGGGGAGGGGGGAGAAGATCAGAAATAAATAACTTGAATGACTAAGAAGTTTCAAACCTACTGGCAAAAGTGGGATGAGAAAAATAACTTTAATATGATAGGGAGCCTTTTTCATAACGTTACACATCTGATTTTGAACTTCTCTTTATTTTTCCAAGACTTTCTGATTATAAGATCCAGTGACATATTCCTTTATGAAGTGTAGCTGATTTACATGTTGGTTTTAATCAGATTGGGGCATACTGTTCAAACATTATATTTTAGTATGCGCTTTTCAATTCTGAAATGTTCTTTCTAGTAGCTAAAAATGTAGATCATCTAACAGTCCCTTTCTCCACCTGCTCACCATCCCGCCCAAATCAAGGCTTAGGCTAGAATACCAAACAGGTGAAGGACCTGCAGTGTCAAGGGATCAGTTCTTATCTGAGCTAAATGAGGTTGAAGTTGCATGTGAAAATAGAAGAAAGGAAAAGCAGGTGCTTAAGCAGGTGGGTTTGTGATCTTTTGCCATCACACGGGTTCTCATTGTTTTAGAATAATCACAAGAATAACAGAGCTCCCTCTGTTACAGAGAAGTCTGGGGCATCCTCACATCAGGGCTTGACCTTAAGGGGTGATGAACTTGGCTTGGTGGGGATGACTCTTCTCTCTCACTCTCTCTCTCTCTCTCTCTCTCTCTCTCTCTCTCGCTCTCTCTCTCATTTACCCACCCCAATAATACATACAAATGCACACATTGCTGTCTCCTAATATAGTCAATAAAGATTTTTTGTTTTACTCCCAGAGATACCTTCCTGTGTGTGTGCAGGAGAGGACACAGAGCAAAGAAACCATCTTTGTTCTCTGTCAAACCTCAGAAATCCCATTTGCAGGGGACTAAAATGGATATATCTTAGAACGAAGGAAAACATCAGGAATTTTTATCTTTTATGGCTTCATTTTCCCATGAGATATGAAAATACATTTGGAACTGGAAACAAAGTATAGAAAAAGACTTAGACCTGGCACCACATTGGAAAAACAACTTTGTTTCTCTTTTAATAGCTAAAGAATAAGTGGGTTCTATTTTGAGAGATGATTATTACATTTATTAATAAGATCATAACAGCCAACTCCATGGCAGAGTGCATGGCACTTTGAATAAGTTCTTAGAACAGTGCTTCCCAGCCTTTGATCTACATGCACATCAGCTGGGGATATTGTTAAAAAACCAGATTACAAACCTCAGCTGGCCAAGGGTAGAGCTTTCAGACGATCCTGATGCTTCTGGTTGGGGAACTCAACTTTAAATAAGACCTTACTAAAGATCTTAACTTAGACAAAAAATGTCAATGATCTAGCATATAGGTTTTCAAACTTAAGCATGTTTCAGAACCATCTGGAAGGTTCCTAAAAACACAGAATTCTAGGCTTCTGCCCCAGGGTTTGCAGTGTAGTGGGGTAGAGGTGGAGCTCAAATGTTTTTAACAGATTTACAGGTGATGCTAATGATAATGATGCAGGGTCTGCACCTTGAGAACCACTGGTCTACCTACTAGAATGCACTCTGCTGGATGCTCATTAGAATCACCAGCGGTGCATTGATCACCAGCGGTGCATTGGAAGAACCTCTCTCTCTCTCTCTCTCTCTCTCTCTCTCTCTCTCTCTCTCTCTGTTCTGATTTAACTGGTATTGGATAGGGCTCAGGTGTGATGAGTAAAATCTAACTACTCACAGGTCATTCTAATGTGAAATCAGGATAGAAAGCCCAACTGGGTTTCTTTCCACAAAAGGGTATATAATAGGTGGGAAGAGGACGCACTAAACCCAGAGAGGAAAGGAGGCAGAGGTTCAAAAGACTGAAGGAAGAAGCCAGAAATTGCCAAAGGAGAAAGTGAAAGACACGGTAAAGATCCTTTTTTTTTTCATATCAACATAAAGTAAAACTTGTGAGTGAACGGGGTTCAGAAAAATGCTCTTACAACTGGCAGCTGGGAAGCTGCTGGTGGGATTTCACAGCCACTGACGTCCCAACACCACTCAGTCCGTCTTTCTCCCTCAGAGCCCCTCTTGGAGCAGATAGATGGGTGTAACTCTGGAAGTAAATTAATGAAATGACTAAAAATAAAATGTCCACATGTTTCTTGAAATACTTAAAAATTTTCCTTTTCTTTCCAACTCCTTCTTTTAAAGACGAAGACCGAAAGCCTTGTCAGTTTCTGCTATTCCTTGATGACAGTGTTAATAGGGGAACATCCAGGAAGCAGACTGAGGAGAAATATAGTAAGAGGGTGATCATTCAATGTCCTTTCTGGTACCTGGTAGCTGTTCTATTTAGAGTAGGCTGAGCAGCTGCTTCCAGCTAATCATTTTTAACATTTGGAGATAGCAAAAATATATATATATTTATTTTTGCAAAAACACAACTTTTCTCTCTAATTAATAAGGTTCCCTCATTCAGATATGCTTCTCTCACATTGAAAATTCCCAGAACCCACAAATTCTTCTCTACTATTGTGTCAAGTTCAAAGTGATGTCTCACTTGCGTTTACACGACACTCGCCAAGTTGTGTATCTTCAGATTTAGTATGGAACATTTTGTTCATGCTTTCATCTTCTACATAAACCACTCTAAAATTCATATACGGAGGCACAGTTAATGGTCCCAAAACCATTGTCGACAACTGGTTTTTTTGAAAGATATTGAAAATAAAACCGCAGTACCCATTCTAACCTTGCTTCTTAGGTATGGTCCCATCCCACCCTTACATTCTATTGTGTAGGCCAGAGATGGCAGTGGCATCGTCTGCCATCTACCATTCAGATGCCCTTTCTCTTGCAGACTATAAATTAATCCTAGCACGTGTGCTTGCGCCCACGCAGATATCATATGTCAACCAAACACTCCAAGTTAGCACAGCCAGATATTTAGAGTTGGTTCTCAAGATGTACTTGTTTGTCATTCCCTCATTTGCAAGTGTGTCTGTCTTGCCTCCTGGGTTTGAGCCTATAAAGAATGGAGAAGAAGTTATATTTGTTTTTGTAGTCTATACAGGATGTGGTAGAAGGCTTGGTACATAACAGATACTCAGTGTCAATGCATTTTTGTTGAATTTTATTTTGTATGCTAGTCTAACATGATGGAAAAATATTTTATAGAACACTTCATATAGGTTTTATTTTTAATAAGCAATGTCTCAATTACTGGAAAGCAAAATATAGCCAGATAGAACTACCCTGAATCAAAAATGATTTCCAGCTATTTTGGATACAAATCATACAGCTAAAATAAAGTGGATTCTCAAATCCAAAGTAAACACTCTCTCCCCTGAAATACTTTTTATGTTGTTATAATTTTCTTTAGTAAACCCTTTTATTAGGGCAGACAATCAATTGCAACTCTCTAAATTTTCACAAAGCCTGATTTAATGGGGTTTACACTAATGGTCTTTTCTACATTATTTCCATGATGTTTCAGTCATAAAAAGCAGGTTGCTAAAGCCTCTCTACTTATTCAGTTGTGATATTTCACTATCATTATTATTAAGGATACTGTTTATTCATAAGATAGCATCCATAACATTCATTTTAAGGAAGAACATTTTTAAGTAGTTAGATGTGTTTTATCCTGATTCTATCACAAAGTTTAATAAGAAAAAAATTGCTTGTGGCCCTGTATTCCTTGATGGTTTTCTCCAAGACATGGTACTAATTAATAACTTGGTTGAAAATCTATATAAATCAGAAAGATAAAATAAAGGGAGATGTATACATGGAGAGAGAGGATTTTTGTTGTTTTTAGGTGACACAATCCATATGTCAGCATTTAATGAAGAGCTTGTTTGCTTATGAAGTAAAGCATTCCCTTTTTCTTAGCTACAGCCTATATGCTCTGCACTGGGGGGCGGGGGGAGAGAGAGAGAGAGTGTGTGTGTGTGTGTGTGTGTGTTTTATTTTGATGTGGAAGGAAACATAAAATCAAGTAAAAAGCTTTCTTCACTAGAATACTAATAGTTTCTCAATAATTTTCCCTAATATCTTTGAGGGGGGTAGACCTTAACACCTTTTAGTTTTGCAGCTGTTTTTACACTTTTATTTCCTCTTCTTTCCTCCCACATTTACACAAAAACCTTCTCAAGTCTCTCTTAAGCACTGCAGCAACTAAATCAATCCTAAGTGGCAAGCACTTCTAACAGCGTTGCATATGACTGTGTATTAATTAGCTCCAGCAGATTATCCCCTGGTGTGCAGCAGGGTGTTGGTGGGAACTTCTCAATGCACACAGAGTGCTGAGGATTTCATGTTTATTTTCATGTATTGAGGCAAATTCTCAGTATGTCTTCAAATTATCTCCTTGGGGGTGTTTTTCCTGAGCTAATCCTGACAGAATCTTTCTGTCAGATATGCCCGTCATCAAGAACAGGAGAACGGTGCACGCACAGGAACCTCTGTGCTCGGGGCTGTATGCAAATTTAATGCCCATCTCATTTCTGTTTCTCTTACATGGATGACAGACATTTTAACAATGTGTTCCACATTTCCCTCTGGGAATTCAGTTGGATGCCTATATGTATATGAGTGCATATATACATCCATTTTGAATGTGTCTTTAAATATGGTATTGGGAACATATATGCATACAAATGTGTTTATATATGTACATAGAAGCACATTTATTACAAGTAATGTGGATATTGAGAAGCATGTGTAGGGATAGGAGAGTCAAGCAGCTCTTGATCAGAGATGTCTACATCCCAGGGAGACTAATCAGCTGCTGAAAAATGGATATGGTAGAAGAACTGATAAACAAATCTATTCTGAATGCAATTCCACAACATCTGGGGTGGGAGTTGAGGCACTATGAAATGGTGAGTAGCAACTGCATAGAAAATCAGCTTTGTATTTCAGCTATTTTAATAGAAAAATGTTATATCCTAAGAGCTTTTCCAATCTAAATGCCAGTCTTTGTGATCGACTGTAGATTTGAGACTTAAGTTACCTTTTTGCCAATCTTTGCAATGCCGTTATTTTATTTTTAGGTCAAAATTTTCACCCCAGGGATGTGTCCTTGAATCCCTATCTTCATCCCCTAATGAACTGGGCTGGCAATCCTAGAGGGACAAGGGAAGGATCCATCCTTTAGGCCTCGGCTATATGCTGGACAGCCAGCTCTGTGCTCTTCTGTCTCCTGCAGCACTCCAGTGTCAAACTGCTTCCCATATGCAGCACCTACCATGTGCCAAGTACTTAGATGTTTTATCTGAAGTGGCCAGACCTAACCTAAGGTCAACTTCCCACCAAAATTAAAAAAGAAAAAGAAAAAAAAAAAGAGCAAGAGAGAGAAGAGCCACCTCAAATGAACACAGATGTTCATTAAAAACAGCTTGTTTACTATTCAAATGCAACTTCAAAACAAATCTATCTTTCTGTCAGTAATACCACCCTTCTAGAAATTAGGAAGTACTACTCTCTATATTGCAAATATTAGACTATTTTGTTCTTATAAGAGTACTTGAGTCATGTGATAGTATGTACTCCTATTTTGGAACTGGAAACTGAGTCCAGTAAGTTTCAATCATCTGCTCAGTAGCACATGGCTACTAAGCTGTGGTCAATCCAGGTTTCTCTCTCTCCCAACCCAAAACAGGAAATAAAGAGGAGACAACGTGTGCCAGGGAAAGGATGAGAGCCATAAGAAATCCAGAGCAGCCCCAGAGACTAAAAGCCCCAATCAGGTGGCCCTAATAGGGTCAAAATATCTTCTTACATGACAAGCTCTTCCCTTGGAAGATCCAAGCAAAGCTTTTTTCTTACACTTCCCTTCCCAGGAACGAGAAAGGAGAGAGGAGAATGCTATTTGTCGTCTCTCTGTTTCTCTGTCCTAGGCTTCTCAGTTTGTTTTCCTATAAATACTGTTTATATTCTTAAATCAGAACAATTCTCATTTCTTCTACTATCAGACTGACTTAGATGGGTCCAAGAATCCCCTTGAGGGTTGAGGAAATGAGGATTTTCCTTAGCAATATTATTTGAGTTTAAGATGGGTGTCACTTTAAACCCAACCCAGTTTTAGCATATGGGATTTATTTATGGTGATGTCCAGGTTTATTCAAAGGACTTGGCTTTGTATCCCCTGTGGTGGTCAGATGCAGGCATATTTCTAGTGCTTAGCCTGAGGTCATTACTCTAGATCTCTAATTATTACCAGAGGACATAATTAAACACTGATTCTAGGGTACAGGAAATCCTAGAATTTGATGTGAGAATTGGTTTCTTTCAATTAAGGAGGATGAATATTTATTGAGTATATATTATATGCCTGGCAGTGTGCAAATGTCATCATGTGATCTTTATAATCATCTCTTAAGGAAGGTGCTGTTGCTTTACCTTTCATGGAAGAAGAAATCAAAGCTCTGAAAGAAATTTTTCTAAGATCATAGAGCTAGGAAGTGCTAGAGCCAAACTTCCAATCCGTTGTTTGGGTTTGTATCTCAGTGCTTTCCAGACACCCTGTCGGTCGTGTAGAGCAATATCCATCCCTCCGAGGCCTGCGCTGGCCTCCTCTGAGAGGGATTGTGGTAGGCAGGACATTTTTTTTGAAATCTCTTATAATACTTTGAAATAAATATGAATTTGCCATTCTGTTTTGGAGCATTTTCATCTTTATTTTTCATTAAAAAATTACTACCATTAAAAAAAATGTCTCCTTTCTTGCTTAGTCTTATTTTGGCTTACCTTCAGCAAACTGCTTGGTAAATCCTATGAGTTCTTTAGTATTCCAGTGTGAAAGCTTGAATGCAGGGAAAATACTATATATTGGCTTTTTACCTTCCTATTCTGTGTTAGCAGGTAGAGCAGCAACTGGGAGTAAAGAGATATTTACCCAAAGGCATAGTTATAGTTGATTTTTAAACTTTCTGTATACTCAGGTGTGATGTCTTCAAGCTGGAGTTGATAGTCAAATACTAATACTTGGTAAAATCTGAGACCTGTTTCAAAAGATTTAATATTTACTTCTTGCATTTCATTGTGAGTTTACTGCCTGTAGAGGTGGCATCTGAGAAGAAGATTCATGAGAGGAGCACATGGCTTGGTTGATTAGTTGGTTGATTGGTTAGTTGGTTAATGAGCAGGCAAGCATAGATCTTCACAGTATTCCAGCCTAGATAATTCCAAGGACAGACATTCAATACCATAGAACTAACTCTAGGAAAAATAATAATGGACTTTTGTCTTGAGTCACACTATACTACTTAGAGAATTTAACATAAACAGTTCTCAAGGTTCCTTCAGTCCAACCAGTCCACACCTGCCCATGCCTGCCCCTGCTAAACCCATCATCATCTTTCTTGGCCAGCACCATCTTATTGCCTTTTCTCTACCTAAATTCATCACATCTGCTCCAAATATAGACTGTAAAACTCTCTGGTTATTAAGCTGCAACAGGTTAGTTGTGCATTTATTTGTGCACTCAATCAGCATGCATTTATTGAGCACCTCCTGTGTAGCTGGCATTGTGCTGGATGCTTACAAGCAGAACTGGAAATTTGATACAAAATTTCAAGTTCAGATGGGTAAGGACTTAAGGTGATGCACTGAGATGTCCTTACTGCCCAGGATTTTCCAATGCATTTTACAGGACTTTTTAGAAATGATATCCTAGCCATTGCTCTGACTCTAATCCAGTGTGTCTAATAATTTAGTTGAGTCTTCTCAGAGAACCAAGGAAATGGTCTTGGTCCTACATGTCTCCCATCTCTTCCATATCATAGGATTTCACAGTTTAGATTATCAGTTATAAGAATACCATCATGAAACTATTATGGACTTTGGCAAACTCTTCTGTAGCGATTCAGTGTGAAACAGCTAAACCAAAACAGCAGTTAAGTAACTGGTCCTTTGGAATTAGGGTTAACACCTCTGTCTTAATGAAACTTTTATAACATATAATATTCTGGCAGGAAAGATGCTGGGTAAGTGTCAAGTATGCTGATGGCTGCTGCTGTTGCTTCTGTGACATTTGGACAACTTAAACCATATGGCCTAAATGTAACTCTAGATAAGTGTATAGTTTTAGGTTGATCTTGCTTCAGAGCACTTGGAAGTCTGCTTGAATTAGGAGCCAAATCAAATCACAGAAACAGGTGTATTTCCAAAAAAAAGGAAGGGCTATGTGTTAACAGTTGACCCAGTTAACAAATTACTGCCTAAAATCAAACAGTGGTATATAAAGGAATGTTTAAACATTATTGCCAAAACTGCAGTCCAAGAGCTGTGCCTCAGGATATTTGCCTTCCTGACTCCTTGCAAATATAATGTTAACAATACAAATTAATACTTTATCCTTACTTGAGCATGAGGAACAATCTGATTTGGGGGCCCTGATTAAGGCTCATTCTACTTTAAGAGATGACTGATCAATTAACCAGTGTCCTGATCTCAACCCTCAGACCTGAGGGTTTCACATTTCAGATACTCACTTTTCATCCCTCTAACTGGAGAGAGCTTTAAGAAAAACTAGCAAGCAAACTCAACTGACTCATTTAAGCTACACTCAAATTGTGCTTACCATGTGCCAGGCTTTGTTCTAAGAACTTTATGAAGAGTAACATATTTAACCCTCATAATCTCGTAAGGTAGTTACTCCTGTTATTCTTATTTTACATACAGGTGAAGAGACTGAGAGACAGAGAAGTGATTTGCCCAGGAACACAGAGCTGCTAAGTAATAGATTGTGTACCCAAACAGACTAGCCCCTGGCTTCATTCTGAGCCACCATACTCTGCTGCTCCTCCAGGGACACTGTGACCCGTTTTTATTTCTGTCAAAATCTTAGAATTTTCCTGGAAAGAGAGTAAAAGTAGATTTTCAATGTGAATATTTGCTTTTAGTGGGGAAAAAAGCACTCTGCAATTGGTGTTATTAATAGCTCTATATATGGCAGAGCATATTCCCAGTACCTCTTTGCTTCCTGGGACGCAGATGGCCCCATAATTTTTAAGCCCATGATTCTTTTCTTTTTTTTTTTAATTGTATTTTTTTCCATTACCATTTAGTATCCTTATATTTCTCCCTGAAATCACCACACTGTTGTCCATGTCCATGAGTCTTTTTTCCTTTTTGTTCAATCCCTCCATCCCCACCCCCCCACCCCCTGCTTAGCTGCCATCCTGCTCTCTGAATCTGTCTCTATTTTGCTTATTAGTTCAGTTTGTTCATTAAATTGCACATATGAGCGAAATCATATGGTATTTGTCTTTCTCTGACTGGCTTATTTCATTTAGCATAATGTTCTCCAGGTCCACCTATACTGTCACAAAGCGTAAAACTTTCTTTTTTATAGCTGAGTAGTACTCCATTGTGTAAATGTCCCAGAGTTATTTTATCCACTCATCTACTGCTGAACACTTGAGCTGCTTCTGTATCTTAAGCCCATGATTTTTAAACCACAGAGCAGAATCCAACAATTACCTTGCTTATCTTGCTCTTTTGTGTAAGAGAAGAAAAGATGTTATAAATAGGAAATTGCAAATTTTATCAGCTCCAGTTTATATAAGAAATTAAGGTCACTGCTTAGAACAGAGCCATGAGCAATCCGGTGGGTCTTTTAAATCTATTCCAAAGGCAGAGATTCAGACTGTGAAATCAGAAAATCACTAGGGAAAGGGAATTTCACAGTATAAACCTTCCAATGTTAAGTCTCAACCCTGAGTGTCTTTTATAAAGAATTTGAGTTGATTCTAGCCGCCATGGTAACCAGAAAAGCATGGGAGACTAGAGAAGGCAAAGAAATACGGTAATGAAAACCCCTCAACTCCTAAAGTGCTTTCTGCCTTTGCCACTCGTTCTGCTTGCTGCTTAATGACGCAATATCATGTTTTATGTATTGACTCAGTCCTATATGTGTGTTTTCTCTCCCTAGCCAGCTAGTAAGCCCTTGAGAACTGGTTAGCACTTTGTGTACCAGTGGCACCTCTCAATGACACAGTGCCAACACACAGATGGGTTTGTTCTTTCATTCATTTCTTCCTATAATTCAGTTTGAGGAACTATACTGAGGAAAGGGCAAGGGCTTTGAAGTAACACAGGCCGAATGCAAATTGTGACTCTGCTAAGGATGATAGTAAAGGTGGTGTGGTTATGACAGGTCCTGGAGGTCACGGGATGGGCAGAAGCTACTTTTCTAGTGGGCGCATATGAAGGGTCAGACCCACAGCTAGTAGGACAGAGCCAGGGCTCACACCCAGGCCACTGTAACTCACTTCTTCCTGTTTTATTTCTCACCTTGCATATGTGAGCTACACTCTGACCTTCGGTTAACTCCTTTTTCAGAACGGGAAAACTCATACCTACCTTGTAGGGATCTGTGAGCCACTCCCAAGTTTTCCTTCCCTCTTAATCCCCTCTCAGCACCCAAACCCTCAAACTTATGCATTCATAACTACAAATTGAATTAAGAAAGATAAATGTGGGATAACCTCACACTGTCATGTTACCAGGTCTCCAAATGAAAGTTTTGGGGGACATAGGTTATTTGTTCTACATTGTTCCTGTAAAAGCCAAAGCATCCCTGAAAGAATTAGATAGAATAATATGTTCCCTGACTTCGGAGTTGTCAGATCAGTCGAAATGAGTGTTGAGCAAAGCCATGTTCATATTAGAGGAAGGGACCCCCTTCACAAACTCCACCCTCCACACTCTCCCCAAGTTGTCAGCGGTGCAACCTCAGCCCCTCAATTCTAGAATCAGCTGCCTCTGGGTTGCCATGCATTGGCCCTTTGTCCCTGATTATTGCTACTTAGTCTAAAAATTAACTCATCGCAGCTTTGAGATTTTATATACAAAAATTCCTAAACATCTTGGTATCTTGAATCTTCATAAACCTCATAGGACTTACAGTAATTAGCAAGTAGTACTAGTATCAGCCTAGAGAAACAGATGTCCAGTGGTCAGTATCTTTCTGTGCATCGTAAATATAATACCTTGAAAGAATTCTAGAATATGCTTGAAAATTCAGAAAGGACAGCTAGTTCTGGGGAGTGTTAAGTGGGTAATACTAAATGTTTTTCTTCCCTCCACTTAAAAGTCAACTATCTATTTCTCTGCAATTGCTCTGTGTGGTTTCTTCACTGTGGACTGGACAGGCAAACTCATAGAGTTAGGAAAGTTTTCTCTTTTGTGGGGGTGAAATTTTACTGCCTTAAAGCCTCCTTTTCTTTACAAACTTGTCACAGACTTTCACCATCATGTCCAAGTCTCCCCTGAAGATTGTGCAAAGCGAAAATCAAAATTCTTGCACAGCTTTAATGATGACATCAGTGGTGAGAAAAAGATTATGCACGCACATACACAAATCCAGCTGGCACATGAGCATAAATAACAGTTTGGTGACAGCAGAAAAGTATTGATGCCTTTCAAATTTGATGTCTTTCCCTGAAGAAATTTGCTGATTTGCTGTGTTGAATTTAGGATAGTTCTCTCTTTTCTTGATAAATCTATTTTTTCTCACTTTCTTAAGTTATTATGAATTCGTAAACTGCATCTTGAAAGATCATAGTTGTCATCACCCACCACTATTTTTCTACTGTAGATAAGGGAACTTTTTAAACCTTTATTTTGGCACTTGATGAACAGCAAGATATTAATACATTTAACAGAAATGGGAAAAATAACTTGAATAGCCAACATCAGAGCTCCAGAAAGAAAAAGTTTTGACAGCACCACCAAAGTAACAGTACTGGTAATAATTTAGGAGCATGCATATATTAGTGTGCCTCTCATTTAAGAGATAATTATCTTTGTTTTCATTCTTAAAAACAAATTTGTTTTCTCCATTAAATATAAAAATGGTTCCACCTTCTAACAATCCCTTCATTAAAACTATGCAAATAATTAAAACACAGAAATTACCACATAATTGGGCCATATTATGCATAATTTATTATTATGCCTTTTCAGTCTTTAGATAATAGTTTATTTGGATAAATAATTTTTATGGTAGTTTGGTATTGTGTAGGGAGGATGCAATGTCTAGGATAAAAGCAGTGTGATTAGTTGACAAGGTATTGACATTGCCTTTATGTTATTATAGCTACACAGGTTGGTTAGCATCATAACATTAGAATAAACCTGCATACAATGAAAGTAAAACATATTGCAAAAAAGGCACTCAACTTATTGGCCTAATTCAATAAGTCCTGGTACAGCTGAAATTTTACTTTAAAAATTTGTTTGCAGCACACTTTGCTTATATTTTTTGGGTATGTTTTTTGGTACTGCTCTTCTTTACCTTCTGAAAGATATTTATAACTCTCTGGGGTGCACCACCCTACTGAGATAACTGTGTTCTTAGATGCTTGAAGACAAGGATGAACAACTCACTTGTGGTGTGTGGTTATCTCATTATAGCCACCCACCCTGTTGTAGGGTATTGCTTGAGCTGCAGTGAGCTGTTTGCCCTGCTGGCAAACAAGCCCCTTACAGCTCGTGACATGTGTGTTAACCGTTATTTAGGCTGGCTTTTCTCAGTGAGCCTGTATATGCCCTTAGGCGCCCAATGAAAAGGGAGCTTAATGATGTGTCAAAAATTGCACTACAAGGGCCCACAATAAATTCAGACTTTGTAAGTACAGGAACCAACAGGGCAGCTGAAATCTAAGGTAGTGTTCAGTTTCAGACCACTTGTCATGAAGTTGGTCTGAAGGGGAGCATGAATGTGTGTGCATGTATGTATGTGTGTGTGTGTGTGTGTGTGAGAGAGAGAGAGAGAGAGAGAGAGAGAGAGAGAGAGAGAGAGATCAGATAGTCCAAAGCAAGAGAAGAGAAACTGTGTCAAAATGACTGAAAGAAGTCAAAGGATAATTGGGGACTGTAAGCCAAAGAAGTCAAATGTACTTTTTTCAAAGCAATTTATAGAGGGAGATTTAAATATTTAAGTTATTAATCAAAGAAATCATTGGAATATTTCCTCAGAAAAAAAAAATAACCTTAAGAAGAAATGAAGCTGTGAAAGCTGGGGAAGAAATGGCTCTGTCTTCTTGACATGGGTGTAGGTGGTTACTTGAAAACTTTCTTTTCCTGCACAGAAGAAAGTAGAAGATGACTTTTCTCACTCCTTCAGCAATGTAATGAGGAGTAGCTTTTCTTAATCTATTTTAGAACAAATGGCGTATGCAGGAGGGGGACTGCATTATAAAACTCCCAAACAGTTGTGTAAAGAGATGCAGACCTTTTATTTTCCCAAAGCAGTTGTTGAATAATGAACTCAAAGTGGAATTAATTAAGGATATCACAGAAACTGCAGAACCCTTGGGATTGCCCCAGTTTTTAGAACTCTTTTAATATCCTAATCAAACATTAGCAGATTCATTAAAGAAACTGTCCTAGGTTGCTACTTGATCAGTAAAAGATTTTCATAGTCTTCCTTCCTAAGAACATTTCCCTTCTCCCTAGCCTGAATATTGTTGGCATTAACAAATTTTTTATCTTTTCATTGTTAGTTAAAGAACTAAATACCTTTATTTGCCACCAGAAAATGCATATATTCACCCCACGAAATCCTTGTGGACAATTATACTCTTTTATTTTAACTCAAGTTTGACTTATAAAGAGGATTCTTACTTAAGCAATCTTGACTCCTAAAAATGCATCCTATAGACAAGATGGAACACCATGCTCAATGGCTAGAATGTCAGAAGTGTGTCAGCTGTGAGAAGAACATTTCAGTTTGTCCTTAAAGGACATTCAAAGATTATTTCTGACATTAAGTTTGGGAGTTTCAAAACTAAATAAGAGTCTTATAAAAATTCTTTCTAAATGTATTTTTATTTGTATATTGTTAGAAAAGGTAAAGTAAATTCCTTATAATTTGTATACAAGTTGGAAGCATACAGCAGTGGTTTGCAGGCTCTTGTGGACACCTAGTGATGAAGAACTGAATCAGCCAGAGCACAATATGTCAGCCCATTTTGTGCTGTTCAGACATCCTTGACTTAATGTTATCAACTATGAACTATATTAGCCTATAATCATATAGTAGTCTAGAATTTTTCTTGGCATTCCTACTTACAAACTTAATTCTCAGTCTTCAGTCTACTGGCAATGATCAGTGTTTTACTGATATTGGTGTTGAGCTATGAGTGTGACCCTGCACTTCAGTAGCCTACACTTTAAAGGAGAAGACTGTGGCTTCGTGTGTTCCTGCCTAATCTAACAGCACTCAATAAATGTTAGCTAATTGGCAGCAGCAGAATGAAAATCCAGATTCTTTATATCTAGATATGGACCTGGGTCTGGATTTAATTATCTTTCATTTGTTAATGTTTTACCATTTACAAAGCATGTTCACATATATTATCTTCGAAGTAATCTTGTATGATTGGTTGGGCCATAGTTTACCCAGAGTGGCCCATGACATGGGTAGTGGATTTGGGGCTAAACCTGGAACAAAACCCAGTCTTCCTTTTTCATTTTACAGTCTCGTTCAGTTAAGAAGAGATGGTGCAACTTAAGAAATGACCCATCTTCTCTGTGTTTAGAAATCTCTTCCATGGAGATAAGGAAAGAAGCCAAGAGTGTGACTGTGGAAACAAGAAATCTTCAGCCCCAAACCTATATTTCCTCCATGAGGAACCAATGTAATTTCAAAAATGAGATTTGATCTAGAAAATAAGAGAACTCAAAGAAATTATCATATTCAGAATGTTGAATACAAATAAGACATAAAGAAATCAGTAATTATATAGCCTAATTCTCTCAAATACTATCAGAATGACAGATATTAAATCTTAAAGGTAATTCCAGCTGGTGAATTTACAGACACCTAGCTAGTTCCAACGTGAACTTTTTAAAACCCATAGCATTCCTTTTGCTATAACATATCCTTTGCAATTTCATGGGAAAAGAAACCTTTATTTGGAAATTCTTAAATTTAAAAGTAAAAGGAGGGAAGCTGTTTTCCAATGCAGCAAGGGCTACTTTTAAAGTTTTTTGGAGAGTTAGTTGTAAATTCAAACTCCAAGGATAACTTATTCTGATATATGAGAAAATGTGACAACTGTAATAGAAAAATAATAAAAATATAAATTTTTAAAAATAATTTTTTTCCACATTTACTTTTATGTTCTGGCTATGGAAAGACACTAAAAAGTGGTCATTCTTGGCCCAGCATCAGAAAAAATAAAAAAGAAATAGGTTTTTTTTTGTCTGTATGCTTGAATCTTGTTTTTGTTTACTTCCGTGGATGGTAATAGAGATGAATTTATTTGGAGTGAAAAAAAATACCAGGCTCTTTCTGGAAATTAATATTATGAGATTTCATGGATGCTGCCTCTACTAGGTCAAATGCAATAAAACTATCTTCTGTCAAGTGGTAGATTCTACTTGGGTTGAGAGCAGAAACACAAAACAGGATAAATGGCAAAGGAATAGCATACACTTGAGCAAAGGAATGGTTCAGACAAAAAGGTACAGAAGTTTACAGTGAGGGGTTGGTGTTTATGTGTTGGTAATATTCAAGGCTGAAACTTTAAGAAAAAAACATTCTGAGAGTTCAGGCAGTTATATACTTTTGAGGCAGACTTGTGAACACATTTTTTCCCCGTTCTGTGTCCTCCTTTTTCTCTATTACCTTCCATTCCTTTTCTCTACTGTCTATTTTTTTCTTGCTCCTTTCCTTTAGTGTATCTTTTTTGTATCCTTTTTTCTTTCTCCATGTGACCATTTAGTCTGATTCTATTGCATGCGTCTCTTCTTGTTAGCTGACCATCACATGGACCTGAAGAGGCACATGCATAGTGGTTAGGAGTTTAGATTCTGGAATCGGCCAGAAATCTGGCTCTGCTGTGTGAATGTGGGCATTTTACCTAACCTCGCTGAGCCTAATTTTCCTTGTCTGTAAAATTGGGCTAATAATATAACCTAATTCATAGTAACTATAAGGATTACAAAAAGCAAATATAATATCATGTAATGCCAGTTAGTACAGCTCTTGAAACTAAATGCCTAATAAGTGCAGACTTCTTATTTGAGTTTTATTACATCCTACCTCATTCCAAAAACATAATAGAAGTGGGTTACAGAAGTACATGCTGTATAACAGTTAAAGTGTAAGTAAAGGGATCATATTGAAGGCCTGAGAGTGGGAGGTTAGAATAGATGATGTGATGGGGTGCAGGTGGCTCATTAAATGCATAGTTCAAGTGCTAGAGAGAGGAAGGTCAAAATTTGGGATCCGAGTGTCCCAGACAGTAGATGAAGGAAAAAACTATCAGTTACAGGACTCACAATTTTATTAATATTTTTATATTAAGCCTATCCATTACTCAGTGAAAGCCCAAAAATTTCCGGTACTATGACCTCAAGAATTCTCTTTCAGGAACCTCCATAAAGTTGACACTGTATAACATAAACAAAACCTCCAGAGTTAAAACAGTGCTGTGTTTCCCAGAATTCTTTCTTTTAATTTCCCTTAATAGGGGCTGCTGCAACACCAACATGTAATTCAGTAAAAGCAACTCGAGCTTGGTATACAGGGCATGAAAATTGGAGCCAGACAAACTTTGAATTGTGATTCTGCCACTGACTTGCTGGTGGTCATCAGCAAGTGATTTGGTGGTGCTGGGATTGTTTCCTCATCTGGAAAAGAGATATTAACCCCTACTTTGCATAGTTATTTTAAGATTTTTACTAATGTGGGACAAGCCCCTAAATCAGTGCTAGGCACATGATTGCAAATAATAACTTATTTTGAGATGACCTAGCCATGGGGTTTAAGTATGCTACTTTCAAATGGTTTGGCTAAATCCAAAATAACATTGAGAGGATCTAAAAGGAAATGTATGCCCTTCAGGCACCTTCCATAAATACAAGTTCTCATGATGACTGATTTTTGATAAGCACTGGGCAGCAAGGACTCAGCGTTATCCTCTTTTGACAAGTACTGGGAGTGCAAATATTCTGTTGCCAATTAGGGACAGACCATGCTTTCAGCCTCAGCGGAGATAGGAATACAGTTGACAACTCTTTTAAAAGTTGAGAAGCTGAACCAAAACATAGCGTCTGTAAAATGCCACCTCGCCTCCACATGGACATGGGCTGAGAATGGGACAAGATTTTTCTCACAAACCTCAATATTCTATGCCAAAGAGCATGACTGTGATTATTTTAGCCTGTAAAAATGTTAACGAGAATGTTATGAAATTCCTACTGCCATGGGCATAAGGAAGGTTCCATTAGAGTACTCCTAGAATAGCTAACCTTAGAACTTCCTATGCGTTCTTTACCTATATTTGGTATCCATAAGCAATAAAATCCTGTTCAGAGTGATGAAATGAGTGAAGTGTTACAGAGCATCTGCCAAAAATAATTATTTGAATCTTAGGATGATTAATCTTAATGCAAATTTTAATGCTAATTAAATAGTAGGCTATTTGTTTTTTAAACTTTCACCTATTTTGCGACAATAAAGCCATGACAATACTTTAAGAGATGCTTTTTCTCTTTTCACACTCTGCTTTTTCTCTCTTCTTAGTCAAAAGAGATGTCATTAAGGTACAAATTTAAAGTGTGGGCTAGCATGAAAGAGGGTAGAACACATCTTTTTTATCTCAGGGAATTTCTATACAAGACAGGTTGCCCATAAAACCCAACTCAAGATGACACAAAGGAACAAGTTCTATAGGATCATTAACTGTTGGAGACCCAGAGGACCTCCTGCAGCTTGCCCATAGTGGATTCCTGTCCATTCAGAAAAGTCCCAGAATGAACCATCTGAAAGCATATTGTTTGTGGCCAGATCTATAAAAGGTATAGTTGTCAGTGGTAGGATGCTGTGTCTAGAATCAGCCTGCTCCTCATATAAAATTTTGACCTGAGAAGGTTGACTGGCAAAGTAATATGGGGAAAACTAGCTCAGAATGTCTAATGATATAAAAAATACTGATAATTTTGGAGAATAAACAGTCATCTCTCTTTAATGAGTTAGTCACACTGGGTCTATTGCCTAAAATTAGATTTGATATAGATGAAAATTCTTCAGGGATTGGAAACCACCCTTAAGCAGACCTGAAGGCAGGAAATCTTTTCTGGAGATTTTGCTTATCTCAACCTTTCTAAACAACTGTACTATGTGGAGAGTGGAAGTCAATCAGAAATACAGGAGGGTAAATTTTGAGTAATCTCTAATGCTATAAAATGGGGGCCGGCGGGGGGTGATGCAGCCAGTCAATTGAGATCTCACTCCATTTACATCTTGGGAGCCTATGTCCCCCAAATATCTTAAGAAATAATTTGAAACTATGAAAATATGTCTTTGAAATAATCAAAATAAGTAATTCAAAGAACTAACAGACAAATTCAGTTTCTTCTGTTATACAGTTTACCTAATTTTCTAAGACAATGAGAAAAATTAAATTTGGTTGTTCTTTTTCAAATTATATTATTTCTGATCATCCTACTTTGACCAGTCCTAGTCAAACAGGTATCAGGAAAGTCAGCTCCCCGTTTTCTAGAACACAGATGGGTAAAGAGACCATTTTAATTTACCAAGAGGCTATTGAAAAGACATAAGAAGACTTCCCTTCATTAAAGTCTCTCCCCTATAATTGCAGTCTCTTCTCTTGCTTGACTGAGGGGAAAAGTTGGGGGGGGGGGGCGCATGACATTGAAGCTACCAGAAGGAGAAGAACTGGCCCTCAGCATACTTGATCTGTTTGTATTGCATTCTCTGTGAAGTCCCAGGTTGGTATGTGAACCTCATCTGGCCCATTGATGGTGTTGGAAAAGTAGTGATAACCTTTGGTGAATGTCTATAAATGTTCCCTAAATTAACTGGTGACCAGAAACACTGAAGGAATGATTGAAATTACAGATTCTAGGGCCCCACTGTCACAGATTCTAATTCAGTCAGTCCGGTGGGGCCAGGAGTGGTGGATGAATTCTAAATTTTTTAAAAACTGAGAATTTCATTGAAATGTTAAAATTGTCTTTTTTACCTTCTTTTATATGTGTATGTGTGGAAGGCTAAAGAATACTTGCAGACATGTGTGGATCTAGTGGCTCAACTGATTCAATCAGAGCTCAGTTTCCTGTCCTTTCCTAGCCTAGTTTTTGCTGTGTTAGCATTGATCTTAGGCAGGATTTCTCCCAAGTGGTAATCAGCACTCCCAGGATTACATTAGTCTAGCTGTTAGTTAGGAAACACAGAGGTTCTCTCTTTCAGTAAGCCCAAAGACCCAGAGTTGAGCCTCACTTGTTTTGATTGGCCCATCCTTGAACCAATGACTACAACCAGAAGCAGGTGCTGCTCTCGCTGACCAGGGCTTGGTCAAATGCCCATCCCTCTGTGGCCAAAGGTGGAATCAGTTCCATCAAAAACCCATTAACTGAGAGTGGTAGGTGGTTTCCACAAGGAAATTCAGGGTGCTGGGTAAAGAAACAAAAGAGGTCAACTCTAGATTGATGGTTAGATGGACCATCAGTCCTAATAAAGACAGTGACCATTGTATATTTGAACCAATAATTATGAGAATAGGAACTACCACATGTAAATAATGAACTGCTTAACTGATTTTTTGGTGGGGCATGGTTGTCCCTCCCCACACTAACTTTCTTGTGTTGCAGATGAAGTCAGACTCAAACAACTAAAACTTACCTAGAATTGTGGTTGAAGTATAGCAAAAGAAACAATAATGAAGCAACCAAAAACAGATACAACACTATACTTTTTTAGATACTCAATGAATCAGGGAACTAAGACCCTTGCAACTGTCAAAAAGATGGTTCAATTGAAAGGTTATGATGTACAGCAAACTTCAACTACTTCTGTATGGTAGGCCAGTTACATTTTAGCTGTGCCAAGGCACTGGGTGAGTCTTGAAGATGTGAGAAGATAAGAGGTTTTCAGCAAGGGATAGGATTTCCCTGTTACATGTTTTCAGTACCAGTTATCAAGAACATGTCTTATCTTTGACACCTCTTATCTTTAACACAGTCTTTTAAGTAGATCTTAAGATGGGAAGAGAGAAGTTCTTAAAGTAGATTAAGAAAAGGATGCCTTTAAATCACATAATATAAGAATATTCTTTTACATTTAACAAGCTTTAAAAATATATATTTAGGATTTTGTATATGATCTTGAAGAGAGGCTACAGAAGTTGTTTAAAATCCTGTCCAATTTTACCACTTGATTTCTGGAAATAACATAGTGAAGTAGAGATTAGAAGTTAGGGCTAATACATATGTTAGAAAATACTTTCTTTACCCTAAACTCTACTTTCCTATCTGTAATATGGGAATAAAGGTAATTAAAAACTATAAAGGCAACAAAGTTAAATGGTCCCTTAGGGCATAGGAATGCTTAGATATAATTACACCTCTATGATAATAATTTTACTTAATTAAAATTATTTGAAGCAGGCTTCATTTTCAATTCCTATTAAAGAATAAGAAAATCTCTTAACTATATTAACAGTACTATATTAATCCCATGTTAAATTATTTCCTTAGAAGTGAAATAAACTGTATCATTAACAGCATTTAATGGACTTTCACATTATAATTGAATTGATATTTGCATTCTATTGTTGAGGGAGAAGAGCCTATAAAATCACTTAATGTTTATGGTTACATACTTCTAATGGGATAAATAAATAAAAATATAGATATATAATAGAGAAAACAGATATAAATTTATATACACATACTTTATATTCATATACACAAACATGATATATTCATACATACACTTGGTACATATATTTATACATAACCTATTTTCCCTGAACACTAAAGTGTTTCAGCTGATTTAAGGGTCTCATGCATAGTTTCTTAATAGAAAAACAGACTTAATTTTATGGGACAAATCTCAGAACCCATTTTTCAGCCCTTTTGATTTTACCCTTTCAGTGTTACCTTTTAGGTTCTGCCTCTTTGTATGCCGGTTATCCTTTATTTTGCATAGATTGGGCATAAAGGAGAAGGAAATACAGCTATAGAGTCAATCCAGAGAATTTTATGATAGATGGTATGGTATGTGTTTTGTTTTCAGGGAGTATATTGCCCTCTCTTTGACATCAACTCCAATCCATTTACTTTTGCTATAATTTGCAATATGCTCCTCTTTTCTACTTGATATTTAGAAGCCATACACCTCTCCCTGCCTCTTCAAGATCAAGCTAGAGCTACAAAAGAGGAACCATATCACTTCCTCTGTATTACACCAATAAACGCTGAATCCAGAGTTGCCACTGGGTTGATGTCTTTATTAGAGTAAGAAACACAATGAACAGTTCTGGACAGCAGTGTGGTCAAACATGTCTGAAAGGCAACGACGTAAATGAAAGAAGTGCAGTGTTGCCACAAGAGTGAGCTTCTGAAAGGTGAGCTGGATTTTGCCCGGTGTCATGCACTTGGAGGACAAAGCCACACCTGTCGCCCTGGGGGACAGAATAGCTCTGTGGCACTGACAGCAGAACGGGAACCAGCTTAGATTGCAGCAACTGATAGAGGGAGAAACTGGTTGTAAAAACAATGGGAAATCTGCCAGGGCTCACCTGCTTCTCCAGGCCGGATATAATTTAGTTAACTCACACACACATGCCGTGAAAAACAAGTTTTAAATGTATGTAGGGGTATAGGAAGATACAGGATTATCCTAGAGTTTTAGAAGTGCTTGAATAAAAACAGTTGGAAGCGGTTTTCAGATTTATTTCACTCTTCCTGCTGTGTTCAGCAGTTTTCATTTCTATTTTCTTGATGTAATATCCCGAGAAAAAAAAACAAACCCAATCAACCAAAGGGAGCTGCTGACTGTTGCTGACCAGAAAAATAAAACAAATCCCTCCTAATGCTTTCCTGCTATTTTTGTGGATGGAAGTGGGGGTGAGAAGTTTTATTTCCTGAAAGGTGGTACTGGAGGTAACTTGGTAATAGAGATCCCTTCTGAATTCAAATGAAAGCCTCTAAGACTCTAGGCCCAAATTAAAAGAGTTCCCCAGCATGATTGCAAAGTAGGAAAACAGTGTTATATTTATCCAGTAGTGCTTTCTTCTGGGCAGGGAAGATGACCTTGTGTGCTCTATTGCCATTCTCCTGTGCTAAGATTTGTTCTGTTTGGCTTTATTTGACTTTTTAAAAAATTGTTCTTCTTGCTCTAAGCTGTGCTTCCTTTTCTATTTTTCTCCCATTCCTTCTCTGGGTTTTTCTTAGCGTTTTTTTTGCATCCTTTCAGCCATTTTTTTATTCTGAGGATAAAGAATTTAACATTTTCTTTTTCAAAATTGATTATAACTGTCTCACCTTAGGGAGGAAGCATTTAGCCACCATTTTTTTTCCTCACCTGCCTCTAAGACCTTGCTTTCCTAACTATAATTAGTGATGATTGATACCAATGTTTGCTTTAGCAAGTTCTTAATAGCCTTTGTAAAACTTCTCTGAACTCAAAGGAGCAGTAGCTATCTAAAGAGTTACCATGTAGATGGTGTCATCAACTAGCATTTTAAATATTTTGAGAGTGTTGGCAAGATACATCCAAGATCTATGATTATTCATGGCCTCGGCCTACCTTCTCTCATTTCTTTGGATTGGAATTTACCTTCTCAGAAGTTATTGCTTTTTATTTTAACAGCTTTTGTGAAGTATGTTTTATACACCATAAAATCCATCCATTTTAAGTGCAAAATTCACTTATTTTTAGTAAATTTACGGAGTTGTTTGGTCAGCAGCTCAAAAAGATCCTTCATGCCAATTACAGCCACACCTTTCCCACCTTAAGACTTTAGCAACCAGGAGTCTGTTTCCTATCTCCAACGATTTTCTTTTTCTTGACATTTCACATAAATGGGATCTCACACGTGTGGTGTTTTACATCTGACTTATTTCATTTAGCATAATGTTTCTGAGTCCATGGCATGGAATGTGCCAGCAGTGTCTCCTTTTCACTGTTGTAGTATTCCATTGTGTGGATATAGCACATGTTGATTATCCATTCACCAGTTGATAAACAATTGGGTTGCTTCCATTTTGAGAGTACCATGAATAATGCTGTTATAAATGAGCTTTCATGTGCAAGTCTTTATGTAAGCATATGTTTTAGTTCCTTTGGGTAGATAACTAGGAGTGGAATTGTTGACTAATAAGTTTGTTTGTCTACCTTTTTAAGAAATCCCCAAACTGTTTTCCAAAGTGACTGCACCATTTTACATCCTCACCGGTGATGTATGAGAGATTCACTTTCTCTGTATCTTCATTTAGTACCTTCTGTCTTGGTTATATTCATTGTAGTGGGTGAAGCAGTATCTTGTTATGGTTCAATTTGCATTTCCCTAGTGACTACTGATATTGACCATATTTTTATGTCCTTCTTAGCCATTCACATATTTTCTTTGGTGAAATGTCTGTTCAAATCTGTTGCCCATTTTTAATTGGGTTTTGTCTTTAGATATTGTTTTACATCCTCTTCGTATACTCTGGATACAAGTTTGTTTATTTGTTTTATCAAATACGTACATCACATTCTATTCTTTTGTCTCAGTATGTGGCTTGTCTTTATTTGCTTAATGGTGACTCTTGAAGCACAAGTTTTTAACTTTAATGAAATGTTAATTTTTTAAATACATATTTAGGTTGTGCTTTTGGTGTTATATCTGTGAATTCTTTGCAGAGCCCAAGGCCACAACTATTTTCTCCAATGTTTTCTTCTAGAAGTTTTATAGTTTTAGCTCTATGATCAATTCTGTATTAAATTTTATATATGGTAATTTTTATCAAATTCAAGGTAGATTCATCAATACCATCCTATTTATTCCCACAATTTACCTGAGGATATCTTTGGGAAAGTTCTGAAAGTAAGTAGAAGGGAGAAACTTTTTTGGTATCTCTGACCTAATCTTAAACTGCACTACCTTTTGGTTAGTATTTAAATTTACTTTTTGAAATTGCCCCTTATTAATAACCTATATTTTTCTCAGAGAGGATATTAAATTCCAGAGAACTCCAGAACCCTCCTAAAGGTTGTGAATAATTAAAACTTTGAGCAAAATATAGTTTCTTAAGTCACTGTCTCAACAAAAATATCCATGTAAATCATCTTTAAGAAACTGATAAAAAGGACTTCCAGACAAGATAGTGGCACAGGTAGACAGGCTGCATCTCCCTCCACACCTAAGGTGGAACGTAACTACCTCAAAACTGAAGACAACTAGAAGTTCTAGAAAACTGAGCTTCATGGAAGTCCAACAAACAAAGATATAAAGAAGAAATACTGATCCAGACAGGTAGGAGGGGCAAAACTGAGGCTAAGAGGAAGCAGTATGGTGGCAGCAGTGACAGGACAGCAGAAAGCACAGTCACACATTTTAAAAAGTAGGGAGGGACAGCTGGAGAGCAATCTCAGCCCCAGACTAGACCACACAGCTCACAGTCCCAGTGCCAGGGAAAATAAAGCATCATTGCTTCTGACTATGCAAACAAGTGGGAGTTGGGGCAGAGGGAAAAACTACCGGTCTCTCAGCAGAGTGTGTTTGTTTAGAGGCCCCCACAGTCCTAGAACATCTGCAGACCTACCCACTCTGGGAACGATGGCCAGGGCAACTGCTAGAGAGGCACTAGTCCCATACAGGAAGTGGGAGAAGTGCCTGGAAAAGGGGCAAGTGCTGAGCAAGTGGCATTATCTCTTCTCACACCCTTCTTCCACATACAGCACCACAACGTGGTAAAACGAGTCACCCTGTACTGATACCTAAGGCTCCGCCACTTACAATATATCAGGTGCAGCACCTCTACCTAAGACACAGAGGCAAACACAGGAGCCTGTCACATTGAGGAGATAGGGAAGTATGGCCTAAAAGAGGGAATGGATCAAGATTCCAGTGGGAGAACTAAGTGGCAAGGAGATAGCCAACCTAACAGATGAAGAGTTCAAAACACTGGTGATAAAGATGCTCACAGACTTGACAGATATGCTTGAGTATGGCAAATGCATAAGGGAAGCAGTGAAGGCTATGCTAAGTGAAACAAAGGAAAATCTACATGAAACCAATTGTGAAGGGAAGGAAACCATGTTCAAATAAACAATTTGGGACATAGGGAAGAAATTAACAGTCAACCAGTACAGAATGAAGAAACAAGAATTGAAAAAAATGAGGAGATGCTTAGGAACCTCTGGGACAACTTTAAACGTGCCAGTATCTGAATTATAGGGGTGCCAGAAGAAGAGGAAGAGGAAGAAATTGAAAACTTATATGAAAAAATATGGAAGGAAAACTTCCCAAATTTGGCAAAGAAAATAGACATACCAATCCATGAAGAACAGAGAGTCCCAAACAAGCTAGACTCAAAGAGGACCACACCAAGACACATCATAATTAAAATGCCAAAAGTTAAAGATAAGGAGAGTATCTTAAAAGCAGCAAGAAAAAAAAAGAGAGTTATGTGCAAAGGGGTTCCTATAAGACTATCTGCTGATTTCTCAAAAGACACTTTGCAGGGAAGAAAGGACTGGCAAGCAGTATTCAATGTGATGAAAAGCAAGGACCTACAACCAAGATTACTCTATGCAGCAAAGCTATCATTTAGAATGGAAGGACAGATAAATTGCTTTCCAGGCAAGGTAAAGCTAAAAGAGTTCATCATCACCAAGCCACTAATATATGAAATGTTAAAGGGACTCATTTAAGAAAAAGGATCAAAACTATGAACATTAAAATAATAATGAACTCACAATTATCAACAATTCAACCTATAAAATAAAAAGAAACTAAGCAAACAACGAGAACAGGAACAGAATCCTAGGTATGTGGATCATTTAGAGGGTTATCAGCTGGGAGAGGGAAGGGGGAGAAATGGGGAAATGGTGCAGGTATTAAGAAGCATATTTGGTAGGTACAAACTAGATGGTGAGTTAAGAATAATATAGGAAAGGGTGAAGCCAAAGAACTTATATGCACGACCCATGGACATAAAGTAAGGTGGGGAGGGATTGCTGGAGGGAAGGGGGATACTGGGCAGAAGGGAGTAAAGGGAAAAGAAATTGGGACAACTATAGCAGCATAATCAATAAAATATACTTTTAAAAAAGGAAATAAACTGATAAACATTGCGTGAGAGTTTAGCATCATTATCCCATCAGAACATATAATTCTACCTCCTTAATTAAGTCTTCTTTTGTTTAAACAGAATGCATTATTTAGTCACTTGGGAAAACTGATAATGCTAACACACTGCTAGGAAAAGTTCAGAAAATCTTGATTAAAAATCTACTCAGAGAATTCTTAAGTGTTGAGAATCATGCATCAGTACCATGTGGCTGAACAAAATGTGTCCACTCCCAACGGGTTATTTTTAGAAATGAGGTTTTATAGGCAATCAAATACAACAAAAATGCCTGAAAGATAAGACATCTCAGCATCTCCATGTCAATGCAATGAAAGCTTTCTGAAAATGAATTGGCCCTCTTTTAGAACTCTGGAATCCTAAACTACCAGACATTTCAGGAACTATTTTGGCTGACAATGAGATGAGAAATTTTTCTTTTTTGTAATTTTTATTACAGTGGAAGCGGTTTTTGTATTTCTAACAGTTTGACAAGAGCTAATTACAATGCGCTCATCTGTTTTGCGGACTAATTTGAGCCACGGGGCATCAACACCATAGGCATGCAGCGGCATTGCAAATGATACGCATGCTTCCCTAGCTCCAAGAATTTGTACTTGCTATAAAAGAAAACAGATTTGGACAGCCCTGAGAAAGCTGGGTTTGGTTTGAAGAAAACATTTCAGAATTACATTAGAGCTGGCCTACAAGTGAACTAAAAATACCTGCTCATCTCAGTGGTCTTGGCCCAGGGCCTTTCCTTTTACTGTAAAAGTCAGGCTGTTTGAACAGTTGGAGTTCGGCTTGCTTGCTGTCTAAACTAGTGTTCTCTGATAACTTCTGTTACCATTGCGACACGAGCCCTGTTGCACTTAAGAGAATGTTTAGAGGTATGGAAAATAGCCAAGAGAAATGTATACGTAGTGTTCAAACCTCTAGGCTTCCCATGCAGTAACTAGACCACTTAGATCTGTTAAGAAATGGGAGAAAGACATTCATCAGTAAACATTACACAGCAAGGGTAAAAGATGGAGCAGAGTAAAGGAGGCTGTTAAAATCAGCCTAAGATGATTATTTGAATTGCAAAGAGAAATGTTCAGACATAGCTAGAGCTGCTAAACATAACTCTTGAAGTTTTTCCAGAACAGAGGGATTGGGGGAATGAGACCAGTGAAGGAGAAAATTAGAAAATTATAAGACAGAATGGGAGATGAAGTTTCAGAAGCTGGTAAGATAGAGGAAATATATGATAATATTAGGTCTTAAATCTATTTATGAGGATGAAAATTTAAAAACACACTCTCTGACTTTGGCTCTGTGATTCTAAGATTGAAATGAAGATATTAAATCTGGACGAAGAATAACCAGCAGTAACTGCTAGGTTATATTATGAAGGATTAAAAAGAAAAATCAGAAATCAGTAGCCCAGGGAAGATATTTATGATAATAAGTTGGATAAGTCTGAGTAAGATAATCTGAGCGGAGATGAATCAGAATGGTACCAAACGTCCTGAAACTTGGCAGAGTGCAACTTCTGCTTATCAGCTACTGCAAAAAAAGCAGTCACTATAATTGATCATCTGCTTTTTTAAAGGTGTTCCTGTTCAGTGAGAAAGAATGGGGAATGTAGAGACTACAGGACTAATTTTTAAAGTAGCTCATGTCACAGACTTTACCCCCATGTGTTTGGCTTGTTAGCTGGGTATCCTACTTTCTGGCACAGTATACAGAACAGAGGGAGTTTCCCCCCATGGGCAACTCAGTGCCAGCTGTTGCCCTAAATATTGTACCTGTTCATGATAAAGATAGCTTTAAAGCCAGATTTCAAGCTTAAGGAAAAATTTTATGTTTTGTACATCAGCAAACATGGGTGTCAGATGTGTGTGTCTAGCCACAGCATTTACACACACAAAGAGGGGAATTAATCAATAACCTACTTCAAAACAGTAATGGTAACAGATTCAGTTCTTTAAACATGGAAAAAATAATGATCTTTAATAAACTTTAACAAATTTTTACAGCACTTCTAACGTCCTAGAAAATATATAGAAATGGTACATTTGCATGACAGTATCCCTTAATAAAAGATCACATTTAATCCAACAAGTTTGTTAAATAATAATTTGTGAACTTAAAAGACATGAAGTAATATCAGAAAATTATATAATGCTTGGAATAGAATGGGGGAAAAGATTATTTTTCATTGGCACTGCAGGAATAAATGAAAGAAAAAGAAAAACTGACAACAAATATTAAAACACTTTTTTTTAACTTTGAAAATAGTTACAGGATGGACTGTTCTTTACCTATACTAGTGAGATAGTCATAGGTCCTTCCAGAACCAGCTGGATCCCAGAGAAATGGGAAACTGGAGAAACACAAGCTTCAAAGAGCATAACAGCCTTAATTCGTTATTACCTGCTTCTATGATGTAGTCCTTAAGTATTTTTTAGAGTGCTTGTTACTTGATACCAGCAGTCTCCTCATGAACCTAATAACACCAATTCACCAATTCCACTTAATTGTCCACTATTTGCTCATTCAAGACAGTAAATATGGCCCTAGCTGGTGTGGCTCGGTGGATTGAGCACTTGCCTGTGAACCAGAGGGTCTCCAGTTCGATTCCAAATCAGGACACATGCCTGGGTTGCAGCCCAGGTCCCCAGTTGGGGGTGCATGAGAGGCAACCACACATTGATGTTTCTCTCCTTCCCTTTCTCCCTCCCTTCCCCTCTCTCTAAAAATAAATAAATATTCTTAAAAAAAGAAAAAACAATTCTTAAAAAAATAAAAATAAAAACCCACCTCTCTTTAAAAAAAAACAACAGGAAATATGTGTTTATCTGTAATCTGTAAGAATGACCCTGCATGCAGCCTGACTTTGAACACAGAACTGCTGTGAATGATAAAGCTATTAAAATGAAAAAACATAACTGTATTACCACGGCAGGCCTTACAAACTTCTAGGTAAAGTACTAATTTCTAATGACCAGGACCTCAGAGAATCAGCATTCTCCCGGTATCTAAAACCATTTGTAGCTTTCATTCTACATCCAAACTTTTACTAGCATTAAATTCACAACATTGCAGGGATTTTTTATCAGTTATTCATCTGTGGTTGATGTGATGCTCACGCTGGACATACTGTCGGCTTTGCATTTTGGAGTTGTCAGTGTTCTCAGAGCAAAGCCAGAGCCTTTCATCTCTGACTGATAAGAATGACACAAAATATCAGTACAACTTGTAACCTGAAAAAGAATAAGAAAATATCTAAATAAATAAATAACTTCCCAAGCCTGTTGGCTGGCAGATTCTATTGGTATAATATTTCTGTCAAGGAAAGTAGTGTGCATTATACTACCATTAGTTGATACCTCCATTTTTTAGGTTGTTTTGGCCCATTTTGTTGTGGAGATTCTTCAGTAGGTATTTTCATGGGTTGTATATAAAACATCTTATGCGACCTATCAATGCATCCTATCTAGTTGTCACACTTGCTTCTTTAACAGTTGAGTCAAGCCATGCTTTTCAAAACGGCATGAATGTACTAAGATTGTGAACTTTAAGTTTTAGATAGCCACTTCAAAAACCCAGTGTCCAATTTCACACAGTAAGGAGTTGGGACTTCCTAATGTGTATTTTATAAGTAGTCTAAGTAAATCTGCATAAACAATGATTTTTCAAAACTATCAGTAAATAAATGAACTAAGTTATAATACATGCATTTGATTCAAAGCTGTGCTTTTGAACTCAACCAATTTCTTTTTTTCTAATCCTAACCATATACTCATTCTGTCACCAGAATGGACATAAATTGTTCTCTTGATTATGTGCCTAAATAATATAAGGGGTCATTTTGTAGAGTGCACTTTGATTTTTTTCTCTAAACACATAAATCACATACACACCAAAACACAACAAGTCTTGTCAGTTTGGTGTCTGGGTGGAACTACTTGGAAGGAAAGCAGCAGAGGGAACCATGTGAGTTTCATTCTAATTGAGGAAGGGGAAAGAAGCCCTGTATGTGAACATGCATACAAGCATGATAAGGCATCAGTGGCATGGCCACAGGAAACAGCAGAACAAGTTGGAATGATCCAATGGGTCTAATAAAGTTGTTACCAATTCTATGCTATTTATTTTAGAAAATTGTCCAAGCAAACCAAAGCCTCTCCTCAAGAGAGCAGTGTGTCATATTTTAAAACCACCTTGAGAAGTCTATCATAATATTGGAATTAATCAGGTTCATTCTGCTGATCTTCTGCCCTCCATTGACTGGCAGTGGTACAAAGGCGTTAGTGGAACCAACCAGAAGGAAAGACCTTAGAGCAGGTGGCGATACCATCTGGCTAGTTAAGTCAAGGTGAAGCCACCCCTTTTCCAGAAGATGCAGTTCTGAAGACTTCGATGATGTTGTTTGTACCCTGACTTAATCCAAAGGGAAGTAAATGGGCAGAGAAGATTCACCTCCAGTTCTTCTTTAGGCATATTTTTAAGGAATATTAAACATTAAAAGATGACAAAAGAGCATCTAGTGCAAATGCTAATGAGTGAGTGTAATTTTTTCTGCTTTCCCTAAATCCTTCATGTCATGATCTAGGAAATGTACCTTTGGGGTACCTTTGTATATAGACATACTGTTTCTTCTTTTCTAGGTTAACTATAGGATATTTTATTGTGTTTGCATTTGGACAGGAAATTTTCTCATTGTAGTGGACTACTCCACGTGTGTGAGGGTGTTTCACACCCCAGCCCCACTCACTAAATGCTAGTACCTGCTCTATTTTGCACCGGCAACTGTTAGAACTAAAAACATCCGTGCGTATTTCCATGTGCCACAGGGGACAGATCATCAGCACAGTACCTAAAGGCTTGAAAGTTGACCCTCTTCTCTTCCTTCTCTCCTTTCTTTCCTTGTACCAAAAAGGATTAAGGAGGCCCCTGATAGGATTCATTTAAAAACCATGTTTTCACTTGCTGCTTACTATTCTTTTCAAGCATGTTTTTAATTCAGGAATTTTACAACCTTGATGATGGCTTTGTCAGAAAGACATATGTGTTGAGGTCTCATTTGACATTCCCTAGCTTTCTTCTTTAAGGCCAGTCTTATTGGTAAATGGGAAATAAGTTTCCTTTAAAGGATTAATTAATTGAAAATAACACATTTTTATATATTGTTAGTTTAGGTACCTTGAAGTTCTTATTGTTTTAAAAGCATTGCCTAATTTCCCAAAGGGCAAAAACTATGTAGTTATTATATTTCTAATTTGAGGCTCTCTCACATCTGAGGATATTTCTGTACCAAAGGCTCTCTGCTAAGGAATACATTGTGTGTGTGTGTGCATTTCTATTTTATCTGAAAAAAATATTGTTGAATAATGAAAAACAGAAGAATCTGAGGGTGAAGGTTGGGTGAAAAATGGGTTAATGCTTTGAGGGTGTGGGTGTAAATGTGTTAAGTTCAAGAAAAAAATGAATTGAAATTAGGGAGGAAAAGGATTTTCTAAAAGGGCTGGGAAATAATTAATTGTTTTGTAGGAGATGGCCTTTCCATGTAGGCAGAGAATTTTTTCTTCTCTTCTTTTTGAAGAGACAGTCAAACAGAGAATCTCATCTCTTAATTAGAAAGAAAAATACTCATCAAACACATCTCATCACTGGAGAGCTAATGATCCACAGCTGTTAGTCTGAAAGGGCAGGCTTTTTTTTCTTGAACAGTAGGAAGTGTTAATCATTTTGGATGAGATTTCTTTTTAAAATATACTGTAGTTTGCAAAAGAATAGGATATTCAATATTCCAACTTAAATGATGTTTTTGAAGTGTGCTCCCCCAGGGATACTGTCATATGTTGCACTGAATGATCATTGAACACAGGCATCTTCCACTGAACTTCAATGAGAGCATCAATTGATGGGATGATATGAATGGCCCAGACCTGCCTGGGACACTTAAAAACCCCAGACTCAAAGAAATAAAAATCATGCCTGCCTTGCCCCTATTAAGAAATGGTGTTGCTATAAAATCTTAATATTTCAAATTGTTCACTCTATATAATATACTTTGTTGAAATAGAAACGAGAAGTCTTAGCCCACCTTCATTTAGCTTCTGAGCAGCAAAGGATTTTTGTTTGTTTGTTTGTTTTATCTTCAGCTTTTTTTTTAATCTGTAAAAATGTAATTGGCTCATTCATTTTCTAACCTTTGCCTTTACAACCACCTTGCTAACCTCTTCTAAACATTTTGGATAGAAGAAAACCCCGCTTAATAGAAACCTTGTGAATAGCAAACTTTTGATTATTCAGAGCCAAATGAGATAGTAAAAAAAAAGAAGAAGAATAAAATTGGCTCCACAAAGCTTATTTCAACCATTAGTTTTTGACCTCTTTGCTATACCAAATCTTTACCAGAACACCTAGGAAGTAGCATTCCATTTCTTTCCACTAATGTAAAAGTAGTTATCCCAAAGCAAGAAGAAGGAAAAGAAAAAGATATAGACAGAAATCTACAAATTAAATAATCTGTTCCTAAATAATCAGTGCCTTCAGGGCATTGACATGCCCATCAAATCCCTCACCTCAGAGGCAGTAGAGCATTGTGGGAAGAGCACACAGGGTTGGGAAACAGAAGACCTGGGTCTGCCACTCAGCAGACAAGGTTAAACTCCTGAGCCTCAGCTTCCGCATTTGTAAAACTGAGATAATATTTTCTGTCTTCCCAGCCTGCCTCTCAGGACTTTTTCCTAAAGTTCATTATATGCAACATTATATAAGATACTTTATAGGACAAGTTATGTTATTTTACCTTTCAGTAAATTTTATATTTTTCAAAAAGCCATTCTGAATACTTATAATTTAAATGTAGACTGCTCTTAAAGTCTTGCCCAAATATATAATGAAGGTTTGCATTTTGTGACGTTGATGCTAATAGCATTGGCAAGATAACATTGATTTAGATAAACGATATGGAGATTTAAAAGTGAAAAAATTATGGACAGGAATTGACATTTATAAAACTACTGGTTCAGAACAAGATTCTTTTATATCTATGGACATGAGGTTGTTAAAAATTGTTAACATTTAAAAACCTTTTGTTTCAACTTCAGAATTCACAAAGTTTACACTGCATGCTAATGCCACTTACAAATAATAATTTTCTGTAAAGATTTGGGCTTTCTTATTAGTAGTAAAAATTTTAACTGCAACCCCTATGTTTAATATTTATAGCTTTCTTCCAACAAATCCCTTCTTCCCCTACCACACACAAATTCCTCTCAGGAACACTACCCATTCTCTTTAATTGCTCAAAGAACAATTATTATACTGAATTACATTGTAGTATTAGTTTATAAAGTCTCTGTAATTTAACAGAAATAATTTTAAATATGAAAGACTTTAAATTGGTAGTACTTTGTGATAAAACATTTTCACATATATTACATCACTTGTTAACTACAGTCAACTTGTGAAGTAAGTAGGTATTACCATCTCCATTCTCTAGATAATATACTTAAATGAAAGAGGGTAACTGACTTGCCCAAGGTCCTATGACGGTCAAATAGCAGAAATAAAATTAAAACCACTTTTTGCAGTCGTCTGGTCCATACCCATTGTAGAAATATTGTTATGTACCACTTAGCTTTCACATTATTAAAAACCCACTCCATAATTAGTAGCTTAAAGTAATGACCATTTTTGTAGCGATGATTCTTTGGGTCAACAATTTGGACCAAGCTCAGTGGGATACTTCTTCTGTTCCCCAAAGGATTCATTCATGTATCTCTAGTCAGCTTCTGGTCAGTTAGGCAGCTTTGCTGCTGGATGCTGTCTGGCTTTCAGCTGAGGGGATGGAGGCAGCTATGCCACACGCCTCCTATCGTGCCTCAGAAAGGCGTGGGCTTATTGATGTGGTGGCTCAGGGTTCTAAGAGTACAGAGGGCAAAGCCCAGTGAGCAAGTGCTTTTTAAGTCTCTGTGTTCATCATATTTGCTACTCTTCCCATGGCTCAAACAAGCCATTTGCCCAATCCCAGTGTCATTATGGGTGGGTATTCCAAAAGGCATGTATGCAGGGAGACATAAATGGGGTCATTCGTGCATGCAATCACTACAACCCCATAAGCTAAATATAAAAATACTGAAAATGGCACTCATAGTGTTTTCCTCCTGTAGTTGGCATGGCTTCTTTAACATAGCTCTTATGATTAAGACCACCATTATCTATAGATTCCAGGGAGATATAAGAAAAGTGATGGGTTGCAAAATGGGCCCAAAATATTATATGTAGTATGAGCCAGCTACTGCTCAAAGAATGTATTATAGGTGTCAGGCACTAGGCTAATTTCCTTCTCAAATCTGCAAAGTAAATACTATAAATCCCATTTTTCAGATAATAAACTAAGAGAAATCTAGTCACTTGCCCAAGTTCACATAACTAGTGCCCAAAGAGCTTGGATGCAAACATGCTCCTGATTCAAACACCACGGTCTTTGCACTGTACCACACTGCAGCAGCTTCTTCAGGGGTCCTGTGGTCATGGCTGGCAGTCCTAGGAAGATTGACAAGAGAGCTTCCGACATCCAGAATAATGAGCTCTCAATAGCCTTTTTCTAATAAAGAAGGTTATATGTACTTATTATCATTTGACTAATGTCTCGTGAAGATTATACACTATAGAATTCTAATTGTAAGTTATAACAGCTATTGATTTCAAAAAGAAAATCACCAAATTTTTGGAACAGTTTTAGTCTCTAAAGAGCAAGGATAACTAGTGTAGGGCTAGATATTTTGTTTGGAATGGGGGCATGGATTTCACTAAAGTAAAACATAGTCCAAGTTTATTCATTATAAAAGCATTGGGAGAAATGGGGAAAGGTGGAGAGACTATGATAGAAACAGAGAGGAAATACAAGAAAAGAATGCCATGGTGATGGAAGCAAAGGAAATTAAATACTGTACAAATGTGCGAGAGTCCTTATTACCTAATCTAACATTAAGAAATTCCAGAATCATCGAGTCCTCTTTCCATGTCCCTCACAGGCAGGTGTTTAGGAAGTATTTGGTTGGGATAAAATGCTAGACATTTTATGGTTTATATTTTTATTCTGTGGAGGATGTATCACTGAATTTTTGATTCCTTGATTTTTTTTTTTACCTCATTTTAGCCCATTATATGCCTCTCCCCATCTATGAAAAACTGTGGTCAAGAACAAGGATAGATCCTACTCAGTATTGGTCTTTCTGGAGTTTCTCTGAGCTGCTTTCTTTCTCCTGCTGTCCTTATAAGACACCTAAGACCCAGCCTTGAATTATCTTGGCTTTTTGTAGGAAAGAGGATCAATATTAGTGCAGGTGGGCCCCAGGCAGAAGTGAAGCTCAGTGTGAAGAGAATGAGCTAAATGATGCCCTTCTTCCTCTAAAGACTCCCTTGACTAGAAGATCCCCTCACCACCACACTGCCCGCTACCAAGTGTTAGAAACATCACTAATACTGTAGTGAACAATTGCTTTTTTTCTTAAGGATTCTTAGCAACCTGAGTCCAGAGACCGTGTCATATCTTAATTTGGATACCCAGTATTACATAGCACATAGTAAGTGTTCAATAAATACATTTTATTGCTAACACATGAACTTTTGAAATCTGCAGTTTGACATTCAGAAAGAAAAATATAAATGCTTTTGTATTTAGAATTTATTCAAAGATCTCATTTACATATTTATTTATTTATTTATTGCTTCATTATTTTGTTCTCATCCCCTTATCACTTCCCCTTTGCAACCGTAAGCTTATTCTCTACATCCATGGGTCTACTTCTCTCTTGTTTATTCATTTATTTTGCTTCTTTAGACTCCACATATAAGTGATGTCATACTGTATTTGTCTTTGTCTGACTTTATTTTACTTAGCTTAATACCATCTAGGTCCAGATGACTAGATTTCATTCTTTATATTGCTGGATAATATTCCACTGTGTGTGTGTGTGTGTATGTGTGTGTGTGTGTGACATCTTCTTTATCCATTCATCTACTGGTGGACATTCAGGTTGCTTTCATATCTTGGCTATTACTATTGATGGTGCAACAAAAGTCGATGGGGTATATATCTTCTCAAGTTAATGTTTTTGTTTTCTTTCAATATATACCCAGAATTTTTAATTTTTTGAAGACTTTCCATATTGTATTTCATCATAGCTGTACTGATATACAATCTTACCAACAGTGTACAAGGAGTTCCTTTTCTCTACTTCTTCACCAACACTGTTGTTTAGTGGTTTATTAGTAATAGCCATTCTGGCTTGTGTGAGGTGACATCTTATTGTGATTTGCATTTGCATTTCCATCATGATAGTGATGTTGAGCATCTTTTCATACATCTGTGGGTCATCTGTATGTCCTCTTGGGAGAAATGTCTATTTAGGTCCTCTTTCCATTTTTTTAAATTGTATTATTTGTTTGGTGTTTTATGAATTTTTTTTTAATATTTTGAATATTAACCACTTATCAGATGTATCATTGGTGAATGTCTTCTCCCATTTAGTAGGTTGTCTTCTCGTTTTGTTGAGGTTTCCTTCAATGGAAAACTTTTTATTTTGATGTAGTCTCATTTGTTTTTCTTTTGTTTTCCTGGCTTGAAGCAATATATCAAAAAAGATACTGCTAGTGTCAGAGTTTACTGCTTATGTTTTTTTCTAAGGGTTCTATAGGTTTAGATAAAAAATTTAAATCTTTATTTTGTTTAGTTTATTTTTGTTTATGAGGCAGAAAAGTAGTCCAATTTCATTTTTTTGCATGTATCTGTTCAGTTTTCCCACCATTACTTAAGGAAAGACTGTCTTTACTTCATTGTGTTTCCTCCCCTCCTTTGTCATAGATTAATTGACCAAGTCAGTGGGGATTTATTTCTGGGCTTGCTGTTCTATTCCATTGATCTATGTATCTGTTTTTTTTTTTTTTTTCTCCAATACCATAGTTTTGGTTATTGGGGTTTTTTAGTATAGTTTGATGTCAGGTTGCATGATATCTCCCACTCTGTTGTTTCTCAAGATTTTTTTTTGGCTCTTTGGGGTCTTTTGTGGTTTCATATAAATGTTAGGATTAGTGGTTTAATTCTGAGAAGAATGCCATTCATGTTTTAATAGGGGTTGCATCAGATCTGTATATTAACTTAGGTAATAAAGACATTTTAACAATACTAATCTTTCCAATCCTTGAGCAAAATATATTCTTCCATTTATTTGTATCTTGTTCAATTTTTTCTTCAATGTCTTATAGTTTTCAATAATATATACTCTAAAAGAAAAGATTTCCAACATCATGGGTTCCTTGCTTAGTTACGCAAAAATTAGATTCTTAATACACAACAGGAAAAGGGACTATTTTTGCACTGCCAGAACCCACCAAACTAATGCAGTTTCTTCCTTTGTCTCTCTTTTATATTTTCCTCCATCCTGAGTTCTGGTACTAATGTTGTGAGGGCATACCAATAACCATAAGTGTTCATGAGAAGTGTTGTCAGTTCTAAGTGCTATACTTTAAGAAAGCTATTGAAGTATTGATTTGTATGTGGTGAAAAGAGGATGTCTGTCATATAGAATACCAGAAACCATACCTTGTAACTGGTGCTTGAAGCAACTAGTGATGTTGAACCTAGAGAAGAAACAGACATGACTAATGTCTTGATTACTTATAGGATTATCATCTAGAAAGTTTATTCTATGCAACATCTAGCCCACTACTCATACCAATATGTAAACACCACAAGGGGGAATATATACATGCTCAACAGGTTAAAAATAATTACAATTGATATATTTAGCAATGGAATCACATGAGGCCAGAACACACTGAGTCTAGCGAATGTCCTCAGCAAAAACAATGAATAGGTAAGACTGTGGTCAAACCATAATACACAAGACAGTTCATGACTACATTGAAAGGATGGAAAGAGAATCTTTCTAGAAGTAAAGGCACTTCTGCCTTATGTGCTTCATAGAGAAATTTGTTAGTGGCATCCCAAGTTGTAATTTTGTATACATTTCCCTGAAGTCACTTGGTTTTATACAGTGGCTCTGTAGTACATTTACTAATACAAATAATTAAGAAGACTTATGTTAAATGATTTGGAAACTCAGTATCCATTTACTCATTAATTCAGAAAGTATGTATTTATTGAACACCCATTGTGCCTCAAACATTGTTCTAGGCTCTAGGGATAGAATTGTGAACAAAAAGAAAAAGTCCTTACTCATCAGAGCTTATATTCAAGTGATTACTTAAATTTTACAGATCAATGTGTAAAGAATTAGTATGGATTCTTGCCAGAAATAATTTTCCCTCTTTGTGTGTTGATGTCTGCCAAATTTGCCTTAATTTACTTCCTAAAGAATTATCTTTTAAAAGTACATTTTAATATAATAATCATAGTCATCAATTATAATTTATGTATATATATTTTTAATTAAAGGGAAATATTTCCTTTTATGTAAATTTTTTCACCTTTCTGGTGAAAGAAAAGATATGGCTCATGTTTGATGCACTGACATATTGATATTCCCGCCCCCACCCCCCAGGAACTTGAATCTATAGTTACCATGTAATTCTGTCCAAAATTCATTTCTTGGGTTACTAAACCATTATTTATGCTTTTGGTGCCTATCTGGATTATAAATATATAATAATTCAGTAAAATACGCAATTCTCAAAATTTAATGTTATATTTTTAAAAATCCTAATGGTACAGTAATATAATAATGTGACTTTAAATATGAGAGAAATGATATTAAAGGTGATTAGATCTATAGACCTCTGTTTAGAAATTAAAACAGTGAGACAGAATGACTTTCTAAGGCTCAGAACCACTTCACACAGTTTTATTTTCCCTGCCATTTGAATAGGGTGTGGACTTGGCTGAGGTTTATTAAGAAGGCTTCAAATGCCAGGTGCTGTTGTTCTGACACTAGCGACTTAGAGTGAAGTGCCTAACTCTTCTGGCCTATCAAATGCAAGGTGTTTGTGTTACCATCTGGCTCAAGTTCCCATTTTACTATGGTTCAGTTAAATCCTAGCAGGCAGATGACTTCCTAGTTTTCACTATTAAAATATGCATTACCTGAAGACCTTAGTCAATAATTAACTTTCTGAAGTTTGTAAGGTAGTATTGATATCATTTACACAATGATATGTTTTGAGTATTTACTGGATACTAAGTAGTGTTTAAATCCTTAAGCTGTTTCAGCTAATTCACTCTCACAACCTCTTGGGTAGACACTTGTATCACTCCCATTTTACAGAGGAAGAAACTGAAGGGAAAATATGTGTGGTGCGAAAAGGTTATAGGGCTAGTGAGCATCAGGAGTAGAATCTAGCTCTTAACTATCATTTGACTTAACATGATCTTAATTTAGCAGCAGCTGCCATAGGCCCAGAAAATTTCAATGATCTGTCCAGGATTAGAAGAGTCTGGTGGGGGATGTGGGAGAGTCACACTTTATATCCAATGCTAGTTATTTACAATGCAGATGCTCTTAGAATGGCTCCTTCTGCCCACGTGGGTGAGTGCTTAATCTAATGTTTTCCTCACACTTTAAAAAATCATTTATATATTTAGAGAAGTAGGTAGTTTTAAAAGATAATAGAAATAGACATTTAAAATTTTCTTTGGCAAAATTTTTTTTTTGACATAGCTTTTGGATTTCTATGGTAATGCTGAATGTTAAGCCAATCTTATTCTATACACTTGCTGGTAGCAGTGCTTTTATTTGTAATATTAAATCTTTGAGGCTTTCTTGTGTAGAGTTGGCATTTTCATCTGTCTATTATGCTTGTTACATTGTGTTATCACAAGTGAGATTTTTTAAAAGAAGTCCCTGATATCAAATAGTGATTCATTCTTTAATATTAAGGCAGATAGACTGGCTATTTCTGACAATGTATTGAAGCTCATTTTGCTGCCTTTTTTTAAAAAAGTATTTTGTTCACTAAAGGAGAAAAATTAAAATTGCCACATTGACAGTGCAATGATTTCAGTTTTTCCTTCAAGGAAATTAAACAAAATAAAACTCTTACTTGTGCTCTTATAAAAATGCCTAACAAGTTTCAAGGCTTTATTTTCAAGATAAATCTTTTGGTTATGAAGCATTTAGTTTTGTGTTTTTTGAAGTGGAGTATGGATAAAAGAGTCCATTTAATGAAATTTAGAGTTAACTCATCTTTTTTTCTCTCCTCTCCTCCAGCTCTTTCTCTTTGTGGTCTGGAACTTTGAGCTCTACATGATACCACTGGTTTTGTTGTTACTATTGACATGGAACTACTTCTTGATAATATCAGGGAAAGATAACAGGCAACGTGATACAGTAAGTCTCTATTTTCTTGTTTGTCTGTTTTTTTGTTCTTATTTCTAGTCCCTCTGACAAGATCAACATTGAATTTGGTTTTACAAACCAGAAATTCTGTCCATAAATATTCAGGTTCAGAGAAAAGTTTTATCAGTTCAAAACTCACAACTCTTTGGTCCTAACACAATAGAAAGTATTCACTATTTCTAAAATTACTCATCTTGATTCAGGAGCACACCAAAGTATGAGCTACAATTTTTAATTATAAATGGGTTATTCCAAATGATTATATCTCATTTGTTTTTTGTCTTAATGAATTCTGAATTAAAACATAATATCACAAAATTATTAATGATCACACCAAATGAAATGAATTTTATTTAAGACATTTCTCTGTGGTCTGTCATTAGAACAAAGATAGGATTGATGATGATGGTTGTTGGCCTGGAAAAGTACATAAGATACCTTAATTCAATAAACATTCACCGAACTACAGCAAAGATCCTTCACTGTGTCAGAGGTGTATTAGGAGACCTGCTCAAGGACAAAGAGATTTCATTTAACCTAGGGAAAGTTATGTAGAACCCTTACCTTCTCTGGAATTTTTGAAAGTTTTTAGGATTTGTGAGACCACCTTCTCTCTCTCTAAAAGAGGTTTAGACTGAGAAACAGAAGCTAGACACAGAACAATCATATTTGTTGTTCTACCAGCCTTGATTCCTCTTAGATTATCTCAATCGCTATACCCTTAGCAAGCATACAAGTTCATAAGACTTTCTCATATATAAATAAATGGGAGGGGGATTAGTTCTCCAAATAGGACATTTGCAACCTGATACCTTGATAGACCACTGTTGACGAGAATTTAAAGTTTTGTCAAACATGAGAAACCTTGGTAGTTATATGTGCTCATCAGATAACATGGTTTTCTTTGTTTGTTTTTTGGAGGGATTTTTTTTTTCTTGACATTAAGGGTCTTCATTTGATTTGTCATCAGAACTTTTTGTCATAATAATGCAGAAACAGTTATTTGCTCATCAGCTTAATGGCTTATGTAATACTTTATTATAATAGCACCATAATGGCTGAACAGACACACTTGTGACAAAAGAATTTCCCTTTTAAATAATACTAGCAAAATACACTTCAAATGGTAACACAAGCAAAATATACTCTTAATAATTTGCTTTATCACCAAAATAAAAGAAAAATCCTGTTGCACAACAATCAAGTATGTGGCAAAGTTGCCAACAAATCTGTCTCTCTCACTAGATTATAAATTTGAGGGAGAGCACTCTGTTCATCTTTGTATTTGCCACTGGCCCTAGCACATGCTTTCCAAATTAGAGATGTTCAAAACATTTTTAATAAAGTGTAACAAACTAAATTTGAGATTGCTAACAGATTTTAGTGGTTAGACAGCATCAACACACAGAAGTGATTAATGTTGGCAAGGATTTCATGGATATGTTTTTAAATTGCACACTGAGAGACAGGCCTCGAATGCCACAGCATTGGTGTCATGGGGACTCATAGATACTTTTGTCAATTGATACAAGATATTTTCTTTAAGAAAATAGGACTCTCTCAGACAATTGCTTTTTTGTCCCATTTATTTCAGGCTGATTGTTGAGAGACAAGAATATCTACTTTTCATTCAGTTGCCTTGAGACAAATTTGCAAATAAGATTATTTGCAAATAGCAAAGAGTGGTAATTTAGTTTCAGCTTTCTAATCCATATATAGTCATTGGTTTAAGTATTCTTAGTGAAAAACTTTGAAACTGTAGACTTTGCTTGTTATCTTCTCCAGAATATACCTGCTTTAGCTGAAAAAGTTTGCTTCTAAAGGAAAAATAATATGTATTATTCCCTTGTAATATTCTCTAAGAATTTTTATAAACCTATTGAAAAATTACATATTATATAAGTTTTTCTACTTTCCTTTTTCAAAAAAAGAAAAAAAAAAACTCCAAAATAATACTTGCCAAATCTTTTCTTTTAGGCACATTTCTAATAGACTCCCCCTTAAGCCATGGACAACATTTTATTGCCAGCACAGCCCTCTGTGAAACTCTGTATGGTTTAACTGTCATGGAATGCCAACTAGACTCCATAACTCCTAGTAATTGCCTTTTCTTTGCCCAAAACACACATACCCACATAGTCTGCCTCTTTCGAGGCACCGGGGCAGCAATCACAATGTTTCATTTAGCTTCTCATTCAGTGGCTCAGTTGAGACCTTATGTAACTCTTAAATCCAATTTGTCTAATTGTGTTTTCTGCCATACCCAGCTGTGCATTTGAACTGGTTGCTTCTTTTGAAAAGAAACCTGGATTATACTGTTATACTTGGCTGGTTACAAATTTAGATAGATATAGATATAGATATTTAGATATCTATGTCTCTCTCTACATAAAACATACACACATTTTTATACATATATACACACACACACACTCCTAAATGAAAGAAAGGTGTTTGTTGGGGTTGCCCTGCTGTGCTTAAGTGACTACTGCACAGTGCACAGCACTAGAAGAATAGTATTTTGCCCTAAGTCCTTATTGGTATCCACAAAACAATGCAGAATTTTTTACGCTTGTGTGAAAACTTTAGGGAATGTGTGAAGTGCTTTAATAACCCTGTTGGCTGATTCCAAACTGAAACTTTCTGTTTAGGGGGCAGGGAGGTGGGGTGGGGAGAGAGAGAAAGAGAATATGAATTATGAATAAATGAATATAAATGAATTTTCTATCATGAAAAACAAAATCTCATCTGTATATTCAGGTGAGAAAATTCAATTAGGATGAAAATTATAAAAAAATATAAATCAAAATGACCTTCGGGTTTGTATAGCAAAGAGAGAAAAGGAAATAGTTCGTATATAAGGAGTTAAAAGAGAAAAGAAAACAAACACTGAAAGATGAGAAGTGCGTAGGTGGGTAAAAATTCTGTCTTCAACATATTGATTGGTAGTGGAGATTAATACTAAAATAGGAAAGGAATTCTTTGTGTGTTTATAGTTTATTTAGGAGATCATTTCCTTTCTTGGAGACTTAAGATCACAGGAGCCGAAACCCCTACCTTTTTCCCACCATGGTGCCTGTTCCAGTTAATGAGAAAAATGACATGGAATCTTTGCGGAGTACCTTTTGCTTCCCTTAATGAGCTGAACCAGTGCAGGACAGGATAGGGAGACAGCCGTTCCTGAGGCTCATGCTGTAGACTGCAGTGCCCGTGAGATAGCGGCCCGGTTAGAGAGGGTATTTCACCTCTGCTGTTTCCTGGTTGGACTTGTTAAAAACAAGCAATCCAAGATTTGATTCTGCCTCTACTCGGATCATGACATTAAAATTTCCAGCATGAGAATTGTCAGGCTTTTCCAGAGAAAACTGTTTCATACATGCTTCATTCAGAAACGTCTCTGGCACGATGGGGATACAAGATAGGAGTGTGTCTTGGTTTGAGCTGTGGAGGCAAAACCTGGGGAAAACTACCCCCTGCGCTGCACATGAGGCTTGTGCCGCTGTTCCACGTCACAGTCACAGTCACCATGGACTGAAATGTTGTGTGCTGAAGAGTAGATGCCAGGAAGTGTCTCCTCATTACACCCCGGCACCATGTTAAGCACTTTCTTTCACGCCATTTAGTCCTCCCTCAGGAGGGAGAAGCTGATTGTCAGCCCAGCCAATGGGCTGGGTTCTCCTAAGTCAGGTGACCCCGGTCTCCTCCTTTCTGACAAGCGAGGGAACATGCTCCTGAGGAATACATGTGGCTGCAAGAGCCCTTCCTTGAGAGAGGAGAATCCAGTCTCAGCGAATGAACGAAATGGGTTAGCCAAGCAGACAGGGCTCTACTGCACGCCTGTGAGACAGGTATCATTATCACTACTTTACATCCAGGGAAATAGGGCAGAGAGGTTAAATTGCTTAGCCAAAAGCACGCAGCTAGAAAGTGGCAGAGTGGGTATTAGCACCTGTCAATCCGTCTGCCGTTTGTGCTGTTCTCCTTACCACCAGTCAGCCACATTTCCTCTCAGGGCTGTGCTTTGGTACATCCTAGGTCTCCCTGGGCATCTTTAGAGCAAGTTTCTCACTTGAGTTGCAGAAAAGCCAGTAGCACTCATTGCCTTTAAGCACACTGGTTGAAGGAAAACACTTCTTTCCTTCACTCCACCCTCCATAGCCTCCATACCTCTCTCTCATTCAGGAAAATGGAGCAGATATTGATTAAGCAACTTTTATGTATTGATAGTCTGCTAAGTTTTTAGAGACATCGTCTCTTTCTGTTCTTCACCATACTGTATCAATTAAATTATTCTACATGATTTAGTCCTCATTTTACAAATGAGAAAATCAAAATGGATAAATAACGAACTCCACAGAGTAAGCGGGATGTGAATCGGTGCTGCTGTGTTCTGAAACCCTGGTTATTTCCACAGTACATGTTTGGTCATGACTTTACCAATGGATCACTTTCTAAGTGTCCAGGTCCTTACATGGAATCCCAGGGAGCCTCAAATTCCTTACGAAGTACCCAGTGATATCTCATGAACTAGTGCTGTTTGATCCCAGGTGACCCCATTAATTTCAAATCCATTCACGACCAGGAGGATTACTTTCCATCCATCCATCCTGGTGAGCATGGGAGGAGTAATTAAAGCTGAAAATCCTTCACATTATTATTAAAGAAAGGCTTTAGATAGCTTTGACATACAAAAAGTCTTTAACAGCATTTTTTAATTACACTTCAAAAGAACATTCATTTTTACTGTTACGATATTCCTCCCACATAATCTCAGTTGCTTAATCAATGGAGGCATTAAGACTGAAGAGTAGAGTAGATCAATGAAATCATTTTCTGACTCAGGATCCGACTGTGACACAAATTGAGCCAAAGTCTGCTTGCTGAAATACTTTCGTAAACGCTGAAAGGTTTGTTAGCTCCCTCAAATGGCAAAGACCTTGGGGCTTCTTTTCTCTTTGATTATTGTGGCTTGAGTTTTTTTCTGTTAGGTCCAGAGCCCTTACATCTAGATATACAGCTTGTAAGAAGTGAATATATCATTCTTTTTTTCTTAATTTAATTAAGTGTATTAGGGTTAATAACATTATATAAGTCTCAGGAATACAATTCTGTAATACATCTGTATATTGCATTCTGTGCTTACCACCCAGACTCTAGTTTTCTTCCATCACCATATTTTGACTCCCTTTACCTTCTTCAACCTCCCTTTCCCCACTGGTAACCACCATTCTATTGTATGTGTCTAGTAATCCCTCTCTATATAGCGGTTCACTTATCGCGGCCTCACTGCATCACGGGATTTTTAAAAATATTATATTTAATTATTTATCGCGGAGTTTTTGCTATATCACAGGATTTTGCAGTACTGTATACGTATGTTGTTAAAGCTACATAGGTTTAAGAGTGTAGAATATGTTGAAGAACATAAGTAGTGTTTATAAAAGTGTAGAAAAGGTTAATAAGGGAGTGGGAAAGGTTAATAAGGGACTGGGAATGATTTATAAGCATGTGGGAAGAGTTTATAAAGCCTTAAAATATATGTAAATACTAAAATAAATGTAAGGTTCCTACTTCGCGGATTTTCACCTGTCGCAGGGGGTATAGAATGTAATACCCGCGATAAGTGAGGGAATACTGTATAAGGGTTATTTTTGCTTGTTCATTTGTTGCTTTCTGTTTTATATCGCCATATGAGTGAAATCATATGGTCCTTGTTCTTTTCCACCTGACTTATTTCACATGTCATGATATTCTCAAGATCCATCCATGTCACAAATGGCAATATTTCATCTTTTTTATGGCTGAGTAGTAGTTCATTGCATACATGTACCACGTCTTCTTAATCCAATCGTCTATTAAAGGACACTTAAATTATTCACAATAACCTTGGCTATTTTGAATAACACTGCAATAAGCATAAGGGAACATACAATTTTATGAATAAATGTTTTCAATTTTTTCAGGTAGAAACCCAAAAGAGGGATTTCTGGGTCATATGGTAGCTCTGTTCTTTTTTTTTTTTTTTTTTTTATGGAATCTCCATACCGTTTTCCATAGAGGGTGCACCAATTTGCACTCCCACTAGCAGTGTGGCAGGCTTCCCTTTTCTCAACGTCCTCTCCAATATTTGTTATTTCTTATCTCATTGATAGTGGCCATTCTAACAGGTGTGAGGTGGTGTCTAATTGAGGTTTTGCTTCTCATTTCCCTTACTGCCTGTGAGGTTGAGCATCTTTTCATATATGAATATCTGTTAGCCATTAGTATGTCTTCTTGGGAAACTATCTGTTCAGGTCCTCTGCCCATTTTTCAATTAGACTGTTTGTTTTTGAGTTGTATGAGTTCTTCATTATATTTTGGATATTAGCCCCTTGTTGGAGGTACTGTTTGTAAATATCTTCTCCCATTGGGTTGATTGCCTTTTTATTTTGTTGATGCTTTCTTTTACTGAACAGAAGCACAGTTTATTGTAGTCATATTCATTCATTTTGAAGGGTGCCTTTTATTTCTTTCTGTTGACTAATTGCTCTGGCTAGGACCTCCATTACTATGCTGAATAATAATGGGCATCATCTTATTCCTGATCTTAAAGGAAAAGCTTTCAGTTTTTCACAATTGAGTATTATATTAGCTGAGGTTTGTCATATATGGTGAATAACTTTCCTTGTTCACCCATTTTATGGAGTGTATTAATCATAAATGGGTATTATATCTTGTCAAATGCTTTTATTCCATCTGTTGACATGATTGTATATTTTTTATTTATTTTGTTAATGTGGTATATCACATTAATTGATTTGCCATGTTGACACATCCTTGTATCCTGTAATGAACCCTGCTTGATCCTGACGTGTTATCTTTTTTATTTATTATTGTATTCAATTTGTTAGTATTTTGTTGAGGATTTTTACATCTATGTTCATCAGAGATATTGGCCTATGATTTCTTGTGTGTGTGTTGTCCTTACCTGGTTTTGGTATCAGGGTAATGATGGCCTCATAAAATGAGTTAGAAAGTATTCCCTCTTTAATTTTTTTGAAGAAGGATAGTTAGTAAATATTCTTTGAATCTTTGATAGAATTCACCAGTGAAGGCATAAGGTCCTGGACTTTTTTTGTTTTGGGAGGTATTTGAATGCTGTTTCAATTTTCTTACCGTTGATCAGTCTGTTTAGGTTTTCTGGTTCTTCATGGTTCAGTCTAGGAAAGTTATATATTTCTAAGAATTTATCCATATCTTCCAGATTGTCAAATTTGGTGGCATATTTCATAGTATTATTTTATAATCCTTTGTATTTCAGTAATGCTTATTGTAACTTCTATTTCATTACTGATTTTGAGTCATTTCTCTTTTCTCCTTGGTGAGTCTAGCCAGATGTTTGTCAATTTTATTGATCTTTTCAAAGATCCAACTTTTTGTTTCATTGTTTTTCTATTGTCTTTTTGTACTCTGTTTCATTTAATTCTGCTATAGTTTTTATTCTTTCCTTCTTTCTAGTTACTTTGGGCTTCATTTGTTCTTATGTTCTTTAAGTTGAAATGCTAGAATATTTGAGATTTTTCTTGTTTCTTGAGGTAGGCCTGTAAACTTCCCTCTTAGTACCATTTTTGCTGCATCCCCCAAATTTTGATACACTGTATTGTCATTTTTTTGTCTCTATGAATTTTTAATCTCTTCTTTTATTTTTTATTTGACTCAACAGTTGTTCAGTAGCATATTGTTTATTCTCCACATATTTGTGCTTTTTTCAGTGTTCTTGTAGTTAATTTCCTGTTTCACACCATTATGTTCGAAAAATATGCTTGGCATGATTTACAATCTTCTTAAATTTATTGAAACTTGTTTTGTGTCCCAACATATGGTCTATCCTTGAAAATTTTTCAGATGCAGTTGAGAAAAATATATATTCTATTGTTTTGGGATGAAAAATCTATAAATATTATGTCCATTTTTTCTAAAGTGTCGTTTAAGAATGGTGTTTCCCATTGACTTTCTCTTTGGCTGGTCTGTCCATTGCTGACAATGGGGTATTTAGGTGCCCTACCACAACTGTGTGTTTCTCAGTTTCCCCACATAGTAATTGATTCATATATTTTGGTGCTCCCAAGTTGGCTGTGTATTTGTTGATAAGTGTTATGTCTTCTTGATGAACTATCCCTTTATTACTATAAAATGTCCCATCTTTGTCTTTTGTTACCTTTTTTATCTTGAAATCTATTTTATCTGATACAAGCATAGCTACACTTGATTTTCTTGAAGCATCATCTTCAATCTCTTCACTTTTATCTTCTGGAGGGTGGGCCTCATGCAGTACAGACTTCCCCTGCTAGATGAGTGTTCTAGGAACCCATTTGTATCAGTATACCAGCTAGTGGGATTGTGAGAGGCTGTGTTCAGTTTGAGGGAATTTTTTTAAAAGACTTAAAATGCATTTGCCCATTTCATGAGGGGTCATTTATGAGCTTACATACCCACACCATGTTGAGTGTTCAGCAGTCTTTGACCAGAAACAGCATGACTCCCATGCTCCACCCTCCCTACTTACCTGATCTCACCTGAGTGACTTTTCTTGTTTCTCTGGATAAAAAAGTCCTCAAAGGGGAACATTTTGCTGGTGTGGAAAAGGTGAAACAAAAGACAGCAGAAACACTGAAAGACATCAAAATCAACAAATTCAAAACTGTTCTGAATAGTGGAAAAAACATCTCAATAGGTGTATTGCATCAAATGGAAAATTCTTTGAAGGTGCCTAGAGTTTAGATATGTACGAATAAATACACAATTTTTATAAATAAATTTCGAGGTTTTTTGGGGTCCCTCCTGATATGTTTGTCTTTGTAGCTGAGTTGGATCTCCTAAAAGCAACATACAGTTGAGTCTTGTTTTTTAATCCATTCCACTACTCTGTGCCTTCTAATTGGTGAGTTACTCCATTTACACTTAGGGTGATTATTTATATATGAGGACTTATTACAACCATTTTATCTTTTCTTTTCATGTTGTTTTATATCTCCATTGTTTATTTTCCCTTATGTTTCTGTGTGCTATTTTAGTTTGGTGGCGTTCTATGATTTTTCCCTCTGTTTCCTTTTTTATGTTACATATCTCAGTTCCAGATTTTTATTTTTACTATTAGGTTATGCAAAAAAAAGTTTCATGGCTACAATATTCTTTCTTCTTCTGATTGCATCTTATCACCATTCAGCTGTGCCCGTTCAGTATTTTTCTCCTCCCCTTTTATGTTTTTGTTGTCACAAATTATACTTTTATGCTGTGACTTTGTTTCCAAATTGCAGAAGCTATTGTCTTTTTTTATTGTTTTTACCCGCCCCCCCCATAACTTTTGCTATAATGAAGTGTTTAATACCTGAAATAGAGTTACAGTTTCCTGCTATTGTCTATCTGTCATCTTACTCCATTTTAAATCCTTTTGTCTTTTTTTCTTCAGGTAGAAGGGTTGCTTTCAACATTTCTTTTTTTTTTTTTATCAGATTTAATGTGTTTTATTGATTAAAATATTACATTTGTGCCAATTTCCCTTCCCTCTGCTCCCCTCCACCCGGTGGCCCCCCTCCCTCCAGTTGTCCCCCCCTTTTAGATTATGTCCATTAGTTGTGCATACAGTTCCTCCCAACCTCTCTCCGTCTATTCCATTCCCTCCTACCATGATCCCCAATTCCTATATCATCTCCCTCCCTCTCCCCACTCCCCCTCCCTGTTGACCTCCCCCCAATATGCTTCCCGTACCCACAGTTCCTTTTCCACTCTCGTTGCCTGTTTAGTTTGCCTTTGTTTCATCTCCCTAGCTTCTGTTTTTTAAACCAGTCCCTTTAACATCTCATATAACAGTGGTTTGGATCTAATGAACTCTTTCAGTTTTATTTTGTCCTGGAAACACTTTCTCTGTCCTTCTATTCTGAATGACCATTTCGCTGGATAGAGTATTCGTGGTTGTAGGTTTTGGATTTTCATTACTTTGAATATTTCTTGCCAGTCCCTTCTTGCCTGTAGGGTCTCTCTTGAGAAGTCAGCTGATAGTCTAATTGGGACCCCTTTGTACATAATTCTTTTCTTCTCTCTTGCTGCTTTTAAGATTCTCTCTTTATCTTTAATTTTTGACATTTTGATTATAATGTGTCTTGGAGTGGTTCTCCCTGGGTCCAGTCTCTTGGGAACTCTCCTTGCTTCCTGGACCTGCAAGTCTATTCCCTTCCCCAAGTCTGGGAAGTTCTCCTTTATTATATTTTCACTCAATTTTTCAAGTTCTAGTTCATCTTCCTCGCTCTCTGGCAAACCAATGATTCTTATGTTGGGCCTTTTATAGCTGTCCCAGAGGTTTCTGATCCTCTCATTGTTGCTTCCCATTTCCTCTCTCTGCATTGGTTGACTGCTTGTTCCTTCTCCATATTCCAGTTTGTTGAAATGAACTCTGGATTTTTTTTCCTCACCATCTGTCTCGTATGTGGTTTTGTTCCTTTCGTTATGAATGTTTTTCGCTTCTTTCTTATCTTTTTCCTGCTCTTTTGTGAATTCTGTAAGCCACCTGATAACAATGGCCCAGAACTGAGCCTCTGACAGGTTTCTTATCTGTTCATCTGTCAGGTTCTCTATCTGTTGTCTGGTGAGCTGTGCCACCGGGATTTCTATAGTTGTCTGCCTCATTTTGACAGATGCGTTTTGTTTTCTTGGGCTGGCTATAGGGGGCAGGGGGCAGTGCCTGCGTACGCGTCACAAATTAGCGACCGGCGCCTGCCTGTCTGCGACCTATTTCGCAGCCCTGTGGTGCTTTCTTTGGGGGCGGGGGTCCAAGATGGATTCACACAGTTATTCCGCTAGGAGACCGGGATCCGTCCTCCCGCCCCCCTGGGCTTCACTGTTCAAGGCGATGGGGCGGCCGCTCTCCCCAGCGCCGGGGTCGCGCACTGCCAGGGGCTTGACCGCAGCCGGGATTCCTCGCCGCCCGCCACTCCAGGTGCGACCGCAAACAGCGCTGCCCTCTTTAACTCTTACCTGCCCAAATGGCACCGCTGGTTTATAACTTCATATGTTGGGCTTCCGTGTAGTTTTATTTTCTGGAATTTCTAGTTATCCTTTGTTTTGAAGTAGTTGTATTCCTCTCTAGTTGTAGAGGGAGACCTAGCGTGTCCGTCTAAGCCTCCATCTTGGCCGGAAGTCGCTTTCAACATTTCTTGTAATTCATTGTGGTGGTAAATTTTCTCAGCTTGTTTTTCTGGAAAAGCTTTTATTTTTGCCTCCTATCTAAAGGATATCTTTGCTGGATATATTGCTCGTAGCTGATGATTTCTCTTTTAACATTTTGAAATTTGATTCTACTTTCTCCTGGCTTGTAATCTTTTTGCTGGAAAATCCAATAATAATCTGATGGGGTTTTCTTTATAGGTTATAGTCTCTTTTCTCTGGCTGCCTTAAGAATTCTTTCTTTGTCATTAACTTTTGACAATTTTAATGTAATGTGTTTGGAAGAAGGTCTTTTTGTATTGAGATGATTAGATGTTTTGTTAGCTTCTTGGATTCAAGGGTACAGCTCCTTTCATAATTTTAGGAAGTTCTCACTGATTATTTGTTTGGGTAGCCTATCTGTTCCCTTTTCCCTTACTTGTTCCTTGGAGTACCTGTTATTGTTATATTGCTCTTTTTAATGTAGTCAGAGAGTTTGCATAGACCTCTTTCATTTTTTTTAACTCTCAATTCTCTCTCTTCTGAGTTATTTCTAGATTTCTATCTTCAAGATCAGTAATGATTTCATCTGGCCCATTCTGTTCCCTAACCTCTCTAGTTCATTCTTCATCTCATTTATTGAGTTCTTCAGCTTCAGAATTTTTGTTCAGTTCTTTTTTGTAGTTTCAATCTCTTTGATAAAGAGAGTGAAATGAACAAAAATCTCTTTTGTTCATTGATTTTATTCCTGAACTCTTTAAACTGCCTTTCTGAGTTTTCTTATATCTTGTTGAGTTATTTCAGAACTACAATCTTGAATTCTAAGCCATTTAAAACAGCCTTCTGACTCTTTGAGTTTCTTTCCTGAAGACTTTTTTTACTTTCTTTCTAAGCTATCTTGGTACCTTGGTACCTCGGTTATTCATGATATTTGATGGATTATTTCTCTACCAGGGCATTTGAGGAATTGAAATTGTATTTCTTAAATTTTGATTTTTGTTTTCCAGTAGAGGGTGCTATAAAGCAAATCTTTGCTTTCTTTTATATGCACTGAGACTTCCAGAATCTTGCTGGAGCTATATACCCTTGGCCATTGAAAATGGCCCATATTCCCCAAGGTGGCTTCCCCTCTGTGACTGGGACACCTTGGTCTCAGGGTACCACCTCATGGTGGGATGTGCATGTGGTAGGGCTCTAGGCCTGAGATCCCATTGCTTATTTCCTACAACCAGAACCCTCAGCCATGCGGTACTGCCTGAGATATCCCAGTTGCCTCTAGTACTGAGTTCCTTGCAATAGACAGAGGCAGGATGGGTGGGGGCAGGAAGGTGGGTTCATGTATCTGTGACTTTGTTTTCTCCACTGGGTTTAGCCGTGATGTGTACTGACCACTAAGGCTGGATATTGCTTCTGCTTTTTTGCGACCTGCCAAAGGAGTGCTTCAATCTGACCTTCCACTGCCACCAAGTCAGCGGGGACCACTGTGAGTGTTGGACTGTGTCTGCTGCTCCTGTCTCAGTCCTTCCCCATCCTCCCTCCCCTGCTAGCTCTGATGTGCTCACCTTCAGGTGTCTTAATGAATGTGTGGAGCAGGGAATCCTTTGTTGAATTATAGCTGTCCAATTTGTTGTAACACAAAAGTGGGAGACCCAGAGGTCTTCTCACACTGCCGTGCTGCTGACATCCCCCAAGAATTTTCTTTGCCTCCCTAAGTGCTGCTGTTGATTAAGCAATATGGGATGGTCCACCAGATACAAGCCACCAAAGAAGCATCTGATTGTTTGACCGGAGTTCCTATAAATCAAATAAACTTCTTATTTTCTCAGCCAGTGTTCTCAGTTTCAAAGAAATCCATGGTGAAATATTTGAATACATAATCTATTAAATAAGTGAAATATTTTTAACAGGACCTAAAGAGACTGGCCAAAGCTGAGCTGAGAGGAAAGGACTCCGTATGTAAAATGCTTTGTTGTCCAGTCAGACCCTCATACTTCATCAGGGCTTTATCATTCATGGAAAGTGCCATAGACCACTGCCTCCTGTGTTTGTATCTTGGTACCAAAAAAGACCACACACTTGCTCTTAACAGAAGCAGCACTGAGTCATGCAGGCTGTAAACACATCTAAAAATGGATGATCACTCTTTTCTCTTTCCTGCTATTTCAACAGGAATTTTCTCAACTTTTTCAGAAGGTCACCAGCTTGACAAAAAAATGTGAGGAGGACCATGAAAAGAATCAGACCTTTAGTTTTCCAATAAAATCACTAGCATCAGGAACTAGACACCGACAGCCAATCAGATGTCAGCAGAAAAGTTCATCCCCTGTGACCCCTTTTAAAGCTGTTCACCAACTGCTTAGCTATGCCACCTGCTCACTGCACAGCTTGGTCTCCCCACACACTGATGACCATCACCTCCTCAGTCTCTGAGCACAGGCCAACAGGCTCTCCCCATTTTATCCACTCTTCACCATCTTCGGGCTACCATCTCCTCCCTCCCTGTGAAGGACCAGGCCTTCTACTTTACAAAATTCCCTCAAATGCCAGCCCCTGAAGCCTTCTGAATTTGTCCCCAAGAGAGGGTTGCCTATAAACCTATTTTTAGTAAATTAAAATACAGACTCCAGTTAAATTAGAATTTCAGATAAAAATGGGAGATATTTATACTAAAATAATAGTCATTATTTATCTGAAACCCCAATTTAATCGGATGGCCTGTATTTTTCTGCCAACTTTACCCCAATTTGCTCCTTATATTCTTACCTCAAGACCTGTAGGAAGATGATAGTTCTGAAATAAAATTCTGTCTCCCTTTGCTACTTGGATCTTTTTACATCTTCAAGCATGGCATAGAAGATCCCTTATAAGCAGGCTCCATCCAAACCCCAGCTTCAGCTTTATCTCACCTGTATTCCAGCAGGATTGTGTATGTATGTGTTTTGTTTTTTTGTTTTTGAGTACAGAATGTTTAATGAGCAAAAGGTGGGGGTAGTAGGAAGATAGGGAGAGCTCGTGGAATGAACCAGATGATGTCCATGCTCTTTTGTCATCTCTTTTACCTGAAAGCAATCATTCACTACTTGGGACTCAGATAGGTTATGTCCCTTGCAAAGGCTCACACAGCACAGTGTGCCCCAAGCCCAGCTCTGGCTGGCTCCCGGGAGGATGGTTTCTGCCTCTCCTCTAAAGCACCTATGCCATGGGCTCCAGGAAGGTCAACACTTGGCCAATATAACATAGTAGGAAGTAGGGAAGGAACAATGCTTCTCTCTTTGTATAGATGGGGAAACTGAGGCCTAGATAAGGTGGTGACCTCTAGAGAGGCGGTGATTGTGACAGACATGGTGGCCCAGGGAAGGGCAGTGCAGCCTGGGCCTTGGACTTTGTGGAGGTGCATGTGCTGCACCAGCCCCAACAAGTTCTGGAAGCCAAGTGGGCACCAGGACCACTCAGTGCAGCCACCTAGCCTTGGCGTGGTGTGTGGCACCATGCTAGACATGTGCTTGAAGTCCTTGCAGCTGAAGTCATACACTACAGGGAATTAGGTGCAAGCCAATACACAGAGATTCTACAGCCACTGGGAGTGGCAAAGACAGGATGCACTTCCTTATGAGGGCTCAGCTATCCTGGGGTACCTCGTTGATCTGCATGCACTGTGAACTTTCAGGGGACCCTGTTGGCTTCAGTGAGCAGGTGTTGGCTTCCATTAGCAGTGGGTTTAAGGCCCCACCACAAAAGAAGAGGTGAAGGAAAGGCCTTTCGTCTTGGAAAAAAGAGTTTTGAACGATGGTGTGGGTCCTCAGAAGCGGAGGACCAGGGTGGCTGGGGTGGCTACAGCAGTATCTGGGGAAGAGTGCCTATTATCTGTAGCTCCCCAAGGAGTGGATATGCTCTCGGTAGGCATTTACTCTATTCTTTAAAGACACAGTGTTTATGAATATACTGTGTATTGTTTGCTTGGCATACATATTTTGTTTTTACAAAACTTAAATCACATCAAACGCCCTCTTAGCTTGCCTACTTTTATATTCAGCAACATATATGAAGAATCCCTCATATTACTGGAAAACCACATGATTATTAATGGCTTTATAGTTTTCACCACATGAGTGCTTTTTCTTTAACGCTCGTTTTAGAAATGTTTGTTTCAAATGTTTTTGCCATCTCAACTAATGCTGCAAAAAAAGTCTCAAACAAGTTTTTGAGCAGGTCTCTAGTAATGTCCTTTGATAAAGCCCTTGAAGGAGGATTTATGAGTCAAATTGCATGCATTCTGAATATTTTTGCCACCTGTTTAGGTTTTAATATTTTATACATATATGCCTGGGTAATCAACAGTTATCTTTATAATTTCCTCCGGAGAACCATTCCTGACGTCTCTCACAGCCTCCCTCCTGACCACTCTCCAAGCGGTTAAGTGAACTCATCCCCAGAGATCCTATATCCCACTTCTGTATTTTAATAATCAGCTCACTGTTGGTCTTCCCCATAAGTCTGAGGTTATTCTGATTATATCTTCCAGTTCTATATGTAATTCCAGCACAGAGCAGTATGTCTCAGACATAGCAGCATAGTAGTTGCTCAAAAAATGTTTGATGAATGAGTAAATATTTCAGTCTAATCTTTCTTTCCACATCAAAAATTGTCTAAGTTTTACGCATAATTCTTTCCATTCAACAAAAATTTATTGAATATTTACAGGCACTGAGCTGACTGTTGTTCAAAAATGATTAAGCTCTGGTGCTTGCCCATCACAGGTTGTTGTAGAGAGAGAAACAAACAATGGAATTGAATACATGAATAGAGTAGGTGCAGTGTTAGAGATCTGTATATAATATGCAGAGTGTGCGCCAAGAGACATTGAGATCATCCCGCATATGTGTGTGTGTGCTGCATATATATAAAAAAAAGGGTTCTATCTGTGGCCACAGCTTTTATTTCACACTTCAGTCTATGCCTTTCACCCAGTAACTAACCCCATGCTTGCCTTTAATACTTCTTCAGTGCATTGGCTGTTATTTTACTTTATTCTCAAACTGCAGCTAAACTTTAAATTGAAAAGATAAAATTGTAGAATGGTAGCAGATGAGTGTTACCTGTACTTGACATGACAGTTCATATAGAGAAAGATTAAAGATAAACACTCCTATTTTTAAAAGTCAATTTAGTAAAGATTTTACTCACAGGAATGTAAACTTCTTGCTTTATGTCTATTAGGACACAAGAAAGAGAATTAGGATTTAAAGTTAATAGTAGGTGCCAGAGAGGATGCTTATAGATAATCTTATATTTTCACCCCCCTCCATCTTCCTGAATGCCTCCCACCTTGCTCAGGTTCTCCAAAGATCCATATGAGAATGTAATGAGGTAAAGAGATGCCTTTCATTCTTTTAGATGATTTCTACCCTGAAATCCAGCTTCTTTTCCACCCAATAAATTATCTTGGCATCCTTGAAGGAAACCTTTAGATCTTGATCCATAAATGGCTGATTTTCTTTTATTTGAACCCCAGTTAACGCCTGGAGCCCCAGGAACTCATTGGAAAAATCAGCTTCTTAAACTCCTCTCAAAGCCTCCCATGGATCCAAAGAATTCACCATCTAGATGGTTCTCTAGTGTGTCCAAAACAAGCATTTATCCCTGCGTTAACCAAAAGTTTTTATTATCTCTCTTCTTCTTCCAAAAGATCTACCCCCACAATCCTGTCAATTCTGAAATTAAAGAGTAAGACTTAGGAAAGGAGAAAAAAGGATACCTACAGTTTTGGTCTCGGTTCTCAAGGTATTATCCTACCCATTTCTAGTGATGTCCTGTTTATTCTTTCTGAATGATTTTGCATGACACTCTTTGTAGGTAGTCACAACTCTTTGAAACTTGATGATTTGGGGGGTAGGATGTAGGGCCAACAGAAGCACCTCCTGGCTGACTCCTGACCCATGATTGGTTTGCATTACTAGTGTTGATAATCATACCCTGTGTAATGAGTAGTGTTGGCACATGGTTTCAGACAATATTTGTGTAGACTTATTGTCCCGGCTTTGGAAAGGCATCAGGAAATTGCAAGACCTCCATTCATAAACAAAAAGTGGAAACCAAATGATATGTCTTTATCTGTGTGTGGAAAATGTTTATAAATCAGAACTATTATTAGGAATCCAATAATCCTGAGAGCTTTGTATTCATTATTTTTCTAGTGTTGCATGAGGTATGTTTATCAAGAGCATGCAGCTTGAAAGTCTTTCCACCATCCTCTGTATAGAACTGGAATAGTATGTGTAGGTAACCCAACTTAAATATGCCTTCGAAGACATTTTCTGTCATTTGTTACAGAATGTATTTTATATTTCAAGAAAAATAAAATAACTGTTATACCATATCACTTATTTTGAAAAATAAATATTCTGGTAGCATGTTTGAATGAGAGGCAAGTCACCAAAAAATGCTTCCAAATGAGTTACACTCCCGTGGGCAAAGCCAAAACATGTTTGAAAGGAGTGTTGCCCCTACCACTTTCCAGCTGGTAGAGGTTAAGAGCCCAAACTGTGAAATGAAAAAGACTTGGGATTAAATCCCACACTTTCCTTCTGTTAGCTTTACAAATGTATTCATTCCCCTAAACCTCTGCTTTCTCACCAGTTAAAAAGCTGATAACGCCTACCTTGTTGAGGGTTAGAGACAGTTAACATACTGTGTTAAGCATATAGTGAGTGCTCAATAAATGGCAATTAAGCACGTGACCCTATATAAAATGGTATAAACCAGTGTGGGAATAATGGGAGTTTAAACATTATATAAGTCACTACCTTTCCTTAAGAGTTGTTCCCTTATAAGTACTATTGGAGAGGATGGGTTCACATGGCCAGTAGTGATTCTTGGTTTTGAGCTTGTAGGCAAAGACAACAGTGTTGTCACAGAAAGATTTCCTGTGTCTATAATCCCCCTGATATGTATCTGGAAGTCCCACAAAAAAAATTTTTATAATGTATTTTTATCAACAGAAAATGCAAATGAAGATATTTGCACAGTTTTCTATAGATTAAAGGTTCTTGGTAACTGAATTTTACAGAAATACTACAGATTATGCCATTTTTACAGATCATATCTATAGATATTTGAAAGAAACATTCGCTTGATTATTGTTATACAAATCTCCACCATGCACAACGCATAAAGACAAGGGCTGGTGGCCCTGTGAGCCAAGAACAGAGCATTTTCCTGAAGCCATCACTGAATCCAAAGCAAAATACTCCCTCCTAACAGCCTTACTCTGGATGTTGACTAGGAGAAGGTGAAAGGTAAACCTACACTAGCATACCAGACCTGGGCACAGGGACTAATTTTAATAAATCAGAATAGAACATGAAAATGTCAACTTAATCAAGCATTTAAATTTTATTAATCAAGCCTAATTTTTATGAGTACAAATAATCACTGAAGCTGGACAAATTTGTTCTCAATTGCATCAGAAACATAATTTTAATATTAAATGGACTGATGAATTTAAATGGAGAATTATCTTTATGAAACATGCTCTTCATAATTTGCCATTAAATGAGAAATAAAAAAATCAACATAAATCTTACATAAAGGTTATTTAACTAAATGTTAGTACTATAAATATTATAAATGCATTATGCACTAATTTAGCAATCACATAGTATACTACCTAAAGCTGAAGTGATAAGTGGACCAAGCCAGCTTTCCCTAGAATACAGAGCGCTTGTGTTATATTGTGGGAAGCTCATGATAAAATGGTTATGAAGGTTTTGTGTGAGGTTTCGTGAACATTCTTTTCATTCAGGCTTTTATGCTACAATTCACCATTCACCACAGACATTCTTTCCAGTTCAAATGTACACCCACATGGATTGTCTTTTGTGAGGTGATTATTCTTTACACAAAAAGATTTAAAATATTTTATCATTATTATAGAAAAAAAGATATCAAAAAAAAGAATGAAGTTTTCTGACTATATGATTTTTGGTATTCAAAACATGCTCTATTTTTAAAGTTAGATTTTCTAAAAATGTTTTCAGGCCTCAAAATATACTAGGCACAAGGAAAAAAAATAGCGTCAGAATAATTTTTTCTTCAAATGTCCACCTCTTTCCCTCACCTGCTTCACTACCCCCAATATATTGATTCAAATAGGCAGTAGCTATGAATTTTTGTAACAAGTGAATCAAACCTTACAATGTTTGCTACCATTAATCTCTAGGATAAATTTTTTTTTGTTTTTCCAATTCTATTCTTTAAAGGTCTCCAGTGTTCCAAAAGTGTAGCTTTTTTCTGCATTATGTGTGCTGAACTATATATTTACCTCAAAAGAACTTCTTGCCTATTGCAGCATTAATGCCCTCCAACGTATCTGATGGGGTTAAAAAGCAAAGGACACTTCTGAGAAGATTGGAGATTGAAGGGCATAGGACTCTCACAGAGGTCAGAGCAGCCCTTTCTTGCTTTGCAGAGAATATTTTAAATAGGTAATGTGGACTTTTCAGTAGACACTCAAAAAATAAAAATTCCTTAGGTTTTTAAAATTTGAAACATTTAGAATTATGCCTTTTTTGTTACAAATGTGTGGCTTTAGAATGGAAATTTTGTTTCATATAGCAAGGCTTAAGTATATAATTCTTTTTTTAATTGAAATATGTTTCTTATTAATGGAAAAGTTTTTGCTTTGGAAATATTAAATTTTATAAAACATATTAGTTAGAAGTCTAATAGTTATATTTTAATTTCACTTCCAAAGCACATTAAACAATTCAATATTTTGACCTTTTGCATACTTCTTTTAACCTGACAAATAATATAGTTTCAAGAAAGCATTATTTAAAAAGCATAGTGTGGGTTAATAGTTGACCTGTCTTCCCTACTGAACTGCATTAATATGCAATATCCTAAAGACAACCAAGATCAGAACTTCCCTGAAAGCAAAAATACAATACTCTGTGAAGCCTTTAGATGGAGACATAGTTCAAATAAACACGCGAATTCTGTTCGCAGTGCTTTGTGTTAAGTGTAAGAATGAACATTCGAGAATACTGAGAAGGAAATAAAGGAAGAAATTCATTTAAGATGTGTATACTGATTATAGAATTTACATTATATTTAGCCTTTCTTAATGGGAGCATTTTTCTGCATATTAAGCTGACACTTAAAAAATAAAAGGTTACATACTCTCGGCCAGTAAAGTGAATTTACCATCCTTGCACCTTACAGTAAAGCATATTAAACTGCAAATAAGAATGCTACTGTTGATGATGCAGAATACAGGCTGTATGCAATCAGTGGTATGCATCAAAAGTCATCTGATAGCCACATTAAAGCCACATTTCCTATTAAGAATCAGACTGAATTACAGCATGGCACTTCCCAGAATGAGCCAAGGAAATGCATTTTGTAAGAAGAAATAATTGTATTTGAGTGTCTCTGGGAAAATCAGGAAGTCTTTTAGCAGTAAGTAATAATGCTTTTCTTTTTAGTTTGCCTCCTTTTGTATTGCAATATATTCAACCTCACCAGCAAGTCTATCACACTAATTATTATTACATCTAGAGGTTCCGTTATCTTGATGACTACTGTAGCTGAAATACTCCAAGGTCAAATTCTTAATAGCGTGAATCAAACTAAGCAGCCATCATACATGCAGTTGCTTTTGAGATATACTCGATGAGACAGTATATCCGAGACCTGTTCATGGGTCTTATTATTCTTTCAAACGTGGAGTAAATTATATGTACAGTTTAATTGCACCATTCATTTTGCAAAAGTTTTTTTTTCTCAAAAATCTTCTGAGCCGCTGATGTCCTGTTGTGAAAATGACAGCACAAGCCCACCTATAATAATCTTATCGACCACAAAAGTCTTCAGCCCAGCCTCCAGTACTTGAAAGTGATCTGAAATAATCTGAGTGCTTATATGCATCTTCTCAATCTATATGATACTTACACATGTAATAAATTCATTGACACACAAACACATGCTCTGCTTGGATTATGCACACATGAAATGGAATAAATGGACTCCAGACCATGTTGAAGCTTACTCCTCTCCCCAAATTCTTCTATATCTTTAGGGTGGAAATGGGCATTTAGTTTGAAATGTATCCAGATAGCATCTGTACACATTTGGATGTTCTATGAATATGAAATTAAATATGAAACTTCATTCTTTTGTGACAAATTTCTTTGATTTTTTTTAACATCACAGTTGCACATCTGGGCAGCAGTGATTTCTTCTTTAATTTAAAAGTGTTGCTTTTTTTATAGACTGTTTGAGTAAAGCAATTTGAATTGTGCAACTATTCATCCTGAACATAGCAAAACAGCCACTTAATTCAAAGATTATTTCCAAGGAAAAAATAAACATATGAAACAAACTGGTTTGTTTCAGCTTTGACTTTTGAGGGGTTTTGGCTTTGTGTGACTCAAGATAAGGTTTTAACCAGGATTCTCTTGGTTCCTTTTTGTTAAAAAGGATATAAATTAGTGGAACACTGTGTCCCTGGGAACATCATAATATGACATGTTTGAATAATTGTTCATGGAAATTTTAACCCCCTTTTGTCCCTTTAGTTTTAAAACTTGCACCCTAGCTTGGTATTAAAGAGGCATAACTAGTAACAACAGTCCCATAGTGATTTTAATATGAAGTTTCCCTGAATCCCTTTTCCTCCTCTTTTAACTGTATTGGTCTTACTTTTCTACATCCATCTGACCCCCTCACCTATACATCTTTGTCTGGTAGAATAATTCTAACCACGTTGTCATATTGTTACTCAGTATCAACATCATTATTAACACTTTTCACCCAGATGAAATTTTATTTCCTTGTAAATTATAAAGTATTTAGTTGTGTTGCATTATAATTAAAAGTCATAATATTTTAAAAGCTCCTAAACAACTGTATTATATAGATTCTACAGATGCAATTTTGGTTTATTTTGTAAAGAGATTTTTTAGAAATGTACAGCTACATATTATATTTTATATAGTATCAACAAATGTCCAGCAAATATGGAGTAAGAAAGAATAAATATTATGCTTTTAAAAGTAGTGTTATCTGCTTTTTTGCTTGTTTATTTTGGCTGCAATGTAGCTGGCATGCTGCATTTGGGACTGTCTACATGTGTTTTTTAAAATGTCATCTTTATTAGTATTACATTCAAGGAGTAGTACCAAGAATCAGTTTCTCTCCAGACCTTCCTTCAGTGTGTGGCATATAAGTCTGTGACAAGCGACATTACAGAAGGTCATGTCACTTTTAACTGCTTGCATTACATCTTTCTGATTTCCCTAGTGCCCTTCCTTTGTTTGATTAATACTACTTGTTTTCAAGCAAGGTATCAGAAAGCATAATTTGGAAAGAAAATTCTAGAGCTGATCTAAGATATTCTCCTTCAAGAAAAAAGAAAACAAACAACTTTGTAAAAAATGTATGTTTTCTAAGACGTGCATTTTTCATTGTTTTTCTTTTTTCTTTTCTTAAGGAAATACTACCTATATATTGTTATTAAATTATTGCTGACAAATGTTTGGGCATCCGGACTTTGTATACTTGAAAACAAAGCGAAGCAGTCCTTCTTTGGTTTTATTTGGAGAGGAAAGAGCTGGAATTTGACAATAGGACTCCTTCGTTTGTTTTCTTTAGTTGTGTTAAACTCCAGCGCTCTCTTTCTAAACAGTAGATGTTATTTGAGTTCTCAGGGAAAGGCTGCAATTTTGGGCAGTCAAACTGCACAAATGCACTTTAGTGATATATACAGTTTGTTTTTAAAAGCTCGGTCCACAGTTTCTGTATTCACTGCATTTGGCCAGGGCTTATGTCTTCAAGCACAGTCCAGCTTCTGAGACACTGTTGGCTTCAAAGCCATCTATTTCATTGAATCATTAAAGCCTGAAAATTAGTTGTGAAAGCATAATCATTTTAATTGGAAATCTTTAGCCACACCTCTACCTGTGCCATTCTATGTATTTCTTAGTGTTAGTGAAACAGGAACTGGAATTTTGTATGTCATTAAGAACACAGGAAAAATTTATATATGTAATTTATTTCCAAAAATTAATGTTTAAAATATTAGTAAATCGGCTATTTTTTATTAATAACTAGCATTTTTTAATACTTCAATACAGAAACTGTGCTAAGCATTTTCAATACATTTTCTCATTGGATTCTTAATCAACACCTGGGATAGGTGCTATTATTATCATCTTTATTTTCCAAGCCACCTTAAGCTTTATCTTAACAAAATATAATAGTGGCATACATTCTGAAGCAGCTTAAAGGCACCAATAGGAAACCATCTATATTATAAATCCTGGCTTGTAGATGTTTATGATGTAACATTAAAAGAGCACTGGAGGAGGGGAAAGCCCTCACTAGAGCACTAAACAAAACACAAAGGCCTCCCTCCCCCTAACACAACACTCTTCTGCCAAATGTAAAAGCAAATGGCTGCATTGCGTGGTTCTGGCTGCACATTTGGGGAGCAATTGTGCGTAGCCAATTACCCACCTGTAAAGGGTAAGAACAGTTTGGTTTCACAAATGAAGAGCCTGAATCTGTAGACCACTTTGAGTCATTCTTGAACATAAGATCTGCAAATGGTTTATAAAACATGTAAATTAAGCTTTGGGTTTGTTTTATGGCTCAATAATATTTTGAATTTTTGAAAATCAACTTGAACATAGTGGAGATCTCCAAATCTTAAAATAAAGGTTAGATATTCATGGTTTGTATCTTCAGATGAAGGCATTTTGAATATTTGTTGTTATTAATCTGCATAATTAAGTATAAGTCTTCCCAGGTGAGCTAGTTCAGTTCTGTGAGATAAATGATAGGCACTTCCCCGAAAAGTATATTCAAGGATTTGAAGAATAGGTGATGCATTCCCCTATTCTCTCTATCAACAAATATTTCTAGAACACCCACCATGTATCCTGCAGTCTGCTAGGCACAATTTAACACTCCCACTCTGTCTTCCTAGAACCTGCAGTCTGATGGTAAGTACTGAAGAGGGGAGGCATATAAGATTCTCAATAATAACTAGTGAAAATATTGTTGAAGTTTGTGCACAGGAATAAAATAGTATTTATTTTCCTTTACATTCTTGATAAATGACTTTGCATGAGTAATTGTAACAAAGAAATTACTTAATTTAATGTATATTAAACCATCATGTTGTATACCTAACATACAAGTCTATATAATTTTTATTTGTTTTTTAATTAATTTAAAAAAATTTTCCAATTACAGTTGACTTATAATAGTGTATTCGTCTCAGGTGTACAACATGATTAAACACATATAACTTGACAAGTGGTCACCTCAATAAGTCTAGTATTCATCTGACACTATACATAGTTATTACAATATTGACTATATTCTCTGTGCTGTGCTTTATATGTCTGTGACTGTTTTTATAATTGGCAATTTGCACATCTCACCCTTTCCCCCTTTTCACCCATTCTGTCAACCCCTTCCCATCTGGCAAGCATCAAAATGTTCTCTATTTGTTTGTTTCTATGAGTTTGTTTCTGTTTTGTTTGTTTTGTTTTTAGAGTCCATATATAAGTGATACCATGTGGTATTTGTTTTTCTCTGTCTCACTTACTTCACTTAGTGTAATTCTCTCTAGGTCCAAGGTCCATCTGTATTTATACGAGTGGCAAAATTTCATTCTATAATATTTTATGGCTGAGTAATAGTCCACTGTATATATGTACCACAACTTCTTTGTCTATTTGTCTGTCAATGGATAATTAGGTTGCCACTGAAAAAAGAGATAATGACATACCTTAAAAAATTCTTATTCTAAGTTAAAATTTAAAACATCATTTTATTAGAGTTACAAAATTATAATCATTTTTCAAAATCTTGTAAGGGTTAGGTGACTTTTTTTTTTTTTTAAGAACTAAGTAGGTGTCGAAAGCTCACTTTCTGCTACCCCACAGTCTGGCTTTGAGTTCTTATTCAGCTACTTCTTGTTAGGTGAATTCTTTTAATTCTTTTGATGCAACACAATGTACTGAAATATTGTGACTGCTTTTCCTGTTTAAACCTCCAGCACAAATAGCCCAGTTTGGAATAGCCTAGCCTATAGCACCTAAATTATACATTATTATTATTGTAGTCTGTATACCTATGATATAAATATTCAGAATTTTAGGAAATTGAAAATCAGCATGAAAAATTATCTGACAGTCCTCATTTAAACTCTTCTGGGTTATATGCCTTTTGAGAGCTGACATGAGTGTAGATGAATTATCTGTTATTCATTTTGTATTCCCACATACGTAGCGCTGTGTTCCTTGGACCAAGGGGGCTTATAATAGTGCTTATGGAATGGCTGAATACAGTTATAGAGAGACGGTCAAGAATCCTTTCTTGCTGAGGCTGAATCGCTTTATAGGGCCCCAGAATTAGAGTAAACTCTCATATGATATTGGAAACAACTTACAGTTTATTCAAAATACTGGAGGTCCAAATGAAAGACTGCAAAACTATGGTTTCATTCAAAATGCTGAATGTCAAATGAAAGACCACAAAATTATACCACATAATAGAAGATTTAAAGTATGAAATTAAATTAAGAACAATCTCTCAGGTTGTCAGATGCTTTGAGCCATAGTGGTTTCTAAGAACTGCATGTTTGTGTTTGGGCTATTCTTTCAAAGCAGTTAATGCTTTTAGAATATTTACAAAAATTATTAGAATAACTGAGAGTCCTAACATGTTATCTTAGTTTATGAAACTCTTTGCATGATACAGTCTTAGTTATTGAATGAGACTTCAGTAACTAAGTATACTCCTGTCTGTAACATAAAGACACATGAAAGAAGGGCTAGTAGTCTCTTCTACAGTTGTGAGTTTTGGGAGCAAGGTTACAAATATTAGATGATTACAATTCTATTGAGTTTATTCAGAGTTACAAATACAGACTAGATAAAAAATACAGATGCCACAAGAATTAGAAATGATATAAATAGAATCATAAGTTGGCATTTACTTGAACAACAACCCTGCAATCTTTTTAAAATTTTTGGCTTCCATAGAGTGTTTGTGTGTATGTGCATGTGTTTGTGCATAGGTGTATAAACCCATAACACATCACCTGAAACAGGATGAAGCCCCATTCATGATGGCTATAGTTATATACTGATCGAGAAGGCAGAAACTACCTGGCAATTCCAAAATGACTTTTCCATTCTGCTGAAGTAGGTAAACTAGAAGCCATTGAAAAAGACATGTATGCATGTCCACCTACATACATGCGTATTCATCTATAATATATGCATATTATACACACTTAATTATTAAACATATTTCTAATTTTGTCTTAATAATAATGTCAATTCTCATTGTAAAATCACAGAGAATTGAAGTTAGCCTATCAGGTAATCCACAAAATCAAAAGGTAATATAGAGATAGTCAAGACTTGACAGTTACACACAGACTTAAAACTTGAGCCGTGAAAGACATGGTTAGTTTTAGGCTGTAGACCACCCACATGACTCAATGAACAGACATTGTTTTTTGTTTTTATTGTAGAATTTGGTGAAAATAAATTAAAAATAGAAGAGCTGTTTTCTGCTTACTTATCTAGCTCCAAATTTAAAGTGCCTGATAAATATAGACAGCAGAATAGGTAAAAAGGAAATCTCCTGATTTAAAGCATCCTTCAAATTAATGTTCGTGTACCTTATGCATATTTCAAATTCCTTAAGGTGTCACAGAATACTTCACACAGATGGGGTTCCCGTGACTGAAATTCAGTTCCTTGGTTTTAATCAATTAAAGACTTGGCATTTTCCTCATCCCAATCTCTAGATCAAATATTCCCTCTCAGTGCATGTGTTTCAAATGTTAATAAAGTTTTCATTTCCAAAAGGTTCAAAATGACAGAACAAAATTCTCTCCTTTAAGAGCGTGAAAACGATTTCTGTTTCTGTCTGCAGGTAGTGGAGGACATGCTAGAGGACGAGGAAGAAGAAGATGACAAAGATGACAAGGTAATTATCTTTCCCAGCACTTGGGTACCTGGGGATGGGGAAATGCAGACATGACACTGTTTTCACAGACAGTTAACAAAGGAGTTGAAGTGTTTGAGTCCAGAAAATTGGACAGTGCTGTTTATCATCCTAACAATGCCACTGCATGTTGCAAAGAGGAAGAGAGGGCTATAAATCCTCTTCGCTTTTGTCCAGAGCTGGGTCAAATATTTTTCTGCCAGGGACAAAAAAAAATAATTCAGCTTGTCTGGAACATGATAGCTCTCCTGAAGATAACGGCAGTGACAACTGTTTTTGAAGGGCAAAAATGTGTCCTATCTTAAGTATTACAAATCAGGCTACACTTTGGAGAAAGAGAGAAGAGGAAAAATAGTAGGCTGCATAAGCTGAACGTGGATATTATTGTCTGTTATTATCAAAAAATTGCTGATCAAAGGAACACATGTTGAGCAGAGGGCATTTAAAATAATCCCAGTGCTCACTGCCCTCTGCCTCGACTTGACTTGGAATGGCCCTGTGGCACCTTGGTCAGAAAAGCGTGTTCGGAGAGGCTTGTTTTTCAATTGCTCCTTGGGTTGGGGATGGTGTCCACAGTAAATAACAGCTAGTTTCTGGGACTGCTTGGATTGGTTGTCCCCTGGGGAGAGAGGACAACTGGAGGGAGGAATTGAAATGACCTTGCACCGCTGCAGCAGCGCCTGGGGTTGGAAGAACAGCTTTCTGTGGGAAGAGCGAGATGCTGGTTTATCATGCTTGTGTGCTTCAAGATCTAAAATCTAAGAAGGCGCAGGGTGAGAGGGAAAGAGACTGTCGTTCATTACTTCTACATTGTTCGACACAGAAAACCAGATTTTGACTTTCACCAGAATCTATCTGAATTCTGTTACAGTAAAGCAGTGAATATTTTTTGAAGAAAGGAGAAAAACAGTGTATCTTAATTTATACCCTTGACCTTTGATTCCAGTAGAGATGTACAGTTATATTTTAGTTTTAGAATTTGTGTGCTAGAGGCAAGCACTGGAAATGTCAAAAAAAATTCACAAATGATTTTTTCCCTAATATTTAATGCTGAAAGGAGAATGGAAACACACGCATGTGTGCACACACACTTTCTCCCTTCTAGTGCTATTTCAAATATTTTTTAAATTAATAGAGCTTTTATGTAAAATTTTTCTTATGTACATCATTTAGTCATTAGGGACATCATCAAACATAAACTAACAAAAAGCTTCCTGCAAAAACATGTATGTGCTTGTTTTTAATGTTAAATAACAAGACCATACACTTATGGCAATAAATGATATGATTTATTGTTAAGGTCAGTTGTAGAGCTGTAGAGAGCTTATATTTTAACTCAGCATGCCAGCTCTGAATCATCATTTCTCTGCTGATAAACACCAAGCCGCCATCCATTTATGGCCATTTCCCTTTGCTTGTTGCTGCTTTATTATTAAAGCCATCATAAAGATCCATTCTGGCAGTGGGCGTTTCCCCAGAACTGTTAATAAATGGAAACCCTTAGTGAAGTCTAGTACTTTAGTATTCCTACTTGAAGTCAGCCTGTATTTTATAGCCAGTTTGTTGATATTTTATACACTAATCTCCCCTTTATGGTCATTTTTTAATAGAGAGGATGTTAGCAGCAGGAAATCAATAGCACACCTGGTTAGCCAGCTTACTAAAACATAGATGCCAAGTAGAACATGCCATGGTAGAAGCAGCACCAGATCTCTGAAGTGGCACCCTTGAATCCAGTATTTGGTTGTCTGAAATTGACATCCCCCTTTTTATACAGTTCTAGACCTAATTACCAAAGTTGATTGAAAGGAGTGCTTAAATTCCTTTGTGAATTCAACTGTACAGATTCTTCTGTACAAAATGTCAACGAACAGTGTGTTTTCCATTGGAAAGGATTTTGAGCCGATTTTTATAAATCCAGTTCTTTATTTGAATGATGCATAAGGTTTTTCTTTTTTATTCATAATGCAATTTATAGTATTAAAATCATATCTGAACGGAAAGAAAATATCAAATGTAATAGTTTACAAGACTTTAAGGGCTTGCATAATAGGAGAATCTTAGAATGGACATTTTGAAATATCAAGTTTTTACTTAAGAAATGAAAATATGAAAGGATCCTTCAAGTTTCTATTTGCCAGTTTCTCTTGACTGTCTCCTGCAGCGGTAAGTGTTGTAAGTCTTGTCTATCAGTGTGTCTGAGTGGGAGAAGGGTAATTTCCTACTTTAAAAAATTCATTGGTTCCTCTATTTAAAGTTTGTGTATAGAGTCATGCGTAATGGAATTTCATGAGAAAACAAATGTATTTTTTGCCATACGAGCAGGTACTGACCTCTAGCTCTCATTATTTCTCTGTTTTCTCATATGGTATAATAGTGGGGTCAGGTCAGTGGGTCCTCTTATAGGATAAAAGTAAAAAAGATTAATAAATGTGCCAAAGCCTCACTTTAATTGAACCTGAAGCATATGTTGCAAGTATGTAAAATATGTCCCAGATGTTTCACCAGGGCTAGTGTCTTGGCTTTCCCTGATTACCACAAGGCAACTATTAGTCCTATAACCTTTGGACTTGGGGGTAAATGGGGTATTACATGGCACAGAATGAGAGCACCTGTTTTCCATTCAGCAAAGACCCCTGGCAGGCTTTGCCTAAGCCTATCCATATGTTTTCACTTAGCAGATTGTTGGGCGATTATGAAAAGTGTCTTTCTTTAGAGCCAGCATTGATATTAGTCACTCACAATGAAAGGGCAAGTCATTGGCTACTTGACAAGGTCCGTGTGGGCATAAACTGAAGTCATTTATTTCATTTGAGCTTTGAGTGTTTTCTCTCAACATAATTATGTAGATGGTATAAGAAGTTGAAGCAGACAAAGATATAATTACTTAACATAGTAGTTTTGTAATAGCTTTTCTTTAGTGCTGACTTTAGCACCTGGGAAGACTTTGGCTAAAGTTGGTAAAAATTAATTCATGGTTTACCTGGATCCCCAGACCTTGCGATTTTGTACATTATAGCCTTTTGAGTATTTTGGGTGTGTGAATTCTTCCTTTTTACTAAAACAGCTAACCATTATTCAACTGAGGGTTTGTGATCCTTGGACTTATTCTTCATTCCAGAATCCATTGTTGACATTTGCTTAAATCATTGACTTGTTAATATTTGTACTTACCTGCATTACGTCGTAGCACTATATTAAGCTTTGCTGGAGATGCAATTTCTCCTGAATTAAATGTTAGAAAGACATCATGTTGCATTCTCAGTTCCCTTTGTTGTAGAGCATTTTTTCAGCCACCAACCAGAACATCACAGTTTGATCTGATTTTTGACCTGCTTTTGTAGTTAATAGAATATCTTAGTAAATAAGGTTTAGCTAAATTACCTAGGAGGAGCTATCAATAAGCTATATAATAGTGTTTATCACTATGTTATATATAATACAGTGGACATTCTGTATCACCTAGACATCTAATTAATGAATATCAACTTAGGTTTTGTAGCTTAAAAAGTTTAGGCATGCTTCCCATGGTGTGTCCTACCCTTGTAATGGGATCCAGCTGCAATATCAGGAAGCAGAAGATAGAATGCAGGTTTTCCTCAGGAAAAGCATGGATTCAAATGCATGGCATTCTAGCAATGTTTATTGGTAAAAGATATTAAAATGTCCAGGCATTTATGCTCACATTGCTTCTCCTTTTTCTTCAGCCATTATGTGAAGGTTTCTATGTATTAAGATAACTAGTAGCAGTGAGTGAAACATATCTGAGTTACTTCAAAATATACAGATTGTTTGCTTTAATTCTTAAAATCTGTGTCTTCCAGTTTGATTCTTCAGCCCTAAGGATGTAAATACCCAAGGTGCATATATCTTTGCATCTCAAACCAACTGTGAGGGAGGGAAAAAAAGATAACTCTGATACATGATATGAGAGAAGATTTTAATCTGATGATATGGCATTTCTTTATTCAATGAAATAACTGCATGTGAGAAAACAGATTAAAGCTTCGGTGAAAAGGAAGAAGAGGAAATAAAAAAATCTTTAAAAAAATCCTAAGTCTTGGTTAGCTAGAATACCATTTTATTTGTTTATTAGTTTTCTATTGCTATGTAACAGATTACCACAAATTTAGCGGCTTAAAACAATACACATTTATTAGATGTCAGTTCATAGGTCAGAAGTCCAGGCATGGTTCAAGCAAGTTCTCTGCTCAGAGTCTCACACTCAAAATATCAGTCAAGCTGAATTTGCATCTAGAGTCTCTATAGAAGAATCTACTTCCAAGCTCATTCACTTTGTCCAGAGTATTCAGTTCCTCATAGTTAGAAGACCGAAGCCCTTTTTTATCTTTTTTTCTTTCTTTCTTTCTTTTCTTTCTTTCTTTTTCTTTCTTTCTTTCTTTTCTTTCTTTCTCTTTCTTTCTTTCTTTCTTTCTTTCTTTCTTTCTTTCTTTCTTTCTTTCTTTCTTCCTTCCTTCCTTCCTTCCTTCCTTCCTTCCTTCCTTCCTTCCTTCCTTTCTTCCTTTCTTTCTTTCTTTTTTCTTTTTTCTTTTTTCTTTGTTGTTGTTGTTGTTGTTGGCTTTCTGCTTAGTGGCCACTTTCCATGACCCTCACCAGATGTATACCCATCAGTGGAGAATCTCCCTTCTGTCAGATCCCTCTCACACTTCAAAACTCTTTCTTCAAGAAGAGCCGAGTCCCTTTAAGGGCTTGCTGATCAGGTCAGCCTCACCAAAAATAATCTCCCTCTTTAAAGTCAACTTAAAAAGTTTAGGCATGCTGCATGTGTGAGGGGGAATGGGTTGTACAGGGTGTATGTACAGGGTGTATGTACACCCTGTACAACCCATTGGCAATCATCTCCGAATTCTGCCTGCTACAACCATCTAGACCCACCATGCTCTCAATCAAAAATGAAACGATATTTATATTCCTCGTATGTATTTATTGCTAGGCTGTGATATAACTATCCTACAATAAACAAATTAGACACGTCCTTTCAAAAATTATAGGAAACATCTCACACCAACAGTATAAACTGAAGTATATTTTATAGTACAATATGTTGCACTTGGCTGTGGCTGTGCCCCCTGGCTGGTTTGGCTCAGTGGATTGAGCGTCGGCCTGCGAGCTAAGTGTCGCTGGTTCGATCTTCCAGTCAGGGCACATCAGAGAAGGAAAACTCTGATTCCAAAAAACCTCCGCTGCCTTGCGGCATACCTCTTCAGGGGAAAGGCTAAGGAGAAGGGAAACTCTGACTCCAAACCTCCGCTGCCTTGCGGCATACCTCTTCAGGGGAAAGGCTAAGGGAGTAAACCCCAACAGAAAATCCGGAGCCGGAGTCCCTAAAGCGGTTTGACGTCGTAGTCAACACCGGCAACTCCTGCGGCGCACCTGAAGCCAAGCTGTATTGACTCCGTCTTTCCCTTGGATCCTTCAGCTGCGAAGAGAGAGGGGGTCTGCTGCATGGGCAACAGCAGACCCTCCATATCACCCTGCCCAGGCTTTGTAGCTTCACTGGAGAGGACACTCCAGCGTCATCGCAAGATGTTGATTCAACACGGGAGGAGACAGATACCGTGTCACTCCCGAGTCGGACTGCACAACCATTCTCGGCGGTGCAGATAGACTCTCAAGAAGCTACGCCATCGTCTCTCGAGACGGACGGCTGCCGATGATGACGATGATGTTGCACTTGCTTATTATCTAATTCTGCTGTGAGGTGAGGGGGGCTTGGGCATGCAGCCAGAACACTGGGCTCTTTCCTTCTGTTGTCTCCTTCTGAGAAGGAGAGCAAATAAGAATAAAATTGTCAAAAAGTGGGGATGGGTCCATTCCTCCTTTTGGGGACCTGTTGGTGCTTAGATACATTGAGCTGACTGCCCACTGACCTCAAGGCAGCAGAAACACTCTCTACGTAATCTAGAATCACAGAAATATTACAACTGGAGGATACCCAAGATAGGTAGGCCTCAGAAGGCTGCCTCACTTCCCTGTGGCTTTATGCCTCCTAGAAAGTGACAAGCATTTTGCCTGTACATGCACAGTTCACATCTTCATCCTGGCCTCAGCTAGTGTGGCCCCCAAACAGTCCTTAGACACAGCCCAAATGCCTCTCCTGGCCGAGTCCCCAAGGAGAGGCTCTGCAGCACCGTGGCTCTGACTGGGGCATCAGGTGAGGTTTCCAGGAGGGTTGGAAATTGATTGGTAAATGGTGCGAGCCAGACTTCTTAACAGAAGTCTGAGATTAGGAGCCCCTGGCACCAGAAGCACCCAGTTTTTTCTCATCCCAGGACTCCTTGGCAGGACAGAAGAATTCAGGAGGTCCCATGAGATCCTCCTTCCTCAGAGCAGCCCCTGACACTCAGCACGTTACAGCCCATCCTCTCCCTGCTTCTCCTAGTTCAACCTCATTCTAAAATGAGGAAACTGTGGTTCAGCCATATTGAAGTGAACCATCAAAGATGATACAGATAGTAAGTGGTAGAGTCAGGACTAACACTCAGGTTTTCCAAGTTTGGCATCTTTATCCTTCCTTAATACTAGGTTTCTCAGAGGGGAAAAAAATCAAAGTACAGATGCAAATTACCCCAGGCATGATCTTAAGTATTGGTAGCACAATGAGGGAACGTTCAGGCCATGCCAGCTAGGGCCTGTTTACTTCTGGCTTCTACTTTTCCTCACTCTCCCCTGCACTTCAGCCCTTTCCCACCATACCACCTAAGAGGGTGTATGATAGGCAGAATAACAGCCCCTCAAAGAGGTCTCTGACCTAATCATTGGAACCTGTGACTGTTACACTACATGACAAAGAGGCATTGAGGTAGGAGATGGGATGAAGATTGCTAATTAGCTGACCTTACAGTAGAGAGATTATGCTGGGTTATCTGAGGGGGCCTAATATAACAAGGGGTCTTAAAAGTAGAAGAGGCCACAGAGTGTGTGGCAGCTGTTGGCCCAAACAAATGCTCAGGACCTTCAAGGCAAGAAGGAAGAGCTGCTGAAACAGCTGGATGACCTGAAGGTGGAACTATCCCAACAGCACATCGCCAAAGTGACAGGCAGCACATGGTTCAAGGTCTCTAAGACCTGAGCTATTGACAAGTCCATCACCCTTGTTCTATCATTAATCAAACTCAGAAGGGGAGCCTCAGGAAGTTCTACAAGCCTCAGTGTCTGTGCCCCAAGAAAGTGTGTGCCCTGCACAGCATGCTCAACAAGAAGAAGGAGACCTGAATACCCAGAATCAGGAGCAGAAGGTGCAGCTGTCCAGGACCCAGTGTAGAGTATATTGCCAAGGCCAGAGCATTGGCATATTGAAACACAGAGTGACTGGGGGTGCACTCAGGAGGTGGTGAGTTGCAGGAAGGGGGCCATAAGCCAAGAAATGTGGGCATCTCTACAAGATGGAAAGGGCAAGGAAACACATTATTTCCCAGAGCCTCCAGAAAGAAATGCAGCCCTGCCCATGTCCCGATTTTAGCTCCAGGAAACCCGTTTCTGACATCTGAACTGCAGAACTGGTAGGATAATGAGCTTACGTTGTTTAAGCCACTAGGTGCATGGCAATTCATCAGAGCAGCTATAGGAACTAATACAGGGGCCTTCCGACTACATTTTCTATACTTCTCAAGAAAATACTACATTGTAAGGCACTAGATCTGAGCTCCTAATTTTTTCTTATTAATTTAGTCCTACTCTTCTACATATATATGGCACAAGTTCTTCACTGAATATGTAAACTAAAAACAGTATCTAAAAAAATCAAAATTTTAAATACAAATTGCTTCTGTTTTTATTCTATAAAAGCTTGTCCAAAAATAAGGGTGGGTTAGTGTCCATCTCTAGTGCAACTGGTTCCTTTTCTTTTTAGGAGCCTGTTTTATTCATCGATGAGTGTGGCACCCAGGCTTGGGGAGCTTCATTTTCTAACAGAAGAATTAATTTCACTTTCCTCACAACATGTGTTCCATTCCTTAAAATGTTTCACTCTCCAAGGCACCAAGGCAGAGGGTACGAGCCTCATTTAGGCCGCAGACCCTTTGAGAATCTGAAGAAAGCTGTCGACTTTCTCCCCAGAAGAAAACACATAAATACACATATAAAAAATCTTTTATACCATTTTTGTAATGGAAATTGACTTATTTTACAAAGACTATAAAGGGTCTTTATAAAGGCGTATCTCCATTGTGCTTACTACTCTTCTCTTGACGTTAATGCCTATTTTCCTCAAAAACCTGAGATACATGCAAATTTTGCAAGTAAAAATAAAGCCTAATTCAGCTCAAAAGTAAGCCTCAACAAGAAGGCTGATGTTTGGCTTTGATATTGAAATTATGGAGTGGTTTTTGACACAGCAATCGGCTTGTTATTTTTGACATCTGTTTGACTATGACTTTTCAGTTTCATGGCAGCAAGGGTTGAAAACACTGACTTGGCAAAAGAAAATAGTAAACAACATGGGAGCTGCTGTGGGTTTATTAGAGGAGAGGAAGACATAGAGGGATTCTTAGAGTTCTCCAGAATCCTTGTTAAATTAACATTGTGTCAATAAGATCATCTTTTGAAAAGTCCGCATCATTAGTACTACATTATTTCTTTTAAAAAGGACTAGATATTCATGGTTTCCCATTAAGGCCATTGAACACAGAATTGGCATTCAAAGAGTTTTATGTAATGATTCCAGTTATCCTCCTGTCTGTACACTAACTGGCAAAGTTGGTCACTCCTTGCTTCAGTTTGTAAAAGCACTTCTCCAGCCAGCCTTGGAATGTTCAGGTAGATGTCTGCTTCCTATGACCTTCCAGAGTGGCAGCTGAGCTATAAAAGAATTAAAATGGGAAGATTTACCTAGATAGTTTGGCAAGAATATCCATCAAGTAAAGCAAACTATGAATTGACTTTTCTCCTGTTAGATTATTCTAATAATTAAATTTCCTGCCCCAGAAAAAGCAGAAGTTTTTATTTGAAGGTCAACCAAATGTTTCAAGACAAGTCCTCTGGAAAGTGATAGTCAACTTCTTCTGTATCGCAGCAGTGAACTTCCTCTTGTACTCCCACTTCTTGACAAAACCTCTCGAAATAGCAGCATGTCAGCCCTGGCTCTCAGGAGGTTGACAACGTTCTTAGAAATAGACACAGGTTTTTTTCAGTATCACTGGCAGAGTCGTTGACACCGGCTGACACCACTGTATGTTGAGATGAGGAGCATGTTTTTCACCAAAGCAGTAGAACCAGATGTGTTGCCAAGCATCACAGATGCTACATTTGAGTCCAGAGTGGCAAGATTTTTATTCTGCCTGAAAGTTTGTTTGGCAAAGAAAGTCTTTATCATGTTAACAATATTGACTCTGCAGATTCTGAAGGACTTCATGAAGAAAGAATTCTTCCTTGACTGTAATAACTTGCCAACAAGAGTTGGTTATGCAAACAGGTATCTATTTTCATTAGATTAATGCAAAAGGGAAATATTAAAGAAATGTCAGAAATTCTTGTAGTGTGGACATTATTTGATGAGAACACAACTTCAGAAATGTGTGGCTTCACCAAAATATTTCCAATGGCATGTGTGTTATTTTTCTTGGTAATATGATGAATTATAAAAAATAAATAAAAGTTTTTCTTTTCCTTAGGGAAAATCCAAAGCCAGGTGAAGTCTGAGTCTTTAAAATTCAAGATGTTTTTGTATTTTAAAAATCCATGATGTCTAATAGATTTCCCAAGTAGGCAGTGAGAGGTATTCTTTCAGTTTTATTGGTTCCATGCTTTCATTGGCCAGAATCTTGTCACACAAGAAATACTGTACTTTTTATATTTCATCACCTTCCATAATTAATATGAAAGCAATAGATATGAAAAGATTATGGTACTACTTTTTTTCAACTTAAGCTAGATTCAAAATAAACACAGATGTATGACTGTAATCATGTTAGCGGGTGTTTTCTTAGATGCCTATCAACAGGAAACTCTTCTAGAGAATGTAACATGTTAGTGACAATGTCACCTGTTTACCTTCAGTAGCATCTTTGGCGGATTCCTTTCTTTTCAAAATATCTTTCCCTGCCTACTGATTTTAGGTTCGACATGCAACTTACTTTCGCTAATGCATGCCACTTCCCAAGAGAAGTTTCAAGAGCTATGCTTGGCTCTGCCATCTCTCTTTTCCTTTGGAAATACAGCTGGAACTGTTCTCTTTGGAGGTCCTCCTTTAACCTGAATTCTGAAATAAAGACAACATGTCACCAACCCATATGGACATGTGGTGTGAGCAAGAAACCAACCTGTGTTTTTATAGGCATCTATGATTTTGAGGTCTTTGTTATTGCAGCATAATTTAGTCTAGGCTGATAGATACATCATCTCATCCCACTCCATGTGAATCAATGTCTTAATATTATAATTTGACATAAAACAAGAATTTTTTATAAAAATCAAAGTCTCAGAAAGGCTTTAAAATACCTTTTCCTAAGTTCACAGACCTACCCTCACCCCTTGAAGCCCAATCTCAAGTATGGGTTTAACCATTTTTGTTATTGTGTCTCTCTAATTGAAAAATAATACTTTTTTCCATTAACATATATTAAGGGACAAATCACTGAGGAGACAAAGATAAATATGGCACAATATGGGCTTTAAGTAGTCGCTGTCTGATGGGATCCTTGGTTTGTAAACTAATAATTATAATACAGTGAGAAAAATGTTATGATCAAGTTCTGAAGAGAGTTTGGGTGGGGAAAATCAGGAGGGTGACTCTTCACAGAGTTGCCAGAAATTTCTCACAGAGAAAGTAGCATTTACTTTGGGTCTTGAAGGATGAATGAGAAGATGAGTGGAAGTGGTATGTCCAATCAAGGAGTATGTGGTGTCGTAGGAACGTAAAGCTCAGGTGGAACTGGACGAAAATGACACTGGAAAGGTACAGTCGAGGTTGTGAGGACAAAGACGTGCTGTGGACACCAGCAAGTCTTGTATAGCTCCATTTTCTTTCCCTCCCCTCTGCTTATATTTCTCAGCTGCAACACTGCATAGTTGATTCAAAGTACATTTCTCAGCCACCCCAGGGAACTCATGCATCTGCCTGGCATTCAGTCAGCAGAGCACCGAACCCTGTCCCACAGGGCTCTGCCTCACGCCCTCATGTCACCTGGTTGTCTGACGAAAATGAGAATAGCAAAAGTGTAGAGGGGAATTGAGGCAGTTGACTGTGCTGTGTTATTTATTTATTTATTTTATTTGTTTGTCTCCAAGTCCGCCAGTCTCTGAAATTAGAAAAATAGGCAGTGTGAGGTGATAGCATCGAATCATGTTGTGGTTCTCGCAGCTCAGTGGAATGGAATCCCCTACAGGAAGGATTGTACTCTATGAACTTGTTTAGATTCTGTGATTGCCCAATGTATTGAATCTCATATTAAGTTCCATGTATTTTTGTTAATAATTCTTCTGGAAAAAAAAAAAAGACAGTGTGAACCATTAAAAGGTATTAATATTTTTTTTTTAAAGACTGAAGGTTTTACCCATCACTTAAGGAATTTGAATTCTATTTTCCAAGCAATGAGGAGTCAAATGTAGTTCTGAAGTACGGAGTTGTAATGGTGACATTTGTGCTTTAAGAAGAAAACCTGGGCAATAACGCAGAGGAGGGAATACAAAGGAAATGAAATTTGAAGTAGAGAAATCTGCTAAGAGGTGCCACAGAGGCCCCTGCAAGAAACAATGGCATCTTGCACTTGAATAATAATAATGATAATAGAAAGAAACAAATCTGAAAGAGATTTTAAATAGTAAATGTAATAAGATTGTTTTAAACATTGTGTTGAATAGAGTAAGGAGAAATTTAGGGTTATGGGTGACCATGAGATGCCTAGCTGAGATATCTTTATATTTGTATGGCATTTCACACGTCTCCAAGTACTTTTCTCTTCCTTACCATATTTAATGTTCATGATAATGCTGTGTATTGACTTATCAAGTATCATTCCCATGGTTCAGTATCTGTAAGATTAACTTGACTAATAGGGAAATAGCTAAGATTAGAAAACAGTTAATGTGACTAAAATAGAGAAGTAGTTGAGCCTAAAATTAAGTTAACTTATCTAATAGAGAAGCTAAGTGTAGAAATTAGATAACTTATCTGATGGTGAAGAAAATGAGATCAGAAAACAAATCCTCTAATTAATTTTCCTTCCCAGTCATGTTGTAGCAAAGCCTGTTGGCCCACATAGAGATGACTACGAGGCCACTTGGAATACAGTTTTGCGTACCCAAAGTGCAGCCCGTTCTGGTCAGTATAGACAGAGAAAATGTCCTGGATGCCTGCCCAGCCTTCTTTTCCCCAGCCACTAGGTCTTTCTTAGGAGAACATTTGGAAAAATGGTTGCAGTATGTCCATATACAGTGCCTTTTATCCAGTGTGCTTTCAATAAGTAAACACAGATCCAATGTTAAAAGGAATATCAGTGTAAAAGAAGACAAAATATATTTAATGCCTCAAAAGCTGGTTCAGAGCAGAAGGTATTAAAGTAGCCATGCTTTTTTTGGCTTTGGTCTGAGTCATCAGGAAAATAATGATATTGGAGAAATGTGGGTCAGTTGAAAAGCAGCTACTATTGTCACTGTTTTTCAGATGCAAAGACTGATGGCACCTCCGAGACATAAAGTAACTCACTGGAAGTCACAAAAGTGAAACAACCAAACTTCAAACTCTAGACTTTCTCCAAAGCTCACTATATTTTACATGACACCCAAATTAATGATCTAAAGCAATAACTTACCATTCTTTCATTATTCAAGGGGTTGACTAGGCTCATCCAAGCAGTTCTTCCTGGGCAAGCCTCTCTTGTGGTTCTAGCCAGATATCTGGGGCTGTGGTCATCTAAAGGGTTGGCCAGGCTCAGCATTCAAGACGGCTCAGTCTGATGATAAGTGGTTGTTTGCTAGCTTCTCATAACATGGCAGCTCAGTCCCAAGAAGGAGAATCCAAAAGTGAGTGTTTCATGAGACCCAAGGGAATACAAGGCTTTTTATGACCTAGCCATAGAAGTCCCCAAATATCGCTTCTGTAATATATACTATTGATATTATTCAAACAAGTCACTAAGGCCAGCCCAGATTCAAAGAAAGGATGGATTTGATTCTACCTCTTAATCAGGAGCACCAATATCATACTGAGTAAGAATCTAAGGAATGGGAGATATTATGTGGCTATCTTTGGAAAATAAAATTAGCCACAATTTCCAAAGAGCAAAAGCTTCTCTAACAGATGTCCTATAGCATTAAAGAATATGGGCCTTGGCTGGTGTGGCTCAATGGATTGAGCGTCAGCCTGTGAACCAAAAGGTCACCGATTTGATTCCTAGTCACGGCACAGCCTGGGTTGCTGGCCAGGTCCCCCATTTGGGGGCATGTGAGAGGCAACCAATTCATGCTTCTCTCTCTCTCCTTCTCTCTCCCTTCCCTTCTCTCTAAAAATAAATTTTAAAAAAATATTTTCAACAAAAAGAATATAGAGCCTGTTGCCTACCAGGTGACTCTCTTTATCTAAAGTTTATCAGTACAAGTGCTGCATTAGGTTATCTCAAAAATCAAGCCAACATAGCACTTTCAGATTGCCCAGTATATCCAATTTTTATTACCCTATACGTTTTCATTTCACTTTTTTGTTTTTTATTTACAAGATGAGAAGAAACCAAGGAGTGAATGAACTGTCATTCTTACTTCTCTGCTGAAATCCCAAAGGCTATTTCAATCTCTTGCTTTACTCATTGATAAAGATTCAATCCAAAAATTTCACCTGCTAGCTAAGCTCTCCCTTGAAGCTAGTTGGGGAGTGGAAAGCAGTTGTAAAGAATCCTTACTGAATTCCTATTTCAGTTGTAATGGACACCTATTGTCCTCCGTGCATGAGGGAAAACAAAATGCCACTGTTCTGTGTTCTGAAGGTCAGGCTTTACTTACTTTCTGGCTGCCAAAAATTTTTTTAAATGTCAAGTGAGGAAATGAGGTTCAAGAACATTTTCTTCTTAAAACATAAGTATTCCTAGTTTTTTAGAAAATGTAATTTGAAACTGCCAACAGTTCACATCTGGTATTTTAGTAATTTGTTCAAGGACATTTCTCATAGGATTTCAAAAAATCATTAATATCTCTAAAAATTGTGTTGTAGAAACTGTAAGTAGCTTGGTCAAGCCTCTTTTGAGGGATCCTTGGAGCTCACATTTTTCTGCTGTAGTCAGGTAGCACTGTGAGGATGTTAAAAATCAATGTCTGGCACATTGTGCACATAAATGCTCTTTCTTGGTTCTGGTGTCTTAGCTGAGTGTTCTGATCAGCAGAGATTTGGGAATGGGGCCAGCATCTGTATTCTCTGTGATTCTATACTTGAATATTTTGGAGACATACAAGGCAATATGATAAACGAATATACAGCTGTTGCAGTCTGATAATGTTAAGAGTTTATTGATTATCCAACAGAATAACTAACCTGGGTATTACATTTGCTTGTCACAACCCTCAGTGCCTGGGGTGGTTGAACAACTTCTTTTTTCCATTGAGCTGACCTCAAAGTCACATCGTTTCTGAATCAAGGTCCTCGGATTTCATACTTTGGCAATTTCTTTCCTCTCTAATGGGGTATATTAGAGAAAATGTGTCACCTTTTGCACCATGTAATACCAAATCAGATCAGAATTCACGCACAATTATGTCACTGGAAATCTAATAGTACAGGCTGGCTTATCTCTAGATAACACATGGAAAAAAAGTTCCACAACTGACAGATTTACTTCTTTTTTTTTTCCTTCAAATAAGTTATTTGTAAGTAATCAAGCTAAAGACTGTAACTGGATTACTTTTCATAATATATGTATTTATTTATTTATTTATTTTAATCCTCAACAATAAAATGGTTGCTAAATATTCAAGCTCTGTGACTCTGCCTCCCCTGCCCCCGCCTCTTTCTCTTTGAAAAAGTTCCCGGATAATGAATGCAAAGAAAGAACAAAAGAGAAAAAAAAGACATTCTGCATTAGCTATATTTATTAAGAGAACTAACAACTTTAGGAAAATAAAATTTACATAAAACACATGTAAAAATACCATTCATTGATAGTTAATGGCATTTAAGTAACACAGGTTACACGGTAGTTACCTGGGAATGATATTCGGCTGCCTAAAAAGCATTCTTCTGTGTTTCTCTTTTATAATCAGGAAAAGTCAAAGCCCATCACTAATCTGAAGTCTTCTTGAAACCAATTAAAATAATTTAAGATAAATTGTACTGCAAATGTGCTTTTTAAGTGTTTTAGACTTAGGATGTCTTAGGGATGTTGTAACCCCTTTTAATGTTACTATTTATATATAACTACCATGTGTATAGTATTACACCTTTAATGCACCATATTAGCTGTCACTTGAAATTAAGTGCAGGCATGTTCTTTCTTGGCCTTCAGTTTCTCCTACATTAAACATTTAACTAATGATACCAGTAGTAAAAGGGTAGGTAGCATTCCCAGTGGAAGTTTGCTGCTGCATCTGGTTGGGCTGTGTTCAGATTTCTATGGGAAAGGTAGTGTAATATCAGAATCTCTTCATGTTTACACACCTGGTATCCAGAACTCTACCTGATGTCTTTTCTTGTGGAATTAATGGGATCAAAGCCTATAGTAGGCATGTTTGATAGATATGCTTTGTCTGTAGAGATCTGGTGATAATTCCTTCAAATTTGTCCCTAGTTGATCATATATCTGTGCATTTTTATATCTTTGTGGTTTTTTTCACCAACTCTGTGCTTGCATCAGTGCCTTCATTAGGTCAGGTTTTGAGAATTTAGTAATTCACCTTGAAAATGTACTATAAGTTGAATGTATCAAGCATGAATTTTCTCCACTCAGCATGAATTTTATACCATTAAAAAGAAGGCAAACCCATATCTAAAATATTTTTTGTATCTGTTTCTCATTATATGAGGAAAACTAAATAGATGCTTATTAATTTCATGTGTTCTTTATTTCCATAAGTCATGTTTGCTTTTCATATTTTAATGATATTGTGCAGACTTTTCCCTGTGATGATAAACTTGTACATTTTCCAAACATACAAAACAATTAGTTTTAATAAAATAAACTATCCATATGGAAGCCACTTGGAGCCACCCACTTGGAGGGGTTCTAGCTTATACTTAAACAAGCAATTGAAAATTAAAATTGCTTATATTATTTATAAATTTCCCCCTCCCCACAGTCTAAATCTTGGTGATACAACTTCCTGTGTGGATCTTTTCCCATAACAACAGGTAAAAAAGTAATATCTTAGAAGAGCTCAGTTTCTATCTTATAAGGGTTGGTCAACTTTGTCACCTATAAGTATGTGTGCATCTATTTACACACCCACAGCACAGAAATGAAGGTCAAAATTTCCTGATTAAGTAAAAAATAAAATTTGGTACTTTTCTCATATTCATTATGAATGATTCACTCCATTAATCCTCTCACATACTCATGCATGCATGCACATATAAATATTTGCATACCAATGACAAATGTCTATTTCACACATCATGTACTGACACATTTTAAGAAGAGTAGTGGAGCCCTGGCTGCTGTGGCTCAGTGGATTGAGCGTCGGCCTGTGAACCAAGTGTCACTGGTTCAATTCCCAGTCAGGGCACATTACTAGATTGCATATCAGGTCCCCAATTCGGGGCGTGAGTGAGAGGCAACCACACAGTGATGTTTCTCTCCCTCTCTTTCTCCTTTCCCCTCTCTCTAAAAATAAATTTAAAAATAATAATTTTTTTTTTTTAAAAAAAGAAGAATGTAGTGGGTTTTCTGGTTTTTTAATTGTATTAAATTAATTGGGATAATGTTGGTTAATAAAATTATATAAGTTTCAAGTGTACAATTCTATAATGCATCATCTATACATTACACTGTGTGTACACCACCGCAAATCAAGTCTCCTTGCGTCACTGTGTATTTGACCCCCTTTACCCTTTTCTACCTCCTCTCCAACCCCCTTCTCCTCTGGTAATCACCATACTGTTGTCTGTGTCTGAGTTTTTGTTTGTCTTATTTGTTCACTTGTTGCCTTCAGTTTTATATCACATGTATGAGTGAAATCATGGTTCTTGACTTTTTCTGTATTATTTCACTTAACATGATATTCTTAAAATCTACCCATGAGTTTTCTTTTCCTTTCAGTCCCCATCACTCTCAGGAATGCTTTACACCTGTGGCCTCCATTTATGGCCCACTTTTGTTCAGTCTTCCTTCTGCCTTTGTGGCTTCCATCTTTAACACTTCACTAAACTTGCTTCCTGAAGACAGTAATAACAGCATCTGGTCTTCTACATTTTCAGTGAGTTTGTGCCATTGCCCTCTTGACCACCCTTTAACACCAGCCTCTATTTCCCTGTACGCTCCTGTTGCTTTACTCAGTTTGATTCTTGTCTTTGTCTCCAGTGTTTGGGTGTACCTCCCGAATGTGTTCTTCCTCAGACAACTAATCTATACCCACAATTTTAACTGTCACCTCAGTGAGTATCACTCCAAAACCATTATTTTCATTCATTTATGCAACAATATATTATGTACTTGGAATGTTCAAAGAACAGTGCTAAGTGCTCTGAGGGATTAAAAAAAGAAATAAGACCTAATTCTTCTTCTAGAGGAGCTAAAAATCTCTAGAATGCCTTTTGTCCCGAGTCTGTTGTCTCTTTTCCACCCTCTCAGACATTGAAAGTTGTCCCATCATAACCCCAAACTCAGTATATTTCTATCTGAATTTGTATTCTTCCTCTAAAAATAGGTTCCTTTCCTTTTCTAGCTAATAATTGTGCTACTAGAAACCTACCAATTGTGTTACTGGATACCTACCAGTAGCACAATTATTTACTCATGAAGGCTCAAAAACTCAAATCATCTTTGGTGATTCTATCTCTGCCTAACCCATAATAAAAATTCTATTGACTGTGCTCTTATGATATCCTTCATTTTGTACCTTCCTTTGGATTCTCTTGATACGCTCTGTCTTGCTATCTATATGAAAGGTCCTTTCTGCTTATTTAAGACCCACCCACCCTTTAAGATCCAACTGGAATCTGCCCCCTACCCCAACCCCAGCCAATTGTGAGTTCTACTCAGAACATAGAACGATGTATTTGTTCTCCTTAGCTGACATTCATCTTTTCCCCTTTCAATTTGTGCGTGTGTGTGTGTGCGCGCGCGCAATTATGTGTCAAGCATTGTGCTAAGCACTTCACACGCATCATTTTATTTCTTCTTCACTATTAAATAGACTCTATCATCCACATTTTGCAGATGTCTCATTTTTCTATACTAAGTACTTGTCCAAGATCACAAAGAGAGGCTTAAATTAGGTCCAGTTTTACCTAGACTTCAAAGCCCATGATTTAAATCACTTTGCCACATTGCCATGATATTTATTAACTCACGATCTTATTTAATTTTACTGTGTCTTGACTCCACAAAAACATAAAACCTAGTATCAGAACTATTATGGTATATATTATGCACAATTGTAGGGGGGGGGGAAGTAAGCATTTAGTTGCATGGCAAATAAATAGAAATGTATCTAAAAATGTAAAACAGCAATTCAGATACGAGTTTTATAACAACTCAAACTAGCCATTTTGTATACCAGATATTATTTAACAAAAGAAAAGTTACTGTCAAATCATCTTCATTTATTTTTCCAATATCTTTCTGATCTCCTCTTAACATCTACACTTCCCATTAAAATCAGTTGCATCTACCTTTCCTAATGATAGAAAAAGTAAATTTTCTGCTCCCCATGAATATAATTCATATCTATCCCCATTCACAGATCTCTGAGACCCAGCCACTATCCGTGGTGCCATGGATGACTCAGAATTGAGTGCAGTCCCTGTTGTCACAGAGCTCCATCCAATTGTGTCCCCATTAATCACTTTTCTTTACATTCCCATAACCACCATCCAAATTCAAGTTCCCCATACCTCAAATAAGACACCTTTTAGCCATTCTCAGCAATCACACATCTTAAGAATGCTGCTAACAATACTGAAGATTTCTTGAAACAAGATAGCATAAGGATTAAGAGTATTGGCTCGGGAACCGGGCTGCTGTGTGATCTTGGGCAAAGTACTTCACCTCTATCCCTCGGTTTCTTCATCTATAAAATGGAGTTACTAATAGTTCCTTCTTTATAGGGTTATGAGGATTAAGTGAATACATTTGCATAAATATTAAGGCAATGTTTATATATACATATATAATTTCATAAGTATAATGATATTGATAGTATGATAGTATGATCATTGTTGTTAGCAGCAGCATTATTAGTCCTGGATTGTCATTTTATTATATGGAACAGAAGGTCTGAATAGGAATAGATTTTGGAGGGGAATAAAATACTTCTGTTTCTAACATATTAAGTTTGAAATGTCACAAGGCCACCAAACTGATTTTTCTAGCAGATATGAGAAACAGAAATCTGGAATTCAAAGAAATTGAATTTCTTAGGCCAGAAACTTAAATTTGAGAACTACTCATTAGAAATAAAAGTAATTATTGAAACAGAGGCTGTTGAGAGTGAAGGGGAAAGGGCTCAGGGCAGTTCTGTAAAGAATGCCTCCATTTAAGAGGCTACAGAGGGTGAAGAATGGAGGAAAAGGCTGAACAGAAGTCATCAGAGTGGTAGGAGGGGAATTAGAAGGTTCCTTGTCATGGAAACCAAGAGTTTTGAGAAATATTTCACTAGAATCCAATGTGGCAAATGCTCATGGAAGATGAGAACTGATAAAAACATCATGAATATTAATGGTTAGATCAGTCTTGATTTTGCTGCTCCTAGTCACCCTAGAGTGGTAAGAGCAGAAGGCATTAGGCATATCGAAGCCAGTGTGTATGAAGCGCCCTCCAAAAGGGTTTGACTCTGAAAGGGTAGAGGAGGAGGAACTGGCAAGAACTTAGGGTCTCTTTTAGTATTGGAGAACTCATGCTATTTTAGAAGGAACCCATAAGGAAGGCTGAATTCCAAAGCTAGAGAATCAAGATCTCAGAAGAGACAGGGGTGGGTAGAAGAAAGAGCACAAGAGGAGGGATGAAGTTCTATGGGGAGATCCTGGGTGAAAGGGTGGGTGTTGAGGAAACACAGGTGGCCTTAGCTGTCTCAGGATAGTGGAAGAAATTGTCACCTATTGTGAGTTTGAGTTTGAGAGTTGAAATGGGAGGCTCTGGAGAAAGCAGGAGGATTGAGAGAAAACTTGGGAGGAATGTGATAGCTTGTCAACACAAGATGAATGAACAGATTCTTCAGTCACCATGAAAGCCTGCCTGGGGCCATGCAACGTTAACAGGAGTATGCAGCAATCAAAACAGGACAGGTCACAGCACAGCAGCCCAGAAGGATTTGTACAGAAACAGGGTAATACAGAAAAGACCTAATGGCAAACACAAAAAAAGGTCTATATAAGAGAAGGGATGGAAGTGGATGCGATGGAAGAACGGTGAAGAGTTGGAAGGAGGAGGCCTCTTAATCAGTGGGATCGGGAAGGCTTGCCTGCCAAACACAGGTGTAAATTGAAGAACAAGGTTAACGTGTTACTCTGGACACTTTAAATTATCTTTCTTCCCTTTTTTGTTGTTTGCAATAGAAAATTCTTCCTGGATAATAAAAGAGGGTATATTTTTAAAGTTAAATGTTCTTGGACATTTCTAAAAGCATCAATCAAACTGTTGAGTTGGGAAAGTTAAATTTTGTTCTCCATCTTCTTTAACTTTTCACCTATGGCTTTAGATGAAGCCTGCTTTAAAAGAAGAAAATAAAAGTTGTCAAAGAGAGTTGTAAATTACAGAATGACATCTACCATGTAGTTCTTCTGTCACTCTCACTAATATTGCTTAGCACTTTGAGTTTTAAAAATAACACAGTTATTGAGATTTAAAACTCTGTGGATGCAGAATACATTTTTGAAAATAAGGCTTTTTACTATGCATAGCCAATTATAGTCCACTGAGAAAACGATGTATTTTTCCAATACATTTTTATTACGTAGTTAACTGATGGACCTTCGCAGCTTCTTCATAGACATTCCACCCCATCACCCACTGTACATAATATACTTCTTAGGAATCTACTTAAATGTGTATTTACCTGTGAGGCTCGATTGGCTCCAGAGGACACAGTCCTTTTTTCCTTGAGTAAATTATACATATTTTAGAAAACTATCTAAAAACATATTTACCTCATATGGAATTCTGGTCTCAAGGGTAATTAAGACCAGTTTTTAAAAGGCATAGCTAATGCACTTGAACTCTCTCAGGTAAATAAGATATATTTTATAATCATCTAAGAACAATTTTTCTTTTCCTTTCCTTCTCTTTCCCTTCTTCTGTAACTACTACTTGCCTCTTTTTTACACATATTTAGTAATTCAATGTTTCCTCAGATACTGCCTTTCTCTTGGGGGTCAGCACACCAATTATGCTCTCCTTCTGGTCCATGAGCTGGCAACTACGCACAGAGAGGCATAGTCTACCTACCTGTAATTTCTAGAAGAGAAGTTACTTTATGAAGACGTAGATTCTTCTGCATATACATTTTCTTTAGTCTTCATATTTTAAGAAAGAGGCTCCAATATTAGGGAATTTACTCATAAAGCTAAGAGTAGAGTTTTGTTTGCTAAGAGATGTGTAATTGAATACACACTATACTTTGAGCTTATTTTAAAAATGGAAGTAATATCTGAAAGTAACTATACAATAACATCATTGTAGTTTTTTACAGAAGTAACTTTATATCACAATCATTATTAAAACTAAAGAACTCAATAAAATCCTTTAAAAATGCATGCTTTTGCATTAACTATTTCGCACTTCGAAAACATTATACACTGAGTACACTGCATCCACTGAATAATGAGAATGTACAACCCATTCTTTCTTTGTTCTACAAAACTATTGCAATAGTTCCGCCAGAAAGAAAGCAGTAGGAAACCCATGTGACAATAATTATTAGGTGATTTATGCAAACCACATGAGAATAAAACTGAAAACTTGGGGGAAAGGTGTTTTGTAGAAACTGGAAGATGAGTGTAAGGAGTAGAATAATGCCTGCTTTTTGTTGTTGTTGTTGTTTTGTTTTTTAATTTTCTCTGTGTTTGGGAATCAGCCCTTCACATTTGGTGAAGTTGCTGTGGATAAATATCACTGCTGTGTGCACTCTCCCACTGCAAGGTCAAGACTTCCACTGGTTTCTTCATCCTCGGGGTAATTGGACCTAAGAGTTTATCCTGCAGGGCCAAGCCAGTGCAAGCCTCTCCACCAGATCCTCTGGATTTAGGGCTTATCAACCCCTCCCTATGAAAATATTTGCAGTGACTGACAAATTTCAAGACTTGGATAAGGGCTTTCTGTTGGGTTGGTGGCCTAAATCCTAATCAACTTTTCTGCCTAGATTAGTCTTAGAACACAGGTGACCAGGAGTCCTGGTTTGCCTTGGCAGAGTCCCCCATTTCTGCCTGTTATCCTACTATATTATTTATCAATAGTGCCCAATTTCATGTTCTGAAGTGTCTTGGTTTAGGTGATAAAGGGTATGATCTCTTCTTATACAAGGCCTTTGGATTGAGTTCTGTTTCTTTGGGTATTTTTTGTGTTTGTGATTTTTATGTCTATAGAGGTTACATTTTTGTTTTTGTTTTTAATTTCTCAGCTAAATTTGAGGATATTTTGAAGAATAGACCTTAGTTTTTATCAAAGTAATCTAGGGACCATTTTAAAACACAGATTCCTTAGTCTAGCCGGCAAGAGATTCTAATTCAATTAGAATGACGTGGGGCCCAGGAATTTTTTTTAACTAGGTGATTTTTAGTCAGCAGAGTTTGAGAACTTCAGTTTCAAGTACCTTAAAACTCAGGCTAGCTATCTGACCCCTAACCTCTGAATTCAGGTACCTGCAAAGGTATATAACTACTCCAAGGTTCGCTGGTGAACATTCAGTCAAGCTGATCAGCTGCAGTCTAACTGGGTGATACTGATAGTCTTGAACAACCACTATTTCCCAAGCTAGCTCCAAGGGCTGATCCTCGCTACCCTGCCATAGCTGCAATTCAGGTGATTATTTTGAATGAAATTTAGGCAAAATATTTCTTTCCCAACTCTATTACAAACTCAGACACTGCTTCAGCCAGGCAAACTAACTGATATATCTGAGGAAGCTATTTTGAATATTCTGTCAGGTGAGTGGTGAGTAGGGATTGAATAGTGGTTTATTTCTGGAAGGTTGATCCTAGAACAAAAGACAGATCATTAAGTGACTCGGCTCCCCCACCCTGCATGCCGTCAGGCGGCAATATGCCGTGCACAATCAAGGACACGTACCATTCAACAGCAGCTCTGTTTTGCTGAAACTCTCAAAGTCATTCTTTTCTTTCAAAGCTGTCAGGGCTCTGCACACTTTGTGCATTTCTTCTGGGGACTTGATCCTCACATTCTGCTAGGCAGGAGAAGCCGGCACCTGAACAAAAGAAAGCAAGGTCTCCTGGCCTCCCAAAGATCAGGGCTGTGGCCCTCACACATATCAACAGACTGTTGTTTACATTCTCCAGGTCATTTTTATTAGTCTTTCAAGGGCACCTGCATTTGAGCGACCTAAAAGTGTGTTTTCCTTGCTCTCGTCTTCACCCCCTTTTTCCACTCTGCCTGGTCCCTTTTCCCATCCACTATCTCACAGGCCTGGGCGCTGTAGAAGGAAATTAAACTGTGATTTGGTATGCTAAATTACCTGAACTAAAAACTATAATTTGCAATATCATTAAGTCATCACTGTCATACATTTCAATTTCTTTCTGTTGAAACCCCTAACTCATAGCATCACTCTTTTTGCTTATTACTGAAAGGAGAAAAGGAGAGAAGAAAATCCTTGGTTGCTTTACTGACTGGTCATGTGTGTCAGGAAAGTTCAAGTGTGCTGCTGAGTGGTTACCCCTGCCTGGCCAGCTTTTAGTTAAAAACTCCACATTGCTTTCAGGGTGTACTTGTTTGTGTCTAAGGACACATGGGAAAGACCTAGGGCTTCGTGGGCACTTCCGACAGCTTGGGCTTGTTGTAGGAAATGGAAATTTTAAATTCTACTTCCAGAGAAATCCTGACCGGGTTCCAGTCCTGGACAATGAGGACTTTTTCTTTCTGTACTGCTTTTTGCAGTCTTTTTGGCAACATCTGGATATCTCCTGTTAACTCCTAGCATTGCTAGCCTTTACAACAGCCAGAGCTTGAACCCCTTCTTCTGCTAGACTCTCTACATTGCTGCTTTGAGTTAGGCATTAGTATTTTCTGTAAGAGTGGACCAGTCAAGTTAGGCTAGGTTTTGCTGCAGTAATGACCCCAAATCTTGGGGACTCAGAACCATAATGCTTCACTTCTGCTTATACTATGTGTTCATCAGAGGTGGGCAGGGGGCTTTGCTGGCTGTCATGCTCCCCTTGGACCCTAGGCTAACAGAGCAGCCACTGTTTTGCCAGTTACCACATCAGAAGGAGAAACATGGCAAAGCACACACTGAATTTTAAGGCTTCCCCCTGGAAGCAATAAAGACAATTTCTGCTCACCTTTCATTGGCCAATGCTAGTCACTTCTAGGAGTTGAAGAAGTACAATCTTACCAGAGGCCAAAAAGAGGGAGCCAGAATATTGGTACATGGCCTTAATGATTACTACAAAGGTCCAGGAGTTCCATGAGTCTAAAATAATGAAGGAAGAAAATGACTATAAAGAACAAGGCTTGTCTACCCCAAACAGGCAGTTGTACCCATTAACAACTTAATGTCACCCCCTTCACTTAAATAACATTACGAAAGCAAGGTGTGAACTTTGGTCACTGCTGGGAAATAGCAATGTTGAAATTCGGTCACAGGTTTCTGTGACGGGTACCCTCCCTCTGTGACTGCTCAGGCACGGACAATAATAGCCCAAGGTGCGAATACTCTGTAATACGGGAGTACTCTGTAATATGTCAGCAGTGTTCTAGGGACTAGGACACTGGTCTCTGATTCATCAAGTCTCCACTGAAGGTTCTAGATTTTACCAGGTGGTTGTCTAGATTAGAGTAATGGTTCATTCAGGCTCTGAAGTCAGACTTCCTCAATTTAGATTCCAGCTCCATGGTGTACTAGCTAAATGACCTTGGAAAAATTTCCTAACCTCTCTTGAATCTCAGTTTGCTCATCTGGATATGGTAATAGTATTTACTTCACAGCATTGATAAAATATATTTATTGCTCTTGGTCAAGGCTCCATAAATTTAATCCCTAGCAGGAGATTACTTATACCTTTCTTAATCACTTTAATACAGTATTATGAAAAACAAACAGTATTATGGATTCTGAAATTTTGGGAAACTAGCTCTTTTTTCACTGCTTTGATAAAATATTTTTAATATTTTCCATTCTTCAAAAGCATGTTCAGGGCTTTATATATCTTAAGAGCTAAGAGGTGTCAGCTATTAAGACTCCATTGAGGGTGTCTTTTGCCCAGTCGTCCACAGCAAATACTTCTGTCTACTCAAAAAAAAAAAATTTCTATAGCCTCCTTAATGACAGATTGGGCTAGCAAAAATTATATAAACTGGCAAAGATTCTGAACCACTTTCCAGGTTGAGCTAAGTATTGAAATATGATGTGCATAACCTGATAAGATATGGATGCTCAGAATCAAAACTTAGGTCATGACCTGAGTCAAGGCCACAATTACAGCAGAAGCTTGAAGGATAGCTATTTCTTGACCTTCTAGAGCCAGCTCATCTCCCAGACTTCTGATTGTGTTGAGGCTCCTGAATGGGCAGGCCAGTCTGCTAACAGTCCACTGTGAACAGTCAAGGTAACAGTATCTTGTCTTTATCCAGATGAGTCAAGTATAATAGGCACAAGCTACTTCTCCTAGTTTTTGATTAGTTTGTGGGCCCAACAGAAAGCTTGAAATATAGTGTTATGATACGCCTGACCCCAAGAAATTCTTCCTGAAAGCTATTAATGTCATCACAGAACCCTAAGACAATGATCGAGAAACTTAGAGTGCTGATGACAGTGCTCATGAAGTAGACATGCAAGAGAATACTCAGTATATTTTCTGTGACATTCCACAGCTATTAATAGAAGGAACAAGGTCACAGAATAACAGCTTGCCCCACAGAAGTTTTATTTCCTGTCAAAGATTTGAATCAACAATGCAGAACTAAATTTTTTAGAGCATGGGGCCAAAAAGGTCAAGCAATCGTGGGTTTTGTTCTGTCACCACAAAGGATATACCTGCCCCTTCCAACCATGTCAGAATGTCCCTGGTAAAATAGGAGGCTGAGTTAGAAAGTTGGCAGGAAGCCATGTGTATTCAGAGCCACTCTGAGCAATCTTGTCAGAGGACTACTGTCCTGACAACGTTTCCTGAGTCCCAAACACACCAAACCTTGCTTTTTAACAAGCGCTGAGTCCTGACTATACCTGTAGCTGTGGCATGTGATTGTCTGGTCTGGGGAGTGCTTTCCTCTGCAAGATAAATAAGGAAACTGAGTTTAAAAACCCATTTACCTCTGGAAGATGCAGAAGTAGAATAAAATACACATGTATAAATATAATTGTCTGGGGTAAAATTATCTAATTTGACAATAATTTCAGACCTGTCTTATAGCTTCACAAGCTTAATTTATTATGAAATAATTATCCCAAATCACTTAGTATTAAAGACCAATAAACAACCAATCAGAAGACCTGGATTCTAGATCTGTCTTTGGTGCAGTCTGAAGCAGGTGGCTTTTCCTCTCATGGCCTAATGTATAAAATGCTTTATTTGGATGAGAGAAGAGGTCAACAAACTACAGTCTATGTGCCAAATCCAGCCCACTGCCTGGTTTTGTAAGTAAAGTTTTACTGAAACACAATTACATCCATTTGTTTACTTAGTGTCTATGACTGCTTTTGTACTACACTGCCCAAGTTAATTAGATGTGACAGAGACTATATGTCCTGTCAAGGTAAAAGTATTTATTATGTAGCCCTTTACAGAAAAAATTTCCTGACTTCTGGATTAGAACCTAAGATATATTTCCTCTGTTTCCTCATCTGCAAAATGGGACTACAAATAGTACCTCATATTATTATAAACACCAAATTATAGTCCTTTATACAGTCCTATACAGTAAATGTTAGCTAACATACAAGCCTAATTATATAATCGTTAATTAGACAGTGAGTGTAGCCACTATCAGAACTCTGGCAATCCCATTCCAGAAGATGTAGTTGCAGCTACAGTGCTCCTCTGGGTACGATATCACCTGGAAAGGTTAGGATGATGGTTTAAGTGTGCGACTCTTGGAAAAACTGGAGTGTCAAAACCCAACATAGAAGATATTCCATAGGCAGAATGTAAATGTATGTCCAGCCCAAAGAATGCTGGAAACTGGCCCTGGCCAAGGTAGCTCAGTTGATTAGAGCATCGTCCCAATGTGCCAAGGTTGCAGGTTCAATTCCCAGTCAGGGTACAAACTAATCAACCAATGAATGCATAAATAAGTGAAACAACAAATCTTTCTCTCTTTTCCTTCTCTCTTTCTCAATCAATTTAAAATAAAAGAATGCTGGAAACTCATATACCTAATTATTAATTTGATATCTGAGCCACCCTTCGAAGGCTAAGTCAGATTCAGTCAAGCCAAGAGGGGAGTCCAAGGTAGTCAAAGTCAAGGGAATTAGGATGCCCATAAGGCTGAAAAATTTGGCTGGAGAAAAATATTCTGATACAAGAGCTGTGGACAGAATTAGGGAGGTTGGTTGGCGCCAGACTGTACAGCTTTCAGCACTGGAGCAAGGAATGTGGAAAGTTTTTTATGTGCATTGAGATCCACTGAAGATAAGGTTTCTAAACTTGAAACAATTAGTATTTCTAGAAGAATTTATCTATCTTTATGGTACAGAATGCATTAGTGAAAAAAGAAACAAGAAATTAACTTCATTTTATAGAGATGAATTTCAACTTTGTCTGCACTGTTGTTACAATTATAAGGATGTTTTATATTTGTTGTTTATATTTTTTCTTACATCCCTTTCTGAAACTACACTTAAGCCTACTTTAACTAGTGTGCTTAAAATAAAGCAGTTGCTAATGCACAAATGTAAAAATCAGTGCATGTATTTTTTCTTTTTATAGCTACTTAAAAAGCATCATTTTACATGTACTTCAAAAAACATTTTTAGTTTATTTAACAACACTTGTTGAGGGCCTAGTGTGTAAAAGATGGGGGGAATGAGCAAAACAAAGGTTCTGCCCTCACCCAGGGGAAAATGTGACAAAAATAAGTTAATACAGGGTCATAAGTTTTAGGTTGGCCAAAAAGTCTGTTTAGTTTTTTCAGTAAAATAAAAGATGCATTTTTCATTTCCACCAGGAACTTTACTGATTTGGATATTTTGAGTATGTCAGCTATCTCCCACATGGTATAACATTGATTGCTCTCAATTAATGTCTTGATTTTATCACTATCAACTTCAACTGGTCTATGTGACCATGGAGCATCCTCCAGTTTCTAGTGAGAAATCTTTAGCAGGAAACTTTACAAACCACTTTTGGCATATTTGATCAGTCATGGCACCTTCTCCATTCACTGCACAAATCTTTTTCTTTTTTGCATTCAGTTGTGTTTTTACCTTTCTTGAAATAAGCATAATATACCAAAAACATTGCATATTTTCTTCCATCTTTGATATTAAAATGGCTTCACAACAATTCACCAATTTTGATGTTTTTTTTTTAATGCATGCTCATATGACAGCTGTCACAGCACAATCTAACAGAATTGTTTCAAATGAAGTTAAAGACAACTAAGTGCTACTAGAGTCATCTTACAAAAAATAAATAAATGAACTTTTTGGCCAACCCAATAATTCTAGTATTCAGAAGGGGTGGGCAGTGGGAAGGGTTTTAACAGTGTAGCACTGTTAATTGTCTATCCAATACCCATTTTCCCCTTTTCACTTGCTAACAGAAGACTGATTTTATACATGATGGCAGAGAATGTTAAATACTCATTTTCTGATATTTCATTATAGCTACAAATGACCATTTGATGTAGTTCTTGCCAGAGATATTTTCTGGAAAAAGAGGGTTTTTTGTAGTTTCTAGAAAAGCTTTTTACTTTCCTGATTTTTAAAAGAAAAAGAAAAAGAAGGTATTAGTGGCTCCATCCTTTTTTTTTTTTCATTTAGTTTTGAATGCTGATGTAATGCCTTGGGCTGGGACATTAATACTACGACCATTAGACAGTAAGAACATGTGAGAATGGAAAGACAGAAAGTTCTTGGGGCCCCAGTGATGTCTCTGAACATCTAAAATACTGTCAGTGACCATCAGCTCTTGTACTTAATGTATGAGGAGAATGAGTTCTATGACCTGAACTACTATTAGTTGAATATTCCGTTACTTGTAGCTGTTCACCAGAAGACTCACTGGGTAAAGTTGACTCTATTTATTCATGTCTATAAATAAACATTTCTTCTACAAATATTAATTTCTTCAACACATTTATTTCCTTAAGTATTTTAAGCACCTACTATGTGTCAGGCACCATGTTAGATGCTAAGAATATAAATAAAACTATTCCACTCTAATTTCACTCTATAAAAGCACCTGATGCTTTTGTTGATGATACTGAGATGGAGAACAATAGAATGTCTTTTCTCTCCACCTCGGTCTTCCTTGTCACTCTGACTGCCCTCTAATCCTACTCCCTGAAAAGACAAGGAGAGAAAGAGAGAGAGCACTGGCAAATGATGCCAGGACAATCCAATCTATTTATATATATTACACATACCTCCTCCCGTTTCCTGCAGAAAGAAATGGAAAGAAATGGTCACTCTGTAAGAATAGGTCAAGAAAGCCAATGTAACTCCTTTATTCTGCTTTATATCTTGCACCACAGAGCACTCTCTCAGCTCTGGCATAGCCGTGGAATCCACATCTAGAACATTATAACAGATCTATTTGGGGAAAACATTAGTTCAGTTGTGGATATACTGCTCCCAAACACAAAGGTGATCATTAAGCAAGTCCTCAAACCCAAGCCCCTAAATTCCTTCTTGGACCTTGCTGTACTTAGATTTATGCAGGAAGAAATTCACAGGCATAAACCACAACTGGAGCACAATTTCATTCCATGCAGGTATATATCATAAGAATGCTCTGGAGTCTTTCTTCTCGTCTTGTTTTTTGCCGTCTTAAAAGCAAATGGTTATCTGACAAGAAATGCTTTGTGTTCAGGTTCTGTGTTTGATACTATATTTTGGGAAAGGAGCTGAACATCAGTTTAGTCAGTCTTGGTGTCAAATATGTGGTTGTTATTCAATTAAGAATTACTGTTTGGTAAGAAAATCTGCTTCAGAAATGGATAAGGTGCTGTAGTAAAGGAGCCATTAACAACTGATCAGTGTGCCATTTATCAAAACTCTATAAGGATAGAAACAACTCATTGTCCTGGCCTTCTTTGGGTCTGCCAATGCATCATGACTGCCCTGTCACCCCAGCCCAAAAACCTGAGTTTCACCAACAACTTGTTACTTCTTTTGACTCTTCTTGTTTATCATCTTGCTACCAATGCCTTCAATCAGGCCCTCGTCATCTCATGCTGGAACTAACAACGGCCTACCAACCAGCCTCCTGAACCCCAGGCTCCTGCAGTCCAACCCGCATCTGCTTCCCATAGTGTAAGTTCCATGGAGCAGGGACCTGGTTTATTTGCCTTGGTCACCACTGCATCCCCAGAGCCACATGCAGCACCTGGCACATAGTAGGCCCTCAGTAAACATTGGTGGGATAAATGCATCATAAAGAATAGTCCTAATGTGATTTTGACTCCCTGCTCAAAAACCTTATTGTCTTCTCATTCCCCATGATGAAGGCCAGCCTCCCTTAGGGTAGCATTCAAGGCGCTCCGGCGCTCGTATCACAGTCTGCCATTGATCCTCTCTCTATACCACAGTGTACTTTGTTCCAACCAAACCAGGCGACATTACTTTTCCAAGATAGGATCTTTTGCCTCCTTGCAGTATCCAAGCCTTTGCTCCTTCCCCCCCAAATCCCTGAGAGCTCCCCCAGGCCATCTCTGCCAGTCCAAGTCCTGCCTCTCCCTTGGGAGCCAGCTCTCATCCCTCTTCCTTCATGAAGGCTTTTCTTAAGGTATAATAAACCTGTCATTTGCGGGGAGCTTCCTATATGCTAGTTCATATTTTCCTCTCACAAAAACCCTACCCTATGAGGAAGATCTGTTTATCCCCAGTTTAAAGATTGTGAAACTGAAACTCAGAGCCATTTTAAGGATTTGGGTGAGTCTGCACAGCACAGGTAGGCTGGGATTGGAATCCAATGGAAAAGCCCCTGCCCTATTGTATTCCATTGTCCGCCATAATTGTTTCTGTGTGGTTTGGAAGCACAGAGGCTGCAATGCAGTGTTTTCATTTAGAGTGAGCAGGATTTGAAAGCAATCTTTAAAAATCAGAAGATCTCACAGGAAAATATGGAGTTTGAGCTTCTCGTGAAAGAACAGGAAGTTCTAGTTACACCGGGTCTGGGTTTCCCCGAGGCCTTGGTCCCAGAGAGCTCTGCCTGGTGCCCATCGCCATAGTGCTCTATCTCACCTGGCCTTGCCTATGTGGGCATTTGAGTTTGTGTCCCTGATAGCCACTTGTTGGCACCTATCATAAAGCAGTTTTCAAATTCTCCCTTATCTCGTTTTACTTTCCCAAGGCTTCAGGCTTTCTCCTTTGTTTCTGTCTTCTCTCCTCTTTGCCCTCTCTCTAGCATGCAGTCAGTGCTTGGCCAATCAGAGACCCTTGATTACATTCTTATTGACTTGAATATAAATAAGTTGGCAGGTTTGCTAATCAGCTCAACATTTAATACTTCTCCAAATATAGTTTTTGGGTTAATTTTAGTGTAGTCAATTCTGACCTAGGATTTATGTGCCTGTTCTCTTATGGGCAAGAACTGAGTATTATCATCTTTGTATCACTCACACTCAGATGCAGCCTGGTGGCTAATAGGTGTTCAGTTTGGTTTCAGTGACTGAATTATTGCTTGAGTACATGCCCAATAGATGGAAAGATGATCTAATTGACATTTCCTTAGCCTGACATGAAGGGGCATAGATGCTCCTTCCTCAAGTTAATCAATGGTATTGATAGTTTAATATAGTTGGTTTTTTTTTTTTTGTTTTTTGTTTTTTTTTTTAATTTCCCTCCACTTAAGAACTTAACATAAGGTACTTAAACACCAAAGGAATATTTTGTTGTCCAGTCCTCGGAAAAACCAAGAACCTTTAGAAATTCCTAGTTCTCTCTTCTTTTGGACTGGCTTTAGCAGGCAGCGATCGGGCCCTTGCCTGTGCTTGGGAGCCCCCGTGGAAGTCTGTGTGATCTGGTGGTCCGCAGCCACCACTCCCGGCTCAGCTCTGACCTCATTGATACAAATGACAGCCACGGCTCTCTGTTTTCTTAGTACCACCAGCCCCAAGAAATGAAAAACCAGTAGAAAAACCTGAAACTAATTTTAAAAGATATGTACTTTTTTCTTTTCTGCTGTTGGGCTATAATAGATGTGATAGAGTAATTTCTCCTCATAGTTTTCTACTTTCCAGAACTTTCACCCTATAATGACACTCAGGATTCTGCCTTAAACTACACAGCTTACATGATACAATTTAACCATTCTGGAAATAAAAGAAGTGCTAACATTTATGGAATATTGCTGTGGCCAAGCACTAGGATACGCATTTCCATTTTATTGTTATATTTGATCCATATAACCATCCTAAGAAATGTACATTAGTGTTAATCCAGATCTTACATATGAGGAAAATGAGGTTTAGAGAGGTTAAGAAACTTATGCGAAGTCTCAGTGGAATTCCAAGTCAAGTCATCAAGCATTTGCCCCCTCACCCCACCCCACCAGTCGCCCAGCATTATGCTCTCATAGGCCACTTGCAGAAATTCCCCATCCAGGAGGTGCCAGTGATTCTCACCAGATGTGGTTCCTAACTTGGTGGCATAGGCTGCTATTATTCAACTGTTATTGAAGCATCTGAGAAGAAGCTAGACACAAGTTCAATTTTAGAAAAATGAAACAAGAAAACCAATGTACATAGTACCTTAGCAGAGCTTCCCAAGTAGCTGTCAGGTCTGACTCCTGAGCTTGCAATATTTCCCTTGTTACCAACCAGCATGGCTTCTGTATTGGGCTCCATTTTGAATTTAACATTGTAATTATTAGTACAAGAAAAGTAATCTTATTTACTAAGAGCCGATGCAAATATCTTAATGTTGCAAACCAGAGAGTCTCTTAACACTTTCTCTTATACTTTGGTTTAGGAAGGAAAGTACAATTAGAAATACACAAAGCAGAGTTTCATTTTATACTTCTATTGCGAGGGATCGTTAGTTCCTTTTTATTTTATTTATTTATTTATTTATTTATTTATTTATTTATTTATTTATTGCTTCTAAGAAATATATCCTTTACTTGAATTTGAAGACACCTCATCCTCTCATTTCCTTCTATTTTCCTGGCTTTCACAATTTCCTTTGCTAGAATCTTCCTGTTGGTTTTGATTGTTAACAATAGCACTCTACGGTCAGTGCTCGGCTTCCTTCGCACTTCTCTATCTGTACTCACTCTGTCAATTAGCTCAGTTACATACTTTTATTTTATACATACCATTGAAATGCTGATAACATCCTTATTTGTTTCTAGCTGTAAGCTCCAGGGTTTTTTTTTTTTTTTTGTATTTTATTGATTATATTGTTACAATAGTTCCTTTTTATTTTAAAGTCTTGATTTACAAGGGTCACTGTGTGAGAGTATCTCCAGAAGCAAGTATTTCCTGTGTAATACCTGAAATTTTAAGTTTTGACACCAGAATTGTGAAAAAGACTCTAGTTGATGTACTCATCAGGGTTCTCTCCCATTCCGTATAGACCACAGAGGAACAGGGAACATTTCTCACTTCAGGGTGGAAGGAGGTGGCATCTAAAGGCAGCTTGCACCTCAGCTTCCTCTGACCTCAGTTCTCCTTGATGTGGGTTCTTGGCTTTAATCCAGCATCTTGATTTCTCATCCTCATACAATAGTAATAATCTGTGTGTTTCTGCATCCTGTGTTCTCACCTTCTCCGGGAAGTTTTCTTTCATTAATCTCGCCTACCTGATAATCACTTCCCTGAAAATTTATGGACTCAAGATTCTCAAGCATTCAAAAACATGTAGGGCCCAAAAGTCCAGCCCCTTCAAATGCCTGGCTTACAACACTGCCCCATGGATACTCTGAAAATACAGACTCACTGACTAAATAAACAGAGTTAGGGACTCTATCAGAATGAAGCCCTGTGTACTTTGCATAAAAATTGCTAAGGTATCAGGAATTATTCATATTAAGATTATGAAATCCAATACATGGAGTTTCTACCACTTACAACCAAACCAGATTTACTTCCAAGGGGTAGCTTGTTCACTGGAAAAAACCTGACTCAGCAAGTTTAAATTATTCCTTTTGAGCCACTTAACTTCTGAATTCCTCATTCAGTGGCTTAAACTAGACTTGAATACTGCCTGCTCTCAAAACATTTGCATTTAATTGCAGCAGTAGTGTGCTTTCCTGTTGCCATCTGAAACATATTCATTATCAGTGTCAGGCTTACATTGAGAGTTTGGTTATTTATATCCAAAAAATCAAATTCAACAAAGATAACTGGAGGCATGTAAATAGATTTTTCTACATTTTTATTGTAAGAATATGCAGCCTGTAGATACACAAATTCAAATCCTTGGCAAATCATATTTTCAATGACTGTTTGTCTAGAGATAAATGGATATGAGTAGAGAACGTTATTTTAGGAATGATAAGTCAACATGAATTTTATTTTTGTAATGTATATATACATATATTTTCAATATGTGTATGATTCAGGAAAATATTGTGTCTGGCAAGTAATTGCTGTAGCACTTCATGTGAAGAAGAGATTTGAGCCTTATAAAAATGTATTTAAAACTGTCTTAAACCTTATTCAGAATTAAAGAACATTAAGATCCTGTTGTATGCTTGTAACTAGAGGGTTAAAGTGAAGGTTAGCAGGCTGGGCATGTGCTCCCTGGATTATCCATTGTATGAAGACCAACACCAACAAGTCTTCCTATTGGAATGCCATACCATTGCGGGTCCATGTGGCAAAACTTAATACCTTTTGTCATTCCAGGATATATTTAAATTAATTTAAGAACAAAGTATCCCTCTAGATCCATTAGTTGTTGTGGCAGTAGTTTTAATCAAAACCAGAAGTATGCTGGCTGCCTTAGGTGATGTCACGTGAATAAATGTTGATTTCATGCATCCTATGTCCTGTTGATCAAACCACATTCTTGTCCAACGTGTTTGTGAAACAGTAAGTTTCTTTCTTCAAAGTGGAAGGTTGCTACGTAAGATGAATGTATTTTAAAGATGGATAGTGACCTTTGAAAGGTATTCATAAATCACTTACAACTGATCCATACAAAGTGAAATGAATAAATGAGACAAATCCTTGCCAATATTAACCCCAACTTTCACCTTAAATACTCAGGTAATCAAAGAGGAACTGTTCTCTTAGCCTAAATTGCTAGGAAACATCATGCCAGTTTTCCTCCTCACTGAATATGCAGATATATTGACATGAAGCTACTGCTGCTGTTGAAAATATAACGTGTTTAACTAGAGAAAGATGACAGGGTGATCAGAAACCACACCTGGGAGTCATCTGCAGCCTAAAGAATAATGAAATGCTATTACGGATTGGTGCATGTAACCCTCCAGTATTTACTGAGCTTTGTGTTCTTTACTGAGCTGAGTGCAGTGGAGAGTGGAGTTTTAAAAACATACAACAACAATCACTACACTCAAGTGGTTTCCACATCAGCAGAGAAACTGTCTACCTGACTGCAGACATAATAAACACTAATAAAAGGGTAGTAAAAACAAATCAAGGGTAAATCTAACACTACAGACAAAATTCATCACAGGGAGAGATGAAAGGAATGCAGTCTTCAAGGAAGGTTTCTTACTCGAAATGGACTTGGAGCTAAGTCTTGAAGAATGGGTAGGAATTCCCCAGGTGGAGGGGAGGGATGAGGAGTCGGCAGGCTGGGAGTTCAGTACAGGGACAGGACAGGAAGTGTGAATTATACTCACAGTGGTCACGCTTGAACCTCTTACTAGATAGATTTCAGCTTGATGAGCAAGTTCAGGGCCAGTCACTTTGCATCAGGCCTAGGTGCTTCTATTTAATATACTACAAAGGAATTTATTTCATATTCCTTAAGCAGGGAAATGATATGAACAGCAGTGTTTAAGAGGCTTCAGAGAATCCAGTCAGGAGGCTAGTACGGTGAGGGTGGTCTGCACAGTGGAAGTTGAGAATGAAATGGAGGTTATTTTGCCTAATTTCTAGGGGATAAAACATCATAAATTATGTAGAAAGGGGAGTTATCAGTAAAGATTCTGATGTTATCCTTGACTTAAATTAGAATACAGTTTCAAGTGTAATGTACCTGCAGTTTGCTGACAGTGTCACTGGGTGGTGCACGTGCATTATTTGTGGCTTTAGGTTTACTGCTCTGTAGTCGAAAGGGGTTTAGTTAATTTTGAGAATTCTATCTCTAATTAAATCAAATTAGATTTTCTATAACTTATGTAACTAGTTATTAATAGAGGAAATTGAACTATTACTCAGTGGTACTTATTTCAAACATAAAAGAACCGGCGTACAAAATTGAAGCTATCTAAATGACACTCTGCCAGGATTCCCCATTTTATTTTAATTTTTCCTGTTCACTTACTCAAGAAACTTCCTTATTTAGTGTCCAAATAGTATCTTTGGTAATAAATAAAATCAAACTTTTGGGTGCTTAGAAATTTGAAAATTGTGCTACAATCTGTTGGATTGGCCAAAAAGTCTGTTTAGTTTTTTTCCGTAAAATAAAATTTTCATGTCCACCAATAACTTTATTGATTTGGGTATTTAGAGTACGCCAACTGTCTCTGGTGTGGTATAATGTTGATTGTTTTTAATTAATCTTTCAATTTTATCACTATCAACTTCAACTCGTCTACCCGACCATGGAACATGATCCAGTGAGAAATCTCCAGCACGAAATTTTGCAAACCACTTTTGGCACGATTGATCAGTCACAGCACCTTCTGCACACACTGCACAAATCGTGTGTGTGTGTGTGTGTGTGTGTGTTTTCAGCTGTGTTTTTACCTTTCTTGAAATACTAAAGCATAATATGCAGAAAATGTTGCTTATTTTCTTCCATCTTCAATATTAAAATGGCTACACAAAAATTCACCAATTTTGATAAGTATTTTGAAAAGCAGGCTGATGTGACAGCTATCACAATCTAACAAAATTGTTTCAAATGAAATTAAAGACAACTAAGCACTACTAGAGCCATCTGATGGAAAAACCTGAACAAACTTTTTGGCCACCCCAATAATATCTGAGCTGCATGCTCTGGATTATAGCCTGTTTATTCTACTGCACTGTTGGCACAATGTGTTATATAATAGCATTGCCTGGCAGTGCTTCTCCTACTGCCAGGGAGCTCAGTGAGAGTATGGCTCATATGCACTGTCTCTCTCATGGTATTTTACCTGCCTATAATTTTTAATAATCAAGTAGTATTATCAATCATATGTTACAGATAAATAAGCTGAAGCTCAGATGGGCTAAGTTAGGTACACAGTAGTTAGCAAACTGACGTCCAAACACAGGGCTGTTTAGGAGGATAGCCTGTATACCTCACTAAAGGCTATACTGCCTGTCTCTACTACTGTGTTAAATTTTCCTGTGTGAAAATCCCATCTAGAGCAGTAAAAAAGAAACACTAATTCAAACATACTTATTGACATAATGTATAAATAATATTAAAATCTCATTTAGTATAGCGATTATGGTGTATATTGTCATTTAACAAGAAAATTTCTACTTAATTTATTAGTAGTTTGGAAATTATTCATGACCCTCCCATACTATAAAATATTGACCTGATTTGGCCTTTTCCATAGCCTGAAAACTATCCTCTTGTCTAATATATATTTTGTACTCAATAATCATGTAAACAAAAATGATTACCACTTAATTCAAAATCTAATATAGGCACATAATTGGTTAAAAGTGTAAAAACTAACACTATGGAACTGCACAACAGTTATTCTGGATCTGCAAATATTCCTGAAAACATATGGAAGAGACGTGGCACATCTCTGACAGCCTGGCAGGGAACTGGGCGCGTCCATGTCCTCCTGGTGGGAGCAGAAACTGTAAAGCCCATTCAGAAGGCAATTTGGCAGTAGGTATCGAAATTACAAAAACACAAATCCTATGGTCAAACAATTACACTTCCAGAAGGTTATCCTACAGGTACACTGACACGTGTGTGAAATTATCGTATACATAAGGTATTCTTTGCTTCTACCTATTTTTTTTTTTTTTTTTTATAATAGCAAGATGTTGGCAAAGAACCTAAACCTCCATTAAGGGAAAAATAATTAAATAAATTACAATGGATCAATGCAATGGACTATTATGCAGCTGTAAGAATGAAGAAGCTTTTCAGCATTGATATGGGTTTGTCTATCTATCTGTCTATTTTTTAAAATCTAGTTAGGTAAAAAAAAAAAAGCATGGCAGTATTTATAATATGTTACTACTTGTGCCTTTAGAAAAGAAAAATATATACACACTCATGACTACCATATATATTTGCTTTCCTGTGCATAGAATTTCTGGAAGAATATATAAGGAATTGGTGACATTATTGCTTCCAGGGCGGGGAACAAATTGGCTGGGAGCTGGGGAATAAAAGGGCATCTTTCCTATATCTGTTTGGGTATGTATTATCTATTGCTTTAAAAAACATTTTTTATTTTAAAAACTTTTAGAAACATGCATATTCTTCAATCCTGCATTTCAAGTTCTAGGGCATTTAGCTTGAGATCATTATAAAAGATACACCAGAGACCTGTGTGCAAAGATACTCCTTGCATCTTTATTTAGAATGATAAAATAGAGAAAGGAGTAAAAAAAAAGTTCAGCATTTCCAAATTTAAAGCAAGAAATATGTATATATGTGTTCACACTACAGAATATCCTTTGAAGAGTGCAACAAATTTATATATTTAGTGCCAGGGATTCAGCTCAAGCCTCTCTTGTTCTTTGAACACAAAGCATCTAACACAATGCTTGACACATAAAAATCACATGATTAAAAATTAATAATAGAAAAATTAATAAATAGACTGGAAGGATATACTTTAAAATATTAATAATGTTTACCAGACATTTTTTTACTTCTACGATTGTTTTTATTTTCCAGGTTTCCATAATGAACATGTGCTATCTTTATGATTGGGAAGAAATATAATAAGTTTTATAAGACTTCCTAAAAAAAAATTCTATTTGTCTTCCCATGTCTATCTTTAGAGGAATCAACAGCTATTTAAATGAGTCCTAGAGAGTGTTTGCATTTGATCGGCAGCACTTAGAGAAATTCTGGAAAGGATGGTGATGGTATGTGTGTAAGTGGCAGCTGGAACACTTAGAAAGGATTGGAGGTACATGAGGGGATAATTTGAATGCTAATTACAACATCACTATGCATATAGAAGGGATCACAGGACAAGGATTGGAGTTACTTAATCAAACAGAATTATATATTCATACATTGAAATCTTCTCTGTAACATTAGAACTGATCTTTGACTATAGACAGATCTAGGGGTCCACTCAACCGCTTACATACTTTGTGATATTTCTAAGCTTAATTTCTCCATCTGCAAAATGAGGTTAATTGGGTGGTCTTTGCTGGGTTGCTCATGGAGTGTGTTTCTAATGCAAGTGTAGAGTTTAGCCTGGTACCAGGTATGTACAAGAAGGCTCTCAGGATACCTCCTTCCCCTTTCTGCTTCCATTTGTCACTGCGTTCTGGTTGTGAATGAAGAACTGAAAGTTGATTGAGAAATAGGGAAGGGGCTGATTTTTTAATCAAATATTTTACTTAACCCTATTAATGCTCCTTTAAGATATAGATCATCCCATTTCATTGATGTAGGGAGGAAGTATTGCCGGGGAAGCTGTGACCATTCTGAGACCACAGTGATTATTAGCACCTATGAGTGCTGGTACAGAATATACACAGAGCCTTTCTGTGACCTCCAGAATTTTGTTCTAAGGGAAGAAGATGGAAATCTTCTATTGATCACATTGCTGTGCCTGAGAACACTGGAGAACTTATTATATTACTATGGGTTTTGGCTGTTTGCCTAAAGCCACAATCCTTTTGATGCCCACCTTTGAGCCCTGGGAAATTTCTCATCACTCATCTAATTTCCACAAATAGGAGAAAGCAGGACTTTTAACAGAAACATTCTCTACCCCTTCTTGCTCTCTGACTTCAATTGCATTAAATATTTTTAAATACTAATTTTATGAAATGCATTTCTAATGTGTGTTCCAAATAATTTTCAGCACCCTCTAAAGCCGTGAGCTTACTTAAGTAATGATGTAGGTGAGAATGATCAAGTTTGTCATATTTGGAATAGATAAAATTATTCTACAAGTAATTATGCAAAATTCAACTTTAAATGTAAACATAGGTATAAAATTTCAATATATAAAAACAATGTTATACCATGCCTGGATGATTTAATTTTTAAAGCAACTGAAATGTTTGTTATATATCTTAATCTAATAGGGTACTAAGAAGGAATATACAAACCTTTAGATGGGTGAACATTTTATACTGGCACAAAAATAAAATCACAGCAATCAGCAATGTTAAAGAAACATTGCCTATCATGAGTCTTTTCTGCAATATGATAATTCTGCCTTCTAATACTTTTTAAACTATGTTTTTGGACTGCAGTCACTGGGGCCAATTTTCTCCCCATTGCTGATGAAACTCACATGACATTTTCCACCAGGTCTTCCCATAAAATGACCTTACATTGCCACCTAGCATCACTGATTATATATTTTTAATGGATATTGCTCATTATCTCTACTAAGTCACTAAGAATAAATAAATGCCAATTTACTCAAGAGAAGTATTTAAATGACTCTCAGAAATAGAAAAACAAGACAAATTACAAGGAAAATTTTGGGCCTTCAGACTACTAAAGTGAATAATAAAAACTCTTTTTTTTTGTAAATGTCAGTTTACAATGCTGTCTTTGTTTCCCCAGCTCTGTGTCTGTCTGGATAATGATACTTCTATTTGTATTTCTGCATAGCAGCAGTTTGGCTCAGATAAAATATCCAATTCATAATACTGGTAGATGCGCCAAAAAGTCACACAAACCAGAAGGTTAAAAATAATTTCTATCAACTCTGCACAGTGTATTTGAGGAAGAGCAGATTGTTGTAACTTTCATGCTTATAATCAAGGCACAATCATCAACAGAGGAATTTCAATGTCTGTGTATATCTGATAGCATAGAAACATAAAAAATCAGGTAGGAAAAGTCAATATTTGTTGTTGTAATCTATCTTCCAACACTCAATAATGGTAACAAAAATAACAGTAACAATATTAAAATGATAGGTAACATTTTTAAGAACTTACTATATACCAAGCAGTAGGGGAAATGCTTTACAAATTCAAGATTAATTTACCTTATTAGACTCAGAATGATCTTAAATTCCTTTAAATATGTAGTGATTTATTAAGCTCTGCAAGAAAACATCCCCAAAATGAATTTCTTTGTCCTCTTGGAATGTCCACTCATAGGAAAGATTTGGAAGTAAGGCCATGCCCTCTTGCAGTGGCACTATTTCCCAATTCCTTCCTATTGGAGGCTTGCTTTTTATGTTTCTAAAACAGATACTTAACTTTATGTTGGTCAACATCTCCTGCAATGTGTGTGTGTGTGTGTGTGTGTGTGTGTGTGTGTGTGTGTGTGTGTGTGTGTGTGCGTTTGTCGTTAGCTAGAGTGGCTAACATTAACTGTGGTCCAGAACCCAGAGTGTTTATGATTTTATTTCATATTACTGAGGTTCCCAAGTGGTGACGCGTATCTATTTCTAATTCCCTTCTGCAACATTTGGGGGTGGGGCTTAGCAGGGAGGAATGGCTACAAACAGCTGGCAGGGGCACTTCACGAGATGCCCAAGATGCCGAGATGCCCGAGGAGCTCCTCCTACAAGGCATGGCTTTGAAGCTTGCCTCTGAGTTACCACTTCTTTCCAGCTTCCATCAAAACAATTCCTCTTATTTGATGCTGGAATCTCTAGCACAAACATGACTGCAGTAAGAGGTCCACTCAGAATGTAGAGTTGAGGAATGTTAATTTAAGGAGCCAGGACTAGAAACACTCTTGACTGAAGCTGGAACACTTGTGGTGGGACAATAGTAACCTTCTTTTTTTCCTTTAATATGTCCAGTCGGATGCAAATGGATCCTCAAGGCAACAAAGCCCCTTTGCGGCAGCAACAGATAACTCCCCACCAGACAGTATCAGTCTGGCAGGGCTGTTCATGGGTTTTAGAGACTCATTTTCTGCCACTGTGCCAATATAATGAAACAAACCTAGATTACCCATGACCTGACCACGCTGTAAATTGTTTCTCCAGTTCCTTAGCCAAGAACTATCTTAGATCTCCTTAGAAATCAGAAGAGCCAGGTATAAAAAGCAGGACTTAGTGAGGAAGGAACAATGATGGAGCCATATGCTGCTGTTCTTAGGTGCCCGGTCTGGCTCAAGTACAGGCTGGATCGCTCCGTTCTGCTGGGACAGGGCCTGAGAGGTTGTCTTTATCCAAAAGGAGGGTCTTTTTTCTCCTTATGGGAACAAATCATGGCTATTGAACACAACACTGGCTTCGACATTTTAACTGTAAAGGATGTGATATCCTTTTAAACTTTATATAAAGGGGTTAAATAAAAGACTGGCTAGGCAAGGTGGATAAAATTCTTAATTTTATTAAGGCAGTGAAAGAGACTGAAATGCAAAATCAACAGCAAGCAGGACAGCGCAGAGCTCATATGAATCACCCCGCGGGGCCTGTGGACAGACCCGAGGACAGTGCATTTGCCAGTGAAAAGATACTTTCTCCACTAGCCTCCTCCCCACCACTGCTCCTGCTCACTCTCGGCAAATGATTTCGCCTCCTGCGTCATTGATAAAAGAGAAGCTATTAGGAACTCCCACACCTTCACATCTTTCTTCTGCCAAATCTCAGACTAACTTCATGTGCCCACTCCTACCTTCCCTCTGGTCACAAGGGAAGAGGGGTTCCTGCTCTCCTCTCTCTGGGCTCTCCCACCCCTTCCCAAACATCCTGCTTCTGTAGTTAGTGCTGCCTTCCTGCAGCAGCCTTCTCCTCTCTGCTAGATCCTTCCAAGACCACGTAAATGCTCCCTGGTGTGGCCCTTCTCAAACATGAATGTGCCTATGATTCGTCAGGGGGTTTGTTCAATATAGACCATATTTTGAGTAGTCAGGCTGTATTTCCCTTTTAAAAAACAAAAACAAAAACACCAGGCCCCTTTCTTGACCCATGCATGTGCTCTCCAGCACCTTCCCCATTTTTATTAACCCTTTACAGCAAAACTTCCTGAGAGAGGCGTCTACAGTATGTCCACTCTCACTCACATTCTCTGCTCAGTCTACCCACAGCTTCTATCCCCACCACTGAACTGAAATTGTTCTTGTCAATAAACTCCCTTTGCCAAATCCATTGGCACTTCTTGAGCTGACAGCAGTTTCAGAGATTACCCCTCCCTCCTTCTGGAAATACTTTCTTTTGACTTCTCTGAAGCCTCTTCCTAATTTTTCTCCTTCTTCAGTCATTTTCAGTCTTCCTTGCTGGCTCCTCCTCATCTGGTCAACAGCTTTGTTGAGCCTTGGGACTCTGCTGTGGGCCCCTCTCGGTCTTTATCCTTTCCCTGAATGACTCCTTCTATTAGTGTGATCTTAGGACCTTTGAAATGCCAAGGACTCACACATCTGCACCTCCAGCTCTGACTCCCACATCCGTCCACTCATTGATATCACTTCCTGGATATCCACCAGGCATCTCACACAGCGCCATGGCCCAATTGCTGCTCTTCCTACACTCTTCTCTAGCTCAGCAAAAGCAGCCTTGTTTACCCCGTTGCTCAAGCCAAAAATGCAGGCAGTTTCTTGATTCCTCTTTTTCTCACCTCCGATACAATCTATCAACATCTCTACATGACTTTACCTCCAAAACATTGAGTATGTCCACCCTGGTCTCAGCTATCATTCCCTCATGGGCTACAACAATAACTTCCTATCTTGTTTTTCCTCTACCATGCATTTTGCCTAAAGATCTTTTAAAAAAGTAATTTAGGTCATGCCATTCCTCTGATTGAAACACTCCAGTGGCTTCCCACTCCTTAATCGGGTTCACAAGATCTTCGGTGGCACTATTTCTCTGACATCTTCCTGTGCCACCTCCCCTGCACCTGGCCACCACAGTCTATGCATCTTCTGTTTCCTCAAGCAAGTTAAGTCTGTTTCTCCCTTCAGGTGTTTGCATTACCTGGACTGTTCCCTGGTCTTCCCAGTTAGCGCCCTCTGATCATTCAGAGTTTGTTCTGGTTCTTGCCTTTTGCTTCCAGGTTAAATCCTCCCCACTTCTCAAAACCACATTTCCCAGCTCTCTTGACAATGGCTTTTGGGGGATTTGACCAACAGGAGATGCTGGACGGAAGAAAAAACCAGGACAATTTCTCTCTCTCTTTCTCTTCCCACCTTGCCCTCACCTTTCTGCATGCACCTCCCCACCTCTGCTTCAGGGGGGGATTTTCCAGGAGTGACTAGATGCTGGGTCCCCTCAGTGCTTCAGCTGTGCCCCATAGACAGCCTCTCCTCCATAATCGCAAATGTTGCTAAGCAGCCCTGTCCATGGCTCCTGTTTCTGCCAGTGGGTTTGTATGTCTAGCATCTGTGCCCCAGAAACACTCCTTGTGTCTGGTAGTGGCTTTCTGCATTCCTAATGTCTGTCACTCCATTTGATTCTCAGTTCTTTCATCACCAGTGAAGCTACTTCACTGTGTTAAATTTATTTGTTTGAAATATCTAGAGTAGTTTTTATTTTTCTGACCAAAACAGCTCCCAGCTACGCAATTCAGCCCCAGGGCAGCCCTCCCGGCCCCTGGGCTGCTCTCAGCACAGGCTCCCATTTTGAGTCTTTTAATTGCACTTTCATGTCCTGCTGTTTTCTTCTTTATTTATCTTTGTTTGGTGCTATTTATTTATCACTGTATCTCCAGAGCCTAGATCAGTGTTTGATATGGATTAGAGTTGGCATTTAATAAATATTTATTGAATAAATGAATAAAAAGAATGGACTGAGATTTGGCTAAATACATTACTGCTCAAATGGAGAGGTGATGTGAATGAAGTGAATATTTGGGCTTCTAAAACAAACTCCAGGTAAAAGAAAAGAAAATAAGAGAGTAATTGGGGGGGGGGGGGGGAGTAACACTTTAAGAAGAAAGGCTGCTATTTAATATCTACTAAAGCGCCAGTTGTTTGATGTACAGTATGTCATTCTGTTCCCACACCAGCATGATCAGACAGACATTATCTGCATCTTACTGACGGGGATACTGAGTACCTAAGAGGTTAAGTAACTTATACAAGATCACACAGCTGTGAAATGTACAACAGGCTTCAAGCCCACAAAATCCATCTGCCTAATTAGGAAAGTATGTCATAGCTTCAATTGATGCCCACCCTTTTATTTTAAATGCAGAAATTTAAATGCAGGGATATAAACTACTATTTCTGAAGCACTTATTTTATCCTGTTAAGCTAATGGCCATCCCAGTGAAATAATTTGAGATTTTTTTTCAAATTGCTTCCCAAGTTTTCCTGGCACTGTCTCACTCCCTATTTCCCCTCCCCTAGTAAATGGAAAGACAGAACACAATTCATACAACTAAGTAAATAACAATATTGCTGTCAGCTCGGTAAAGTGGGCCTTGGGCATTTTCTTCCAGGCTGACCTCAGAATGAGCCTGTTTTAGTATGATTTAGTCTGCTATAAGGAAGGGGTTTACGGAAGAGGTCCACCCCATATATCAGCAGCATCCCATAGACTGCAAGATTGTTATTCAGGTATGTGCTCCATATGGCATCAATAGAGAAAGATAGCCTCATTCCCCACAAGTTCACCAGGTCCTTTACATGTACCAACATCATCTCTGTTTTGTCAAGGTTCACTGAGGAGCCCCTATTATCGTAAGGGATTCAGTTGAGGCCTCAATCTTGTCCTTGATTTCTTTCATTATGCCAGGGTCTGAAAATGGTAGGAGATTTTATATTGTACAGTTCATAGGGAAACTGAGGGAGAAACATCCAAAATTACAGTGAAAATGTTTTTCACCTAATGCTAATTTCCATTGTTTGGTTGATTCTGGCAGGGTGTTAACATGGCTTTGGCATTGTTTTGTCCCTGATCTATTCTTAGGAGTTTTCTCTATCCCCAAATACCTTGCTCTCAGAACACCAAAAACTTACAGCAAACAAACAAATCATGGAAATTAAATAGCAATTAAACTGTTGTTGGCTTCATATAAAATATATTATCCAGTATTTAAATGGCAATTATTTCCAGAAACTTGGCAATTGTAACCATACAAATGATGAAATTGATTCCAGTCACAGTCCATCTTTGTTTGGAAAGGAAATACCAGTAGTGTTTGAAAAATGGATTATTAAAGACCTTGGTTTTCTGAAGGTGGCTCATATGTTTGATTTGCTAACACAGCATCTTGTTGGGGAAAAAGAAGTAATAAGTGCAGCTTTTCCCTACCCCAGATTATTTTCACTACAGATCTTGAGGGCAGGAAATAAAAAACAGCTAATGGTTCACGGGGCATGTGGAATTAGTTTAAGCAAAGCTGAGCCTCGGTCCTGCTGACCGCCTCCTCTTTCCTGTGCTGTTTTGTCTATGCCGGCCTTAGAATATGTCAGCAAATCTCTTTTAAGCTCAGATGGGAAGAAAGGATGGTGATTCTCTCTCATTCTCTAAGGGAGTAATTTGCAACAGATGTGCTTGTTTTAGAAAGGTACAAGTTTGTCTTGTAAAATATTTGTAAAGAAAAATAGCCTCCAGATTTCACAAAGTAATCCTTACTTGATTTTGGAGATATCACAGAGCATTGTTTTTATAATACTAATTTGATTCTTTTCTCACACAATTTGAGTATAAGTCAAGACTAGTTTTTGGGAAGAGCCAAGTTTAAATACCTAAAATAATATAGTGAAGAAATACCATATGTGACTTGATGGCTTTTTGACAGTGACCTGAAAGGAGCCCAATTTGGTGAAAGTCTCAGGAACTCTTTTTAGCTAGTCACAAGATCTTAACTTATCAAAATCTCAGTTTCCTTATCTGTAAAATGGGAGAGCCACCTGCCCCTGCAATCCAAGTGGGAAGATAAATGAAAAATGCTTTATAAACCATAAAGTCCTATACAAAAGTAAATGGGTAAATAATTATTTTCTTAAATCTATTCAATGAAAAAAATCTTTGAGGGTTCTACATCTTCATGTGTGTGCCTTTTTACATATATAATAAAATAAAATGAATTTGTTTTTGGTTAAAAACTGCATAAGTAAGTAGATTAGCAACAAAGCATGTGCTGTTTAAAATTAAATAAATTCTGGCCCTGATTTAACCATGAGGCTTGTTGAAGGACAAGTCACTGTTTCTAATGGTTTACCTGCATCAGCAATGACATTTAGAAACCACATGATAAAAAGGTGTGTGCCTTACATGAATGAGTTTGACTAGCATTGGTCTAGGAAGAAGGTATAACTTTCAGGGGGAATACTATAAACAGGAATTTTCTGCTCATTTTTCAAATCCCATATCTCAGGTGAGAACAGATATGGCTGAAGGCACCAAAGAAGAGTGAGTGTAGATTGGGTTGAAGTTTGAGCTGGGATGTTAGGTAACTGGTCTTCTGTTTCCTTGTGTAGGGCATGAGAATAATATCTATTATTACAAGGATTGTGTGGCTGTTGGATCATGTAAAATGACACTTAAAAGAATATCCATGATCATATTTGATGACAAAGAAGTTATACAAACATAATATTCCCAATATATATCATAAATATGAAGGGAGGAAATTCTGTAATCTTTATTAAGGTTTAATAAAATTTAGCATATAAAAGTTTTATAATATTTCCCTTTTTTACTCTGTTCAGATTATTAATATTTACAAATAACATGTATCAAGTACTTCCTGTGTTCCAGACATTTGTGATAAATGCTTTAAATGGATTAAACTCATTTAATTTTATAACTATTACAAGCATAGGTTTTATTATTACCCCTGTTTCAAGATGAAAATAAATAAATTTCTCAAAATCACATAGCTAAGGAAATAATGGAGGTGGGATTTGAACCATGCTTAGCAATAGAGCCAGTTAATTAGAAATCTAGTCATTTTCTGTATGATTGTGGTCATCTAGAATAACAGAGTGCTCACAGCCTTCTCTAAACTCTCAACTGCCCTCTCAGCTCTGCATTTGGACTCTAACCATATTTCAAGACACATTTGAAAATGAGACAAATGAATTCAAAAGGTTTTTACAAACACACACATGCACACACAACTTGTTCATTAGAAGTTGGGCTAAAGAAAAACATTTGCTATTTGGATTCAGAAGTAAGCCAGTGCTTGTGTTCCTTATTGTCACTCAGGTTTCAACTCCTGAAACCACAGAAAGAGCTGGAGGATTTCCACCCCCCCAGCAATGTCCTTAAATGAGCTTTCAGATGGCTCTGAGTGATGGAGGCTATTCCACAGCCCTGTTATCTTTGTAAAATGGCTAACGGGGAACCAGAGGGATTTTAGGACACGCCTTCATTAACCTTTTTCTTTAAAAAAAATGAGGTCTAAGGACAGGCAGTGGCTTGTCCTAGGTCACCATCTTCCTGAGTGCGCTTTCACATTTTCAAAATCTTTCCACAATCTGTTTGTTTGGGCTTTACAGAAAACCCTGTGAGGCATACGAATTCTTATCTCAACACTTGCACCTCCCTGGGTGAAAAGTCTCCTTTGTCCCTTACTCAGGTTCCTCTCTGGTTTCTTGGGAACAGCAGCTTCACAGCTTCTGTTGTGGTTGCTATCAGGGTTAGCCCGGATCCAGGCCCATGGCCCTTTCGTTCACTTGGGAGTCCTTCTAAAAGCAGATCTTCTCCTTGGGACCAGAGCCTGACATAGGATAATCTATAAAGCCACTCACTGGAAAGTACACTTCCTGCCTGCTGGCAAGGAGATTAAGTCAAAGGTCTTGATATTGATATATAGTCCTAATCTTTTACCAGCTTTCAAGTACTAGCAGGACAGTTAAGTTTTCTTAAATCATTAGGAAGAGGGAGATTTGAAAGTCCCTTAGGGACCTACACGATGAGGGGTTTTGAGTACCAAGAAAGTTCAGCTTCAGGTTTATTTACATTTACACTAAATGGAAATGAAATATTTTGTGTACAGCCTTTTACAAATAATTATTTTTGCTTAATTAGAGGGTAACAATATTAGTTAACAAGTTTTCTTTTGACCTTGCTTTGTCATTTTTGTTTCTACTCCAAGATGTTTTTCTTTCCTTCCTCATATTCACCCCAAGCTCTAGGTCTCCTCCTCATCTTCTCTCAGTCCCTGGGAGGCTCTCAGCGGCAAGTTTTCCCCACCCTCTTCTCCTTTCCCTTTCCCTCAATCTCCACTTCTTTTTTTCTTTTATTTTTCTCCTCCTATCTTCTTGAACTTTCCTCCCTCTCTTTTCCCTTCCTTCTATTCTTTCTTCCCTGGCTTTCAGTATAACCCTTGCAAGTGCCAGCTGCCATTTCAAAAATGGCTATTGTTTATCTTGCTGAGCCCAGAGGACACCTTCATAGGCTCAAAATAAGAGGAGAACAGATCATTTTAAAATACTAGATTTTACATAGAAAAGCTCTTAATAGAAACAAATTCCTGCAGAAATGTGGTCCACCCCCATGCCCCCACTGTCAAAGAAAAAAATTATCAGTCATATGCTCATGGCTTATTTCAGGAACTATTTAACAATCTGTCACATGTGTTAGACACATGACCCTCACGCTGGCCCCATGACTGTAGTTTCTGCATGGAATGAATGTGGCTGGTGCCAAATAAGTTTGTTTTTGTTACTTCTGGACTTCAGTTCAGCTACTGTAAATCACCATTTCATCCCATTTCATAAAGGAATAGAGTGGAGTTGTGGCTCACGAGGACACTTAAAATTACATGCAAAATGTAAAACATTAAACTAACAGGGCAAGGCACAACTAAATGTGATTAAAAATTGCATCATAGAAAATGAGTTCCAGAAAGCATAGGGCCACCTTGCACAGAGGAAACAAAACATTAAGACCAGGTATATGCTCATTCTGCACAAAATATGTGCAGAGTCAGCAGAAGGGGGAAAAACATCTTAAAGTAACATTATGAAGAATCGACCATCATTTTCTACAATGGAATCTGACAAGTTAACACTATGTCATCTGGGTAGAAACTAAACATGCATGAAAGATGTTATATATTTCGGGATTCTAATATTTCAAAATTGTTTTTAATATAATAAGCAAAAATAGAGTAAAATAATCTGAATTCTTTTAATAAGAAATTATATCCATAAGTTTAATACTACTACTAGTAGTAATAATGATTATTGACAGCTGATTTGTATCCAGCAATGTATGGAGAGCTACATATCTTGTCTTATTTTAGTGCTCTTTATAATCCTGAAACATAGATGTTTTTGAGAGCTGTTTTATTTTTTAAGAGAAAAAAAATAACAGTGTTTTAAGTGGTATTCATTTGTCCTCTTAACCTGAATATATCTCAGAACCCTTTAATGTCTCTGTGGAGGGTTCCTATTTTTAAGGTTAATATCAGGGAAAGAGCCAAGGCACCAAGTAACTCAGGTAAGATTTGATATAATAAGAAGTGAGGAAGACACCGAGATAAGATTCAGTATGTCAAGGAGCTCGGTGAGGTGCTAAGCTTCTGTGAGAATTTTAGTATTCTAAATTTCAGGCTGAAACATAGTTTTCTATATCTGAAAAAGAAAGAATATTGGCACAGAGAAAACTTTCATCACTTTGTGTGCCTTTATTCAATTTATACCTCTTATCGAATATATTTTCCATGGGTTAGAAGTACAGACCTGAGAAGACGTTTGTCTTGCAGGGCATTTCACTGGCTGAACTAAGCAAGGTGTGCTCCAAAACTATCTTTAGCATAAAAAATAAATCATATCAAATGAACATATTCCGAACACAATTGTACATTTTCTGCTATGTGAGGCTGTTTTTATTCACAGAAGAGCTATAGTCAGTAATAGACTAACGTTAAATTGTCTCATAGTAAATCTCAGTCTTGTCACTCACCTTTTGCCAGAGATTACCTAGCAGGACTTTAAAGGAAAAGCAAACTTCTGATCAAGATTAGCTCCTTGGGGTGGCAAATCAGAATGCTTCCTCTAGGAAATAAGTAAGGTGGACCTCTGTCCTGGTTTGCTGGGACAGTTTCATTTTATACTAGTCCTAAAATAAGATTTAACAAATGCTCCCCTCCCCCGCCCTATACATACCTTGCACTCTTAAGACAATCTCACCCTAGAAAGTGAAATAACATTAATTTCATAGCATTACTATTTCAAGCAAATTTTCTACATGCCTGCGGTGAGCGATATGGCACAGGTGCTCAGCAGATTAATTTTCTACGATGTTAACAGGACTGACGATGGCTGCTCTGGCAGGGACCCAAACAGCATGAAGGACCATGGCAGGATGCAGCTGGGTGCATGAGGGACCCAGCCCCACAATACACATCTCAACACCTATCACATTGGCTTCTTGCTCCCATTTGGAACAGAATCAGTGAATTGGGGCACTTGTCATTAAGTTTGAAAATCAATGAGCAGGATTCTCCAAATATGTAAGACACTTCTATTGATTCTTAGGTCTTTAAATTTTCCCAAATATCTCAAAGCCAGGAAGTAGGTAGTTCTTTGGAAAAATATAGTTAACTTTCTATTCTGATATATGATAGTAAAATAGGTGAATATACAGAAATCACTGTATTTCAAGTTGCAGTTATTGATGTTTTATGGACTATTTAAAATATAACAAGATTTTAAAAAATTATATAGAATCATTAGAAAAAGTTGTACAATATAAATCTCACATGTTTTCAGATTTATAGTTATGCCCCTTTTTATGGGTAATTTTTTTACATCTTCAAAAGAAACCTTAATAATGCATTAAAAAAAACAACAACAACAAAAAACAACCAGTGTCACTACTAAGCCTTTGGATGATTAACTACCCTATGATATTTCTTTCATCCAAGCTGGTTTATACAGGAAAGCAAAAACGACAATAAAAGAAATGTACCAATTTATTCTATACTAATAAAGTATTGAACATTAGTGCAAAAAGGATGAAATATTGGAATGCAACCCAGAGCAATTCCATTACCCATTGCAGTTCTGGGTCATATACTGTATATAAAGAGTAATTACTTCATTGGTTGGAGACCACAGTAGAGGAATATAGAATTTGATGAAAGAGATTTTAAAATAAAAATTTTATCCCAAAGCATTTGCTTTTCAAAACTTGACCAATATTCCAGAGTATCTTATTTTAGGTTTTGGCGGCCAGAGGTGAGGGGTCGGGGGTGGGATGAAAGTGAAGAAGAAACAAAGAAAAGTAAGAGTGAGCAGATTTTTAAAATTCTTTAGCCAATAATTATACATCAGCACTTTAGATTTTAAAGTATCTACTAAATATAGTCTTGGAAATGCCTTAAATAACCCATCTTATTCATGAAGGTCTTGTATTTAATGATGGCTCGCTGCATTAGCACACTGCAATCAGAGGTGGGCAAAAGTAGGCCTGCAGTTGTTCATATGGAAAAGACGTGCAGGTTATGACTATTACAATAGCTCTATGAATTCAAACGAATGTTACAATGGCACAGTAAATTTACTTTTGCCCACCCCATATTGGAATTAAATCTAGTGGTTTCTATCACATCTTTCACTTCCCACTTTTGAAGTTTTCAGGGTTCGTTTTCTTGCTGATGACAGTGTCTACAATATACGTTTCTAAATGTTTTCAAGTCTTGCCTTCATGTTTAGCTCACAGGGATTCTGGCTAGGAACTGAAAGCTTCCTGAGTAGAATGGAAAGATCTCATGGTACATATAAGAGGGAGCAGACTCTGGAGTTGGCTAGTTGTAATTCTAATCCAAGCTCTGTCACTTTTCTCTGAGCCTCACTTTTCTGTACAGTGGAGAAAAATACTTACATTGTAGAAAGGTTGTGTGGATTGAATGAGCTATGTGAAAAGCACTTTACAGTGCTCAATGAGTGTCTATCTATATTTTACTTCTTTCTAAAAATAATTTAAGATAGGTATAAAAGTACCGTAAGAAAAAAAAAAAGATAAATCAAGTAAAATCATGTTCAATGAGTACCAATTCATTTATTTCTTCTACCCATGTCCCTTTAATAATGATATAGGAGAATATAAGTATAAAACACATTAATTGCAAAAGTTTGAATATTACAGGAAGGTATGAAGAGAATAAACTTCCATTACCTTTAATATTTCGACACATTCCCTTCACCTTTTTTCCAACCTACCCATTAAAAAAAAAGTTAAGATTATACTCTATATCACATTTACTTCCTGCTTTTTAAACTTCTTAGACCATAAGCATTTTTGTTTTCACTAAATATTCTCTTTAAACAATATTTTATGATTTCATAATAGTCTATCAATTGCATGTACCATAAGTTTTCTGTTATTACAAACAAAACTGCAATTAATTGTTTTCTGATACTTATTGAACATATTGGAAATCCCATCCCTTGATTTGTCGTATTTGTTGCTAATTTTTTCCCACTTAGCCTTTTACATTTATGACTTTTGACATAATGTTTTTAATTTTATGTAACTTTTGCTATCAGTTACTTTCCTTTAGTGCTTGTGTTTAGAGAGTTCTTTCCTGTTCTAAGGTCAGTAAATACCTTAGCTATGTTTTCTTCTGTTTTTATAATTCACTTAGCTTTTTGCTATTTAATTAATCTAGAATGTACTGATACTATCCATCTGAGGTAAATGCTAAAGTAGTTGGGGTTATTTCAAATAGATTGGAGAATCTATAAAGGTAGGATCTAACATAATTTTCCACCAACAGTTAACACAATTACCAGTAACATGATACTTCCTTCTTTATGATGGATGTGTGATGGTGCTTTATCATACACCAATCTCTTCTTTGATGCTGATCTTTCATATTTTGATTACTTAAATATCGGGTACAATAAATGCCTTCTCGGTATTTCTCTTTTACAAAAATTTCTTGCTTATTCTCATTTATTCTCCCAAATAAATTTTAAATACACTTTATCAAATTTTCCCCCATTTCACTCTACTCCAAGCATGTTGGAATTTGCTTGAAATTACATTAAACTTGAAAAGAAGAATATTCTTCTAATATTCAGTGTCCCAATGCAGAAACACAGTATGTCTGTTTTCTTTGTATAGATTCTACACATTTCTTGTTAAGGTTATACTTATTTTATATATTTTATTACTAGTATGAAGGAAATATTTTTCATGTCTTAATTTCAAACTGGTAAGACATTATTCTCCATGAACTTCCATTGTATAACCAGCATGCTTCGACTCCAGCTTAATTTATTCTGTATGTGGAAAAATATTTGTAAGAGCACTTTACTTCATAGACATAAATGAGCTTAGCCAGTACTTGAGAGAGAAACTGAAGGCCACAGAGATGATTAGAGCAGACCAACTCTGTAATGATGAAAGGAACTAGAAAGTCACTGGTTATCCCTTTTATTCTAAGGGGTAAAATTGCATAGGTGAAATTACACATTTTGTTTTATTACTGGGGAGGGAAAAAAGACAAGAAATTGATGAACCCATCTGTAATGACTAAAGGGTGACTTTTGAAGACAGTGAGGGCTCTGAGAGCATGTAATTGTTCCTTACACTTGGAGCCATATGCAGTTCACCTGCCTCATTGTTGGAGAGTCCATCGTGGCATAAGCAAAATGAATATTGTAGGCAATGTCTCCCATGGGAATTAAATTAAAAGCCAAGGATCTAAGTAACTGGTATCTAAAGATCATGTTATAAAACTGGACTCCATGTCCTCAGTCCCACTGTGCCCTGTTATCCTTGGAGGCTGCAAACATACCTGTCATTCACTTGCCCTTAGTTTCTAAGGTGGCAGGATGCCAGCCTCAGCCTAGTGTTCACAGTGCAAAGTGCTTTAGACTCTTCTGAAATGAAAGTCAGTATGTAAATGTGCAACATGACGACATTATTATTCTAGCTTCCTGGCTGCTTTCAGCAAGCACTAACTGCCACATGAGGTCTCAAGTGTTCTGGCACAGTGTACAAATGTTCAAAAGAAGTTAAAGTAATGAAATTGGATCTACATTTTCATAGATATTTAAGCTGGCATGGAGGAATGGAGTCATGGAATCAGGGTTGGATAGTCTCCACCAAACAGCCTAGGCAAGGGCCTGTGCTGCCAGGCTACTAAGCAGAATTTTCAATCGTGAAAGGCCACCACTATTTCTTCCTCCGGGTCTAAAATTACAAAATGTACACACCTCCCCCAGGCTCACACCACTCTGGGTGCTTTATGCTCAATCCCTATCCACCTGTTCCCTGGAGCACACCAATTTGCTTAAATCCAATATAAGCTTAAAAATGAAGAACTAAGTACAAAGGGAAAAAAAGTGTTTAGTTAGAACCCTAACACAGCATATGCTACTGTATGAAGTCTGAGACTGTTATTCTTAAGAGGGGGGCTAGGATTACTGTGTATATCATCTATGTAAGGTACTAAAAGGATCCACTTAATCGATTTCAGTTGACCTTGTCATGTTTTTGCAGTTTTCATTGTTCACAGGTCCTCTCATTTGTACCTGGCATTCTCTATTAAAATATCTGGAGCTAAGACCCAACTTGGGTGTGTGGTGGCAGCCAACAAATACTGGGTATGCTAAGTCATGAGTCCTGGTGGGTCCAGGGTCAGCACAGATTCTGGATTTGGTCATTAGGAGACGTGACCTCTCTTTTACACCTTCATACCCTCCCACCCACTGGCTGAAATTTTTCTGTTCATCAGGGCACAAGCAACAGACTGTGAGTCTCCTGCCTTGCAGCCACCTTTATACAACACACCATAATGCTGGCTACTCTTCCTCCTCCACCTCCCTTTATATTCTGAAATTCTCATGGGTATCCATTTAGATATTGGCAGATATAAAGTTTACTTAAGTTTAAAAAGGTAAGAAAGGGACAAATCAAAGAATTCAAGCACTAAAGAATACCATTACTCACACAGAACCTCTTTTTATTATATTTTAGGACAGTGAAAAAAAGGGGTTTATAAATAAAATCTATGCCATCCAGGAGGTATGTATCAGTGTCCAGAACATCCTAGATGAAGTGGCTTCCTTTGGCGAAAGGATAAAGAAGTAAGTGATGCTGACATGTTAGCCCTGGCCTTCTGTGGGACAGAGTGTCCATTTGTTTCTCAGAGGGTGAAATGCCACATTCTTTTTGGCAGGGGACACTCCTTCTGGGTGAGCTATTGCTCAGTTTCATCATTATTTACTTTGTTTCTGCCAGTCTTTGGTTTTATGAAAGTTCTGTCAATTTCCTTCCTGAAATTTAGAACATATTGGTTGGAAAGAAGTCATACTTGTAGCTTTGAAGAAATAACACTGTTCTAAATTTTAGCACATTTTCACAGTGAAAGACTTTGTTCTTAAACAGAATATGAAATTATGATAGAAAAAAATAAACCAAGAAAAATGAGGATTTCAGGTAATCAAGACACACTTATATTGTATTACTGGTTGAGTAATTTTTTCAAGTTAGTCTGAACTTTAAAAAAAATCATATTATATATAGCACCTTGCCAAAATAAACTTCCAAAGTTGTGTATTTACATAGCTGAGATCATAATTATAGATGAAATAAACTGTCATTTAAAAATGTACAGAATTTTCTAAAAACTTTTAAAAAATCACCTTAATTTTTAAAAAAGAAGGAAATACAGCTTCATTGATATCAAATGAAAAATTATGGAACTTACATTCTTAATTTTATACTACTTGTGTTTTACTTCAAATAATTTTTTATTAATATACTTTTAAAAACAACTGTTGATTATATAAATAAGGTGATTTATAATAATTTTTCAATAAAGATATACACTAGACCCTGTACTATTAAACGATGTAAAATTGGCCTACATAATGATTGCTCAATGGTCCACTGAAGAAAGAGTGCTGTATATCCAGTTAATCCTACATTTTCCCAGTTTCACATATCTATTCATTGTTTATTTTTCATAACCAAAAGTGTTCTGCAGATTTGGCTCCTTGGCCATACACAGAATTTGAAAGGAGTAAATTATTTAAACTAAAGATGTGTCATTCATCTGGTGCCTTTCATGTTTCAGGGGATAATGCATCATATTTCATATAATTTTGTGTTTAATACATTTCCACACATGCATAGACGCCGAGTTTCCACTTTCCCATACCACATTAGACAGAACAGCCTTCCTCACTCCCAAAGGTGCCTCTAAGCACCAGTCTGACTTCTGAAAATTGATTCCCACATCTTTTCTCTTTCCGCCTTCCATTTGATGTTTTTTCTTCCATCTCTAAGAATGTTCCCTTGCTCTCTTCATCCTGTCCCCTGAAACACAGGGTGAAGTCCAAAAGGGGGCATTTCCCTGTTGCGTGTTGTCCTTTCTCTGAGGTACACTGGGTATAGCTACCTGAGAGCAGCATCTCATTGATACCAGAAGACGCTAGATCAGCTCTGAAGTCAGGCTAGTGAATGCCCAAGGGGAAGAGGTTTCTTTATAACTCTGGGTAGTAGGAGACCTCTGAACAGGTGCTTGGCTGCAAAACATATGGCCAGTTGAAGAATATGACTAGATCCTGGCTGTAGACCAGCCTTGGGGTAAACTGGGTTTTGTAGAACTTTCCATAGGTATAGTTGTGATACAGGTGTAAGTATAGGCTGAGGTATAGGAGCATGGCATAGGACCCAGTGAGTCTTGTAGGAGCCATCTTTCCTGCACAATAATCTTTTGAATATTAAAAAAAGAGAGAGAAAGAGGGAGAGAAATTCCCCTAGGGTCATGTGGAATATAATGCATCTATCCAGAACACAGATTCAGAAGCAATCTTTGAATACAAAGTGAAAAGCCTCTCTAATTACCACATCTTGTTACTATTCATTCTAGAAGTTTGTTGAATTGCATCTTTTTTTTGGGGGGGGGTGTCATATTCTAGATTTAGATTCCATAATGCATTGTGGGAATAGAAAAGGGCAGTCTTGTTTCCTCTGACATTAGCTACACTGCTAAAGCTTCTTTGATATTCTTCCAAGAGGAGAAGGAACACAGGGAGCCCTTCAGTGAAGCTGCCCAGAAGGAGGGTTTTCTGAGTGAAGAGCCAGTGCCCTCACACATGGGACAGAGTGATGGATGGCTCTGAGCTGAGCCACAGGAAAGCAAGCAGACCCTCAGCCTTCTGTTGTCTCCACAAGCAGCAGAGGCAAGGGAAGCACAGGCGTCAGTAAGGGAGGGAAGCCATGCTCTTTTACCTGGCAACAGTTACAAGACGCGCACTCTGGCCATGGGAGGAAAAAGACAAAGACAGAAAAGCCAGACCCTATGAGTAACTGAAAACAAGACAATAAGATTGATCCAACATTGGTTCTCTTACTTAAAAAAAAAAGTTAGAAAACATTTGACCTAGATTGACAAGCAAGCCATATGCTTCAATGCTAAAGAATAACTCCTAAGTGTTATGTTGAAGTACAGTATTGGAAGAAGACCCCTTAACAATAATCCTTTATTGGATCAAAAACAGTCCAGGACAAACCCCACCCCAAGTGAATATAACACAAATTACCAGGAAATTAGAAGAAATACAACTTCATATTTTCCTTCAGTGTCTTAGGGCGCCTTCTCACTTCCTGATAAGAAATGCCAGATTGCTAATGTGCCGATTTTCTCATTCAGTACTTTCAACTGGACGGTCCCATTCCTAAGCTGGCTGGCTATCGTAGCCCTCTGCGTGTTCACAGTCATCCTGTACTTCATTCCACTGAGGTACATTGTCCTTGTCTGGGGTAAGTAAAACCTTTTATTCCTTTTTTAACTGTCCTAGTTGCTAAGAACAAGCTATTTTTAAGGGATAGCTTACACTGTCCGTAGTTTCCTATATTTATGGTCATGAGCCACTCCATGATGAAAAGAGACAGGTGGTGAAAAATGACAACAGTATAAAGATTTAGGTCTACCTGAAAATGCATTTTTCTTGTCTGGCACCATAGGCTCCATCGTACTATAAACATGCAGTTGTGCAGATTCTTCATATATCAAACAGCAGCTTTGTCTAGATATTGCTCTGATTTATTTTCACCACTTACATGTAAACAGAGGCATTTCAATCCATACGGTGTATTTAGGACAATTTGCTTTTGTGCTCTGATACTTTGTCTCATGGAAGTGCCCATAAACATGGTACTATATGTGGCCACCTGTGTAAAAGGTCACCTTTAGGATGCAGGGAAAGGGTCCTTAGCACTGACAGGTGGTTCAGAAACAAGAAACCTGTTTTATGTGTACTAAATAGGAATGCTTCTGCAAAAACCCACATTAAAGGTGATATTTGGGGGTCCTAATTTTTCATGCAGTTATGCTACAGGCCAATAGTTCTCATGTACCAAGTTTCAGCATTCTTCATAGTTTTGAGTTTTTCCCCCTTATCTGACAAAGTTCTTAGTTTGAAAAATTCTTAGTCTTCAAGATTGACTAACATATAAACTACATTAATGATACACACACTCCCAAGAATGGGTAGGTGGGTAGAAGCAGAATTCTCTATTTGCCCCTGGCCTTCACACACCTAGATTGCTAAACCTATGCAGAATGCAAAGAACCAAAGTTGAGTCTTAACTCCAGAAAACATGTGCTTACACTGGAACAGAAAGATCAAAGAGAATGTTTTGTTATTTTCTTTTTAAGGCTTTAAAACAATATGCTGGAATAAAGTGAGAAGGGGGTCTGATGCCTCTAAGCCCTCCAGTTTTAAGATTCTTATCTCCCAATTTTTTTGGTCTCTTGTCATATCATGAGTGAGCCCTCTTAACTCTTACCATAACTGACATTATCTTTGTATCTTGGGTAGGGAGAATAGTGATTATTTTTTCTTTTCTTAATTTCTGTAGTTTAAAGAAACAATTTCAACTAAGACAGTACTTATACTATGCTAGAGAAGAGGCATTTTCCATCATCTTCTTGTTTCCCTATTGTATGTTCAAGCCCTTATCTTTCATTCCTTCCTCTGATATTTAAAACAGATGCCGTTTTAGTGAAGGAATTAGGATAGGGCATTAGGTGTGGCAGTTTATCACCTCTAACCAACCTAGGGTCAGACCTGCCATCTCAGTTTGATAGGTGGTGAACCTCTGATTTCGTTTTCCCAGGTTCTCAGAAACTGGAGCCCATGGCAGACATCTGGCTATGTAACCTGGGGTGGCCTCACTGGCTAGCTGTCTTAAACATAATTTTTAGAGCATGTGTTTGGGCCTCTTATTTCATCCAATGAAATAAAACAAGAACAGTATTTCTTTAGTGGTAGGTGATTGCTGAAATTTCAGATGGGTCTCACATGGGGACACAGGGACCAAAATCATGATCGTAGAATAAAAGTATTCTGCTGTGCACCCTAAAGAAGGGCCAAGATGCTCTAGTTTATTTATGTATTTTATATGTATATGTTTGATAATTTAAGTGCAATATAAATTTAATACTCATTCCATTGAAATTCTACATTATACCACAGGATACATAGGATAGATATTACTTTTATACATTATTTTGACATTCCTATCTCTTTACATTTTTTGTTTGTATAATAGGTCCAATTTCACCTGCATTGACCCCTATCTACTCTGACTCTTGAGGTAGTACAGAAGATTAAGTGTTGAATAATTTTGTATGAGTAGATACTGTTTGTCGCTAATGTTTCTTGGCTGTTATAATCCAAGAAATGATCCAAGTAAGTCAAACATGGCAGCATCTTTTGCTAGCCTTAAATGTAAATTTCATGTAATTTAATAGAAAAATTGGTTTCTAAAAGTCCCAATGCCAGAGATGTAGAAATGAAAAGGTTTTTTTTCTTGTGAAGAAAACTTTTGAGATATACTCTTAGCAACTTTCAAATATGCAATTTAGTATTATTAACAAGTCACCATGCTTTTCATTATATCCCCAAGACTTATTTTATAACTGGATATTTGTACCTTATGACCCCCTTCACCCACCACCCAAGCCCCTCTTCTGGTGACCACCCCACCAAGCTGGTCTCTGTATTTATGAGCTCATTTTTGTTTTAGATTACACATGTGAGATCATATGGTATTTGTTTTTCTGACTTATTTCACTTAAGATAATCCCCTCAAGGTCCATCCAGATAGTTGCAAATGGCAAGATTTCATTCTTTTTTTAATGGCTGAATAACATTGTGTGTGTGTGTGTATAAATATGTATATACGTATATGTATCATATTTTCTTTACCCAGTCATCCATCAGTGGACAATTTTGTTTCCATATCCTGGCTACTATAAATAATGCTAAATGAACATGGGTATACATATATTTTTGAGTTAAGTGTTTACATTTTCTTCAGATACTAGAAAGTGGAATTGCTTGATGATATTGTAGTTCTACTTTTAACTTTTTGAGGAACCTTCATACTGTTTTCTGTAGTGGCTGCACCAATTTACAATCCCATCATCAGTACACAAAGATTCCCTTTCTCCCCATCCTCGCCAATACTTATTTCTTTTTTAATAACTATTTTAACAGGGGGGAAGTGATATGTCATTGTGGTTCTGATTTGCATTTCCCTGATGATTAGTGATGTTGAGCATCTTTTCATGTACTTGTTGGCCATATTATGTCCTCTTTGGAAAACATGTCTCTTTATTTTATTTTATTTTTTAATGTGTTTTATTGATTATAATATTACATTTGTGCCAATTTCCCTTCCCTCTGCTCCCCTCCACCCAGTGGCCCCCCTCCCTCCAGTTGTCCCCCCCTTTTAGATCATGTCCATTAGTTGTGCATACAGTTCTTCTCAACCTCTCTGTCTATTCCATTCCCTCCTACCATGATCCTTAATTCCTATATCATCTCCCTCCCTCTCCCCATTCCCCCTCCCTGTTGACCTCCCCCCAATATGTTCCCCGTACCTATAGTTCTTTTTCCACTCTCGTTGCCTGTTTAGTTTGCCTTTGTTTCAATTCCCTAGCTTCTGTTGTTTCTTGTGATGCAGTTTTCATTTTAGATTTCATTGTCTTGATCCTCCTTTTTCTAAACCAGTCCCTTTAACATCTCATATAACAGTGGTTTGGATCTAATGAACTCTTTCAGTTTTATTTTGTCCTGGAAACACTTTCTCTGTCCTTCTATTCTGAATGACAATTTCGCTGGATAGAGTATTCGTGGTTGTAGGTTTTGGATTTTCATTACTTTGAATATTTCTTGCCAGTCCCTTCTTGCCTGCAGGGTCTCCCTTGAGAAGTCAGCTGATAGTCTAATTGGGACCCCTTTGTACATAATTCTTTTCTTCTCTCTTGCTGCTTTTAAGATTCTCTCTTTATCTTTAATTTTTGACATTTTGATTATAATGTGTCTTGGAGTGGTTCTCCCTGGGTCCAGTTTTTTTGGAACTCTCTGTGCTTCCTGGACCTGTAAGTCTATTTCCTTCCCCAAGTCTGGGAAGTTCTCCTTTATTATATTTTCACTCAATTTTTCAAGTTCTAGTTCATCTTCCTTGCTCTCTGGCAAACCAATGATTCTTATGTTGGGCCTTTTATAGCTGTCCCAGAGGTTTCTGATCCTCTCATTGTTGCTTCCCATTTCCTCTCCCTGCATTGGTTGACTTCTTGTTCCTTCTCCATATTCCAGTTTGTTGAAATGAACTCTGGATTTTTTTTCCTCACCATCTGTCTCGTATGTGGTTTTGTTCCTTTCGTTATGAGTGTTTTTCGCTTCTTTCTCATCTTTTTCCAGATCTTTTGTGAATTCTGTAAGCCACCTGATAACAATGGCCCAGAATGAGCATCTGACAGGTTTCTTATCTGTTCACCTGTCAGGTTCTCCATCTGTTGCCTGGTGAGCTGTGCCACCGGGATTTCTATAGTTGTCTGCCTCATTTTGACAGATGCGTTTTGTTTTCTTGGGCTGGCTGTAGGGGGCAGTGCCTGTGTAGTCGTCACAATCCAGCGACCGGCGCCTGTCCAGCGACCTATTTCGCAGCCCTGTGGTGCTTTCTTTGGGGGCGGGGGTCCAAGATGGATTCACACAGTTATTCCGCTAGGAGACCGGGATCCGTCCTCCCGCCCCCCCTGGGCCTCACTGTTCAAGGCGATGTTGTGGCTGCTTTCCCCAGCGTTGGGGTCGCGAGCTGCCGGGGGTTCGACTGCAGCCGGGGTTGTTCTCCCCGCCGCTGTCCCAGGTGCGACCGCAAACAGCTCCGCCCCCTTTCGCTTTTACCTGCCCAAAGGGCGCCGCTGGTTTATAACTTCATATGTTGGGCTTCCGTGTAGTTTTATTTTCTGGAATTTCTAGTTATCCTTTGTTTTGAAGTAGTTGTATTCCTCTCTAGTTGTAGAGGGAGACCTAGCGCGTCCGTCTTAGCCTCCATCTTGGCCGGAAGTCCGGAAAACATGTCTCTTTAGATCCCAGCTCAAAGGACATTTACAGTTGTTTTGAAGTAAAATCAAGGTCAACTGTCTTCTAAACATTTAGCATGCATACAGTGACAGCCCCAGGCCCCTCACACATTAAAAAATTTATCTTTTGAAAAAGGGAAAACCAATAAATAAGAATTCTTGCCTTAAAAACAATCTCAATTCAAAATGTAGGAAGACAAGTTTCATTTTAGATGGGGCACTGAGAGGAAAAGCAAGTAAGATCATTGCTCATTCTTGCCAGGTGCCTTTTGTTTCCCAAATATAAAGCTTTTTTTTTTTTTTTTTTCTGCAAAGGAAGTCACCGAAATACAAAGAGAAAAAAACAGCAGCCATTGGGATAGGAAAGTGAGAGGAAAGGGACAAAAAAAAGGAGAGAAAAGGAAATGAAGGAGACAGGGAGGAACGGAGAGAGGGTGTGAGAAAATGTGGTGTGTTGGTTCACTCAGTCAAGTGTAAAGGGCTGCTGAAGCTAGATCTTCAAATCACTTTAAAACATTTGCCAGAAATGTGTTTCTGTAACTCCAAACTTTGGAGATTTCAATAATGTTTCATCTACTTTTCCAGGCATCAATAAATTTACAAAAAAACTTCGATGTCCCTATGCAATTGACAACAATGAACTACTTGACTTCCTTTCCAGAGTCCCTTCAGATGTACAAGTGGTATGTAGATTTCATTATTTTCATTTAGAGTAGCACTCATTTTAAACTTTCGATATCCTCTTAAGAGGAGGTAGGTAAAGTTAATAAGGCCCATGGCAGGTTTTGCCATTCAGAAGCTTAGCCCAGTTGGGACTGCTAACCTAGAAGCACTTACAGAGAAGAATGGGGAATGAGAGGGGGTTGCGTAAAGAACCTGCCAGAGTTGTCAGGGACGAATCTCCAAGGAAGGTTCAGCGGGTGTCTCTGAAGGGAGCTCACAATTATCTGAAGGGAGGAAGTAGGAATATTAGATGATGAAAGCAAAGTGTGCCAGTGGACATTTGGGAGAAAAACACTTCTTTGCACAATTTGCACAAATTAAATGAATTTTAAAGATGTATATTTTGGAGTTAGTGAGGGGGGAAGAGTGATGGCTTTTTGAAGATGGGGGCACATCTCAATTCTTTAAAATCCTTTGAGGTTAATTATTGCCCATTAATCATCAACTATTTTCAGAGTAAAATGAAAAATGATTTTATCAAAATCTTGAAGCTGGGTTAGTTACAGTTTTCCTTTGTTTTAGTTGAGTTTTTGATTTAGTATCAGACATGAGAGTGGGCTGGATGGAGATTAAGACTATATTAAATAAACAATAACTTGCAAAGAACCATTATCTGTCCCTTCAGAGTAGATGAAGATGGGTTTGCTCGTAATGGACTATCTTGTGGACAGTGGAAACCCCAGTCTATTACCAAAGTTCACATCAGGGCTCCCATGTAGTTTCTGGCAGGATTTCCCTTCCGACTCTTGCTGTATCCTTCTATTGTTTTCAGCATCCCAGCTGCAGATCTCATACAGCTTCCAGAGGGAGCACTTTTTTCCTCCAAGCAGTCTTTCATTCCTTTGCTTTTCCTTCCGTTGCCAGAAAGTGACCGCCTGACCAGTCTTTCTCTGAACTCTGTTTAAACAGGTGCAATACCAAGAACTGAAACCAGATCCTTCTCATAGCCCATGTAAAAGGAAGAAAAACAATCTTGGCTAGCCAGCTCACCAGCTCTGAGAAGCCCAGCATCTGTTTGGGAAGATAAAAGAAAAAGCCTTCAAGCCTCAGCAGCATTTCCTTTCTTTCTGCTTTTTATTTATTTTGCCTTTAAAAAAAAAAAATCATGATCAAGAGAATTTGTAAATAGTGTACAAGGGCATATGGTTTTGAAAATATACTTCCATTGTACAGAAGCAATTTGATAAAGGTTTACTTACTGTTGTGTGAAAGCCTTATTAGCTGTGGATAATACTAGGACACACTGGAGCAACAAATGTAACAATGGCAACACTGGGAGAGTTGCACCTCTCCAATCACAAGTGGAAGAGCTAGATTAGATCAAATACTTTGCTCTGATTAAATCTACATAACATGTAAATGTCCGTTTGATTTTAAAGTTTTTTAAATGTGACTTTTTATCTGAAAAGTAATCCATTACAGTTTTCTATGTTTTATACATTGTATGTAAAAGGGGGCGGGTGGGGGTGTCCCAAAACGTGAATATTTTAATTTAACATAAATTCTGATTTCAGATCCCAATGTTTATTTCTGAGCAAAGTATTTAGATATGACTAGGCTGAGTTAAAGCTAATGATCGAAGGTACATTCACCACCTCAAAAGAAACTTCTACACTCTGAAATCCTACAAAGAAAACTTTCAAACCTTCTATCATTCCATCTAAAACCTTAATATCTCTACAGGATTACACATAAATACTGCCAAGTTTATAAATGATTGCCTATCTGAATTTTTATATCTATCACTACTTTAATTTGTACCAAATTAACAACTTAGCAAAATTTCAGTTGTCAAACATACTAGCAAACTAAATCCGTATTGCTTTTGTTGTCAGATTATACTTCTGTGTATCTAAAAATATTTAATATTCAAGTGTTCTTACAGAAAAATAAAGTATCTGCTGTCTCACTAGGTTACTGAAATGCTTTAGTGCATACTATTTTTGTTATTAGTGTGAATTTTAATGTAGAGGAGAATGCAGTGTATTAAATGATATGCCAGTGTTTCATTATATTCATTTATAGAAAAAATAATCATTGTTGATAATATGAATGCATGAAAACCTATTTTGTAAAACAAACTGCTTATGGGGAGGGGGAGTTTGCCTTTAAAAATGTTTCACTACACACTATAGAATCTATATTTAAAAAATTGCATTCCTAAGACTCTTATGGTAGTTTTTCTATCTAGCTTGCAGTTATATCAAAGGAGTATACCTCTGGAAAGAGAAATAATTTGGTGAGAAAGTCTTACTTCCCCCCAGCTTGGTAGGGGCCTAAGCTCGGTTAAAATTGCTACAATGTTTTGCACTACTTTATTAATAATAGACTGGAATAGAGTGAAGGCGGGGGTAATGTTGGAAAAATGTAGAAGAGCAAAAGCAGGAAATATATATTTCACTCTAAAGATTCTTTAAAAATAAATTTAATCTCATCAAAGCTGATTTTTAAAGTATTTTTATTTTAAAGCTGTTGTTAAATACTATTTCTTATGATAGAACTCTTTTGATCTGTTTATATACTATGGTTGAAAGATTGTCAATTCAATCCCTTTCTACAGAAAGGCTGTGACCTCAATATGCTCTATTTAGTGCATCATGTTTGTAATGACACTCACATCCGCATACCATCCCTGTTTGTTGCTAAAACAGAATACTCCATGAAGTTGACGTTACTATGGAAAGTTTATTGATAGGATAATTTGTTTGAAATAACTTTTGATTACAGCTTGTGTGAGATTTATGTTTCATGCTGACAGTGTCTACTCAAATGTCTACATGCCTGATATTCTACAACCTCTGATGTACCTAATGGATAGTAACCATTAACAGATGACTAATTTGTTTCATTCTATGAAATTTCAGATGTTTAATTCAATATGTTGACTATATACATTCACTGCATTAACTATCAAAAAAAATTTTTTTCTAAGTATAATCAGTACTCCTTTCTTTTCTTTGGGAGGTGGGGTGGGGCGGGGTGGGTGGTGGCTGAGAGAGGAGTGACGGAGCGATGCTCAGTTTGGACAAACAAGGCTTTCCCTGAAACCTAGATTTTGTTATGTCAAATGCAATACCTTCAGAGGAGCGAGCATCCAGTAAGAACTATCTTGAGGCATGAAAGTGATATCCAGAGGATGCTTCCTTGCTTTTAGAAACTACTACATTCACAGGCTATAAAAACAAGAGACTATGTCATGTAGAATTTTAACTATTTCTTTCCCCTATGTGAGGGGTTTACAAAGCTGTTTAACTTTATTTAGTTTTGAGAGATTTGCCATGTAAGTATTTCAAGATATCTTTTCTTCAGTATCTTTTAGTGAGTAAATTCACTGAAGGTCATTCATATTCCAAACTATGATAATTTGTAAGAAATGCATATTTTAACTTTTTTCTTCTATAAAAAGAACTTCGTACTTCTGGTTCATTTTGGTACTGTTCCACAGACTCAAACTGATAGATTCTGCAGGGATTCCAAATTATTTTCAAACCATTCTATGCACAAGAAAAGCCTGAATTAAGAGATTCTTTAAGTGACTTTGCTTTGTGGTATATTGATTACCTACTGTATGACTTGTCCTGTCATAGGCAATGGTCAACCCAATGACAATATATTAAAATCACATCTGGAGCTAAAGTATAGTGAAAGCAAAATTTAATTGCCATGTTTATGTAAGCATCTTTTATAGAATTTTATTCTGTATTTAAAAGTGAAGAAAACTTCAGTAGCAAGCTCTTATCTGGGACCATAGGAACTTTTTTTTTTCCATTTTGATCTCAATATCCAAATATCCCTAATACTCCATGTAATCAACTCTTTTATTAACAAGTCTTAGAGACTTTAATTTTAGTTTCTATACTTATTAAATGTAACCAGATGTTTATCTTTGACTTTTGTACTCACCTTAAAACCCCCCAAAATATATAAGGCAGTTGATGCTCCAGAAATACAAATTAAAACTACCATTATAGTTCTTTTTTTCTTTTAATTTTTAAAATGTTATTTACTTATTTGTTAGTTTATTTATTTTTAGAGAGAGAGGAAAGGAGAAAGGGAGAGAAACATCGCTGTGTGGTTGCCTCTCACTCGCACCCCCAACTGGGGACCTGACGTGCAACCTAGTCATGTGCCCTGACTGGGAATCGAACCAGTGACACTTGGTTCGCAGGCCAATGCTCAATCCACTGAGCCACAGCAGCCAGGGTTCCCATTATAGTTTTTGCATAAGCCTCAGCTACTATTAAATTAATGCTTACTTAAATTCTGGGACTTTAAATGTCAAGTGTGAGTGTATGTGTGTGTGTAAAGATGCCTATTTATTTGATTAGAGTATCCAGAATCAGTCTTTTCTAACTGCTCAGTCAAGTATGGATTAAAATCACACAAAAAATAATGTAATGAATACTTACAATAGTGTCATTCCTTTCAATCATCATTCTCTTTCCCAGGACGACTGGCATAACTCACTGAAAGAGAAAACACAAAATATCCTTTTTCTTGTGAAAACCTAACCTCCTATACCTTGGTTTTTACATTTGTACGGTGGCAGTCACATCATAAGACTTATTCCGGCTGAAACTGTGACTTAAGAAATAGCAAGGAAAATCTCTCATTACATAATAATATTATGGGAATAAAAATGTCCAAAGTGGCCACAGGTCAGAGAAACTAACAACATTGTGAAAGGTTTGCTGAAATTTAATTGTATTTGTGCTTTTCCCGGGGGATCTGGCTTACACTGTCCCCTTCCCCCCAAAAGTGAAACAATCAAATATATAATTGATGTCAAATAAGTTTCAATTTATTGGGTTCTTCCTTCCTTCACATTTTAAACTGACAACAACAAAGAACTGTCCTATGTACAAGCAGTCTTTTTGTAGAGTTAGATTTTTTAGTTATATTCTGTTTGTGCCTCCAAATGTCACTGAAAACTTATGACTATTTTTAAAAAGGTAACCAAATTGCATTGCTATTCTGTTCCAGTCAATTAATAGTGTTACTCTAAACTGAAAGCTTTGTTTGAATTAAGGAAAACAGAAATAGTTATTAAAGTAGCTGTGCCAAAGAGTTTTCAGTTGTAGCAAAAAAAAAATTGTAACAATTCTCCCAAAAAGAAAAGGAGTAACCAACCCTGAGAGTCAATGAGCAAACCTGCAAATCTGCAAACCACCTCTTATCTTCTCAGGATGAATGCATCTGATGAGATCCCCAGACCTGGCTCAGTTCCACTTCCCAGTCAAAGACAAGCTTCACAACATCACCAGTCAACTTGAGCATTTTATTGTGCCAGAGTTCAAAATGGTAACGAGTTTAGAGGAAATGCTACCTTCACGAAGAAAGGTGCACACCCGGCCCCAGCCATTCTTAAATTGTCTCTTGATTACTGGAGACACACCTACAATAATAGTTAAGAGAAATTATAGACAGCTGGACCACAGAAAAAAGGTGAGGGGAAGGAAATGCCAATATTTCTCACAAGACATTCTTCCTTTATACAACAGCGATCATGACAATTACAAGCCAAAATCTCTGTGTAACATGTAATACTGGAACCATGGAAAACAATTTATTGGTGTCAATTTGATAAAAATGTAAATACCTCTTTTCTACTATATAGCCTGGGATGTTTGTCTTTGTTTTATAAGGGAGGTAGCTAACCCAAGTTTTGACCCTGCCTTACACAATGGCATACCTATCACTTACCTTTGTCCTAGAACTCTTACCAACTTCAGATTCCATTAACACAGAGACCTACCAAATGATAAAAGGGTTTCTGAAGCACATGGGTACCCACCTGGAAAAGTCAACATCCTATGAATGTTTGGAGAAGTAGTTTTAAAACAGATCAATGTGGTCCATTTTATTTGAAATTGAACATAACCTTTTAAATTCTCTTGTAGGATGAACAAAATGCATGTTCAGCTATGACAAAGAAAAACTTTTGGGGCGGGTATCACAAAACATGCAGCACTTGATAACCAGAAGATAGGCATATGAACTCTTGTGGGGTGGGATACACACCATCTGTTCCTGTGGCACTATGATGCTAACCTGAAGAACACACACCTAGTTACTTACCTTATTTGCCATGATCGCTCATGACTGTGACACATCCCTGACAGACAGGTGAGAAATCTCCCCCAAAACACCTTGATGTGATAACACTCTCCAATGTACTGTAGTTACGATGTTGGCATCTGATCCATTTATATAAAATGATTGTTAAAATATTGTGTTTTCAACTGTACTACTTAAAACAGTACCCTACAGGAAGCCATTTTCCTAGTCTTCACAGACGAGGTACAAAAATATGCTCTGGAGGACTGTCGCAAGACACTTGGACTCAGATTTCTCTCAATAGATGGCTGGCTGTTTGCATTTGCATTAATGTGGTGAATAACAAGGTCTACATTAAAAAGTGAATGTTTTGCAGATCTATGATGACAGAAGAAAATATTCTCAAATTAACACAGTAGTGAACTTCCTCCAAAGTCATTTAAGGTACAACCTTTGACAAGTGTAGCCATCATTTACTCTTAGTGTCTCACTGCTTTCTGGTGTTGAATCTGAAAAAGTAAAAACAAAACCTACCAGAGGACAAATAACTTTCCGGTTCCATGAGTACTTGTAAAACCAGAAAAGGCTGATAGTGAAGACATGTTATCACGACCCCCCAAGACATCTGCATGAAGAAGTTCAATCTTTTGCAATTTAAGAATACTACTATGGAGTAATGACTCCACCCATCATTCTGAGTCAGTACTTGCAAGGGGCTTACAATGAAGACTAAAGCGTATCACTAACAAGCCAGATTCACTGTCCAAGGAGGGGCACAAAGTATAAGTGTATTATTTGAGATTTGCAACACTATATTTAATTATAACCTACCTTGAAGAAAACTTGTATATTTAAAAAATGTGCTTTAGGACTTCCGGTCAAAATGAAGACTTAGATATACATGCTGCATCTCCCTCCACAACTAAGAAAGAATACAACTAACTCAAAACTAGAGACAATCAGAAGTTCCAGAAAATCAAGCTGCATATAAGTCCAACAAACAAATAAATAAAAAAGAAAAACTCATCCAGACAGGTATAAGGGACAGAGCTGGGGTGGAGAGGACACAGTGTGGTGGTGGCGGCAGCAGTGGTGGCAGCAGCAGGCTGGCGGAGAGCGTGATCTCACGTTTTAAAAACTGGGGAGGGACACCTGAGGGTTGGGACGGAGGAAGAAATTGCCAGTCTCTCGGCAGGGTCTGCTTGTTTAAAGGGCCCTTATTGCTTTAGAACGTATGCAGATCCACCCATCTGGGAACAACAACCAGGGCAACAACTAGAAAAGCACCAGTCCCATACAGAAGTGGGAGAAGTGCCTGGAAAAAGGGCAAGTGCTGACCAAGTTGCACTGTTCTCTCTCAGACCCCTCCCCCACATACAGCGCCACAACATGGTGAAACGGGTCGCCCTGTACTGATGAATACCCAAGGCTCCGCCCCTTATAATGTAACAGGTGTGACAGCTCTACATAAGACACAGAGGCAAACAAACACCAGAGCCTGTCAAGATGAGGAGACAGAGAAGTATGGCCAATAAAAAAGGAAAGGATCAAGGTTCCAGTGGGAGAACTAAGTGATGAGGAGATAGCCAACCTAACAGATGCAGAGTTCAAAAAACTGGTGATAAAGATGCTCACAGTCTCGACAGATATGCTTAAATATGGCAAATGCACGAGGGAAGAAGTGAGGGTTATGCTAAATGAAATGAAGGAAAGTCCACACAAAACCAATGGTGAAGGGAAGAAAACAAGTTCATTTCAATGATTTGGAACATAAGAAAAGAACAGTCAACCAGTCCAGAATGAGGAAACAAGAACTGAAAAAAATGAGGAGAGGCTTGGGAAACCTCTGGGACAACTTTAAACATGCCAACATCTGAATCATAGGGGTGCCAGAAGAAGAGGAAGAGCAAGAAATTGAAAGCTTATGTGAAAAAAGAATGAAGGAAAACTTCCCAAATTTGGTGAAGGAAATAGACATACAAGTCCAAGAAGCACAGAGAGTCTCAAACAAGCTAGACCCAAGGAGGACCACACCAAGACACATCATAATTAAAATGCCAAAGGTTCAAGATACAGAGAGACTCTTAAAGAGCAGCAAGAGACAAACAGAGTTACCTACAAAGGGATGCCTATAAGACTACTAGCTGATTTCTCAAAAGAAACTTTGCAGACAAGAAGGGACTGGCAAGAAGTATTCACTGTGATGAAAAGCAAGGACCCACAACCAAGACTACTCTGTTAAGCAAAGCTATTATTTAGAATGGAAGGGTTGATGAAGTGCTTCCCAGACAATGTAAAGCTAAAGGAGTTAATCATCAACAAGCTGTTATTATATGAAATGTCAAAGGGACTTACTTAAGAAAAAGAAGATCAAAATTATGAACATTAAAATGACAACAAACTCACAACTATCAACAACTGAATCTAAAAAATAAAAACAAAATCCAACTAAGCAAACCAGAATAGGAACAGAATCATAGGTATGGGGATCATTTGGGAGAGTTATCAGCTGGGAGGGGGCAGGGGGAGAAATGGGGAAATGGTGCAGGGATTAAGAAGCATAATCAGTTGGTACAAAATAGACAGGGAGAAGTTAAGAATAATATAGGAAAGGGTGAAGCCAAAGAACTTATATGCATGATCCATGGACATGAATTGAGGGGGGTGGGACTGCTAAAGGGAAGGGGGATACTGGGTGGAGGGGAGCAAAGGGAAAAAATATTGGGACTACTGTAACAACATAATCAATAAAATATACTTAAAAATAAATAAAAATGTAATTTATATTTTAAAAATTCAGTAGAGGCCAGTTTAAAAAAGACAACTTTAGAAAATTTCAAGACTGATACTTACTTACATCAGGAACATTACTTTAAAAAATAAATTGGCTATTGGTATTAAAAACAAATATAAATCTCATTACAAAGAAATCTGAAGTGAAAAAATATTCAAAATTCTTTCACAAACACAACCACTGTTAATAATGTATTTGCTTACAATTCTTTTTCCTATGTAATTTTACTTAGGGAAAATTTGTTACATTTTAATAGTTTCCATTTAAGAAAAACAAACAACTAAAATTAGTCAATAAAAATGGCATTCATGAGGGAACCAGTTCAGTCACTTTAAAAAAAAATGCTTTATTGATTATGTTGTTACAGTTGTCCCAATTTCTTTTCCCTTTGTTCCCCTCCACCCAGTGACATCCCTCCCTCCAGTTGTCCGCCCCCCCGCTTAGTCCATGCCCATTGGTTGTGCATATAGTTCCTCTCGACATCTTCCTATCTACTCCACTCCCTCCTACTATGCTTCCTAATTCCTGCACCATCTTCCTCCCTTTCCCCACTTCCCCCTCCCTGTTGACCTCCCCCCATAATGTTCCCCATACTTATAATTCTTTTCCCACTCTTGTTGCCTACTTAGTTTGCCTTTGTTTCGATTCCCTAGCTTCTGTTGTTGGTTGTTGTGATACAGTTTTCATTTTAATGTTCATAGTTTTGATTTTTTTCTCCTAAATAAGTCCCTTTAACATCTCATGTAACAGTGGTTTGGATCTAATGAACTCCTTCAGTTTTACTTTGTCCTGGAAGCACTTCCTCTGCCCTTCTGTTCTGAATGACAGCTTCGCTGGATAGAGTAATCATGGTTGTAGGTTTTTCTTTGCATTACTTTCCCTGGGTCCAGTTTTTTTGGAACTCTCTGTGCTTCCTGGACCTGTAAGTCTATTTCCTTCCCCAAGTTAGGGAAGTTCTGTTTCATTATTTTTTCACATAATTTTTCCATTTCTAGTTCTTCTTCCTCTCCTTCTGGCAACGCTATGGTTCGGATGTTGGCCCACTTATAGCTGTCCGATAAATTTCTGAGCCTCTCCTCATTTTGCTCACTTCTCATTTCCTCTTTCTGCACTGGTTGACTGTTTTTTCCTTCCCTATGTTCCGATTTGTTGATTTTATCCCTGGTTTTCTTGCCCTTACCACTAGTTTCATATGTATTTTTGTTCGTTTCAGCAGGAGTGGCCTTCATTCCTTCCCTGTCTTGTTTAAAATATGCTGTTAGGTCTGTAAGCGCTTTTATAAGCAAACCTCTGAATTGAGCCTCAGAAAGATTTTTTATCTGCTGCTTCGTTAGATTAGAAATTTTCTGTCTGGTCAGCTGTGTCACTGGAATCTCTATCATGATCTGTGCCATCCTGAAGTTTTGTGTTTACCTTTGCTTCCTGGGCAGGGCTGTCACAACTCTTACGGTATTGGGGGGGGGTAGCCCTGTGCACTCGTCACAACCGGTCTTTTTCTGCGGGGGTAGGGGTTCAAGATGAATTCCTGCCGTTCAGTCTCCACTGAGAGACCAGGAGCCTCCTCCTCCATCCCCACCCACACTGGGCTTCACAGTCCAAGGCAATGTGGGTCTGCCTTCCTAGGCTTTGGAATCACAAGCTGACGGGTCTGGTCTCCATCTGCGGGTGCTCCTCAGGCGCTTCTCACCTCCCTTAAATAAGGGTGTCTGTGCTTACTGCTGTACCGCTGCTTGTCCCGCTGCTCATCGCTGCAGCTGCCACCGGCAGCACAGCTTGACCTCTCCGCCCCAGCTTCGCCCCTCCTACCCCTTCGGACGAGCTCCACTTGTTTATAACTTCATACGTTGGACTTCCATTTATTTTCTGGAACTTCTAGTTATTGCTGGTTTTGCGGTAGTTGTAATTTCTTCTTAGTTGTGGAGGGAGATGGGGCATGTCAGTTATGCCTCTATCTTGGCCAGAAATCTCCTATGTTTGTTTGCTTCCGTGCCCCAGGGAGAGTTGTCGCTCCTACTACGTTGCAAGGGGCAGAGCCTTAGGGATTCGTCAGTAATGGGTGACCTGTTTCACCGCGTTGTGGCGCTGTATGTGGGGGAGGGGTCTGAGAAGGAACAATGCCGCTTGTCCAGTACTTGCCCCTTTCCCAGGCATTTTTCCCACTTCCGCACTGGACTGACGCCTCTCTAGCTGCTGCCCTGGCCATCGTTCCCAGAGTGGGTGGGTCTGTGGGTGTTCTAGGACCGTGGGGACCTTTTAAACAAGTGGACTCTGCCGAGAGACCAGCAGTTTCTGCCTCCACACTAACCCCCACTGGTTTGCACAGTCAAAAGCAATGAGGCTTGATTTTCCCCGGAGCTGGGACAGTGAACTGCTCTGGTGAGGAGCTGGGAACGCTCCCCAGGTGGCCCTCCTGACTTTTTAAAATGTGTAACTGTGCTTTCCGCTGGCCTGCTGCTGTTGCCGCTGCTGCCACCACCATGCCGTGTCCTGTCCACCTGGGCTTCGCCCCTATCTGGACGAGTATTTCTTCTTTATCCTTGTTTGCTGGACTTCCATGCATTTTGATTTTCTGGAACTTCTGGATGTTTCTAATTTTGAGGTAGTTGTATTCCTTAGTTGTGGAGGGAGATGCTGCATGTCTGTCTACGCCTCCATCTTGGCCGGAAGTCCAGTTCAGCCACTTTTTACAAACAGCTTTCAAACTCTCCTTAAAGTCCATTTTCTCCAATAACATGATTGAGTATGAGCTTAAAAGTATTTTTGAAAAGAATGGTAAAGGAACTGAAATCATGGAAAAATAAGAAATTGGAAATCTAGATTTACCTAAATTTGAGGAAAAGACTGAATATTACTAGTCAAAATAGCCTATTTCTTGACGATATCATAAAAAACTGGTACTTATCTTTTTTTTTTTAATTGACTTTCACGTAAAAGATCCTTCCACAAAATAATAATCTTCACCCTTGGCATACTAAACATTAAAAAATTTTCAAAAACACAGTTTATTCCTGATATTAGAAGATTTCTCTGTATATCTTATATCTAATTTTATACATTCCCTAACTTCTCAATTAATATATTAAAACAGCATTTAAAACCTTTACCCTTTTAATTCCTTTAAAAAAGAATGATTCCTATCTATTTTCCCCCTCATCCCTTTACCCAGTTTTCATCATTAAAATTGTTTTAGCTTTTATGAAAAGCTCTTTAAAGTGCATATTTTAATTTTTACCAAATTTTACTTATTGCTCTGTAATTTTATCTCTATATTGCAAAAAAACCCAACACACATACACACAAACACGTTCAGGATGAAGTCTGATACCCTACATATACATGCCATTTAAAAAATATATATATTATAAATCAAACCATTCCAGCCACTAGAAAAATTTAGCAGTGTCATGACAAACCATTGCAGACCTAACCTTTAAGTTGAGAAATACTGACAAAAAACTAAGTTATTTTTTATCTATCACCACTTTAAAATTGATATTATTCAACATGACTATTTCATTTCAGACAGAAGAATGGAGAATGATTGGAAATTTTAGTTCATTTACTATTAAGATAAATGATAGTGTAATAGGTGTAAATTCAAAGCTGGACTCCAGATTTACATTTCAGTGCATTTAACTGCTGGAAGTGTTGAGCACATTTTTATTTTTTTTTTTAAAGTCCATTCTTTGGTAGAACTAAATCATATGTTCTAAAGGAGTTAGCCATTCTATTAATTTTTAAACCATTGTGCATTAAAGTTCCTTTGATCCAATTTAGATAATTTTGAAAGGAAGGGAATTAGATTTACCAAATCTGGACTGAACATGCTATAGAGATTTGGAGGTCAAAATTTAAAAAAAAATTTGGAGAAAAAATTTCAATTCTAATTGAAGACTGCAATTTAGGGATATTTTTAAATAAGGAAGTTTATTATACATATTTTTGGTCTATGTTATTTTACTTCATTAGGAATATTGTTTTTATAATAAGTGATCACTGGTTACTTTGCTAATTACATTGATCTTAATTCAACAAGTGGTTTAAAAAGCCAGAAAAGGATTCACTATATCTGTTTTTAATATAAAAATGTATGTGTAAAATATAACTCTTAGAACTGGATACAAGTGACTGATATTTTTTATAATGCTATTGTTATACTGTTGAAAATATATATATGTAAATACAAATATACATATATATCAATATATTAAATATATATCAATATAATACATATACATAAAAGCTAAGGGTTATATTTCAAGATCTTTAATTTAAAAAAAAGGATAAATCAAATTAACAAAATTAACAAAGTGGAGACAGACTCATGGACACAGAGCATAGCTCTCAAGGGTGTAGGGGGTGGGGCTGGGTGATAAGGGTGAAGGAATAAAGCAAAAAGAAAGAAAAAAAAAATTCAGGGACACAGACATGTATGGTGATTGCCAAAGGAAGGGAGTGTGGTGGGAGGTAAAGAGGGTATAAGTGGTGATACGAGGAGACTAGACTTGGAGTGGCAGAAACACTTACGATATGCAGATGATTGTGTAACTAAAACCTATTCAATTTTATTAACCAATGTCATCTCAGTGAATTCAATTAAAATAAATAAAAAATAAAGTTTGAAAAAGATAAAAGTGTGTAAGTGTACTTATAACCCAAACTATATATATATATATATACACTAAAATAAAGACCTAGAGTACAAGATTCAAATATACAAAATATTGAAAAATATTTGTGTATCAAATATACAAAATATAATCTTACTTACAACACAAAAGTATTCCCAAATAGCATATTCCTTTGTGATAAAAAGCCAATCATTTGAATTTGTTATTGGAAAACATTAACAAGTTTCTTTTTCAAATAATTTAATAGAATATTTTCCCCTCCAAGAATTTACATAAATTCATTGTTTCAAGAAACAGATGCTATCTGGTATTTTCATAAACCGGGACACATGATTAAATATACTTTGAATATTCTTGAATATTAGTGTTTACTTAAGAGGAAAAACTTTTTTTAAACATCTAACAATCAATGATGTCAAAATATCTTATTTGTTTCCTCTGAAAAGGTCTTATTTTAGGATTTGTAGTACCCTGAAAGATGTATACCTGGAACCAAATAAAAAAATACCAGTCTTTTCTAATTTATAGTCTACTAATCTCTAATTCTATATCAGAGCAAATGACCACAAAAGTATATCCTCCTATAATTCATTTTAACATACATGGTGAATTTTTTGATAATTTTCAGGAAATATTTAACTGCTGCATTTCTCCGCTTTTGACATCAACAGACACAGCCCAATTTCAATAATGCCACCACTGAGTCAATCCACATGTTATAAAACAATTGTCATTCTGAATTCTGCAAACTCCATGTCAGAAGGAGGTATGACTGGTGTGGAAGCTACGTGATCAATGCCTGAGGGAAAGAGTGCCTCAAGTCACTCAATGATGACCCCTTCCTACTGACTCAGAAGCAACAATGACAGGCTCTCATCAAGTTCATCACTTAACTGGAAAGGTGTGTGAAGTCATATGGATTGTGCATTCCACCAATAATTTTTTCACATGGAGGTATAAACTTAATTTAGCTCTCTAAATAGTATAAACAAAAAAGGCACACACTTTCTGGTGTTTATATAAACTATCCTAGCATTAATGCATTTGTGTTTTCCTAGGAATCAGTACCAGTTCACTAAGAATGCAAAAGCAAGCCCCACAGTCTATTCAATCTAAAATTCCTGAAATCATACTGATCAAAGGATTAAACTATAAGACATCTGTAATATTCACATTTAAAAACTAAAAGGGCAACATTACTTTAAATTTTAGAAATGCACAAAACTGCAATTAATTTTTTCAAAATCCTTTATGGAACACAATAAAACAAACAATATTTAAGGCCAGTTTACCTTCCTGGAATGTAAGCTTTTCCTCTTTCATTGTGGTCAGCCTGTCAAGCATACTCCTGTTACATAATAGACGTTCAAGAAAAGGTAAATTCAAAACATTGATTAATTTCACATTTGATTTATACAAGAATTCATTTTCCTAGTCACCTTGGAGAAAATGACAGAAAATGAATGCACTTCGACTACTCTATTGTGCATATGGAATTAACAAGCTAGAAAACTCTAACTTTATAGAAACCCTTCCTAAGGACTTTCCAGTTAACATTTTAAATTATTTATATGCCAAATATTTGTGGGGATTATGCATAATGAAAACTTCATTTCAATAGCTTAGAGATCTCCTTCCAGAACTTCCAGTCAAGATGGAGGCGTAGATAAATGGCTTGCCTCCTTGCATAACCACAACAAAAAAAATTACAACTAAATCACAAAACTACTATCACCCAGAACTGTCAGAAAACCAAGATGTATGGAAGTCTGACAACCAAGGAATTAAAAAGTCACATCCATTCAGAAGGGTAGGAGGGGTGGGGATGCGGAGCCGGTGCTCCCACACCCACATGTGGCAAATAAAAATCAAGAGGGATACATCAGGACTGAGGGATCTGTCAGGAGTGAAGGATCCCAGCGCCACACCAGACCACCCCGCCCAGGGTTCCAGTGCCAGGAAGATAAGTCCCCATAACTTCTGGCTGTAAAAACGAGTAGGGCTTGGGGTGGCAGAAGAAACTGTGGGATTCTCAGGCATCTTCTCTTAAAGGGCCTGAAAGGTGTTAGGACTTACACAGGCACACTCCCTCTGGGCACTAGCACCAGGGTAGCAACTGGAAGAACGCCAGTGGCATACGAGGAGAAAGTGAAGTGTATGGCATCAGGGTGAGTGCTGGGGGACAGCTTACTCCCTGATAAATCTCCAGAGGCCAGGCAGTGGACATTGTTCCTTTCTAAGTCCTCCCTGACTTGAAGCCAAAGTGGTGGCACCATATCTGATACTCCATCAACCTGGTTCACATAGGTAGCCCCACTCAGACAATTACTGAAGGCTTTGCTCCATACAACTTACAGGTGCACTTTTCTACAATAGGCCATGCTACTAAGACAGGGGGTCAAAGCAGTTCTACCTAATACAAACAAACAAACACAGGAAAAAAGACTGCCAAAATGGGGAGACAAAGAAATATGGCTATAATGAAAGAGCAGAACAAAACTCCAGAAAAAGAACTAAACAAAATGGAGATTAGCTATCTTTCAGATACAGAGTTCAAAACACTGGTTACTGAATGCTCAAGAAACTCATTGGGTACTTCAACAGCATAAAAAAAGACCCAGGCAAAAATGAAGGTTACACTAAGTGAAATAAAGAAAAAATTACGGTGAACCAACAGCAGAGGGGGGAAAGCCAAGAATCAAATCAACGATTTGAAACATAGGAAGAAAAAACAATACAAAGAATTGAGGATGGGGTAAGAAGTCTCTGGGACAACTTCAAACGTACCAACATTTAAATCATAGGGTTGCCAGAAGGAAAAGCAAAAGAGTAAGAAATTGAAAACTTATTTGAAAAAATAATGAAAGAAAATTTCCCTAATTTGGTGAAGGAAAAGACATACAAGTTCAGGAAGCAGAGTCCCAAATAAAGTGGACCCAAAGAAGACCACAGCAAAACACAATAATTAAAATGCCAAAGGTTAAAGATGAGAGAATCTTAAAAGCAGCAAGAGAAAAGCAGAGAGTTACCTACAAAGGAGTTCGCATAAGACTGTCAGCTGATTTCTCAAAAGAAACTTTGCAGGCAAGAAGAGGCTGGCAAGAAGTATTCAAAGTGATGGAATGCAAGGACCTACAACCAAGATTACTCTATTCAGCAAAGTTATCCTTTAGAATTGAAGGGCAGATAAAATGCTTTCCAGACAAGGTAAAGCTAAAGCAGTTCATCATCACCAAGCCATTAGTACATAAAATGTTAATGGGACTTATTTAAGAAAAGACCAAAACTATGAACATTAAAATGGCAATAAATTCACAACTATCAATAACAATATAAAAAACCAAATAAGCAAACAAGAACAGAAACAATGATAAATATGAAATTATTTGGAGGGTTATCAGTGGAGAGGAGTAGGGGGAGAAAGGGGGTAAAGGTTCAGGGATTAAGAAACATAATTGGTAGGTACAGAATAGGGGGATGTTAAGAAAAGTACAGGAAATAGAGAAGCCAAAGAACTTATATGCAAGACCCATGCACATGAACTAACGGGGGATTGCCAGAGGGAATGGGGGGGGTACCAGGTGGAGGGGGGAAAAGATGGGAAAATTGGGAAAACTGTAATAGCATAATCAATAAAATATATATTTTTAAAAATCTCCTTCTAAGCTTTATTTATATTGTAAAAGGGATCGTATGGGCCTTTAAATTAAACAAACAAAAAAGGATAAAACACAATTTTATTGGCCATGATATGAACTCTGGCAGAGTGCAGTGAAGAATAGCATTATTTAGCCTTATCTTCAGCTACTGTAGTTGAGATTTCTACAACTAAAAAGCCAAGATTCAAAGTCTATAAATTTTATTTAATAAAATTTCTACTTCCTCCACCTCAAAGATAAAGTTGAAGCAATTACGTTTTCTAAAATAAATTATATTGGAAATAAATGTTCTCATTGGAGGTTTAGATTCATTTACATTTATTGGTATTGCTAACAAGGCTATAGAGCATAGTAGTATACGTTTGCCAAGTTGTGCTTCTGCAGAAGTGCAAAACTGCAATACCATCTTAAAGACAGAGTCTTCCGTGGCATTTGAGTGTTTAATACTTCATGTCATCATGGCTTGTAGAAGCTGGCAGTTAAGAAATACAAATACACTCACTGCAACTAAGTGAATATTTCTTAGGAATATGTAGTTTTAGAGAACTTTTTCTTAGCAGTGCAAAACCCTAACTTCTTAAATGATTCACAACAACTAAAAAGAGGAGGTAACAACTGGAAAGGAGGTAACATTTACTAGTGCCATATAAGGCGATAGACTAACTTAATTTTATCAAAACCAAGATACCTGGTATTATTTCCATTTAATAGGTAAAGAAACCAAAGTTCAGGGACCCAACCTGTGGTCACAGTTCAGCCTGTGGTTTCCTGCGTGTCATGTACCACAGAGCGGGCGCGCGGAGACAGCAGTACATGCAGCAGGGTGATTGCACGCACCCTATACCTCTGTTTTCGTTTGTTGTTTCAAATGCTATATGAACATTTCTGTGCTAAATACTATTAAATAAGAAGGGGTTAAAACCCAGATGCTGTATATTAACTTGCAATTATGTATGGAGTAAAGCATTTTAAACTGTAAACAAAACAAAACAAAGGATACAAAGCCCAGGAAGGAACCTGCCTTGCAATTTAGTTAACAAGTAATTATATAAGAATTTTAAACTATGTCTGTCTGATTTCAAAGTCTATGTGTTTAAGTTTATATTAGTGTACAAAGCAAACGTTATCTTAGATGTCTTCACAATGAAGTTAAAGGTTATTCTATGGAATAAAAATGTTCTTATTCATCATCTGGGGAGTCTATGAACATTTTAATGTTCCTTAAATAGTATTGCCTCATCACTTTTTCTTTGGGACTTTGATAGATTAAGTAAAGATTAAAAAGAATTGTATGATGTCACACCGGAAGCTAGCAAGAAACAATATTTCTTACACTATGTAAAAAAATTACTGACTTAAAATTATAGAAAAATGATTTTTAATTAGAACTGATATACTAAGAGTAGTTTTCAGTTTAGATTATAAACCCAGCAACAAAATACTCAGCACCTGTAGCTTGTTAAAAGATCGATTTCTAAGATAAAACTACAGTGTGGTTCTTCAGCAGATTGATTTCTTGGAGATCATCACTTTAGTTATATAAAATCTAAATGAAAGTCTTAATGCTTCTTTTCTAGCTGTATCACAATGTAAATTATTCCCACTAGTGAAGCAACTCCAAATTCAAAAGTGGCTATTATCCACACCCTTCCTTTTCATTTTACTATAAATTGCTATTTGGAAAAAAAACTACAAATTGAAACAGCACTACTTTGTAAATTCATACTGTACCTTAAGATTTTAGATAACCTGAAGTCTGTTCCTTAGTTGTCACTTATAATCTAAAATTCAATAAAACTTATGCAAAATATTTTCACCCACAGAATACTGATTACACAGAGTAGAAACAAACTTTGAACGAAATTGCTGTAATAAAATAGACCAAGGGATCATAGTGTTAAACTTTGCACATTCACTGCATTAAAACAAAGCAAAAAACTATAAATTTTAGAAACGTTTATTTTAGAAACACACAAAACTAAAATGAATATTTTAGTCCAAGAGACTACAGAGAAGAAATAGGGAGCTACATGTTTATAGGTGCATGTTTTCATGGATAGTCTTGCCATGATTCTAAGACCTGGAACACCTAGAATATAGAACATTACAAAAAATATTTAAATTTTTATTTTACATATACAATATAAATAGATAAATAATATCACTTTTGGGACATAAAATAATCATCAACATTAAAGAAAGTAGTGTATACCAAGCAAAACTATATTTTTACTTTTGAGTCAAATTCTATACTGGAAAAGGACAGAAAAGCCTATACTGAAGTTTGAAGAAGTTGTTTAAGTGCTGTTGAAATACAGCAAAGCTTCAAATTCTGTCCATAAATCAAATCAAATCAGTATTTGGTAATGAGCTACAACGTCCATATAAATGACAAAGCACACTTAGCAGGTTTAGAAAGTTGACTATTTTTTGGGCATCATCATGAAAACTCTGTGACTGACCGACACATCATTTCCAATGTCACCAGCAAAGCCTCAGTATGTACTCCAGGACACACTTTCAAATTCTCAGGCAGTTCCTTAAGAATATTTGGGAGCTTCAGCAAAGTCTTTGTATTTCTAGCATAAAGGTCCAATAACCAGTCAGTATGAGCACTGGTGGTTTCCTTATAATTCTTATGAGCCATAAGCAGTTCATTTAGATGAGTTAACCCTTTGAAAGCTAAGAGGAACTCTGAAGATAAATCAAAAATTGAACAAAAATTTAACAACATCCTACTAAGTAGAAATGAGCCAAATTCAAGTTGCTGGTGGTAAAAATGTTTCTCTGCTTGTGCATGAAAGTTCTCCACTGTATCTTCTATTTTTGTGAGAGCAAATAGTTCTTCCTTAATTTGAGATGATAAAACATAATCCAAGGGCAATTCCCCCTTAGAGTTCCTCTGCTGTAAAAGCACTGGGCCTGTAAAAAAAGGGGAATGCAAAATATTAAAATATTTTTATTTTGGAATCTTCACAGCTGTTTCCCTTTCTTTTTATCTAAAGAATCCAGGGCTCTGTATACAATCATATTTTGTACTAATTCATGTTGATATAATTAACTGGCTCTGCATATTGACTGCCTAATAAAGGTACATTAAGAAAAACCAAAATTCTACTCAGCCACCTAAGGGAGTTGCCTAAGTAACATATAAATTACAAATGAAAAAAAACTTCTATGAAATTTTGTAAATTATCATCTTGAAATAAGAATTTCAATGTTCCCAGAAGAAACGAACATATATACTCATCTTAAATTCTGGGTAAGAGTATCTCATAATATCACCAGAGGGAAAAGTCATGACCCCTTCCATTGATGACAGGTGACTGACTGTAGCAGTGCAAAGACTGCAAAGCCTTGCACAGACACAGAATACATTTTTCATTTACCCTTGCTCATGTTCAATTTCTAGTACAGGTAACTGACTTATAAACATTAAATGGTAACTGTTCTGCATCAAATTCAAATTTCATTAATCTACCCATCTAACCATCTACTTAAAAACTACTGTCAATGGTTTGTTCTCTATGTAGTAAAGGATGATGAAGGAGGAGCAAAACAACAGTAACTCATTATTTGGTCACATAGCAAAGTACAGAAGTATTTGTATATCTGTCAGTCGAGTCCTATAATTATTTATACACTTTGCCATAAAATTGTGTAAGGAATATAAAGGTTTTAGTACTGGCACACAATCAAAAGATCCCATCATATAATATAGACCATATCATCAGAGAGAGAGAATAGTGTGTACCTGCTAAAACTCTTAATGATAAACCTGATCAAATATATGTACTGATCTAGATTTAAAAATGCATTTAATATATCAAAGATCAACCACTGATAATATATGATTAATATGTAATTTATGAAAAACAGAATTCTAAGTCAATATTAGGCTTCTTTTCATTATGTCAATATTTTTAAAAAAGCGCTACAAGTTACTCCTGTTAAAAATGATCACAACAAAATAACAGACACAGGATACCAAAAGTAAACAAAGGTTTTAGAAACATAAATAAATTCTTAAACTTACTGTTCTCAAGACTGAAAGACTAGCAATGAAGAAGTAATGTAGTTGCTAAAATGATGGTATCAAACCATTTGACAGGTCCAAACCCAGAATATGAGGCAAAGATAAGTCTGTATGATTCCCAAAGGACCTTAATAAATGCAAGTACAAGTGAATTTCCTCTTAAGACATGGGACTCATCTTAACCAATGACCCTAGAAGAATTCACATTGGTTGGTATGATGCTATCCTCTTCTGAAGAGTTGTACTTAATATAAATAATAATGGCCGTTTTACCACTTAGAACATTTGAGGCAAGGCCAAATACTGGCTTGGGATGTCAGATACACGGCTAAATAGAAAAGTAAAATACATAGGAGACAGAACATTGTTCAGTAAACATATAATACTAAAAAATATATGGATTATGAAATGGTGTAAGACAGACACACTAAGGCCTTTAGGGGGCAGGAGAAGACTATAAATAACCAAACATCTTAAGCTATCATGCTATTCAGCATTTCTGAGAGAGAGAGAGAGAAAGAGGGAGAAATCTAAAGAAAATAAGGTTTTTATTTTCATGCAGAATCAAATGCCTAATTATGAGAGAAAATAATCTTAAATTTCAAGTTAAAATTGGTACAAAAACCAGTAAATTTATATAAATCTGTACTTATGCATTATAAGCTAGTCATCAGTTTTCCTTTGTTTTTTTAAAATAAATCAGTTTTGAATATTTTGATGTAAAATTTATACTATTAAGTTCATATATAAGAAGAATGTCATTTAAAGGGGTGGGGTCCTGAAAGCAGAGATTTAAAAGAATCAGCAGAAAAAGTAGTAGGTAAATATTAAGCTCAAGTTGCCTCTATCACAAAACCTCTGCAACAATAGTTATCACCATTTGAAAATCCTCCTACTTCAATTTAATTGACTGCAAAATGTGAATGAAGATATTCTAGGATACCTTTTTAAGAGTCTGAAAGAAATGATTCATAAAAAAGATGAACTGAGTTAGCAGTTATATATAGGAAATAAAACAAGAATGAAAAATCCAAGTAATCACAATAGAACATTTATATCCATTAATAAGCTTTCACAAATGGCTGTTTCACAAAGACATTACACACTTTAAGTAAAAGCGTTAATTTAAAACCAACACAATTCAAAATACATTCTCATACACAATCCTAAATAGGCTTAATAATGCAATAAATAAATAAATACATATTATAAAAAGGTCTTTAATTCCTTCTAAATAAAAGGTGTTTATATTCTAGGAGAGTTTTTTTATCTTTACTTTTTCATTAATATAAAATAAAGGCATCTTTCCTTACAGATCTTAAATACATAAAATGCTATCTACTTCTGAGGGATTCATAAAAAACACTGGGTAATTTATCAAAACCCGTTTAGCATAAATGCACTCACCCCCATGCTGGAGTAGCAGCTTGCCAATTTCTACATGTCCGTTTGACAGTGCATCATGCAAAGGAGTCACCCCATCCACTTGAGTGAGCAGATCTACCTCTGGACAACGTTGCAAAATTTCCTGGACACACACTGTGTTGCCATAGTTACAGGCTTCATGCAAAGGCGTCCAGCCAGCATTGTCTAAATTAAAAATCAAGACAAGTTTTAAAACAGCAAAAGTAGGACTTTTGGAAGTTAAGTAATGTATATTCTACTTCCCTCATCAGTATGACTTTCTAGGTGCTTCATATATAAATAGAATGCTCTGGTAGAAACACTTAGGGTGCAATCATATTTATAATTGTTAAGAAAAAAATTAAATATATTAAAACAATTTTAAAATACTGATGTTGGAATCTGATCAAAATATGGACACCAAAAAAAATGTTTCTGCACTATTAGCTATAAATCAGTTTATTATTGATTTCTTGGTTTTGCTATTGGTAACACTTTAAAGATATGCTAGGAAAATATACTTAAATAATCTTTCTTAATGTTGACATTTAGCTATTTAATATCACAAATATTAAGATATTGGATTAGACCACAAAGATTTAGAACTTACCTTTAACATTGATGTCTATTCCTGGCAAAGAGAGAAGAAGAATCAATTTCTCCACTTGGTTATTTATGCAAGCTCTATGGAGGGCTGTTTCTCCTGCCATAAAATATTAATAGATTATTCCAGAGAAGACAAGATATCAACTAAAGAAAATAATCAAAGGGCATGAACTAGGAGATCTGGCCCCATGACAGAAAATTATTTATTGAGTTTTCCTTTTGACTGGTTTAAACATCTCTTGCATTAAAAAAGAGGGGGAGGAAACCCCACCAATCCATAGACCTTCTGTAATATCAGCAATTCAGCAATGAAATTTTACTGCAAAAGATTTAACACAGGCATTGTCTCCCTCTAGTTCAAGGTTTAAAGCTTCAATCCTGCTATAAAACTCCAAATGATCAAAGAACACCCAAAATACTGGGTTTTGCAGCAATAAAAGTTTAGAGTGCAATTGCCCTCTTTTAAATTTATTCATGAACCTACATTAAATGTATGGCTCTTTTTAACACAGCATTTATAGCTTAATTCAAATGAATGTTTCTGGCTAAGCACGAGTGCCTCTACACACTCAAGTATAATTCAGAACTTCAAATCCATTAGATGGTTTGCTGCTTCTCAATAGGCTGTCTGGCTTGGCTACAGCAGCACAGAGAAGGAGAAATGGGAGAATCTAACACACACACACACACACAGCACAGAGAAGAAGAAATGGGAGAATCTAACACACACACACACTCCCCCCGCCCCCCTCCAGTATCATTTAAACCTCAACAAGGGCAACAAATAGAATGCCAAAGTTTTTTTTTTTTTCTTCTCGGAGGGCTACAATTAGTGACTGCTGGCTAAAACTGTCCGCATCTATCTCTGTTATAACTGAGATTAATAAGATGTAAGTGATAATTTGTAGGGGAGTTAAAAAAACATAAAAGTTAGTGCTTAGAAAAAAAATGAAATACTGAATCAAATTCTTGCTGTAAAATACTAAGCACATTTTTACAGTGTTCTGTTTTATAGACTATCTCAATAACTTCTACCAAAACATTTCTTGGGCGTGCATTGAAAAGCTTTTGAAGTTTTTCTCTATAATTTTTCAATTCTCTGCCTTCCTCCCAGTTCCTTCTGCTGTTCAGTCTAAAGTCGTTCACATTCATTTTACTTTCTGACACAATAAACAAAGAAAAAGGACATTGTTTTGTAATATTAATATCTCAGTTCTCATTTGATGTATTTTTTCACATTTTGGGAAGTTATTTTGAATTTGTAATATGCAATTATGAACTTATGGTGAAAAGGTATAAAAGCTTTACTGCTACTGTTTCGATGGGTGTCATAATGATAATATTTGTATCAAAAAGAAGACATTGCACATAAACAAGAGCCTCAGAAATTTACTTTGCCCAAGTATAGACTCTTAAAAGATAACTTATACTTGTGAGTTAGAAGGTGCATAAGTAAGAGGTGCCAGAGTGAATTATTACAACGCTATTCTTGTTACTTCATTCTTTAGGTACTTAGGTTCCAGTATAGTTAGAACCAAAAGCCAAACACATTTCATAGTCTGGGCTCAATGCCTGGAAGAAAAGAGTCCATATGCTTAACACAGCTATGTAACATAGCCTAGCCCTCATTCTTTGTTCACAAAATGTCTAGGACTGAAAGAGATGAAGACTGAATTATACTTTCAAATCAAAAGATACTGATCCTAAGCAGCAAAGGTTGAGGTAGAATAAAAAATTAAGGCAGGCAAGTCTGGGAAAAGTCTAATGTGTGCTGTACCCTGTGTTTAGTATCTGTATAAATTACAGTTGAAAACAATAATATGCTTTCTAGGAAGGTATTTCCTGGACCTACTTTAACATTTACGTTCAGGTATTCATCAGGGCCAGTGTTTAATAACTTGCAAATACTGATTACAACCACGACAAGTTCCTAGCATAAATTAATTTTGACACTTGGAATACCTTTTAAATTAGTCTTGTGGAAATTCATCTTTCTAACTAAAGAAGGGCAATTTTCCTTGGAAAAGGACAATTCTCCTTCTGACTTCTTTTTCCACCTTTTTAATGATGAGGAACATTTAGCAAGGTTCAGGTCTCTGAAAAGAAAGTAAGAAATAATAAAAGTTTGTTTTTCCCTAAGGAATGGCAGCATAGCTTAGATGGTGAGTATTTTTAAAACTCTGGCTCTCTTTTAATTTAAACCCCTTTATTTATTCAAATCGTTACTGCTTTCTATTTTCTTATTTATTTCAAATATACAGAAACAAATTTCAATGCATTAACTTTCACTTTATTAACTTTGTACCCCCAACTGCCCACGAAAGGTTTATGAATATGGGATGTCATGTAGAAAAAGAGACAGAGTATAGGTTACTTAGCAGAGAGAATAAAACAAAATGCAAAAATTAAAATTCAGGTCCTTACTCTTCATTCTTATATTAATATTTGATCCTATTTTCTTCGTCCTAAAAACATTTCTGGTTTTCTGAGTTCTATATAATATACTTTTAGAGGAAGGTTTTTCACTTTGGGGAATCTATTATAACAATTCAAAGTATCTCACACGACCATGCTTCTGAAATCCACCTTTATTATATGCAAGTAGTAATTTAAAGCACGGTAAGAATTGTGTGGAAAATGATGTGGTGAAGAGTTTTGTTTCTTCTGGAAAGCACTTAATCTCACTAGAAAGAAAACATGTGCCTTGAACTAAGGAAGTGAAAATCTGGATCATATATATTTTATAGGTATAAAACCGCGTTTTCTGTTAATCAGTATAATTCAGAAAATATCATAGATAACCATGAAGTTCAAGAAACATGTCAGAAAAAAGAGCTGTTCTCTAAACCAAAGCATAGTTGGTAGAGAAGGATCACATACGGTAACTCTGCTTGCCCTTCAACTTGTTTCTGTTTAGCACCATTCACCATTAGTAAGGCCCTCTGAGATTCAAGGCAAGGCCGATGTCCTATTTTCTTCGGTATCTTCATCTTTCCAGTCCCAGGTATGCCAGTTTTCCCCAAAGCTGGCAAATAGGAATATACCTGTTGCAAAATAATATAATATTGGTTTCTCAACTACAAAGACCTGGAAAGCAGTAAAAAGAAATTACTTGATTCATATCACTATTAAATTTGGTTGTATTTTCTTGGTTTCAACACTACAATTGTCATACAATCTCACTTGAACATGCAAAATATTAAGAAAGCTACTAGTTCCATGTCATTAAGTCAATATGATGTATAAAAGAAAAATACCTTCTTAAAAATATTTTACAAATTCAATTGTCCTGCTCATTTAGAAAAATTATTTGGTTACTCTTATGCCCAACTTATAATTCATTTGCATATTTTAAATATTTATAGTTAAAAAAACAACTGGTATTTTGTCATTTTCATTTTAGTAATGACTTCCTTCAAAAGAAAACAAGTCTGGAATAAACAGAATAAAGAATGCAAAAGTTGCTAAAGACAAAGATTGTTGCAAACAGTCAGGTTTGCCCAATCTGACCGATTGGCAATTATATTTTTCATTTTCTGAAGAAAGTGCTGGAGATACCAGATATTAATGACAGATAAAGAGTGTCAAGAAAAAACTGGAAAAACTTGGATCAAATGCAGCATTCATGTGTGTATAGACAGAATAAAAAGAAACATTGGGCATCATTTGCAATTTTTATTTTTAAATACTATTAAATGCTATGTAGAATTTGGGGTGGCTCTAGGTCTTCCTTTTTTTTATTAAATTTATTTGTGTGACATTGATTAATAAGACCATATAGGTTTCAAGTGTACACTTCTCTGATACATGATCTGTACATTGCATTCTGTACCCATCACCCAAAGTCAAATTATCTTCCACCACCATGTATTTGGCCCCCTTCACCTTTTATTAACTCCCCTATCCTCCTTCCTCTGGTAACCACCATATACTGTTGTCAGTGTCTACGAGTTTTAGTTTTATATCTCACATATGGTTCTTAGCTTTTTCTGATTGAGTTCTTTCACTTTGTATAATATTCTCAAGGTCCATCCACATTGTTGCAAATGGCAGTAGGTCTTTTCAAAATAATCTTATGTGTTATGGTTAATCACTAAAAAACAAAGGTTCTTGATTTATTTTCCTGTTATCAATCCTTAATTACTATCAAGTAATTAAACTTTCTATTCATTACTCAATTTTTAAGGTAGAAAAATACATACTCTTACAATGATTTAAAAGATTTATGATTAATATGTTTTAATTATTAGAAACAACTAAGAATGTTTTAAAATTAAATTTATGTTTTCACTTCTTGGAAATTTAAAAGAACTCAAATAGCGTGGTGCTTACCATTTTCTGAAGAGAGAGTGGCTCAGAAGAAATATTGATGGAACTCTGTAAACACAACTTTTTAAAAATTGCCTCTGCAACAAACATTTGAAGCCAAGAGGAGGAAAAGGAACAAATGAAAATCTCTAATTCATGTGAAGAGAAGTCTGTAGAAAGCAAGAACAGTAAATATAGTTACTGCTACACCCTATAAAATTTATTTCTATAGACTATTTCCTCCATGAATTTTATTCATGCAAATGATGATTCCTACACCAGTAAAATTCACCCACATAATTTTAAACCATGAAAAACGGATAATCATTCTATTCCTTGCCTTTGACAAGAAATTGTTTTATGGTAATGTTCTCACATTTGAAACAATCATTACTTTTTATTATTTTAAATAAAAGTCACAAAATTATATATATACATATGAATATACTGATAATAGATGAACAGACAGACATAAGATTTATTGCTATACTTTCCAATAAATGTGAAAGATCTCTTCCTACAATAGGGTTACATTTTTGGAAAACCAGTGCTTGTTTTGCAAATGGACACAAGTGTATTTAATTTGCAGTGATCAGTCTTGAGCTGATAGGAAGAAATAAATTATACCCTTCCCCTGACAACACCTGTGAATCCCAATACTGCAGAGAAGGAGGGAAGGTAAAGAAGAGGGAAAATGTAACACAAGAGAATGTATAAGGACTTCTTTAGAAGTTTGCATCCACTCTACCATACCAAATAGGGGGAAATGTATAATTTTAAATGATAAAAGTGCAAAGAGTCTCAAATATCTTCTTTCCAAAATCCCCAAGTTCTCCAATAATATGGAAATGTATAAATACACAAATGAGTCACAAGTGATAAAGCATTGGCATGACTATTTCCCATGTAATCTATTTAATATTATGAGTTCTCTATTAATACTTTCTGCATTAGAGAATGAGTAATACAGTGGAATGATAAAGAATAAGAAAATACAATCAATAGGATACTAAAAGAGCTAAAATTAAGCAAAAACAAACACGATAAAAATGTGATATTATATAAGGCAGATTAACTACAAACATTAGAAATATGAAGAATTAGGAAAAGTCAGTAAAATTAGCAAAATAAACCTAATAGGTTAAAAGACATTTTAAAAATTGGACAGAATGGCCACACAGACTTGAGGTTCCAATCAAGATGGCAGATTAGGTAAACACTATACGTAGTCCCCTTTTTCTATGATCACATCAAAATTACAACTAATTATAGAGCAACCACCCTTGAAAACCACCTGAAGACTAGCTGAACAGAAATCCTGTAACTAAGGAAATACAAAAGAAGCCCCACTGAGGCTGATAGGAGAGGAGGAGATGCAAATGAGGTGATCCCACACTCTGGTGTGGCAGTTAAGAATAGGGAGAGATCTCATCTGTGGATGTCCTCCCTGATAAACCAGTGATTCCTCTCCCACACCAGACTCCCCAACCTGGAGCACCAGTGCCTGGAAGAAGAATCCTCAAAACACCTGGCTGTGAAAATCAGCAGGGCTCCTGTAGACCCAGGCTTCCTCTTAAATAGCTGGAGCACAGTATCACCAGCACAGACTGGGTTCAACAGCACTCGCCCTAAGCTCCAAAAGCTTGAAAAGCATCAGGGACATTTGGGGAGGAACTGAATTGTCTGACTCTAAGGCTAGGGCCTGAGGGGCAGCTTTATCCAGGACAAAAATGCTGGCAGGCACTATTATTCATTCCTGTGTTGAGCTCTCCCCTAGCCCAGCCTGCAGGCACAGGGATGGGGAGGCTTGTCAGGGGCAAGTCTGAGTCTCCATTAACCTGGCTAACATGGCTCACCCTATCCTGATGATTCCGAAATTCCTCCCAACCAACTCAGACAGGCTGGAACATATTTCAGTGGCTGTTCCTCACAAACATTCAATTTGACATGTGCTTCAGACTTCCCAAACATCTCTCAAAGGTCCACAAACTCCAAATAAGCAGTGACTTGCCTTGGCATACCCTGTACCACTTGCTAAGCAGCCCAAGCCCAGCACTAATGGCAGCCAGCCTTAGTTTCCCGAATAGCATCTCCGAAGTACATCTGAGCCCAGCACAGGTAGCTCGTAACTCATGAGCACTTTGTAGCTCCTACCAGGAGGCCCCCAGCCAGGTACAGGCAATGGCCGACCTTGGCTTGCTCTGAAGACGCTCCCAAGAGGCTCCAGAACTAACAGAGCTGGTAGGCAACCTTAGATCACAATGGAGCATCATCCAATTAGATCCACAAACTTCACACACAAAGGGTTCACTCTATAGGCACCAGAGCGCCGCTGAAACAAACCCTGTTCTGTGGGACAAGCCTGCCAACAACAGTGCATCTGCTAGTCATGGCCAGTCCTCACAGTCAGCATGATGTGAATGATGTGACAACAGTAATTAAGGCTCAACTACAACATGAGGGCAAATACAACCTACAGAAGGGATATCCCTGGAGAATCCAGCTTAGGTGACCAGGTGACTGTGCCACTGGGACTCACAGGACACCTCCTACATATGGACAAACTGCCAAGACTGGGAGGGGTAGCAGATCTACCTAATATGTAGAAACAAACACAGGGAGGAAGTCAAAATGAGAAGATGACCTCCTGAAAGGGTAAAGATATTTCACAATAATACATCTGACAAGCAGTTAATGTCCAAAATATACAAAGAACTCATCCAACTTAACACCAAAACAAATAAACAAACAACCCCCCACAAAAAATCTAATAAAAAAAAATGGACAGAGGACCCTAAAAGACATTTCTCTAAAGAGGACATATACATGGTCAACAGACATCTAAAAAGATGCTCAATCAAGGTCACTAATCATCAGAGAAATGCACATCAAAACCACAATGAGATACCATCTCACACCTGTCAGAATGGCCATCATCAGTAAATCAACAACCTAGTTTTGACAAGGATATGGAGAGAACAAACCCCTGTCCACTGTTGGTGAGATTGCAAATCAGTGCAGTCACTATGTATGGAAAACAGTATGAAGGTTCCTCAAAAAATTAAAAATAGAACTACCATGTAACCCAGCAATTCCACTTCTAGATATTTACCTGAGAAAATCCCAAACACTATTCAAAAATATATAGGTATCCCTAGGTTCATTATAGCATTATTTAAAATAGTGAATATATGGAGGCAACCTAAGTTGTCCATTGATAGACAACTGGATAAAGAAGATGCGTGTGTGCGTGTGTGTGTGTGTGTGTGTGTGTGTGTGTAATGGTATTTCTCAGCCATAAAAAAGAAATCTTACCATTTGAGATAACATAGATGGACCTGGAGGGTATTATGCTAAGTGAAAGAAGTCACACACAGAAAAGACAAAAACTGCATGACTTCACTTACATATGAAATGAAAAACAAATAAACCAACCAACAAAATAAAAACAAACTCATAAATACAGGGAACTGATGGTCGCATAGGGGAGGGATTTTAATGGGGCTGAGCAAAAAAAATGAAGAGATTAAGAAGTACAAATTAGCAGTTACAAAACAGTCATGGGATGTAAAGTATGGCATAGGGAATATAGCCAATAATACTGTAATAATATATTTGGTGCTGTGTGGGTATACACTTATTGGGGATCACTTCATAAGTTATTTGTCTAATCACTATGCTGTACATCTGAAACTAATGTAACATTAAATGTCAACTACAATTGAAAAAGAAGTATAAAAATAAAAATAAACTAGTTCCCAATAAAATATGATACAAGCCACATTATAATAAAAAATAATTAGATGATGATAAACATAATATCAATTAAAATATAAAACTTGACCATCTCACTCAGGGGCTGAGTTCCTTTAGGCTGTCAGACACCCAGTGAATGCCTATCTGGTTTAAATGCCTTCCCAAAAGGCTCAGGTTTTTGTGTCCTTGTGTTCTTGCAGTCCTTCACTGTTTCTTTTCCAGTTAGGGGCTGGGTGTGTGTGGGGGGGTGGTGGTGAGAAGGAATGATGGACTAAAGGGGGAGGGTGGGGTAATCCCCCAGAGAACATTTGGCAATTTGGGGTTGTCACAACTGGGTGTTATTTACCTCTGAGTGGGCAAAGGACAGGGATGTCACTAAATATCCTACAATTCATAGTTTACAGGTCAGACCCTCCATAACAAAGAATTATCAGGCCCAAAACATAAAAAGTGCCCATGCTAAGAAAGAAACTCTGCCTTGACTAAAGACTTGAGTTTTTTGCCTTGTGGCAGACTGCCATATGGACAAATGGCTCTAGTCAGATGTCAAGTAGATCCCATCTACTTCCATACAGACATGATTGCTGAATTCAAATAATCCTTTCCAAAATGGCTTCAACAGAGATACAATTTCCAAGAATTAGAAATGAGAAAATAGTTATTTACCACCTTTTATTATAACTGACTACTCACAACCTTCTAGGCTGTTAGTATTATCTGAAACTGCAAGCAGTAAACTGAAAGATCATCTTTTGAACATTAAACTTCAAATCATATACATTTAAAAAAAGCACATCTATCATCACAGAGTTTATTATAATCAATTGATCTCAACTTATTAACTCTAACCAGAGGCAAAAGCAAAGCATAATTAACTTGTACTATACAGTTCAAATCAGATAATTCACTCTGGAACTTCCAAATGGAGTTATTCATCTAAAAAGAGCATTTGATAAATTGAAAGAAACAGAAAATATGAATTATAATGGTTCCACATAGTACCAAGTAGGATCACATGCAAAGGGAATGATAAGTAATAGAAAAACAAAAGAACATAGAAACTTAGCTCCTAGACTGTAAGAGTAGGATTATTTTTGTAGCCTTTTTAGTTTGTATGTCACTAAACTGCAGAGTAAACATTTAATAATTGACAAATGAATGAACAAAAAACAAATGGCAGAGAGCCACTCTAGGATGATCTTTTCTTTTTAAATCTTCATGTGAGGATATAGTTTCATTGATTTTGGAGAGAGAAGAAAGCGGGAGGTGGGGGGATCGAAGGGAGAGAAAAACATCAATTGGTTGCCTCCCACTTGCACCCTAACCAGGGATCAAACCCGCAACCTAGATAGGTATCTTGACCAGGAATCAAATCTGCAACCTTTTTTGGTGTATGGGATGAAGCTCCAACCAACTGAACCACCTGGACAGGGCCAGGATGATCTTTTTTAAAAAGTTTATCAGATTGAGCCACTTCCTTGTTAAAAGGGCTTTGATCTCCTTAACATCTTAGATGTTCATAAGCAAACGCCACTTCCCCTTCTTTGGCTTTATTCTGGCCTTCCTTCCCTTTACTGCTTGCTATCAGCCAGGTACTAAATTTCCAACAGTCCCAGCTTTTCCTGTCTCAGAGTTTTCATAAACATGTCTTCTGATTAGAAAATGGTTCTCCAACTCTGCCAAACTCCTACTTATCCTTCAGGTTCTGCTTTCCATGACCACCCAATAGAAGTTAGTTCAACCATCTCAACACCTGGTTTTTCTCATTTGGAGCACCTAGCATTTTTTGCCTCTCCCACTGGAAGCTCCAAAAAAGCAAGAACCATGTGTTGTTTCCTTCTTCCACTGCATATGAAGTGTAAAGATCAATGACTGGTAGACGGACAATGAAAACATGTTAAATAAATGAACAGAACAGTAACGTTTTGACTGAGACAATTTGTAACCTGACCAAGGCAAAGGAAGCTTTATTAAAGTTATCTAAAGGTGTGAAAAATGTCACAGATTTTGATGACGTTTCCTTCCCATTGAAATCAGAAGAAGAAATAAGTTTAAGTTAGAAATATGCAAACTATGTCTTGCTGGTTATTATTACGAATAACGTTTTACTGGAATACAACCATATTCATTTATGTATTGTGCATCACTGCTTTCTTACTACAACTGCAGAGTTGAGTAGCTGGGACAGAAATTATATTATGGAGCCCGTAAAGCCAAGAATATTCTCTATCCCATACTTTTGAAAACAAGTTTCCCAATCCTTAGCTTAAGCTAATACATTAGGAACTTCAGCTAGGCATAAAAAAGAAAATTCATATCACTTGATCTTAATATGTAGAAAGGGATATAAGGAAACTCTGGTCAAGGTGTTTAGAAATAAAGAATGGCATCTATGTGAGAGTGATGGACATAAGATCTGATGAAAAGAATTTATTTACTAAAACATCTTCTGCCTTAACTTTCTATAAAACAACTAACAACCACTTTACTAAACTAAAATTAATTCACTGCATCTGAATCTGAGTAGCATCATAATGTGGATTTTATACTTTTGGACTAGGAAAAACCAAAACATCCAGTTTGCCATAAGTGAGACAGATGGACCAATATCTTCAACTGGAAGTTGTAGAGCAGCCAAATTATAACATCTTTACTAATGACTTAGGAAAAGCAAAAATAGTAACTGAGCTGAAGAATAGTGCAAAGAAACACAAAAAAAAAAGAACCCTGGCTGGTGTGGCTCAGTGGGTTGAGCACCAGCCTGCAAATCGAAAGGTCATCGGTTTGATTCCCAGCCAAGGCACATGCCTGGGTTGTGGGTCAGGTGCCCAGTTGGGGGCGTGTGAGAGGCAAGCGATCAATGTTTCTCTTGCACATCGATGTTTCTCTCCCTCTCTCTCCCTCCCTTCCCCTTTCTCTGAAAACAAATAAATAAAATCTTTAAAAAAGGGGAATATTCTCAGAGAAAAAGAAGTGGTTCCTCATCAAAGTATCAGAATATTGATGAAAATGACATTATTAAACCTTTTTGTTTGCTTGTTGAGAAAAATGTATTTCTCTATCAGCTCTATAATAAACAGTTTAATTTTACATGTAATTTATAAGCAGTAGAAAAACTATTGCTCTCTTACGCATAAACTACTCACTTGATTTCGATCTCTTGACAAAGGTTAAAAATCAGGATGTAGCAATAACAAAAATTTAGGAATATATTAATTTGAACTATTTTGAGAAATACATGTTACATTTCTAAAACTGCCTATCTATAGCCTAAGTTGAGGTCTAAAGAACCAACTATGTGTGTGTGTTGAGAAGGGTAAGGAAAGGCTTAAACATACTTTTCACACAGGGATATAGTTTAAATCTCAACTAGAGTTTTAAATAGTAGTGATCAAACAGATCCTGGGAAGCAAAATAATCAGGTGGTTGACAGGACTTCAATGGTGATGTTAAAGTCTAATTTTAGTTGAAGTCACTTATAGGCTCAAACTTGCTGGCTTAAAACTTGTCATATGAAAACTGGGAATAACAGTGGATAATATTACCTTGCTTTAAAGTGAAGGGTAATTCAGATTATGAGTAAATAAAGCACCAAGGCTGATGTATTCTGTTAATATCAGAACCCTATTAATACAGGCTCATTATTCCATGCTTTAGGCTAAACTATATATAATACCCTAAAGGAAACCAATACATAGTGGAAACAACACATATAACTATATTGATAGTCTCTAAAGCCAGTGTTAATCCTGTCCTGAGTTGCCAAACACAAAGAGGTTTTCATTTGGAATGAAAACTAGGGGGTAGAAAATGGAAAAACTACCTAGTAGGAATGGAGGGAATGAAAAAATAAGACAGGCTTCTGAAGAAGATTGAATCTGAGCTAAATAATGCTAAAAAGTCATGCAACAAAGGACAGCTGCTCCACAAAAAGAACAGTAATCACCCCTGAGCTCAATGAAAAAGGAAGAGGAAAAAAAAAAAAACAAGATAAAATGCTTTAGATAACAGTCTTCTAACCTCAGTATTATAAGAATAAGACCACTCATTTTGCAGAAGGCATCATGAAATAAATCCTGAACCCAGTTATAAACTGGATTCTTGCTCTAGATTCCCTTTTCAAAGTATTAAAGTGATTGACAGCATATTCAAGAACATTTTTTTTATATACAAAACCAAGGCACACTAAAACACATTTACTAGGCAGTCTAAAATATGTTTAGGTATATAAAAATCATTTTATATTTGAGGGTCACAAGAAGCTCACACTTAGTTTAAAGTATGTTCATTTTAGTGAACATTGGCCTGTGAGCCAAGTGTTACTGGTTCGATTCCCAGTCAGGGCACATGACTAGGTTGCATGTCATGTCCCCAGTTGGGGGCGCAAGTGAGAGGCAACCCCACAGTGATGTTTCTCTCCCTCTCTTCCTCCTTTCCCCTTTCTCTAACAATAAATAAATAAACAAACAAATAAATCAATTATTTAAAAAAAATGTTCATTTTAGGAATTTAGGATTACAAACATACAAAGAGACAGACAGAAAGAAAGAAAAGGATTCTAGTTCCCCAAAATGGCTCTGAAGTTCAGGAATATACTTAAGGTCTTATTAAAGCCTCTTTCTGGGAGACACAAAAGATTAGGTAGAACCTTTCATAAGATGAGCATGTGAAAATGAGTTTTGTCATCACGATGAGTAAATGATATTCCTCCTCCCACATATTTGAGAGGGAACTTTAAAGTAGATGATGGGAAGAAAAGGAAGAAATATAAATTTTTATATATACATTCCTTCTGCCTGCTTCATCCACACTCATTACTGAACATAATGGTAAAAAACAATAGCTGCTTTTCATGTTAAATAAGAAAAATTATACAGCAACAGGTATATAGGAAAAATGTTTTAATAGTGATATAACCCAAGTTAATGCAAGTTACTTTAAAATATAATAAGTATTCTGATTCAATGTATTTCATTTTTTAATATTGTTATGTATTCACTTAGGAAGAGACCTAGGAACTGTTCATATGGAAGAGATAAAATTAGAAGGACAAAATACTTTTTCTTCAACTTTAATGATCAGAACTATTGAAGATACTGAAAACAGTTCTTACCACGTGAGATTCAAAAACACCATACATAAATGAGGAATCTCTATTTCTAATAAAAAGAGAACAAACTGATTTTAAATTTGTCTGGTTCAATGTTTGCTTGCATAGGATAGTTTAGTTTTAGTTTTTAGTTGTAGGATTAAGAAAAACATCAATAATATATATATAATTTACTATTTTCTATACTATAATCTAATTTCAGTTTTCATAAAATCATCCAGATAATATTTATGAATAATAAAGGATATATGTATGTATGGAGAAAAAAGGTTCATGTAATATTTTGAGGAAAATAATAAAAATACATATATGGTATGAGCTCAACAATGTAAAAAAGCATAGAAATACTAGAAAGGAATACAGTCATACCTTGCTACTTGTTGGCTCCAGAACTTGTCAAACCCCTATACTTGTATTTTGACGAGAAAAAAATATTTCAGCACTCAATGCTTGTTTGGGACCCTTCATACTTGCTAGAACTTATATGAGTCACGATACCACCCCGCAAGAGAAAACGCTTCATCATGTGACATGCTCAGTACTTATCAGTTTTGGCACTCATCATGAGTTCCTGAAGGAATTAACAAGTACTGGGGTACCACTGCATATTAAAAGTTTAACAGTGGTTATCTGTGTGGGAACATTCATTATGGGTAATTTTTACCTTCCTCTTTATATTGTCTGCATGTGTGTGTGTGTGTGTGTGTGTGAATGGTTTAAGGAAAGCTTCAAATGAACCTATGTTACAGATTACAGGCTGCTTAAAGGAAACTCAAAACTAATTTCCAAAATGGGTCTGAGAAAAACAAAACAGATACTTACCATCACATGAAAGGGAAACATAACTTCCTAAGTCATCAGACATGTGTTGCATCACATTTCTACCCATTTTAAGACCAAGGAAGATCCAATAATCTATTGCTGCTCCAAGAATTCCAGTCAATAAGTAAGCTAGTTCATGTTTGAAGACCTAACATTAAGATGAGAAAAATATTACTAAAGCATACGAATTCTATCAGTATTTATTTTGACTTACTTGTTGAAGCAAAACTTAGCTATTTAAAAACAAACTATGCTAATGATAAAGGTATTAAGAATCCTAGCAAACTAACTCCCTCTATTCTCTTCCTTTACTTCCTTCCCTATTCCTTCCTCCCCATCTATATCTACATCTATCTCTGTGTAACAAAACAGTTAATAACACAAAATTTCCAGGATTTATATATGGATAACTTATAATAAACTTTTAAGGTTACTTCATTCAGTGGTGTCAAGTGTTTTAGTCAGGCAATAAATCCATTAAAACAGTGAGGAAGTAACTGACTTCAGTGGATTTCTATTAACAGGAATATATGACTATAAAACAACTACTTAAAAAGATAGATTAACCACCCCACTGTTTATATATAAAATTAATCTTTACATTTTTCCAGAAATACTTGAAAAACAAAATAAATAAATGTTTTAGCAAATGAGATTATTCTTTGTTGTAAAGAAACTGATTCAAAATTTAATTATTAAATTATATCAAATGCCATTACCCAACTTAGAGATGTACAGACATCATAGTTTAAAAAAGAATATTGTTTTTATTATCACTTTTATAATAAATATTATTAAATTCTTATAGCAAGACATACAAACCTTACTTATAGCAAGTGTGCTTTACCCTCGTGTTTAAAAATATCTAATACAGACTTCCGGCCAAGATGGAGGCAGAGATTGACATGCTCTGTCTCCCTCCACAACTAAGAAGGACTACAACTACCACAAAACCAGAAACAACCAGAAGTTCCAGAAAATAAAGCTACATGGAAGTCCAACATATGAAGTTATAAACAAGTGGTGCTCGTCCTGACGGGTAGGAGGGGCAAAGCCAGGGCGGAGAGGTCAAGCTGTGCCGGAAGCAGCAGCTGTGGTGAACGGTGGCAGGGCTGCGGTAAGCACAGCCACCCGTATTTAAGGGGAGGCAAGAAGCACCTGGGAGCACCCCTGGCTGCAGAACAAACCTGTCAGCTCGCGATTCCAACGCTGGGGAAGGCAGACCCCCATTACCTTGGACTGTCAGGCCCAGAGGGCGTGGAGACAGAGGAAGAGGCTCCCGGTCTCTCAGTGGAGAGAGAATGGCAGGAATCCATCTTGGACCCCCGCACCCCCGGCAGAGCGCCACAGTGTGGTGAGAAGGGCTGCCCGGTAGTGACGAGTGCACGGGGCTCCGCCCCTTATAGCACAGAAGGGGTGACAGCCCTGCCCAGGAAGCAAAAAACTGCCAGGATGGCAGGGTTAATGATAGAGATCCCAATCACGCAGCTGACCAGAAAGCAAATACATGAATTAACACACGAACAGATAAATAACCTTTCTGAGGCTCAGTTCAGAGCTATAGTTCTAAGACAGCTTACAGAAATAACAGTGGGACTTAATACAGGGAAGGAATGAAGGCTAGTCCTGCTGAAATGAACGAAAACACATACGAAACAAGTGGTCAGGGAAGAAAAACCAGAGATCAAATCAGTAAATCGGAACATAGGGAAGGAACAAACAGTCAACCGCTGCAGAAAGAGGAAACGAAAAGAAAGGAAAATGAGCTCAGAAACCTCTGGGACAGCTATAAGAGAGCGAACATCCCAATTATAGGGTTGCCAGAAGGTGAAGAAGAACTAGAAATTGAAAGATTATGTGAAAAAATAATGAAGCAGAACTTCTCTAACTTGGGGAAGGAAATAAGACTTACAGGTCCAGGAAGCACAGTTAAAAAAAAACTGGACCCAGGGAGAACCACACCCAGACACATTATAATCAAAATGTCAAAAATTAAAGATAAGGAGAGAATCTTAAAAGCAGCAAGAAAGAAGAAGAGAATTATGTACAAAGGGGTCCCAATAAGACTATCAGCTGATTTCTCAAAAGAAACTGCAGGCAAGAAGGGACTGGCAAGATATATTCAAAGGAATGAAAAGCAAAAATCTACAACTATGATTACTCTATCCAGTCAAGCTGTCATTCAGAATGAAAGGGCAGAGAAAGTGCTTCCAGGACAAAGTAAAATTGAAGGAGTTCATCAGATCCAAATCACTGTTATATGAAATGTTAAAGGGACTTGTTTAGGAGAAAAAGGATCAAAACTATGAACATTAAAACAAAAACTGTATCACAACAACCAACAACAAAAGCTAGGGAATTGAAATAAAGGCAAACTAAGTAGGCAATGAGAGTGGGAAAAGAATTATAGGTATGGGGAACATATAAGGGGGGAGGTCAGCAAGGAGGAGAAAGGGGGGAAAGGGAGGGAGATGGTGCAGGAATTAAGAAGCATAGTAGGAGTGAGTGGAGTAGAGAGGAAGATGTTGAGAAGATCTATATGCACAACTAATGGGCATGGACTAAGGGGGGGGCAAACTGGAGGGAGGGGGGTCAATGGGTGGAGGGGAGCAGGAGGAAAAGAAATTGGGACAACTGTAACAGTATAATCAATAAAACATATTAAAAATAAATAAAAAATAAAAATATCTAATACATAAACTGTAAAGATGAAGTATAGAAATAATATTTTACACCTTTGATTGAAATAGAACCTCTTCTTCACAATGACATTAAAATTACATCATTGAAATTCCTATATTTTTGGTATTTGTTGTCTAGCCATGAAAAAGTCACTAAATTAACAGCAGTGTAGAAGGCATGTTAAAAGGTTTTAATAAATGTTAAGGTATCCATGTAGGTTATAACTGCTATGCTCTGCCATCATACTATGTCTAATGGGGATTAGTGACAAAGAAACTCTAGCACTTTGAACCCTCAGTGACTGCTGTATTTATTTCCCCTGCTCTCAGCAGACAAGGTTCTTACAGGTTTATCCCTATAGTATTTCATTAGGTCATTATTCACTAGCATAAGAAACTATTAGTTAAATGATTTCAAAACCGAGTTTCTAGTTCTGGTTTGTTATGCAAACAAAGGCAAATGCTCAAGCAGCATATACATCAGGCACACGAAACAGTGTAGTATGGGGAAACTTACAGAGTCAAGATCCTTAGCACGTGTGTAAGTCCCCTTTTGCCCTATCACACTGTTGGGCAAGCACACTGTATTCTGGCAGGGCTAGATATTATTAGTCTCTGGGAGAGAGACTCTGGAGAATGGGGTCCAGAAGATTTTAAGCTTCACGATTAGGGAAGTACTGTTCTTTCTCTGGTAAGATCAGATGCTACAATACAGAACCTTGATTACAGCCTGATCCTTCCAGGTCAGGATGCAAGAGTGGGGTGTCAGTACCACCACCTCTTCTGCCTTGATTAGAAGGCTGGATTTAAGCCTCTGCAGTTAAGAGCTGTGTGATTTGGGGAGCAAGCAGCAGGACGGAAAAGTATCAATGGGCCCCATATACCCCAGTAGGGTCCAAGCCTTGCAAGCAAAGTCTGTTGACAGAACAGACTCCTTAAGCACCAGGTCTTAGTCTTCAAAGAACTTTGCAGGAAGTCAAATTCATTCTTTATAAAGCCAACACGTAGATGATCATTCTGGGCAAATTTTACTTCTCATGGTTCAAGTTATGAAGAGAACATAAAACAGGACAGTGAAAATCTACATGTAAACTAGCAAACTGATCATGTCAAGATCCATGCCACAGAATGCTCCCTCCAATATAATATGCATCTGAATATCGGCAGTGACGCTTCTCATGAAAGAAGAGACTGGTAAATTCTGGTTTCTCAAAGCATTCCTCAGCTTAAGCAAATAGTAAATCAGAATTACTTCAGATCCCTGGTTATAGGACTGTAAATAGGGAAAAGGGAGGTTAGCCTACAGAGCTGATCAGCCTCATTCATACAGAACCACAATCTAGCACTCCTATCAATTAAAAATAACTTAAAATCAACCAGTTGGGACTTTTTCTCTTTCCTTACACAAGTATGTGTACATATGTACCTGACACCATAAAAAAAATCAATAATGCTTAACATTCGCTTTTCCTTGATATTACCATTATTAAATAGTTAGAAACAGATAGGCCTTCCAGTATGTGCAAGATATAACTATTGCTCCTTTACTATTATGATTAACAAAGATCCCATCAAAGTTATCTGTGTGCTATTAGCTAAACACACATAACACATAGCACATATCCACTGTAGAAAAATTTTATATAAAAAGACACTTTCAAATCAAGGTTCTTGGATCCTATTATACTATATTCCTAACTATGCAATCACTATAAACATTGGGCCCAGACATTGTGCTATGAATAGCATTCACTGTGACTTTAACAGGGTATAAACAAAAGTCCTATTTCTAGCATAGTGGATATATATGTTCTACAAGTGGATTAGGGAGAAAAACCACTAAAAGAGAAAAGTGCTTATGAAATACTGAAATGTTCGCTAAAACTGAAAGAACATGAATACCCAAAGAATTAACAAAGAAATAAATGATAATATGATTTGAACATATAATATATGTTTACCTTAAAACTCCTTTCTAATATGTTAAAGTTTATTATCAGATATTCTGTCAACACAGTTCCCTATTATCTGCCAGTGGAAGTAATCTCCAGTTTAGAACTTCACAGTCTTCCATAAATTGACTAGCATATAACACAGAACAAACTAGAACCTTGGCCATCTGATTCCCAGTTAGGGCTTTATTATCCCATTGCAATATATGACAAACTGCTCCTCTAGTACCTCTGTCAGAAATATGTAAACTTAATGAACATACTGTGCCCCTTCCTGTTTTAAACACTCGCATTTGAATTAAACCAGAGAAAATATGCTACAATAGGGCCATGGGCTGTATTAAGGCTTTGCCTAATAGGCTGCAAACACCTTGAATACTTAAAACTCTTTAGCCTCAATTTCTTGATCTTTAAATACAGACTAGGTTCTGTTTCTACCTATAATTGTAGGGATATCATGAAATAGCACTTACAGACATCTCAAAGAAAAGTAGGACTAAGAACCAAACTTAGAAAAATGTGTACCTCCTCAATAACCTTGACACAGCCCACCTCTGCTCTTTGCCAAGGAAAGCCCAAAGTTTTCTCAGATTAATGACAATGAAATTCACTGGCATGGTGTCACTCCGCAATACTTGCTGACTGACATTATGACAAAACAATATTAGCATAAACCAAGGACTTCTGTTTAGCTAATGACTTAAATTGAATGCTTCAACTCAGCAAATCAAGAAACAAATGCTTTACAGTACAGAAAATGATGTCTGTGAACATGCATGGAATTCTTGAAACTGGAAACTGCCAAAAAGATCTAATTAAGTACAAGAATGAATTCTAACAGATAAGGTAACACAATAAAAACATACTTTATATGAGTTTAAACAATTAAAATGATAAATAAAATATTAATTTGCAAAGTTTAAAACCAATTCCCATGTCACAATTGATCCAGAATTTTTTGCAGAAAAATTCAACATATTTGTGAAGTAATTTATAAATTTGAACAAAAATCTTCAAGATAAATATGAATAAATCTGTTACTATATCATTATCTCCTGAGTAAATTCTTATTGCTGATTTAGTAGAATAGTGAAAATGTCAGTTTTATTGTTTTTAGTGATAAACAAGCCATTTAATTTAGACAATCAAAAGGATAAAAAAGAAACATTAAAAATGAGGAAATATTTTCTATCCTTAATGATTCTACTGTCTCAAAAGTGCACACAAAGGCAGATGGTAATAAATTCGAATTTTTTTAGGTTTAGTTTAGAAGTGCTATAGTCAATTGGCGATGAAGTATATATAGTTCTATTTCTGTTGACTATTTACAATTTATACACATTTGTATAATCATATTTCTTTTTAAACCAGATAAGTGCACAAGAAAATGGCTACTCACTTCACTTGGTTATTGCTACATAATAGGATTACGTGATCACAAAGTCTAGAACTACCCATTGAAAAAAAATAGTTTTTTAGGGCACTTAAAAGAATTTTCTTCTTCTAAGCATGCCTCAGATACCTCCCTACCTCCCCAATAAAATTTTAAAAAACCGATAAGGATTTCTATTTTGATAATGAACCTAGATAATTCAAATAAACCCTATTATAAAATAAAAACTAAAAATCTTGAATAAAATATGTAAAGTATCTTTTGGAACGTTATGAGGAATTGCTAAACCAAGATTCTAGGAGAATAGAAAAGCCACGTGACTTTGTCCTAAGATTTTGCTAACCCCAGATTAAGAGCTGAGATACAGAAGTATGGTTTTGGACCTTAGGGAAAATGGAGTATAAAGGTCACAGCCCAAGGCCTGATAGTTAATACTCTCATACCCTGAAGGGTTTCACCCTCAGAGTAAGAGTGAATCAGAAGCAAAATACAGGTATTTGTTGCCCTGTACTTCATTTGGACTATCCAGGAACCCTCCAACTTAAACACTGGATTAGAGTAGTCCTCAGTTGGTAGTATATCCAGGTATCTGGCAGAAGCAAACAGAAATTTTCTTTGGAGGAAGATATTCAGTGTTTTTGCAACAATTGTTTCTACAGACAGTTTTTCAGAAGCAACTTATGGCCCAAAGTAAACAATTAGTTTGCAAGGGAAAATCTAAAAGACATAAATAAGATAGCAAACAACAGAAACAAATAGAAACAGATCCACAAACACTTCAAATAGGGAATAATCATACATAGATTATACTATAACTATTATTGCCATGTTCAAAGACAAGAAAAAAAAAACCTTGAAAATTTTTTAGGGAACTAGAAGCCAAAAAAACAGTTAATAGTAACCTGGAAGTAAAAAGGCCTAAAACTGGAAAAAATACAAATATTTAAGTACAATTGTCATGTTTAACAACATATTAGACACAGCTGAAGAGAGACTAGTGAACTAAAATTTGGATGAAAAGACACTATATAGAATGTTCCAAGTACATACAAAAATTAAAAATATGAGATCAGACTTCCAGTCAAAATGGAGGTGTAGGTAAACATAGCTCTCCTCCTCGCACAATCATATCAATATTACAACTAAAGAACAACCATCAGAAATTGAAATGAATGGAAGTCTAACAACTACAGAATTAAAAAACCACATCCATCCAGACTGGTAAGAGGGACGGAGACACGAATGGGCTAGTCCCACATCCATGTGTGGTGGATAAAAATTTGGGAGGGGTATCTTGGGAGTGAGGAGGCCTAGTCTAACACCATGCAACCCAGCTCAGGGTTCCAGTGACAGGAAGATAAGCCCACAATTTCTGCCTGCAAAAACTAGCGGGGATCAAGTCAGTAGAAGAAACTGCTGGAGCCCCAAGCAGTTCTTCCTAAAGAACTCACATCCAGTCTTATTTAGACTCACTCCCTCGAGCTCTAGCACTGGGGAAGCAACCTGAAAGGCACCAGTGGCATATAGGGAGGAACTGAAGTGTCTGGCACCAAGTGAGAGTACGGGGCCAGCATCCTCACAGACAGAAAGGAAGGCAGAGGCCATTGTCTCTTTACTGAACCCTCCCCAAATACAGCCACAGAGCCAGTAGGTGGACACCATGTGTGAGACACTATAAACCTAGGTAACACTGTTTGCCCCACCCCTGAAATCCCCTGAGGCTCTGTCCCACCCAGCTAACAGGCTCACCCAGTTGTTAACGTGATGTTTTCATATGAATGGCTAGTCTTGGCTCATGCTTCACAACTTCCTAAATCCTCTCAAAGAAGGAACAGCCGGCCTCAGTGAGCCCTCAGCCCCTGTACCTCTTGCTAAGTAGCCCCAAGACTGGCACTAGCAGCAGCCAGCCTAGATTCACAGCTTGGCTTTGCCTGGGAGGCTCCCAGCCCAGCACAAGTAGAAGTCATCTGCAGATTGCTTTATAGCTCATGTAAGGTGGCCCTGGGCATAACACAGGTAAGGGCTGACCTTGGCCTGCACCAGTCAGGAAACCCCAGAGCCTGTGCACCCAGTGGACAGCTACAGAGCACATCAAAGCACCCCCACCCTGCCCCTGTATAGCCGATCGTCTACAGAGGGAAGAGGTTGGTAGTCAGTGGTCACAGCCAGTCTTTGCAGCTCACTGGCCTGGGTAAATCCCTCCCACTGACCTGAAAACAGCAATCAAGGCTCAACTACAAGAGGAGGACGTACACAGCCTACAAAAAGGGCACAGTCCTTGAGTACCCAGCTTGGGTGATGGGGTGACTGTGCCACTGGACCCTACAGGACACCTACTACATTAGGTCATATTACCAAGACAGGAAGTCATAGCAGCACTATCTAATACATAGAAACAAAAACAGGGAGGCTGCCAAAATAAACAGACAAAGAAACACGACCCAAAGAAAAGATCAGAACTCCAGAAAAAGAACTAAACAAAATGGAGATAAGCAATCTATCAGATGTAGAGTTCAAAACACTGTTTATAAGGATGTTCAAGGAACTTAAAGCGAGGACATCAATTGCATGAAAAAGAACCACTTAGAAGCAAAAGATATATTGATTGAAATAAAAAACAATTTACAGGGATACAGTACAGTGGATGAAGCCAATAAGAAAATCAATGAGTTGGAACACAACGAAGTAAAAAACAACCAATCAGAACAGGAAGAAGAAAGAATCCCCCCCAAAACAAGGATAGTGTAAGGAGCCTCTGGGACAACTTCAAGTGTTTCAACATTCACATTATAGGGGTGCCAAAAGGAGAAGAGAAAGAACGAGAAAGTGGAAATCTATTTGAAAAATAATGAAAGGAAACTTCGCTAATTTGGTGAAGGAAATAGACATGCAAGTCCAGGAAGCACAGAAAGTCCCGAACAAAATGGATGTAAAGAGGCCCACTCCAAGACATCATAATTGAAATGACAAAAGTTAACAATAAAGAGAGAACCTTAAAAGCAGCAAGAGAAATGCAGTTAGTTACCTACAAGGGAATTCCCCTAAGACTGTCAGCTGACTTCTCAAAATAAACTTTGCAGGCTAGAAGAGATTGGCAAGACATATTCAAAGTTGTGAAAAGCAGGGACCTACAGCCAAGACTGCTCAATCCAGCAAAGATATCATTTAGAATCAAAGGACAATTAAAGAGCTTCTAGACAAGAAAATAACTAAAGGAGTTCATCATCACCAAACCATTATTATATGAAATGCTAAGGGGACTTATTTAAGAAAAAGAAGATCAAACCTATGAACAATAAAATGGCAATAAATACATATCCACTATTGAATATAAAAAAACTAAGCAAAGAAGAAGAATGGACACAGAATCATGGATACAGAGGATACAGAGAGCATTTTGATGGTTGCCAGATGGGCGGTGGGACATGGGGGAATGGGGGAAGATGTGATGGGATTAAGCAGTACAAATATGTAGGTTGCAGAACAGTCATGGGGATGTAAAGTACAGTATAGGAAAGAAAGTAGCCAAAGAACTTATAAGCATGACCCATGGACATGAACAATGATCTGGAGACTGCCCGAGGGAGTAGGGGTACTTGGTAGAGGTGGACTAAGAGAAAAACTGGGACAGCTGTAATAGCATAATCAACAAAATCCAATTAAAAATAAATAAAACATATAAATGAGAGGGTAAAAAACACAAAGAATACAAAAAGGAGGTGAAACATAAAGTTTAACTGGAACTTAAAAAGTAGATAAAATGGATCAGAGGAATTATTAGAATAGAAAGTATATACGAATTTCCATTAATCTTAAGGTAGAATAGACTTTATGACATTTGATATCAGAGCTATCCACCCTAACTACTATGCTTATTGTCCCTGAAAAATATATCATCTTGCTGGCAATTACGACAATTTATCAAGTCAGAATGATAACATGGCATGACTAGATATAAAACAGAAACTACTACAAAAACAAAACAAAAACAAAATAAATGAACAAATTCACAAAGCAGATTCAGAAGAGTTAATTAAAACAATTATCAAGCTTGAGCTAAAAGGTGTTAGAGAACACTGTAATAGAACACATTTTTGCCTCAATACTTTATGGAGTCAAAAAGAAAAGTTAATTTCAGAAGGCAGAAATCATACAGGGCTCATTCTTCAACCAAAATTCACTATTAGAAATTAATAACAAAAGCACAGACAAACAAAATCCATTAGAAATAATAAAAACTCATCCATTTAAAAGTTGTAAAACACTCTTAAAAAGTATTTCTTGGATCAAAGCAGTAATTCATTATTGGAAATAAGAAATACTTTTGGAAAAAAAAAAAAAGCAGCCAAAAATATCAAAACCTGTGGCATAGATCTCATGGTGTATGCAAGAGGCAGTTTATATTAATTGTGTATTAGAAATAAAGCATAAAAAGAAAAAAAGACACAAACCTTCAAATAGAAGAGACAGTAAAATAATTTTTAAAATATGAGCAGAAATTAATGAAGTTAACACAAAAAAGTCAATTATAATAAAGTCCCAAAGGCAGATCATTTTGAAAAGGAGAAAGGTAACTAATATTTATAATGCACTTAAATTGTGGCACAGTATGTTGCTATGCACTTTACATATTTTACTATATTTAACCTTCCCAAATACCCTTTAGATAGCTAATACACTAAAATCACTCTATGTTAAATTTCTAACGACAGGCAAAAATCTACCTGTAAAGAAATAGTTCAGGAAATAACTGAACATCCAGAAAGGTACTTTTAAAAATAAGTAGGAATTCTTATTTTCACACACAGAAATTGTATAAAATCACAGGTTTTTTTAGAATAGAAATGTACAAAAGTAAAAATCTGGAATAAGTAACTAAAGATTTCTTATCATTAAAGATCAAATAACTGTCTCCAGCTCCTACATCCAATGTGAGATGACAAAGAAACAAGTCTACAAAAAACCTTTTATCTTAAAACTAGACAATGAATTGAAAAAAGAAAAAGAAAGGTGTAACTCAAAGGTATAGTTTTTTCAGATACAATTATTCACTTGTAAATTAATCCTACTTACATCATTAGATTTGCATTTTTCCTTCTGAGAATATATAGTCCACTCCAAAAGCATATTTACTTGTTTGGTCAAAAGCCCAGAGGTCTCACTTCCTGACCAGAAAATTTCAAGGATAATTGCCTTTCCCGTTATTTTCAGACTCTGAGAATCTGAACAGTCATACAACCTAATGAAAATATGAACCAAAAGTATATCTTTATGGCCAATTTGATCACTACAGTTATTAGGCATAACATCTTATCAGTAAACAAAAAATTAGCAATTTCTGAATATAGAAAGGTCATAATATGTAAAAATTAGAAAATGTAATTTTAATAAAGGACAAAATATAAAAAATGGCCTGAGTTCAACATAACCACCAATAAGTACACAAAGTAATCTTTTTTGCTTTATAGCATATACAAAACTTATGGATATTACAGATTTAGTGTTAAAGCCTAGTATAAATTTTTATTTAAGCATTCAATTACTAAAGAATTCAAAAATATATAAATCATGAAAAATAAAGACACTCACCTATCAAAATGTGCAAGTCAATGGAGAATAAAAATGTGAGCTAACAATACAAAGTTTATAGACCTCTACTGACAATGAAGGACTGTGTCTAGAAAATATGTTAAAAATGAATCTAAACTAGAAAACTAGGTGATTTAAAAAAAAATATGTATATAAATGATTAGAAAAATGGTACATAAAACAATACAGACATAGAAAAATGTGGGTTTTTTTGCAATTAAAACTTACTTTTGACTCAGATGTCGTACTTCACTTTCGATTAAATTAAAGAAAAATTTGAGCAGTGTCAGGTGGACTATCTTAGAGCCAATAATATTTTCCGAAATTTGATGGCAAAAACTTTCATTGAAAAGGCAAGACCTGAAATACACGAACCAAACAAAAATACAAGCAATTTATTGAGTAATTTGTGGATGAAGTTTTGTTTTTTTGTTTAAGAGTATTTCTGGAATTTTAATGCAATTTATTTTTTAAAAATTTAAAGCAAATTCAATAAAATTTAATGAATTATTTTCTTCCTTTAAAATTTAAACCATGTCCAAGATTCCTAATACTAAATTTTTAACACTACAGATCTAATTTCTCTTTTTTTAATGACTGTAATGTTTAACAATCATCTGGTACTCTCATTTTGTACTCTTTATAGCACTGATAAAAAATAAAAAATAATGAACTCATTAAATCCTTTTAATTTAGATGATCAACTATGTTCTCAACTTATAACTCTCCATAACCAACCTCTTATTCAAGATAATTTTCTTTTTCATTATTTAGTAAAACAAAAGTCATTTTAGAGCTGTTTTTAAAGTTCTAAAAATTCAAAATTTATTTTCTTTCTATCTTCTATAGTAGCTCTGCCGAAAGAATGTATCGAGATGATGGATATGTTCTATTAAAATGTGGCTTGTGCAACGGAGGACTTAGAAGATTACTCAGAATTCTAGGTCTAAGAGAGATAAAGTCTAGGGAAACAATATTACAATTTTCTTCCAACTTTATTATCAATTGTATTAACTATATACTTGTAAGTTTCTACTGCTGTCTCTACCTTTCCTGTCTTCTTTTTGTATACCACATTCTCAAATTAGGAAGGTCCTTTACAGCTGTTAAATTTAACAGTTTATTTAATATTCAGCTCTAGTCTAGAAGATCCTCCATGCCCATATTCAGTTAGTTATTCAGTTTATCTAAAAACTGCCAGAGATGGATACCATATTATCTTTTTTTCTCTCTCTCTCTCCCCCCTCTTCTTTCTTCCTTCCCCGACTCTTTAAAAATCAATGAACATGTCTTCAAATGAGAATTAAATTTTTTTAAAAAATTTATTTAAAAAACTCTACTTTTAAGCTGCCCAAACTTCATTTCCTATAGCTTCAATTAATTCACCCAAACATTTATTAAGCCCTTTTTATGTTCTAGGCTTTATATTATGCACTGAGGTTAAAGATTCTTAATTTTAAGCATCTACTCTTAAAAAAGTCAAAGGGTGATGAGAGTATGAACTAACTCAATTCAAACGGCCAAGAATTAGGAAGTGGCATCACAGTTGGATTTTAAAGCATAAGTAGGAGTTGGACAGATATTTTGTGGGGTCACAGGAATGAGGTATATATGAGCAGAGAAAACAAGAGCAAAGGCATGGGAAATGAAAAACAGTTCAGTCGTTGGGCACGTTTGGGAAAACAATGAAGATGAAAACAGGTATTAAGAGGACCTTCCAGAAGGTATCCAGCCATGTAATATGAAAAATAGAGATATTTATTGAAGAAGATATAAGATACAAGAAACATTGTATATAGGGCAATGGGACCTCACACAGTTGTCTCAATCACCATCAGCCGCCCCATCGTATTTTCCTGAATCTCACCGACAGTCTGAAATCTCTTCCCTTTCAAAGTGATTGAAGTTTTGGGAAAAGCCAGAAGTCACAGGGTGCCAAATCTGGACTGTAGTGGGACTGGGTCTCCTGGGTGATTTGCTGTGTTGCCAAAAAACTCTACAGGAGAAATGATTCATGAGCAGGCAGGCGTTGTTGTGATGAAGATGTCAATCACTAGTTGCTCATACCTGTGGCCTTCTGAATTATCTGAATAGTTTCCGTGAGGAATGTTCAAGCTTAATGCAAAATCTGATGCAGATTCATTGCTCTACTTGCTCATTTTGAACGCAATGGCCACACAGTACACATGCTCACTCAATAGCATCTACCGCCCCCACTGACAAGTACAGTGAAGTGGTCATTGTTCACACATGCAGTCTCCTTGGCTGCCAGGTTACATGGATGTCACGTAAACTGTTCTTGTTATATTAACAACGGTTTGACTTTTTCCGGACAGATCTCGTAAAGAGGGGCTAAATCATGAAGGGTCTTACATGTTTTGCTAAGGAATTTAAACCCTCTCCTATAGGTGACATGTGAGTTAATGAAGGACTTTTATGTGGGAAATGACAAGATCACTTTGGAAAGAGCACACTGGGGTACTTTGGAAGATAAAGGGAAAATAGTGAAATCAAGATAAAAAAAGCAGGTGTCGCAATAGTTTACATGAAAAGCAATGAGGGCTTCAAAAATAAAAGCAATGACAGATTTGGAAATTAGGAAGGTGTCAACTACAAAAACCATATACCTATGCTGTGTTAGTGCTGTGGTGTTAGAATTGTGTTCATATCCCAGTCACCTTCAGAAGTGCAGGAACTGCTTTTTATATTTACCTTCTTATCCCTGAAACATAGCACAGTGCCTGGCTCCCAGTAAGTATTCAATAAACACTTACAGAAAGAAGGAATAAATGCATGCTAGCTAGCAGTTTAGCTCGCTTCAAATATATCACAACTCTATAATCTCAAATTGATAACCAAAGGTCTAGACTTTGCCTAGCTAGTCAAGTATTCTTTCTGTCTCTACTATGGAACCCCTAAAATTGAATACCTGGATAAAAGGAAAGTACTTCCCACCCAAAGGAAGGCTCCGAGACAGAAAAGTTATGTCAGAAAAGGATGGGAAAAATGATTAGTTCTGTTAGGAAAAAAGGACAAATAGGAAGGATTTCTAGAGAGTAACATTTGGAAGACAAAGTAAGAAACATCTAGGTAGATGACAGCATGTGCAGAAGCATGAAAGAGATGACACATCTAGGAAACAGGTCAGTTTCAAAATTCAAATTACTAGCTGAAAAAATACAACAAATACTGAAATAGATATTGTGTACAGTTAAAAATGTTCATACTTTTGATGACCAAAGTTTGATGTTGATATTCATATTCAATAAATTATCTTAATTTTTAAAATAAGCAAACTTAACATTTTGTTAAAAATGAAAATTTGGCTTTTCTGTAAATCCATTTTATGCAGTCAATAAACATTTATTTTTCAAATAAACTGATAGACAAACATGACCAATTTAGATGGAGCGTTTTTATAAGTTTTCCAATAAATACAATACAGCATTCTATATTCACAACACATTAAATTTTCAAAGACATGTATTGTACTTCTTTTGTGAATAAAAAAGCATAACAAATACTAAGTTAAATTAAATCCTCACATGTGAAATTCCTTACCTGATAAGTACTTCTATTAGAGACCATGCTCCTTTCATACAGGTTGGACATTGAAATAATTCTAAGTAATATCTTGACATGGCCGGAGACTTCCAAGGAGGATGTAGGTGAAGAAGAGCTGACAATATATGGAAGTATCGACCGGAAAACGTATCTATGTTATCCTATTATTTAAAAATAAACAAATAAAATACTATAGCCAAAAGTATAGTTTTACCACTAATTCAGTCTAAAACTGTAATAACCTTGGCCTAACTTTCTTGCTAAATATGTGTTTGGACAAAAGATCAGATGATTAAATACAACTAATTAAATAAAACAGAGAGAGAAACACTCTAAATATGTATCTATACATTAAATAATCCTAGCTTTTGGGACTACCACATGAAATGCCCATTTTACTTTTAACGATTATAGTGAGATTAAGAGTTCCCAAATGTAACCTAAAAGGAACTAAAGGTAAAAAATTTTCATGCAATATTCTTACATTCTTACTTATCATCAACATTAGTTTGACATAGCTTACACCTGTTATTTCTTCAAATTGGCACTTTGATGATAAAAATGGTTAGTTACCTTTGAAAAACTGTTCCTATTGATTTTCACAGTTTAGAAAGTATGTTGTCTATCTATTCTATAAATAAAAATGATTATTATCAATGTACTAAAGGAGTGATTTATCTAAGATAAAATTATCTTGGAAATCCTGATAAAATAATAAGTTAAAAGCACTCAGAATAACTGCTAGTGAACAGTTTAAAACCAGAAGAAAAATGGTAACATATGATAAATGGGTACAACATTTTCTATTAAAACGAGGGAAGAAGTACTGGAAAGAGAAAATAAGCTGTAAACATACAAAAAATAAAAAAAATGTTCTTATTTAACATTCTTTGAAACATTGTTCTTACCTGTAGAATGTTCTCTAGGAGAGCATGAAGAAGGAACACAGGAGGGATATAATGTGCTTGCAAAGAGGAAAGCTCTTCAATCGCTTCTTTAAAAAACTGGCCTTCTATGAGACTTTCAATTAAATGTAATATACCTCTGGGAATTTCAGCATTTTTAACCTAAGAAAGGAAAGATTCTATGACTAAAAGATAAGGGTAAAATTGTGGGATCAAAGCTTGAATTATGAAGAAGCCATAATCTCCTCATCTATATAAAGTGATGCTAAATTCTGCCTTTACAACTTAACAGGATTGTTACATGGTTCAAAAAGAATTATTTATATAAATGTGTTTTACAACTATAAGGCATTGCAAAAAATATATTACTTCTTCATTTATTATTCTCTGTTGCCTTACATAGTAAGGGGAAATATTACCTCTAAAAGAAAACTTTTAAAAGGCATGTACGATGTCTGGCTGATAATGAGGAAACAACCTAAGACAGAGGTACTACTACACATAATTCAGAGGTGAAAAATTATTTTTTTTACCTTTCTTTTAAACCTATAAGAAAACTATGTCTATTAAGATATACTAAATACATTAAAATTCATCAAGCATCATCAATATTTTCAGAAAGTAACAACTGCTATAATAAAATCACTCTGAGGGTGGACATTAATATAGTTCTGAGAGTTCCATGAAATACATTCCCCCTGATCAAAATATTTTTTAACAAATAAAAGTAACTAATTTGAACTAGTCAAGAATCAAAAATAAAAGACTACATGAAATAAAACAGTCATTTTAAAGAAATAAATAATTATATAAAGAAAATATACACTTGTAAATATTATATTAAAACTTTAATCTAGATGTAGTAATTATAAAAGCTATAAAATGTAAGCACAGGGATATAAAACTCACCTGTGATGAGCACAAGGTAAGTTTTAAATTCTTGTTATTAGTTTTTACTACCATATAAAAATGTTTTGAAGCTTTGACAAAACAGTATTTTTAGTTTTGATTTCTAATGAGAAACTACATTTAAAATGTAATAGAAGCTTTGTTATGCAGACAACACATTCCTTTACGTCAAATAACTAAGAATAACAAAACACAAAACTTCATTTCTGTCCCTGCCACCACTCTACTCCATGCCCTTACCTCTACATTGTATACTGGTTGTTTATCCATTCTAATGCAGCTGTATCTGATAGCCTACAAAACAGCAATCATATACTTAAAATTAAACATTTTTGGTCAAAAAATACATTTCAGCTTACAAACTCTGGCCAAACTTATAAAACAGATTCAGGAAGACATTAGTATCTATAATGGATGGGATACACATGCTTGCTCAGGCTAGGGATGTCTATCATTTTAGGGTAATAATACTCTAAACATAATAATAAACCATTTATTTTTATTATTATTATGTAATATTTTCATTATACTAGAGAACAGAAAACTATATAAGATTTTTAGTATGCCAAGTTCTACCTGAGCTCGATATATGTGCTTTCTTAAGGCATTTTTTATTTCAACAATATCCATATCTGTTCTGATGTCCTTGGATTTTGAGTCTTCGGCATGATCAGCAAAAACAGAAATCTTCATTTTTTTCTGCATGGAAAGAAATGAAAAAGTACTTCAGACAGTGTACAATACAGTGTCAACACAGATAATTAGCATCACAACGGACAATATAATACAAGAACACATTCAGGCAGTGTTAACCACAGCAATATTATACAAAGGTACAGAATGAAATTTAAAAATTTTTAAAAGCAAACATTTTGATTTGGAAAGTTTTACCTGATATTTACATATGTATTTTCTTAAGGTATTTTTCATCTTAGCCTGTCCCAAATCTTTCCTAAAAACCTCTCTTTTGTTTCTTTGTTGGCATATTCACACAAAACATGATCCATTATTCTTTACCTTCATCATTCTCTGAAGAGCCTCCTGAATATATGTATATTAACATGCTGTGGTTTAAATTGTAAAATAAAGTTATATGGTAGAAAAATTAACTCAAGAAGGATCCCATTTAAAAGACAAGCTATTTTATTAAAATGGTCTGTATTATACTAGAAAAGAGAAAGATAAAAACCAAGCATTAGACCAGAATGTGTTACCCAAACTACATACACATATTGTCTTAAGGTACTTTTCATTTTAAGAATTTTAGCCTCTGTTTTTGTTTCTTTTTGTTACGTTCAAGCAAAACAAAATGTATTTGAACATCCTGATTATTAACTCAAACGTCTTTGTGTATACATGTAAAAATACTTTCATTGTGAACCAAAGCTAATCATAACATTAATTATGCATATCACACCAGATTAACTCAAGACTTTTCTTTTTAATAAGATGTGCAGGTAATATTTAACACAGCAAGCAATCATAAAAATCAAACCATTTATGTCTACATTATACTGGGGAAGAGCCAGAAAAAATAGAAACTGTTTAGCTTAGCTTACAAACTTTTACCTGATCTCGATATGTGTGCTCTCTTAAGGTACTTTTAATTTTGTCATGTTTGACGTCCTTCCTGGAATCTCTTTCTTTTTTGTCTTTTTTCCTCAAAGAATAACTCCTTTGAATGTCTTCATCCCTTTTCTTAATTTCCTTCTGCATGTATTTAGACCAAAATGAAACAAATCAAAACATTTATGAATGATATATGTTATAAAATCCAAATAAACTTAAGACAAGTATAATAAATTTAAAAAATGAGTTATATACAATAGGAAATCTCATCCACTGTTGGACGTGGTATCCCATAAGTAAAATATTTTGGAAAAGAGTGGGATATTACCTAGTACTATTGAACATACAAAGTTCTCATGGCCCAGCATAAGAATTCTACTCCTAGGAATATATCCTGAACTAGAGAAGCTATTGAACACATATGTAAGAAAATGTTCACTCAGTTGACCTGGCTGGTGTGGCTCAGGTGGTTGGAGAACTGTCCTGAGAGTCTAAAGGTTACGGGTTAGATTCCCTGTCAGGGCACATGCCCAGGTTTCGGTTTGGTTCTAGGTTGGGGCAAATATGGGAGGGAACCGATCGATGTTTCTCTCTCACATTGATGTTTTTCTCCCTCTCTCTATCCTTCCCTTACCTTTTCTCTAAAAATCATTAGCATGTCCTTGGTTGAGAATTAAGAATAAATAAATATATAAAATTTTAAAAATTGTTCAGTAAAGTTTATGGCAGAAATGTTCATAATTGCAAAAACCAAGCAATCAATCAAAGAGCAACAAAAGAAATCCAAAACTTATCTATAGTAAAATAGAAGATAAAATGGTGAAAAAATGGAAAATTGTATTTACCAGCCAAAAAAAATAAAAGGCAAGTCAAAGAAGACTTATAAATACCATGAACTAAAAAATGTTCATTAACAGGCAAAAATAAAGGGATATGTTGTTATAGATACATACCATCAGGGATACAGTGATTGCTGGTAAAACTATAATGAAAAACAAACTAAAAGCAATTCTAAGACAGAGATTATCAATGGTTAACAGGAAGAAAAGCAGATGCAGTGTGGAAATAACGCACACACACAGGTTCTTACAAACCTGTGAATACTTTATTTCTTAACCTAGCTGGTGGGTTAATATAGCACTCATTTTTGTGTTATTTTAAGAACTGTACACAGATACTTTATAAATGTTTTTGTATATATAATTTAAAACAATTTCATGATTGACATATTTGGTAACTTTAGAAAAGAACTGTAAAATAAATATTATTTTTCATTTGGTTGATCTTACCTGATTTCTGTATGTGTGCCTTCCTAAGGCAGTTCTCATTTTAATAAATTTCAAATCTTTACAGGACTCTCTGAGTTTTTGTTTTTTGTGATGTTCAGTGAAAGCAGAAGTAACATTATCATCTTCATCATGATTTTGAATTTTTTTCTGCATGTTTATAAAAATATTTTAGTTAGACTGTAGGTTAACCATAACCTCAACACAACCAAAGCAAGTCACACAGAAAAAGCCACTCAGGAAGGTAGATATTGTAAAACATACATATGAGATTAAATACAGTAAAGAGCCTTGTGAATGATATTATATCATAGTTATACTATGATGCAGAAAAATGTATATTTTTAGTTCACATATACATTTAGTTCACAGACACATTTAATTAGGTGCTTTAATTTTATTAACTTAATCTTTGTGGGAATCTTTTTCTTCTTCTATTTGTCATGATTAGTCAAACAGAATATAGTTATCTCCATTATTTTACTTTTCCAAATGTTTGTAAAAATAATTCAGGCTGTAGATCAAATAGAATCTAGTCATTATTAAGCGTTTCAAATGGAGCATCTCAAGAAAATCATTTTACAGGACAGAGGTATAATAACATTAGACAGAGTACGTGTATCACATACTATATTATTTATTATATTAAGAAATTTATTTTTATTTTTATTTATTCTTTTTTAAGAAATTTATTTTTAAAAATACAAATTTCTACATGAATTTTACATATATCCTCTTGAGTCCTAATAGGAGTTCAAGGTATATATAGCTATATTTTAATAAGTTCTATTTCTTTCATGAAATCTTTTGATTCTTCTTTCATGTTTAAAAAACTAAATTTATTTTAGTAACTCCATTATTCCTTTCTGAATTAAAAATATTTTATACTGTGGTCTATAATAACTATTTCACCACACACATCAACTCAAAAAGCCTCTTCTTAAGACCATGTATATATAGTTAATCATTGAAAGTAGTAGTTTTCTGAGTCACATAAAAATCAATTATACTTTGGAAAAGCCAGAAAAATATGCAAAAATATTTTAAGCTCTTAGAAAGTTTTATCTAATCCCTCCATATAAAATTTCTTAAAGTACTGTTCAGTTTATGAAGCTTCAAATTGATCCTATAACTCTCTTTGTTAATTTTGATAGGTGCAGAATTTGTTTTTAATTTCTTTCTATCCCATCTAAAAACATTTTAGTTTAGACTAAGTAATAATAATTACTAGGCTAATGATTTGGTAAATCAACTCAACAGTCTGTTCTATAAAACACAGTATGAAATTGAACTAATCATGCCATTTTTCAGTTACTGCTGCCATTTAAAAATTTTACTTAAGAACCATATATATATATATATATATATATATATATATATATATATGCTGTCTTAAGGTATTTTTTATCGCTTCAAGATCAAAGCCGTTCCTGTTTTTTGTACTGCATTATTTAAAATATGCTTTATTCATTATGCTGCTACAGTTGTCCCAATTTCTTTTCCCTTTGTTCCCCTCCACCCAGTGACCCCTCTCCCTCCAGTTGTCCCCCCCAGCCTTAGTCCATGCCCTTTGGTTGTGCATATAGTTCTCAACATCTTCCTGTCTACTCCACTCCCTCCTACTATGCTTCTTAATCCCTGCACCATCTTCCTGCCTTTCCCCCTTCCCCCTCCCTGCTGACCCCCCCCCATAATGTTCCCCATACCTATAATTCTTTTTCCACTCTCATTGCCTACTTAGTTTGCCTTTGTTTCGGTTCTCTAGCTTCCGTTGTTGGTTGTTGTGATACAGTTTTCATTTTAATGTTCAGAGTTTTGATCCTCTTTCTCCTAAACAAGTTCCTTTAACATTTCATTTAACAGTCGTTTGGATCTAATGAACTCCTTCAGTTCTACTTTGTCCTGGAAGCACTTTCTCTGGCTTTCCATTCCGAATGACAGCTTCGCTGGATAAAGTAATCGTGGTTGTAGGCTTTTGATTTTCATTACTTTGAATACTTCTTGCCAGTCCCTTCTTGCCTGCAGTTTCTTTTGAGAAATCAGCTGACAGTCTTATGGGGACTCCATTGTACATAATTCCCTTCTTCTCCCTTGCTGCTTTTAAGATTCTCTCTTTATCCTTAATTTTTGACATTTTGATTATAATGTGTCTTGGTGTGGTTGTATTGCATTTTAATCAAAATTTAATACATTTGTATCATTAAAAAAAATGTTCTATAATATAGTAAAATACTTGAATTTAGACCATAAATTATGATTATACATAGTCTTGATAAAAATCCTTTGACATGTTATATTAAATATACAGAAGTTATAAGTAATTACCATGTGTTGAGAATACACTATATATTAAGAACTATGTTTCTATATGCATATATGTATTATTTCAAAAAGAATCTCAAAACAGAGACATAGGGCAATATCCTAATATGCTCAAATCACAGTCTTTAAAACATAGCTGGGTTCAAATACTAGCCCTGTGATTCCAAAATCCATGTTATTTCTACCATATATTGTCTCTCAAACAATTCTGTAAGAACCAGAAATGTACATTTTTTTTAGCCAATAAAGTTTTACCTGAGTTCTATACATGGTCTCTCTGAAGTCATCTTTTATTTCAAGAAAACCCATATTTTTCTGGAAATCTATTTTTTCTTCTTGATCGCTATGTTTAGTCCAAACAGAACCGGTTTGGGAATCTTCATCATTTTGAATTTCTTTCTGTATATATGTAAAAATGGTTTAAACAATCAATTAAGCATAATTTTAACATAACTGTACTTTTTATGGCATTCAACTTCATCTGTAACTGCAAAATACTTTGGTAGCCAAACAAATAGGTCAAATGCACTCTCCCAAAATAAAGATTATTAAACCCCAGTGAATTCTTTCAAGGGAAAAAAAATATCATTACAACAAGGTTCTGAATAATAAAGTGATTTCTGAGTATCTCAAGAAAAGTTAATGCCTTGTTGGTCCAGTAACAACCAACCATTTTAATAAATAATCATTAATAAAATGACTTTATCTAGCTCCTGTCCAAATTCAGGTTACAATCTAGATAAAATATTTTCAGATTAGAGATTACTTCTCACATTATTTTTCCGTTTTTTACTGATAAGACTTCTCATTTGCAAGTATACCACACAGAGAGAAAGAGAAGCTAAATAATAGCTTCACCTAACTGTATCTCAAACACTTGTATTTCTCTTGCCAAGAAATCCAAACTGATCCATAAACCTACCAATAATTTAAAAAATACTTGCATATATGTATATATAAATAATTCTAGAAGTTTAGTAGAATAAACAGTCGAGTTTATGATGAGTTCATGACAGTTCCCAAAATGTACTTAAGAAAGGGTATTCAAAGAGTCACTACCTTTACACAAAGAGACTAGAAAATCACTGTGCCCCTAGAGCACAGTTATAATATAAGCTGACATGTGTAAGGCCTCTGGTGTGATCTTTGGTTCCTTCTCCCTTGTACTAAGCTTCCTATGTGGACATATGCCCTTTAGCAGGCTCCAATCCTGCAAACAGAGAATAGTCCCTGAGAGTAGCTGATTAAATTTCTTCAGTTACTCAGAAAAGTGAAATTGAAAACTAAAAAAAAAAAAAAAAAAAAAAAAAAAAAGACGTTTTCCTTCTTATTCCTCGCATCAAGGAAAAAATTACTCTGAATATACAAGTAACAATTTCTGCTGTGGACAACTTGAACTGGGATAAAGTGAGTTTCTGGCTTTAAATTTCTCATGGTTGACAGCATAAGGATAAATCCTTGGCTCTAAATCAAGAAGTGTCTGAAATACAGGATAAATCAAACCCATATAGATCTCAGTTACACCGAACATACCATTATCATTATCAATTAGGCAAGAACATTTTTTCTAATCTTGAATATATTTACTTATACATACATTTCAGATGCCATATATTGATGTGTGAATTAGGATGTATGCTGCAAGTACACTATATAAATTAAGTAATTTAAAATCACAACCTGATAAACTATTGTATTTGGAAGATTTTTAAAATAAAATCATCTATTTTCTAGAGAGCTAAACAAATGATCAACATATAATTTTCTCCAAACCACCAATACTTTCTCCGGTTGGCTGCTCTTATGAAATACATAGAAATTTATTTCTCTGTAAATATTCATTTCTTATTTCTTACTCTATTGTGTGTTATTTTTTTTGTTGTTGTTCCAGCTATGTACTTTTAGTACACTCCATTAGGTGATGGTCTCCTATATGATCCAGAAAGAAGGACCATGTCTAGTCTATTACATGTAGCATAATGCTATGTACATTCCAAACAGATGACTAAAGCCTACTAATTCAGTAAATTATTCTGTTATCTATGAGTAGCACAGAACAACGTGGCAATAACTCTTAGCCTTGCTTCTGATTTAGAAGTTTGACTTAGTTTCCTGTCTTGTAAAAGGCAGAGGTATAGTCTGGACTCCAGGTCTTATTCCTTTATTTGCTATGGCATTTGCCATGCATCTTGAATGAATTCATGAGTGTGGATGGAGAACTAGAGGTCAAATAAAGAACAAGATTCTACTTCCGGCCAAGATGGAGGCTTAGATTGACACTCTGTCTCCCTCCACAACTAAGAAAGAATACAACTACTCCAAAACCAAAAATAACCAGAAATTCCAGAAAATAAAACTACACGGAAGTCCAATGTATGAAGTTATAAAGCAATGGTGCTCGACCGGATGGGTAGGAGGGGTGAAACTGGGACGGGAAGGTCAGGCTGTGCTGTCCGCGGTAGCAGCAGGGATAGCAGCGGGACTGCGAGAAACGCCAGGGGAGCAGAGTCCGGGCAGCAGTTGAGACCTGTCAGCTCACGATCCTAACGCTGGGGAAGGCAAACTCACATTGCCTCGGACTGTGAGGCCCAGAGGGCGTGGGTACGGAGCAAGAGGCTCCCGGTCTCTCAGAGGAGAGTAAGAGCAGGAATCCATCTTGGAATCCTGCCCCCACACAAAGCACTACGGTGTGGTGAAAAAGGTAGCAGGGTTGTGACAAGTGCTCAAGGCGCTGCACCTGATAGCATAGGACGTGTGACAGCCCCGTCCAAGAAGGAAAGATAAACAAAAATGGTCAGAATGACAGGTATAATGATTGAAATACCTATAATGCTGCTAACCAAAAAACAAATAAAGGAATTAATCAATGAACAAATAGAAAACCTTCCTGAGGCTCAGTTCAGAGCTAGTCATAAGGCAGCTTACAGAATTAACAAAAGATTTAACATGATGGGGAAGGAATGAAGGCTAGTCCTGCTGAAATGAATGAATACATACGAGACAGGTGGTGAGGAAATGAAAACCAGAGATCAAATCAACAAATCGGAACATAGGGAAGGAACAGTCAACCACTGCAGAAAGAGGAAACGAAAATTGAGGAAAATGAGCTCAGAAACCTCTGGGATAACTATAAGAGAGCGAACATCCCAATTGTAGGGTTGCCAGAAGGTGAAGAAGAACTAGAAATTGAAAAATTATGTGAAAAAATAATGAAGCAGAACTTCCCTAAGTTGGGGAAGGAAATAAGACTTACAGGTCCAGGAAGCACAGAGAGTTCCAGAAAAACTGGACCCAGGGAGAACCACACCCAGACACATTATAGGCAAAATGTCAAAAATTAAGGATAAAGAGAGAATCTTAAAAGCAGCAAGGGAGAAGAAGAGAATTATGTACAAAGGAGTTCCCATAAGACTATCAGCTGATTTCTCAAAAGAAACTCTGCAGGCAAGAAGGGACCAGCAAGAAATATTCAAAGTAATGAAAATCAAAAACCTACAACCACAATTACTCTATCCAGCGAAGCTGTCATTCAGAATAGAAGGGCAGAGAAAGTGCTTCTGAGACAAAGTAAACCTGAAGGAGTTCATTAGATCCAAACCACTGTTATATGAGATGTTAAAGGGACTGGTTTAGAAGAAGAAGGATCAAAATTATGAACATTAAAATGAAAACTGGATCACAACAACCAACAACAGAAGCTAGGGAATTGAAACAAAGGCAAACGAAATAGGCAACGAGAGTTGAAAAAGAATTATAGGTATGGGGAAATATCAGGGGGAGGTCAATGGAGAGAGAGAAGAGGGAAAAGGGAGGGAGATGATGCAAGAATTAAGCATAGGAGGGAATGGAGTAGACAGGAAGAGGTTGAGAAGAACTATATGCACAACCAATGGACATGGACTAAAGAGGGGGACAACTGGAGGGAGGGGCGCAGGGGGAAAAGAAATTGGGACAACTGTAACAGCATACTCAATGAAACATTTTAAAAAAGAGAACAAGTTTATTTTCAGTGCTCCATATGGTCCTTAATTAGTATTTATTATTTATTTTTGTATGTTTTATTGATTATGCTGTTACAATTGTCCCAATTTCTTTTCCCTTTGCTCCCCTCCGCCCAGCAACCCCCCTCCCTCTAGCAGTCCCCCTTCTTAGTCCATGTTCATCAGTCGTGCATAAAACTCTTCTCAACATGACCATATTCCCCACCCTCCTACTATGCTCTTAATTCCTGCACCATTTCCCTCCCTCTCCCTCCTTTTTCCTCCCAGCTGACCTCCCCCTACATGCTCCCCATACCTATGATTCTGTTCCCACTCTGGTTGTCTGCTTAGTTTGCCTTTGTTTCATTCCCCAGCTTCTGTTGTTGATAGTTGTGATACTGTTGTCATTTTAATGTTCATAGTTTTGATGTTCTTTTTCTTAAATAAGTCCCTTTGACATTTCATACAATAATGGCGGGGTGATGATGAACTCCTTCAGCTTTACCCTGTCTGGAAAGCACTTTATCTGCCCTTCCATTATGAATGATAGCTGTGCTGGATAGAGTAATCTTGGTTGTAGGACCTCGCTTTTCATCACTTTGAATATTTCCTTCCAGTCCCTTTTTGCCTGCAAAATTTCTTTTGAGAAATCAACTGAGTCTTATAGGAACCCCCTTGTAAGTAATTCTCCGCTTCTCTCTTGCTGCTTTTAAGATTCTCTCTTTATCCTTAACCTTTGGCATTTTGATTATGATATGTCTTGGTGTGGTCCTCCCTGGTTCTAGTTTGTTCCGGACTCTCTGCTTCCTGAACCTGTATGTCTATTTCCTTCCAATTAGGGAAGTTTTCTTTCATTATTTTTTCACATTATTTTTCAATTTCTTGCTCTTCCTCTTTACCTTCTGGCAAAGCTGATTCAGACGTTGGCATGTTTATAAGCTGTCCCAGAGGTTTCTAAGCCTCTCCTCAGTTTTTAAAATTCTCATTTCCTCCTGTACTGGTTGACTGTTTGTTTCTTCTTTAGGTTCCAATTTGTTGATTTGAACCCTGGTTTCCTTTCCTTCACCACTTGTTTCGTACAGGTTTTCCTTCATTTCAGCCAGGATAACCTTCATTCTTTCCCTGTCCTATTTAATCTTTGCTATCAAATCTGTGAAAATCTTTATCACCGATGCCTTAAACTGTGCACCTGTTAAGCTCTCTATCTCCTCACCTGTTAAGTTCGCTTTCTGCTGCTCATTGCTTAGTTATGTCACTGGGACCTTGATCTGCGCCCCCCTTCTGGGTTGTACTTGTTTCATCTTTCTGTGTTTGCCTTTGCAGTTTCGGTAAGGGCTGTAGCCCCTCTTACGTTTTAAGGGGCTGAGCCTCAGGTACTCGTTTGTGCTGCGTTTCACCGCGTTTTGGTGCTGTATATGGGGGAGGAGTCTGAGAGGGAACAGTGCCGTTGCCGCTGCTTCCCCTTCCGGTACTAAGCAAACTGCCTCCTTTTAGAAACTGGTTGCTTCTTCCTCCGCCCCAGCCCTCACTCGCTTTCAGTCAGGAGCAATGCAGCTTTATTTTCCCTGGTGCTGGAACTGCAAGCTGTGCGGTCCGGCTTGGGGCTGGGATCGCTTCTTGGGTTTAAATGGTATGGCTGTGTTTTCCGCCACAGCTACTGCGAGCTGCGCAAACTAGCCGCGCCCACCCACCGTCCTCCCAGGAGCCGCGCTGCCTCTAGCCGCCAGCCCTCCTGCTGCCAAGCACCGCCCCCACAGCCTGGGCTCCGCTCCTCTTTTTCTCAGTCCCGGCTCCGCCCCTCCTTCCTTTCTGGTTGATTTATTGCTTCTTTCTTTCTTTGTTGAACTTCCCTGTAGTTTCGAGTTTTTGGGTTTTCTGGGGTTTTTTTGGAAGTGGTTGTATATTTCTTCTCAGTTGTGATGAGTCGCAGTGCGTGTATTTACACCTCCATCTTGACCGGAATTCCCTTTAATTCTTAAATGATATCTCATAACCCTCTGATTAACTACTAGTACATGGTACTGTTTTTACAGCATTAAGTATTTTAAACTACCCAGAAGGAGACTAGGTGAATATCAAAGGAACCTAATAATACCCAAAATAAATGAAGGAAAGGGAGATCTGAGGAGAAAAACCTTAAAATTTATTAAGAACATGGCCTTAAATTTTTGATCTGACACAGTTGTGGGATCATGGGCAAATTATTTAATCTGTACCTCACATCACCAACTATAAAAAGAAGCCATAATACATAACACACAAAAACATCAGATTTAAAATAAGATTAAATATTGAAAATACTTAGCATGGTTATTACACAGTAATCACTCAACAAATATTAGCCCAAAGTAATAGTTGCAATAATTCTCACAACAATTAAAGTAAGGTAAGTATTAGCTTCTACATACAAAAGAAGAAATTCATTCACAGGATAAATAACTTCCTTATGGTCATGGAACAAATACATTACAAATGTGTTGAGCTAGCTCAAAAAGTGTATTTTTTTTATTATTCCTACTACATTTTCATGAGACTTTTCTGTGATTCATTTTATTTTCTTCCTTAAGCAGGTAGTTGAAAGAAGTTTTAAGTATTCCTCAGTACGGTCTCCTTTTTGCAATGCCTTCCTTGGGTTAAACAAATGAGACACATTAGGCATTTATTCCTCTGCATTCCTGAACCCTGCAAACTATCTTACCAATGCACAATATACACTTAACTGTAATTAATAGTTTCTATGTTCTGTTGTCTCCACGAAATAGTAAGTACCTTGAAGTCTGAGGTGTGCTATTATTCATTTTCCCTAGTGCAGAGCACAGGGGAACAATAAAAGTCTTCAATATATATCTATAAACCTGAACTAAACAGATTCTTGATTGTTTTGTTACTCAGCAGACTCCGAAAAATGTAATTAGGTTAAAGAAAACTTTGTTTTAAAAATTTCCTAATTGTTACTTTTCACTCGATCATTTTAGTAGCAATTCTTAGAGGACACTTAAGAATCCATCTAATGAATAATGTAAATATGTTCTATGCCAAAGTTGTGGAAGAAAAGGAAGATATCAAAATTAATTATTTCTCCTTAAGAGTGATCACAAAATGCCTTTCTTATTTGGATGAATGGTTATGAACTCCAAGCTGTCTAAGCCAGAACTTATAAAACAATGTATCCTAAAAACAAATATGTTAGAAATTATCTGCTATTTTTAGCTGATATATTACTGCTTCCCTCCAGTATGTCAGCAGCTGAATCTGAAGATTTTCAGATTAATGCAGAAAAGATTGTGGATAAAACATATTACATATCACATTTTAATTATTTCTTTACATGAAAAAAGGAAAACTCAGGTACATTTACTAACCTGTGTATTTAAGAATGGCTTTCATTCTGTTGACAGTTAATTCTACCTTTAAACTATTCAGATAATAAATCAGGATGCATTTGGCTATATAACACTAAGGTTTCAGGGTTGGATAATCCAGCAACTAAGGGTCCAGATTCTGTCTCTACATTTTTCTGTCTATAGAATTGGTTTAACCCTAAACAGACTTCTTCTCATAGTGGTAATTTAGGTTACTTTATTCCATCTTCACATCTAGCAGGAGCCAGGCTACCGGTGGTTCTCTTTTCAGAATGAAGAATATACTTCCCAGAAGTTTTATATACCTCTTTTCATGTCCCATAGAACAGAACTGGTTCACATGCCCATTCCTAGACCAATCGCTTTCAATTGCAGTTAAGATTACCCATAGTTTAGGAAGGTCTATTCTTTGAATTAAGGTCAAGTTTCCAATCTACAATGCTGCTATTCACTAGGGAAAGGTAATTATAGAATAATATACTATATATACCCTTGCAAGACTCAAAGGCTTTTTATAATTTCTTTATTAACCTAACAAACATAAAATGAGAACTCATGTGCTAGGCTTTATGCATGATTCAGACATAACTATGGAAAAGACATATATCATCCCTGATGACATGATTCTTTTGGTTTAGTAGGGAAATAGACATTAACCAAGTGATCAGCCAATTAATTCCAATTATGGGGAGTAGCATAAAGCAAAATAATGCTATAAGAACACATTATAGGTGACTTTAATACAGTTATCAGGAGGCTTCCTTGAAAATGCAATATTATCTCCAGAGCCTGGATGATGAACACAGGGAGCGAGAGAGTAGTGGGGAGAACCTTGCCAGGCAGAGAATATAGCTTCTGAAAAGACACTGAGGTAGAAAGTAGCTTAGCCTATTAAGAAATTGGGAGAAGGTAGTTTTGTTACAGTAGACTAAGCACAGAAAAAAGTGGAGCAGGATACATTTGAAAAGGTAGGAGTGACAGGAATCCTATGGGAATTCATAAGCCATGTTTGAGATTTAAGAAAGGTAAGAGTAATTAGGAAATTAGCAAGAGTATAAAGGTAGGGTAACAGGAAGACTAATTAGGAGTCGAGTCCAGGAGTACAGGGTAGAGGATAAACTTGATATGATGGAAGTATAACATTAAACTTAAGTTTTTGCACAGCAAAGGAAACCATCAACAAAATGAAAAGACAACATACTGAATGGGAGAACATATTCGCCAATGATGCATATGATTAAGGGGTTAATATCCAAAATTTATAAAGAACTTATAAAACTCAATACACACAAACACACACACAAAAACCAAACCAATTCAATTTTGAAAATGAGCAAAGGACCTGAATAGACACCTCTCCAAAGAGGACATACAGATGACCAATAGACATATGAAAAGATGCTCAACATCACTAATCATCACAGGAATGCTAATTAAAACCCCAGTGTGATTACCTCACACCTGTCAGTATAGCTATCATCAGTAAATCAACAAACAACAGTGCTGGAGAGGATGTGGAGAAAGAGGAACACTCATCAACTGTTGGCGGGAATGCAGACTAGTGTAGCCACTATGGAAAACAGTATGGAGATTCCTCCAAAAATTAAAAATGGAACTGATTTATGACCCAACAATTCCACTTCTGGGAATTTATCAAAGAAACCTGAAACATTAATTAGAAAGAATACAGAGGATAGGGCAAATATAGGTTGATAGTTATGAGTATGCAAAACGCAGAGTTTATTCTTGTATTATTTACTAATTATTGCATTATTTTCCATGCAAACAACTGTAAACCTACATTTGCCCTACCCTGTATACACACTTATGTTTACTGCAATGTTATTTACAATAGCCAAGATTTGGAAACAGCCCGAGTCCATCAGTAGATGAGTGGATAAAAAAGCTGTGGTACATTTACACAATAGGATACTACCAGGCCATAAAAAAGGAAAAAAATCTTACCTTTTGTGACAGCATGGATGGGCCTAGATAGTACTATGCTAAGTGAAATAAGCCAGTCAGAGTTAAGATAAATACCGTATGATTTTACTTATATGTGGAATCTCATGAACAAAATAAACTAACAAAATAGAAACAGACTCATAGACACAGAGAACAGACTGACAGTGGTCAAAAAGGAGGGGGAGGTTCAGGGGGCTGGGTGAAAAAGGTGAAAGGATTAAGAAAAAAACTTATATACACAGACAACAGTATGGTAATTATCAGAAGAAAAGCAGGGGGGTGTGAATGAGGCATGATAGAAGAGGGTAAAGGAAGGCTAAATGGTGACAGAAGGAAACTTGACTTCGGGTGGAGAACACATTAATACGATAAACAGATGATGTATTATAGAACTGTACACCTGAAATCTATGTAATTTTATTAGTCAATGTCACCCCAATAAATGCAATAAAATTTTTTAAAAACAAAATATTTTAAAGACCTTAAAAAATAAAAATAAAAAAGAGAGCAATTTAAGTAAAGAGGTTTTTGAAATAAAATCAATAGGACTTGGTAATAGACAATTAGGGAATAAGGGAAAGGAAGGTTTCATGGGTGATTCCCAGGTATCTAACATGAATTATTAGATAAAACATTATGGTAGTTTCTGAGATGAAAACACCAACGAAGGAGCCAGTTTTCCTGGAAGATTAAGGACCAAATTTAGACATACTGGGATTTCTCGTCTACCTGAGTGACTCTTCTTTAAAATTCTTCTTTGCTTAATACCAGAGGGTTTCTTCTAGGATTGTTGCCATTCAAACTACTTAAGGAGTGGTATTTGCACCAAGCGGGAAGATGTAAGTGAAAGAAAAGTTCTACATCCTTAGAACGAGCTCCCTCTGTAACAAATGGTATCAAATAACCCCCAAATTCCCATACAATATCATAGTCCACTGCTATTTTATTTATACTTACATTAAAATGCTTAAAACTGTTTTGTAGTAAACATTAGTAAAGCACATGAAAACAAAATTAGAAACTCAAAATAAGACAATTTTAAATTTAATAAGCAAGCTTCTTTCAGAATTATCAAAAGTATTCTTGAATACCTAAATAACTGAGAGCAAATGCCATAAAATATGTCATTTTAATTACTTTCAATCATTGTATTTTCAAAATTCTGAACATAATTTTACTATATGAGGGGGGACACAAAAAAAACAGAATTGTCTTCTGGAGGGTGGACCCCTTGCAGTACAGGCTTCCCCCACTAGGTGAGTGTTTTAGTAACTCATCTGTACCAGTGTACCATGCAGCATTGTTGCGAGAAGCTGTGTTCAGCTTCAGTTAATTTTTTTTGAAGATTCTTTCAACACATTTGCCCATTTTATGATGGCTATGATTTACGAGCACACCTAATTGTTCAGTAGCTTTTGACCAAAAAAACGACATGACTCCTGTGCCCCACCCTCCCTACTCACCTGATCCTACCCCAAGCGACTTTTTTATGTTTCCTGAATGAAGAAATCCTCAAAGGGAAACATTTTGCTGAAGTGGAAAAGGTGAAATAAAAACCAGCAAAAGCACTAAAAGGCATCAAAATTGACGAGTTCAAAAACTGTTTTGAGCAGTAGAAAAAAGTCTCAATAGGTGTATTGCATCAAATGGAGAGTACTTTGAAGGTGACTAAAGTTTAAACATGTCAGAATACACAATTTTTTATAAATAAATTCTGGCTATTGGGGGGCCCCGCCTCGTATGAGACTATATTGGTAATTTATATAATAAACTTTAAAAATCTTTCCATTTACTTCACTTACCTCTAAAAGAAAATCCCCTAGATACTGAATTGGATAAAATGGAGCCTTAAAGTTATCTTTTTCTTGCTCAGCCTTGATTCTTGCATTACTGGCAAACACATGAGTTATTCCACTTGGTGAACTTTTTGGTAAAGTAACATTTGCTTTTCCAGCCTCCAAAACTCTAAATAAAAATGTAAACAGTAAGTATATTCAGTCAAATTATCTAAAACAATTATACTTTCTTTGAATAGGAGTGCAATTTTCTGAAAGGAGTTAAATTCCTTTGGGATATTTAAGTGCCATGGACAACAACTATTGCAGTGATTTCTTAAATTATAAGTTGTTCAGAGCATATGTTTAAGAAATTAGGCTATTCTTTCTCCTCATCAATTTCTTGATATGGGAGAGGGTTTTAAAAATCAAGAATATTAAATTTACTTCCTAAGGCAAAGTCATCTCAATAAGCCAAAGAAACAATGAAAGAAGTCTAAGGAAGTTAACTACCACAGAAGGCAACACACCTCCAACGAAATAATTCTAAACCACAAAAAAGTGGAACTAGTTGCCAACCTTCCTCTAATAATTAGCTTTTGAAAAAGTTTAACTCTAATATACATTAAGAATTGTGCTTTACATTTAGATTCAGGAGACAGACACACCGACACATACATCCCTAAAGTTTCATTAAAGTTCTGGTTCTGCTTAGGATTTAGAAAGGCACAGGAGAACACTGCTACCATTTAACAATAAGAAAAAAAAACAAATAATCTACAAAAATCATAATTTTCCCTGAACCTGTTGGAGAACTGAGGAAATAAGCCAGCCAACGAACTGAACCTCTACAGAGATTCAACACCCAAACTATTTCACTTTTGCAAGGGTGCAGGAGAGAAGTGGTTGTCATCAAAGCAGCTAAGAATCAAGACAAGTTTTTTTAAATTTGAGGGTGGCAAGATAGTTTAGTATAACTAGGAGTCCCTGATACAATGAAAGCCCACTCTCATTTGCAACCTCTTTGCCACAGACCTCCATTAAGTATTTATGAAAAAGAGTAAGAGCAGGTAACAGAGGGAGGGAGCCTCCATCGGTAGCACAGATGGTCCAGCTAGGACTGGCCGCCACCAAGCAACAGATGTAAAACCAGACCCACTTCCCTGGATCCTTCTCTCATATACATGAACCTTAGCCATCTGAGTAAGGTATGAAAGGAAGTTCTCTACCTTCAGGGCCCAGGAAAGGTGCATTGCTTTTGCTGCAAGAGTGGAAGTAAAACCCATCTGCCTCTGTGGAGATATATGAAAAACTGCTGTGCAGCCCAGAAGAAGATCCACTGTTTCTGGTTGAGGGATAGAAGCAACAGCCATCTATCCCTGAAAGAGGGGCAGGGATGCCACTAGGGCTTAAGATCCTGCACCAATACAAAGCAGAGATCTAATACTGGGTAGTGGATAGAAATTCTTTTTTGCCCAAGATCCTGTCCATAGATAGCAAACAGAATATGGCTGCTCTGGGGGATGGAGACACAAACATTGAGAAAGTTCTCACCCAAGGGACCAAGGACACAAAAGAATGCTTAAGACTGGAGCTTATCCCACAGATCTCAGAATACACCCAGCCTTAACACTGTTGTAGAAAAGAGTAACAAGCAAAAGAGGAACAGGATAAAGAGAGTCCTTTTATGAGTTCGTTTAAGAGTCACTTCAGTAGTACAAGGACTATAGTAAGCTGAGTGTGAAGGAAGAAAACTAATTAAAAATCCTCTAGCACCCCAGGCCCCACACCAAGCCCAAAGAAACTGTGGCCCACTGCTGCAGTAAATTGAAATAATGCATTGAAGGTGACTCAACCATTAACAAAACCCAAACCTAACCCAAATGGGAAGATTAACGCAATCACCCTATTAAGTGCCCGACACAGAAGAGGTAAAATATGCTTTTGGATATAAATATAAGGCATATAGAGAAAGCAAGGGGAAAAAAAATCACTGTCAAGAGATAAAGGAATAAATGGCACAGAGAGATGACCCAGATGTTGAAATTATCAGAAAGTGACTTTAAAGTAACTATGACTGACATGTTAAAGGATATAGGAAAAAGATAAGCAATCTCCATGAAGAGATGGGGAACTCAGAAGAGAGTACAATGGAAAGGGTAGAAATAAAAGTTACTGTATAAAAGGAGAATTTCTATGACAGGTTTAGCAATGGCCTGCACAGAACTGAGGAAGAAATCACAGAACTTGATGAAAGGTCAATAGAAATTATACAATGGAAACCTAAAATGAAAAATAAACAGAAAAAGTATGCAAAATCTATGTAAGAGAATCATAAGGTCCCAGAATTTGGGGACAGCATTCCATAAGGAAAAGAACACAACAGAATACTTAAAAGACAATGGTGGAGAGTTTTTCATGATTAAGATAGGGCAAAAATACCTGCACATATTCACGAAGCTCAGAGAACCCCAAGCAAATAACATAAACACAAATAACAAATAATAAGCAAATAAACAACACACACCTATCTGGACACATAATCAAATCACTAAAAAGCAAAGGTCATATTGATTTTCAAATTTTAATTTCCAATCATTCATTATTAGAATATAAAAACAATTTTTCTATAGTGAGTTATCCTGTGATCTTGCTAAATTCACTAATTAGTACAATAACATTTTTTTGTAAACTATTTAGCATAATATCCTGGCTTTTAGAATACAAATAATTATTTAGGTGTTTTTTTTTTCTTTCCAATTCTATGCTCTTATTTAGTTTCATTGCCTTATTGCACTGGGTAATATCTATAGTAAAATACTGAATAGAGTGGTTATAGTAAATATGCTTGACCTGTTCCCAATTATGGAGGGAAAAAAAATTCATGATACTAAGTTTAGATTTTGTCATAGGTGTCATTATGAGGTTGAGATTACAAAAATTCTGAACAAAATATTTGCAAATAGACTCAGCAACTATTAAAAATGAATAATGCACTATAATAGAGTTTATCTCAGGAATACAAGTTTGGTTTTACACTTAAGAATTGAAAGAATAATTTACCATACTAACAGAATAAAGAAAAAAGCCAATTATCTCAACAGATGTAGATAAAACTTTTAGAGCAATCCATTTATAACAGCATCCTAGAACATTAAGTACCTAGGATTAAATTTAACACAGGTGCAAAATTTATAGAATGGAAATTACAAAACATTAATGACAGAAACTTTAAAATGATTAAAATTTTAAAAAATTTGCCCTGGTTGGTGTGGCTCAATGGATTGAGCACTGGCCTATGAACCAAAGGGTCACCGGTTCCATTCCCAGTCAGGGCACATGCCTGGGTTATAGTCCAGGTCCTCAGTTGGGGGCAGACGAGAGGCAACCTAACATTGATGTTTCTTTCCCTCTCTATTCTCCTCTCTCTAAAAATAAATAATAAATGAAATCTTTTAAAAATTTTTTAAAAAGACTTCGACGGATATGCAATTTGATAAGACAACTCAATCTTATTAAGATCTCGATTCTCCCCAATTTGACTTCAGTACAATTCCAATTAAAATTTCAGCCTGTGTTTTTGTAGAAATTGACAAGATGATTCTAAAATGTATATGGAAATATAAAGGATTAAGAATCACCAAAACAAATCTGAAAGACAAAACTGGAGGATTCATACTACCTGATTTTAAGACTCACTGTAAAGCTACAGTAATTCAACAGTGTGTTGTTGGCATAGTTCGACACAGATATAAATGGAGTAAAATAAGAAATCCAGAAATACACTACACAAATATGGTCAACCAATTTTCAACAACAGTACCAACATAACTGCAGAGCAACTGGAACTCTCATACATTACTAGTGGGTTTATAAAATGGTACAAATACTTTGGAAAACAGTTTAGTATTTTCATATAACATTAAGTACATAACTACCATTTGAGCCAGAAATTTCATTCCTGAAAACTTGTCTCCATGAAGACTTGCACTCAAATGTTCACAGCAGCTTTAGTCACATTAATAAAAACAAACAGCCTGGGCTGGTGTGGCTTAGTTGGTTGGAGTGTTGTCCCATAAACCAAAAGGACATGGGTTTGATTCCTGGTCAGGGTACATGCCTGGGTTGCGGGTTTGGTCCACAGTCGGGGTGTGTTTGAGAGCCAACTGATTGACGTTTTTCTCTCACATTGATGTTCTTCTCCCTCTCTGTCTCCCTCCTATCCAGTCTCTCTAAAATCAATGGGCATGTCGCTGGGTGAGAAGAAGAGACGGAAGAAGAGAAGGAAAAAGAAAAGGAGGAAGAGGAAGAAGAGGAAGAAAGGAAGAAGAAGAGGAAGAAGAAACAGACAAAAGTCCCGCAAATGTTCATCAATGGTTGAATAAATAAATGGACTGTGATATATCCATAGAATAGAATACTACTCAGCAACAAATAATAAACTACTGATTCATGCAAGGTGGATATATCTCATAATCAAAGGAGTATATACAATATAATCCCATTCATATGAACCTCTGAAGAAAAGTAACAAATCTAATCTATAATGACAAAAATATCAGTGGTTGTCTGGTATTGCTGGTGCAGAATAAAGTGTACAAGGACACAACAAAAGTGGTAGGCTAATGTAAACGTTACAGATATTGATTGTAATGGGGATTAACATGGATTTATAAATTGTCCCAACTCATCAAAACGGACACTTAAGATGTGTGCATGTTACTGTCTATAAATTAAACTTAATTTACGGTGACCTAAAAAAAGGACCTTTGCACCCCCAAGCCTCCAAATCACGGTGATTTTAGAATTAATTTACCCAATAAAAAGCCTTTTTAAAAATATGACATAAAGGATAAAAAGATGAAATAATGATGGAAACAGTATGAGCCATGAAGAGTGCACTATATAAACCCAGAAAAAAAGACATTGTGATATACTAATATTTCACTTGTAAAAATCTGGAAGTGCTCTAAAATGAAAAAAAAAAAATGTTTTCACTTGGCCAAAAGAAAAAAAGAGAAAAGCATGGAAAGTAAAATAAGGAACAAAAGAATAATTTAAAGCAATACTAGAAAATACATTTTGTTTCATTAGACATACAGTTAAATGTGTAGAATGGCCTAAATAAGAAATCAAAGTGTAAACAAACCATGGCTCATTTGAACTAAACTAATAATTGCAAAGAAATACTAAAAGATATTCAAGCAAATTAAAATTGTTTTCTCAGAATTACTTTAGCTTTTATAAGGTCTGATCTTACCTTATAATAGAATCACTTTGTTTATCAGCTCTAACAAGGAGGACAACTTTCCATCTGTGAAAGGCTCCTGGAGCACCAGTGCGTTTCAGTTCTTCACGCCATCTTTTGGGTGCAGATTGCATTTGAGGTGAATAATGGGAATCCTTTTCAATTTTATATCCCCATTCATAAGTTGTTTCATCAAGCCATCTGCCACTTTTGGCACTATGAATTATGTAGTCCTTTGTTAGTACCCACTTTCCTAAAAAGCAAACATACTGTCAATAATAATTTTAGTTCTGATAAGTGGTCAACAATAAAGATCAAATACCAAATAAAATTTAAAGTATCTCAAAAGACACAAATAAATGGAAATATATACCATGTTCATGGATAGAAAGAATTAGCATTGTTAAAATGTCCATACTACCCAGAGTAATCTACAGATTCAATGCTATCACTATCAAAATACCAATGGCATTTTTCACAGAACTAGAACAAATAATTTAAAATTCATATGGACCCACAAAAGACTCCAAATAGCCAAAGCAATCTTTAAAAAAGGACAAAGTTGGAGGTATCACACTACCTGATATTAAAGCAATCAAAGCAGCTGGTACTGGAATGAAAACAGACACATAGATCAATGGAACAGAAAAGAGAGCCTAGAAAGAAACCCAGGCTTATACGGTCAATTAATCTATGATAAAGGAGGCAAGAATAAACATTAGGGTAAAGAGAGTGCCTTCAAAAGACGGTGTTAGGAAAATTGAATACATTTTAAAAAGTGAAATTAGGCAACTTTCTTACACCATATACAAAAGTAAACTCAAAATGGATTAAAGACTTAAATAGAAGAACTGAAACCATAAACCTCCTAGAAGAAAACATAGGCAATAAATTCTCTGACATGCTGCTAGCAGTATCTTTTTTTTTTTTTTTTTGATATGTCTCCTAGGGCAAAAATAAACAAATGGGACTATGTCAAATCAAAAAGATTTTGCACTGCAAAGAAAACCATCAACAAAACAAAAAGGCAACCTACTAAATGGGAGATGATATTTGCAAATGATATATCTAGAAAAGGGTTAATATTCAAAATATAAAGAATTCATACAGCAGAACATAAAAAAAAACCTCTCAATTATAAAATGAACAAAGGACCTGAATAAACATGTCTCCAAAGAGGACATAAGGATGGCCAACAGATACATAAAAAGATGCTCAAGGTCACTAATCATCAGAGAAGTGCAAATCAAAACCACAATGAGATACCACCTTACACTGGTCAGAATGGCCATCATTAACAAATCTAAAAGCAACAAGTGCTGGTGAGGATGTGGAGAAAAGGGAACCTTAGTGCACTGTTGGTGGGAATGCAGACTGGTGCAGCCACTGTGGAAAACAGTATGGAGGTTCCTCAAAAACCAAAAGTGGAACTACCATATGACTAGCTATTTTACTTTTGGGTATTTATTTGAAGAAATCTAAATTAAATAGAAAAGACACATGCACCCCTATGTTCATCGCAACATTATTTACAATAGCCAAGACATGGTGGCAATCTATGTGTCCACTGACAGACAAATGAATAAAGAAGTTGTGGTAGGTATGCATACACACACAATGGAATATCACTCAGCCATAAAATAGAATGAATCTTGCCATTCGCAATAATATGAATGGACCTAGAGGGTATTATGCTAAGTGAAGTCAGAGAAATACAAATACCATACATTTTCACTTATATGTGGAACAATCTAAAATAATAAAATTCATTGATAGAAAAAAAACAACTGATGGCTGCCAAATAGGAGGGGTTTTGGAGGGATGAGTGAAAAAAGTTAAAGGGACTGAGAGGTACGAATTAGCAGTTATAAAAACAGTCAAGGGAATTTATGAGGGTGAACCCCCAAAACCCAGTATTTATAAAAATTTGTGTATTTATTCTGACATGTTTAAACTCCAGTCACCGTCAAAGCACTCCATTTGATGCAATACACCTATCAAGATGTTTTTCTACTGCTCAAAACAGTTTTGAACTTGTCGATTTTGATGCCTTTTAGTGTTTCTGCCATTTTTTGTTTCACCTTTCCACAACAGCAAAATGTTTCCTTTTGAGGACTTTTTGATCCAAGAAACATAAAAAAATCACTTGGAGCAGGATCAGGTGAATAGGGAGGATGGGGAACAGGGGTCATGTCATTTTTTGGTCAAAAACTGAACACTCAGCACAGTGTGTGCAGGTGTGCTCATAAATCACCCATCAGGAAATGGGCAAACTCGTTGAAAGTCTTCAAAAAAAAATTCACTGATGCCGAACATAGCCTCTCACAACAACGTCAGCTGGTACACTGATACAGATGAGTTCTTAGAATACTCATCTGGCAGGTGAAGCCTGTACTATAAGAAACCTGCCCTCCAGGAGATAATTCAGTTTTTTTGGGGGGACCCCTCCTTGAAAAGTCAATATTGTAAAAACTATGTATGATGCCAGATGGATATTAGATTTGTTGGGGTGATCACTTCCTCAGGTATATAAATGTCTAATCATTACATTATACACCTGAAAATAATGTAATATTGTATATCAACTATAATTGAAAAACTTAACCTTATTCAACATTGGACTCTTAAAATAGTTAACCAACATTATCTTTGAATTATGTTGTCTTTTCCTAAATTTTATGATATTGAGAGACCTAAACATCACTAATATTATATGTAATCTTTCCCATAATTATAATTCTGATTATTAGTAAATAAAATATAAAGGCTTAATAAAATAAAATGTGATAAAATGTGGTATTACTTAAGTTATGATTACTTATTAGTCCCTATTTTAGGTTAGATTTATATTCTTCGTCAGGCTAGAAACTTTTCCAATAATGTTTACAGCATTGTTATACTTTGTAAAACAAATTTATTGAGGGAGAGAATTTTTCTAGGTATTTACAAACATTCTATAATTTCTTTATCTGGGCATGGATGATCTTTTTAAACAGCACAGACCATGTATGTTTTCATTTGTGGACTTAAAAATGAACCCAAGTGTTTTTCTGGTAAGTTATTCTAAAAAGTGGTTAATTCACTTGCGTTAAATAATTTTTTTTTTTTTTTGCTGCCACCAGCAAACTACTAAGATACCAGATCAATCATAGTAGAAAAAACTATAAAAGGAACATCAATGGTGACACAGAGAGAGAGGAATTAAAAATCTTAGAAATAATAAGCATGGATGGGAGAGGAGGCAGCAGAAGAACAAAAATATTAACTACTTCCAATGATAGATCAAAGAAAAGAAACTTGACTGACAACAGCTGAGGATTCAACGGCTTTTTTTCTTTTGGCATTTTGTGCCAAATCTTTTCATTAAAATATTTTTCCTTCATAAAGCATGTACATGAAAATATTTGGTGAAAGACATATTTCTGCCTATTTAATACATTTCTCATGTGCTACAAAGTTTTACTCAAAAAAATAAAGCAAAAAGTATCAAATATAGGAAATTTCAGAAAATATCAGAATATAAACATACCACCTTTCTAGGGAGTATGGTACTTTTTCTTTAATGTTAAGGTTTTTGTTTTCTGTTTTTTTTTTTTTTTTTAAATGAAGGGAAGGCAGTTAAACTTACCTGCTGCACAAGCTGCTAAAAATTTTTCACTCTTACATAGGCGCTGAGCTATAAGATGTGTACAATTTTTGTATTTCTGGAAGGACAAATCCAAAATGTTAGGAAGGTAAGATTTCCTTGATAACACATTCTTCTTATTCTTAAAATATTAAAGGGGCATTTTATCATTTTTAGGCCAGTATTTTAACTTTTTCTATGTCTTCAATATTTGGTAAGTAAAGTTTCTGTACTCACCTCACTCTTAATAAAAGTGCAATCTAGTTTTAAAAGCAATTTGCCTAGAGCTTCCTTTTCTTCCATCTTAAATCCTGTCATCTGAATGATATGCTTTGGGGCATCATCTTCCATCTAACATATATACACATAAAGAAGATAACATATTAGAGATATTATTCTCCGGGTAAACATTATTATTATTTTCTTACTTTTGAATGCTAACAATAAAAACTAAAACCATTAGATTAAACATATAATGAATTAGCCCTGGCTGGTGTGTCTCAGTATATTGAGCACTGGCCTGTGGACTGAAAGGCTTCTGAAGGTTGCGGGTTGGATTCCTGCTCAGGGCACATGCATGGGTTGCAGGCCAGGTCCCAGTTGGGGGCCTATGAGGGGCAACTGATGTATCTCTCACACATCAATGTTTCTCTCCCTCTTTTTCTCCCTCCTTTCCCCTCTCTAAAAAGAAACAAGATCTTTAAAAAATAAATAAATAAAAATAAACATATAATGAATTAAACACACAAGGCTTAATTATAAATACCAATATTAAAAGTGCTTATGTAAATAGAATTAGTTTTAAAAGTTATCTTCTCAAAACGTGACTTTAGATAGTGAGATGTTTTTCTAATTTGAACATTGAAAGTTTGCCTTATGATATTACTTTCCACTAAAATACACTGATGAATGAATTATACTAATTATATTAATTATACATTATATAAATACTGGTTATATAAGTATTAGCATCTTAGCTTCATTTCTAAAGTACTGTTTTTTTTTTTTGAGGGGGGGGTCGCTCGATGAAAGAAGGTGGAGGGACTAACCAAAGAATATATATGCATTAACTCAAAGAGACAGACAACAGTGTGGTGATGGCCAGAGGGAAGAGGGGCAGGGTAGGGTGGAGGTAGGCAGAGGGGCAGAAAATGGGAACAAATGTAATAGTATAAACAATAAAGAAAAAGTACTGTTTTTGTTAAGAGTTTGTGCAATAAGTACATTCATTAACAACGGAACTTTATCATATTTATACTGATTTTTAAAATTTGTGGACAGATATTGAAGAATATGTATAATTCACTGGAGAAATTAATAAAACTCATGGTCCCATAACCTTTACACCAAATAATTTAGTAGGCACATATAACAAGCCTTGATCCCATTTCCAATCAATATTTAACTCTGCTATATATACATACACCCACCCGCACACACACACACACACACATGTGTACGCACACACGTGTGTATGTGTGTTAATTTCATCACCAGTAAAGTAGATCTAAAAAAATACATGGTTTTCCAATTTATTTTGAGAGGGACCTTAATCCATATTTAAATGTAGTTCATAAAACAAGTTATACTTGAGGTGGCACATGTATTAAGCAAGAAAGGGAAAACTCACAGCACTTCTAAATAGAACACAATTTTTTATTACTTTATATGATGTTAGAACTTAAAAAGTAGGTAGCATCTCAGAGAAAATGTAGTTTCTCATTACAGATGAGAAAAACAGGAACTAGTGCAATCAGGGCAATTTTCCATTTCTAAGAATTTTGTCACTGTAGCTCTGCATTAGTAATTTAATTTATGTCACAGACAGAGTGATAGCATTTGGCTTCTTTCAAGGCAATTAGAAGTAAACCTCAAAAATTAGAATCGTTTGAGCCCAGGATTAGTAACAGACAACTGGTGAAGTAAAACAATGTTCTTTAGAGAAATTTATTCTAAAAAAATATATGTATGTTTATATTAAACATATATGAACTACAAACAGTGAAATCTGAAAGTAAGCTTAACGATATACAAATAAAGCGTTACTCGGGGTTAAAAGTGACTTTTCATTTCCTTTGCCTAAAGTTTCTAAGAGGAAAAAACTTCAGTGAAAGTAATAACACTCATGATTTTTCATCATTCCTTGGCTTTGAGAGAAGCCACCTGATTGGGAGAACTGGATATGCTTTGCTCAGCATATCTGCATATTTGCAATGATGTTCATATTAATGCTTTCTGAAATGTCCTAAGGGGCTGCCAGTAGCCTGCACTGACTACTTGGGTGTATAAATCAATTCAGAGATTAAGTACTAAGAAGCACAATGCAGTTGCACATCACAGCCATCTCCTCCAAAATAATTTTTGTTCAATAAAAAGTCTGAACTTTGACCTCAATATATCTTTTGTATTTCTCCCTTGGTTCTGAAAGAGGAAAAAAGATGTAATATATTAACTCTCTAATACCCAAAAATTCAAGATACATAACATAAAGTATCTTTAGGGATAAAACTCTTCAATGAAACAAAATTTTTAAAGTTACAAGGATCTGGTCAGTACAAATTATAAAGTGTACATAGTAGGGCTTGGAATCCTATAAAATAATTAATCATACATACAAAATACTATCATCAGTAAATAAAATGTAAGTGGCTTCTTTCACAATCATCTAATTGTATTAATTATCCAATTTTTAAAAACTATTTTCATGGTCAGAAACACAGCTTTTGAGTGATAAAACCTATTACTATAGGCTGGTAATACATAAAAACTTTACAAAGAATATGTCGTGTTTTTAGAAATAACAATTCAATCTGATGCAGAACACATATTAGCACACATACAATAAAGCCATATATGAATTATAAGGCATATGATTATAACTAGGGAGAATGTTTTCATTAATTCAAGGAAATTATTTAAATAAATCATTTAAGCAGATTTCCTTTAGAAAAATAATAGGTCCTTTCAGAAATAACAGACAAGTGGAATTCAATGTTATCTGTGAATATCATCTCAGTATTCAAGAGAAAAGGCAAATCCAAAGTGTTTTTATAGTTCTTGAGAGTCATTTTTATCAGAGAAATACAAGTGTTTTAACTATATATATTTTACCTACTACATATATTTTATTTATGCATTCAAAAATTTCAAAACTATTTAGGATGCTCTTTCAATAAATATTGTCAAAAAAGAGAAGTCTGGGTAGGTTTAAAAATCTAAAATCTTGCCTAAACCTAAAATCTTATAATAGAGAAACTAGTGATAAATAGAATATACAGAAAACCATAAGAAAATCACTGTAATCTACTCAAAAAGTTTTATTTATAGGTTTTCCTTTAATTTTATCCTTCTGCCTCTGGAGAATTAAATATATTTTCTATAGAACTGTAAGAAAACCAACCTATTATATTGTGTTCTTCTTTTAGATAAAATAGCTATATTACAATTTGAATATTTATAATTAACAAGGTGACATATTAACATATTTTTTGGTTTGTTGCAAAAGTGATTAAGTGCTTTAGACTTACTAGAGTCAGTATATAATGCAGTTTTCATCTTAAATCATATTGTGTTTATAATGAAATATACGCACTTTGTATATTTAACATTTTCTGTCAGAGTCCACAAGACAATAAAAACAGGACCAATTGTGCTTAATAGTAGAAATTGGAAAAGGCTTTGTAAAGCAATCTCTTTCCGTTGAAAAACAATTAAACATTAAACTGAAATTAAACAAGCAAAGACGAAAGGGAAGAAATAAGGTGAAAAAATAGGGTGTCCTGATTCAAATATTATGGAAATAAGAATACTAAAAAAAGTAATAATCAGAATACACATTTACTCACAAGTTTATCAAAAAAACTGCGCTGTGTGCTAAACTTTCACAGATTTTTGCATCCCAGTGATAGCGTACAATAAGTAGCACAGATTAAAGAACAAATTCCATTAATCTAGTAATATAACAGCTTCCTATAACAAAATGACCTACCTGAAGCAAACACACTTACAATACATTTAGCAATGCTTAATATCTTACTTATCATAAGACAACCTAATAGCCTAGATCACAGATCTAATTCATAAGGTTCCATGGGAAAACTGCTATCTACATATATATGAATAGATGTACATATATAAATACATGGATAGGTTTATATTTATAAAATTAGTAATTTAATGGTTCTTTCTATGACCCTGAAGGATTAAGCAAACAATAAAGAATAGCCTAATATGCCAATGGACTCAAGCAGAACACCATACACAGCCAGTGTAATACTTATCAATGACCCAGACAATTTCAAGTCCTTAAAAATAGGGTCAAGTTTTGCATAGGTCATATGTTCTGGGGTATGGAGGATGAAGAGGTAACTTCTAGAAGTCTTCCAACACAAGAAAGAAAGTAAATGTACTGCAATATAATTGTACCAGTGGTGTTTCTAGGGAAATTGTATATTTTTCTAGAACTTATAAGAGGTGGTCCTTCAAGCATTCACACAGGGGATACTATCCTAACACAAAGGAAAGGAGGTGTAAAAAAAAAAGCATCTCCTTAACAGGTAAATGTTATGTTTACTACCAAAAAAAAAAAAAAAAATTATATACTAGACTTTTAATCACAAGAATATGCTTTTGTAGTAATTTTAAAAAATATTGTAGCTATTAAAAAAAATCTAGTCCCTTACCTTGAACCATATTACACACAACTAAGGAGATAATGATTGTGAACAGAGCTGGTGTTTATGCAGAGCAAGCAACTGTCTCTGTGGGTAGGACTTTCCCAAAATATCTCCCACATGGGCCTATCCCTGATGCCTGAAATTCCTTTGCAGTTGGTGCCAGTTAGAAATGCAAATAAACCTATAGCATTCAACATAATTAAGAACATTATGCACTAGCTTTTTAGGTCCTATGAATTCTTTATGACACATAGCAGGAACACACTTAAAAATGACACATAGCTATAATATGTTGAAAAGAACACTCAGAGAAGTAGAGGCAAGAATACAGATATGAATACAGGAGGGAGGATGAAAGTTCAGGGTTTAACAGTTGGGTTAAATAGGAAGATGCTACCAAAAAAAAGCGGGGGGGGGGGGCTAAAGAGATGCTTCAAAGAGGTCTGTGGTAGGAAAATAAGGAGAAAGTTTTACTACTCTGCATTAAAATTTCTTTTATGGCCAGCCATAGACTATTATACAACTTTGAGAATATAATGCATCTTATAAGTTGTATGCTTTTAACTAAGAAAACTAAGGGATTTATAAAGTTTATATATTTGCATTTAAGAACTAAAAACTGTCTTCAAAATAAGTTTTACTGCTTTGTCTGTTTTAATTAACACATACTTATTCTAGAAAATTTAAAAAATACTACAAAGTATGATTAAAATCACCTCTAATTCCTTCATCCTATAACACCACTGTTAATATATGGGGATGGGGAAGAGTTTGACTTGATGATTTTATGCATGTGTATACACACACACACACACATATCTCACAAAATTTAAATATTATATAGCTCTGCATCTTAGTTTTTAATATAAAGTTACATAGTGATCATTTCTCTATGCCACTGAATATTCTCCAAAGTTTTAAGGCTCTCAAGTTTTAGGGCAAACCAGTGGTTTCTTAATGTCTGTCATTCAAGTGAACTAGTTTAATTTTGAACCTACTTGTTTTTTAAATTTTAAAACTAAGGAAAATACCTTTAATCTTCCCTCTCCTGGAAAGAATATACCATGCCTTGAATACAACCAATACTGTTGCTTTGAATTCAAGTCTGAAAGATTTTCATGATTTGTGTTATCTAAGGAATTTAACTGGAAAAGTAAAAAAGTGCTAAAACTAAGAAGGGTCAGTTAAAGTGTTGGATCTCTGTTTTAACGAATCTTGCAAAGGTAGACATAAATCACAGTACTCATACTTAATGGCTCTGAATGCTATAACATCAAGTAGAGTTTAGGAATCCTGTACCCTCTTGGTTGAGGAGTCAAATTAAGACTCTTAATTTCATTCAGTTGGCCTTTGAAAATTTATTTTTTAAAGAGATGTAATCTGTTTCCTGCCCCATCCTTCAGAGGTATGAAACGTGTGTGCGTGTGTGTGTACACATATAAATTATCTTATTGAGGTGTCCAGTGGAAAGACTTGGGGAATGTTCTTACTTCAGTGACATTATTTGGGAAAGAAGCAGTCATGATCAGTCTCCTAAGTGGTAAATTTGGCAGTATAGGAAGGAAGAGAAGCAGCAGCAAAGTGACTACAGTGAGGAAGAAATAAGGTAAGAGGATTTACGGAGATATCCATTACATCCAGTACTGTACAAGGAACAGGCTAGATTGGAGATGCTAGCTTTAGGGAAAAAAAGAGACCATTTATCCCAGGACCCTTTATCCCTAAGGAGGTATGATGTTCAGGGGGAAAAAGAATGGACAGCAAGTATTAGTCAGCCATGGGGATGAAAGTCACACCTGCTTCAGTATCCTAGGAACTTTGTATTACTTAGTAGAGCATAAGGTCTAAAGCTGAACAAGCTGGATTTCAACTGAGGACCTACTGAAGTCTATGCACTTCATATATTTAGTTTATTTCCTTCTCAACAATTTAAGTGCTGTTTACCCTTCATATACAAATTAAGGATACTGGAGATCCTGAGAGATTAGGAAACTAGCTCAAGGCTACAAAATAGTAAATGGTGAAACCAAGATTAAAATGTAACACTGCAAACACTAAACGCCTTTTCTGCAATTCTACCATTCTGAATTAAATATCAGAATTTTGTCTTAATACTTTTAACCACAGTATAATTTTACAAAGCAATCTATTCTCAGCTAGTTTAAGAGAAAAATATGTTGCACTAAAAAGAATGTACTTTAAGGGTGGGGAGACATTTAATCAGCAATATCACTGAAAAAATTTAAACAATTATAAATTAATTTCAGAAAAATAACAGTAATGTCTAAAATTTCAAAGCATTCCTAGTAACAATCAAAAGAGTGACATTTTTTTTCCTTATACAAAAAGAAAGTTTTCATTATTTTCCTCTCAAAATTGATTTGGTATTAATTAATCACTAGACTATTTCATACGGCCTTTTCCTTAATCAAAAAATATTTAAAAAGCTATTATTTAATAATAAAGTAACAACTGCTACCTTTATAACTGTGTATTTTTATTTCAAATAATTTTGATATAAAGTAAAAACTACATGAACCTAAGTTTTAGAAATATTTTACTTTCAAGCAGTAAGATGTCCTTGAAGAGTACATAGTGCATTTTATAGCATATATTTTCTATTAGCATATTTCGTCGTCGGCAGCCGTCCGTCTTGAGAGACGATGGTGTAGCTTCTTAAAGAGTCTATCTGCACCGCCCATGTTTAAGGAGAGTCAATTACAAGAGTAACAGGTAATATTCCATTTTAGTTATATTTTTGAGAAAGAGGGTTCCTTTAAACAGTGAAGACTACCCTAGAATAATCAAGAAAATGCTGTCTAATTAATAAAGCCATACTACTGGTTTTCAAAAACACCAAAGTTTTTAGATATTAGTGGGAGTTGTGGATACCTGTTATGAAACCTTAGTTTTGAATTTTGATTATGAAAAGTACCCACATTTGACCACCTTCTCAAGGACTCTTTCACATGATTTATGCTTTTCGCTTTACGGAAGTAGGAAAATATTCAATCATATAATTGAACTTAAGACAGAAAGGCAAAAGAAAATGTGGATTTAGAAACAGATCTATTAGGGGCTTATTTGTCTTATTGAAGACTATCTTTACAATGAAAATATACACATTCAAGTATCTGAACACCCTAGTTCATTTAAATTAACCATTGGAGTTAAGTTAGACATGATCAGATTACTTCCCTTAAAAAAATCCATTCCCAACTACCAATTTATGTACTGAACACCTGCAATACAGGTTAGTCAAGCTTTCCTAAAATGGGAACGTCTTGCACATCAAAAGACACTTCCAGGTACTGAGGCATCAGGTAACAACGAAAAAGTTCACAAGGTGCACTGTGTCACGTATACTGTAAATAGTTTAAATTCTCACCCCTAATGTCTCAACGGTAAAAAGTTTTTTTTTCCCTTTTGTTGGTACAGAAGTTATTTAAGGAGAGCGCGAGCGAGCGACCACTCTTCATCAAGCTCTATTTTCTGCGTCAAATTCTGATATGGAGAACCAGAGGAAGGCCAAATTTTTGTCAGTATTTAATCAAGAGGCTTTGGGAGTGGAAGAAACCTCAGAATTACCATTAAGTCTTGTCCCCAGCCTTCAAGCAGCTATACTATTATAATCCCCAAGAACACAGACCCTCCCCCCACTTGGGGGAACGTGTGTGTTTCTGTGTCATGTCAAAGGCCTAAAGTAGCTGCAGGTATGCTCACTACTGTTTGAATATGTTTAAAAATTCTACTGTGAAAAAAAGAATGACACCATTTTCCTCGTCACAGGGAGGTGGGCCTGGGGGATCCCAACCACCTGCAGTGAGGCGGAATTGTGGAAAGCAGCCAAGAATCTGGGACTCTTGGAGTAGCGTCCCAATCGGTTCTATGGAAACGAGAGACGCGGAGGCCTAGCCTCGCAGGCGGGGCACTGAGCGGCGGAGCAGCGAAAACAGGAGGCGGGGAAGCGGCTCAGCCCTGCACTGCAGACAGGGGGACTGTGGCCATAACCTCCGCAGCTCGGGCGGAGCGGGGCGGGGTCTGCGACTCCAGCCCACCTACTCGCGGGAGCGTCCGCCTCGAGTGAGTGAGAAGGATCCGCGGCGGCGGAAAGCGCAAGAGGCAGCGCTGCTGCCGCTCCCTCCAGCCCCTTTCCAGCCTCACAGCCGGAAGCGGCAGAAACTTCGGGGGCACGGAGAAAACATCCCCACAGTCAGGGTACACTGTGTCTTCCGAGCTCAGGCCCTTTACCTTCCAGGCCGTAGTGTCTTGCTTCCTTCGGGTGGCGGTGGTAACAGGGAAGACGACTGGCGCTGCAGCACTCGCTGCTTCGCTAATCCGGGCTCTAGGAAATAATTTCCCGCCGCGCGCTCATGGCCCCGGAAGCTGTTATATCACTTCCGGGTGGTTGTCAGTGACGCTCTCCAGCCGTCGTCAGGTGGTCCGAGAGGACGCCCCTCTAGATTCTGGTGGGCTGGCCAGCCTCCAGCTAGATCAGCCCCGGAGGCAGGATACGGTAAGTGATTTTTATGAGTTGCCTCCTGGGCCAGGTATTTCCGGTCAGGACCCGGTACGGCATCATTCCTGGACCTAAAAGTGAGCGGGAGAGGGTTGAACTAGGAGTCCCCGTCCAGCCCTGTGATCACTGTGGTGCTTACCCCTCTGCTGCTAGAGAAGGCCCGGAGATCTCGGCTTACCTTCTTTTTCACTCGCACTATCTATCTCCAAGTTGGAAATTGGCCTCCCGTTCCCAGGTGTCCCCTGGGCAAGGCCGAAGACACCGGTACCCTAACTCGGTTTAGTACCAAGTCTCTACCAGTAATCAAAGAGTGTTTACTCTTCCGTTGACAGGGTTTATCATTCTCGATTTTCGAGAACTGCTTTCCCACCCTTTTTCCTGAGTACTGTTTCCATTGCCTTGAGTTGCAGTGCCTGAGAAGGAGGCAGTCGTGGACACATTTTACAAACATTTGGAAGTGGGACGAGGGGATCGTGCCTGGTTTTAGCATTCTACGTCCCCGCTGCAGTTTTGAATTGGGTGAGAATCGTCTTTATTTTCCTAGTTGCTGTGAACTAATGAGATAGAGAACAAGCTTAAAATTTCAAGCGTGGGCTTTAATTGGAAACGCCAGTGATCAGGAAGTAGGCGGGCGTTCTTGAAAGGAAGGTGCTGGCTCACTGCTCCAGGCTTCCTGAATAATGAAGGATTCAGGAGAATTTTGGTTGGAGGCCTGAGGTATCCAGAATACTGGTAAACAGAAATGGTTAATGTAAAGCAAAATGCTCATTCAGCCGAAGACTTAAAAAAACAACAACAAAACAAAACAAAACGTGATATAGTAAACCTTGGAGACTGTCTTTCTTGACTAATGCAGTTTTTCAGGTAAGTAGTTTTCATTCACTCTCCACTTTATATATAAGTAATAATTTCTCTCTCTCTCTCTCTCTCTCTCTCTCTCTCTCTCTCTCTCTCTCTCTCTCTCTCCAGAAAAGCCCACTGATTGATTTTTTTTTTTTTTCAAAACAGTTGTAAAAACAAGTTCTAGGGATAACTCTACCACAAAGAAAAATGCAATAAATATGTTCAGTTCAAGGCCTCTATGCATCAGCAAGTGCCTTTTTACTTTTTGAAAGTAAAGCACCATGTTGTTATTATTTACTGGTTATTAGCAAAACTGTTCTCTCCTACTCATATAACTCTCAGATGGTAATTATCATACATTTTAAGGGTATGTGCTTAATTAAGCCTACCCATTCCAATATCCTACTTAATATAGAGAAATAGAAATAGCCTAATTGCCAGAGGATTCACTGAAAAGCACTTGAAATGACCAATACTGGAAATGACAGAACAATTTGAAAGAATATCTTGTTTTACTGAAAGACACAAGTATACGAGATTATATATAACTAGTCTCAAATTCTAATGTACATTTTACTATATTGTATTAACTTAATTATGTGAAAGATACTTGCTTTGCATATCCCATAGGTAGATCTCAGTGATATTTTTGTTTGCAGTCATATTTCAGTGCTTATGAAAGTTGAGATTATATCAGTTTTTTTACTGAGCATCTAACATTGTGCCTGACATGTAGTAAGTAGGGGCTTAATAAACACTTACTAAATGAACAATTAAAAAAAATTATCTACAGAGAAGTACTTGTATATGTGTTTTTTAAAAAGAGACTCATCCCATGAATAAATGCATACTTATTTATTGCTACTCACTTTGACCTTGAGATATAATGTCCACTTTGTAGTAATCCAGAAAAGGCAATGGTGGTATCCTATAAGGAAGATTGGACAGTGAGACAGGGTATAAGAGAATACTTGATATTTATTGTTGCTTACTTTCTGCTAAGCAGTGTTACATTTAATCCTCACAGCACTATAGGATTTTATTATCCTTCTTTAATAGATGAAAAGAATGAAGCAGAGATAAGATTTGTAAATCATCATAGGTTACGCACAATCATGAAGTATCAGAGCTGTGATTTGAGACAAGGCTGACTCGAAAGACTAATCTTAAGCACTTCGCTATATGCCTCCAGTTGGGTTTTAATCCTGGCTCATCTACTAACTAGGTATATGTATACACAAGGATTTTATTTCTCTGAAGATTTTTTTTTAATTTTTAAATTTCTTAATATACTTTATTGATTATGCTGCTACAATTGTCCCAATTTCTTTTCCCTTTGTTCCCCTCTCCACAGTGACCGCCCTCCCTCCAATATCCCCTGCTCTTAGTCCATGTCCATTGGTTGTGCATATAGTTCTTCTCAACATCTTCCTGTCGACTCCACTCCCTCCTACTATGCTTCTTAATTCCTGTACCATCTCCCTCCCTTTCCCCTCTTCCCCCTCCCCTCTAACCTCCCCCCTATATGTTCCCCATATCTATAATTCTTTTCCCACTCTCATTGCCTACTTAGTTTGCCTTTGTTTCAATTCCCTAACTTCTGTTGTTGGTTGTTGTGATGCAGTTTTCACTTTAAAGTTCATAGTTTTGATCCTCTTTCCCCTAAACAAGTCCCTTTAACATTTCTTTTAACAGTGGTTTGGATCTGATGAACTTCAGTTTTACTTTGTCCTGGAAGCACTTTCTCTACCCTTCTATCCTGAATGACAGCTTCGCTGGATAGAGTAATCGTGGTTGTAGGTTTTTGCTTTTCATTACTTTGAATATTACTTGCCAGTCCCTTCTTGCCTGCAGGGTTTCTTTTGAGAAATTAGCTGATAGCCTTATTGGGACCTCTTTGTATGTAATTCTCTTCTTCTTTCTTGCAGCTTTTAAGAGTCTCTCTTTATCCTTAATTTTTGACATTTTGATTATTATGTGTCTTGGTGTGGTCCTCCCTGGGTCCAGTTTTTTTGGTACTCTGTGCTTCCGGGACCTGTAAGTCTTATTTCCTTCCCCAAGTTAGGGAAGTTCTGCTTCATTATTTTTTCACATAATTTTTCAATTTCTAGTTCTTATTCACCTTCTGGCAACCCTACAATTGGGATGTTCGTGCTCTTATAGTTGTCCCAGAGGTTTCTGAGCTTCTCATTTTCCTCACTTTTTGTTTCCTTTTTCTGCACTGGTTGACTATTTGTTCCTTCCGTGTGTTCTGATTTGTTGATTTGATCCCTGGTTTTCCTTCCCTCACCACTTGTTTCGTATGTGTGTTTGTTCATTTCAGCAGGACTAGCCTTCTTTCCTTCCCCATATTGATTAAGTCCTGCTGTTATTTCTGTAAGCTGTCTATAACTATAGCTCTGAACTGAGCCTCAGAAAGGTTATCTATCTGTTTGTCCATTAATTCATGTATTTGCTTTCTGGTCAGCTGCGTGATTGGGATCTCTATCATTATCCCTGCCATCCTGGCAGTTTTTGTTTTATCTTTCCATCTTGGGCGGGGCTGTCACACCTCCTATGCTATAGGGGGTGGAGCTCTGTGCACTCGTCACTACCTGGCGACCCTTCTCACCACACTGTGGCGCTTTGTGTTGGGGCAAGGGTCCAAGATGGATTCCTGCCGTTTATCTCTGCTGAGAGACTGGGATTCTCCTCCTCTGTCCCCACGCCCTCCGGCCCTCACAGTCCAAGCAATGGGGGGGTCTGTCTTTCCTGGCATTGGAATTTCGAGCTGACAGGTTTGTTCTGCAGCCGGGGATGCTCCCCAGGTGCTTCTCGCCTCCCCTTAAATACGGGTGTCTGTGCTTACTGCTGTCACCACAGCTGTCGCTGCCAGCAAAGCTTGACCTCTCCTCCCCGGCTTTACGGGTCCTACCAGTCCAGGCAAGCACCACTTCTTTATAACTTCATACGTTGGACTTCCATGTAGCTTTATTTTCTGGAACTTCTGGTTATTTCTGGATTTGCACTAGTTGTATTCTGTCTTAGTTATGGAGGGAGATAGAGCGTGTCAGTCTGGGCTTCCATCTTGGCCAGAAGTCCCTGTTTCTCTGAAGATCTTATCTCTCATCTATAACATTCATGGTTGGATTAGATGATCTCCAAGGTCCCTTCCATCTCTAAAATCCACTGACTTGAGTTGAGTCTCAAGTATTAACTCTATACAGCAGTTCTAGTGTGCTAGAAAATTATTAGTGGGGTTTTACATGTATTTATTGGTACCTTCAACATTGGTAGATGTACAATTATGGTATGTTTTTGTAATGGAAGGAACAAAAGCAAAATAAAACAAACAAAACTCAGCCATGTTTTTTGCTAGCTTATGACCCCCGTAAGTTAGTGAACCTTGTAAGCTTGTTTTCACATGTGAAATGGATCCATGAGACTGCTGTCAAACACAGTCTGACACATAGTTGCCATAAAATAAATATTGATTCTCTTTCCCCCTGATCTTGTAAGGATAATAAAAGATTGGTGGATATAAAGATGCTTTATAAATTAGCCAAAGGTGACAAATCTTTTCACTTACAGTCTACTAGGAAAGATAGGTATATACACAAATAGTTATTGTATTATGAGGGACACTTTACATACGATCATTGAACACAAAACATGATGGGAACACAGACAAGAAATATGCTTCTAGGAGGACAGATGAAGAAAGACATGAAAAAGGTAATGCTGAGCTTGGTCCTTAAAGGATGGTGAGGATTTTGATAGGGGGACCAAGATGGGAGAGTGTTTCATTGAAGGATGAAAAGGTGTCAGAAAAGAAAATAGTGACTTTCACTTTGGATGAATGGATAAAGGCTAATAGTAAAGGTAAAAAAACTGAGTTTAGGGTAAGCTCTGGATAACTGTGGTCATGCTTAAGATATTAGGTTTTTCACAATAAGCAAAGATTTGTGTGTATAACCAGGATGAGGTGGAAGGTGGGGTTGCCATTTGATTTATTTGCTGTGGAAATAACACCCATTTATAACAGAACTAAGAATATACAAATAAACTTAAAATAAAAAGAAATGAAAAATTGCCGTGATCCCACTCCAGCCCCAGCTCTTTACTTGCCCCCTAACCCCCACCTCCATCCAGGTTCCCTCCTGGCTAAGGAGCACCACTCTTTTTCTGGTGAACTTAGCTCAGGCTGGCCCAGAGGTGAAGGGGGCTCTGAGGGGACATCTATCTCCCTCTTTTGGGGCCTTCACCCTGATGGGACATGGACTCACATTGGGACTGGTCCACAAGCACATAGTCAGAGAGGTAGGGGCTTGGTGCTGGGACCCAGTTGTGATGGGAGTGGGGTTCTGAGCCTCTATCAGGCTCTGAGGTCCTCTCATCCCTTCTTGGTGTCTTTGTGGTTTCTGATCCTTCCTGGTATCTGTGACTAAGCAACCATTTGCTCCTCTCTGAGCCTCAGTTTTCCCATCTAAAGTCACAGGGTGAACTGGGTAAAGAACCATTGGGGTCTTTCCTCCCAGGAGTAATTCTAGGAGCCCCGTGGTGGGGTCAGACCTGGATCTGCTTCCCCTTTCTGTGCTCTGGCCCTCCAGGACCACCCCTTTCTGCTCCATGATCTTCTGTGATGCCTTCTCTACAAAATACAGAACAACAGCAACAATGACAAACACAAGAACCCTACCCCCTCTCTAGCATTCCCATGTAATTGAGTTACTCTCAAGACTGTTCAACATTAGTCTGCCAGTCAGAATGCACACTACTGCTACGCTGTGCCCTATTTTTTCTGGGAAACAGGTTTGGTCATTAGAAGTAATGATTCTGCAGACTGCTGACTTGCCTCCTCAGGTGACTGGTTAAGGGAAGTTTTTGAGTTTGGAGACAAAGGTAAGAATCAGCATAATTATATTAAAAAGCCTGATAACCTGGGAAAAGAATACTGCCTCCAGGCTTCTATTGTTGATAAGATTATTGAAACAATGCTCCAGCTATTTCCCCATAATATGTAGTTAAAATACAAGTAAACAAGGAGAGGCAGCTCAGGAAATATTCTAAATGACTAGTATAGTGGGGTTTTTTTTGTATTTATTTGTTTGCATTTTTTATTTGTAGAGAGAGGGGAAAGGAGAAAGAGAGGGAGAGAAACATCACTGTGGTTGCCTCTCACTCGTACCCCCAACTGGGGACCTGATGTGCAACCTAGTCATGTGCCCTGACTGGGAATCGAACCAGCAACACTTGGCTCTCAGGCTGATGCTCAATCCACTGAGCCACAGCAGCCAGGGCTAGTATAGTGTTTATATGGTTACATACATCCCAACGGGAATTGAGAACAAACATACAGCTGCTTAAATCCTTTGGGGACTTTTTGGCGAATTAAGTTCTCATGAAAATTATCTAAAAAAGACAAGTGTCATTTTGATTAATTAGGCAAAGGAGTACAGTGTAAAACAGCTGAATTCAGGGACCACCTGAGCGTGGGCTCAAACTCATGAACTTCTATGATCTTGAAGTTAAATTCTTTAAGCTCTAATTTGTTTATTTGTAAAATGGTAACATCAGCTTTATGGATTTATTAGGATTAAATGTAATAATGTGTACAAACACATAGGCATCAGAAAAATAATATTAGAGATTGGCCTTGTATTTTTTCTTGTTGTTTAATGAAGTCTGATTGCTTTAAAATAAGGTCTGCGGCTCCACATGTGAAGTCAAATAGAACTGAGTTCAAATCCCAGTTCTGTCACTAGTTGTGTGATACTGGGAAAGTTACTTTTCTACTCTTTCCTTATTTGTAAAATGGGAATAGTAATAACATCTTCGCAGGGGTTTTGTGGACACTTAAATGAAATAATGATGCATAAAGTTTAATATGGTGGCTGGATTTGTAAGCACTTTATAATCGGCTCAAATTCTCAAAGAAGCATATACCAAGAGGGGTTTAGATAAACAAGGGGAACGTGCCTGTGAAGGATGAAGAAGGGAGAAAGAGTGGGGAGACTACACCTTCAAAGCACATCTGACAGTCTGAAGGGCTAGAGGAAGGCAGGCAGGAGGGAAGGGTAAGTAGAAACTAGGCGCATGGGGAATCCTTGAGTCAGTCTTCTGTTATAGGAATCTCATGTCACCACAGTATTTGATATAATATTAGCTATTAGTAAAAATAATTAACAGTTGTCAAGCTATAATTCACAAGTGTGGACTCTGAAGTCATATTGTTAGATTTGTGCCCCAAAGAAGGGAGAAGTCTGCTGGACCACTTCAAAGCCTTTATTGGAGGATGTTCAAGCAGGTGGATTGAGTCCAAGTGGACTGCAGCCCTGATCGGAAACAGAATGGGAGTTTTAGGGGTCGGGGAGTGAGCAGGGGGAAGTTACTAAAACCTTGTCAGCAGAAAAAGATATCTTTGTTAAAGAGGATAACCACAGGGCATAGGCAGTTACTGACATCAGCAGTTACTGAGGGCAGCAGATTTATTGGGGGCTTGCTGAAATTAGACCTGAATTTCGGGAACCTAGGTCTTATGCCTAAGATTCCTGCCTTTGTTTTATTGGTTCCAGGGAGTTGGTTCAAAGGTCTGTTTTCTGAAACTTCTTGAAGCTGAGATTAGGACATAGAGCTTTCCCAATATTCCTCCCTGGGGTACAGCTTCATAGGGAGAGGCACAGGGTAGGAGCGTGTCACTGACAGCTTGGTTTGTGGCAGCCTGCACTGTCCTGCAGACAAAACTTATTAGAAGGCTTAGGAGGCAGGGACCTACTAAGAGAAAAAGAGCAGATTATTATTATTGGGGTTATTAAGGGTATTAGCATGACTCAGAGGGAAGAGGAGAAATAGAAGAAGGTGGTCTCAAGCCAGTAGGGGTCACTGGCAGAATTTATTTTTGCACATCTTATGATTTCAGTGTTTTTTAAAAACTCTGAAAACTTCTCCAGCTTGCCCACTAGTGTTGACATAAAAACAGCACATCTTGTTTAACAAAGCACATGTTCCACCTACCTCAGCAGCTAAGGAGGGGAGGCAAGGCTATCTCTAAAAATATCAGCAGGGGGAGGTGGGCTTGGAAGTAGGCTGTCCTGCCTGCCCTGTGCTTCTCAGGGCAGGGGCTAGAGGTTACACCCTGCTGTTTCTGCAACCAGAAATGAGTTTGAGTGGTGAGTTAATTACCCTATTGTTCCCAGGACCTAGTTGCTCCAAGGTCTAGAATTACAGTGTTTCAAAGACTTATATTCATATTCTTTCTTCCCTGCTTTCTTTCACTTCCTTAATCCTTTCTTGCTTCCTTCCCTTCCCTTTTTTTTTAAGTATATATAATTGATTATGTTATTACAGTTGTCCCAATTTTTTTCCCCTTTGCCCTTCTCCATCCAGTATCCCCCTTCCCTCCATCAATCCCACCCCCCCTTAGCTCATGTTGATGGGTTGTGCATATAAGTTCTTTGGCTTCACCCTTCTCTATATTATTCTTAACATCCCCTTGTCTATTTTGTACCAACCAATTATGCTTCTTAATCCCTGCACCACTTCCCCATTTCTCCTCCTTCCCCCTCCCAGCTGATAACCCTCCAAATGATCCCCATACCTATGATTCTGTTCCTATTCTGGTTTGCTTAGTTGGAGTTTGTTTTTATTTTTTAGATTCAGTTGTTGATAGTTGTGTTTGTTGTCATTTTAGTTTTCATAGTTTTGATCTTCTTTTTCTTAAGTAAGTCCCTTTGACATTTCATATAATAATGCTTGGTGATGATGAACTCTTTTAGCTTCACCTTGTTTGGGAAGCACTTCATCTGCCCTTCCATTCTAAATGATAGCTTTGCTGGATAGAGTCATCTTGGTTGTAGGTCCTTGCTTTTTATCACATTGAATACTGCTCGCCAGTCCCTTCTTGCCTGCAAAGTTTCTTTTCAGAAATCAACTGATAGTCTTATAGGTAACCCTTTGTAGGGAACTCTCGCTTCTTCGCTTCTTTCTTGCTGCTTTTAGGATTCTCTCTGTATCTTTCATCTTTGGCATTTTAATCATGATGTGTCTTTGAGGGTGCCTCTTTACATCCATCTTGTTTGGGACTCACTGTGCTTCCTGGACTTGTATATCTATTTCCTTTGCCAAATCTGGGAAGTTTTCCTTCATTATTTTTTCGAATAAGTTTTCAATTTCTTGCTCCTCCTCTTCTCCTTCTCGCACCCCTATGATGCAAATGTTGGTACATTTAAACTTATCCCAGAGGTTCCTAAGCCTCGCCTCAATTTTTTCAATTCTTGTTTCTTCATTCTGTACTGGTTGACTGTTAATTTCTTCCCTATGTTCCAAATCGTTTATTTGAACATGGTTTCCTTCTCTTCACCATTGGTTTCATGTGGATTTTCCTTTGTTTCACTTAGCATAGCCTTCACTGCTTCCCTTATGCATTTACCATACTCAAGCATATCTGTCAAGACTGTGAGCATCTTTATCACCAGTGTTTTGAACTCTTCATCTGTTAGGTTGGCTATCTCCTCATCGCTTAATTCTCCCACTGGAACCTTGATCTGTTCCCTCTTTTGGCCCATACTTCCCTGTCTTGTCATCTTGACAGGCTCCTGTGTTTGTTTACCTCTGTGTCTTAGGTAGAGCTGTCACACCTGTTAAGTTGTAAGGGGCGGAGCCTTAGTTATTCGTCAGTACAGGGGTGACCTGTTTCACCATGTTGTGGCACTGTATGTGGGGGAGAGGTCTGAGAGGAAACAGTGCTGCTTGCTCATCCCTCACTCCTTTTCCTGGCACTTCTGCTTCCTGTTTGGGACTGGCGCTCCTCTAGCTGTTGCCCTGGCCCTTGTTCCCAGAATGGATGGGTCTGTGGACATTCTAGGACTATGAGGGCCCTTGAAACAAGCAGACTCTGCTGAGAGACAGACATTTTCTTTTTCTGCCCCAACAGCTTCAGGTTTGCACAGTCAGAAGCAATGAGTCTTTATTTTCCCCAGTGCCGGAGCTGTGAGCTGCAAGGTCTGGTCTGGGAGCACTCCCTAGGTGTCCCTCCCTACTTTTTAAAACATGTAACTGCACTTTCCATCATCCTGCTGCTTTTGCTTCCTCTCCGCCCCGGCTCTGCCCATCTTACCTGCCTGGATGCATATTTCTTCTCTATATCTTCATTTGTTGGACGTCCATGCAGCTTGATTTTCTGGAACTTCTGGTTGTCTCTAGTTTTGAGATAGTTGTATTCATTTTTAGTTGTGGAGGGAGACGCAGCATGTCTGTCTAGGCCTCCATCTTGGCTGGAATGCCCTCCACTCTCTTAATTCCTTTCTTTTTCTGCTTCCTCACCATCTTTTGTATATTGAGGGAGAGGGGTGAGATTTTTCCCTCTTTGTACCCTAGTTCCTAGTTAAAGTGGATGCAGTGGGGCCAATTCCTATTTAAAACTGAAGTTGAATGCAAAGCTTGGGTCAAGCATGGTAAGGAATAGCATCACCTCCTGCTAGGGGATAATGATCAAAAGCATGGCCGTAGGGAATTAGATGGCCAATTGGCTGGAAAACAAACACAGCAATTACTTTGTAAAACAGATAGTCATGGGGACTGGTAGAGATGTAAATGGAGAGGTCAGAGAAAGAGGGAAAAAAACTTACGAGTGAAGCATTTTGAAAGAAAAGGCCTAGTTAGGAGAATAGTACCTGAAAAAGCCAGGACTTTCCACTACAGGCTAAAATCTTGCTTCTCCTCTCGAGAACTAAACCTTAGTGGGGAATGTCTTGCAAAGATGGGAGTGTGATTGCTTTACAGTGTGCCTCTTGTTGCGTGGACTTCTGCTTGCGGCTGGCAGGAAACCTAGCATTCTATCCGGGTCTACATCCCAGCTAATCCTCTCAAGAGTGACTTTCTTTGTAGTGAGTGCCCTTGTGGCTTTTAAATGCTCAACCCATGCCAGCAGGGTGCAGCAATTTCTCAAGAGCAAGATATTCACTTGGCAAATGAAACATTGCCCCTCCTTGCAGCTCCTGCAAGGAGTATTTGGATGCAAATTGAATTGCTAGAGAAGAGATGCTACAAGAAAGTCACCTAGGGGAGAGATGCTGGAAAGCTTATAACAGGTCAGTGATTTAAACTGACTTTCTCCTGGCCAGGTTTAGAGGCAGAAAAGGCTAAGGAATCTATATGGTGGGTCAAAATGTGCTGTTTTGTGAGAGGGGCTCCCAAAGGCTGTTACACCTTTGGTCATCCCCAACTCTCTTATGTGTCTCAGTTTCTCCCCTGACTCTCTAAAACACCCAGGGGGCTTTGAGTTCTGGGTGCCAGCCCTTATTTTGCACATCCTGGGATGAACCATAGTTACATTACAATACTGGGAGTTCCCTATGAGGCCCCCGCACTTCCTAGGAATTGACCCCACACCTCTGCAAGGCCTCCATTCATGTAGGGATGCCTGGGAATTTGGGCCAGAGGGAGCCCATGTGGAACCCAAGCACTCATTTCAGATTATATTGTTTCTACTTCCAAAGACAGGCCTAGCACATTTGAATGCCCCACCCCCACAGCACAGCATCTTCTTTACCCCAAAGGTGAGAGACCATACTCACTGCATTCCAAATGTCTGGACACTAAGCGTGGAATCCATGTCATGGCACCATTTATGTTAAATAATGGAGGGAAGAGAGTGGGGAGTGGTAGGTGGTTAAGACAGAGAGGAGAAAAATGCCATGTGAGCTCTGAGTAAAGGGAAGGAGTATCTGGGCTTTAAGCTAGAATACCTTGGCCAAGTATTGGTGTTGGACAGTGAGGGAGGACTAGAAAAGAGTGGGCAAAAATATGTTCCTCTTAGGAGCATGGAAGGAAGGGTTAGGGTTCGCTCCTGTTACGTTGTAAGGGGCTGAGCCTTAGGGATTTGTCAGTATAGGGTGACCTGTTTCACCATGTTGTGGCGCTGTGTGGGGGGGAGGGGTCCAAGAGGGAACAATGCTGCCTGTCCAGCACTTGCCCCTTTTCCAAGCACTTCTCCCACTTCCACACCAGACTGGCACTCCCCTAGCTGCGGCCCTGGCCGTCGTTCCCTGGGTGGGTGGGTCTGCGGACGTTCTAGGACCGTGGGGGCCCTTTAAACAAGCAGACTCTGCTGATACCACCAGTTTCTGCCTCCACCCCAACCCCCACTGGTCTGCACAGTCAGAAATAATGAGGCTTGATTTTCCCCGGTGCTGGGCCTGTGAGCTGTGAGGTCCAGTGAGGAGCTGGGAAAGCTCCCCAGGTGTCCCTCCTGACTTTTTAAAACTTCTATCTACGCTTTCTGCCTCCCTGCTGCTGCCACGGCTGCTCCTGCTACCACCACTAGCACACTGCGTCCTCTCCGCTGGGCTCCGCCCCTCCTACCTGTCTGGATGAGTATTTCTTCTTTATATCTTTGCTGGACTTCCGTGCAGTTTGGTTTTCTGGAGTTTCTGGTTGTTTCTAGTTTTGAGGTAGTTGTATTCCTTCTTAGTTATGGAGGGAGATGCAGCATGTCTTTCTACGCCTCCATCTTGGCCGGAAGTCCCTGTGCTCTGTTACTTTAAAATCCCTTGGTCTGTCTAGAACTTTGAATGAATCTTCACAAACACAGGATTTTCTTACATAATGCATAGGCCATATGAAAAAAAAAAAAGATTCATTGAGGTATGCTGATCTTTCAAATCTTAATTTACTTCATTATACAATATCAGAAAATTGCATGCTAATATTACCAGCAGTCTCATCAGGAAACTATTAAAATACTGGGATACTGTCCATATAATGATATACAAATTTTCCAAAGTTTTAATTTTTGCTTTGAAAGCTCTAATTTTATCATTAACAACATTGTCTAATATTTTCCTTGAAATGACAGTCCAATTTGATTGATTTTGAGAAAATCTGTGGTGTACTTAAAAGGTTAAGTTAATAGAATTACTAATTTTTACTGCCTCATCATTAAATGAATCTGGCATTCTTTTTTATTGCAACTGTGTGGCAGTGAAAATATATGACCCCCTAAAGATGTCTACATTTAAGTCCCTGGAATCAGTGAATGCTACATTATACGGCAAAAGGAAATTAAAGTTGTTAATCAGTTTACCTTAAAATAACTTATCCTGGATTATCCAAATAAGTTCAGCATAATCATAGTGGTTCTCAAAAATGGAAGGAGGTAGAAGAGGACTTCAGAGTGATTCAGTGTGAAAAGGACTCCACCCATATAGATAGCTGGAAAATGAAGGAAATAGGCCAGGATCCAAGGAGTGAGAGCAGCTTCTAAAAGCTAGAAAATACAAGAAAACAGTGGATTCTTTTCAGAGCCTCCAGAAAAGAATGCAGCCCTGTCAATCATTGGCTTTAGCCTAGTGAGACCCAATTCGGATTTATGACCTAGAGAACTGTGAGATAATAAATTTGTGGTAACTTTTTACAATAGCAATGAAAAACTAATACAACTAATACTCTTTGGGGACTGCACTTTGTGTTAGGACATCATTGTTTTTTCACTATTAATACAAATGTCAACCTAGTGAAATGACATATAATGTCTTATTATGAAAATGGGTTTGACCTTGAGGACTCCCTAAAAGAATATTGAGGATCCACCAGGGATCTGTGTATCACACTTGACATCTCATATTTATTTTCTACTTTCTCTGTGTCAGCCACTAGTTTGGGTTCTGGGATGCAAAAATAAGTAAGAAACAGTCCATGTTTTCAGAAGATTATAATCTAGTGGTTGAGAGAGGTAAGCAAATCTGGATAGCAGATAGACAAGGGCCTTACTGATCATAAACTCAAGGGAAGGAAAGAAACCTAGTAACAAGTCATCATGTGCTTTCATTTTAGTGGGAGAGATCACAAAACTAACTACAAAATGCAAAGTGCTGTTAAGGAAATATCTTCACTGACAGGGCATGGGAGAGACATTTCCATTTCCATTTGGCAGTGTATGGGGCTTCAGTTTCTCCACATTCTCCCCAACACTTGTTATTGTTTATCTTATTTATAGCCATTCTGGTGCGCTGTGAAGCTGTACTTCATGTGGTCTCAGTGTGCATTTATCTAAGTCAAGAAGATTGACACCTATAATTTTTTCTAAGAGTTTTATATATTTTAGCATTTATATTTAGATCTTTGATCAATTCTAAATTAATTTTTGAACATCTTTTCATGAAGTCTTGACTATTTTGTGGCATGTTGCTATCCAGTTTTCTCAGGAACATTTCTTGAAGAGGCTAATCTTGAAGGTTCTTGAAACCTTCATCAGAAATTTATTGGATTTGTATGGGTTCACTTCTGGACTCTCAGTTCTATTGCACTGATGACATGTCTATCCTTATGCCTGTCCTGTCACACAGCCTTGATTACTGTAGCTCTGTAATAAGTTTTGAAAATGGGAAATGTGATTAATATCAGTAAATATCAACTTAATTTTGCAAAACATAGAAACTTTGTTCTAATGTAGTTCTATTCCTTCCTCCCTTTTCTGCTATTATTGTCACATACAGCTCTACATGTTATAAACTAAATAATACACTTTTAATAGTTATCCCTTTATACTATCTATGCCTTTTTTAAAAAGTCAATGAAAATAAATGAAATAATATTTCAGAGTTTTTCATATTAACCCACAATTTTATCATCTGGTGTTATTTTCTTTTAGCATTAAAAATTCCCTTTACTATTTAAGACAGATCGCTAGCAACAAATTCTCAATCTTTATTTCGTCTTCAGTTTTAAAAATGATGGCTTTATTTTGCCTTCAATTTAAAGTATAGTTATTCTTGATATAGAATATTTGGTAGACAATTTTTTTTCAGCACTTTGAATTTCTCATTCCACTGACTTCTGGCCTCTATTGTTTCATCGATACTTACCTGTATATGATGAATTAGTTTTCTCTTGCTGCTTTTAGTTTCTTTGTCTTCATCCTTTAAATAGTTTGATTATGTTATGCCTAGATCTCTTCCTGTTTGTCTTACTTGGGGTCCTTTGAACTTCTTTGGTGAGTAGATTATTGCTTTTCATCTAATTTGGTATGTTTTTGTCCCTTATTTCTTCACATATATATTTTTCTACTTATCTGAATCCTTCTAGGATATTATTACATATTTTTTCATATGGTTATGGTTGTCCCAAACGTCTCTGATTTTTTTATCATATTTTAAAAATTCCTTTTTTCTCTGTCCTTCCAGATTGGGTAGTTTATATTAAAAAATAAAGTGAAAATAAGACAATGAATTTTAAAAATGAATTCTCAATAAGGAGACAAGTTTTTAACAAAATAGAAATTTTTAAGTTAAAAATTTCAAGATATAAAAAGAAAATTCACTAGAGGGACTTGAGAGCAGATTCAAAATGACCTGTAGAAAGAATTGGTGAATTAAAGATAGTTAAATATGGTTATCTTTGGTTCTATATGTAGTAGCTGCTTTAAAGACTTTGTTTAAATCTGACATCTAAGGACACTCAAAATGTTGCTATTGACTGCTTTTCTCCCCATATTTCATTGCATACTTCATAATTTCTTGTTGAAAACTGAACATACTAGATCATATATAGTCGCAGCTCTGGATTCTGATTTTGTAATCCCTGATGGGTGTTGTCATTGATTTGTTTATTTGTTGGTTCCTTTATTTAGTAATTTGCCTAAACTTAATCAGTGGCATAAATCTCCTCTGTGATGTATGGCCACTGATGCACCTGGGTTTTTAGTTTCAGATTCTTGTTTTGAATTTACAGTTGGCTCTCTAGGACTTGCCCCTGTGTCTGTGTAGCTTAAATGATAAATCAATGGTTTATCAGTGGTTGTGCTTGAACACTTCACATCAGTAAGTCCTCTCTCATCTTCTCATGGATCTTAGTGTCCCAGCTTTTGCTTTCCACTGGGCTCATTTCCTCTATGCATGTGATTATTCAGTCTTGGATGTGTGGCTAGCTTTGTTTCTTTTTAGTCTCCATGGCACATACTTAGCCTTAGCCAAGAATATTCTTGCCCCAGTTATGATAGTAATTTTGGACTAACGGACCTCTTTGGCTCTCCCTGCCTGCCTGCTTCTAAGATCATCACTTCCACTAAGATACTGGTGAGCTTAGACATCAACTGTCACTCAAACTCAGACAACAGAGAAATGTACAGTACTATGATATTCCCCACCCTGGAAGGACCTCTATGCAGTCTGATTTGTGATTGATGGTAGTTAGAGAATCTCGAGACAAGAATGCCACAGGGTCCTAGTATTCTGACCTAAAAATTAGCAGTTTTTCAAATGTTAATGTTTCTCAAATTTTTATATTCCTTTGGTCAATTTCTAGAGCACCGAAATAATTGTATTTGTCAATTTTGTCTTGCTCTTTAGTTTCTTTTTTGGAAGAGGATCACACTCAGCTATACCTGAATATCCTGTTTCTGGTCTTGTGTTATGTATACATTTTTTTCCTTTACTCTCTTAGGATGATGAAAAATTTACATGTTTTATTTGGGGTAAATTTTTGTTTTACACTGATCTCAACCAAGTGGTCCTTGTCTGTGCATTCATACTGGAAAAGAAAAAAAATGAAAAAGCTGTCTGGAAACTATATTTGGATGGTACTGATTTGACTTGCATGGTTTATTTTAGAGTGAATAGATGGGGAGCCATGAGTATACTGGAAGTCAGCTAAAGGCCAGAATGAGGCCAGCTTCTTTTAGGGGTACCCATATTCACACTGTTTTCTACTTTTCTAGACAATTCATTTTCTCAAACACAGCACTTCTCTCATTTACTTTTTTTTTTTTTTTTTCTCATTCAGAGTCAGATATTTAACTACAGATAGAAAGAAAGTAGTTGCTTGTACAAAAAGATAGGGAGGGAGATTTAGTGTTTCTTGGACAAATCCTCAACTGATTGCATATTTTAGCTTCACTTCTTACTCCACACTTCTGCCAGGTATGTCAGGTTATTCAGTTCATTGCAGTGCTTTCTGAAGACATTCTATAATTTGGCTTTTCCTGCTCTTTCTCCTGTGAATGTTTATACATCTGTCTTACCTTGTACGAATTTGTAGCAAGGGCTTTGCTCATTCTCTTCACTGTTACAGGTTTACATCCTCTCCCTCCACCCCAATACACACCTTTATTATCTTTTTAAGGGCATCTCTGGAGGGAGATGGGGGGAAATGCATGCTGATTGATCTTTAATGAAAAAAAATTTTGCTCATATTTTTCAATAATTGCAATGTAATGTATACATGCTGTTTGGGGTCCTGTTCACACTTTTCCATTTAAGCACAGTCTACTTTGTTCTGCTTCTTCATAATCATTGTTTGTAGTCAATTATGAACACTTCTTTAATGAAACAGTTGAGTTTTTATTATTACTGTAACGGTTATTATTTTAGTGAATGCCTCCTTCTCTTTCTTTACCCTTTCCTCCATCCTGCCATCATGTATCTTTCCGCAGGTAACCAGTGTTAACATTGACAGTTTGTGGAACAGTGTTAATTTTTTCCTTTAGTCGAGCTGAGTTATTGAGAGCTCTCAGGAAGAGCAACTCACCCTAGAGCAGGCTGACATTGTCATCAAGAAAGTAATTTTAGGTATTTATGGGTTTTCCAAAAAACCATGTGATTTTAGCTGTGGAGTTAGGCTATGTGCTGTATCTATAATGGCTTCCTAGCATTGGCATCTCCACATTAGTTCTTAAGTGCAAGTAAACCATATCCCTTGTAATAATTCCTCTGTTTCCCCTTTTGCTCAGATTTCTTTTACAGAGTGCTCAAGTTGTTCATGAGTGTTCTTTTCTGTTTCTGATGAAATATAAACTGAAAACCAGCTTAGGATAGTAGATGTTAGTAACGTTAAAGCTCTTATATGTCAGGCACCAAAGAAAAGCCATAAATATGAGGACAATGATTAAATGTCAAAGAAACACTTGGAACCTTCTTCATATCAGTTTTCTAGTCAACCTAGGCCTAACTAAAAGATCATTTTGGCTGATTATAGATAACAAAATAGTCTTTTCTATTATAAAATAGTTATTGTTTAATTATTTGTTCTTTTTGTAAGGCAAGATAAATAAGAACTAGAGTTTTGGGAATGAAGAATTAAACTTATTATTAAACTTATTATTTGTACATGATATAAAACTACAGAAAAACATATAGAGTTTAGCAAATATCCTGTATAAAAACATCAATGTACAAAATTATACAAATATGTATTTAAACAAAAATGATAAAAAGCTTTTGTGAAGAGAGATTGTTACAGAGTGGGGGTCCCCCAAAATCCCCAGAGCCTATGAGTTGGGGGATGGAGAGAAGGGAACAGCTTTTAAGATTCCTTTGCGTAACTATGGCTGGTAACTTCTTAGTTATGCAAATAGTTTGGTTCTTCGAAGGCCCCAAGGAAATGGGAGGGGTTTTGACTATGGAATGGTGAGGAAAGAGCATACAGAGCTTACGCAAGGTTCTGTGAAGGGTCAGAACTGGTTACTGTGCCCACTGCATCTCAGGCCATGGTCAGGGATTTAAAAATAAGGTGGCAGCCATTTTGGGGATAATTCCATGTGGTTTGCAAGGAGGTAGAAGAGGGGAACTCCATGCGGCTTTGAAAAGGCAAAGAGAGAACGATGCATGATCCAGTGCAACATGGCACATGTTTTCCTGGACTATTATACTGAGGCTGATGACATTGTACCCCAGATCCTGAAGGAGACAGCTGACAGATAAGCGATGGGTAACTCCTGGGCATGTTTTTGGCTTCTAGCCTTTTGGGGAGCAAGGGAAGTGCTGGGTCCCATGGGAGAACAGGGCTCTGAGCTGAAGTGCTCACTGTCCTCCCCAGGTTGAAATATTGTAAATAAAGACCTGTTTTCCTCAACACTAGGTGTTGGGTTTTACACCACTGCGCCATGTGAAAGAACCCCCTTTCTCTGTGTAACGAGATTATTTAAACTAACATTGGAAATATGAAGTGCCTAGGAAAACACCTAACATGACAAGAGATGTACAAAACTCCCATGGGGAAAAGAAGAAAACATTACTGTGTGACTATATGACCTCAATAAGTGGAAGGATGTAAAATACTCATGACTTGGAAAACCCAACATCTTGCTAGTGCCTAATTTAATTAATGCAATCTTAATCAAATTTCTATCTATTTTGATGGGGATGAGAAAATACTTGACAAAAAATCCTAAAATTACAGTATATGGAAAGACAAAGGCTCAGTAGCTAAGAATAAAAACTGTACTTTGGTGCAGGGAAAGACAAGAAGACTGGTGGAAACTTAACTAGTGAAAGTGTATTCTGTGGACCCAACCACAGCATTAGTAGCATTACCTGGGAGCTTGTTAGAAATACAGAATCTCAGGCTGCATACCCAGATCAAATGAATCCATTTGTTTTAACAAGATACCCCACAAGAGTAGGGAAAAGATGGTTTTAATAAACTGTTACAAGGCAACTGGTAACTAAACAGGAAGAAAGGAATTGTATTGAAAGGCACTGCTTTTTTATATCGTGAACCATCCCTTAGTCTCTGCGATCTACATTTCTTTAGGAACATTTGAAAAATCAGTGAAAATAAAAGGAGTGTTTTGAATATTCATTTACCTAGGAGCCTCTGTTACCCATGTGCTTGTAAGCTGTGGGTCGTCTTGTTAATAAGCTTTTCTTAGGTACTCTGACTTCAATGTGTCTTTATGTATCTTCAACATCTCTTGGATCGAGGCTGTATGTCATAACCTAATGAGAGTATTGTCACTACCAATGTGAGGAACTAATGTTGTGACTATGCCCCCTCCACTGTGGCAGTAATAACATTTTATCTAATTATTTTATAGGTGTATTTTGGAAATAATTCTGCTGAAAATCCTAAAGAAAGGGCAGCTTTTACTGGCAAATCAAAAGGAAATAATTCTCCACCTAGTTAGGATTAGAAGACCAGCTTGTTCTTCGCATCTTCTGAAACAAAACTAGGTAAGAAATATTTTCCTTTATATTTTGAATAATTTGTACTCTGCCTAGTTCATTCTGTGAATGGTTCTATGATTCTATTCCTTTGGCCTCTAGGAGAAATACAGTTCACGTTTTCCTTTTTAGGAAGTGAGGATGCTAGCCGGCTGTCAGCTTCATGATGTACCTCCCATATCAGGGGAAGCACAATTCCATTTTAAACTAAGCTGCACAACAGTGCAGCAGGGCTGCCAGCATGTCCCTTTATGTTTATTTGACATTCTTCCTCCCACCCAAACAGTATAGTTATATTTTTAAATCCTTTGTGTGAGATGAAACCACCACTGTCTTTGCTTGTCTTTAGTTAAAAATCAATGAAGTGAATGAAATAATCTGTAACTATTTCTGCAATGCTTTCTCATTTCTAGAAAATAAAGTACCATTGCTTGTTTAACTTAAGACTTGTCTAAACATGTTGAAAGCATTGACTCTAAGGCATAGCACTCAGACCCTGAAAGGGAGCTGTGACAAGTTCAGTCAAAAGGGAAAAGAGGAATAATTTATAAAAGGCTCTGCAGGTAATGATGCCAACCAGTTATTTTAAAATGCATCCATCTCACCTTTTAATGAATTAGATTTGTCAACAGCAAATGCTTTATGGACCACTTCTAATAAAAGTGGCACTCTAGGAATGCAGTGCTCTGAGGTTGGCTTCTTCAAAGCTTTACGACTATCTTCAAAGATATTTTTTAAATAATAGATACTTTAAAGTATATTTAAATAATATTAAGGTTATGACACAAACACCAAATGACAATATTCAGGAGTTTCAAAGCAGAGGCTGACATGCCATCACTATTTTACATAGTAAATGTTTTTTAAATTAGAAATGTAACAGGCTGATTTGGGGATTGCATGTCAGTTTAACTTTAAATTTTCTTGTTTTGGTTGGTGTCACAACCTTAATGTCAGCTTTTGAAATAGGTTTCTACATTTTCTATGGTTTGGGGTCATTAAAAAATGCATATGATAAATCTAAGAGACATAAACAGGTCACACTGAAGTGGAATTCATTGCTTCTCTGGTGTTGAAAGATAGCTGATACCTCCTTTATAAGTGGAAAAAGTTAGCTCAGGCATTTAGTAAATTTCTGTTTTTCAGGAATTTAATTTAGGCTTAAACAAACCCAAATAACAAGACAAGATGTTGATATAATTCTGTTTACACTCTATTATTCTTGTACCATTAATGCTAACCATTTGATCTTGGTGGTTATCACCTCTGTAGATGTTAAGAATCAAAATTCCCACAATTACTATTTTTTCTCTAAAATTATAAGTGAAACCTGATAATTATTTCATTTGAAGAATTCTTATTCAGTGTAGTTGCGTATAGGTAAAATCTGCCTTAAAAAATTCATATGGCAGATGTTTTTATAAAGCACTGTTGTGCAAAGTTTTGAAAATAAAATCTTTCTTTCTAAAGTAACACTTGTTATTACTTGTGTTAAAATGTTTTCAAGTGCCACACCTGACGTTAAAGGACTAGCCAGGAATATTCTGAAGGGAAAGAGAGAAAGGAAAGGGAGGAGGGAGAGAATAATCTACTTACCCAAATTCCTCTCCTTTTTTGATTCTTATTTGCCATGATCTGCCAGAGCAGGTCTGTGTTGCTTGTTCTGAATCTAGTTTTAATTTAGAAAAATAAACATTAGAATCTGTCCAACAGTTGTCTGTTTTCAGCACCTGTGTTAGAGAAATATAAGATGAAAAGAGAAACAAATTGTTTATTGATCTTTTCCTGCTGACTCATATAGATACTGGCCAACCCAAAACATTTCCATAGCTTTCATCTCCTTGATTGAACCACCGGATTTTATCCTTCATGGTTTTTTGGTCAATGACTGGGCAAACATTAATAACCTTTCTTTCCTAGTGTACTTCATCTCTATCTCTTACACACACACACACACACACACAGTGTGTGTGTGTGTGTGTGTGTGTGTGTGTGTGTATCTTTTTCAAACAGTGTTGAATTTGAGAAATTTCTAATAGTTTTATTTAGGACAGTGCTATGGAATTTTATCTTCATTTCTGGTCCTAACTTGACTTTTCCTATCCCCTGGATCCTCCCATAACTCATTATCATTAAATCATCACCATTCTAACAAGTCATATACTTTCTGAGCCCCAGTCCTCAACAATAAGAGGTAATCATGCTTCATTGTGTAGTGGTTTGAAAGGTATGCAGTTGCGTGCGGAGGTTTGGCTAAGTTCTCCAAACTTACTTAAAATATACTAGTGCCTTTGTTTGAACATTTTTAAAAAATCATTATTATTGTCTATTCTAATACTAGTTCAGATTTCTATTGATAAAAATAAAAATTTCAACCAAAAATTCAGAGGAAGAGCCCCCCCCCCCCCTCTTATTTTCTGGATGTTTTAATCACAGTTTGTCCCTGCAGTCTTTTTTTTTTTTTTTAATTGTTTTTCTATTACAGTAGTCCCACTTTTTCCTATTGCTTCCCCTCCATTCCATTCACCCCTTATCCCACAGTCAATCCCTGCCCCCTCGTTCATGTCCATGGGTCATATATTGAAGTATTCTTAATTCAGAGGAAAATACTCAAATAAATGTATTATAACTCAGTGTATACCTTCAATGTAAAAAAGTTTTCTGACAGAGAAACTAAATATTATAGGCCAGGCCAGCTTCTTGCAAATTCACTTAGAGCAATTTCAGATTTATGTATTTAATAAAGCTAGGTAGTGATTCTAACTTATATATTTACCATCCTTCAATGAACAGTCATGTTCTAGTGACTGCCTGGAAAAGAATGATGGAATTTTATTTAGTGTTTCTGCTACATCAGTCAATTCTATAAGTGGCTTTCTTCTAATAGGGTACAATATATGCTTTTAATAGTTTTCTGTAATATTAAGATATAATATGTATTGAGTACTTTCTGTATGTCAGCAACTGATCTAAGTACTCTCTGTGGATTATTTCATGTAGTTCCCATAACAACCCTTTAATGATCTCACTATTTTATAGATGCTGTAGAGGCACATGAAGAGAATGTTTCAAAACTAGTAAATTAATGGAGCTGGGATTCAGACACAAGTAGTGTGACCACAGATCTCACACTCTTAAGCCATCACAACTTAAAGTATGGTCCCCAGGCCAGCAGTATCACTAACTATAACCTTGTTAGAAATTTAGAATCTCAGGCCCCAACCCAGACCTACTAAAGATTTACATTTTTAACAAGATTCCCAGGTTATTAGTATCTTAAAGCTTGGGGAGCATACCTCTAAACCACTATACTAGCCTGCCCTTATAAACTGAACTAAGTATCTTTTAAAACAGATTTCTATTTTTATGTAAATGTGTTATTGAAAACCCATCTTTATGCTCTGTTGGATATTCCTATCATAGATAAAATACCTTATAATAAGATCCAATAACTAAACATGAGCAGTAATCTAAAGTAGACCGCAGTTATCTTGAAATCAATTGTATAAAGAACAGGGGGAAAAATCCCAGATTATAAACAGCAAGTCTTTTTACAGTGGCAACTAACCACTTCAACATCTGAGACTTATTATCAATACAATCACAGTGAAGCACATTGCCTTTGAGTACAGACTCTAGAGACAGGCTACCTGGATTTGAATCTCAGTTCCTCTTCTAGCTGTGGGACCTCAGGAAAGTTATACAGCTTCCTGTACCTCAGCTTAATCATCTGGGAAATGAAGTCTAAAATAGCACATCACAAGATTGTTGTAAAGATGAAATGAGTTAATCCATGTAAAGGATTTAGAACAGGACCTTTTATGAGGTAAGTGCGTAAGCGGTAGCTACTTTAGTTCTTAGCTATGATACTCATCTTGGAATAGAGTAGATTCACATTTTGGTTATCAATTAGTAATAAATTGATAAATGTATGTGTTAGCAGAAGTCATAAAGGCATATTTTTGCTGTTGAGTCCAAATTACAAACTTCATTTTTTGCATTTCCTGAAAACTATTTCTCTGTGGCTCTTCCTGCCTGTGAGTTCTGCTAAATGTCACTTGACTGTGATATTTAACCTGTTAAGTCCAGTGAGATCAGTTCAAAATCAAAACATACTATGTTAACAGTATATTGAATTTTTAAATTTATATGCTTTTAAGCTGAATAAAGATCATGATGGTAAGTCCATTTTGCTAACCACTTGCATAAGCAATACTGAAAAATTAGATGGATAAAGAATGTTTGTTTAAAGGCTGAATGCTCCAAGAAACTTTTTTGTTTCCTTCAGGATGAACATGATTCTGAAATTAATCATGATAGTCATCAGGAGATAATGGTTTTGTATGCAAGAGCTCACTTAACAGTTTTTCAAGAATATATCTAATGTGTGAAGTGAGATTGCATGTGTCTGGAAAGTACCATTTTGAAAAATGATTTGTTAAAAGCTCTGAGATAAAAATACTTGTTGAAAAGAATGCCCTGGGAAACTTTGAAATTCCCAATTGTGGGACCCACCTCCAGAGAGTTCCAGTTCACTGGGCCCAGGATGAGGCCTTGGTATTTGAATTTTTAACAAGTGGCTGAGGTAATTCCACTTAAATTATTTTTGGACTACACTTTGAGAAACACTGCAGTAGAGACAAAGACATAAATTGAAAAAAGCTTTTGTTGACTACCCATTCCTTTTTTCAACATTGTCCTCTTTGATACTTGTTTTGCCTGTCCTCTGCTCCCACTTACTGTGTCTTTGACCTTTTTCTTACCTCTTGTTAGTATTCCCCATGCCAGTCCTTAATATTCTGATTTTCTCTTCTTTACCCTTTCTCAAAGAACATCTCTTCTGGATTTTTCAGTTGTATTTTTGTAGATGATTCTACAAAATGGTCACAAAACTCTCTTTGTAATCTAAAAATTTCAGCCACAATGCAGGTATTGAAATCAATTTGGAGGTTGTGGGCAGCATAAAAAAAAAAAGAGGAGTAGTGGGGAGAGAGAAAAAGACTATAGTAGTACAGAAAATATCAAAGGAAGTAGTAAAGGTAAGTAGTGTTTCATGAAGCTTTTGTTTAAATATGTGTATCACACATACACATTAGATTGTGATGCATTTTTTTTTTTAAATGTGGGGCTCAGTCCAAAAAAATGTGAAAGATACCAAGACAGAATCTTGGTGTTCTGAACTTCAATGTGACATTATGAGCACATGTTTCTCATGCATTTCCCTCCCATACTTCCTCCACCTCTATTCTGGACGTTTTCATTTGTATAATCCATTCAAAATCATCATGTGTAGAACTGAATTTGCAATGCCTTCTTAATCACTATTTCCCTCTTAAGGTTAAAAAATCCATTCATAAACTATCATTCTGTTATCCAGAGGAAAGTTTCAGAATTTCCTTTGTAATAATTTAGCTCTTGCCACATCAATTTCCCTATAGCTGCATCTTGCTACCCTTGCCTATTCTTGGCCTCCAACCAGCAGAAAACCTTGTGGCCAACCATGGTAGTTACCCACTCCCCAGATAGCTTTCTGAAGGCTAGCCTGTACATGCACTAATTGGTATTTTTGGCTGTCTTCAGCAGGACTGTATGAGCCTTTGACCACAAGCATGCCCTGCTCTTTATGATGCTCACCTCTTTTTCTTAGCCACTACTGTTGTTATTGGTCTTTTCCTGCACTGATTTTTATTGTCCAGGAAGAAAGACACTCAGGCTTTTGCCTTTTACTAGTTTCTAGTGACATATCCACAAGCTTTCTGCCTCTTAACATGACTTTATAATTTCCTGTTGTCCTGTTTGGTCTTTCTGATGACTTTGGTCTGAAGTCCAAGCTTGTTGATGCCTGGACATGTAAACGCCTGCTTGGTTTTCTTTCGGCTATAATTTCTGCCTTACTTAGTGACTCCAAGCTGTCTATTTATGCCCTGGAAAGTCTTTTCAAAAGCTATCTTTCCTTTTCTCATGGCCTCAGCCTCTTCTTATTCATCATTACCTTCAACTGTATTAATTCACTGTCCTCCTAATTGAGTTCCCACTTCTGTTTTTTCTCCCCACACCAAACCATTGTAACACCGTGTCTGATAAATGCATACAATCACTAGTCATGTACTGCCTTCATTAAAAACCTACAACTCCCTGTTTTGTACCGGATAAAGTCCCAATATATTTCTCCTGGAGAAAAAAGAAAAAGCCTTTAGCATACCTAGCTGGTCATAACATACTTCTTTAATTTTATCTTTCACTGTTTATATCCATAAACTGTCTGCTCTGACTTCCCCCAAGAGTCTCATTTAACCTCCAAGGATGTTCTTATCATTTGAATTACAGGGCCCCCTTCTGGGGGTAATTCATGAATCTGGAACAGGCCCCTCTGGCTGGGGTCTAGGAGTGGGATCAGGATGGGGACCTAATTATACATTGGTAATTCACAACTGAGTAAAAGCCCAGGTGGTGGAAGAGAGGGAACTAAGTAGGTGATGAACTCGTTATTTATTTCTCAAGTTATTGTCTGTCTGGGGCTTCTTATGTCCTTCCTTTGCTAGTTGTTGGATCACTCCCAGAATTGGAGAATGCTTGAACCTCGATATAGTGAGAGATTAAATGTCTCCAACTGTGGGTCCTATGAGACTTTGGGGAAGATCTCTGGGCTACTAATGCCTTTAGAATGCCTTTATCTTCCTTTTTTTTGGCTGCTTGACTTCCCTATCTCCATCTGCCCATATGGAACTTCCCATTGCAGGATTCTGAATCATTTGCTACTTGTACCATTCAGTTAATACTAAAATAGTTAGTGTTTTGTAATACATTTTGTGTTATTTATTTAATTATTTTGCTTATATGTTGAAAATAAGACACGATCGTTATAATAAGTTCAAACAAAAATAAAAGACTATAAAGAGTAAAAAAAATCCCTTTTCCCTTTTTTAATGACATCACCTAGATTGTAAGTAGCTTTTTGAGTATCCTTTCTGATTTTTTGAGGTGGTTCGTCTGTTTGTTTTTAAGGCATTATGCTGTATATGTAGTTCTACCAATTACTTTTTTAAAAGAAATAGTACAGTTTTCTGGATATCTTTGTGTCATGCCATGCAGAGCTAGATGGTCATTTTTAATAGGTACATAAGTTCTACTTTCTATATGTCATATTGTCATTTAAAATAGCACATCTTAATGACATCCTGTCATATATACAATTTGCCCAGGATACTTTCATTTTATGCCTTTTGTCCTAGTATTTCATCTGATTTAGCATTTGTCACAGATTTTTCATTTTTGAATGAAGTATTATTTAATAATTGCATGTAAATAAACTAGGTTAGGTTTAGGTAGACCTGCACTTTGTATTTCCACATTGTGACATGATCTTGTATGTGAGATGTCAGTGTAGTGAACAGAATTCTCACTTTAACATATGGTTAAATTGGCAATAACTCAGTTTTCCAGCTCCCTTCCAAAAGTAATACTATAAGCTAACATTTCTTTAAGGGCATCATGAAAGGTACTTGCTGGTTAAATGATTGCACTCTTGCATGAGCAGTTAGGTACAGCTAACTTTTCCAGTGTTTGTGTGATGGTGATGGCAGAAGTATTCGATGCTACCACCTTTGCTGGTCACTTGATGTGCCAGCCAGTTCTGCTGGACACATGCCGTGGCCCATGGATTGCACAGTTTCTCAGCCCTTATTTATTTATTTGTTTGTTTATTTATAGAGAGAGGGGAAGGGAGGGGGAAAAAGAGGGAGAGAAACATGGATATGTAAGAGATACATGCATTGGTTGCCTCTTGTGCGCCCCCAACTGGGGACTTTGCCTGCAACCCAGACATGTGCCCTGACTGGGAATCAAACTGGCAACATTTTGGTTCTCAGACCGGCACACAATCCACTGAGCCACCCCAGCCAGGGCTCTCAGCCTTTTATTTAATCTTGCCATAGAGTGAATACAGTCTAAACTCTGTTGCTACAAGGGTTTTTTTATCATGTACCATGTAGTATAAATCTTCAACTACCTGTTTATTATTGGGTAACACTTTTTTATTTTGTAATAACCCTTTGATGAGAATCATTGAAATAAACATTCACACAGCAGTGCACATTTAACAGTTAGTACTGAATTTCCTATGACTTGCTGAAAAGAATTCATGTGTAATGCACATTTGATGGGGGCTGTAATGACATCACTGATCACATGAAAATAAGAAGACATCAGTCTGCTGAAGATCAACATCTACTATATGGTCTTCTTTTAAGACTGTGCCTGCAATAATACATTTTAATACTTAGCTGCTGGAAGTATATTTGTGTTCACCTCTGTGAAACATGACTTTTCATTTAGAATAAGTGATAGTTCTAAATTAATCTCACTTAATTTCAGTTTCATATTTTCTTGTGTGTGTATGAAAGGTAGACAACAAATGTTAATATATTTGCTTTATTAAAAGAATTCTAGCAACAGTTAAATGATACTAGTTTTACATCAGTTTCATTGAATATGTCTAATTTTAAAAATCAATTAATTCCAGTGGTTCAAGTTTTGTGTCTAATTCATGCAATCAAAGCATTTAGAAATTCATTCTGTAAAAGGTGAAACACTAAATATTACATGCTGTCATAATTTGAAATAGAAACTGCAACATTATAAAATTATTTGGTCTTGGTGATGTTAAAAATACGTTGTGGTGGAATATAGCATTGTAAACATTTTTAAAGTAAATGTAAAACCTGTGGAGAAAATTATACTTGGAATATATTTTGATGCACATTATAATTCATAATAGCATCCGAAAATCTGAAAATTCTACCAATCTAAGTAAAAGAGGCAGTTGTCAAAAAGTACAAATGTGTTTATACATAGACTATATAACCAACCTATAGATTTTTGTGATTAGACTGAAATAAAGAAAATAACAATAATTTAACCATGGCAGTATATATTTTCTCTCTTTGGATTTCAGAAATGTTTGACTTTGAAAAATTACTTATAAATCGATTTGTGTTCTATAATGTTATTAACTATGCTTGTAAAAATGTCCTCTCAATTTTGGTTGAAGTTTTTAAAAAATCTATTATAAATCTTTAATCAAAGCATTTTAAAAATGTAAAGCAAAAATATTAGCTTATGTGAAGCTTTGAGGGAATTGCAATTATTGAAAGGAAAAAAAAAGCTTTCAAATTGGAAGACATTGAAATGTATCCCCATGAAATCAAAGTGGGAAATGAACAAATTAAATGATGGTAACTGAAATGGTGTACCGGATAATTATGAAATGCCTAAATTTTATTTTTAATTATCTATACTTATGGGGAAACCCTTAGGATGGAACTCATCTCTTTTTTTTTTTTAAGTATGTTTTATTGATTATGTTGTTACAGTAGTTCTAATTTTTTCCCTTTGCTCCCCTCTTCCCAGGAAGCCCCTTCCCTCCAGAAATCCCACCTCCCTTAGTTCATGTCCATGTGTCGTGCATATAAGTTCTTTGGCTTCACCCTTACCTATATTATTCTTAACATTCCCCCTGTCTATTTTGTACCAACCAATTTTGTTCTTAGTCCCTACACCATTTCTCCATTTCTCCCCCTCCCTCCTCCCAGCTGATAACCCTCCAGATGATCCCCATACCTATGATTCTGTTCCTATTCTCATTTGCTTAGTTGGGTTTTGTTTTTATATTTTAGATTTAGTTGTTGGTAGTTATGAGTTTGTTGTCATTTTAGTGTTCATAGTTTTGATCTTCTTTTTCTTAAGTAAGTCTCTGACATTTCATATAATAATGGCTTGGTGATGATGAACTCCTTTAGCTTTACATTGTCTGGGAAGCACTTCATCTGCTCTTCCATTCTAAATGATAGCTTTGCTGGATAGAGTAGTCCTGGTTGTAGGTTGCCTTTCATCACATTGAATACTTCTTGCCAGTCCCTTCCTGCCTGCAAAGTGTCCTATGAGAAATCAGCTGATAGTTCTATAGGCACCCCCCTGTAGGCAACTATCTGCCTCATTCTTGCTGCCCCCAGGACTCTGTATTTATCTTTCACCTTTGGCATCTCAGTCATGATGCGTCCTGGTGTGGTCCACTGTGGGTCCAGCTTACCCGGTACCCTCTGTGCTTCCCAGACCTGTATGTCATCTCCTTTGCAAAATTTAGGAAGTTTTCCTCATTTTTTTCAATTCTTGCTTCCTCATTCTGCAGTGGTTGACTGTTTTTTTCTTTATGTTCCAAATCATTGATTCGAACCCCAGTTTCCTTCCCTTCACCATTGGGTTTGTGTGGATTTTCCTTTGTTTCACTTAGCATAGCCTTCACTTTTTCTCTTATGCGTTTGCCGTACTCAAGCATATCTGTCAAGCCTATGAGCATCTTTATCACCAGTGTTTTGAATTCTGTGTCTTTTAGGTTGTCTATCTCCTCATCTGTTAGGTTGACTATCTCCTCTTTGCTTAGTTCTCCCATTGGAATCTTGATCCGTTTCCTCTTTTGGGCCATACTTCTCTGTCTCCTCATTCTGACAGGCTCCTGTGTTTGTTTGCCTCCGCGTCCCAGGTAGAGCTGTCGTTACTATTACATTGTAAGGGGCGGAGCCTTAGGGATTCATTAGCACAGGGTAAACTGTTTCACCACCTTTTGGCGCTCTATATTGTGGAGGGGTCTGAGAGGGAACAATGCCGCCTGCTCAGCACTCTCCCCTTTTTCAGGCACTTCTCCCACTTCTGCACCAGACTGGTGCCTCTCTAGCTGCTGCCCTGGCCGTCATTCCCAGAGTGGGTGGGTCTGCGGACGTTCTAGGACCGTGAGGGCCCTTTAAACAAGTGGACTCAGTTGAGATCAGCAGTTTCTGCCTCCACCCCAACCGTCACTGGTCTGCACAGTCAGAAGCAATGAGGCTTGATTTTCCCTGGTGCTGGGACTGTGGGCTTTGAGGACTGGTGAGGAGCTGAGAGCGCTCCCCAGGTGTCCCTCCTGACTTTTTAAAACGTGTGACTGCTGCTGCTGCCACTACTACACCGAGTTTTCTCCGCCCCTCTTACCTGTCTGGATGAGTATTACTTCCTTATATCTTTGTTTGCTGGACTACCATGTAGTTTGATTTTCTGGAACTTAGGCTGTTTCTTGTTTTGAGGTAGTTGTATTCCTTCTTAGTTGTGGAGGGAGCATGTCTGTCTATGCCTCCATGTTGGCCAGAAGTCCTCTGGAACTCATCTTCTTAACTGAATAATTCAGAATGAAGTTAAACAATTTTGCAGTATCCAAATTTAGTTTTTAAAACATTGAAAACTGTTATACACATTTGGTGAATTTTGTTTTTTATTTAAATTATTGTTTTTATAAAAGGCATTCTACGAGGAAGCAAAAAAATATTACCTGCAAAAATATTTAGGCTAAAATATCTATGTACTTCATTATTAAACCTAAAGATGTTCTCTACTAGAAAATTTTGCTCTGAACTTTATAAATTCATTAGGTAGTTTAGCACCTCAGGAAGGGTATATTGCTGAATCAGTGGAAGATATCAACAATTTAAAATATACTAACTCTAAAATGCAACTTGGAAAAATATAAAAATAATGCAATAGTATAAAAAATACATTCTTCAGAAAAGTGACAGGTAAGAAATTGATTAAAAGTATGTGAAAATTATCAAGAATCATGTTTCTATATTTTTAATATTCAAATAATGTAATATTTTTTACTTTTATGAGCACAGTTACAAGATTTTTCAAGAGAATGCTATTTTTGAAAACAATATAACCACTCAATTGATTAGTATTTATACATTTCAAAAATTATGTAATCTTAATTTTTTTCAGTACCCTTTTCACTCAAAAAAAAAAATGTCTGGGCTTAGGTGATAAATCATATGGTCCTTTTATATATATGTATCATCCCTTCCCAGGTTCAATTAATTTCCCCTTATTCAATTGCTTTATATTTACACATGACTGTAATATTTGTACTTCAAGTTTATTATAAAAACTCATTTCTCCCTGCAAAGTAATTCCTTCCTTTGATGTCTCTCTCTTTCTCTTAAGAGGATGACTTTCCTCCTGGTCACTTAGACTTAGAATCTTGCTGTGATTTGTCTGCCTGTTTTACATAAATCTTTCTGGTGGTAGGATAGAGAATGAGTTAGAAGGAAGTGACACAAAATATAAGGGAGACTTTAGGAAACTGCTGCACTAATCCAGATGATGGAGTTTTAACCTACACAGGAGTAATAGGAGGAGATGAATGGATGTGAGAAATATAAAATAAGGTTGACCATTCAGCTATGAGATTGGTGAGATAATGTTGGCATGTGGGAGATGACTCACATTTCTAACTTGAGTATATAGGTTGATAGTAGTGTTGCTAACTGTCATAAGGTCCTCAAGAAAAGAAGTTTCAAAGGGGAGATAGTAAGATTGATTGGGAACATGTTGAGTTTGAAGTGCCTATGGGAGTTCAAGGGAGTTATACAGTTTGGAGCTGGATAGTTAGAACAGGAGCTTTCACATATATGGTTGTAGTGGTAGACACAGATGTGGATGAAATTGTCCAGTCAGAAGACCAGGGGAAGGAAAAAGCAAAGGGGCTTTAAAGGAAACTGAACTGTAGTGTTCAAGATGAACTTAGGGGAGAAATCGTGTTGGAATAGCCAATGGATTGGCCTTTGGAGAAGGAAGAACCCAATACTAGGATCAAGTGTAGCAGTTTGAGGGAACACTTGACACTTGGCAATTGTGAGGTTCCAATATCTGTAGGAGGAATTGAGGCCTAGCTTAGATAGAAAATGTTCTCAGAATATTTTACCATGTGAAACTTTAAGACTTAAGTTTAATAAATCAAACTTCAAAGATATAATAGTCCTTAGTATAGTTTTACAGTATAACTTTTATTCTAATAGTCTTCTACAAATTTATTTATTCTCACTGACTTTTTTGAAGTTTTACATTGTGTGTACAGGGCACATTAATTAGTATAGAGTGTGGACTTTTTAATATCTTGTCAAGTACATCAGTTTTATTATAATTTGACACATAGAACTGTTCTAAAAAGTCAAGTCAGTCTAAAACAATTAAAAAATCTATTTAGATTTTATTCTTAGAACCTGTTTTTCCATGGTATCTTGGAGTAAAATTTTAACTTTTACATTTTATTTTTACTTATTCGCTGTTACTTTTTAAAATTACAATAAGATGTATATATTAAGACATGTTTTAGTCATTAAAGCACCTAATTTAAGTATTTTTTATTCCTGAAATCTATGCCTCCACATTATCTCTTATATATTCATTTTGATCCCTCAGCTTTGGTATATAATTTATCTTTTAGTATAAAAATGTTGGGTTCTTTCATCACAATTACAGTTATTGGTCTGATAACCCTGGGAGTCAGTCTACACAAAACAAGCTCATATCAGACTCCTGGCAGGTTTAGTTAAAATTAAAATGCATGCTCAACTGTAGAGATTGTCAAGTGTGGAAATAATATTTGTCCAGCTGGACAGCTTTCTTTTGTAGTTGCTAAATGAAAGTTGAGATTCTGTCTGCTCCTTGAAAGCTTCTGTGTCATGAAGGTAATTTGGACAGTTTGTGGTTTGACAGGGATTATTAAAATCAGATGAAGTGAAGGGAAGCAAGTGTGAGAAAGCAAAATTGACATTGACACTCTCTATTATTTGCAGCTTGGATCATGATGACTATGTTGATATGATAGATTCACTGTTGAGATATGTTAAGCAGCAAAGAAAGTAAAAAGCAAGTATAGTGATGGATTTTTAGATTTAACATTAAGAATTCCAATATTTACTTTCACTGATTTTTCATGTCATTTCATATAAATTTGCTTTAACCAATAACAAATTATGCTGTTGACTTATAGAATTAAAAAATGTACTGCAAAGGCGAGATTAAATATTGAAGAAATAGATCATGTGATTAAAATAATAGAATTTTAAAATTAAGAGTTTTTAAAAAGTATTATTATCTAATTTCCTTTTTCTGTAGAAGGAAACTAGGAAGAGTTTTAAGGCATCACATTTAAATTTTATTTGATAGCTAAAATGCTAAATCTTGATTTTTCATTATAAGTATATTTTCTTACCATTCACAGTTTTTAAATATAGTTTTGAGTTGTTAAAGGGACTTAACAGTTTAAGCCATAATTGTAAGTGACCTTTTTCTGTTTAAAGATAATATACAAATTATGTTATAGTTATATGTTGCCTACAAATAGTATTATGTACACTGATAAAGTAAATGCCTTCCATGAGTATGATTTTCAACTAAAAATGTCCTTAGTAGAGGGAGTTATAGCTAGGAAGCCATTTCAAGATGTCAATTAAGGATAGTTATAATAGAAAAATATAATTAAAAATGAAGAATTATATGTAAAACAAAAACAAGGTAAAGAGCCTAGAGTTGTTCTGTGCATTATAGAAATCCTTCAGTAGTATTTAAAAAGGGTAGTGAAATGATCTAATTTGGTTTGTAAAGCAAGAAGTCTATTGCCAGTATGCAGAGTAGACACCAACCTGGTGTTCTATAATTCAGTTCAATTCAATTCTAAGGCTACCTGGAGTTAGTGCAGACTCCACAAATTAAAGGCTCAGTTCCAGGACACTGCTCCCACTTCAGACGTGAGCCACAAGTGGGGTCTCTGGGGATGCCGACTTCTGCTTGGTTGACTACAAATTTGGAGGTTCCCATAACCCCCTTCAAGTTTACTAATTCATTAGAATGATTCCCAGAACCCAGGAAAGCACTGTATTTCTAATTACAGTTTTATTAAAAGCATATATTCAAGAATGGTCAAATTAAAGCGCTGCATAGGACAAAGGAGGAAGGGGGTTAGGGGGAGCTAAGGGGCAAAAACCACAAAGTGTAACCCCTGGAGGCCATATAGAAGATTTTTTCATTTTTGTCAGCAGAAAATAACATCAGTTTGGGGATACAGTAACAGACAGAGGGAAAACAATTTGAGTATTTGTGACCATTAAAGACACTAGAGAAGTAAGGATTGAAGAATTTGGTCACTATTAAAGACAGGGGTCAGCAAATGTTTTCTGTTAAGGGACATATAGTAAATTTCTTAAGGATTTATGGACCATATATGGCCACTGTATAATCTTCTCTTTTGTTTGTTTTATTTTTACAACTCATTAGAAATGTAAAAATCATTCTTAGTTTACAGGCCATAGAAAAAACGGACAGCACCAAAGTTTGCTGACACCTGATACTAAGGTACTAGGGCAAGGAAGGGGGAGATTAGATGGGTGGTGACCGCATAATATAGACAAGCCAAATTAAGGAAAATATTTTGAATTAAATTTTGGACATACTGAGTTTAAGGGACATTTAAGATGTTTATTAAATAAAAACTATGGTTAATTTAAGCAAAAAAAAAAAAAAGAAAGGAAGAAAGAGAAGGAAGGGAGGGAGGAAGGAAGGAAGGGAGGAAGGAAAGAAGGAAAGGAAAATGAAAGAAAGGAAAGAAAGAAAAAGAAAAAGTGGTTGTTGGCAGTGCACTTTCTCTTGGAAGACTGGAGTTAACTTGATCTGTTTACCACCAGTGACTCTCTTTCGCTGCCTTTTCCCCAAATTTCAAAATTCATTTAGTATGAATCTGATGCTTCAGCTTGGGACAAATGTTTAATCCTGGATCAATTAGTTATGACCAGGAAAGCTGGGTGAGTCCTCTAGCGTAGAAATAGACCATCATTGCAAATCTTTATATTGTATCTCAGATTAAAAAGAAAAAGAAAAAAATTTTGTGAGCTTGCCAGCTACCTAAAGTGGGAACTCTTACCCAGAGCATGTGGGTAAACGTGTGAAAGACAAGAAAAGAACTGGGAACCTATACTACTTAGGAAGATTGGCAAGAGAGGAGACAACTTCAAGGAAGGAGTGGCTATCAGTTGCAAATAGTGCAGAGATTAAGTATGATTGGAATTGAAAAGTATTTTGTCAGTTTCAGTGTAATGATGGAGGCAGAATCCAGATTGCTCTGGGTTGAGAAGTGAATGAGAGATGAGAATATAAAATTAGGAAGTATGGACTGCTATTTTAACATGATGGGCTATGAAAGGAAGGGTGGGGCATTGTGTGATGGGTTTTGTTAGTTTCTGAAGGGCAAGAAACTTGAACTTATAGTCAGCTGAAAGGGATATTGATACTATAGCATGTGATAATTGATGGAACAAAGTCTCTGGAAGTTATAAAAGGGTATTTCAAAGGAGATATCTATTCATCAAATTAATGTTAATAACATTGTCGAAATTTAAGAGAACAGTATGACTAGCGAATTAATATTAGTAACACTAAGAGAAATTCTTAAACCCTTGGACCATACTTTAAGAACCCGAAATCTTTTAGAAGCACCCATTTATATACAAAGTACGCACTAAATTTAAATTATTCTAATCTAATTATTAAAACAAAATTACTTAAAATGTAATTAACATCTCATAAGTTATGTTCATTGTTATTCCCATTTGATACATAGTACAACAGCCCTTTTATTTTTATATTTAATTTATTTTTAGAGAGAGGGGAAGGAAGGGAGATAGGGAGAGAAACATCAATGTGTGGTTGCATCTCTCACACTCCCAACTGGAGACCTGGCCTGCAACCCAGGCATGTGCCCTGACTGGGAATCAAACTGGCAACACTTTGGTTCCCAGACAAGCACTCAATCCAGTGAGCCACACCAGCCAGGGCACAACTGCCTTTTTAAAAGTGCTCCATTTCTTAACCTTTCTACTAATGAAGATGTACTATTCTCCAAATTACTAAGATTTTCCTACATTTAAAAATTTATTATTTAATCATTAGTCCCATGATTTGTGACATTATTTAGGTCTAATTTCAGACTATATGATAATTTTCTTAATCATGTGAAATGCATGCGTTCCAAGTTATAAAAAATGCAGAGATAAAAATTTGTTTTCACATATCATGTTTTCACTGTTACATTAAAGCAAGAGATGGCTAGGATTACATACTGAAGACAATAAATAGTTATTAAAATGAAAATATTTTCTAGAAAGAGAAGTGCATCGGAAACTAAAGAAAGCAATGTCAGATTTGATGAGTAAAGCATATGACAATTAATTCTGTTTGCTTGTCAAGCTACAATACTGTATCCTGACTTGTCCTGTCAATTTCTACTTCATACATACACATATACACATCACTGATAGAGGAGCTACAATGAAATATTTTGTATTTTATTAAAGGGGGTTTTAATAGCTGTCGTATGTTAATATGAGCATTTACAGGCTGTATATTTATTATCTAGCTCATATAATTATAATAATAAAACTTCTGGAATTATTTATGAAAAGTATAGCAGTCTGTGGAGGAAAACCTAATATATAGATGAGAGTCAAAAAATAAATTGAATAGAAAGACAAGTTTTTTATTTTCTAACACAAGACTTTAATGCATAAGGTATTCTAAATGCCTATCAACAAGTTGAGATCCCCATGAGTTGTTTCTCAGTCTTTGGAGGAGGCTAAAACATTAAAATTTTAACTTCCAGCAACCGATGAAAAGAAATAAATTACTGACAACTCTGATGTATCACAGGAGAATATCTAGTGTTTAAAAAAAAAAAAAAAAAAAAATTGGAGGAGACTTCCAGCCAAGATGGAGGCCTAGACTGACATGCTCCATCTTCCTCCACAATTAAAACAGAATACAACTACCGAAAAGCCAGAAATAACCAGATTTTCCAGAAAATAAATGGAAGTCCAATGTATGAAGCTATAAAGAAGTGGTGCTCATCTGGACAGGTAGGAGGGATGAAGCTGGGGCAGAGAGATCAAGCTGTGCTGGTGGCGCCAGCAGCGATGATGGCAGCTGGACGGCGGTAAGCACAGACACCCGTATTTAAGGGGAGGTGAGAAGCACCTGGGGAGCACCCGTGGCTGCAGACCAGACCCATCAGTTTCTGATTTCAGTGCCGGGGAAGGCAGACCCCCCCCCCCCCATTACCTCAGACTGTGAGGCCCAGAGCAGGTAGGGACGGAGGAGGAGGCTCCCGGTCTCTCAGCGGAGAATGAATGGCAGCAATCCATCTTGGACCCCCACCCCCACAGAACACAGCACAGCGTGGTGAAAAGAGTTGCCCGTTGTGACGAGTACACCAGGCTCCTCCCCCTATAGCATAGGAGGTGTGACAGCCCCGTCCAGGAAGCAAAGGTAAACACAAAACTGTCAGGATGGCACAGATCATGATAGAGATCCCAGTGACACAGCTGACCAGACAGCAAATATCTAATCTAACGAAGCAGCAGATAGGAAATCTTTCTGAGGCACAGTTCACAGGTTTGGTTATAAAAATGCTTACAGACCTGACAGCAGATCTTAAACAAGATGGGGAAGAATGAAGGCTAGTCCTGCTGAAATGAACAAAAATACATATGAAACTAGTGGTGAGGGAAAGAAAACCAGGGATCAAATCAACAAATCGGAACATAGGGAAGGAACAAACAGTCATCCAGTGCAGAAAGAGGAAATGAGAAGTGAGGAAAATGAGGAGAGGCTCAAAAACCTGTGGGACAGCTATAAGCGGGCCAACATCCTAATCATAGGGTTGCTAGAAGGTAAAGAAGAAGAACTAGAAAGTGAAAAATTATGTGAAAAAATAATGAAGCAGAACTTCCCTAACTTGGGGAAGGAAATAAGACTTACAGGTCCAGGAAGCACAGAGAGTTCCAGAAAAACTGGACCCAGGGAAAACCACACCAAGACACATAATAATCAAAATGTCAAAAATTAAGGATAAAGAGAGAATCTTAAAAGCAGCAAGAGAGAAGAGAATCATGTACAACTGATTTCTCAAAAGAAACTCTGCAGGTAAGAAGGGACTGGCAAGAAATATTCAAAGTAATGAAAAGCAAAAACCTACAACCACAATTACTCTATCCAGCGAAGCTGTCATTCACAATGGAAGGGCAGAGAAAGTGCTTCCAGGACAAAGTAGAACTGAAGGAGTTCATTAGATCCAAACGACTGTTAAATGAAATGTTAAAGGGACTTGTTTACGAGAAAGAGAATCAAAACTATGAACATTAAAATGAAAACTGTTATCACAAAAACCAACATAAGCTAGGGAATCGAAACAAAGGCAAACTAAATAGGCAACAGGAGTGGGAAAAGAATTATAGGTATGGGGAACATTATGGGGGGAGGTCAGCAGGAAGGGGTAAGGGGGTAAGGGAGGGAGATAATGTAGGAATTAAGAAGCATAGCAGGAGGGAGTGGAGTAGACAGGAAGATGTTGAGAAGAACTATATGCACAACCCATGGGCATGGACTAAGAAGTGGGGGACAACTGGAGGAAGAGGGATCACTGGGTGAAGGGGAACAAAAGAAAGAGAAATTGAGACAACTGTAGCAGCATAATCAGTAAAGCATATTTAAAAAATTGAAGGGGAGATTATGTAGGTTTCATAATAAAATTTATAATGGTTTTAAGAAATGCTGTCAGATATATAAATCAGTAAACAAATCAACACATATAAGAGGTAAAACAATTTTTTTTAAACTACAGGGATATACAAAGAAGCCTTTTATATTCAGCATTGTGATTAAGGACAGACGAAGCAGGCTGAATCCCAGCTTTGCTATTTACTTCCTAAGTAATTTTGGGCAAACCATGACCCTCTCTGTGCCTCAATTTTCACATTTTTTATATGGAGATTATAATATATCTTTGTGTGTAGGGGGTATTTTGCCCTGGCTGGTTTAGCTCAGTGGATTGAGCGTCGGCCTGCGAGCTAAGTGTCGCTGGTTCGATCTTCCAGTCAGGGTACATCAGAGAAGGAAAACTCTGACTCCAAAAAACCTCCGCTGCCTTGCGGCATACCTCTTCAGGGGAAAGGCTAAGGGAGTAAACCCCGACAGAAAATCCGGAGCCGGAGTCCCTAAGGCGGTTTGACGTTGTAGTCAACACCGGCAACTCCTGCGGCGCACCTGAACCCAAGCTGTATCGACTCCGTCTTTCCCTTGGACCCTTCAGCTGCGAAGAGAGTGGGGGTCTGCTGCATGGGCAACAGCAGACCCTCCATATCACCCTGCCCAGGCTCTGTAGCTTCAGCGTCATCACAAGATGTCGATTCAACACGGGAGGAGACAGATACCATGTCACTCCCGAGTTGGACTGCACAGCCATTCTCAGCGGTGCAGATAGACTCTTAAGAAGCTACACCATCGTCTCTCGAGACGGACGGCTGCCAACGAACGAGGGGGTATTTTATTTTGTTCTGTCTTATTTGTTTGACTTTATTTAATTTTTTATTGAATTTATCGGGGTGACATTGGTTCATAAAACCATACTGGTTTCAAGTGTACAAATCAATAAAACCTCACCTGCACACTGCATCGTGTGTCTGTCGCCCCAAGCTATGTATCCTTCTGCCCCTTTTTCTCTCCCTTTGTCTATCTCCATCTACCCCCACCCCGCTTTCCCACTGGCTATCACCACACTGTTGTCTATGTATATGTGATACTTACAATAGCCAAGCTATCTATATATATAGTTTTTTTGGTTAATCCCTTCACCTTTTTTCACCCATTCCCCAACCCCCTTCTCCTCTGACAGTTGTCAGTCTGTTCCATGTGTCCATGCCTTTGTTTCTACTGTGTTTGTCAGTTTATTTTGTTCATTAGATTCCACATATAAGTGAGATCATATGGTATTTGTCTTTCTTTGACTGGCTTATTTCACTAAGCATAGTAACTCCAGGTCTATTCATGCTCTTGCAAAAGGTAAGATTTTTTCTTTTTTTACTGCCGAGCACTACCATTGTCTGAATGCACCACTGCTTTTTTATCCACTCATTTACTGATGGGCACTTGGGCTATTTCCATATCTTGGCTATTGTAAATAATGCTTAATACTGCAATGAATGTAGAGGTACATATATTCTTTTGAATTGGTGTTTTGGGATTCTTAGGATATATTCCAGAAGTGAGATCATTAGGTCAAAAGACAGTTCCATTTTTAATTTAATGTTTTCAACAGTGGCTGCACCAGTCTGCATTCCCACCAACAATACACAAGGGTTTTCTTTTCTCCACATCCTCACCAGCACTAATTGTTTGTTGATTTACTGATGATAGCCATTCAGACCACTGTAAGGTGATACCTTATTGTGATTTTAATTCACAAACTTCCGGTGATTATTGACCTTGAGCATTTTTTCACATGTCTGTTGGCCATCTGTATGTCCTCTTTGGAGAAGTACCAATTCAGGTCCTTTGCCTGTTCTTTAATTGGATATTTTGACTTCCTGATATTGAGTTGTATAAGTTTGTTATATATTTTACAAATTAACCCTTTATTAGATGTATCATTGGCCAATATGTTCTCCCACTCAGTAGGTTCCCTTTTCATTTTGTTGGTGGTTTCTTTTGTCGTGCAGAAACGTTTTAGTTTGGTGTAGCCCCATTCATTTATTTTTTCTTTTGTTTCCCTTGCCCAAGGAGATGTGTTGGCAAAAAATATTGCTATGAGAGATGTCTGAGATTTTACTGCCTACTTTCTTTTTCCATGATTTTTATTGTTTCACAATTTAACATTTAAGTCTTTTGTCCACTTTGAGCTTATTCTTTGTGTATGACATAAGTCGGTGGTGTAGTTTCATCTTTTTGCATGTGTCCCTGTCCGATTTCCCAAATTCTATTTATTGAAGAGATTATCTTTACTCTATTGTATGCTCCTTCGTCCTTTGGCAAATATTAATTGACCATAAAAGTGTGGATTTACCTCTGGGCTCTCTGTTCTGTTCCATTGTCTATATGCCTGTTCTCATGCCAGTACCAGCCTGTTTTGATTACAGTGACCTTATAGTATAGTTTGACATCAGGTATTGTGATCCCGCCAACTTTGTTCTTCTTTCTCAAGATTGCTCAGGCTTTTGAGGTTCTTTTTTGGTTCATATAAATATTTGGAATATTTTTTTTAGACTTGTGAAATATGCATTGGTATTTTAATAAGAATTTCATTGAATCTATAGATTGCTTTGGGTAGTATGGACACTTTAATGATGTTAATTATTCCAATCCATGAACATAGTATAAGCTTCCACTTATTTGTATCTTCCTCGCCTTTAAATTTTATCTCAATGAATGAGTTCACTAAATTACATAAAATTTTCTAGACTTAATATAAGTTAAATTTTGAATTATATAATGTTGGCAGGACTTCATGAATGGTAAAGAAAGATTACTTTGTGATTAGATATGAATTGGAAAGTAAAAATGAATAAGGCCAGAAAAGGCTGGTTTGGGCTTAAGAATGATGATGTGATCAAAGTTAATTTCCACTTTGTTTTTAGTCAAACCAGCAACTCAAACCAAACCAGCAACACAAGAATAATACAAATAATATTAAGAAGAATAGATAAGGATACATGATGCCTGTGAAGATATGATTCTCTGATGTTGCCCTTTTACTTCTGGAGGCACATGTTCAAAGTAAGTTGTTCAGAAATCTTTTGTTGAGGAAGAGTGTGCCCAGTCAGAGTAGCTCAGAAACATGAGCTAGTTGCTTCTTAGAGTATTTTAGGGAACCGGGGTTTTGTGGATAGAACGTTGGTACAGGCTATCTATCTATTACTATGAAAGAATATCTGGATGCCTCACATTTCTTTTTTTCACATATTATTTCTTGCTAAGCTATAGGTTCCACTTTTGCTTTTTATGTGGTAGTCCTGGGGAATTAAAAAAAGAATAGTTAAAAATGGCTCCAATAGTCCAAGATAAAAGAAAATTGATGGTATTGATGAATAAAATAGTCCATTGGAAGAGTTAGTTTGGGAAGTTTAGGAATATGTACTTCTCTTACCATTTCTTAAAGAATACAACAAATATACAGCTAGAAAAACCTTAGAGCCTAATAAATTCATTCACTTTATTTTATAAATGTGGAACATGATCTCCATCCCTCTGAGTTACTTATCCAAATTCACATAGACATAGCCGAACCAGGATCAGGACTCAAATCTATTGGTTGTTTGTTCAATTATGTTTAGAGTTAAATATACTTTACCGCTGTGCAACATTTTGAAACTTGTTGAGTTATAGGTAGAATGTGTAGTTATTTTCAATTAATCAGAATATTCCACCTGTTTACCATGCTCTTTAATAGTGTTTATTTTAGGTTAGACAGTGATACTGAATAGTAAGATTTCAGGTGAGCCTGAGCTGGTGGAAACATTAAGTCCAGTCTGTTCACAGAAGATATATGATGCTGTTCACTGGGCTTTTTCAAAGAGGAAAAATCACATGGCCCTATTGTTTCTCCTTTGCAGTGTGCTTCCCAGTGGTTAATTTTTCAATCTTCTTTTCAGTTCTTTTTAAGCATTTATTAATTGGTTATAAGAAAAATGGCACTCTGGGTTTTTATTACTGAAGAACCAGAGAAAAAATAAGACTCTAACCATTGCATGTGTTTAAATTAAAAAAAATAAAAAATACCCTACAATAGAAAACTCTCTCTTAAAATATGTTAAAGGACAAGTGAGATTTCAAAATTATTTTTCTGGGCTTTCTTTTGGTCACATAAAGTATGAATTTTTTTATTGTTTTAATGTAATGTTTTCTGGCAGTGCTTATAATGTGTTCATATTTTATTATAGTCACTGTTCTTAGAAATTTATAACTCAACTGTTACAATTTGCCTATGGCTGAAACATGATCTACAGATGTTTGGCTTAGATACAGTTCTTCAAACAACTCATTTTTAAAGGCAATAATTAATATTAGATTGGATGTTTATACATGTTTGAAATAGTAAGCACTGTGTTTTTGATCATATACAAAAAATGATTAGAAACATTACAGAAGAATGAACATTTAAAACCAATATTGTGGAATGGCAATTTCAAAAATAAAGTTATTGTACTTAAAAGAGTAATAGCTCCCCTTTTTGATTGATCATGGATTAGGATAATCGACATCATTCATTATGTCATGTTATTGTTATCTCCCTGATGACAATTTAATAATTGGAAATACAAGAACTTAAAGAGATTGTAAAGCTATATCCTGGGCCACAACTTCACTGCCTCTTCCTCCCCTAATTTTTTTAGTTAGTTCTACCTTTCTGAAATAGCCTTGGAGTATTTTCCAAATTATGTTGGTCCCTCAATAATTTATTTTTCTGTCATTGAGGTCATAGTGATCTTTTAGAGAATAGTACATGATCTTTTAGAGAATAGTACATGATCTTTCTCCTGGCTCTCTTTTTTATGGCCTTATTCTTTTTACTCTTTCTGCTCCTTTGTGATGCCCAGCAATGACGGACATACTATGAGCCCACAAAGTGCATGTAAGGAAAGAAGAGATTGGTGCCTATGCTCATGCCCACGGTCTTGCAGGGGTCACTGCCAGTCTAAAGAGAAAACTTCTAAATCCACTGCTTACCACAGTCTACTCTCATTATTTATTTATTATGTTCATCCTGTGCATCACTTTGATTTGGGTTAATTTTCTTATTCTGTTAGTTATATTTTGCCCATCAGAGATTTTTTGTGGCTTTTTGTTTTGTTTTTGTTTTTGTATCATACAGCATATTTAATCTTCTGCCTCTTTACCTAAAAGGTGACTCTTATTTCTCTTATCATTCTTTACCTTTGAACTGTGTAAGTATGGAAGCATCATAGATTTATACCAGTCACATGAAAACTGAACCATCAACATTCTGGCACTTTATTATTGGTATCAGATGACATTCCTTTAATATATTCTTTGTATTTTTTTATTAACTCCTCTACTGAGGTTATAGAGAGAAAAATCACACAACCATGTAGATAGAGAATTCCTCAAAATCATGATTACCAGCCTTATCTGAATGCTCTACGTGTTTCAGGTCATTATTGTTTTACTCTAGAACTGATTTCAATGAAGGATATAACACACACATTCTTTATCGAAATAATACAAAAAAAATTATTTTAACAGCATTTGCAAGCACAAATAATACAATAAGTTGGTGAAATGGTCACAGTCAAGAGATATTTAGGAATTGTATAATATTTTAATTAGATTTTTAAAGAAGTGATAAACACCAATTGGCAAGAGATAATTGTTAAGAATGGAAGGTGTTTCAAACAAAGAGAGATAAAAAGTGTAAAATAAAAAAATCATAAGCCCCCTGAGAGCAGGGATAATTGTTTTTTTAACTATTTTTTACCTATTATATATGAAATGTCAGTACTTATTGCAAAACAGGAAAATGTTAGGTATAAAAACGTTATTAAAAATCAGCCATAGTCTAAATATCCAAGGATAACCATTTTAACATTTTGGTTAATATAATTTGTACAAAACTATGTTTTATATGCAGTAGTGATTCATATCTCAAGATATGAGCACTCTCAAGTTTTAGAACCAAACAGATCCAGGTTCAAACTGCCCCTAAAACTAGGTTACTATACCACATGGACATGTTAATCTTTTGGGGCCCAAGTTTTCTCCTCTATAAATTAGAGATAAGAACTATTTTGTAGAGGTATTATGAGAGTTATGGAAGATGATGTATATAACATACCTTGTACAGAGTAGATACACAACAAATCATATTGCTACTTTGCTGTAATATATTTAAGCTGACATCTATACATATTTTCTTACGTTTTCAATATGTTTTATATGAATTAATGAAGCTCTGTAGGATTGCCACATCGGTACACCTCTGAAACAGAGTATTGATACCTTAACTTGTTTTATAACAGAGAGCTTTGCTATGAAAAAAAATATTTACTAAGTTTGAGTTCTGTACAAGAACCCTCAGCCATCAAATCTTTTTACTTACAAAAATGAAATTTTGTTTTTTGCCACAATATTTTAATAATTCATCATCTGAGGAGTTGGACTACCCAAAATTATTTAAAAGCATGCAAATACATGAACTAAGTATATTATTAGTAATAATGGCCATTGAATTTAGAAATGACTGTTCTGATAATAACTGTAACTAGCTGAGCTGCTAGGGAGATAGGAAGATATCATACTTACTGGTTGTATGGAAATATTAAGGTTTTGGTACCCTAAAGAAGTATAACGTCTGATGGACATGGAGTTTCCTACCATTTACCTTATAGTTTTTTGTTTTGTTTAGCCTGATTTCAAATTAATATTTATTATGGCAAAGTACAATAGCCCCTCTCTATATCGCGGTTCACTTATCGTGGCCTCGCTGTATCGTGGGATTTTTAAAAATATTATCACGTATTTTTCGCTATGTCACGGGATTTTGTGGTACTGTATATGTATGTTGTTAAAGTTATGTAGGTTTAAGAGTGTAGAATAAATGTAAGGTTCCTACTTCGCAGGGGGGTCTAGAATGTAATACCTGCGATAAGAGGGAATACTGTATAGGCAAATATTTGTTTTTAAATGAGAAATTACCGCATTCAGTGCAGAATACTTTGAACTAGAAATATCCAAATGTATTAGGATTTAGCTGTTTTAAAATGTTATGTCTGTGGTGTCGGGGAGATTGAAACTTTCTTCTACCCTCAAGGTTCTTTCTGCTGGTCTAATAATTGAATCCACATAGGACAGATTCGTTGGCAGCCGTCCGTCTCGAGAGACGATGGTGTAGCTTCTTAAGAGTCTCTGCACCGCCGAGAATGGCTGTGCAGTCCGACTCGGGAGTGACATGGTATCTGTCTCCTCCCGTGTTGAATCGACATCTTGTGATGACGCTGAAGCTACAGAGCCTGGGCAGGGTAATATGGAGGGTCTGCTGTTGCCCATGCAGCAGACCCCCCCTCTCTTCGCAGCTGAAGGATCCAAGGGAAAGACGGAGTCGATACAGCTTGGGTTCAGGTGCGCCGCAGGAGTTGCCGGTGTTGACTACAACGTCAAACTGCCTTAGGGACTCCGGCTCCGGATTTTCTGTCGGGGTTTACTCCCTTAGCCTTTCCCCTGAAGAGGTATGCCGCAAGGCAGCGGAGGTTTTTTGGAGTCAGAGTTTTCCTTCTCTGATGTACCCTGACTGGAAGATCGAACCAGCGACACTTAGCTCGCAGGCCGACGCTCAATCCACTGAGCTAAACCAGCCAGGGCTACATAGGACAGATTAACAAGAGAGAATAACCAATTTTAATACATGTGCATGCATGAGAACCCCACATACATGAGTGGTTTGAAGACATAAAGAGAAAATGAGGTATATATGACATTCTGAACTAAGGATCGCCTTGGAATTCTGAGGGTAGGAAGGTCACTGCAGGATGATAAGAAGAGCAGATGTTCAGTACTTAGTAGTTTGTCCTGCCATTTAGATAGATCAAACCAGATTGTCTCAGATAATCTCTTATTATGGGCAAGACCCCTAATTCAAATTTTTCTAGGTAGTTAGGCAGAGGGTAGGGGTCAGAAGTTTCTCTTTAGATGGTAGGGCCTTGGATGTGTCAACGTAAGAAATGTCCAAACTTGTAATAATTTTTATGTTTATTTGAGCCAAAGTGACAGCAATTACCAGGAAGCAAAAACCTCAATAGATTGAGAAAATGCTCCAGAAAATGGCAGCTTTGCACCTTATTTTATACATTATAATTAAAAGAGGATGTGTACGTGGGTTACCTGAAATCCATTGGTGGCTGATTGGGCAGGAAGGAAAAAGCAAAGGGAAAAAGACCTCTGGAAATGGATGAAAAATAAAATGATAGACACTTTTTTAACGGGTGGGTACAAGATAGTTAACAGTCAACAATTAACATGATAATAATGACAGGATTTGTGGTCTCCCTCTGGTGTGGTGCCTATGCTTTGAAGGGCTTGGGAAAAAGAAATTTGACATTTCAAATGTAAGTTATCAGGAGATGCAAAAAGACAATAGACAAGTTTAGTTAAGACAAAGATTGACTATTGTCAGGGAAGATTCCAGCTTAGGACAAGGACTACCCACCATGACTCTTTTAATAGAAAGTTTTTAACTTCAGACAATCCTATGTAGTTACTTTAGGCTTCTGACTTTGTAAGGCCACCACGTGGGCCACCCCTGCACTTGTCAGGTTTGATAGGTGGTCCCTTCCATCCACAGTTGCCTTTAGCTCAAAATAATTCACGTACAAAAGAGGCAGATCTTGGGGAGACTCTTTCTAAACCACTACAGTTCTTACTCTGTAACTGAGTTTTTAAAATATATTTTATTGATTATACTGTTATAGTTGTCCCAGTTTTTTTCCCTTAAACCCCTTCCGCTCAGTACCCCCTTTCCTCCAGCAATCCCTCCCCTCTTAGTTTTTGTCCATGGATCGTGCATGTAAGTTCCTTGGCTTCACCCTTTGCTATATTGTTCTTAACATCTGCCTATCTATTTTGTTCCTACCAATTGTGCTTCAGTTGTTGATAGTTGTTTGTTGCCATTTTAATGTTCATAGTTTTGATCTGTTTTTTAAATAAGTCCCTTTAATCTTTTGTATAATAATGGCTTGGTGGTGATGAATTCCTTTAGCTTTACCTTGTCTGGGGAGCACATTATCTGCCCTTCCATTCTAAATGATAGCTTTGCTGAATAGAGTAATCTTGGTTGTAGGTCCTGGCTTTTCATTACTTTCAATATTTTCTTGCCAGTCCCTTCTTGCCTGCAGTGTTTCTCTTGAGAAATCATCTGATAGTCTTATGGGAACTCCTTTGTAGGTAACTCTCTTCTTTTGCTGCTTTTAAGATTCCCCCTTTATTGTTATGTTTTGGCATTTTAATTATGATGTGTCTAGGTGTTGTCTTCTTGGGTCTAATTTGTTTGGGACTCTGTGCTTCCTGGACTTGTATGTCTATTTCCTTTGCCAAATTAGGGAAGTTTTCTTTTATTATTTTTTCAAATAAGTTTTCAATTTCTTGCTCTTCCTCTTCTCCTTCTAGCACTGCTATGATTCGGATGTTGTTTCCTTTAAAGTTATCCCAGAGGTTCCTAATCCTTTCCTCATTTTTTTCCATTTTTGTTTCTTCTTTCTGTTCTGGGTGAATGTTTATTTCTTCCTTTTGTGCCAAATTGTTGGTTTGAATCTTTGCTTCCTCCCCATCACTTTGGTTCCCTGTATATTTTTCTTTATTTTACTTTGTATAACCTTCACTTCTTCCTTTATTTTGTAGTTGTACTCAGTCATTTCTTTGAGCATCCTGATCACCAGCGTTTTGCATCTGATAGGTTGACTATCTTCGTTTTGTTTAGTTCTTTTCTGGGGTTTTGTTCTGTTCTTTCATTTGGGCCATGTTTCTTTGCCTCCTCAATTTGGCAGACTCCCTGTGTTTGTTTCTGTGTATTAGGAACAGCTGCTTTGACTCCATGTCTTGGTAGTAAGGCCTAATGTAGTAGGTATCCTGTAGGGTCCAGTGGTATAGCCTCCCCTGTCGCCCAAGCTGTGTACTTAAGGTGTGCCCTTCATATGGTGGGCTGTCACTTTCCTCTTGTAGTTGAGCATTGGTTGCTGTTGGCAAATCAATGAGAGGGATTTACCTAAGCCAGTCAGCTGCAAGGACTAGCTGTGACCTCTGACCACCAACCTCTGCCCTCCGTGGGAGATAAGCTATGCAGGGGCAGGGTAGTGGTGTTCTGAAGGGGTCTATAGCTGTCCACTAGGTGTGCTAACCCTGGGGTTTCCCTCATGGTGCAGACCAAAGTCAGCTGCTACCTGTGTTTTACCCGTGGCACCCTGCCAGATCTATAAAGCAATTTGAGGTGACTGCTACTTGTGCTGGGCTTCAAGATTTCTAGGTGAAGTGAAGCTGTGAATCTAAGCTGTCTGCTGGTATGCGTGGCCTGGGGCCACTGAGACCAGCTGTTGCTTATTTGCTAGGATTTAGGAAGTTGTGAAGCATGAGCCAAGACCAGCTGTTTATATGGAAAAATGGTTTGGGTGGGCCCATAAATTGGGTGGGGCGGAGTCTCTGGGGGTCTCCTAGGCGGATCAAACAGTGTTAGCCCAGTTGATGGAGTCTCAGATATGGCGCCAGCTTACTGGCTCTGTGAGGGGAGAGTTTAGAAAAGAGAGAATGGCCTTTGCACGCCTTGATGCCAGACACTTCAGTTTCTGCCTGTATACCACTGGTGCCTTTCAACCGCTACCCCAGTGCTGGAGCTCAGCGGAGAAGTGAGTCTGAGTAGGTGAGTCCAGATGTGGATTTTTTAAGAGGAACTGCTTGGGGATCCAGCAGTTTCTTCCGCCAACTCAATCCCCACTGGATTTTGCTGCCAGAGGTTGTGAGGACTGATCATCCTGGCACTGGAACCCTGGGCCGGGGGTCCTGGTGTGGGGCTGGGACTCTTCACTCCTGAGATGTCCCTTCTGTATTTTTATCCACCACATGTGGGTAAGGGACCAGCCTGTTCTGCATCTGCCCCCTCCTACCTGTCTTCATGGATGTGGTTTCTTTAATTCCGTAGTTGTCAGACTACCGTTGAACTCGATTTCTGTTGCTTCTGGCTGATGGTTGTTCTATATTTTAGTTGTGATTTTGATGTGGTTGTGTGAAGAGGTGAGCCGTGTCTGCCTTCGCCACCTTCTTGGCCGGATCTCTCCTAATTGAATTTATGAATGATAAATGTTGTTATACTGTAGACTTTTACATTAAAACATTTTCATTGGGTGTTTTCCTTTTAAAATAGTATCTTTGAAGAAAAGTATAAATAATTCTTCATTCTAGGTAGGACTTAGAAATATTCAGCTTTGCTTTCTCCCATTCCTTAATATATCACCAATGGATTTCATGTCACCCACTTGCGCATCTTCTATTTGACTGTAATGTTTAAAATAAGGTGCAAAACTGCCATTTTCTGGAGCATTTTCTCAATCTGTTGAGGTGTTGCTCCCTGGCAGTTGTCACTTTAGCACAAATAAATCATAAAAATTTTTACAGGTTTGGATGTTTATTACGTTGACATTTTATTATAGTTTGTATTAAATTAGCTGGAATTATTAACAATTAAGTCCTGGCTGCTTTGGCTCAGTGGATTGAGCGTCGGCCTGCGAGCTGAGTGTCGCTGGTTCGATCTTCCAGTCAGGGCACATCAGAGAAGGAAAACTCTGACTCCAAAAAACCTCCGCTGCCTTGCGGCATACCTCTTCAGGGGAAAGGCTAAGGGAGTAAACCCCGACAGAAAATCCGGAGCCGGAGTCCCTAAGGCAGTTTGACGTTGTAGTCAACACCGGCAACTCCTGCGGCGCACCTGAAGCCAAGCTGTATTGACTCCGTCTTTCCCTTGGACCCTTCAGCTGCGAAGAGAGGGGGGTCTGCTGCATGGGCAACAGCAGACCCTCCATATCACCCTGCCCAGGCTCTGTAGCTTCAGCTTCACCGGAGAGGACACTCCAGCGTCATCGCAAGATGTCGATTCAACACGGGAGGAGACAGATACCGTGTCACTCCCGAGTCAGACTGCACAACCATTCTCGGCGGTGCAGATAGACTCTTAAGAAGCTACACCATCGTCTCTTGAGATGGACGGCTGCCAATACGAATACGATTAACAATTAAATAATTAAAGATGATGAATTTCATTAGTATTATGGCCTCTGCAAAACATTTTAGACAGTTTTTCAAGTAGTATTTTGATTTATCCAAACTAAAATCACATTTATCTAAACCCTTTTCCGTTAATATTTATTTTATATGTACTTGTTGTCATTTAATATTTAAAGTTGTCATTCATTTATACCATCAGTCATCAAAATATTTTATGAGCACTATTTTATATCCAAAAAATGACATATCCTTAAGTAAAACAGTTCATATGTAATGGGGTACAGAGCATGCATCCTCTGAAGACAGAGGAAACTCCTAATCCTGCAAAAGACAGGAGGAGGGCAGGGAAACAGCAGAAAGTAGTGTTTAAGGTACACTGTATAACAAAAGCAGATTAACAGTTTGTGCCTTCCTGACAGGAAGAGGGCTGCTGCCTTGAGCAACATTGTGTGTGTGACTGTGAGAACATGTGCCATGTGCCAGCAGAGTGACTCGTGACACAGCTGGGGGTAGAGCTTATACAGAGCCTGCATGAACTGTGGGGACAGCTGTCTCCCCGATGCCTGTGTGTTGCTGGAAACTCTTGCCCTGACTAAAGATGGCAGCTGAAAGACAGTCAAGGACACAGGGGAGCTCACAAGTGGTGGCCACTAACACACTATAGGAAGGGTTGGGTGTTTTGTTGTGCAGGAAAGTCTGAACTGAGCATTTAAATTAGAACTGGCCGATTGAAGGGAAGTCACCACAAGGTCAGGAGTCTGCCATGAGGTCAGGAGGTCTGCCTGGAGGTCTAGAGGTTGGGGGATGGTGGCAACAGATTTGGCAGAGCTGCAGGGACCTGCCTGGCCAAGCACACAGACACAGGGGAGATGCTTGGAGCTGCACTGTGACCTGGAATGCTGTGCTGCAGACTTCTGCTTTTTCTGAAGGATGTACGGAGACATCACTCTTTTGGTACAGGACTTTAGAGCTTGGTGCAAGCTCTGTCCCTCTGGGCTTTTGGCATTGGGACATTCTGGGCTTCTAGCCCTGCTGCCCACACAGATGGTAGTGCTCATAGGACCAAAAGATGTGGGGCCCACCAGGGACTTAGATACTGCAGAGGATGGGAGCCCACTCCTGGAGGCAGCGTCCTATGCTGGGATGTATGACTCCCTGGGCTCCGCCCTCTGGGACAGTGTAGCATGACACATAGTTTCCTGAACCACTACATGGAGACTGAGAACAGCACACCCAGATCCTGAAGGAGAGAGCTGCTGAGAGACTCTGCAGCCCACAAGTGCACATTCCAGAGAGGATGGAGACCTGTTTGCGTGATCACTATAAGGACAGATAAGGAAGTGGAGAGCTTCTGGTCATGATTTTCGCTTGTAGTCTTTTGGGGAGCAAGGGAAGCTCTGGGTCTCAGAGAGAATGGTTCTGAGCAGGAATGCTCTCAGCACCCCCAAGGTTGGATCCCTGTTAATAAAAACCTGTTTCCTTCCACACAAATTGGGTCATGTGAATCAAAGTTGCCAAGTGGCCAAGCCCCAGTTTGCATGGTTACACACACTCTGTACCAACTCTCTTGTTCTTAGGCTCTCCCATTGCCCTGATCTACTTGTTCATATAGCACTCCTCACCATGTGATCTCTTATAAAGTACATCTGTTTGCATGTTTTTAAAATCTGCCTTAGCCACCAGAATAAAAACTCCTTAAAGGCAGGGACTTTGAATTGTAGCTATTTCCCCAGCTTGTACAGTAATGCTTCTTACTTATCAACCATTTAATAAATATATATGAAATGAATGGATGAATAATGCTTTGATATTGGGAAAGTACATGTCTTTAAGGAGCAGCATATTTATATTTTAGTCAATTATCAATACTTATGATAGGAGAACTTTCTGCCTTTTCCCTGAATAAATAGAGCCAGGAGATGAGACTTGAACAATTCTGAGCTTACAGTTTCCAGGTCAATTTGTTGTTATGAGTGGAAGGGAGGTGTTAAAGTCTTTCTGCAGCCACCTTTGTTCACAGTGGTCTGTGAGGCCTTGTGATTTCCTGTGCAGCTCTTGGTTGCAGTGAGAAGCAGCATGATGGTTATTAGCACTCTGAGGGGTGCTGTTTTGTTCAGCTTTCAAACTATAGGAACGTGTGGAAATTAGGTCACACCTCAAGAAATTTAAATAACAAAACACTACCTAGCTTAATAATACCCTAGTTCCTCTATTGCTGTATTTCATTTTGCCTAAAAATGGGAATTACTGGTTTTGATTTACTATCACAACTTGAGGTAGGTTTTTTTCCTTTATTTTGGCATAACTAACATGTGTTCTCTTCTTGTTCCTCAGAATGGATTGGGGAGATGAATGTTCCCATAATTCTTTTGACCTATACAGTTTGTTAAATTCATTTCCTGGAGACTTGGAGTTTAAGCAGATCTTCAGTGACATTGATGAAAAGATAGAACAAAATGCTGCAAGGTAAATATTGCTAATTTAAAACAAGTAGGTTTCATGTTTAATTTACATGAAATTTACTTACTGTTTCCTACTGTTTGATAATTTTAGGATTTTATTGTCGTTAACTTTGCTGAGACAAAACTGATGAGACCTTCCCCCTTAAATATGAACATGATTTTCCTTTTCTGATTAGTACTTTAAATAAGACTTTTTAAAAAGGCACTGTCTTCAAATAGATAACTTAACATTTATTGAATTGATATTAATGATTCTTAGGTTTTGCCAATATTGTTGGCCTGGATTTTCATTAAGATGTTTAGAATTAAACCTTTTTATTTGATGGCTAAGCAAAAAAAAATTTTTATTTGAAATGAAGGTATTGAAATAAATTAATAATATAACGCCATGATTTGTTTGAATTGCTGAAAACATAACACTAAAAATAAATTATTTCATAACACTAAAAATAAATTATTTGTATGTGTTGGGGGAAAGGCCCAAAAGTATAAATTTAGGATTGATTTTGAAGAACTGACATGTAGCCAGCCTTATTCAAATGCATAAGAACTTTAATAGAAGAAACTTACATACATGGGCAAAGCAGCTGCAGCCCAGTGGTGGCCAGGAAAAATCTCCTCCCAGGACAGGGTCCCTTTTCCTAGGGGGTTAATAGTAAAACCATATGATGGCTAAGTCATGTAGACCAGCAGAAAGAACTATGCATTCCTAAGTTAACAGATAACAACAGGCAGTTATCACACTTTATATATTCATTAACCTCCTTCCTGGGAGCATGATATTACTTTGAGTGGCATTCCTGTTTTATCGGTAGTCAGCCAAGGCTGAGACTGCAGAGAGTTAAGTGTCCAGCATTTCCCAGATGCCTTTGCCACTGGAGCCATATTCTGTCTAAAGGGAGTTCCCCTGCAATGTGCAATGCCTGTCATTTTAAGTCTCCTTCTCATTTACTTGGGAGGCTAGGCACACCTTCATTACCTACTCCAGAAGTGCTACAAAACACTAAGGGAAGCTAGGATAGCTAAGTAGTTTCCCACTAATACATATTCTTTGATAGAAAGGACTCTGTCTTCATATGTACTTCTGGGCCCTTAAGTCGAGTCAGTTCAATTATTTAAATCCTTTTGGTCAGAAGTTCTAATAATTAACCTCATGAGGATTACAAATATGCAAGTCACAGTAAAAAATTCTATTGTAGAATGATAAAATAGTATTTTTTTAAAATTTAACATATACTGAATTATCAAAGAAATCAACCAAGCAAATAAAATGTTACTATGATTTTTTCCCTCAAGTTTTATATAAGAATACAGTTAATTTTTATCATTTTAATAATGAGCATAGGTAACAGATTCAAAAGATAGCGTATTGTTGGGAAATTATAATGAAAACCAAATGTCTTCCCATCCCACAAATCTTTTCCAAAAAGGCAAAAGAGAAGGAAAACACTTTTATTATTCAATAAGCATTAAGACAACATGCAATGCCCATCATAGGCAATTTGCTAAGAAATTTCAAAGACAGAAAGGAATCTCACCTCTTTGTATAGTCTACTAGCTGTAAGTCATTATATATATGATTCCAAAGTAACTAATCCTCAAACATAGGATTTGACAGCACACTTATCACACGTAGTTTATGCTAACTTTATCATGTTAAAATATACCCGTGTTAGCTATTTGGTTTTATCATAAAGAGAAACACACTTCTCATATATTTATGGCAAGAAGTAGCTTTGTAAGTTGAAGCAACACAGCCACTGAAGTTAGGCTCCTACACTCCCACAGGAACTGGGAGATAGGGGAGCTATCTTCGTTGGTGTTTGCATTGGAAAAGATGCCTCCCAGGTTCTTGAGAAAGACTGTTCTGGCTAGGAAAGTTGGCAAAAGGCCTATCAAGTGTTCCAAGGGATACATGCCAAAGAGGTGCACAAGTGCTTACTTACAATTACAAGTTTTTAAGGTAAATGCTTTAAGAAAAATGAATGAAGGGAACTATTTTCCCTTACTTAAGACAGGAAGAATTAAGTCTCTTATTTTTATTCTATATTTATATTTTTTTATTAATTATTTTATTGTATTTTTTCATTACCATTTACCTCTCTTATATTCCTCTCCTGCAATCGCCACACTGTTGCCCATGTCCATGAGTCCTTTTATCTGTTTGCTCGATCCCTGCCCCTGTCCCGCCACAGAGCTGTCAGCAGCTCTCTATGAGTCTGTCTCTATTTTGCTTGTTAGTTCAGTTTGTTCATTAGATTCTACGTATGAGTGAAATCATATGGCTGCTTCCATATCTTGGTGATTGTAAATAACGTTGCAATGAACCTAGGGGAGCTTATGATCTTTCAACTTAGTGGTTTGGGTTTCTTTGGATAAATTTCCAGAAGTGAAATCACTGGGTCATAAGGCAGTTCCATTTTCATTTTTTGAGATCCATACTGCTTTCCACAGTGGCTACACCAGTCTGCATTCCCTCCAGTAGTATGAAAGGGTTCCCCTTTCTCCGCATCCTCCTATGTTCTCCCATTCAGTAGGTTGTCTTTTTATTTTGTTGATGGCTCCCTTTACTATGCAAAAAGATTTTAGTTTGATGTAATCCCATTTGTTTATTTTTCTTTTGTCTCCCTTGCCTGAGAAGATATATTAGAAAAAAGATTGCTACAAACAATATCCAAGATATTACTGACTGTTTTCTTTGAGAATTTTTATGGTTTTGGCTCTAACATTTAAGTCTTTAATCCATTTTGAATTCATTCTTGTATGTGGTGTAGGAAGGTCATCTAGTTTTATTTTTCTGCACATATCTGTCCAATTTTCCCAACACCATTTATTGAACAAACTATCTTTAGTTCATTGTATGTGCTTGCTTCCTCTGTCAGATATTAATTAACTATAAAGGTGTGGGTTTATTTCTGGGCTTTCTGTTCTGTTCCATTGATCTGTGTGTCTATGCCAGTACCATGCTGTTTTGATTGCTATGACCTTAATAGTGTAGTTTGATATTAGGTAGTGTGATTCCTCCAAATTTGTTCTTTTTTCTCAAGATCACTCTTGCTAATTAGGGGCTTTTTGTGGTTCTGTATTAATTTTCCCAATATTTGTTCTAGTTCTGTGAAATACATCCTTGGTGCCTTGATAGGAATTGCATTGAATCTACAGATCGCTTTGGGTAGTTTGGATATTTTAATGATGTTAATCCTTCCTATCCATGAACACAATATGTGTTTCCATGTATTTGTTACCTTCTTCAATTTCTTTCTTCATTGTCTTATAATTTTCTGAGAACAGATCTTGATTAGTTTTATTCATAGGTGTTTTATTCTTTTTGAAGCAATTGTGAATGGAATTGTTTTCTTAATTTCCCTTTCGGTTAGTTCACTGTTAGCATATAAAAATGCAACTGACTTCTGGGTATTAATTTTGTATCCTGCTACTTTACTGAATTCATTCATCAGTACTAGCCATTTCTTGGTGGAATCTTTAGGGTTCTCTATGTACAGTATCATGTCATCTGCAAATAAAGACAGTTTTACTCCTTTCTTTCCAATTTGGATGACCTTTATGCCTTCTTATCTGATTCCTATAGCTAAGACTTCCAGTACTATGTTGAATAAGAGAGGTGAAAGCAGGCATCCCTGTTTTGTTCCCAAACTAAGGGCAGCGCTTGTACTTTTTGCTTATTGACTATGATACTGGCAGTGAGTTTGTTATATATGGTTATTATTATGTTTAAGTGTATTCCCTCTGTTCCCACTGTGCTTAGAGTTTTCATCATAAATTGGTTCTGAATTTGATCAAATGCTTTTTCTACATCTATTGATATGACATGTGATTTTTGTCCTTCATTTTGTTGCTGTGGTGTTTCACATTTATTGATTTGCAAGTGTTGTTCCAACCTTGCAATCCCAGAATAAATCCCACTTGATCATGGTGTACGATCTTTTTGATGTATTGCTGTATTTGGTTTGGTAATATTTTGTTGAGGATTTTAGTATGTATGTTCATCAAGGATATTGGCCTATAATTTTCTCTCTTTCCTTCTTTCTTTCTTTTTTTTTTTTTTACTGTCTTTATCGGGTTTTGGAATTAGGATAATGCTTGCCTCATAAAATGAGTTTGGGAGTCTTCTCTCTTGAATTTTTTGAAATAGATTGAGATGAAGAGAGGTTAGTTCTTCTCGCAATGTTTGGTGAAGCCATACGGTCCAGGACTTTTGTTTGTTAGGAGTCTTTTTAGTTCTGTGTCAGTTTCACTAGGTGTAATCTGTCTATTCAAATTCTCTGATTCAAGATTGTATATTTCTAGGAATTTATCCATTTCGAACAGGTTGTCCAATTTGTTGGCATATAGTTGTTCATAATATTTTCTCATAATTCTATGTATATCTTTAGGGTCAGTTGTTATTTCTCCTCTTTCGTTTCTGATTTTATTTATTTGGGTCGTGTCTCTTTGTTTCATGATTAGTCAGTTAAAGATTTGTCAATCTTGTTTATCTTTTCAAAGAACCAGCTGTTGGATTCATTGATCTTTTCTATGGGGTTTTTAGACTATTTTCTTTATTTCGTCTCTGATCTTTATTATTTCCTTCCTTCTGCTCACTATGGGTGATGTTTGTTGTTCTTTTTGACTTCCTTTATGTGTAAATTAGATTGTTTATTAGAGCTTTTTCTTGTTTCTTAAGATAGACTGTAATGCTATGAATCTCCCTCTTAGGATTGCTTTCTCTTTCCCACAGATTTGGGGTTGTGTTCTCATTTTCATCTGTTTCAAGGTATCTTTTGATTTCTTCCATCATCTTGTTGTTGACCCATTCATTGTTTAATAACATAAGATTCAGCTTCCATGTCTTTGTGTATTTTTCAGTTTTCTTCTTGTAATTGATTTCTAGTTTCAGGTCATTGTGACCAGAGAAGATGCCATTGAGACTTTCTGTGCCCTAACATGTGGTCTATCTTAGAAAACATTTCATGTGCACTTTCAAAGAATGTATATTCTGCTAATTTGGGGTAAAATGCTCTGCTAATATCAGTAAAATCCATTTGATATAGTGTGTCATTTAAGTTCACTCTCCCTGGATCTGGCAGATCCATCCATAGAAGTCAATGGAGTGTTAAAATTCCCTACTATGACTGTATTTGTGTCAGTCTCACCCTTTATGTTTATCAAGATTTGTTTTACATATTTAGGCAACCTATGTTGAATGCATAAATGTTTACTAGGGCTATATCCTCCTGTTGGATTTCTCCCTTTACCATTATGTAGTGTCCTTATTTGTCTCTAACTATAGCCTTGCTTTTAAAATCTATTTTGTCAGAAATAAATATTGGTACCGCAGCTTTTTCGTCTTTTCCATTTGCATGTAATATCTTTTCCCTCCCTTTGCTTTTAGTCTGTGTGTATTTTTTGTTCTGAGGTTGGTCTCCTTGGAGGCAGCATATATATGGGTATTGTTTCCTTATCTATTCAGCTGCCCTTTGTCTTTTGATTGGAACATTTAAGCCATTTACATTTAAGGTGATTATTGGTAGATATATATTTAGCCATTTTATTTTAAAACATTTTTCCTCTGTACTTTTTATTTTTCTTCTTCTTAAATGAAGCCCTTTAACATTTGTTGCAATGCTGGTTTGGTGTTAACAAAATCCTTTAGCTTTTTCTTGTCTGGAAAGCTCTTTATTTTTTCTTCAATGTTAATTGATAGTTTACTGGGAAAAATAGCCTTGGTTGTAGGTCCTTGCTTTTCATCACCTTGAATATCTCATGACAATCCCTTCTGAGCTGAAATTTTTGGTTAAGAAAACAGATGACAGTCTAATTGGAACTCCCTTGCAGGTAACTAACTACTTTTTTCTTGAGGCTTTTAGGATTCTGTCCTTGTATTTAAGCTTTGCCACTTTAATTATGATGTCTCTTGGTCTAGGTCTCTTTGATCCATCTTGTTTGTGCTTCCTGGACTTGTGTGTCTTTTTCCTTCACTAGGTTAGGGAAGTTTTTTGTCATTATTTCTTCAATTAGGTTCTTGATCCCTGGCTCACTCCCTTCTCCTTCTGGAATTCCCATCATGTGGATGTTGTCCCAAAGGTTCTTAAACTCTCCTCATTAAAAAAAAAATTTTTTTCTTTTTGCTGTTCTGCTTTGGTGTTTTTTTCTACTTTGTTTTCCAGATCACTCATTTGATCTTCTCCTTCATCTAACCTACTGTTTATTCCTTGCAGCATTTCTTTGCTTTTTTTTCCCCCCAGATTCTGCATTCTTTATTTCTGACTGGTCCCTTTTATGGTTCCTATGTTCTTTTTCATGTTGTTGAGTATTCTTATAATCATTACTTTAAACTCTATATCTGATAAATTGCTCACCTCCATTTCATTTAGTTCTTCTGGAGAATTCTCTTGTTCTTTCATTTGAGGTGTTTCTTTGTCTTCCCATTTTGGCTGCTTCTTTGTGTTTGTTTCTATGTACAATTTTAACTAGATCTGCAAAGACTCTGGTGCTGATCTATGTCAGATATTGTCTGTGACTAGCCCTGGGCAACCTTTTTGAACTTTCAGTGACCCACAACTTGTGGCTCCCTCTGCTGGGCCTGGATGTATGCAGACAGACCAAGCTGAGCACCAGGTCTGGGGAACGGTCAGTTAAGGTCTCAGAGCTCCCAGAAATCTGCCTTAGACTGCAGGCTTTCCATTAGGCTTTGTCTCTGAAATAGCCTCCCGCTATATTCTTCAGTAGCCAGGCTTAAGCTCCACAAATTGGGTTGAGAGAGATTTCTGTAGGTAAGGCTATTGCTTCTGCTCAGGATGCTGCATGGAAGAGAGTGCTCTGCCTGAGAAGGATGGCTTCTGCATTATTAGGAATGACTGAGCACAGGGATCCTGGTGGCTGACCCTTGAGCTCTCTCCCCAGAGCCATCGACCCCAGTCTCTCCTCATGCATCTCTAGTACACTCTGCTCCCCTCTGCTAGTGCCCAGTGTTTATGGCTGCAAACAGACTTTTGTGCATTGGCCCTTTAAGAGTCTTTCAGCATCTCTCGCCATTCCTCCCTAGTAGATAGGAACCTCACTGCTTTTTACAGCCAGATATTATTTGGGTTCCTTTCCCAGTTCTGGTATTCTGTGCTGGGTAGACCAGCTTGGGGTTTAGACCCCATACTTCTTTTCAAGTGTAACGCCCCCAGCTGCTGAAATATTCCTCTGGAACTTTAGCTGCTGCCCATTGGAGCCCAGCCAGCCCTCTCGCACCTCCATACTTCCTGTCAATCTCTATGTGGTGCAGTGGTTTCTTCCATATCTCCTTGGTTATAAGGCTTCTTTCCAGGTTGTGTTCAGGTGGTTATTCACGTTGATTGTTCTGTAATTTAGTTGTAATTCCAATTTGGAACCCAGGAAGAGGTTAGAATAGCACCTACCTACTCTGCTGCCCTCTTTAATCCCCTCATATATGTATATTTTTTATTTAAAAATTATATTCTTGTATTCTATATCATTTTATTAATGTGAATTTTAAATATAGCATATATATGACTTAACCATACTATACTGTATATTATAATTCATATATAAATATAAAATAGTTGTATTGAACTTTAATGTAATTATATAGTTAGGTAATTTATATATTATATGTTTCATATTATATATTATATTTATACATTGCATGACAAAGTTTCTAACTCAAAGGAAATTATTAATGAAAACAGATTAATAACCATTTGTATAAATCCCAAAAAGGGTTATATTAAAACAAATTTTGGTGTTTTTATTTATTTTTTAATTTTAGTATTTTTTAAAAGGTAACCTTCTTCATTCAAAATAGCATTTAGGTTCTAGCAAAACAAATTAAGCCACAGAACTCTGATGCTTTTGTTATAGACTGTTTCATTTTTATTTGCTAAACCATCTGTAGTTAATTTCCTGCCCTACCTGGTCAATAAGAAATCATATTTAGAAGTAAAACATTGATTAAAATCCTGTATTTTGTATTCATAAATTGTTATGTAGGTCAAAACTCAGATGTTATTATTAAAAAGAAAATGTGACATGAAATATAAGGGTATAATTTTTAAATTAAAAATATTTTATTGTCTATATATTAAAACAAACCTTGAGCACAACCACCTCAAGTGACCATTGATCTTTACAATGAATGAAATAAGGGAGTAGCTCTATGTACTGCATGCTACATTTAGAATCAAGCCTATTTTTCATCAAATTCAATTATGTTTTTATTATACTCTAGAGAATAAACATAATACTATAGGGTGTATATATTTTTAAAAATAAAATACTGAATGCTAACCATAGTTCAGAAGAGTGTAAATCATTTATGCACTCATTTATTGCCTTCTAACAGAATAGCTTTTAGAAAATTGTATGTCATGACGAATCAGTTATGCCACACTTAGACTGCAGTAGTTGAATTACCTGTGGCATTTTTGTATTCAAACAGTTCTATTTGTCTCTCAATGGTGCACACTGAATAAGTAATGAACATCTGTATAATATGGGTTTTCCCAATACTTTTTAAAGAAAAAAACATCAGTAATTTATTTTTAAATATGGTATTTTTCTTTACCCTTAAATTTTTTAAGTTGTATTTCTAGCAGTCATCTTGAATTCTAAGCGTGAATTCTTTCCTTCCTTCTTAATATCATCAGGTTTTATGAGCCACGAGATCTTTTGCTTCCCCAGAGCAGTGATTCACCAGAATGCACCAGTGCCCAGAGGTCACTGAACCTTCACCTGACCTTTAGGAGGATGTCATTCTCTCAGATTATTTTTACTTTTACATCCTCAGTTCCATTCAAGTCAGAGCTAGGTGTCTCTTAGGTCTAACCATGGAAATCAGTGAGAATAAATCATTTGCTTTAAACACATAATAACATTGGCAAAAAGAGAGTAAATAATCTACCAAAGAGAAATATATGAATGATGTATCCACAGACTCAGTGGGTTCAGTAACTGAAAACTGCACAGAGCACTGAAATAATTTTTTGAGCCGAATGGACCTTATTAGTTTAACAATATATTGGGGTATAGAAGTTTTCTTGGACTCACAATGTGACATAGAATTATTTTTTCTCCTCTTAATGTTCAGTTGGTTAGATATAATTCTATTATTATTTTATTTTATTTTTCTGTTTTGTAATTATAGACAATTTGTGTGAACCTGACAGGATATCAGTTTTGCTGATACTGGTGCAAGACTACTTTTTATTTTAACATAAAGAAAAAAGAACAAGAAGTGCTAGTGTCAATATTTGTCTCAATCCAAGAGATCAGTTATGGGGGTATAGAGTGGGGTGGTGTTAACTTTTGTGATAGAATATTGTATACATGGTTTTGATAAATTTAACCATGCTTATTCATAGAGCATACCTATTCCATAGATTACTACACTTACTTCTCACATCATGCTTCAATTTTTTGAATTTATATATGGAAATTCTTTTTAGAGTTTCCACATAATAGCCTAAAGGTCTAGAAGAAGTAACCAAAACAAATCTTCAAATATTCTGTTAACTTTGAATTTGTCATGGCACAATCATAAATCTGCCAGTGGGCACTTACATGCATTAATATATTTTATGGCCAAAGAAAATGATATTGTATAAAAATTATTCATTTTAAAGACTGTACTGTGTTTATAATTTATGGAAGTATTTTGGCATTTATTTAGTAATAAGAGGATGCAAATAAATATTTGCTTGTTTTTAACTTCCTGTGTTTGTACTTCTTTTTTGCATTTCTCTATTCTTCTGTATTCCATCTGAAGGGATCCCTACCTCTTCTTCTATCATGCTGAATAAGACCAGGTCACATGGAAAGACACCTGCAAGGTTTGCATATCTATTCTTGAACCCAGAGTAAGACCTAAACAACTTCTTTCCAGTTTCTTCTGCCTGGGTCCTTTTCAGCATTCCTGTCTTCTTCAAATTAAAAATACCTCCAAGGCAGACGGCATCCTGGCCCTCAATAGCTCAGAAGCTTAAATTTTCCCCAACTTCATTTATATTTTCTACTCTTTAAACTTCTCCAGTCTTCCCACTGAAGCTTCCAACCTGGGATCTGGTGATGTATACAGGTAGAAATGGGGTAAGTAGGAAAAGGACAAGCCACTCTCTGTTTCATGGGGGCCTCTCATCAATTTCTGTCACTATTAGCTCCATTATCTGAATGTGTATGATATTTTTAATACCTTCCTCCATAGTCCTATACTATGTGTATTCAGTGCTTCCCTTAGATCTCTGCTTTCGAAAGCTGAGTAAACTGGGATCAGTAAGTAGCTCCATTAGATGACCGTTAACATATTCTTTCAAGTAATACATACCTTTTAAGTGATTGACATTTTTAAGAGCATAACTTTTATTTTTAAGTATTTTAGCTTCACCTACTCTTGGCCAACGAGGTATAAAACAATAAAGAATTGTCTCACAGAGCACCAGGAGGCAAAATAATGTTCTGAAGAGTCAGTTATAAGTAGATTCAAAACTTGTGCCTTTACTAGGGTTACTTTACCCCTTAGAATAATAATGCCTACCTCACAAAACATTATGTGGATTAAATGAAATTTGTGAATTTCAAATGCTTATCATAGTGCCTAACATAATGAAGGTTCAATAAATGTTAACTCTTTTACCGCTTTTCTACTAAATATGGTTTCCGATAGGTTAAATCCATTGTTAAACCACTAATGCAGTTTAGGAACGTTTTACTTAATACATCTAAAAAACCCACACAGTTCTGGTATAAATTTCTCATTGAGGATAATGACACCTGTTTATATAATATACACATTTGTTCACTTTAAGAGTGGGGTGGGTATCACTGTCACCTAATGCCATAGCTTTTAGTTACTGACCCCCCAGCTGAAAAATAGATCAATTGGGCAAATAGAAGGAAGCAAACAAATCTACCACTATAAATATCAACACCTACTCCCAAAAATAGGGAGACAGATCAAAGGCAGAGTATAGCTACGCAAGAGAGATATCAAGAAGATTCATTCACATTGAGGGAGCAAGATCAAGGCACCCAGAAGACCTTTTTAGAATTTCCAATCATATCTGGAAAGGAAAAAAAAAGAAGAATTATTGTTTGAGGTTATACATGAAGAATATTATTGTTATTATCTTTCCATGGAAAATAAGAAAGGCAAGCAAGTTGTCTGCTTGTTTATAAACTGTTGTGATAGCAAAAGGATGAACAAATAAGATACATTTTTTATGGAAGTATGAATACTATTGTACTAAAAATCCAGGCCTGATAAGGAGATTGAGCCAATAATAGTTAGGCAACTGAGAATCAGAGTTGATAGGCTAGAGGGAAGCCCCTACTTCTGAGGTGACGACCTGGGGTGCTAGTGAAAACCTGGATCATATGTGAGGGCAAAGCCAACAAGAAGGGAATATTAAAAGGGGACTGAGCCCTGCTAGCAAGACCTGACTGCTCTGGCTGGCTTATCTTCCTGTTAGATGATTGATGCCTTGATTAAATTCAACCCTGCCAGCTTTCCCTGAAAAAAGGTCTTGTCAGGGATTCGTCAGAGTCAATACCTTGTCTAAGAATCATCACTAGCACCACCACCGTTTCTGATCACAATCCTAATTCTAGAATGTCATGTCCAAAACTATCTTCCTATAGCACCTGGATGGGAGCTGAGTTGAGGGGACTGGAGGCTGGTACTATTACTTCCTCCATTTCTACTTTAAGGACTTGAGCTTCTCTTCACTGTATCGCCACTGCCTAAAACAGCCCTGGCACAAAGTCGGCAAGAAGACAGTAAATTTGTGTTAGGCATGTGTGTTCAGCATCTATTATGTTTGCTTTATCTTAAACTAGTGTGAAGTTAGATGAGTAGCATGTGATAGAAGAAACTGTGATCAAGTCCTTTTTCTTTTTCATTATTTTTACTTTATTAAAGTAATACATACTCATGGAAAATTTCAGTAGAGAAAAGTAGACTATAAGGAAAAGTTGAGTATGAAAACAGAGATGAGGAAAAATTTCCCTCCTCCTCTGACCCTACTAGTCTTGTTCTTCAGAGGTAATCTATGTTGATAAATTACTGTGTAACTAACCAGAAATATTATCTACATATATAGGCATGCACCCCAAAATATGTTCTCTTTTTTTACCCAAATGGGAATTGCATAGGAGTGGGCAAAAATAGGTTTACAAATATGAGAACATGAAACACAGTTTATCTTGTATTATATTATTTATTAATTATTGTATTTGTTTTACAACTGTAAATCTACTTTTGCTCACCTTGTATGTATGTATTGTAGATTTTTTTACTAATATATTTTTAAAAATATCTCCATATAATTCTACTTCATTCTTATTAATTTTACTTATATGTGTATCCAACAGTTTATTAAGTTAATTCCCTGTTGTTGAGCAATCACATGATATACAATATTCCTTGCATTACTACACACACACGTGTGTGTGTCCTTCCTTATGAGCATTGATCTGGGTGATAGTCTCTTAGAAGCTATCCAGTTTACTCTCGCAAAATTGTTCTCCAGCACAGCTGCTGCTGTCTTTTCTTGCAGTGGGAGCATATAGGAATGCATGCTGTGAGTCCTACCTCTTTACACTGTGACCACAGGTTTCATCAAAACTCAGTTTGTAACTTCTAGTCAAATCTGTTATCTGGCTTAGTGGTTGAATTTATCCAGCCTATAGAGATAAAGATAAACTAGAAGCGTTTCCAGATCTCTTCTGATTCTCATTATTAAGTATGTTCTCCCTCTCTCCTCTTTTTTTTCTTTCTTTTCAGGGAAAGAATCAAGGGATTTAGCATAGAGTTAATGCTAGTGCAGATTCCCTGCTTTTCTCCTGATTTCAGTTTGTTTGGATTCTTGGGATAACCCACATTCTAACTTTGGAAACTGCTGAGATTACTAGACAAGCTTCCATAGATAAGAAAGAGAGAACATTAACTTATTCTGGCTTGTCATGGGTATTAAACTGTCATGTCTTTGTATTCCTATAGAACATTTCTGGATATTGTTTTTGGATTGTTAACATAGCCTTGCGTCGTGTCTGTCTAGGTCCCATATTGAGTCTATGAAAAGTGATCCCAAGTCAGATATACATTTAGAAGGGAGGAGAAGAGCTCTGTCTTGGGATATAGTGCCAGGCTAACTCTGGTCAGCTCCAGCTCACTGTGGCACTGCCAGGACTACTCTGCCATTGACTGGAAGTTTGGAGAGTATTTCACAATTTATTGACTCTTTTGAAAGCTCTTTCGCTTTTGTAGGTTGGCACAGCCACACACTGGGACTGAACTTTCTTAAAGCGATCTGAACTATTTAAGAGCCTCTTAGGATTTTGTGATGAGGATTGGTGGTATAAAGCAACAAATTACAGAGGGTCCTAACTCTGAAGTTTCCTTCATACTATGTTCCTCCTAGAATAACTCTGAACAAAAGAATCTTGGGAGGATAGTAATATGGTCCAGATGAGGAATTAAGAATCTGAGCCCAGTCTTTCAGAATAAAAATGAAAGGGGAGGATACATTTGAGAAAGATTTAAAGACAGTGTTAACAAAATTTAGTGTTGAAGAAGTTTTTCCCTTGAAAGTATAGGTAAAACATTTTGAAATAACCAAAACCTCTCTGAAATTGAGAACAGTTCAGTATAAATGTTTAATTCTTACTGTACATTTTAGCCATTGTAATAGTTTTATGAATCCTCTTCTCAGCATTTAACAATATTATTCAGAAATATCTTCGTCTCAGGAAAATGAGCTTTTATTTCATGGTTTACTTATAATTTACACGCTAGATTTTGTACATCAGTCTTCTTCACTATCAATTACCTGTTATTTCCACAGAATTTTAGTAATCTAGTTAGACAAGTGGGACTTAACCAAAACCCAGAAAACTATTTCACAAGTATTTCTTTGTGCTTTTAAACATGTGATAGAATTGATAAAACCTTTTCCTTAGGCCGAATTTATATTGTGGGTAAGTAGTGTAAACAAGATCATCAAAATGTAACAGCATTACAAAAGTATTTTAATGTTTAAATTTCCCATACTGTAAAAATAATCTTTACTCTCTGCCATGATACTGCTACCCTGATTTTAAAAATAAAAATTCTAACCTTATATGTATGTTTTCCACAACCTTTGCATCAAAAAAAGTTCTCATAACTTTTACCAATGAAGCATATTTTTCCTTTTATTTTACTTATGGTTGAATAATAATGACTGCGTGTTTTAAATCATACAAGAGGTTTTAAAATAAACTTAACTTTTAAGATTATGTCATAATTATTCTCGTCTCTTTTTCTCAGTTCCTCTCCTTATACTCAATTGCACCAGCCCTGTATCAATAGGCTCTTGTGCTAATGTGGTCTTTTAATTATGTCTGTTTAATTATAGGACATCTCAATCCTTTAATTATAGGACATTCTAATTCTTTGGAAGTATGATAGTGCATATATACATACATACATACATACGAGAATTAGTTGTGAGCATAAAAATAAATTCATATTTTTTATTATCCAAATAAATATAGTTTTAAAGTGACATAGCAGTAAGATTAAATTATCAGTGCTGAATTCTCAGGGGTCAGGGGTCAGGGAATTCTAACTACAGTGATTCCATTAATTTTCTTAAAAGTATTAAGACCCTTACGCATAGTCTTCTTTTACAAGGAGAAGCCTTTTTTACCCCTCCCACAGGCATATGCATATTTAATGGCTTCCTTCTGTGCATTCCCATCGCATGTTATACACACTCCTTATCAAGTCTTCCTGTACTAGTTATTTACTTCGTTCTCACTAAATAGAATCCTTTAGGAATGGGACCATGTCTAATTCATGTTCGAATTCTTAGATCACAGTGCCTAACACATATTCACCATTCAGTTAATGATTACCAAAATGCTTTTATTCAATGAGTAATTTTTATACTCAAGGAACCAAGGAATGAATGGGAAAATTACCACAGATATCCTTTTAAAAAGTATACTGTATATTGTATTTTTAAAATGTTTTATAAATTGGTTTACATACAGCTTTTCAGTAATGCATCCACTGTATACATCATTAACTTGGATAATTCTGAGTTATAATTAAATCATTTGGGGGTTCAAATTTATAAAAAGGTGTATAGAATACTATGATAAACATTCATGCACCCACTATTCAGTTTAAGGACTAAAACATTACCAGTGACCAGTACTGCTAACGCTCACTGCATACCTCTCACCAATCTCATCTCACTTCCATCCCCAACCTGAATTTGGTGACATGGGTCATTCCCTTGCATTTCTTTACACTTTTGCCACCTATACTTGTAAGTCTGAACACTGTAGCATTGTATGCCATATTTTCCAACTGTTGTGTGGATAATATCACATTGTGGTATTCGTTGGTAACGTTTATCCTTCAGCGTTATATTTGTTAGATTTAGCCATGTTGATAACTGTATTTTTACTTTTTCATGGCTCTATTCTGTTGGTGATGGTCATTTAGGATATTTTCAGTGGTTTTAATATTAAAAATAAAGTTTTAAAAAGTCCTTGCTAATATTCCAACCAATGATATAAATTTGGAGATTTAAACTATTTAGGGGAAAGATTCTACTTCCATTTTATGTCTTTACATTTTTTGGTCTAACGTTTGTGATCTAACAATAAATGTGCTAATTGGATTTCTACTTGCTGAATTACCTTGGTTAGTTTTTCATGACTGATCTTCTAAAGAAAATTTGAAGCAACTTACAGTTTAACGGAAAACACTTAAACCGAAATAAAGACAAATACCATGTTATTTCAGAAAAACTAGACTAAGACCTGCATCATCTAAGTCTAAGGATATGTAGACCTCCTTCCACCCAAGATTATCATCCTCATATTACAACCATATATAAAAATATTACTACCATATTAAAAAGTTACCTTTTAGATGTTGAGAATTAATTTTTAATTTAATTTTGACCTAAATTAAAGAAGATAAACTGTCAAATCACATACCAAACTGACATTTTTGTTTTTTATTTTTATTTTTTCCCATGGACACTAATTTTTTTTTTTTTTTATGAATAGAAACTATACATTTAAGGTGTATAGCACACTTCGATATGTGTATACATTATAAAATGATGGCTACAATTAAACTAGTTAACATAACCATCACCTCCCATAGATATCTTTATGTGAGTTTGTCATAAGAAAACTTTTCTCACAGCAAATTTCAAATATACATTATTAATTTTAGTCACCATGTTGTACATTAAGTCTACAAAACTTATCTTATAACTGAAAGTTTGTACTCTGTGATCAATATGTTCGCTTTTCCTCCAACCCTCAGTTTCTGGTTACTATGAGTTTGACTTTTTTTCTTTAGATCCCACATACAAGTGAGATCATGTAATATTTGTGTTACTGTGTCTGGTTCATTCCACTTAGCACAATGCCTTCCAGATTCATTCATGTTGTCACAAATAGCAGCATTTCCTTTGTTTTTAGGTCTGAATAATATTCCGTTTTATATTTTTGCCACATTTTTTAATTCACTCATCTGTTGATGGACATTAGGTTGTTTGCATGTATTGGTTACTATGAAGAATGCAGCAATGAATATGAGAGTGCAGATATCTCTTTTAAGATAATTGATTTTACTTCTTTTGAATATATACCCAGAAGTGGAGTTGCTAGATCATAAGTAGTTCTATTTTTAATTTTTTGAGGAAACTCCATACCATTTTCTGTGATGGCTCTACCAAATTACAATACATTCCCACCAACAGTGCACAAGGATTGCCTTTGCTCCACATCTTTGCCAACACTTATCTTTTGACTTTTTGGTAATAGCCCTCCTAACAGTTGTGAGGAGATATCTCATTGTGGTTTTGATTTGCATTTCCCTGAGGGTTAGTGATATTGAGCACCTTTTCATATACCTGTTGGCCATTTGTATGTCTTCTTTGGAAAAATGTTTATTCAGTTCCTTTGCCCATTTTTAAATTGCATCTGGTGTTTTGTTTTGCTGTTGAGTTATATGGGTTCTTTATATATTTTGGATGTTAATTAAAAAATTAACCATCTTTCTGATAAGAGACATTCATTTCAAATTTTGAAAATCTTATTTTGAATAATAATCACAATAAATCTCTAGATTTCAAACCATTGCACTTTGAAAAAAAGATGTATAGACAGTGGTGAATGGCGGAAAGACAAGATATTTAGCCAACTAAAAACAAAGGCAGGTGCAGATAATGAGTTCTGACATTTTAAAATCTGTGACAAAATACTTTTAGTTTCTGTCAATGAGGGAGGTCCTCTGAAATGCAACTGCTCAATCCTTTTATCAGTGTTTGGACAAATTGCTAAAATATCTAGCTCTCCATAGGCTTTACTGTATTTATAAATTGTAGTTATTGGCCTCTACCCAGATTCAGATGTTAGGGATTAGCCCAAAAGCTGAGTCCTGATTGAAACAGATTTAGGCAGACTAACCACTGAGCCTTTCCAATGCACATTGCTATAATCTATCAGACTTCACTGAATGAGACACGTGAGGATGCTACAATAAAGACCTTTGATAAAGGGCCCCTAAAGTTAAGGTGTATGTTTAGGGCATCATGTTTCTCAGTCCGTAGAAGTGCTTCTGTGGTTAAGAAAATATATTCCAATCTTGTGTCAAATTTAGAACTGCCTTTCCTGGATAAGACTATTTCATGAGGAAATTAAGTGGCCTGTGGCCAAAGGAGGTATTGTTTTTCTTCAAAGTTCTTTGTTTTCATGAAAAGACTCTATGGATCTTTGGATTTATTTGTTTCAAGGTAATTCAGTTTGAATTCACTCATGCTCAGAAGTCTCCTGAAAAGCCTGCCTTAAAGTTTTCTCCAGTGTATGTTTTATAGATAACATATACCTGATTAATTTTGAAAAGTTTTTCATATGCCATCAATTTTAATCATCAGAGCTGGGTTTCCAAAGCCTACATACATTGTTTTGTCAAATGGAATCTACAATTAATAGCAATGACATTTTAAAAACAGTAAGAAATTTTTAATAACAAATCTTTGTTCATACTATTAAGAGACAAATGCATAGCTTTGAATTTTGTTTTAGAACATTCAGCTTCAAATGAATTTTGCTTTTTATAAGCTTTCTTGCAGTTTAGATATGCTGCCATCAGGTGGTAATAATATGTCATATCCATGTGGCTCCATCTTTACCCCACAAAGATTTATACCATGAATGTACAGATTTCTGTATAAAAAGTAAAATAACATAGTATATCTGCTTCATATCAGAGCTAAGGATACTTTGAATAAAACTTTAAAAGCATATATATATTAGAAGACTCAGTTGGACATGTTTTCTCATTTCCTAGTGTATTTATTTAATAAATGAAGGATTTTATGCCTTCTAAAATTTTTGAAAATATAGAAAAATAAAATTAGAAGCCCCAAATTTTATCATTCAAAACAATTGCTATTAACCTTATGTTTTATTTTTTCCAGCCTTTTTTTATATGCAATTTTTAATATGTTTTTGCTTTTTGGAGTAGAGTTTAATGGCAGGAAAAGGTACTTGGCTATAGTAACAGTGTGTATACAGTATATACCTTTTCAACTTTTAAAATTATAAGCTCATTGTATCTGCTTTGTCACTTAATACTCCATTTATTGAAAATTTCCATAATTTTATATAGTCATTTGCCTATTGGTAGATATTGTACATTTCTGGTGTTTAGTCATCAAAAGTATTTTATCTCTGCCTTCTAGCACCTGCTTATCAAGAAGACCATTATCCCATTGCATCAATGCCTGATTTTTGGTTTAATACAAAATAATTCCTAATTTGTCTCTGAGTAGCTATATGTCTTATATTTTCTCTATTGCATTTGAAATGAGACTTCCAGAAAATTTTAACTTTCAGTTTCAATTATGAATGAAAACATAGAATTTTTGTTATTATTTGCATATCATATGAATGTTTTTTATAATTTTGTAAATTGTATGCAACCAGGTACCATATATAAACATTTCAGGGCCTGTGATATTGAAATGGAGCTATTACCTACTTCCTACCAAAATAATTTTTCTTTTCTTTTTTTTTATAGCTTAGAACTTTGCATTAAAGAAATACAGTCCGAAGTTAACAAACAATGTCCAGATGTGCAGCTGCAAACAACAGCTGACTGTTTTGAATTTTTAAGTAACTATAATTCATCCAAGTCACCTTCTATTCCACATGGAGATTTGATAGAATTCCTCAAAACACTGGTAAAAAAAACAAATTGCTTTATAGTGAAGTGGGATGGGTGAACAATGAATACAATTCTCTTAATTTCTATTTGTAAATATTTATTTTAGTGATCATATTAGCCTGCCATAGCTTGGGGTTGGGGTTTGTGTTTTGTGTTCTTTCTGTATCCCCAGTGGAATCCAGTGGACTATTTGATTTTATTTTTTCTATGTTTATCAACATAATGAAGTTTTATATAAATAGAGATTAAATATAACTCCTGAGTGATTTGTACATCATAAAGTATACATATACCACAATTGGCTACCAAAAAAGTTTATATTTATTACATTTTCTGTTCCTTCACAAATACTCATTTCCTCTCTGTGCTCATTATTAAGCATAATAAGATCACCATTGATTTTATCTCTTAAGGAGCCTTGTCTATCATTCCCTTTATCCCCAACCTGCAGGCATGTCCAGTTCTTTTCAATCAAGGCAGCAATTTATATTAAACCACTGTTAATTGGTAGAAAATTATTACATTGGTTATTTCTTGATACTGACTACCCTCTATGTTAAAGAAATTTTGTTTACTTTATTACTCCAATATCTACAAGGGTGATTCACTTGCAAAAACAGTTTCCCAAAGCAACAGCACAAGTGTTACAAAGCAGTATTTCTGTAGCAATGGTTTTGATTTAATTTAGGAAAAAAGGGGAGGACACAATTTTTGTCTAAACATCAAACATTGACTAAGGCAGATGTGGAAAATATCTTGAGGTTGTAGATGGCTTAGGATGACAGAATCAGATGAAAATAGTTTTGGCTGTTATTATTGCAGATGTCTCTTTAATGTTTACAAAGTAATGAAAGGAAGAGAAAGGAAGACTATGTGCCCTGAAGCCTTATTCTTTTAAGAAAATCCTCTCACCCATTATCTTGTGAAGGTGGAGCCTTGAAGAATAAATATGGATATAGTTATTCCTTTAATTTCTATTAAGGGTCATGTGTATTGAATTTCATTAATATTGATGTAATACTGCTTTCTTATTTAATTAAAAGGAAAAGCTTTTAATTATCTTTTAATTTGTCACACATAAGTCATTCTCTATTCACTGCAGGGCAAAGGCCCCCTTAGTTTTGCTCAAATTCATTAGACTGATAGGCTTATTTGAGACCTAGGGGTTTATTTTTACATAATTGATCATGTAATTTTGAGGAAAGACCACATTATTAAAACAGATCCAGTTTAAAATGACCTTATTATCAAGTTTTTACATGATAAAATTGTCAATCTCTACAGCATTTTTCGTACAACTATTTTTTCCATAGAAAATTTTCTATTTATTAATTAATTATATAGCTGTTTAAATAAAAAACAGGTCTTCGTTATGGCAATTATCCTGAAGTTATTTTTGAAATTTAAGCAATCAGACTAAACACATACTTTAAACCTCTGTAGTCTATTATACTTTGCTGGATCAAATATTTATAATTATTGACTGATTTAAAGAAACCTAAGATTGTGGCACTAATATGACTCACTTGCTTTGTATAATTTACTATAATACTGATGTCCTGGACTCTAAGGACATTTCTTTTCTAGAAGTATCAAAAGAACTAAATACATGGAAAAGAGAGAAGCTTCAGAAAGGCCAGTGTACTTCGTGGCTCTGTAGAGTGTAGTGGATTGAATGAGGACTAGGAGAATGAAGCTGGGGATCCACACTGGGTTCTACACTTTATTGTATGTGACATTCGGAAAGTAACTTCAGCATGTACTTTAGTGTTCTTATCTGTAGATTGGGTTTTTAAATATCTATGTCACAGAGTTTTCAGAATGAATAAGCCAGAAACGGTATGGAAAAGTGCTTTTTCTATAATAAAGTATTGAGTATTGGGTATTACTTATTATAGATAGAATATTAGACTAGACTAGACGTTACAGTGCTTACAATGATCTAAAGCAAATTTCTGAAATTTTCCTAGGAGTTGTTCCTAATTCTGAATCACACATAATACCTGTGGTATCTTTGTTAATAAAAAATTTCAATGCCAGCTTTATTTAGTGTCATTTGAACCTTGCTTCCATTTTTCTTATAATCAGCTTGTTGCTACCTAGAGAATATAAACTAATTGCAGTATTAGCTGAAATAGACATAATTAGGAAAGTCAGCATGTAAAGGGAATGTGTACATAGTCCAAAAAGAAAGTAATTTTTTATCCCTTTAGTATTCATAATTACACCTACCACTGTTTTCTGTCAGCATGGAAAGTATAAAGGAATACTTTCGTATCATCTTTTGGGGAATGATTCTGAGAGTATTGTTTCCTCATTTTGAATTAGTTATTTCTTTGGAGAGAACTGAAATATTCTCAGATTAATTTCCAAAGTCAAGTCTTTCTTAACATGGCACTCAAAAAGGAATTTAAATGAAAGATAAAGTCTTTAAATGTGTTAAGTTTTATTTCTCAGGATGACAGCTATTAGTAAACCCTAAAAATATACTATATTTAAAGGTCTCCTTTTTCTATATTCATTTGGGGTTCTATAATAATAAGGATACTCTTAGGCATGAAAATTATTTACCAGGACCTAATTAGGATATGATCTTGAATTTATCTTATCTTAGGAATACATTTCATTTGATATCTTACTATAGGTTTTCATTTAGAATGTTGAAGCTGCAGTTTTTATACTGCCTAAGTTATATCAAGGGCTGGATAACAATGAGGGCTGGAAATCTAATTGAAAATATAGTTTATCACAAGCTAACATTCTAAAATATCTTAATTGATTAAATTACAAATGCAAAGAATAATCTTGAAGAGCATGAGAGTATTCTAATTTGAAATGAATTATTATGAAATTTTATATGACTTTAGAAATAATATTTTTCTGTTACTCTTATAGTCAATCACACTTCTAACATCATAATTTCCTTTTATTAGCAAGATTTGTTGAAGAATGAACAAAATCAAGAAGAAATTATATTGGATTTACTTTGGGACCTCTCCTGCCAGAGCATTATCTCATTTCCATCAACTCTGAGTGGAACATCTTTTCACTTCCTTTCTAGGACTTCTCTTCATTCTGTTGAGGATCATTCCTCTATGGATGTAAAGTCTATATGGGATGATATAAGACTCCATCTTCGACGCTTCCTAGTTAGCAAATTACAAAGCCATAATGAAATAAACAATTTGCAGCAAAAAATTTTGTTGAAAAATGAGTGCATACAAAAACTCTTGTTTCTTTATCCAGAATCAGAAATTATAATCAAGTATCAAAACATACAGAATAAACTATTAGCTAAACTCCTGCAGAACTGCTTTCCTCCTTATAGCAGAGAATCGAATTTAGACATGATGGTTCATGGATACCAAAGTACAATGCTTAAGTTATACTCAGTGATAGAAGAGGATTTTAACATACTGCATGAAATTTTAGCTCCATCCTCAACAATGAAATTCATTGAAGAAACTTACCTGCATACTATTACAGAAGAAATGGCAAAATTTCTTACAAATTTTTGTGAGCTGCAGTTCAAAGAAAGTGCTGTTCGTGTGATTAAAACAAGCAAGCGCTCCAGCAGGCATAGAGGAGCAGTGCATGCTTTGGGTTAGTGATTTTTAACATTTCTGTTTGGTTTAACTTAAGCTATTTGATAGCTTGAATTTTCTAACCTTTTTCTATTTGGTTAAACCTTCTTGCAAACTTGAAAATAAATAGGAAAATAAATGTTATGAAATTTTGGAGAACATATTTCTCATATGCATTTCTTTTATGTAAGTATAGTAGAAGTCTTCTTTCCTGTTATTTAAATTATTAAAGATAATGGAAATGTAAGTTCAAAATATTGCCAGTAAGAGTTTTAGGGTTTTTGATCGCATAAATTAGTTGGTGAAACTGTATGTGTGTGTGTATATATAGATACACATATACAATAAAACATACACGTATATGCAATTATATTTAGATATATATAAAATGAAAAAGTATCCAATTATTCTATCTTCCAAAGCTGAAGTATTATTAGGGAAAAAGAATTGTTGAAAATTTATTGAAATTTGCATTAACTAAAATTGGAAGTTTAAAATTGTAATATTTCAGTCAGACAATTCCAATGAAGAACTATTATGAAATATTAATTATAAATTTCTATACTATATTTGGTGATAGAGGCTTAGCATTTTAACTATAGTTGATTTATAAAGTTCCTCTAATGTTATTTCTATATACACAAATAAAAGATGATTTGAAAATACCTGATTTTATTCAAAAGATAAAAAAGAGAAACTATTGTGGTATAATAAACTATTTCTTGTCATCATTTAAATTTTTCACCAGTGGAGAAAAATCAAGGTAAAAAAATATAATTATTTTGATAACAATGACTAGTCATGCTTTTATGTAAAAGTTATGTATATTTCTAAATAGGTTCATAAACTTGTTTTTTAAGTATTTGAAAATTATTGGTAAATTGTTATCTGAATTCATGATCACTTTATGAAAATTTATATAGCTCACTATATTTTTGTTTACCTTCCTTAGTGAAATGCAAGAATGCCTAATTATTCTGATATATGAATTTTTTAAATGATTTCATGTTTTCTATGAAAATTTTTATTTTCCTTCAGAAGCTGTATCACATTACAGAACAGAGCTGCATCAGCAAATTTTAGGTTATGGCATAACACAAAGTGGGTTAATTTAGCAACAGTACCATTTTGCTCAAAGCAAATAGACTTTCATTTTAATTGCTAACAAATTTTAATGCATTCCATGAGTGTACTTATTTTCTAAAATGTTCATATCATCTAAAACAGTCTGCTTACTTATAAAGTGTTTTCAATGTGAAAGTTTTATATGTGCTAAATCTAAGTTTATAACAGAAGAAAAGATCCATATGGTTGAAAATATAAGTTGCTATGGAGTCATTAAGGCTGATATTGAGGTGTTTTCCCATTTGTGAGAGAAACCCATGTGTGTCAGTAAGCTTTAATACCAAAAATTGATACATTTTCCACAAGTCCAGGTGCACTGATCTTTCTCAGCTCCTTTATCTGAACTTTGGTATAAATCATTTGCTCCATGAATGAGTTCCATATGTTGGGCACTGTGCTAAATACATCACATTCCTTATTATTCTAATTTCATAAACAAAGAAAGAAGCTTATATTAACCTGCCCTCAATCACCCTGTACAGAGGCAGGATTCATACAGAGGCTTTATGTCTCTAAGATCCATGATAGCAACCATTGTGCTATTGGACCTTTTCTGAAAGTGTATAATGAAATACTTGTCATTTGTAAAAGAAATTTTAAATAGTACTTTTTTGAGTGGACTACCTGAAAATTGGTTCATTTCAGCTCTTTGGGGCACCGAATATAAGCAAGTCATTTAGCAGCTACCATATTTAAGGTTCGAAGCTAGACACATTAAAGGAAAGAAAACTAAATGAGTCATTGTTGCTAAAGCTGCATTTATGGCTAAACCAGCTCCAAATTGATCGACATGACTAATATTTGCCCCAATGACCAAACTTTATTTGTTAAAGAAATACAGTTTAAGGTGAACAAAATGATAACAATTTATTCATATTTATAAATAGAAAATGCAATAATTTATATTCATATTTGAATAACATTTATATTGGTTTGAACGGGTTGTATGTTATATGCCGACCAAGTCTACGATATTTTGTCTGAAACTATAGAAAGGCATTCCTTAAGTTACAATAGCTAACATCTATTGGATCAGACATGGATGTACATTATCTCATTTAACCCTTTATTATCTCATCTACCCAACAAGATGGGTACTTATTATCTGTATTGTATAGTGAGGAAACTAAGGCATAGAGATATTAAGAAATTTACTCAGGGCTCCAGAGTGAAGCCAGGCTTCAGCCTCAGGTCTGTCTTACTCCAGAGACTGACTTCATGACAGTGTTCTACTGCCTAAAGACCAGGATGGAAATACAGTAGTCCCTCTATATCCTGGTTCACTTATCATGGCCTCACGTATCGCGGTATTTTTAAAAATATATTTAATTATCGTGGATTTTTTGCTATATCGCGGGATTTTGCAGTACTGTATATGTATGTTGTTAAAGTTATGTAGGTTTAAGAGTGTAGAATAAATGTAAGGTTCCTACTTTGCAGGGTCATCTAGAACATAATACCCGCAATAAGTGAGGGAATACTGTAGCACATTCCATTAAAAACACTACCCAGTATGCTAACGCTACTTTAATGTAGTCATTGGTTTACTTTTCTCTAAGCTATCCTACACTCTTTTCATTTGAAGACTACATAGTGCCATTTGAAAGATTTTGCTTATAACTCCTATTTTGTGATCTATTGATATATCATAAGCAGTCCTTGTATGTGTGCTAGCCTTTTTTGTTTCAAGGTTTATTGAGATATAATTAACATCTAACATTGTATAAGTTTGAGATGTACAGTGTATTGATTTGATACACATATACTGGGAAATGGGTATCACTGTAGCATTAGCTAATACTTCCATCACATCACATAACTAGCATTATTTTTTAGTGATGAGGAGAACCTCTAAGATTTACTTAACAACTTTCAAGTATATAGTGTATTATTGATAACTATTATTGTAATTCAGTACATTTGTTTTCCAGAACTTACTCATCTTCTAACTGGAAATGTATGCCCTTTAACCAACATTTCTTCTTTCCCCCCATCCCGCACCCCCTGGTAACCACCCTAATACCTTCTGTTTCTGCAAGTGCAGTTTGTTTATTTGTTCTTTTATTTCACATATAAGTGGTATCATAAATATTTGTCTTTCTCTGACTTATTTCACACAGCATAATGCCTTCAGGTTCCATCCATGTTGTTACAAATGGCACAGTGTCCTTCTCATGGCTGAATAATATTTGTGTGTGTGTGTGTGTGTGTGTGTGTGTGTGTGTGTTTCACACATCTTTATTAATTTATCTATAGACAGACACTTAGGTTGTCTCTATATTTTGGCATGTATGGCCTTCATTATGTTGAGACATATTTCTTTATATTCATTTTGTTGAGAATTTTTTTCATGAAAGAATGTTGAAATTTGTCAAATACTTTTATTCATCTATAGAGATGATCATATGATTTTTATCGTTGATTCTATTAATGTGTTATATCACATTTATTGCTCTGCTTATGTTGAACCATCCTTGCACAGGGATAAATCCTTCTTGAACATGGTGTATGATCCTTTTAATGCGCTGTTGAATTCTGTTTGCTAATATTTGGTTGAGAATTTTTGCATCTATGTTCTGTAATTTTCTTTTTTTAGTGGTCTGTAATTTTAAATTTTATTTTATTTATTTATTTTTTTAAGTGTCCTTATTTGGCTCTAGTATCAGGGTAATGCTGGCTTCTTAAAATGAGTTTGGAAATGTTTCCTCCTCTTCAATTTCTTTGAAAGAATTTGTATACTAATCTTAATGAGCTAATATCCTGTCTGTTTATGCATGTATCTACCATGTTCTCAATGAGCTAGACAATTTGGGCATCCTGAATTTTTAATTGACCCTGATTTTTCTAGTTAATTGAGAATTGATTGTTCTTCCCTGAATTACCTATAAATTATCTACCTGTACATAAGTATAAACATATGCATGTTTACATTTATAGTTATAAAATATACAGAGTATTATTTGAACATCAAAAATAGCAATGACTATTTATTATTTTGTGTAAGGCTTTACATATGAGTTCATTTAACCTTCTGAGCAACCCTTTGTATTATTCATATTTTAAATATGAGAAAACAAGGCTCATAAAGGTAACTATTTTCCAAGGCTACACAACTAATAATCCACAGAAAGAGGATTTCTCTGTTTGCAGTTATTTGGTATATTATCTGATATGCTACTAAACTCCATGGCAAAAACTGTGCAAGGTACTATGATAATAAGCAAAAAAAAATTTTTCCTAGCACATTCACATTTCCTTTTTTGATTTTAACATTTCCGTGTTCTACCCTCATTCAGTATGTTTGCTTTTCTTTTTTGACAATGATTCATTAATGACTCTTGATTTGCTTGTGTTTATTAACCCAGAAACTGACTAGATGCAGCTTTTATGCCATTCTAATTTATTTTACCCATTGTCCTTTCTGGTAGTAGTGTTCACGTGAGCACCCACAGTGAGTTTCACCTGTAACCATGTAGCTGGGTGTTGATTAAGGCTCTCCTATATATGCATTTAAAGTATGGTGACAGTTTCTCTAACCATTTTCTTGTGGTAAAGTACCAGACAGACAATTTTATTTACATATAAGCTTATCCCTTGATTTAAATGATACATTTTGACCTTGTATAGTAACCTTTTTTCCCCTTTACATTTATATGAATTGGAATGTTTTATTTTGAGGGAGTGTGTGCTCTTTTAGTATTATAATACATTTAGAAGTGTTTAGCTTGTATATTTTGTTATTTGAGGAAAATGATTAAATATTGGTAATATGGATATTAGAGAATCTTTGTGACTTGGTGATCTATCCTAGAAGAAAACATTATTTTTACATACACTCTTTTTACAAAGTTTCAAGAATGATTTTATGAACCAAGATGTTCTTAATAACTCTTTTTTTAAAATCCTGTATTATTATAGTTTCTCTAATAAGTGTTCAGGAAAATTATCATTTTATTAAAGTTTATGCTACAATGTTTTTTAAATTTTGTTTATACGGCTTTAAAGTCAAAATAAACAGCTTTCCAAAAGCTAGAAATATGCATTCAGCACTTAGACTATCACCTGATCTGTCGTTATCTGGGAAGTCAGATTCGTTTTTACACATGTATACGTGTCATTTATGTTTCAGGAGAATAGTGGCATTCTTCTGTGTCTGTATTTGCAGTGGGTAGTTGAACAAATTACTTTAACTTTTAAAGTTAAATTTTCTTTAGATTTAAGAAAAGTTATTGTTACATTTCTCAATGCTTTAAAAAGAGAGTATTGTTTCTGTGTAGTAAATTCCAGTTAAATAACTCCCCTGTATTTTAATATGAAACGATGTGATTAGGATAAATTTCATGGTCCCCAGTACATTTTATTGACTTTGTTTGAAGTTATTGTTTGCTTGAAAGATAAAGACTTGAAAGAATATGATACTTGGCCTTTGAATATTTGGAAGGTCTAACATTCTGCAGTGGGTGGGAGAGAGGCTGTTACTGAGTGGCCTCTGAAGCTCCTTTTCTTTCACAGCCCTTGCTATTTTATTTAAGGAAGATCAGGGGTGAGAGGAAATGGAATCTATCTGAGGATAAAAAGATCTTTAAGGGTAAAGAAAGCCCTCAAACCAAAATAAAGGTAAATTTTTTCTCTTTTAATCATAAATAAGATTTTTCTTTGTAAACATTAAAAGTCTGAGTTTTAAACAGATTCTTGGACTGGGGTTCGTACCCATCAGTTCGTTCAGCTTGAGGACCTGTCTCATTCCCAGTAGCTTTTCCACAACTGCTACCATGCAGCTCCATGAGCTTTCCTATTTAAACTTGTCCTCCTTCAGCATTTTTGGTTGTTCTAAGACATCATAGAGCGGGTAAATAAATTGGAAAGCCTTTCTATGTCTTTTCCAATGCTATTTGAAGTAAATTTATTGTCCATGTCTTAGAAGTCATTTGTCTGTATGTCTCAGGTCATCATTTCCCCCATCATCTTCGGGATTTGGCGGACCTGTTGATGCTGAGCATTAGAGGTGTTTGAATTTGATTGTTGCCTTTTTTAGTAAAACCGCCAAAGAATAGACAAAATAATCATCAGTAGTCTTGATGTCAACATGAGCTTCACTCATGGTATGCCAGATTTTGACCATGCAGCACTTTTTTGTTATGGATAAGATCCATGTCATGGAAAATAATGCAGTTTCTGCCCTGAACATCCTCAGTAATAGTTTGAATTTTCTAAATGCAACTTCATCATTCTGTAGATCAGCTAGGCACAGTTCAAAAACACTACCCTTGAGACCATCAGATGCAATTTTGGTTCCGTGAGTTCTTGTAACTAGTGTTTTTCCAATATTATATTGAGCATAGCTGGTGCTTTCACATCATACCAATCTTTCTTAGAAAATGGGCCAACCTCTCCTCCTTGGCTCCCATTCTGCCCTCCTTCTTAAGGTGCTGATTCTTGCCAGCCATCCTAGTGCTGCTCTTGATTAGGAAGACACAGATCACAGTTGGAAAGTAGGCCAGTCAAAAGTCACCCTATCTCTCTCCTTGTCTTCAAGTAGCTATGACTACCTGAGTGATGATCTGAAGAAAAGATAAAGAGGTATATTGAGGCCAGCATGCAAAATGCATGCAAAAAGGAGCATTTGTATCAGTATTGCTACGGAAGAGACCAGGCATACTAGAAGGACACCACATCTTTTCACCCTTTTGTGCTCCTGGGACAGAAGTAGCAATATCTTTTAGATCTCTGGTGAAAATTATGCTTGTTCCTAGTAGTAGAAGCTAGAATTTCAATACAGAACAGTAAGTGGGGAAAAAATTAATGAAACTAATATCTTTATTCAGTTATCATTAATTATTTTAAAATAATAATAGTTTCAGGGTTTTTGCTGTACCGTTGTTGAAAATACTAATTGTTGCTAGCTTCCCCCTGCCCTCACTGCTTTATCAGAATTGCTATTTTTAAGTAAAATACTGGTGCATTCCTGTTTATAATTACTTTACTTGCAGAAAGTACAAAGTGCATTGACTGAGAATCAAGGGTGCTGGTCCTGAATTTCCCACCTCGTTTTGTAACCTCAGATAAGTCATTTAATCTCTTGGACTTTTTCTAATAAGATAAAAGGGTTATAGTAGGAACTTTAAATTTAAACTTTTTCTGACTCTGTAAGTGGCATTGAAGTCATTCCACACCAGATTTTATGCCTACAATTTGCCATTGGAAACTGCCACATGTATTTTTTCTGCTGACATTACAGATATATTAACTGGCTTAGCATGTGGCTTTGTATGCTTCAGTGGCAGATAAAAATGCCTTCTTTAGACTTTATCTGTGTGATTTTCTTCCCCAAGTGAAACTTAAAAATAATATTGAAACTGCCCACCTCCTGTGGTTGCATTTTTTTTATGAGGGTAGGGGCTGTGAGGAGGGAGGTGGGTAATTAAACAAAAACAAGAAGTTGAGTCTCTCCTTTCAGCTTATATCTGAAGCTATTCCTAGCAGTTCTTTTTGGCATTTCCCCTTTGATTCCACAACCAAATGTTTTGTTCTGTTTTATTTTTAGTTTCAATTGTTATTTATAATATTTTGCAGGAGCATTTTTAATCAGATAATTAAAAATTAAGATCACAGGCAAGAACTGGAAAGGCAATTATTATTCTGTATTGTTGATTGAAAAGAAATCCATAGGCCTTTTTTCTGGCATGCAAGGCAGGGATTTAATAATAACTTGTGTTTTGGCCTGGGGAAGAACCAGCTCATTTCCGCAAGGCTGTAGACAGCAGGCATGAACAATACTTTTTCCCCAAAAGCATCTCTGGATCCATACAAATCCCTGTGTGAATACAAAAGGAAAGACTCAGAATTGGACCTATAAAGCATGGAGAATTGACATTACCCTAAGAGTCTGTGGATAAAAATCTCACAAGCCATATTGTAATGAAACAATTATATATGTTAAACATTTGAAAATAATTTTAGGTTTTGGTTTTATTTATTTATTTTTTTCTTTTTTAGTATGTAAAGAAAGTCAAAAGTGATTTGGATTTTGACATAACTGATGCTTAAGCCATTCCTCCTACCAGTTCTGTTACATGGCATGTTCAGTGCCTTCTTGAGGTTTCTCTCAGAGTATGCTAGGACCATCATGCCCTCAGCAGAGAGAAGGGGGCTCGTCTTTCCTTTGTTTGAGCTAGGAGGGTATTCTCCATTTCAGTCTGATTCCTTTCCGTACTGTCCATCTTTCCACGGTAGAAGTGCACACGGTGAGCCATTGAGGTGAGTGGAAAAGTTAGAATTATTCATTTTTATTTTATCTTTTTTATAGTAAGCAGGACAGGACACATTTTTCATGCCATTTAAGGCAATGTTTTGTATTAAAAGTCATTCCCAGCCATTCTGATTCTTGAGTTTTGATAAGGCACAAGTAGCTTGGGTTTTATTTTGCAGGAAATACTTGAATAAAGTACATACTTTGCAAGATGTGCTACTTAAAACATGAATTAAACATTAATTTTTTGTTAATATTTTCCCATTCATCATTTTTCCTTATCTGTGTATCAGTATGTAAAGTCATTTATATAATAGATATTGTTTTTAGGTACCTTTCATTCGTCATGCACCATGCTAAGCACTATATACTGGTATACCATTTGATTCTTGCCACATCATTCAAAAGTTGGATATTACCCTATTTTCTAGATACAGAAACTGAGGTCAGACAAGCAGCTTGGCCAAAGTCCCACAGCTACGAAGTACCTCCACCGGGGTTCAAATCCTTTCCTGAATTATGACCAAGCTTACTACTGTGACTATCTTTTGCTAAATAAATTCACTTGTAAGATAAAGAATCCTTTTGTAGTTTGAAGAGTAATTCTCATTTTAGCCACAGATCCTGATTTTTGTGATGACTTTCTGGAATTGTAATATATATATTTCCCCCACCCCTGCATATAAAATTAAATAAACCTGAATTTTGGAAGGAATTGTAAAAGAGTGCAAAGCTATCACTGGATTTTCTGTTTGGGAATTATTTGAAAGAGAACAAAATCCAAGTATAACATATTAATACATAAAAAGGAAAATAATATATTAATATTTGACTTACTGTAAAAACGTATGTAGATGGAGACTCTTTAGATATTCAAGTAAGATGCTTACATTTAAGCTTTTTTTGGTAAAGTAACTCAGTTATTGACATAATTGATGCAATTATTGCTAGATTTCAGATTCTTTTTATGATTAGTAACACCATTATGTTTGCAAGATGCTTCCTTGTTTTATGGGTGAAAAACCTAAGACATTTTGTCTGGTTAACAAATCAAATTTGAGACAGAATAAAGAAATATCTTCCCACTCTACCTCAACACCTCATAAGAAAATAAGCAAAAAGTCTAACATTGGAATGTTCTTTCCCTAGGAATTGATGGTGTTTTTAAGTTCTTTCTACTAAAGGTTGTATAGTCTGTGAAAAGTTATTTACTTGATTAAAAGCTATGAGAAAAATGAATGTGCATGTGTATTAGAGGAGGGTGTGTGTTATGTGCTTGAGTAGGTATTAATATGTAATATGCATGTGTGCATGTTTTTATTTACCTAAAACATGTTTTCTGCTGAATGAAGTCTATTTCTTTGACCTGGTTATTCACCATTAAATATTATGAGGCCTCTGGTTTTTTGTTCTAAAGACAGTAGGGCAAGAAAGATGGAATGTATATTTTGGAAGAGAAAAAGTCAATACAATTTAATTTGAATAATATTTTTGCTTCCATAAACAACAATTAGCTGATACTGAATTGCACTCAATTATTGACTTCCTCCCTCCTTAGAACACCTGTATGTTCTTCCTAAGGGTAGAAAGAATATTTTACCAGTTACATCCTCTAATTATGACATTCAAATACCAAGGATGATAGATAAAAATGGTTTCTCTTGAGGGGTCATAGGTAAGTTTGAGATTTATATACCTTATTAACCATTCAATAACATATTTAAAACTGAAAAAATAACAAAAGGGATTAAGATACTGAGATTTTTAAAGTGATATTTTTTATTTGGAGAAAGAAATTGTCCAAAACTATAAGTAATAATAGCACAATGAAAGTAATTATAAAAGTTAGTGAAAAGTTTAGAATAAAATTATTCTAAAAGTGAACAGATTTATTTTGCAACTATTCTGTATTGAACAAAGAATATGAACAAGTAATATACATGAGATTGCTGAAAGCCAGAAGTTCATATTCTTTAGAAAGTGAGTTGCTAACTTGCTATGGAAACTTCCTAGAATTTTTCTGAATTCTGCTTTCCCCTGTGAAAATTATTTGTTACTCTATATCTTGAATTTGTGAACATAAAAATAAATGCTAATTCTTAGTTCTGTTATTTTATATGAAAATATTTCTAGGTTTTTATATTTGCATGTCATGAATCCTAAATTCTTATTCAATATATGGTTATTTTCCAGTGCAATATTATTATAATGTTGGATAGTATTTGACATGTTCTTTTTTCTCAAGTTCTCAGAAAATGTAATATTTGGCTTCTGATTATTTACTATTATTCAGTTTTTAGTACCCAACATATTTTTTATGAGTATTCAAGAAGAAAATGTTACAAAGCAAACAAACATTGGTAAGATTCCTTTAAAGATGGAGTCTTTTTAACTGGAGACTGAGAATTTTAATGGTTGATCCTGCACTACAACGTTCTTTATTGGGAAAATCAACTTCAAAATGTAATTATGTTAGAACATTTTCGTTGTCGTCATTTATATGTAAGTATGAAAATCTTTAACCATCAGTGTTGCTTCTGTGAAATCAAATATTCAGTACAGAACACTTTTTGCCTCAAAGTTGTTGTCATTTAATATTCCCACCAGTTATTTCTGAACTTGGGAATTCTGTGTCTCTTGTACCTGAGACTGTTAAAATCCTTTATCTAAAGTGGCATTTTCTGAGAATGGACTGATCTTTCTGCACAGGGATTTTGGTAGCTCATGTAGAAATAGAAAATGATTCTTAGCTTAGCATAAAATTTTTAAAAGTCATAATGGATTTCCAGTCAGACATCCTTTTGTTTCTTTCCTTCTTAAAATTGAATTCCTATTCCTTTATACATATACTTTTAATTTGCTTATAGTGTTTCTAAAACATTTATAAGAACTTTGATGGTTAGACTATCCGAATGAAAATCTAAAGTTGCACATGTAAGAAAATGAAAAATTGTTGAAAATGAAGTTCAGCCCTGGCCAGTGTAACTCAATTGGTTGGAGCTGATGTCCTGTACCGAAAGGCCGTGGATTCAATTCCCAGTCAGGGCACCTACCCAAATTGCAGGTTCAGTTCCAGGTCAGGGCGTGTAAAATCCCTGGCCCAGTCATTTGGGTTCCCTGGTCTGAGTGCAAACAGAAGGCAATCAATTAATGCTTCTCTCTTGCATTGATATTTCTCTTCCTCTCCCTCCCCTGCACACCTGTCTAAAAAGCAATGAAAAAAAAATTCCTCGGGTGAGGATAAAATAAAAAGAGAAAAAAGAAAATGAAGTAAAGTATATTGCCTTAATCTAAAGCAAAACTGATCAATGTCTGGTTTAGAAATCTCTCTGCAGTATTGAGTAAAAAATCATAAAACCCTTGCTTTAAATAAATGTAGTATGCTGTATTACTAGTTTAGCATAACAGAACAATAGGAAGTACTAAAGGTAGCAGGTAAAAGCTAGCAAGAGATGAGAATTTAAGGTTTTGTAATTATAAATTCTTTGAAATATAAAAGACTAAATAATTTGAATTTTTGATATTTAAGATTTCTTTATATACTGAGCTGATTTTAGAATAACTGGCATCATTGTTTGCCCTCCAAGGTAGAAATTAAGTTTAAAATTCATTATTAGCATTTCTACTAGCAAAAAAATAACAGTGCTAATTATAATAATTACTGGAGTAGACACAAAGGTTTAAGAAATAACCTTTTCTGAAAAGAGTTGAAATTACCTCCAGATTTTATGATGATTCTTATCAGAGAAAGTTATATTATAAAATTGTTTTATAGTCCCTTCCTGTTACTGAAATCAATTATAATCATAATTTTAATGTTCTTTTTGTTGTTGTTATTTTTGTTTGTTTCCTTTGTAGCACAGTAAAATCATAATCCTTCAGCTATTTGAAGAGGGTGTACTTTTAATGAACATTTTTTTCTTATTGTTTTTCTTAGTTGTGGTTACAAAAACCATAAAATTCATGGTTATTGGTACATTGGTCTAGTTGTTGGAGCCTGGACCCTGAAGAGAAATAGGGAAATATGGCAATCACAGCCCTTTTAAGATTTAATAGCTAAGATCTGATGTGAAATTAATATGCAAAAATGAGAAGAATCTTGCTTGACTTTATAGACAAGAAATTACTGCACAGATTTGGTTGACGTCTATGTTTAGCCAGTCCTTCTAAAGAGACTTGTGTTGTCTTTATTGCGCTTGAGCAGTTGGCTTTAATATTTCATTATTTGGATGAAACATATGCAAATTTATACAAGCTTTCTATGTTTGTTGATGAGTGATAATCTTGTGTTTTCTCTTATTTCTGTGACATACAGAGAACAACATATAAAGTACTTGTGGGGATTTGAGTTATAGAAAACCATACTTTCTTGACATTTATGACTATCTCTGAAAACAGAATTACTAAATTACAAAATTTAATGAGGGTTACTAAGTCATGAATCAATGTGAATTTGTTTTTTGTTAAATTTTGATCATGTGTCAAGATTTCTGGGCCACAAAAAGGAAACCAGAAATCAAACATGTTTGAAAACATTACATACCATGATAAGGTTTGGATCCTTGTGGTTTTCTCTGCTATCCTAATAGTTCTTTAAGGTTCTGTCATTTTCAATCAACAGAGAGTACATGTGATCAGTATATCTGATAAACTTGTCAATGCCTCTTTAAAGCAGGATTCCCCAACCTATTCAATTCAGACACCACTGCTTCATTTCAAGTATCATCTTGATAAGACAGAGCCATGTCACAGGCATCTGTGTATAGCCAGCTCAGCCTACAACTAATTTGTGCAGGAAAAAATTAAATCAGGAGGTAAATTATTTCATGATTGCTCATTCCCAACAGAGTTGGGCATCATTCTGAAGAAAATATCAAATAATTGGTTTCAGGCCGTGTCAGACACATGCAATTCCCTTCTCTAATGGTTGTGTGTGGTAGCAGCAGGCCTCAGGGGTCAGCAAAGAACTGGAAATAGCTTAGTGCCAGCCACTGCAATAGAGAGACGGAGCACACAGGAAATGAAGTGGCAATAAGTGCAATCCATAGGGGAAATGTGCTTCACTTGGAGTTTAATATATCGGTTCAGAATCTGGCAGGAAGCCATGCAACAATTGTTTACCTTTTTGTCAGCATCTGCATCTGTTCTGTTTTGTAAACAGCACTTAACTCTCAATCAGTAAATGGTGGAATCAATAATAACTGTTTAGGGATTTTCTTACCCCCTCCTTTTTTATATTCTTTAACAAATGTACACTATAAACAATGTTTGCCTTATATTAACAAGAAATAGATATTAACAGGTCAAAGGGATTTGGTTTGGAACATTTTATAGCTTCTTAGGTTTATAGTAATTATATCTGTGTGATTTGAATGTATTTTGTAACCTATCCAAATTAAACTTTTAAAAATGCTAGCAAGCAGTAATGAAGATGATTTTTTGTAATTATGTTAAGTACTGTGTATAGAAAACTGCCGGCACTGTTTGTAATATAGTTTCGTGCAATATTGTATATTACAGCTGCTATGCAGAAATATTGTTTACTTTTTCAGTTTTAGGAAGTTAGTGATTATATCTAGCAATACTAATTATTTCAAACATACAGTTATTTTAAAAAATTACACACCACAGTGAGACCTAACAAAAAGGGTCTATCTTTGACTAGTGCCTATAAAACTAAATATATCGTTAGTAAATGCAAAAGAAAGAATAACGCTGCATTTAAGTTCACTGCCTTTGGGGACCCGAATAGATGAATACTGTCAAAAATGCAGGATTGTTACTGTAGTTATGGCATCACTTAAAAGTATCACCAAGATCAGATGAACACATTATTGCTAATGGGATTTATGCGTGCATCTTCCCATGTACTGCTTTGATAATTTACTCCTTAATATTTCCCCATACACAATTGCTAAGTTGCCTTGTTTTTACTTTATAAAACTACTTCAGATCTCACTTAACCCAAACATAATTTTGTTTTCTTCTCTTTTTACTTATATAATAAGCATTAAATATTGAGCTTTTCCATTAATACTTCTCAATATATGATTTCTTGAATCTTTCATTAGAATACCATAAACCACAAAATTTGGTTCACTTAGTTAAAATTTATATTCTCTCTTTTTTTTTCATTTATACCTCTAAGTGTTTGGTATGACTTTTTCAATTTTCTTGGCATTTTACTGTTTCACTTATCTAAATCATTTTGGTTCACAATTTTGGTAGTTCATATTTTTTGTTAAATAGATTTAATTAGAAATGAAAATTTGGAAATTTGAGTAATAATATTTTTCTTAACTCCTCTTGAAACTAGTAAGTATTTGGCTTCTTTTCTTGACTGTGCATATTTATTTATTTGGTATGCTGTCACTGTGCATGATAGTAATTAATTGATAGTGATACACATGCAAACAAATTACATGTACATTGTAAATTCATGGTTATAACTTAGAATATCTAGATTTTGGTGTTTTCATCATCATCTGAATTATAATCCAGATTTCAAACATTTGTACTTCAGAACCATTTCTTTGAATGAAGTACAGCATATGTTTAGACTTAGACGAGAAGAGTTGCCTTTAGTAAGTGTACATGCTGTCCTAAGATAGAGACCTTATGACATTTGCATGATTCAATAAAATTGAAATAATATTGAACACTATTACATCCTATTTTAATAGAAAAATTGTCTCCAAATTAGAGTTTGCTGTTGGAAACCACAGACAGAATTTAGAAGTTAGCTTTCACCTTTTATAGTTTCTTTATCGAGAATAATGGTCACATGTTACCAAATATCTCTCTATAGTTTAAAGAATATAAAAGTTTGTGCTTTACCTCTTTAAAACCTACTTGATATAAATTAATAACTTTTACTATCATGTTAAATATTTTGTCATGCCTTAATCTTTTAATGTGCAAGTTTAAAACTGTTGATAGAAATTTTCATCCCAAAGGTCAAAATGTTCAAAGTTTTATAGTTCCTAAAATAATCAGAGTGGCTATTCTGCATTTATGATAGGATTTACTATCTCTAGCAGAGCTTGAAAATTGTAATGGTTATTATGTCCTAATGGAATATTTAAGGCACTCATGAAGCGATGAGTGTTGTCTATGGATCATTAGCTAATTTTTAAAAATTGATTGTTAAAGGTAGTGCTTTGTTGTATTAGGTGAAGGCAATAATCATTCCCCAAACAAAAGGAAAATTAAGTGCTAATTAGTAGGTTATGAAGTGTCCAATAGTAGTTAGAGCATAAGCAGTGTTTTCCCACTGATAGCAAATGCTGTCTTGGGACAATGGAGTCACCAAATTGATTGCTGATAACTAACTGTATTTTTCAAACCCTGGAAAGTAATATTAAATGCCGTGAGGTTACTCAATACCATAGCAAAGTTCTGTACTGAAATCTTAACTTGTAATAAAGTTTGAATTTTCTGCTAAATTATTTTAGAATTTATTCTATGTATGATTATTTACATGTATGTTTATCATTAATTGGACCTTTTCCTTTAAGAACTTGAAGTCTCTATTCAGTGATAGTTTTATTTTCATGTATTTTATTTATCATAGATCTTTGAAAAAAATGATAGATGTAACCCTCTTTATATTAACTTTAAAAGAATTTGCATGTAATCAGCTTTCATAATCATCAAATAAAATTGCTTAGTTATCTATGTTTACACAGTTTGGGGCATTTAATCTTTATTGGTGATATGGTAGAGCTAATACATTTCATGCTTAGTTATTATACCGTAACTTAGGTTTGATCTTGAAAATTGGCTTTTGAGATATTTTAAGTTGGTGTCTCCATGAAATAAACGGTTGAGTACTTAGATTACTTTTTAATATCACATGGACATAATTTTAAGTGTAACTTTGATTTTATAATTAATATGAGAATTCTAGTGTTTTCTCAAGAAAAAAACAGAGTTGTACTTTTTTCTCAGTAGTTAGAATTTATAAAATCTGGTCTTCGTCTTGAATCACTCACACAAATAAGATTGTTCATCTAATACCACGTTGGAATCACTCGTGCCACTTTGTGATAAAAACAGAGACACAGCTGCTTCCCAGTTTGTCACATCTAGCCTAACTTTCAGTGAATTGCAAGCATCTAAGGCTCACTTTGGCATCCTGGAAGTCTTGGCTCTCCAAACAACTATAAAATGGCCACTGTCCAATCATGTTTGCTTGGTATGAGAGAAAGCAAACTCCACCAGTGATTAAAGAGAGGACCTTTACAGCTTTCACTCCAGTATATTATTCATTGTTCCTCTATGCTTTTGAGACAAGGACCACAGGGCAACCTTTATTTTAGCCTTATATGAAATTCCCATTTATTGTTCAAGTTTACTCCTTCTCTGATATTTCTAACACCTGGAGAAATATGATCTTATCAAGAAATGCCTTATTTAAGAGATCTTAAGGGTGTGCTAATATTCTCTCTATATCATTTTTTAAAATTAGAGCAATTTGAAAGCTGATATAATTGAGTCTCTTTCTCCCTTAGGCTGCTTTGAATTACAGGTACATGTTTATGATTATAATCCTTGGTGCACAGGCTGAAATCATAAGCACCTCCCACAACATTCCCTTGCAGGGCTCTACCACTTTGAATTAATGGTGAGGACGTCTGGCTCTGAGATGTCTACATACCTGCAAGATGCCAAAGGTTGGAAAAATCAGAGTGGACTCTTCCTCATTAGGAAGATACCTATATTTGCTTCTCAAGGGGCAGGACTTTCCTTCTGAACCCTTAGGAGAAATCAGAGAGGTTCCTGAATTGAATTTCTCTAAAGATAATCAAGAAGGCATGAGTAGGAGCTTAGAAGCAAGGGGTGAGATTGTCACATAATGGAGTGTGATGGCTGTGGAAAGAGCTAGAACAGAGAGGGGAGGCAGCTCCACTTCTAAAATGAACATCAGGAGCACTTCTAGAGCCCAGAATTGTTTTGTTTGTTTCAGAAGTAATACAGATTTGTGAAAAATGGAAGCTTTATGAAAGCCCTGAATGTGTTTCCTCACATTAACAAGGGGGAAAGAATTTATAAAGTTGAGATTGTTTAGATTATTCATGAAAATGTTATGGGAAACTCATTTAGGAAATTATGTGAAGACAGCCATTTTTACATTGGGAATGAGAAGAAAGAAAAACTAGGATTTTAAATATAGTAATTTTACCTTTTAAATTATAGATTTCATAAACATTATGAGTCTGAAATTTTTTCTGGAACACCTTTGTAGATTTTATGATATCAAATATTTAAGACCTGGAATAAAATATAAATAAAATGACCTACTGCTAGAAGTATATTTTGTTAAGAATGATTTTATTACTTAAAAAATTATCAGTAATATATTTCATTATAAAACTTAAAACATCAAATACATGTTAAGAAGAAAGTAAAGTCCTCACATTTTCTTCCCTCCACTTCCAGTCCCCAAGAATACCAATCTTATTTATACTTTGTTGAATATTCTAGAATTTTGTGATGCACATGTAAGAATTAATATATAAATCTGTATTTTAGAAAAATGAGATCAGACTAGACATATTGTTCTGCAATGTGTTTTTTTCATTAATATTTCATGACCTCCTCCCATGTCAGTGCAATCTGGTCTGACATTCTTTTCAGCAGCGCCATGATATTCCATAATATAGATGTAGCATAATTTATTTGCATAAGGTTAAATTTAAATTGATTTTATCAGATTGTTGACTCACTGGATTTAGAAAAATCTTAATTTTTTTTCTTCCCAGAAGGAATACATGCTCCCTGTTATACAGAAATGTGTGTGTGGGTACACGTTTTAAGTGTATAAAGTAAAAATTGTTAGGTCTCTTTCACCTCTGTACACTTAATTGTTGCACCCTAAATCCCTATTAACGATTTGGCTTGTACCCTTCCATACTTATGCATGTGAATGTACTATATATTTACATTCTACAAATTCCTCTGCAACTTTAAAAAACTTAACATATCATGCACCTCTTTTGTGCCAATGTGTACAAAATGGTATGTATTATTCTTTTTACGGGCTATTGTATGATTATATCATTATTTAATTAACTAACTCCTGTTGATAGGTATTAGAACTTTCACAGTTTCTTTTCTTTGTATGTTCATATTAGTATCTTTGAAGTATTATACCTAGAAGTGATATTCCTGAGTCAAAGAGGAAGCTAATTTAAATCTTGATATGTAAATTAAAATTGCCCTCTAAAACCAATATACTCCTGGTTTCTAAATACAAATATCCAGAAGTATAAATATCTAGATTGATGCATGTATTCATTTAGACATCAATTTTGTTATGATTTTTTTTCTAAGTGTTAAAATTTCTGTACTTGCCTGCCTCCTCCTGGATTATCAAGGTTATTGCTTTCTTGTCAGATAGCCTCTCATTATGGAAAAAAAAGGTGTGGGGGCAACGGGATTGGGTGAAGGAGAGGAACTTAATGCTCAATGTCTTGGAGCTTTGGAGCTTTGGAGCCAGACAGACTTGGCTTTCCAGTCCAGCTTCACCATTGCGCAGCTGTGTGGACTTGGACAGGTTGCTTGTCTTCTGTGAGTGTCAGTTATTCAATCTATAAGATGGAACTGATAATAAAGCCTTCCTCATAGTATCTAACTATTAATATTGATATTATGCATAGTGTCTGACACAAACTAAGCACTTTGTTGTATTAGTTGAAATATATATATATATATATATATATATATATATATATACACACACACACACACACAAACACACATACATATATACATACAGGTATATAACATTGAATTGACAAGGTGACTTGCCATCATATATTAATGCGGTGCTCCTAAACACCACTTTATGATAAAGGGCTGTGTATCTGTTATTTTTAAATCAATTTCTCATTGACTATTTCATTTTATCTTTAAAATGCTCCATATAATATTCCCTGGAAGTGCTATAGTAACTTTTTTCAAATTAAATAATAGTCATGAAATGAGACTAAATTAAAATAATAGATGTATCTGGTGATCTCTTGTATTTCCTTATGACTGGCCAACTCTGTATGTGACTGGCTGCCGGATCTAGCTCCAGCACTGGTCCCACCCCAGAGCTTCATGCTTCTAGAGCTAGATACCTGCTCACTCGGTCCCTTAGATGCTCAACTTCAAACACAGCTGGGTAAACCAGAGCCTACTATTTCTCTGATCCCTGCTCCTCTTCCCCGGGTCAAATTAGTGCTACTAATAATTCCTCAAGCCGAAACTATGAGTCATTCCTCCTGTCTGTCCCCCTTCCTCATGATCAAAATGATCACCAAGATTATTTGTTTTGCCTCACTGCCTAAATATTTCTAAGTCTATTTCCTCCTCTTTAATCCTGCCATCAAAGCCCAATTTACGTCTTTATCACCTCTCATTTGGACTGTTAAAAGTTTTGTTTTGTCTTACAATTGAATTCCTTACCCTTATTTTTATTTTTCTCTAAAACATCTGCCAAGCAAACACCACTCTCTCCTGTTGAAAGCTCTTCAATGGCTCCTCATCACTGTCAGCATAAAACCCCAGCTATTTAGTATTAGAAACCAAGCCTTCTTTCACCTAGCACCTGCCTTCTCCAGCCTCATCCCATGCCTCTCCCCACCTCATATTTTTCAGTCTATAATAACATTGAACTGACAGAGTTTGTCAGTTCAGTGCTGTGCTCTCTCCTATCTCCTTACCCTCTTCTTCCCCTTAGCCTAATTTTCATGGATCCTTTATGACAGCTCATGTGTCATCTCTTCCAGAAGTTTTATCTGGGCTGGAGACCCTATCCCACACTCCCACAGCATCTCCATATGCCTTTCTCAAAGCTCTTAGCATATTCTATTAAAATATCTAATTAGGGGTCTGTCTCCCCTATGCACTCTAAGCACCTCAAGGGCAAGTATTATGTAATTTCCTCAGCACCCAATCCACTGCCTAACACACGACAGGACTTTGATGAATTATTTCTTAACTGAATTATTTTTTTCATTTCCTTGAAATAAATCAGTATCTGCAGATACAATGTAGTCACCAACTTATTAATTGAACCTCCACTATTTAAAAATAGTGTACAAAGACTAATGGGAATTTCAAAAGTAGAAGACCCTTCCTTCTCATCTAGTCTGAGAAATAAAATATGAATATATGAAAGGCTGCCTGGAGTTATGCAGATGAGCACTTGCAGAGTTCTGAGGAAGTGATCCTGGGAGGTAGGGGAGCTCTTCTGACCTCTCCAGGGGGTTCAAGCTGAAACGGAACTGTGTTGGTTTCAGGTGGGCAGTATCTGGAGTAGCAGAAAGTAGAAAGAAATGAACAAGTGTTCACTTACTGGTGCTTTCCTATAATGCCAAGTAGAGGATGTATACAGAATGGAGAGGTTGTTTTGAAGGCATAACAGAAAGAAATCCTGGGCCTTGTTTCTCAGGTCTTCTGGCTTCTCCCATCTTATTGTATAGCTCAAACTTACTCTGCACCACCCACCCTCACACCCAGCTCAACTCTGGAACAACTAATTATATTTCTTTTATGAAAAAACTTTTCTCCAAGCAACTTTTTCTGAAGTTTGAAATCAATTTAGTACCTTCAAGTACCTTCAAATCCAGTACAAAAAGAAGACTAACCCACAAAGCAATATGAAAGGGAAAAAGTATATAATACCATATTAAATTAATTATCAGGTAATTTGTATAAGGCTTTAAGTACATGAGTTCAGGGAAGGGAGATTTTTGTGTGAGGAAGAGCTAGCTAGAGAAACATAGTGAAGGTTTGAACTTGATTTTGATCTTGAAGGATGAGTAGGTCTTGTATACGTAGAAGGAAAGGAAAAGTTTCCCTTGCAGATCAGATGTACCCATGGTAGAGATTAATGTTGAAGACAGTGAAGAGACTGGAATCTGGCACATAGGGCGTATTCTATATATTGTTGATAAAGGCATTAGCCAGGACCCTAAGCTTGCAAGTGACATCTTTGTTCTTCTATTCTTCATCTCTGCCCCTATGCCAAAGAAGGAAGGGGCATTTATTTAAAAAAGAATGTGGTAATTCACAGAATATAGAACTAAACAATTAAACATCTGAAGAACAGAAACTAGAGGATATCTGGAGACCTAAGCAAATTGTACTTAGCTTCCAGGCTGTATTTTACCATCCATTATTTTGATTTCTTCCTAATGCAATGACTTCATTCTCAGGCCAGTTTCTCCACTTAGTGGGGTATGTACATATGGCAGCCTCCAGCTCACATGCTAACAGCTTCCTTTTAACCTCGTTTTAAAAGTCTCAAGGAAGGACTGATTGGCCAAGGAATCAGCTTGTTACTACAATAGAGAAGGGAAAAGAGGGCTGTGCAGACAAAAACTAAGGTGTCAAAATGGTCAACTGTGAATGATGTGATATGTAACACAAGGCCAGATTACAAAGAGTCTTGAAAACTAGTTTTTGATGTTTAAATTACACATGGTTGTTAAAAATTTTGAGTAGAAAAGTAACTTGAGAGATTTGTTTCAAAAATAGAACTTGTCCAGTGTTGTGTAAGATCACCTGAATTAGGAGAATGATGGAAAGGAATCACCCAGAAGACCATTTTCCTCCAAGAATCCAAGTGAATTTTGATAAGAGTTTATATTGAAGAAAAGCCTTAAAAATTGAAAACAGGGCCCTGCCTGGGTAGCTCAGTTGGTTAGAGCATCATCCCAATACTGCAAGGTTGCAGGTCCGATCCCCAGTCAATGTGCATACAATAATCAACCAGTGAATGCAATAAGTAAACAAATCTCTCTTTCTTCCTCTCATCTAAAAATCAATTTTTAAAAAAGGAGAAAACAGCACAGCTAGGTGGAAGTACACAGAAATAATAGAGAGGCAACATAAGGTCTGTCAAGAAGGTATCCAACCATGTAATATGAAAAAGAGGTATTTATTGAAGAAGATACAAGAAGCATGATACATAGGACAGTGGCGCCTCAATCTCCTTCAGAGTAGACACCTTGGGACCTTACATAGTTCTCTCAGTTACCATCTGCTGCCCTGTCATATTTTCCTGAATCTCATCAACAATCTGAAATCTCTTCCTTTTCAAAGGTGATTTTAGTTTTGGGAAAATCCAGAAGTCTTAGGGTGCCAAATATGGGCTATAAAAGGGCTGAGTCTCCTGGATGATTTGATGTTTCACCAAAAAACTTTGCATGAGACATGATACATGAGTGGGTGCATTGTTGTGATGAAGCTGCTAGTCATCAGTTGTCCAGAGTTGCAGCCTTCTGAACCATCTGAATAGTTTCCATGGAGGAATGTTCAAGCTTTATGCAAACTTGATGCACATCTTTTGCTCTACTTGTCCAGTCATTTTGAATGCAATAACCACACAGTATACATGCTTATCAACGGTGCCTACCACCTCCACTGACTAGTACAGTGAAGTCATCATTGTTCATGCATGCGCATTCCAGTCCACTTTCCTTGGCTGCCAGATTAGATCAATGTGGTGCAAACTGTTCTCATTATATAAACAATGGCTGGGCTTTTACTGGACAGACCTTGTAAAGAAATAGTTCTCAGAATGTGATTTCTGAATCAGCAGCATTAGCATCACCTAGACATGTTACAAATCTGTATTCTCAGGTTCTACCCTAGATTCTCTGAATCAGAAACCTAGGAGGTCGCCTGGTAATCTGTGTTAACCACTCTTCAGGCAATTATGATACCTGCTATAGTTTGATATCAGTATAGTGCATTTAAAAAGCTACTTCTGAGCTTTGTGGCCTTGAACAAGTTATTTAACCTCTTCATGCCTTAGAACTAAATATTGTGGCAATCAACTCCTGGTATTTTCTTCAATTATTTTTTTTTTATCCACACCTTTTCAGCTTTGAACTTTTTTAAAATATTTAACCTAATGCAGTCTTCTTGCCTGAACTTAAATAGTTAAAGAAAGATAAATATACTTTGAAGAGACAGGGATGGCCACAGAGAGCTGACGGTGACTGGTATGAGCTGTGGCCCTTGTTGGTTACCCCACCCTGTTTTCAGATCTCACCCTGAGCCTCTCTTCTGTCTGTCATCAGACAAAGTGTATGTCACATGGTGCCTGGTATAGGCACAAGGCAGATCTTTCTTGAATTAGCAAATGAAACACACTTAAAAATGCTGTTTATAGCTCATAGGCCTTTTGCATCAAGACAGTGTAAAAGATAGTATCTGCCACCAAGGTAGCTTCAATGTCATATTTGAAGTTTGAAGGAAATATGACTTTGCCTTTATGGCTAAATAACCATTTCTTAGGTGAGGAAGACAGCTAAAAAGGTAAAATTAACTATTAAATTTACTCTGTGAAGTGCCATCACACCCGAGAAATGGCTTCCCTACTCTCTGTTAGAATAATGAGTTTATGAGTACAACTTTCTGGGTGGGTACAAGAGATTTCTATTATCACCATGGCTATCACTTTTTATATTATCTTTAACATACATTCATAGGTATTATAATTTGCCTACCTGATAAAAAAGTGTAAAGAATGCCTTATTCTTTATTTCTTAGTATAAAAAAGGAAAAAATTTCAGTTTCTTTTGAAAGGTTTATGATTCAATTAGAAAATATATCAAGAAGCACACTCAGCAGATGTCAACTTAAACCCATTTTTTTATGATAGCATTTTTTTATTCCAGTGCTAAATTTTTAAAATTAATTTTAATAAGTTATATTAAGAGCTCATAATGTAACCTCTCTGTCATAACATATTTCTTTCTTTAAAAATGAGTTATTAATACTCATATAGAGCCTTAGACTTGTAAAAATGAGTGTTAACTTAGTTTAAGTTTTTTCTATAGGTTAATTTTTGGTTGTGATAATATTAGAAGTAACACATATTTTAAAAAATATAATTAACTGAACTCTAGCAAAATCGAGACCAAGAAATGAATGTTAGGAAGATATTTCATTAATAATGTGCCATTAGCATACATTACTTAGAATTTAAACCCCATTTTATTAAACTGTATATTTATTTTATTTATTTTTCATTTTATTATTAAGACATTCCCTGAAAGGGTCAGCATATCTAAGTATTTATAACTGGGAGCTAAGCCAGCATAAAACAAAAGCCAGTTGAGAAAAATATTCAGAAATTTGTCCTGGATACAATTCTCAATTTTGGCTGAATTCAAAGGTAAACCATTCTCTGATTAGCATCTTCAGCTAACAGTGACTGCATCAGGAGTCAGATATTCTCTCTCATGTTCTCAGTCAAATAAAGCAAAATAAGAAAGATAGAAAATAGGAGACGGACATGAGTATTATACCCTTGGCAAATGAGCAAGAAGTCTGAGCCCTTGTTAATGTAATACTGACAGCTTTTGCCAGAGAAGATGGAATGGAGTGTGGGAGAATTTTGTTATCATTTAACAGTATGTTTAGGTAACATTCAGTTGAGCCAATGTTGGCCTGGGAATCATAAAAGGGTAATAATAGAAGCTGTTTCTTTTTAGTTTTCTTATTGACCTAGAAGAATAGCTTCAGGTGACTCTGTCGCCACTCTTTTCAGCCAGTTAGGTTTCTCTTGGACTGTGAAGCAAGACTATATTTACTATGTGGGCCCCTCCAAAGGGAGCAGCAAACCTCCCTGTCTCATGGGGGCTTTTGGTGGGTTCTCAGGATTTATTCCAAACTGAGTGGTTCCCTATGCCCATGTGCCTTCCTGTCTTTAGATCACTATTGCCGAATTTGTCATGGCTGCAAAATTAAGTCTAACAACTGCCTTGGCCTAGAACAATCAGAGAAAGAAGTTACAGAAAATGCAGATGTAATATATACTAGCAATTCATTCTTTTTTTTAAGTATATTTTATTGATTATGTTGTTACAGTACTTACAATTTTTTCCCCTTTGCTCCCCTCTGCCCAGTACCCCGCTTCCTTCCAGCAATCCTCCCCCCCCCCTTAGTTCATGTCCATGGGTCATACATATAAGTTCTTTGGCTTCACCCTACCTGTACTATTCTTAACATCCCCCTGTCTATTTTGTACCAACTGATTATGCTTCTTAGTCCCAGCACCATTTCCCCATTTCTCCCCTAGCAGATAACCCTCCAAATGATCCCCATACCTAGGAATCTGGTCCTATTCTGGTTTGCTTAGCTGTTTTTTGTTTTTATTTTTTAGATTCGGTTGTTGATAGTTATGAGTTTGTTGTCATTTTAGAGTTCATAGTTTTGATCTTTTTCTTAAGTAAGTCCCTTTGACATTTCATATAATAATGGCTTGCTGATGATGAACTCCTTTAGCTTCACCTTGTCTGGGAAGCACTTCACCTACCTTTCCATTCCAAATGATAGCTTTGCTGGATAGAGTAATCTTGGTTGTAGGTTGCTTTTGATCACATTGAATACTTCTTGCCAGTCCCTTCCTGCCTGCAAAGTGTCCTCTGAGAAATCAGCTCACAGTCCTATAGGCACCCCGCTGTAGGCAACTCTCTGCCTCTCTTGCTTCCCCCAGGACTCTGTCTTTATCTTTCACCTTTGGCATCTCAGTCATGATGCATCCTGGTGTGGTCCCCTCTGGGTCCAGCTCGCCCAGGACCCTCCGTGCTTCCGGACCTGTATGTCCATCTCCTTTGCAAAATTTGGGAAGTTTTCCTCATTTTTTTAAAATTCTTGCTTCCTCATTCTGTACTGCTTGACTCTTTTTTCTTCCTTATGTTCCAAATCATTGATTTGAACCCCGGTTTCCTCCCTTCACCTTTGGTTTTGTGTGGATTTTCCTTCATTTCACTTAGCATAGCCTTCACTTTTTCTCTTATGCGTTTGCCGTACTCAAGCATATCCATCAAGCCTGTGAACATCTTTATCACCAGTGTTTTGAATTCTGTGTCTGTTAGGTTGGCTATCTCCTCATCTATTAGGTTGGCTATCTCCTTGTCACTTAGTTCTCCCACTGGAGCCTTGATCCATTTCCCCTTTTGGGCCATACTTCTCTGTCTCCTCATTCTGACAGGCTCCTGTGTTTGTTTGCTTCCGCATCTCAGGTAGAGCTGTTGTTCCTGTTACATTGTAAGGGGTAGGGCCTTAGGGATTCGTCAGTACAGGGTGACCTGTTTCACCACGTTGTGGCACTGTATGCGGGGGAGGGGTCGGAAAGGGAACAATACTGCCAGCCCAGCACTCACCCCTTTTCCAGGCACCTCTCCCACTTCTGCACCAGACTGGCGCCCCTCTAGCTGCTGCCCTGGCTGTCATTCCCAGAGTGGGCGGGTCTGTGGACATTCTAGGACTGTGGGGGCTCTTTAAACAGGCAGACTCTACTGAGTCCGGCAGTTGCTACCTCTACCCCAACCCCCACTGGTCTGCACAGTCAGAAGCAATGAGGCTTGATTTTCCCTGGTGCTGGGACCATGGGCTGTGAAGTCCAATGAGGAGCTGGGAATGCTCCCCAGGTGTCCCTCCTGACTTTTTAAAATGTGTGTGACTGCGCTTTCTGCCGGCCTGCTGCTGCTGCTGTCGCCACCACACTGTGTCCTTTCTACCCCGGCTCCACCCCTCCTACCTGTCTGGATGAGTATTTCTTCTTTATATCTTTGTTTGCTGGACTTCCATGTAGTTTGATTTTCTGGAACTTATGGTTGTTTCTAGTTTTGAGGTAGTTGTATTCCTTCTTAGTTGTGGAGGGAGCCACAGTGTGTCTGTCTACGCCTCCATCTTGGCCAGAAGTCTTGCAATTTATTCTTTTCTAATAGAATGTTTTAATTGTCATATACCACTATCAAAACAGTGACCACTTGGTATTAATCTGTGTGTTTGTCCTAGGTTTCTAGAAGGGTGGGGCATTAAATATTCCTCATTTCATCCCCTCACCTTAGGCAAGGACTGACTATGTCATGGTTGGCAGGAGAGTTAGTTATCTGTTTAAATGTTTTGAGACCTTTTATTTTATCATAGGGGATGTTGTTTTCATGAACATAGATGCATAACTTGTATTAAATTCTTTTAAAAAGGTGATGACCACACAGAAACAAATCCAGTGTTTTGAAGGGTTGACATAGCAAAGAAACAGTCGAAGATCTTGGACTGTGGCTACCACTCAACTTTATACATATTTATGCTTTGAAATGGAGTCCATTATAGAACAATAATACTTAAAGTAGTTTATGGCGTAACAGGTCTCTAATATGACGTTTATATTTCCTGTTCAAGTTGACATACAGTAATTGATGTTAACCTCGTTTAATATTAGTATTTTACTAAAGAAGCATGCTAATGGCAGGAAGACAGAGCCAAACAAAATGAGTTAAATGCAGTTAGTTTTGTGTCTAACACTCAGCAATATGTAGCATTTTGAAATCCTTCATTCATGTAGACACTGTGATGAATTCTGGGAATGGTATAATGTGGGAAGACCTCTGTCTTTCAGGAGCGTAAAGTATCTGGAGGTATCTCCCAAACTAACAATTAGAATGTGACATAGTAAGAGCTAAAATGAAGTTATGTGCAGATTAAAACAGAATTAGCATGGGATCTGAGGGCAGGTTTCACAGAGAATATAATCTAAGTGCTGTGTAAATACCTAACATCTATGCAGCACTTACTACCTCTCAGTTACTGCTGCAATATGTTAACTCAGGTAAGCATCATACACTATTGAGGCACAGAGAAACTAAGTAAATGCCCAAAGTCACACAGCTAGTAGGGAACAGTGTCAGGATTTTAACCCAAGCCATCTGGCTCATAATTCTATGTGCTAACTACTCTACTCTTCTACCTCTTGTACCTCAGGCAATGGTACTATAAATAGCAATATGCCACATTAAAAAACATGGGAAAAAACAGAAGTGGTAAGTCAGAGTCAGAGGAGTCCAAATTCCATCTTCAAAGAACTAAATGTTTTCTAACTTCAAATTCAGAGTCATTAAGTTTTATGAGGTTCAGTTTCCCTGTGGTTCCTTCTTCAATCTCTGACTACGTAGAAGAGAGATTCTGACACTTATCCGTGAGATATCTAAATTTCCACATCTTCAGCTTGGGTCAGGTTGTATTTTCCCTCAACTTCAAAGATTATCACTTCATCCTTTGAATCATCTATTCACTCACTTATTTAGTTACTCAATTTATTTTAAAGTTTTACCCTAATTGTTTTGGGCAGTACATATGCAAGCTTCCTCAAAAGAGATAAGAAATATTAAATTCAGTTTTGAAAACTAAGGTGAAACTATTTCTGAGTCATAGTTTTACTTCAAATGCTTTCCTAGTCATACAAATGACCTGCAGGTCCTCCATGATTTTCCAGCTATTAGTTAGGCTTACCTGACAGAGAAGGTCCTTTATAAACTCAGGGGTATGATGTTTATATTCTGCTCCTTCCCCTGCTATGTGGCTCCATGGAAGCAGGTGTTCAAGGAGACATGGGGCTCCCTCAGACCACTGCAACCCCTCAGTGGGCTCCAAAGCCCCACCTGCTCTCAGGAAGTAGCCTGGGTACTAGCAAAAGTGCTCCTTATCATTTGTTCCTTTGTGGTCCCTCCTGACTTCTTATTCTAATATTGTTTAAAATTTCTCTTTACTGAAACAAACATATTCCACTTGGATTATGTCATGAATTTCATCTGGAATAATGAGAATTTCAATACTCTTTGTGCGTCACCTCTTTTTCTCTTCACTTGTCTGGTGGCACCAAGAATACTTCCTCACTGAAAATAGATCCTTTTACATTCAATAATAGGGTGGCTAGTGTTCGTTTTTCTTGGGAAAACAAAAGTGTGCGCCTTTTATCTTATTGTACTCATCCACCAGTTTCAGATTATCTGATTTTCTAGCTTCTCATTTTCTCCTGTATCTTAATGCTATTATTAATGAGAATTCTGTTGCTAATGGTTTTGAAAAATAATATGTGTGCTTTTAGCCTCTACCTCTAGTTTTATGGTTTGTCTGATTTAGCTGGTCTTTGATAATTATTTCAAATGCTGCTTTGTTGTGGATCAAATGTGAAGATCCTAATGTCCGTCTAGATTTATTTTCAATGACATTAATTTTGCTATATGAGAATGGAATCAATATTTTAACTGTTAGTCACCAGGTGAAAAATACCTCTGAGTGTATAGTCTGTAGTTTATATCACTTTTTTTAAAGAATTTTTTTATTTTTTATGTAATATAGCCTATATTCTTTAGTCCCTCTCTCTCTTTCTATCTCTCTCTCCCTCACCCTTTCTATGTTTTTATTTTATTTTTTACTTTAGGACAATAGTTCTATGATTATCTGTTAATATTTTTTTCATGGTTAAATATTTTTTTAAGTATAATCCAGAGCAGTTTCTCCTTAATTTTTGTGAGAAAATCCCGGTGTTAATAGATGTGTTAGTAAACATATTCTTTGGTGAAAAAGGTTTGAGAAACATTATTTTTTAAATTTTATATTATTGTAGAAGTAAATAGAGACTTTAATATGCTAATGTACATTGTGAATCACTTTAAGGATTATTTAGTATGTAGTAGTTTCCAAACCTATTTGATCATAAATGCTTTTCAAATGATAATCAGTTTGAGAAATGCCCTGTAACAGGACAGACATTAGTCCCTGAGTGCAGCATAGGAATAAGTAACTTTCATCATAACCCTGTCATGAAGAAACATTTTAGTTATATTCAGATACTTTGAATAATAGAAAAGCAGAGAATTTTATAGTTTAGAAAAACATTTAATTAAAATTATATATAAGGAAAAATCGCTTTATCTAGTTATTATTTACATGGACTTATTCATTGTTAGTTAATGATAAAGTCTTACTCTAAATTAGACATTTAATTTTTTTCTTTATATAGGATTTAGGAGATACTTATATTTCCTAAGAATCACAGAGCTTATTCTATATAAAGCAACAATCATTATTTTAGATATTTTGTAGCAATTATTGGTGGCCAGCTAACCATAATTGCCTGTGTATAAACATGTATGTCAAAAATTTTATGAAGCAAAATAGTTCTATAGTGAAAAAAGCAAAAACAAACAAAGAACTACAAATAGATAAAGACTAGACTGGCTTAAATAAGGGGGAAGGAAAACTCCCAATTGATTATATCCAGGTAACGTTTTCTGGAAAGGCAACTTGGAGGAGAGCAGCAAACAGAATCTCGAAAGAAGAGAAAGAGATTAATTTAGTGAATGTGATTTCTGCTGAAGAAACTTTCCTAATTTGGTTAACAGTGAAGAGTCTGAAGAACACAAAAGTAGATATTCTTCAGTAATTAGAAATCACAAGCTCAGGTGTGGTGATTAGAACACTAGGCCTGGATTGTGTGGGGCTTGCGCTGTGTTGAGAAGCTGAATACTCGTCCATATGCTCCTTATTTCCTGCAATGTTCTTTGTTACTGTGCACTACGGACTAATGTAAAGGGTCCTGAAATCAATCCCCCATGGACACTGAGGACTGACTGTAGTCACAAATGAGCAATAGTGACATTTTGAGTTTTTAGGAATGGAGTGCAGAGGAGACATGAGAGGGCTAGCCGGGCTCCCACAGGCAGCAGCTGAAGGGCTGGAGGGAAATTTCAGCAGCCGGGGTGGTTCTCCTTGAGAAGTGTGGGGTCTAAACCCCAAGCTGAGCTCCCCAGCCTACAGCACCAGAGCTGGAACAGAACCCAGATAACATCCAGCTGTTAAAAGTGGCATGGTTTATGTCTTCCAGGGAGGGACATCTGGAGATATAGCCTCTTAAAGGGCCAATGCATAAAATTTTGTTTGCAGCCACTTACCCTGTGCTCTGGCAAAGGAGGCAGAGTGGAGTAGAGACTCGAGGAGAGTCAGGATGGTGGCTTTGGGGAAAGAACTCGGGAGCAGCTGCCAGATCCCTGTGCTGAGTCATTCCCCATACTGCTGGAGCCATCTTGCTCAGGCAGAGCAGTCCCCTCCAAGTGGCATCAGCTTGAAAGGAAACAATAGCCCTGCCCACAGGAATTACACTGTCCCACCCTGTGGTGTTTAAACCAGACCTAAATAAATAAATAAATAAATACACCTCTAGCAAACCAGCATTGCAAGAAATGCTAAAGGGACTACTTTAAGATGATAAAGAAAAAAGGGGGGGGGGATACAGATACAAAGGGAAAAATGGCAATGAATAAATACCTTTCAATAATAACCTTAAATGTAAATGGATTAAATGCTTCAGTTAAAAGACATAGAATAGCTGAATAGATAAGAAAACATGACTCACATATATGCTGTGAACAAGAGACCCACCTCAGAACAAAGATTTACACAGACTGAAAGTGAAGGGATGGAAAAAAAATATTCCAGGCAAACAAACATGAAGGAAAAAAAAAAAAAAAAAAGCTGGGATAAGAATACATATATCAGACAAAGTGATTTCAAAAAAAAGGCCATAAAAAGAGACAAAGAAGGGCACTTCATAATACTGAAGGGAACAATCCATTAAGAAGATAAAACCCTTGTAAACATATATGCACCCAACATAGGAGCACCCAAATATATAAGGAAAATCTTGGAGGACTTCAAGAAAGATGTAGATAGCAACACACTCATAATAGGGGATTTTAACACCCCATTGTCAATAATGGATAGACCTTTCAAGCAAAGAATCAACAAAAATATTGTGGCATTGAACAGCATTCTAGATCAAATGGACTTAATTGATATATACAGAACCTTTCACCCCAAAGAAGCAAAATATACATTCTTTTCAAATGCACATGGAACATTTTCGAAGATAGACCACATGGTAGGACACAAAGCAAGTCTCAACAAATTAAAGAAAATTGAAATCATATTAAACATCTTCTTGGATCACAATGGCTTAAAACTAGAAACCAACCTCAAGGAAACAACTCAAAAACATTCAAATTCATAGAGAATGAATAACATGCTATTAAATAATAAATGGGTTAACAATGACATCAAGGAAGAAATTTAAAAATTTCTGGGAACAAATGAAAATAAACAACAACAGCCCAAAACCTATGGGACACAGTGAAGACAGTCCTGAGGGGGGATATTTATAGCAATACAGGCCTACCTAAAAAAGACAGAAAAATCTCAAATAAACAACCTAACCCTACATCTACAAGACCTAGAGGAACAACAACAAACAAAACCCATAGCAAGTAGAAGGAAAGAAATAATGAAGATCAGAGCAAAATTAAATGACATAGAGACTAAAAGAACAATTCACAGGATCAGTAAATCCAGGCATTGATACTTTGAAAAGATAAACAAAATTGACAACGCTTTTAACCAAATTCATCAAGAAAAAAAGAGAGAGGACCAAATAAAATCAGAAACGAAAGAGGAGAAATCACAACCAATAGCACAGAGATACAAAGGATTGTAAGAAATTACCATATAAGTCCAGAAATTTGAAAACCTGGACTAGATAGATAAATTTCTAGCAACATAAAATCTTCCAAAACTGAATCAAGAAGAAGCAGAAAGCTTGGATAGACTAACAACTAGTGAAACTGAAGCAGTAATCAAAAAACTCCCGAGACACAAAAGCACTGGACTGGACAGCTTCCCGGGTGAATTTTACCAAATATTTAGGAATGAGCTAACTCCTATTCTTCTCAGACTATTCCAAAAACTTCAAGAAGAGAGAAGATCCGAGACTCTTTTTTTATGAGGCCAGTATTATCCGAATTCCAAAATCAGTTAAAGACACAACAAAGAAAGAAAATGACACACCAATATCATTGATGAACATAGGTGCTAAAATCATCAGCAAAATATTGGGAAACCATATCCAGCAATACATTAAAAAGATCATACACCATGATCAAGTGGGATTCATCTCAGGCATGCAAGGATGGTATAATATTTGCAGATCAATAAACATAGTATGCTACATAAACAAAATGAAATATAAAAATCACATGATCATATCAGTAGATGCTGAAAAAGTATTTGATAAAGTACAGCACCCATTTATGATAAAAACACTCTGCAACATGGGAATAGAGAGAGCATACCTCAACCTAATAAAGGCCATATATGAGAAACCTACAGCCAACATCATACTCAATGTGCAAACACTAAAAGCTTTCCCCCTAAAATCAGAAACAAGACAATGGTGTCTGGTTTCACCACTTTTTTCCAGCATAGTATTGGAAGTTGTAGCCACAGTGATCAGACAAGAAAAAGAAATAAAAAGCATCCAAATGGGAAAGGAAGAAGTAAAACTGTCATTATTGGTAGATGACATGATATTGTACATAAAAAACCCTATAGATTCCCAAAAAAACTACTTGGCCTAATAAGTGAATTTGCAAAACAGTGGGATACAAAGTCAATATTCATAATTTGGAGTCATTTTTGTACACCAACAATGAAATATCAGAAGTAGAAACTTGGGGTGGAGGGAGAACGGGACCATATATACTAGCAACAAGAAAATTAAAGTACCTAGGAATAAACTTAACCAAGGAGGTAAAAGACCTGTAATTGGAAATCTACAGAACACTGAAGAAGGAAATTAAGGAAGTTACAAATAAATGGAAGCAGTATGTGTTCCTGGATTGGAAGAATTAACATTATTAAAATGTTCATACTACCCAAGTCAATCTATAGGTTCAACATAATCCCTTTTAAAATACCAATGGCATATTGCACAGATCTAGAACAAATATTCCAAAAATTTATATGGAACCAAAAAGGACCTTGAATAGCCTGAGCAATCTTGAGAAAGAACAAAGTTGGAGAAATCACAATACCTGGTATCAAATTATACTACAAGCCCACTGTAATCAAGACAGCCTGGCACTGGTGTAAGAACAGATACATGGATCAATGGAACAGGATAGAGAGCCCAGAAATAAACCCATGTCTTTTTGATCAATTAATACTTGACAAAGGGGGCAGGTTCATAAAATGGAGTAAAAATAGCCTTCTCAACAAATGGTATTGGGAGAAATGGAATGGTACATGCAAAAAATATAAAACTAGACCACTAACTTACCCCATACACCAGAATAAACTCAAAATGGATAAAAGACTTAAACAAGCTGTTACACCATAGAAGTCCTAGAGGAAACATAAGCAGTAAAATTTCAGATATCCCATGTAGCAATATTTTAGCCAATACATCTCTAGGACAAAGGAAATAAAGGAAAGAATAAACAAATGGAACTACATCAAATTAAAAAGCTTCTGCATGGCTAAAGAAAACATCATCAAAATAAAAAGGGAACCAACCATATGTGAAAACATATTTGCCAATGATACCTCAGACAAGTGTTTGACCTTCAATATATATAAAGAACTCATACAGCTCAACACCAGGAAGACAAACTATCCAATTAAAAAATGGCAAAGGATCTGAATAGACACTTCTCCAAGGAGGACATGCAGAAGGTCCATAGACATATGAAAAGATGCTCAACATCACTAGCCATCAGAGAGATGCAAATTAAAACTATGATGAGATACCACTTCACAGTGGTCAGAATGACCATCATTAACAAATCAACAAACAGTAAGTGCTGTTGAGGTTGTGGAGAAAGGGGAACTCTAGTGCATTTTTGGAGGGAATACAGACTGGTGCAGCCACTGTGGAAACAGCATGAAATTTCCTCAAAAAATTAAAAATGGAACTGCCTTTTGATTCAGAGATTCCATTGCTAGGAATATATCCCAAGAATCTGGAAACATCAGTTCAAAAAAACCTATACACCCCTCTTTTCATAGCATTATTTACAATAGCCAAGTGCTGGAAGTAGCCTACGGGCCCATCAGTACATAAATGGGTCAAACAGCTGTGGTACATTTACACAATGGAATACACAAAGCAGAAAATGACAGCATGAATGGAACTGGAGAGTATTATGCTGACTGAAATAAGCCGGGTAGTGAAAGACAAATACCTTATGATCTCACTTATAAGAGGAACTTAATGAAGAAAACAAACAGATAAGCAAAATAGAACTAGATACATGGAAATAAGGAACAAACTGACAGTGACCAGAGGGGAGGGGGGAACAGGGTAAGGGAGGAAGAAGGGGAATGGTCCAGTCAAGGAACAGGTATAAATGACCCATGGACACGGACAACAGGGTGTTGATTGACTGTTGGGGGCATGGGCTGGTCAGGGTAGAACAACGGGGGAAAATTGGGACAACTATAATAGAACACTAAAAAAGAAAATAAAAAGAAACCTTGTCCTATGAGATACTGTGGGGGAAAATGCTATTTCATCCTTTATGTTTAATTTTGCTTTAACTGAACTCTCACAAAATGAATTTATCACAGAATTAGTTTCCCCATAAATTAAGAACCCTCACAATATCCCTTGGGAGAATGCTGAGCTAAAAGTAATAGGAAATAAGGAATACTAATTAATGTACTTCTACCACAATCATTGTTTCTTTGGGACAAAAATGATGAGATTTGGGTCATACATATTATTGGGTTCTCTTTCATTGTTAAGTTGTAAAGATGCATTGAATTGAAATGGATTTATCTTTCAATATTGTTAAATTTCTGAAATACAAGATCCTTCTAAAACCAGGTCTTGTAGATAAGGCCTCTTGAAGTAGAATCCTCAGACCTTGTATAATTTTTAAACAAGTAGCACTGTTAGATTAGACTGTTTTTGACTCAAAGATTTTTTTCTTTTTGAGAGCTAGAGGGAGCTTTTTTGCTTACTTTATAAACATTCATAATTCTCCTAATTTAGAATTGAGTGACACAAAACCTTTATAAGTGTGTTGAATTTTCAGTCAACTATTAAAGAATTATAACTGATTCTTAGTCCTTGAAAATTTGGCTTATAAACATTGAGTTCTAAAAGCAACATCTTTAAGATTTAAAAGGTTAACCAGCCCCTTGATCAATATGAGGAAAGCTTAATAGAAATCAAACAGGCAAAGTAAGAATTGAGTAATGGCTAAGTGAATTATAATATATTGATTCTCATTTCTCATGATTCTAATGACAAAATCTTAGTTACATATGTTGGTTGTATATGTTTATTTTCTCTGACTTGCCTATGGGAGAATGGTAGATGGGAGTAGGGCTGTTTAGACATAGACTTGGTATGTAGAACTAACATCAACTTACAGATGAAACAGAGTTTTTGACAGGTTTCTCTCATATTATTTGAAAAGATACCATGACAGTTTTGGTCCTCGGTGAAAACAGTGTCAAATGGTTACAAGTTTGTTGCAAACATTTTAAAGTTTATGAATTACCCATAACATCACTACATTACTGGAACCTTCCTTCTAAATCCATGCAATGAAAATAACCTACTTTTACATGGAATCTCCAGACCTTACATCATTTCTAAGTAGCACTCTTAATTTTTTTCCCTCCAAAGGAACTTCTTGCTTATTTCATAAGGGTATACAGATTTTTCAGTTTGTAATTAAGCCTCAAAACACTTCTTAAATATGTGTTTTAAGAAGTGGCAATAATGAAGAATTTTTTAAATATTTGAAAGCTTGGTCAAAGGTACCATTTGCTAAGGTCAGTCTCATTCTTCATACTGTTTAAGATATTTTTCTATCATATTAAAATGATAGTGTGACTTGATAAGTAGCATAATTATAAAATGAAAATAATCAACCTTCTTTATCTTAAGTTGTATTCTTATGAAAGCAATAGATACCACAATTATTTATACAGGTTATTTTTAAAACATAGTTTCATGAATTGTACCAACTAGATTCAACAATTAAGTTAACTTGCTTGTTTTTAGTGATATAGTAGCAACACTTCTAAGGTCTTGAATACATATCTTCTATCTAGTCTTTAAAAAAAAATTTATTTTAATTTCAGAGATACAAAAAATATTCAGATTCCTCAAATGTTAATATTTTACCACATTTCCACATTCACATTCTCTCTCTCTCTTAAAACTATTTTTTTTCCTGAACTGAGAACAGGTTATAGACATTTACCTTAATATACTTCAATGTGTTTTTCTTAAACAAAGGTCATTCTCTTTCATAACCACAGAATAGTTATCTAAATCAGAAAATTAACAGTTGTGCAATAATGGCATTGAGTTGTAAAATTTACTCAGATTTTATCAAATTACCTCAATAGAGTTCTTTATACTAAAATACCGATCATTTTAATTCTTTATAATAAAATACTGATCGTTTTAATTTTAGTTGCCATGTCTTTTTAGACTTTTGAATAGAATATCTGTCTAGTCAAAACCTAGTCTTTGTGTTTCTGGAGATGATACTTTTGGAGAGTATAGACCAGCTATTTTGTGAAATGTCCATCAATTTGGATTTGTCTTATATTTCCTTGTGACTAAAGTTGTGCAAGACTTCTTAAAAAAATAGAATTGTATATAATTTTACAACAAGTCACATTCCCGTTTATTGCTCTGAGAATAAATATAATTATTTGTCATGTTTGCATTAAAGAGAATACTGATCTCCAGCTTCCCAGAAAAAAAGACTCTCCTAGGAAATTTTATATGTATTTGTGTTTCCTCAGGAACAAACTTGGTTTATTTATTGAAGGTCTTGTTAGTTTTACTGGTTTTTGGAATCAAATAGATCATTATAGTATTTACTGAACAAACAACTACAATGTATATTGAACTTTTCTTTTCACAGTTACTCCTGAATGCCCACAGAAAGAAAGAAACATTTTCCTTTCCTTAGATGAACTCGGATTCTTATCACAGCTCATAAAATCCCTTTTGAAGCTGGAAAAAAATGTTCAAGAATTGTTTGAAGAAATGTTTTTGTCACTCAAGATACTCAGGAATAAATCAGGTAACATGTCCTTTTGTTTAAATTTGTTTAAATTTATTATTTTCTCTATTTTTGCTTCCTGCCACTGAATCTATACCATTACTTGAAAAAAAAATACATTATGGAATTCTTGAAATAAATGTGAAGTCTGAGAGAAACATTAAGTAAAGAAAATTCTATTAACATAGAATTACATTTTTGTCCTTTACACAAGGTAGATTCCATAATTCTAGTTGACAAAGCATCATAAGTTGATTTTAGATAACTGTCTTTAACTAAAATCCGTTCAAATTTTTTTTTTAATTCAAAGAAGCATAGCCTGGCCTGTGAAAAAAATTAAGCAAACTTGATGATCTAGTAGTTCCTCTTCTGCTACTAGCAACTGGATAGATGACCTTGAGCAAAATATTTCATTTTCTTAGACCTCAGTTTTCTCAATTTCACAATGATGGTATAGGTCTAAATTAATTTTCTCTTTGTTTTCCTTTACAATTAGATGCTTTAGATTCTAGCATGTTATGTAGGGCTATGGGAATTGAATGATTTACTGTATATAAATTTTTTAAAAGAATGTTTAGCATATCATAAACAATAAATGTGTTGTTCCAATAGTAATTAGAATTATATAATATTGCTTTAAGTGTAGTCTTAACAAAATCTTTTTGAAGAAAGCTGTGCCATGTGTGTTGAAATGTTTCTAAAATTAAAGGTAGAATTCAAAGCAATAATAGTTAAGATAATCTCCCCTGTGATCATATTTATATTTATACTTAGGCAGATTTTCATGTATATCAGAATGAATGATACAAAGTTCTCTTTTACTTAACCATATATCATTTTTAGGAGAAAAAGTAGTGGTTGCATTTGTAAAGCAAATTTAGGCAAGCAAGTGAATCTGAAATTTTCAAAAGTTGGTATCTTAATAAGGAGTTACATTTAGTTTAATATACTTACTTTTGTATTATTTATTTACTTTGCTGGAACCCTGGCTGGTTTGGCTCAGTGGATTGAGCGTCGGCCTGCGAGCTAAGTGTCGCTGGTTCGATCTTCCAGTCAGGGCACATCAGAGAAGGAAAACTCTGACTCCAAAAAACCTCCGCTGCCTTGCGGCATACCTCTTCAGGGGAAAGGCTAAGGGAGTAAACCCCGACAGAAAATCCGGAGCCGGAGTCCCTAAGGCGGTTTGATGTTGTGATCAACACCGGCAACTCCTGCGGCGCACCTGAACCCAAGCTGTATCGACTCCGTCTTTCCCTTGGACCCTTCAGCTGCGAAGAGAGGGGGGGTCTGCTGCATGGGCAACAGCAGACCCTCCATATCACCCTGCCCAGGCTCTGTAGCTTCAGCTTCACTGGAGAGGACACTCCAGCGTCATCGCAAGATGTCGATTCAACACGGGAGGAGACAGATACCGTGTCACTCCCCAGTCGGACTGCACAACCATTCTCGGCGGTGCAGATAGACTCTTAAGAAGCTACACCATCGTCTCTCGAGACGGACGGCTGCCGACGATTTACTTTGCTGGGTAAATAAAGATTAGAGGGTTGCAATTTGTTTGTTTTATATTAAGCTTAGCTTACTGGCCTTCTATGTTTCAGTTTAAGTTTAAACAGTACTAAATTATAAAGTAAATACTATAGATTACTTTTCCAAATTTGGAGATAATTTGAATAAAAATGAAGATAGATTATAGATTCCAGAAACACAATAAAAAATGGGAAAATAATAAAAATAGAAGACATAAAATATGAAAGTTAAAAGACAGAATGAAAAAGCAGGTCTAATTAGGAGATAATGGGAGCTCTAGAGGGTCTTCCAAATGGAATTCACTGGGTCAAAGGGAGATCTGAGTAGAGAAATCTGACATTCTATATTTTGATTGACATGTTGGTGCCTGGAGCAGTTGACAGTAGTAGGCTGTCATCCATCATGCCTGGCTAAGATTTGGCATCCCTCAGCCACATCTCTAGCAGATCTTTTCTGAGGTGTAGATGAAGAAAATGAGTGAATTCCTATAAATCTAGACCTTCACCCATTTGGACGCATCTTGTATTGGTCCTAGGCCAGGCCTTAGAACAATTAGGTCAATTCTGAGAACTTTATTCCTCTTAAGGGCAAGGCAAACTGAAAATTGAAATTGTTTTAGAGAGGTATTATAAAGATATAAAATTGAGATAGCCAAGAATTGAAGCAAAGTTTTGATGTGGTGATTTCAGAAAAAGAGAAGAAAAAGTAGGTTCAACTTCATTAGAATAAGATTAAGTAATGTTGAGATTTGGCAAATGCTGTATGTTTAAGAACAATAGTTACCATTATTAAATAAAACCAATACAGAAAATATATAATTATGCCACAATATACTGTCTTAATCCAAATTTATCACCATATAAGTAAGCATCATGGCAGATAAAAGCAACTTCAATATCACATTAATAATAGGGTACTATAGAAACATGTTTGTGTATTATCAAACATCGTATAAAAGGAATTTTGAAGGACAGTTATAAGAAATGTCTAAGTACTAGAACATCTCCTTGTGATATATATCTTCTTTATTGTTAAAATTTATATTTTTTAACACAGCCAGGATTAATTTAATCTGACATAACTCTATAGATCCCTCAAAAGAAAGATTTTGAGGGAAGTTGTCAAGAAAAACCTTAATTTTCTTATCCTATGTAAGCAAAGCTAATCAATTCTTATCAAAAGTCATGTTTCTTAAGTCTAGAGGAAAATACTCCTTGAAATGGATGATTAAAGAAATCAAATATATCTGAAGTTATCCTTAAAAATCTTGTATGGGACAGAACGATGGAAAAAAGATCAAGTCATTTGGTTTCCTCTGTATTTATTTTGATTTGAGCATATTTTGCTAATAAAGATCTTGGAAAGAGTTGCCTACTATGTCTATGTAACCAAAACAATGTGATGAAAGGTGAGGGTTTTTTTTCAATATCCAGATGTTTTAAAAATAAGTGCTTAATATCATATAGAGAAACTATAAAGATGCTTAACCAAATAATTTATTTTTTACTTAAGTTTCCTATTATATTTTCAAGTTAGTCAAATTGGCAGTGTTCTTAGTAATTTAATATGATGCAGTAGATTTTATAGAGACAAATCTTTTTTGAGAAAGAAACAGTATTTAGTCACTATATTTATTTGCTTTTTGGGGGAGTCATAATTTGATGGTTTTCTATTTTGGTCATTTCAGAAAATGATAGAATGTTATTTGACTGTTATGGTGACTTACTATATTTCTTTTGGGTGATTATATATTATGGAGTAGCTTCGGGTTTGATTTATGGGGCACTTCTAATGCTCCTTCAGAATATAGTTGTTCTTCGGGCAGTTCCTCAAATTTTCCAAAGGTGGCATCTGAGATTTATCTAAACCAGGAGGTTTCTTGGCCTTCATTTTTCTTTAGCCCCAGCAATGACAAAGAGCAATGGCTGCTTCAATTGGATGTAAGAAGAACACTTAGGGTTTGTCTCAGAAGAATCAAAGATTTCAGATCTTCTGAAAGATTGTTTGTACTCTTAGGGGGTCTTAAGAGGGGTCAAATGGCTTCTAAGAGTTCCTTAGCTAGATGGTTAAGGGATTGTATTAGGGAGGCGTATGTAGTTAAGGTAAAGAGGCTCCTAGGGTTTGTAAAGCTCATTACACTAGGACTTTAGCTGTTTCTTGGGCAGAGAGGTCGAAGGCTTCCACATTGGAAATTTGCAAGGTGGCCACCTGGGCTTCTCTTCATACTTTTTCATAGTATTATCTCTTGGATGTAGTCTCTTCTACAGATTCAGCTTTTGGTGGGAGGTTGCTTGTGAGCCAGAAAAGAACAGTGAAGAAAAGAAAGACTTGTAGTTCCCACTTAGAGCTGCCAACAAGGCAAGTTGCTTTGTAGTGCACACAATGGGAGCCTATGAAGACCAATTTGGGTGTGAAAGTGGATGTCACAGGGAAGTACTGCCAACCTCTACTCTCTATGAAAGAAAGTGACAGTGTGGGACTAACCAGAAGTGTAAAATGAACCACAGCGAACTCTGTAGGGGGAGGCTGTTCAGCAGCTAGCATTCCTGTGACCCTCTGCACTCTACTGAGGTCCTTAATCTGGGCATACTTTTAAAGAAGCCAGTGTTGATTACATGCAAATAACCTATGTTTTAGAGCCTTGAGCCCAAAATTTGCTACCTTCTCTAGACAAAGCTTATAAATGTATAGATTTTCAACATATTTTTAAATGGGTAAAATAGTTTGTCAAATGTTCGCAGAGCTTATGAAGTTTGACAATATGAAATTTTGAAATTGAATATTTTGAATTCTAAACAAATATTAAATGCCACAATTTGTTAAAACCAGTAGATATCTTATTAGCCTAGATTCACCGTTACTAATCCTGCCGTTAAATGATCCCTTTTCCTTCTCTAAATAGGATTAAGTTTTTAAAAAGTTTTTCTTTTTTTTTTAATTTGGGGGGAGACTATATTATAAAGGTTATCAGAATTGTTTGGTAATTTATTTTCAATCTTACTATAGAATTGTTCACCAGCAAGAAAAGGCTTGGGAAGCTTATCTTTTTATTTACTAATCTTGAAAATAAGCAGATGGATTGTATAAATATCAGACCATGTTACTTTGAGTGAATAAGCATATTGTATTTGTGAACGTAATTGTAAATATAAGATAATTGACTTTTTTCATAAATCTTAAATTATAGCTACATAATGGCAGATATTTATTTCTGGAAATAGATCTGCAAGCTTATACTTTGAACTAGTGTTATTTTTACAGAGTAAATATCTTTTAAACTAGCTGGTTTTGTTAGCTCTCCATATAAAAGTAAAGTGACATTAAGAACTCAGGTGTTGTTCCTTCGTGTCCTTGATCTCTACTATTTTTTCTTCTTTAAAAAAATGTTTTCTGAATAGTAGTTCCACACATGGAAAAGCATTTAAATAGAACAAAAGACTATGTGGTGAAATTGTTTTTTTCTATAACAATTGTCTAGTTTTGCTTTCCAGAGGCAATTACTTCCATATATATTCCTATATTAAAATAACACAAAATCTTGACATCATATGCACAGAGTTTTTCATTATTAACAGTTAGGGAGAAACACCCTGTTCTTTCTAACAGCTGAATAGCTTTCCATTGGTGCATCCAATGAGGTACTCATTGATAGACACAGGATTCTTTCTTCCTTAACAATGATGTGGCAAATTTTCTTGAACTGTGTCTTAATATATGCACTTGTATTTCTAAATAGTTAATTTCTAAAGTGAAATTGCCAACTAAAAAGGTATGGTCATTAAGAGGATGAAAATATTAGCCATAGACTGAGAAAAAAATATTTGCAGAACATATATCAGATAAAAGACTGGTATTCAAATATACAAAAAACTTTAAAAATTCAACAAGAAAACAAAAAGCTCAATTAAAAAATGAGCAAAAGATCTGAACAGACACCTCAGCAAAGAAGATATACAGATGGCAAATAAGCATATGAAAAGATGCTCAACATCATATGTCATCAGGGAAATGCAAATTAAAACAAGGAGATAGCACTAAAGTTTGAAATGCTAACAGCACCAGTTCTGGCAAAGATGTGAAGCAACAGGAACTCTCATTCATTGCTGATAGGAATGTAAAATAGTACAGCCTCTTTGGAAAACAATTTGATTGTATCTTGCAGAGCTTAAATTAAACAGTGTCTTGTATGTTCCAACTATGTGCACAAATAAGTTGAAAACTAATGTCCATGCAAAAACCTGCACATGAATGTTTATACCAGTTTCTTCATAACTGCCAAAACCTTCCCTAGGTAAATTTGATAAACTGTGGTACATCAATACAATGAAATATTATCCAATGATAACAAAGTAAGATATCAAGGCACGAGAAAACATGGAAGAATTTTAAGTGCACATCAATAAATGAAAGAAGCCAATCTGAAAGGCTACACACTATGTGATTCTGACTATATGACATTAATGACATTCTGGGAAGAGAATGTATAGAGAATAAAAAGATCAGCGGTTTTCAGGGGATGGGAAAAACAAGAAGATAGGTAAATAGGTAGAGCACAGGGGATTTTTAAAGCAGTGAAATAATTCTCCATGATATAGTAAAGGTGGATGCGTGATGTTATGCATTTGAAAAACCCATTGAATTACACAAAACAAAGACTGAACCCTAATGTAAACTATGAACTTTAGTTAATAGTAATCTTATCAATATTGGTTTATCAGTTTTAACAAATAGACTACAGCAATGCAAGATGTAAACAATAAAGTAAACTGAGGGCAGGGGAGAGAGAATATATACAAACTCTGTACTATCTGTTCAACTTTTCTGTAAGAACTAAATTTTTCTGCTCTAAAAACTAAAGTCTATTGTTTTTAAAAAGGTATGGACATTTTTAAAAGAGTGTCAAGTGAATTTGTCATCTATTTTGCCTGCTAATGGTACTTTTATTATGCAGAATTGTTTTACATGTTTCTGAAAAGTCTTTACACAGAACTTTTGGAAATATTCCCCATTTTTTATAGCCTTATAGTTGCCTTTTTCTTTACTTAAAAATTTTGGTTAACCTGGATTTTTATTTCACTGTTAGAAGGGATCCTTATTTATGGTACCATCTTCTTTAAAAGACTTAGTAAAATGCAAGCCATAGGTTAACTGGTATAAAGAAGACTGATTTAAAACCTCTGTGTTGTGATATCTTTTGAGAAATTAAGCAGGATTTCATGGGCCCTTGAAGTTAATGAATATGCTTGACAGGGATCTGGGAATCCTTAATAGTATGTGTGAGTGTGTGTATGTGTGTGTATGGGTGTGTACTTACCATGGAGTCATACTGTGCATTTTAAATGGAGCATTCTTTCACTTCAATCTTAAGTTCTAAGAAGTGTTGATAAATCCAAAATGCTTAAGAAATACTATAGTTAAGGAAAACATTTCCTCAGAATAGATACATTCTGTTAAAATTTCCCCAAAGGATGTTGTTATCACCTACCAAATAAAATCTCTCTCTCCAACGGATGTTTCGGTGAACTCTATTACTTAGGAATCATTCATGATCAAACTCATAGAACCATATTTAAAGATTTTATTTATTTATTTATTTATTTTTAGAGAGATGGGAAGGGAGGGAGAAAAGAGGGAGACAAACATCAATGTATGAGATATACATCGGTTGCCTCTCGCACACCTCCAACTGGGGACCTGGCCCACAAACCAGGCATATTTCTTATCTGTTCCAGTATTTATTTTATATTTTTCCAATGAATTGTTGATATACCTATTAAGCATGTGATTTTTCCTGATATGTTTATGTTTATCCATGCACTTTTGTTCTTCCTTGTTTCAAGAAAGGAAATATTGAAGTGCTAAGGAACACCACCAGTTTTTAAATGCAGTACTTAAGAATTTAACTTTTTATCTGAACAAGGTAATTAGTATTTACTTTGGATTCTTAACTTATTCTACATTATCAACATGAAAATAAATTAATAACAAAAGGATCTATATTTTATAGGTAATATATGTATGTACATCAATTATGAATATAAACAGTGCATAAAGTTTATTAACCTGAATGTATGGTAAAGGACTCAGTATATTTTGATACTGTCATCATTGTAATGGTGACATTGCCTTACATCTTGTTGCCTATATTCTCTGCATCTTGATATCTATGTGTGTGTATATAGTATAGGTAGAGCTTTTCTACATAACTAATTTTAACCTGAATCTATTAATTACATCTAATATGGTTTATTTTTCTTAATGTATGTTTGTGTATTTGTTTCCTTTCCCATTGCATAGGAATTTCGGACACACCCAGTAGAGAAGCTGAAAGAGAGAGAACTAAAGCAAATGAAACCAATATTTCTTCAGAGCTATTGCTACCCGGAAAAGAAGTAAGTAAGGGGGGGAAAGGGTAGTATTTCTTCATATATAATAGCATCATCATATGTCTGTAAATCCATTATAAATCAAAATGTCTTGAGTTTTACCCTTTGACACTAAAAAATAAAATGATTCTTGGTTGAAAATTGGGTTATATGCTTTGACAAAAGTTGAGTTTAGTGTATTCACTGCTCTCTTGCACAATCTGTTCCATGGACAGATTGTGAGGAGGGAGCTGGAAATGAGGAGGTCTTTGTTCTCATCCCAAATCAGGGTCGACGCTTGAGAATTTGGACTGTAGGTAACTTTTGAAAAAGAAGAAAATGGAGACTAAAAAGGAAAGAGGGAAGAATAGTTTGAACTGGCCTCTTGAGTTAGTGTGTCCAGCATGTACCTGTTTGTTCTCAAATCCATTACACCAGTGGTTCTCAACCTGTGGGTCACGACCCCTTTGGGGGTTGAACAACCCTTACACAGGGGTCGCCTAAGACCATCGGAAAACACATATATAATTACATATTGATTTTGTGATTAATCACTATGCTTTAATTATGTTCAATTTGTAACAATGAAAATACATCCTGCATATCAGATATTTACATTATGATTCATAACAGTAGCAAAATTACAGTTATGAAGTAGCAACAAAAATAATTTTATGGTTGGAGGTCACCACAACATGAGGAACTATAATAAAGGGTCGCAGCATTAGGAAGGTTGAGAACCACTGCATTACACTCTTCCCCTGCTCTATTCTATATTATAGAGAATTATATCTTCCAGGCTTCCTTGCTTTCTGGATACTGAGAAGGTCTGACCAATGAAAGGCACTGATGGAAGACCTGGAAGGTAGATATAGGAGAAAAACCAGAGTATTTTTTCCTTTCTCTGTGTTTTAGGGAACATATTTGGTAGTATATGTGACTCCTTCATTTCCTCCATGGGCTCTGCTCCCACCACATGGTCCTCCCTCTATGACTCCAGTCTTACCTGGCAGTCTTAACCTTTAGCTTTGACTGGTGACCCCAGGAACTGGACTCTCATATAGTCCCTGTCCTTTATTCTCCAGCCCTAGGAGTGGTAGGACTTTCTGCTGCATTGATATCTGTCTTGCTTCACAACCCATGTTTGGCTCATAAAAATTTCATCACCTTAGCAACCTACATTAAATTTTTTTTTTCCTTTTGAAATACTTATAGTGGTTTCTGTTCCTGAAGGGACCTTGACTAATAGGTAAACATTGGAAAATGTAAAAGAACATAAGGTTTTAATGGTTTCAATTTAGAAAAGCAAGAATAATAATTAGGAAAATGCAAAGTTATACATTATGCTTTAACCAAAAATCAGAGTAGGTATTAAGAAATTATCATTAGGTGATAGAAGAAAGGGATTCAACAGGTACTTAGCTCTGTGCACAGAACAGAAAGCCACATTATTTCCTTTTTTCTTCTTTAATCAAGTAGTAAATGTTCTCTATTCTAACTGAAATTTTCTGGTGCCAAACATCAGATGAGAAGAGTCAGAGGAAGCAAATAATATTTTATGAAAACAAATATACTTCTAGAAGAGCAATTTGAATAGTAAAGGTTTTTAGTTTTCTTTTTAGGAGCAGCTATTAATGTGCTTGGTTTTTCAGTATTTTGAAAGAGAATTCAGATGGGCCAAGATATTATAATCACATATAAATTATCATGGGCCAAAGTAATCATGATTGCACATACACAAATTATCACTGCAGCTGCGGCAATTACTGGCAATTTTCACCAGAATATCTTTCCTTGGGTAAATGACTGACTGAGTGAATGAATGAATGAATAATTTTAATGGACATGCCCTGATAGGGAGAACAAAAACCAGAGTTTTTGTTGTTTTCATTAATTTTCATGGAGGTGGTTTTCTTTTTATATTTCTGTCATAAATGTGTCCCAAGGAAATGCTGTTACAGCACAAGACTATACCCATGGTACAACTAAAATTTCACTTATAAGAAAGGAGATTATATGAGCTGAGTAGATTCAAATGAGTAATTTTATATACAAATGAGATGAGAGATGTATTTTCAGCCTCTGTGAAAGTTCTCTTACAACTTAATTATAAGCATAGTGAGAATAAGAGCCACTTTTTCTGATTATAAAATCATGGAATAATAGAATATTCATTCTAGAAGAAGAATCACCTTTATTACTTTGTACAGTATATACAAAAAGCATTAAATTAATGATGAATGGTATGTATGTACAAGAAAATGAAGCTAATGATCATAATTTTCATAATTTTAGTCTGAAAGAGACCATAGAAATCATTCAATTCAATTCTTATATTTCTAACAAAAAAGTTGAGACCTAGAAAAATAAGTAATTTAGTCATGGATATTGACTATTCTACTGAAGTTGGAATAGGTAAATTATTACTGTAAACCAGATTACATTAAAACAGTTTATTTTTAAGCATAGATTCAGCCTACTACTTATAATTTTTTTAGTACTGTAAAGGACATTAGAGGACATGTGGGAAATATACATTCATAAATATATTGCCATAGGAGACAAAGACCAAAAGAACACCAGCATCCACCCCAGCCTTCCCAATTCCTCCTGTATAGAATAATGCAGATCATTTTAATTTTTCATTTTCTGAAACAAAACTAGTGCCATGTACCAGTTTGTGAGTAGAGGAACAATATAACATTCTGAAGAAATAAAAACCTAGAAAGGTGCAGTGGTGTGTTTTCTCAGAAATCTATTTTTTATTGCTATTTTTTGGCTTGTCTGGATTTCTGAGAGTGAAAAAGAAAAGATTGAATATTAAATGCTGTCTTACATTGCAATACTTGTTAACAATAAACTATAAAAAAAGACTATAAAAATCTAATTTAGACTTTATTAAATATATTGAATTTAAAGTTTGTTTTATGTGATAAATAGTAAGTTTAACTTTCAGGTCTCATAAAGATGGTTTTATGGAACTATATTTAAGAGATTAAATTTTGAAAAAGTTTTTGATTAAATTCACTGATGAATTAAAATGAAATGTCAGTATATTACTGTGTGTAAAGAATGCACATGTTTTTGTATATTGCTTTATCCACTGGGTAATATATTTCAGATTGTAAGAATAGCTTATACAATTTATCAAGGAATATCTATATTCAACATGCTGAATGAAAGCAATAATTTATATCTAGAACAATAGAAACATAGTTTATCAAGGAATATCTATATTCAACATGCTGAATGAAAGCAATAATTTTATATCTAGAACAATAGAAACATTTGTTTCCAAATTAAGATTACTATAACTTCATAATTTATATTTCAGGATTCTTTACTAGATTTTGGCTGGAGAAGTGCATTTAAACAAGTGTCTCTTTACATGGCAAATTGTATAACAACAGCAATCGAAGAGTTTTCCATGAAAATTCTGCAACAGGAACAGAATGAAAGGTCTTCAGCTGTGACCTATGCTATGAACCTTGTAGATGTTCAGCAAGTTTGGCAAGACAGCTGTGTGGTTCCTGAGGAGGACCAACCAAAGAGAATTGCAAAGGCAAGAATCAAATGAAATCCTTTCAAAACTGTAGACTGGTATAATGAGAGGGTTTTATTGTTATTGTTGTTTGTTTGTTTTAATATAAGCCATTGTAAAGGGGACCTGTAGAAAAATGGCGGAGCCTCTTGGCAAACACTTGGTACTTGAACCAATACCAGTGTTTTTCTCTGATATCATGGGCCACTGCTAAGAAAAAGGACTTAAACCTGTTACCACCTTGTTGCTCCATGAGTCTTAGGCAGCTGTCGAGGGGGCCTCTGTGAACTTCATGGGGAGCTGGGATAATTGCTTGTTTGGATTATATCTTTGAATGACTTCCGGAGAAATTTACTGGTTTGGACAACTTTTAAATCTTTATTTACCCCTAATGAACATTCCATTTCATTAGCAGCAGTCTTCCATGTTTACATGTGCTTTGAGAGTGACAGAGCATACTAAAAATGTGAAGTCATCACGCAAATAGGTAAATACAGTTTCTTAGTATTAAGTCCACAGTGAGTTCAGCAACCTATGATTGAAATGTTTTTAAAAGAGAGTTCTTAAAGATGGCCTCCTATTCTGCTACCGACACCCTGATGCTCCAGAACATTCCCCAGGGAACACTGTGGGCCAATCTGGAGTGAAGGTAAATGTTGCCTTCCCATGCACCGCACTTCCTTTGCCATTAAAAAGGAGTAGATTCATAATGACTCATGAAAAGCTAGGCACATTACTTCTAAAACTTGTTTGCACCTTACCAATAAGAGGATGCTGCATGAGATTGTTTCTGATACTTCTAGATTTAATAAAACTGCTATAGCCTTATTTTTATGTGATGATTAATAAAAACATTTTATGAAAATTAAAATTAAAAAATAATGATATCGTGTTAATATCAAGGGTACATATTTTCTGAGTTCTATTGACTACAAATAAAAGTATTATCAAGTAAAGCTACTTCATGAGTTTTTTATAATGTCTGTATGGTTTGAAGGTTATATATACAGAAGCATTATTTTGGTATTTCCTTATTTGACACAAAACATTTAACTTTCTACAACTGATTACTATAAAAGTTGTGTGATTATATTTATGTTTGATGCCAAATTCATTATTTAAGAATTTGGCTCCCCTGTACATAAATTACATGGTGCTGTTAGGGTACAAATAACTCAGTGCTACATTTATTCCTCCCTAGTTTTGTTCTGACATCATGGAAAAACTGGACACAATGCTTCCACTGGCTCTGGCATGCAGAGATGATTCTTTTCAGGAAATTAGAGCAAACTTTGTGGAGGCCTGTTGTAAAGTGGCAACAGCTGTCCTGGCGAGACTGCAAGAGAGAGGCAAGGAGTTTCCTTCCAAAGCACCCCTGAAAAACTTGCATACATTGCTCTCCACAGCAGTTTATGTCTTCCAGCATTTTACGCAATATGATAATTTGATGAAAGAAAATACTAAGAAGTGAGTGTCATATAAATTAAGTTGATGGTCCTGTTTATAGTAACATATAATCTTTGGATATCACAGGAGTGAAATTTTGAAGATAATATTTGAGGAGAAAATAATAATTAACATGGTTAGTTACTTTCATTTTTCTTAACTGGGAAATGTCATAAAGGTGGAGCATGGGGTATATTATGTCAGATACATAGATAGTAAGAAAGATATGTATTTCCTCTAGAGGCTCACTCAAAAGACCCAGGCATTTTCCATATTCTAATCAGGAGCAACAGTTTTCTGCATGCTGTTATGACATGACCAAACAAACCCTTTTTATTTTGTAAGACACATTGTATCGACTACACTGAAAAGGAAAAATAAACTTTTTGTTTTCTCATGTATACACAGTTATGAAATAGGCACTTCACTCTTTTGTTTCTAAGCCAACAGGATGTTAGGAGTTGACAGAAAATAAATGCATTTCAATCTATTCTATTGACTAAACATATTTCAGAACATCAATTTAGTAATAAACTCCCAAATATTTGAGGAGGAAGCATCTGGCAGTCTTAAATCTCATGCATTAGTAGTCTAAAAATTTTTTCTATATTGAAAATAAAAACTTTTTTTGTATAGAAAATACAAATGACCACAGGTATTATCACATGGTCTGTCTGGCTATCCTTGCACACTTTAGAAGAAGCATGGCTCCTTGCTAAGGGAAGATATGGACTTGGAGATCCAGTGTGAGACCAAGAATCTATTCTACATTATTTATTCAGCCTTTGCAGCTCCTTAGTTGTGAGGGAAAGCATAACACAAATAGCTAAAAATAAAAGTAAAATAAATTTGGCTTGATGTAGATTATAACTATGATATTTCTTTAATTCTCAAAAGTAGTCAGATGTTGTTATTCATGCTTGAATTTATAAACAAATGTGCCAGAAATCACTTTATTTCTCTAGAATATTTTAAAACAGTTTATGAGATAATTGACATCTACAAAATTACAATTTTTGAAATAAAAAGAATATGTTTGTGGGATGTGTGATAGCTTTATAAAAGTTGGTTCTGACAAATGCATGTGTTCTCTATAATAATGATAACCTAATGCCCAAATAATGCACTGATTTCTAATAATAGGCTTACAAAGAATACTTTTATTTTTGAATGATGTATTGACAATGCAGTTAGTCTCAAGTTGAAGTGCATATTTGTGGAACAGCAGATGTACATTTTCAAAAGACTGGCAAAACAAAGACTTTTTTGGGGGGGGTGAAAGTGAATGTGAATGCAGACTTCAGCATTAGGAGGAAATGAATGATTGATATCTAATAATCAAAACCATTTGTAGTACTGGAGATTGTTACCTCCTACTACACAGGCTTTAAATCTCTGTCTCTTTGATCATTCTCTCTGAACAGAGCCATATTCCTGGTGCCGGTCCAACGATATCAGGAATTCATCAACACTCTACAGTTTCAGGTTACAGACTACTGCGTCAGAGTTTGTGCTACAAGCATTTTACAGGATGCTGAGAGCCACCACTGGGATGACTACAAAGCTTTTTATGAGGTGTGAAGTTAAGTTTACTATCCCTCCTTTTTACACAAATATGTTTTACTGCCTACCTGCTTTCTGGCTAATTAGAAACATGAGCTTGGCGTTACTAACACACGAAGGCTGTTAGGATAATATTTTTTAAATATTGAATTTATACTTAGGAAAAACACTGTTTTTAAAAACCTGAAATAATTAGACATCAGAACTCTACTTCTGCTTGAAAATAAATATAACTTAATTTGAGCTGCAGTGCTTTAGTGCTGCATAATAAGTGGGAAGATAATAGGATACAGTGAAAATTCAGAGATAACAATGCCAAAATGCTACAACCTTTTATTTTTTCTAAAGGGACCAGTTACAGACATCCATGCTTTTTCTTTTCTTGTTATGTATTCCCATCTGTGTTTGATAAATATTTTTATTAACCAGCTTTATCCTTTATACTTATTTTTTCCTTCTCAAAGTATGTTCTTGTGAGTGTGCTGTAAGACCATCTGATTATTTATAGCTTGCCTATTTCATTTAGCCCATGTTTTGAAATCCCAAATTTCTACTGAATTATTTCTAATGATTCCCAGTGCAACCAAACCCAGGATCAATTAAAATTATTTGTCATCAAGCATCATTAGTTTACCTTCCCCTACAGCCCATTGCTTATGCATAAGCCACAATATTTGAATTTTTTGAAGTTGATTCCAGGGCAGGGTGAAACATTTACAATATCTTAATAAAAGATAAGATAATCAGGTTTTTAAGAAATTCATCTGTCAAGCCCAGCTTCATTAGCTTTTTCCATTTATCCTTTCCTCTGGATTGAAGCTTACGATTTTTGTTTTCCTGATTGTTCTAATCACTATGGGACATTGAGAAAAAGAGAGTAGAGTTTTATCTAGTGGAATCACTTTTATCATCTCCCTGACACTGAAGATTCCTGTAGCTCCATTTATGCTTGAGTTATTATCATAATATATGTTGCCACATCAGAGAAGAGCACCTAATAAGAAGCTCTTTTAAGGGACTTTCCACTTTTTCTAAGGCCATTTCATCTCTCCTTTAGAGGCCCTCCCCAGATAGTTTTGCTTTTTGCAAGAGCATCCATACAGTTTTCCATACCTGACATACTTCAAACGGCAGTGAGCAGGATGAAAACGGAAGTGCTGTGGTGCATCTGGTCACCTGAGATAAGAATGAAAGTATCGGTCTTCTCTCCTGGCAGCATCGCAGCTTCCTTATTTGCCTTGAGGTGAACAGGGAGGTTGAAAATGAATCTATCCCATGGCTCAAACTCTTTCAATATGTCAGTGTCCTAATGAGTAATTTTATATGATGTTTTCATTGAAAAATAGGTATTACCTCACTGTATGTCCAACAAAGAGGTATTATGTTTTCTCTAATGCAAATTGGGGACTAAAGAGTTGTACAGTATAAATAATAAGTGGATGCATTGCGAATCTGTTATTGAAATGACAAAGTATTTAAAAAAACAAATCACCATGTAACATGCAGCTCTTAGATCTTATGACAATGCTTTAGCTTCAAAGACAGAAATAACAAGATAGTTACCCTATGATTGCATGGTACTCTGGCTTCCATATACTTACATGGTCAGTAGTTACAATTTAATTGCAGAGTTAGTGGTTGTTATTTATGCTCAGAAAAATAAAGTGATACTGCTTTTCTATTTACCCTACATAAGAACCTTCTAAAAATAGCACAGATTTTAAACTGTTTTGATAACTGGAGTATCTGACACGGTTTTATCCTATTTACTGCACCCCTTTCTCCTCCTATTCCCATTATTCGAACTGATTTGTGAAACAGGACTAGTTTTTCCTTTTCTTTTTGGCAGAGCTGTGTTGAGAGGAAAGGAGATGAAATCTGCCAGACTGAAGGTGAAGGGTAGGATAGAGATCTCAGGGGAACCTATTGCCATGTGCAAGAGCGTAGTAAAGAAACAGTGAAATAATTTACAAGATATGGAGCAATATTTGCTCATGTTTTGTGATATCAAGTGAGCCCTAGATACATTATTTCCATTTTCTAAACTGTCAGGTTGAGAGAGTCCAAAGAGTTGGGCATCTCTCTGATGAGGTGCCGGTCAGATGGCACCGTGGGTGTTCAGATTACATGTTTAAGTTGAAGCATTTAGTATGGTTGACATCTGCTGAATTTTAGCAACTTGTGTTTTCCAACAGTCAAAGAATAAAGAATTGTCTGTTCAAAGATAATATTGAGTGGTTTATATAATAAAGCCCAGCTGCAAGTTTCCTGATATATAATCTAACTAAAAGCTCACATCTGTTTACATTGTAGTGGGCCTACAAAAATAACAGATGTTTACTAGCAGAATACTTTAGAAATGACAACAAATAGAGAACCAGGTCAGAAAAATAAATGGATCACATTTAATTTCATGAAAGCCCTTGCATACATTGAAGTTATCTACATTTTGAAGAGAATTGTGACAATGATGACCAGTTTGGAATGTAAACTTGAAATTTATGTTCTAAAAAGTCTAAAAGTAAACATTTTTCACTTTTAGAAGAAGAAATCTATGTACCTGAAGTTATTTTTATTTTCTTATTTATTGCATAAAGGTAGCTATTAAAGAAAATATTTTTATATTTTCAAAAATATGAGAAATCATGTTGGCCATGTGTAAGCACTATCCATTGCCATGGAAAAAGTTAGTGTAAATTATTCATACTAGACATTTCATCAGCTGAGGACCCAAATAAATAAAATCAGAAATGAAAAAGGAGAAGTTACAACCAATAATGCAGAAATACAAAGGATTGTAAGAGATTACTATGAACAACTATATGCCAAAGAAATTGGACAACCTGAGTGAAATGGACAAATTTCTAAAACACACAATCTGCCAGAACTGAATCAAAAAGAAGCAGAAAGCTGATTGGACCAATAACAACTAGTGAAATTGAAGTTGTAATCAAAACATTCCTGGCATGCAAAAGCCCTGACTAGATGGCTTCAAAGCTGAATTTTGCCAATCATTCAATAAAGAGCTAACTTCTATCCTTCTTAAACTACTCCAAAAAATTCAAAAAGAGGAAAGACACCCAAACCTTTTTTCAAGGCCAGTATTAGCCTAATCCCAAAACCAGGTAAAGATACAAGAAAGAAAGAAAATTACAGGCCAATGTCTCTGATCAACATAGATGCTAAAATCCTCAACAAAATACTAGCAAATAAGATCCAGCAATACATTAAAAAGATTATACACCATGATCAAGTAGGATTTATTCCAGGATGCAAGGTTGGTACTATACTTGCAAATCAATAAATGTGATACATCACAAAGTGAAAGATAAAAAATCACATGATCATATCAATAGATGCAGAAAAAGCATTTGATAAAATCTAGCACCCACTTATGACAAAAACACTCAGCAAAGCAGAAATAGAGGGAGGATATGTCAACATAATAAAGGACATATATGAAAAATCTACTGCTAACATCATACTCAATGGGAAAAAACTAAAAGTGTTCCCCTTAAGATCAGGAACAAGACAAGGGTGTCCACTTTCACCACTCTTTATTCATCATGGTGTTGGAGATCCTAGCCACAGCAATCAGAAAAGAAGAAGAAATAAAAGTCATCCAAATTGTAAAGGAGGAAGTAAATCTGTCATTATATGCAAATAACATGATAGTGTACATAAAAAACCCTATAGGCTCCACCAAAACACTACTAGACCTAATAAATGAATTCAACAAAGTAATGGGATACAAAGTCAATATTCAGAAATCAATGGCATTTTTGTACACCAACAATGAACCATCAGAAAAATAAACCAAGAAAAAAATCCCATTTATTATAGTAACAACAACAAAAGAAGTACCTAGGAATAAACTTAACCAAAGAGATAAAAGAGCTGTACTCTGAAAACTATAGAACACTGAAGAAAGAAATTAAGAAACAAGTACGTGGAAGCATATACTGTGCTCATGGGTTGGAAAAATTAACATCATTAAAATGTTCATACTACCCAAGTTAATCTATAGATTCAATGCAATTCCTATTAAAATACCAATAGCATATTTCACAGATCTAGAACAAGTATTTTAAAATTTGTATGGAACCAAAAAAGACTCTGAATAGCCTGAGCAATCTTGAGAAAGAATGAAGTTGGAGGGATCACAATACCTGGTATCAAACTATACGACAAGCCCACTGTAATCAAGACAGCCTGGTACTGGCATAAGAAGAGACACATAGATCAATGGAACAGGATAGAGAGCTCAGAAATAAACCCATGTCTCTGTGATCAATTAATATTTGACAGAGGGGGGAGGTTCATAAAATGGAATAAAAATAGCCTCTTCAACAAATGGCATTGGGAGAATTGGAATGGTGCATGCAAAAAAAAAGAAAATGAAACTAGACTGCCAACTTACGTCATACACCAGAATAAATTCAAAATGGATAAAAGACTTAAATATAAATTGTGACCCTAAAAATCCTAGTAGAAAACATAGGCAGAAAAATCTCAGATATTCTATGTGGCAATATTTTTGCTGATATATCTCCTATGGCAAGAGAAATAAAGGAAAGAATAAACAAATGGGACTATATCAAATTAAAAAGCTTCTGCACAGCCAAAGAAAACATCATCAAAATGAAAAGGGAACCAACCATATGGGAGAACATATTTGCCAATGATACATTGGACAACAGTTTAATCTCCAAAATATATAAAGAACTTATATGACTCATCAACATGAAGACAAACAATCCAATTTAAAAGGGGGCAAAGGACCTGGATAGACACTTCTCCAAGGAGGGCATACAGATGACCAATTGACATCTGTAAATGCTCAACATCACTAGGCATCAGAGAGCCACAAACTAAAGCACAATGAGGTATCACTTCACACCTTTCAGAATGGCTAACATTAATAAATCAACAAACAAGAAGTGCTGGCCAGGATGCAGAGAAAAGGGAACCCTAGTGCACTGTTGGTGGAAATGCAGACCGGTGCAGCCACTGTGGGAAAGAGTATAGAATTTCCTCAAAATACTGTATTAAAAATGGAACTGCTTTCTGACTCAGCGATTCCATTACTAGGAATGTAATATACCCTAAAAATCCCAAAACACCAAATCAGAAGAACCTATGCACCCCTATGTTCATCACAGTGCTATTTACAATAGCCAAGTGTTAGAAACAGCCCAAATGCCCATCAGTAGATGAATGGATTAAAAAACCTGTAGTAAATTTACACAATGGAATACTATGCATCAGAAAGAAAAAGAATTCCTATCTTTTGTGATAGCATGGACAGAACTGGAGACTCTTATGCTAAGTAAAATAAGCCAGTCAGTGAAAGACAAGACAAATACCATATGATCACACTTAAAAGAGGAATCTAATGAACAAAATTAACTAACAAGCAAAATAGAAACAAAGATGTGGAAACATGGAACCAGAGTGACAGCTGCCACAGTGGAGAAGGGTGGGGTTGGGGGAATGGTGGAAAGAAGAGGAAGGGACTAGTCAAAGAACATGCATGAATGGCCCATGGACATGGACAACTGTGAGGGGATTGACTTTCGAAGGGGGCTGGGCAAGGCAGAGGAGGGCAAAGTGGGGAACATTGGCATGACTGTAATAGAAGAAATAAGAATAAAGATAAATAAAAAAAAATAAAACACCCTTCTTTAGGAAATTTTTAAAAACATTCTTTATTGCAGAACACAACATAGAAAGCCTAAGGAACTATAATTTTGTTACTTCTACATGAATTTTGTAATTTTCTTTCTTGAATAGTTTTGATACACAGTTAGTCAGAAGCCAATGGTTAAAATCCCCTTGAGTTAGAACTTGACTCTTTGACATTTCATACCCAAGTTTCCTGCACAAGGATAACTACAATGTACTCATTTATAAACTCCATTTGAAAGTCAGTAGATAATTCCTGTAAATTAATCTTGTATATTAATTACAAAAGATTTTAGTAATCAAAGAAATTACTGGAAGAATAATACATAAGGAAAACACTAATAGGAGTATATGCATAAGTAACTATCTACTTTTGATATAAGAGAACAGATTTTTTTAGATGACATTCATTTGAGAAATGTAAGTAATGGGTAAAACAAAAATTTAAGTCAAGAGAATTAGTTAGAGATAAAACAGGAAATCTTACTAGTTTAACTTTTGACATAGTAAAATAATCAGGATAATGTATGAAGAACACAGTTTACTCCTTCTATTTCAAATAATATTTTTATCTGGTTTGAAGAAAATGAGGTCAAACTACTAGCATACCTCCCTAAGAGTGAGTTAACTAATTAATACTTGTAAGTCACTTGGGGCTACCTTCTCATTTCTGCCTGTTCCCCTTGGCCTTGGCCACTGTTGGGTCTCCTTCTGTGGTCAGAGAGAATTTGTCACACAGAAGAGATCTACAAGGGGATGGAAATGAATGAGACTCTGGCCCCTTGGAAATATAAAGTGCTATAAAAATACTCAGAAATAATGATAAAGTCTGCCTAGGCTTTACAAATTTTTGTAAAACTAGACTATTGTATTATCGGTTTCTAGTATTGTTATTAAAACACCGTGGATAAAAGAACCTAATGTAATAATCTTCAGTAGTTATCCATTCCCTTGGTTTCATGCATGTTGATAAATGTATAGTATGTAATGTAATTTTTGCTCTCGTTTCATTATAATGTGACATCTGAAACATTTGTAAAATCATCTGAGTGCTGCTAATAGTTAATTTAAATAATTAACTTTTAATCTTAGAAAAATCAGCCCACTATCTTAAACTAGCATGGCATTTTTAGCAACTGCAAAGCCAATTGTTTAAAAGTAAATTTTAAACTTCAGGCCAGGAGGAGGTAAATCAAAGATATGCTAGGTGAAATCCTTGCAGTCGGATTTGCATTAGAATATCTAGTCTTGTAATTGAAATAAAACATATGTTCCTTTGTCAGTAAGGATGTTTTACATCTTGTCAAAAATCTTTCTTGGTCATCTAGTGTGTCAAACTCTTCAGCTATTTCCTTTCAGCCTGAACTAATTAGGTTCACAGGAAGCAAACTGACATTTTGGAAGATGTGATTCTATTGTTTAATGTGTGGTGGTTTTGCCAGGGGGAAAGATGCTCCTTCTCACTCCAGATGTGGCATTATTTCTTCTGGGCTCTTCATCATGATCTCTGGACCACTCTGCCCCCTAAGTTAGCCCAGAAGATTCTAGCAGAAGTTCTTGAGAAATCTTTGGGTCTACTGGCCTCCAGATATGCTCGGGCCCATCCCAGTTATAAGAGAACTCCACAGATAAGGTAACTGATGTTATGAAAGCCATTGCCTTTCAAGAAAAATTTTCACCATTTCATATAAAGCAGAATTTAATTCTGAATCCCACGACATGATGCTTGTATACTTAACATGTTTCTAACATCTGAAAGAAAATCATATTCAATTTTCTGAGATATTTAAGTGAAATTGTGGAATTGAATCAAATAATTTTGCCATTTTTTTCTTAAAATTGTGTATAGAACCTACGTTTTCTAAAAAATGATTGAAGGTGTATCTAAGATATATGTGTCCTTATTTTTAACTTTCATGTATCTATATATGAAGGTTAATAAATAAGATAAAGAGAAAATAAAGGTACTAAAATGGAGAAAAAAAAGCAGTGTTGTAATAAGACAAGTCAATTTGACTGAGATTCTAAGCAACCAGGGGATTTTAGTTTCTTAGTTTTCTTTTTAAAGCATTTACATGGTATAGTTAATCTTCATTAAGGAAACTCTTTTGTCAGTCATTTTTCTCCTTAATATATTCTAATTCTTTCCTCTTTATTTTATTTCTTTTTTTTTTTTTCGTTATGTATTTATAAAAGCCACTTCAATGAAATGTGAAATCATGGAAAATAGCAGCCACAGTCACTGTATTAAATTAAATACTAAATATAGTCCAATTCCACAAGTTATCTAGGCAATAAATATTATAAAAACATGCTTACATGACAACATCAATCTATATGAAAAGAAGACTTTGTTTTATAAATATTCTGACTAATGAGATTAAGACCTTCCTTTTAAGTATAGGTGTATATAAATATATTTTAAGAGTAACCTACAGACCTCAGAGGCTTTTTTTTTGGCAGTAAAAATCATTTCCTGGTCATGTCCATGTTTGTGTAAAGTAGGCTGCATTTGAAGGGCATGTAGGTCCTGCTACAGTGTTTCATAAATACAGTATTTTGCACAGGCTGTTTTGAATTACTGACTGAGCATTTTTTTAAAAATTGAACTCTGAAGAATAGATGAAAAATTCCTTTTGAGAGCAAAGAATACCTTCATTATTTTCTCTTATGTAGTGTAAATCGCTTTTGACTATGAGATGGCAAGTCATTATGAGATGTTTATGAAATCAAATTTACTCTTAGCTCATGAAGTAGATAGTATATTTAGTTGAAGAACTGTACTATAGAGACTTTTAGTTTTTATTTTCTGGATGGTTACATAATAAAGCCAGGCAGAATTAGAGGTATTTCTTCTAGTTTTTCTAAGTAAAGTAAGTATTTTTATTTGTATGTTTATTTCTAAACTACCATTCCTGTGGAAATCAGATTATGCACTTACATGTGTGTGTCAGATTATACACCTGTATGCATGTGTATACATATGACCTGGATTTTGTAACTCTTTAATCAGCAATGAAAGTAAGTAAATGCAAAGTACAATTAACCTTTCTGAAGGTGATTATTGATGCTTTTAGTATTCCAGTAGCCTCCAACTGTCAACCACATATATATGGTTTATGTATAATATGTGACATATTTTTAATTATGTATAAACTTATTGTACATGTATTAAAATTGAAGCCAAGATATCATTTTAAAAGAACATTGTATTTATTTTCCTTTATATCACTTCAAAATTTTTATCTTCTATTTCTTCAACACTTAAGATATATAAGAGAAAAAATGAGGAAATTAACTGAGGTCTGTAAAATTTAATTATGTACCAGAATAATCTTTAAACATATATTTTTGTCCCTATTATAGTTAAATAAAGATAGAAACAACAGCCCTGGCTGGTGTGGCCCAGTAGATTGAGTGCCAGCCTGTGAACCAGAGGGTTGCCAGTTCAATTCCCAGTAAGGGCACATGCCTGGGTTGTGGGCCAGGTCCCCAGCTAGGGGCTCAAGAGAGGCAACTGCACATTGATGTTTCTGTCCCTCTCTTTATCCTTCCCTTCCCCTCTCTCTAAAAATAAATAAATAGATAAAAAGTTAAAAAAAAAAGAAACAACAAAATGAATTTATAAGATAAATAATAAAGCATTTATATATTTTTAAATATCATTATTGGAAATGTATGGAACTATAGGCTTCTTCTATCAGGTTGGCCAAAAAGTTTGTTTAGTTTTTTTTCCATATGAAGGCTCTGGTAGTGCTTAGTTGTCTTTAACTTCATTTGAAACAATATTGTTACATTGTATTATAACAGCTGTCATGTCAGGGTGCATTTAAAAAAAACATCAAAATTGTTTAGCTTTTGCACAGCCATTTTAATATTGAAGATGGAAAAAATATGCAATATTTTCAGCATATTATGCTTCATTATTTATTTCAAGAAAGGTAAAAACACAACTGAGGCACACACAAAAAATATTTCTGCATTGTGTGGAGTAGGTGCTATGACTGATTGACCATGTCAGAAGTGGTTTGCAAAGTTTCTTGGTACTATTGACATTTTGGCCAAATAATTATTTGCTATGGGGCTGTCTTACGCATTGAAAGATGTTTAGTAGCACCCCTGGCCTATTCCCACTAGAAGCCAATAACAGGAAATAGCTGGCATACTCAAAATATCCAAATCAATAGTTACTGGTGAAAATGAAAAATGTGTCTTTTATTTTACAGAAAAAAACCAAAAGGACTTCTTGGCCAGCCCAATACATTAGTGCTTGTAGTGTCGTTTTTCCTTATCTCCCATTTGTTCGGAGAACATGTGACCCACACCTGTAACTTTCTTTTGACAGCTTGTACTTGGATGAGGAGAATTGTTCTGATATCAGATTTTTACCCATCCCATATATGTAGATAATAGCAAAATTTCTTTTAATCTGGATTTTTTTTATTGAATGTAATTTCAAGGAAAATATCTTAAACTTCTTGAACAGTATTCTAATAATGCAATATAAATATATGTATATTTAAAGCACTCCTAAAACACTTCACTGTTATAGACCTCACAGTCTCTAAAGATAACGGTATTATGGGTCACCTAATACCTGGAAACTCAAAACCTATTTTGGTGCATTCTGTCTCTGATCTCTGAAACTCTGGTTTCTGACCAAATATTTATATTCTTACATATGTTTAATACAAGAAATAGAGATGATGGTGTATATACCATGTAGGAAAGCAATTTTATTTAATGTAATTTTTTTCTTTTTCTTTCTAATAGGCTTGATATCACGACAATTTTAAAATGCACTGAGAGCATGTTATGGTCAGTTTGCACATCTGTACAGAAACTTTTGAATCCTTATGAGTATATAGATGATAAGATTTTTAAAATTCATACTCATTGTAATAATCTGTTGACAACATTAGTCATTTTGATTTCACCATTAACTGAATTATATCAGTAAGTATCAAATATATTTTCTTTTTAGCTATTATGATTTATAAAACAATGTGATTTAACAAAGTTATTTTCATACTCTTTACTGAATTGTGTAAAGTAGTAAGTAAAAATTTTTTGAAATGCATTTTTGATATTGTGAACTAAGCCAGCTAACACTGACCAATAGGGGTTCCTTCATTCTCAAAGGAATTTAATCCTAATAATGTATCATATCTCTATTGGTCAATTCTATTCAGTTGATAAAGTTCCGATACAGTCAGTACCATTTTGAGCTTCACTATTTGAATTATTTAAATGATCAAATTATATTAATGGGTTGGTGATTTTAGTCATGGCTTGAAACTTTATGAAAAATAAAATAATATCTAATGACCCTTTGCTTTTTTAAAAATATTTTTAATTTTCTAATATTTTGTAAAGTGATTTGCTCTAATAAAAAATTAAAATTAATAAATGATTCTAAAAGATGTCCAAATCTGGAAGAGACCCAATGGTTCCCACATTGGCAGTTAATTTACCATAGATTTGCAGTTTTAGTATTAGGCTCTAATGTCTGAGCTAGTGCAAATAGGACTAAGCAATTACCTTTTTAAAATGTTGATGCAATTTACTTATTTAAATAAATAAGATTTACAAGAATTAAAATTTCTGAACTACTTTTTTAGGTTTATGGTTTGATTCAAAATAGAGAACATTGGAGTAGACTTGTAGTAAAAGAGTAATATAATTTTGTTTAAACTCCTCCAAAATTACCATTTTATCTTGAAAAACTAGATAATTGCATATTCTTATTTCTTGGATAGTAAAAATTAGACATCTAGTATTTCTATTTCTTAAGATAAATGAAGTAAAGTATTCCCTTCTTAACACTCTTGTAAGGGCAATATATAAACTTGATTTTCAGAAAATTTTGAAACTGTCGGGTTAGAAATTCTAAGAGTAATTAATGACTTTGATTCCAGTCTCCCCATAATTTTCACCCACTGTTTGACTTTCAACTAACCCATTGTTTACAGATGGTTCCTTCTGGCACCCCTATGTTGAAAACTAATTTTAGAAATGGAGAATTCTTTCAGAAAGGGGGGGAAATAGTGAGATAAATTGCTAGAAGTTTGGGATTAAATACATAATGGTTCACAATCATAAAAAGCTCAAGGTCTGAAGCCCATAGTAAATCCTAGTAAACTAAACTGATTTACCATAGATGAAAAAACTGTTGTAGTCTTAGTTCAATGGGTCATTTCATCTAAGAATAAGTCCCTGTGAAAATCGGGAACAAAGTTGACAAATTTCATGGATTGGTCATGCTGAGCAATATTGAATTTCACGGTTGGTCACAGATGAATAGAAAAACGTTAACCCCCAATGCATTTGTAAAACAAATAAATTATTATCAAAGATTGCATATTTTAATAATAATGTATTATACATTTGTTATTGTTAACTTATAGCCTTTTAATACATTTTTTAACAATTATGTAAGCACTTAAATCTCTGTGATTTGTGCATTACATACTGCAGTGTAACCTCATTTAACAAATTTAAATTGTTAATTTCAACCAGGATTATAGAACATTTTATGTCACGCACTACCTCTGGTTATTTTTAATATAAAACAGATAGCCATATTGCTTTGAAACAGGAACACAAATCTAGATATACTTTAATTATTTTTAAATAATTCTCACTTCAAAAATTTTTTCACGAATTTTATATATTCATGTTGATATAAATTTTATGATTGGCTTCTAAGAGGATGAATCTAATCTTTGACATATATTATGCTTTGTCTTTACAAAGAAATCTACAGGGCTGTGTGTTCTCACCAATTAGTAAAAAAATGTACATGCATTGCAAGAACCCTATTGACTTATTTAGCTTCCTTTCATAGACAGGACACGAAATTGTCATATTATTAGTGTTATAGGGGAAAAAACTGTATTTCTATCTCACATTAAAAAACTAAGCTGTATGCTTTGAGGAATTGGTGAAAAGTAACAGATATTGATTTTTTTAAAATAAACTATACCTGATATTTGTCACTCTATATGATAAGCCTTTATAGAAGGTGACTGCCTTTATTCCAAGTAGTTTAGACAGATGAACTGAATGTATTTTCCTTTCTGGGCTTAGCATAGGACCACTCAATCCCAGGGCAGCAATACATGATTTTAAAAATCTTTTCAGGAAGCATGAAACCTGTTTGCAAACATGTGTGTTCTTTTTTAACTCTGTGAAGATTTCTTTTAAAATGTTGTAAATGTACTTTAGGTTTGCCGTCTAGGTAAAGAGACCTGCTGAAACATAAAATATTCACCACATATTTTCCAAAGTGCTTGTCACTTTCAGTTCTTTCGTAAAGACGTTAAACTGCACATTCAGAAGTGTAGTCAATGCTCATTCACACACACACCCAGACAGTGGTTTCATATTACATTTTTCTTGCATAAGATGTTAGTTTTAGTTTGTGTGTAGCTAATTAAAAATTAATTCTTAGAATTTTAGATAAAAGCAATTTAGTATCAATTCAACAGATGTTGTTCCTTGGTCCCTATGATTAAGCACAGAAGATACAACAGTGAGCAAGAGGAAAGAAATCTCTCTCCTTAATAATTTATGAAAGTCTTATAAAGTTTTTAATGATAAACTTAAAATGTTTTGATGTATCATATAAAGACTCCTAAAAGTGAAAACTTTATGAAAGTTGACTAACCCCAGTGTTTTATCTTTAAATAACATGAAAGAATATACTTTCAGGGCTCTCTCAATAGTTCAGTTTCAAACTAATTCTGCTTCTTGGTATTTTTTATTTATTGAGCACCTCTAATGGCTCAGGCACTATGGTATGCACAGATGATGCATAACATCTGACCAGACCTTTGCTTTGCCTTGTTTCCTTCTTGGAAGGTTTATTTTATTAGCATCATGTATTGAGACACAATTCTCCTGGGAGGGCAGCCAAAAACGGGGTGGCACAAGAGAAGCATAAAACCCAGCCAGCTCTTTTGCTTATCACTTGTTCTCACTTTTTATGTGCATTGGATTTATTTCATTCTAGCATCTGGCTACATAAGCTCAAGGAATCAATCAGATTTGTCAATGCAAAAAGGAAGGAAGATAGCATAATTGTAGATCAGAGAACTAAGAAACTGAATCTGAGGTAGAGTGCTCAAATGGTGAGCAGGGATGAGCCCAGAGGCAGTATGATATTAATGAGAGGAAATGTGTGTGTGTTAGTTGATGTTGGAATCAAGGCAAAGGCAAAATCAGTTTTCTCCCTTAACAAAGCCATCTTTATAATATGCTAATTTGGGAATGTGAATAAATGTATTCTGCTTCAACCTATAGTCAATCACTTATTTTAAATTATTTTTTCTGGTGGTAAATATAATTTTATAAAAATATAAAGCATACAGTTGTGTTTTACTCTCCACTAAAATTCTTCAGAGCATCCTCTCTTTTAACTGCATACCAAAACATCATTAGAGGTTATCTAATAGCTAGCTCATCATTTCATTCCCCCATTGAGGCTTGTGGGCCAATTTTCACCCTGTTATACTCTCCAGAATAATGAAACTAATTTGGGATCTTGCTGTGGAATTAAATGCTCATACAGATCCCACCCCCTAAGAGACCATAAACATCTGCCGTAACATTTCTTATGGCCAAATAACCTTACTATTACCAGCACAACTGAGAACCTATCACTGGAGTAAAAGAGGTTAGGTAGTAGCAGAAATGTTCTGGGGAGTATTATAATGGTTTGTAGTTTAAGAAATTTTAGCACCCATAACCATTCCATTATTAGTAGATCCTCCATTATTTTTTCTAATCTTGAGGACTAAACTGTAATTAGACAACCATTTAGACTTTTAAGAATTTCATGTTAGGTTTGAGATGGTCATAGACCTTAAGGAGTATTTACAGCTGTTATCACACCAATAATACCTTACATAGGTTGAGCGCTTACTATATACAAGGTACTTTGATAATTCCTCTATATGCATTATCTCAATCACCCCACTGAGCCTTGAGACGAATAATATTATTATCCCCATTTTACAGATGAGAAAAACTGTAGCTAACTAAATTGAAAAACAAATTACACATCTAATAAAAAGCACACAGCAGAAAAGAAGAAACAAACCCAGGCTCTCCGGCTCAAGAGCTTCTGCATGTGCCTGTGTGCTGCCTCTAAATAACCTTCAGGACTAGCTGAATGTGACAGAGAGAGTCTTCTAGGAAAGGTATTTATTCTTAGAGAAAAGAGGTGGCTCCCAGATAACTAGATTTATGGGAATTTATGCAAAAGGCTAAAGAGGTAGGCAGAGCCCTGGCTGGTGTGGCTCAGTGGATTCAGTGCCAGCCTGTGAACCAAAGGGTCCCGGGTTTGATTGCCAGTCAGGGCACATGCCTGGGTTGCAGGCCAGGTCCCCAGCTGGAGATGCACAAGAGCCAATCACACATTAATGTTTCTCGCCTTCTCTTCCCTCCCTTCCCCTCTCTCTAAAAATAAATAAATAAAATCTTTTTTTAAACAAAAGAGGTAGGCAGAAACGTAAGCAGAGGCTGTGATCCCACGGTCTCTGGTTCCTCCTCCTCTCTCATTAAGCCCCGCCATCTCTCATTCCATTGCTTTTCCCCAGTCTGTCACTTCCTTCGAGACCACCTTTCTTTCCAGACCCATTGCTGCATCTCCTCTCATGTTGTACCAGACCTCTCCTCTTCCTGGCCCCGTTGCTATTGCATGTTGTTTCTCTGTGTGCTCTTTCTTGGCCCCTCTTCCTATACTCTGGAACACTGCTGGCAAAAATCACTGAGCTGTCCTTTTATACCTTTTTAACAACTCCACTTTGTCCAATCTCTGAGTAGTTTCCTCTTCCATCTTCTACTTTGGCCAACCCTACTCCCAGCCCCCAGCCCACTATTTGTTAGCAGATGGCCTTACCCCTGTACTTCTCTGAGAAAACCCAACTCTCGTGAATGCACTTTAATGTTACATCTCCATCTTTATTATCTCGATCCCAACTCACCTCTATATCCTTTGATAGATGACCAATGTATCTCTTTTCTCAACCACAGTGAATCTTTCTACCTGAGCATGCACCACATTTATATACTACTCACAATGTTAGAATATTCTATCTTCTAGTTCTTATACACAAGCCTCTCCTGTATTAAAATTTATTCCTTCTTTACTGCTCTTTTTCCCTCCTAAGACATAGTTTGTGCTCATAGTGTCCATTTTTACACCTGCCATTCACTCAATACACTGATCATTTAGACTTTTAATATAATTGCATCACAGCAATTGCCCTGATCTTGCTAAACAAACAAGAGCCCAGTCATCCATGCATACCCAATCACTAACTCCATTTTTTGTTTCTTCATTTCCTTATTCTCTCTGCAGCTTTTGACACTATTGACCATTTCTGTTCCTTTGGTTTCCTAACATCACCGTCTCCTGGCTTTTCGATGACTTCTCGGATTATTCCTCCTTAGTTTCGTTTGAGTGCTGTTTTTTCTCACCTCCCCCTTCAAATATTGATGTGTTCGGAGTTCTTTCCTTGACTATCTTTATTTTACACTCTTTGGGGGGGAGCGAATTCACCCATTCCCATAGTTTCCTGTTGTGCTAATGACTTCCGCATTAATATCTTCAACCTGGATGCCTCTTGCATATGCTAGATTAATAAATCCAAATTCCTATTGTATATCTTTTTTGGGAGGTTCTTCAACTGTCTGTAGCTCCCTCAACATATCTAAAGCTTAAATAAAAATATCTGTAAGCCATGTTAGGCATCTCCTTTTCTCTTAACTCTTCTCCCTTCTGCCTTCCCCTCATGCCATCTCCAACCACATGTCTTTAGGAAATGAATATTATTAATTCTATTCATTTAATTTATTTTTACATTTGTCTCCTATTCACTGTCTTTTCTGTTTCTTACCATAGGAATTTGTCCTCTTCTGCCTAGTCTATAACAATATCACCTTCATTATCTCCCTTCTCCCAGCCTTGATTCTCTCCAGTCTATTCTACTCACTAGTGCTCAAGTGGTTTTTCTAAAATGTAAAATAGGTGGCATCACTCCCGTGCTAGAAACTCTTCAGTGAATCTTCATTGCTGGTACAAAGTCCAGACTCCCTAGAAAATATACCCTGGCATCGTGACCTAGCTTCTGCTTACCTGTGCAGGTCACACAGTGGAATGCATGAATGGATATGCGACAGCCTGATTTTGAAACCTATTTAAGGAATTTTGTTCTATTCTGAAAATTAGTGAGAAAAGAATGGCTTTCAAAGAGGAGATGATAAGTAAAAGTCTTAAAAATGTCTAAATATGTTTAAGATGTTTTACTTGGCAAGAAAAATAGCAAAGAGGTCAAATTTAGATAATGCAAGAACACAAAAAACAGGGTGTAAAATGAGAATGAAGGACAGGTTTTCAGATGGAAGTCTGTCTACATATTATCTAAAAGATGCTATTGCTCCTATTCTTTTTATAAAGAGAAGTAGTACCACTTCAAACAATTCCATTTCTAAAACAGTGCCATTGTGACTCTTAACTCCATGTAGGCAAATACAACCTCCTGTTAGTATAAAATTCTGATTAATCAAGGTATCTGCTGAAGATTTTATGTGGCAAATCCTTTATTTTCACCTCAATATGTATGGTTGAATTTGGACTAATCTAGAAAAATGTTACAGTCGCTTCTCCAAAGATAGTTGCAGACCAGATATTCTGGCCAAATTGTTCTGATTTTGAAATCATAGTCATATATTTTGCAGTTAAATTCTTCTTTACAAACTCTCTATAGGACTTTAGGAGAATACTAAACTAATTATAAATTGTAATTAATTGTTTAGGTTTTATAAGTCACTTTAAAGAGTCAAAAGAGGCACCTTTATGCTAAGCATTGGATCCAAAATGAGGAGGGACAGATAAATGGTATTCATTAAACTATTCTCTATACATTTATTTTTGAAAAATTCTATAATGTGAGATTATTTTTAAAAAATTAAGTGACAATGGTATTATCATAACCTTTCCAAGTGTAAGGATTGCTATGTAGAGGCCTCTGAGTTGCCTATTAACATAAATCCAGGTGGATGACATGGGTACATTGTCCATTCTAGCACAATACAAAAAATCATTACCTTTGAATACTAAATAAAAAAGTGTTGATAGGTTTCATAGTTAATGTTCCCTGTATATTCTGAAATAATTATTTTTATTTCCCTAGGACTTTTCAGCATGGCATAGATGATTCTGCTTCAGATTCCTTTAAACCATTTTTCAAGCAACCATTACATTGGTTTTCATGCATATCACATTTCTGCCCTTCTTTACTCAGGTGAGAACCTCTAAATGCTATATTATATATAATTCTTTTTAAAGTTTAATAGAAACTTTTATCCATGGAGGTAAATTCATCTTACACAAAGAACTCAAAACATTGTAAAAGACACGGGTAAGTAAAGAGCATCATATATATATATTTTAAAAATATATGTGTATATATATATTTTGTAGCTCAAGAATCCAAGATACAGGCTCATAATTATCCTACTAACTCATAGCTTTACTGATATAGTAGAAAAATGTGAATTTTTGGAATTTAGTTCTATTTTAGATAATTGCCTAGTCGTTTAAAAATTCATCCTTCTTGACCTATGATTGGGGATTTGGCAGTTCTCCAACTAATTATCAAAAAAGACAGCAAAACTGATGAATTCATGTAACTAGCTCAGATCCTTTGTAAAGGTTGAGAGAGGAGTAACTTTTAAAATTATGAATAGGGTAATTCACTTTTATTATCTGATTAACAGTTTTTAAATACAGTAAAAATCATTTAAAGCATAAAATGTACTTCCAGAGTAATCTGATGACATTTTGTGGCATTATGTGGAAAGTCAGTCTGATTCTTTGCTAAATATATCATTAGAAAGTATCTTTCCTTGGTATCTGTGAATAACTATATTACATATAACTAAAGGAGATATTGTTCATTCCCATTTATTCTTTTCTTCCTTTTTATTGAATTTATTGGGATGACACTGGTTAACAAAATTATACAGGTTTCAGGTGCACAGTTCTACAGCACATCATCTGCACACTGTACTGTGTGTTCACCACCCGGAGTCCAGTTTTCACCCATCACCATTTTTCACCCTTTACCATCCTTTACCTCCCTCATTCTCTCCTCCCCGTGCAATCACCACACTGTTGTCAGTGTCCATAAGTTATTTTTTCTTTTTTGCTCAATCCCTCCACTACCCCAAGCTCCCTCCCCTCACCCTCGACAGCTGCCCACTATCTATGAGTCTCTGTTTTGTGTGTTAGTTCATTTTGTTCATTAGAGTCCACATATGAGTGAAATCATATGGTACTTGTCTTTCTCTGACTGGCTTATTTCACTTAGCATAATTCTCCAGGTCCATCTATGTTGTCACAAAGAGACCCCGTACATTTTTGATTCATCTTGGAATTACACTATCAGTGATTTCACCATCTAAATTGACTGACTGTATCTCTCTCCTGAGGAACAAGAGTCCTACCAATAGAGGATTGTGAGAACCTCATACACAAAGTCTCTGTATGGTGTTCCTGTTATGTTCCTATCATATAGGTAATGAAGAATCCAAGATCAGTGACACATAGACCCACCTTCAAAGATCCCAATATATTGTTGTTACTTCACTTAGATATAAAACTTTTCAACATTTCTGATTAATTCCTTATGATTGATTTCTAGAAGTGGAATACCCTCAATACTCTGTCTCCTTGCATGTAAATATACACTATGTCATTGAGAATTAAATAGCCAACTCCTGAATACTCATTATTGGAAAAAGTTAACAAATTAAGCAACTGGATCTTTTGTAGTGTGAGTTAAGCAAGCAACTGGTCATTTTGATGAGTTCCCAGACTTCTAAACACATTTGTTTTCCATGTTATTTTCATATACTTTAATCCATTTGTATTATCTGCTTATCTTAACCTATAACCATTGAAGTTACATGCTCCTTTAAGTATCAGTCTATAAGAATTCCACCTCCAGGCTTGCTCTGTGCAGCCCAACTAGAGGCCTGGGAAATTAGCATAGAAATGGGTTCTCTATCTTTCAAATAGTTACTTCTTATAATAAAGTTTTTTCTCTTTTCTCTACTGAAAACAAGCATAAATGTAGTAAGACTTTTCTTTCTGTTCTGTGTAGCAACCAATCTCCAGTATTAACCTGATGGAAAGATTAAAACATAGGGTGGCTAGTCAGCCCATAAAAGAAAATGCAATTTGGTACAAGCTTTCTGAAGGGCATTTTATAAGCTGTATCAAAAATCCTTAAAAATATTTTGCCCCTTTATCCAGCAATTCCATTTCCAGGAATCAGTCATAAAGAATTAATCAGAACTGTTGACAAAGTTTTACATGTAAGGATGTTCATGGAGGCATTATTTGTGAAAGGAAAAAATAGAAATAAATATCCCACAATATGAAATTAGACAAGTCAGTTATGAGTTAGCCATAGGATTGACTAACATGGAGCCATTAAAAAGGGTGATTTAAAAAATATTTAATGACAAATAAGTAGGATTTATAGTTAAGGGGAAACTGCACGTTAGTAATTATGACATCATCAAAGTTGGTCCCATTTTTAGAGTGATCTGCATACTAGATGTGCCAAGTGCTTTATTTGTGTTATCTCTTTCAGACCTTACACCAGTCTGTCAGATAGGTGCTGACATGCCCCTTTTCGCTCACATGCCCCTTTTCTGGTGAGTGAAGTAATAAGAAGAGAACAAAGCTGGGAGGTAGACTCTAAACCTAGGTTTGTCGTCTTTCAGAGTTCAAGCTCCTGACAAATATACACCCGCCTTTCAAAGGTGTTAGCAGATGCTCATGAAAAACCTAAGATTGTTAGTTATCCATTATGTACAGTCTTTTTTATGGCTCAGCTTTGCAAGGTTTCTGATATACTAATGTATAGTGTTTACCTCCAAGGGAGGAATCTAGAATGCTGATTCCCCAAACTTGCTAGATGAGAGAACTCCTGTATCCCAGAGTATGAACATTTATTGGGAGGTAGGATACAACTGAGAAGTACTGAGCCATACTGCTATGCATATAACATTAAAAGTGTAAGTATAAAAACAAGCAATCAAAGGATATATACTAGAGAGTTTATAGTTTTTATATTCATATGATAGGATTGCAAACAACTTTAATTTTTATCTGTGTAGTCCTATTTTCCAAATTTTTAATAACAAAACAATTTTATCTTAATAAGACAAAAACTTTTTAAAGGTAAAAAAACACCATTATTATGGTTTTGTTCACATGGCTTACCCTATAACCTCCATGCTGATTATTTCTAGCTCTGCATTCTAGCTCTGAGCACTTGCTTTTATCCATATGCCCAGCTGCCCATATTTCTTGAATGACCTACTATATCACTAGTAACCCAATATAATGTCTTCAACTAATTCCTCCTTCCACTCTTCCCCCATCTTCCACTCATGGTGTCTTTTCTCTTAGGAGCATCATTATTCTTCAACACTTCGATGGTGGAAACTTGAGTATGGTTTCCATGTTGAGCTGCTTCCTGTCCTGTTCCTAGAGCATCATCCTGTTTGCTGATTCTTCCTCTGAAGTTCTCTTAGAACCACCCTTTCTCTCATTACAACCACTTGAGTCCATTTTGCTGTTATTTAGCATTTTTAAGATACTCTTTTCATCCTCTCACTCTCCGGCTCAGGAACCTATAGTAGCTACCATTTCACCCACACTTCTCATCCTGGCTTTTCTCCTGGAGCATACAAGATCTGCTCCAGCTGTCAGTCTCCTTGCCTGTTTTTAAGACACAATTACTTCATACCTTTAACTTTTATTTATTGGTTAGTATTAGCTCCAGATCTCTTTTCTCCTGGAATGCCTTTGTCTCTCCTTTGCCATTCTAAATTCCCCACGCAAGGTACAGTATGAGCACCCCCTACACTTTTGGCAATTATTGTCTAGCAGGTCTATACAATCTGCTTAAAAAGACATGGGCCATGTGATTTATGACTCAACAGATTCAGAGCAGTGGGATAGTCAGAGGAACCTAGGACAGCAATAAAAGTAATTTCAAATAAACTCAAGTTATTGATTTGCATCTGTCAGACATTGCAGTGAGTATTCCTAGACCATCATCGTATGACCTTAAAAATATCCACCTTATCTATTTCTCTCACACATATCAGCTGTTTTCAATGTGTCTTTTACCCCCAAATTATTCCTCAAAACTCCATTTCTCACCTTAACAACTGAAATGAACTGTTTGGGAAAATACATGGGTCAGATGAAGACAAACTAAAAATATATTGGGCTCTTTTTTTTTTTTTTTAAGGGGGAGGCTTAGAGGAGAGGCGACTGAAGTATTTAATATTATGGAGGATCTTAGTAGTTTATCTATTTGCTTGTTTATTTATACCTTTTTATTGTTTCAGAAAGAATTTCAGTCAGCTTTTAATAGTATTAAGTATATTAAGATAATGAATTAAAAGTAGGTAGCAAGGAGGCAGATATGAAATTTTGACTTAAAATAAGAGTTACAAATGCAAAAACAGTTGGATGGGCCATACGTTTTTCTATAGGATTACTAGAGAAAATTATAAAGTATAAAAATTGGTAAAAATAGAATTTTCATGTTCTCCTAGAATCCCTGGAACAGAGTATAGAAGACTTTGCTCTAGTGAAAGTAAACGTATTTTCAAAGCAGGAAATAAAATGTACTTGTATTCATTATCCTTAGCAATAGTATAGGCTAACAATGTGAGTTGATTTAGAAAGAGTGATCAGTTTCATATATTAGATTAAACTAAGGCATATGTGGAGATATATTAATCTCAAGGTTAATCCTGTGACACCATCTTTCCTTTCATGTAAATGTTCAAGACAGAATACTATCTTAGTCAATTATACTGTGATGCATGATAAAGTTTTTTATTGTTTTCCAAACTTTCATCTTCTTGTGTATTTTTAAATATTTCCAAGTATTTTTCAGGTCTTCCTTAGCTAAGAAGGTCATAACTGCACACTGAATCCAATGAGCATAATCAGTGTGAGTAAACAGTCCATTCATTTTATGCTGCTCACTTTCTTCTATGATGAGAACATAATGTTTTGATTCATGGCCAGTCCACTCTAAGCTGTAGGTATTTATTTCTACTCTGCTTTTGTTTCTATTATGCTTTTACTACATCAAATTCTGTTTTAGATTTATATACATTTTTTCTTCCCTGACTGTACTAAGGTACTTTTGACTTCATTATATCGTATGCTATGTGAGTCTTGTCTTTTATTCAGTTCACTAAGTTGTGTTTCTTATTCTTTCAATAAATGCATTTAAAATTTTTTTTCTTCAGTTAAGGCATTGTGCTAGGTGTTAATGGTAAGAGAAAAGATAGGCTATGAAGTTTGAGACAAAGTTCTTTTTCTCAAATAGTTACATATAGGTGAGGAGTACAATCTTAGTGACCTTGTTAGCAGCATACAGTGCCATTGTCTACTTCCTGTACCTTGAGACACACTCTTCTGAGTGTTTCTCCCACCTTTCTTCTTCCATTTCTGTTTCTATTTCTCTTTTTTCTGTGCAAGTTCATCTGCATTAACTTGGCCATCAAATATGGAACATCTTCAGAGTTCTATCAAATAATTTTTTTCAAGTGAAGCCATCAATGCTTGTGGCTTCATGTACTTCCTTTGTACACCCAAATTCACATCTCTAATTTTAACCTTTCCTAGGACGGCAGACTTACATATCCATGGGTGCCAACCATGCATGGATGCTTGAGTTTTTCACCTGGAGATTATGAAGACACCTCGAACTTAACATGATCCAACTAGATTTAGGATATTTCCCTCCTATCTGATCCTCTTCCATTACTCTCTTATTTTGGCAAATGGTACTTCCATGCAGTTGTACAAGCCAGTAATTTAGGAGGCAACCTAAACATCACCCTCTTTTTATTCTATTTCATCTGATCCACTACCAAGGCTCATTAATTTTAACCCCTAATACCTGTTATCAATGGCACCACCTTTGCCTTAGTCCAAACCATCAATTCTCTCCTGACTACTGCAATGACCTCCTCGTTTTCTTCCCATATAGATGTTAACTCCCATTTGCAATATTTTCCAAACTGAAGCCAGAGATTTCTCAAACCCAAATCCAGTTTCAAAACTAAATTTTATCGCTTCACAAATATGGCTTAAAAACCTTCCATGATTTTTCCTTTACCGTAAATATGTACAGAAATTTAGACTGACCTGCAAGACCTACATGGATCTGGATTATCCACCTCTGCAACTTCTTCTGATACCATACTATCCTGGGATTCTGCTTTCCACACATTAGCCATTTCACATTTTCTTACCATGTCAAGTTTCTTTCTGACACAGGATCTTTGCACATACTTTTCACATTCTTTGAAATGTTTTCTTCCTCCTTCATCTAGCTGATACCAACTTATATTCCTATCTCAGCTCCAAGGTGACTTCTGTAGGAAAGTCTTTCATCAACTGCAAAGACTAGTTCACTTCTTATTATATCTTCTTCTAATAGCTTTTTTTTTTTTTTTTTGCTTTTTCTACACTGAGTTTTCATAGTTGTAACTTTATGTATATTTGTATGGTTACTTAAACTATATATATATAGAAATTGGGCAATAAATATTAGTTGAATGAATAAGTGAAAAAAGGAACAAATGTGTTTACAGTAGTATTGTATTATTGTATTATATATTACCATATTAAGTGGCATATTTAGCTCTTTTCAAACATTTGATCTGGTGAAGCTCAGTCATGAAAAGCATGCTCTTATTGAGGAGGTGGCTTCTAGGATCCTGAAGAGAGAACATCTGGGGAGGAGAATGAAAAAAGAGCTTTGGCCTTCTAGCAGCTGCTGACAGCTCTTCCACAGGACTGGAGAAAAGAGCTTAGAGAGCTTGTACTCTGATGAGGTGCCAAGCTTGGACATGGAGCCAACAGGCAGGGGAAAAGCAATAAGAGCTTTTTAACACTAAACTTCTTAAGTGGCTGTTCCTAAGTGTGGATGGACAAGCAGCTGGATTTGTAAAAAAAAATTTTCAGAGTGAAAATCACATGCCTATGGAGCAGTTATTAAAAGAGGTGAAAATGTCAATGAACTAGATACTTGATATATCTAGATATCTTAAGGTTAATATCTATTTGTATTTTTCTTGTTCAATTGTAGTTTAAAGGTATTATGTAAATAAGAACATAGCAATGGGACCAGCAATGAAATAATAGAAGACAACTATAGGTTTTCGTATTAGATGCACATGGTTTGTAGACTTACGTAGTTTTAAGATCTTGGAAAGTGAGTTAACCTATGTGAGCTTCAGTTTTTCAGTACTATATGAAATTATTTATATTTTAGTGAGGAAGTTGAGACATAAATTCAATACAATCTTGTTGGTTTACTTAAAAACAGCATGCAATATCACTGTGTAGTTCTTCCATCTTGAAAGTTATTTCCTTAACTTCTGAGATACTCTCATGGCATAAGTCATGAGGAGTAAGTGAACTAATGTGCCTGTATGGCACTTATCACATAGATAATTACTAAACAATTAATCAGGACTGTTGTGTTAGTTGCAGATTTCAGAAAGTTATAGGTTTTATCAATTATCTAAACATGTTTTAAAGAACCCATTACAAATGTGATAAAGTGTAAAGAATATTGAACTGCTTTCTCATTTGGTTTCTGCACTTACCGGAGCTATGATGCCAGGGGAGAACTTTCTTGATCTCCCTGTAACAGGATATTAATTAACTGGTAGACAGGGACCAATAATAGTTAAAGGCTACAGAACAATAACTTCTGCTCCTCAAAAGGGGTGGTTGAGTGATTGAGTAGTGTCCAGGGTCTCAGGTGCTAGATTAACACTTCAGACAGGGTCTAAAACAGATGGCTGAAATGTAGTATTAATTTAAAAATTAAAATTAGGTTTTTAGAAATGGGATATGCTAACTTTTACACCTTAAAGTATGGAGCTAGTCTATGACTTTCAGGTACTAAAATCTTCGGGTGATTTGGGGGAAATGGGGTCATCTCAAGTGAAAAGGGTTAATTTTCTAAGTCAGGAAATGACATAGGTCTTCATAAATTGAATGTATGTATCCTCTAAGTTGTACATCAGATAATGTAGATACAACCAACATTGAAAAAATGAGACCCTTTAAGAGTGTTGATCTACCTTATCAAAAAAAGTCATTAAAAATCAAGTCAAATCCTCTGTATGAACATCCAGGTGAACCATGTCTAATTTCTCTTTATTGGGTCATCTTTAATTATAAAGCTCAGAGAGACTTGGCTATAACCATCATAGAGATTAAAATATATGCAAAAATTTCCAGTGCTATAACCACATATAATTTACACAGTCTAGGTTAAAATGATGAAGAAAATATATTTTGAGTTCCCCCCACCTCAGTTTTTTCCTCAGGTACCCAAGTTGTTTTATTAAAGAAAGATGACAAAATTGCTTTAAAGATTTGCCTTCATTTATTTTCCTAGAAAGTTTTAAGAATCAGTTTTGGAAAGCCAAGAATAATATAGTTTAGCAATAGAGGGGCTTCTCCTCCACTTTTATTTTCTCACTTTTGGGCTTTTACTCTCAGTTTTTCTTTAGTTATGCCCCTGCCTTTGTTCTCTGAATCATGTAACTTATGGTCTCTGGTATAAATTTGGCCCAGCAATCCTTGACAGGAACCATCTGGTTGAAATCAGTCCCTAGATACCTTGAATAATGTGTCTCCAATTTAGGAATAAGCCTTGAGACCACAAACTTGATTTTGGGTCAAAAACATGGTGTCTTCAATCAGAAGATGAAATAAAGCCAAACATCTTCAATGCTGGAAAATACAACTTACCCATCAAATAACAACCAGGTTGAATGAATAGAAACCTAGAGTAGTGGAATGAGCATGGTTTCTAAAGTCAGAGAGACCTGGGTTCGAAATTCAGCACCATCATTAATTAGCTAAATGAACTTGGACTAGTTTCTCAGTAATCCTGAAACAGACCCTGAGACAAGGATTAAAGTAACAGTAATTTGTCTTCTAAGAGGAGGAAACACTGGAAGGGGAGTGAGGAAGTAAGACAAAGGAGGAGAGCAAGGAAAGATTAGTGTAATCAAGACAAGTACCAAGGAGTAACCAGAACTTAAACCTTCTGGGGAAATTCTTGGCATTATCCCACCAAAGGAGCAAGGATGCTGAAATACTAATACAGCAATTTTCGTAAGTATTGATTGAGAGCTGCACTGGGGTGTTAATTCGCTGGTACTTCCAGCCTGTCTCCTGAAAAGTAGAAAAATACAAGTTCTTATAGGCAGAAGTCAGGACAGTGTCAACTAAGTGGTAGTAACAGCAAGAGAATGTGGGAAAATTGATAGCATCTGCTTTGGTTTCCCCCTTGCACCATGGAAATCAACCCATTCCCCTGTTAAATTCTTTCAGTCCTATCATTGATTCTTCTAGGTGATGGCTGGTCAAAATTTCTTAAAAAAGAAAAAAGTATTACATTAGAGTTAGTGGAAAAGTGAGGGTATCCCCTGCTGCAATTATTTCAGAGTTTGCAAGTAATATTTATTATTACATTCCTTTACCTCTTATTTCAACTTTTCTTCACCATCTGCTGATTTGTGTTGTTGCCAAATAGAGTCACTGAGACCTTCGTCCCCAAGAGATTGAACCCCTGGCTATCATTCACCTATCAGAATGTGGTTACTTCAGCCACCTATTTATGGTGATTACCAGTCATGAAAGCAAAAGGGACAATCCCTTGAATTACAGACATACTCCTTCCTATTCACCTTATGATAGCTTCTAATGATATATAATTAGGGTTAATGTAGCTTCTTGTGATAATTATGGTTACTCACCCTTGCCAGTATAGTAACTCCTTTCTTTACCCAATAGACTGCTGGCATGGAAAGTTAAAAACGACCAGGTGGCAACTATAACTTTAGTTTAGTGGAATCCTTAGTGGTCCTCTGGTAGAAGACCACCATCAACACCAGGACCTCCACTCCTGCAATACCTATGGGAGCTTACAGGGATTGAAAATACAAATTCCTCAAATGGATCATCAGGAAGCACTGGTGAGAGTGGCCCCTTCTACTTTCACCTGTTGGCTCCTGGATCCATGTAGTTTACCTGTTGGGGTCATGATATCATACAATGGTTGACAGTTCAAAGTAAATATCAAATCTTGAAGGACAGTGCCATAATACCACAGGATGTCATCCCCAAACTGTGCATTTAAGAATCCATTCCAATGTTCTACTAGTCTGGCATATATATAGTCTGTCTGGAATAAGTCCAGCCATTGTTAATATAAGAACAGTTTGCGTGACATCGATGTAACCTGGTGGCCAAGCAGAGTGGACTGCAATGCACATGTGTGAACAATGATGACTTCACTGTACTAGTCAGTGGAGGTGAGTGAGCGTGTGTACTGTTTGGCAGTTGCATTCAAAAAGATTGAGCAAGTAGAGTAATGAATATGCATCAAATTTTGCATTAAGCTTGAACATTTCTCTGCGGAGACTATTCAGATGATTCAGAAGGCTGAAGCTATGGGCAAGTGGTGATTGGTGGCTTCATCATGACAAAGTGCCTGCTCATGCATCATGTCTTGTGCAGAGTTTTTTGGCGAAACATCAAATCACCCATGTAACTCAGCCCACCTACAACCCAGACTTCGTGTCCTACAACTTCTGGCTTTTCTCAAAACTAAAATCACCTTTATAAGGGAGAGATTTCAGACTGTCGATGAGATTCAGGAAAATACGATGGGGCAGCTGATGGTGACTGGGAGAACTGTGTGAGTACCAAATTGACTACTTTAAAGAGGACTGAGGCATCATTGTCCTGTGTACAATGTTTCTTGCATCTTTCATCCTCTTCAGTATTGTCTCTATTTTTCATATTACGTGACTGGATGCCTTCTGGACAGACCTTGTATAGTAATAGACAAAAATTATGACATTAAGAAGAATAGGGTAATTCAAATCAAGAGAGCATCTCACCCATCAATTAATGAAACTTTTCAAAATTTTTAAATGCCTCACCATGAAATATCATCTTGATCACAGTTCTAGTTTGTTCCATGTCCTTGAAAATGCACATAAAACTAAGCTATGATTTGTACATTAAAAGGGTATCACTCATGTACCTTTATTTCCTTGGATTTAAATTCTGAATTGTTTTTTAAACAGAGGTAGTGCATCTGTTGAACCACATATAGTATCTTTCCAGCTGTTTTCTTATACCAGATCACATATGATGGCAGACGGCATGATGATTAACAGCAGATAGGAATACTACCCATGTCCAACAGCCCTTAGTAGTTACACAGTTGGGTAAAAATTGTGATCATTCAATAAGCTATTAAGGGACATTACAAGGACCCAAATCCACAATCTTAGTCTTACTAGTACCTCTCTAACCTCTGAGAAAATCAACTCTAAGTACATTATCAACCTAGACTATGCTCAAAATAAATATTGAAAGTTCTATAAAAAATGGAAACAGCCCAGACCAGTGTGGCTCGGTTGGTTGGGCATCATCCCACAAAGCAAAGGGTGGCCTCTGTGGGTTTGGTCCCCAGTCAGGGCACGTGCAAGTGGCAACCCATCGATGTTTCTCTCCCTCTCTTTCTCCCTCCCTTTTCCCTCTGAAAATAAATATTTAAAAATTTTTAAAAGAAATGAAAACACAATAAATGCTTTACTTCAATGATCTGTCTTCATTGTGATATCTTTCTCTATAGCAAAAATTTTATCTATACATAGTATCTATATTACAGAAATGAACTCTTCCCAGAAAAAGGAAACAGCACAATATCAGAGAAAGGAGCTCAGCACTTCTGTCTCTAACTTTACATTAACTTAGCGGTGCAATTTTGACCAAGTGAGTGACCTGTAACAAATTTACCAATTCTAATTTGCTTTAAAATGATAAGAAAAATTGTGGTACAATTTTTATTCATTAAATTAAAGCACAATAATCAACTTAAATGAGCTTTACAACTGAAATAGTTAATAGAAACCCAAGAATTTTTAATAGATGATGATAGTATACCAAACATTCAATGACTTGAAAAGAAATGTGTCACCTATAACTAATGGGCCATTCGTCATTCTGGATTTAAAAAATCCCTTCCCATTTTAACAAATAATCTAAAATATTTTTTCACAATGCTGAACAGTGTTAAATTAGACAATTACTTATTGAATTACTCAAACCTTATTACTTTGTGGATAGAAAATTAGGTGATACATGGTCTGAAAAACTTAGCGTAGGACTGTGTAGATGGCACATCTTCCAAACACTAACTGTTGAACCAGATGAATCAACATACATTACTTGATGCACAGTCGGTCTTACTGACTTACTCAAGGCCAAGTGACTGACTTCAGAACCACATGCTGAGATGTAGCTGGCGATTTGCACTCTCTCGCCCTGTCCCCCATTCATTCCAATCTGTGGAGCTATGTTATTCTGTCACTTTGTTGTTGGGTCCCCTCACCTCTGCTGTCAGTTCTGGTGCTTATTACTCATTACTATTACTCATCTTTGCCACTATCCATCTAGCCACCTCCAAATGCTATGCTGCTATCCAGCACTTCTTTTCTGTTTCTTTATTACTTTTGTCTCTTCTGCTTCCTGCCTTCTCAGCTACCAGACAAAAGAGATCTACTTCACAGGCACAGTCAGCCAATCAATACACTCCTTTCCTTCTATTTAAAAAGAAAAAAATCGAAGCATTTCAGGATGATCTTTGACTTTTCTGAGCTGTTTTCATTACAATCTGATACTCAAAGTTTCATCTGTTGTTACAAATGATGCTATAGTTTCTTTTATTTCAAAGTTTGGAGTTACTGAAGATACTTGGTTTAGACACTAAAGTTTTTAAAAATATAGTATTTTAGGGTTAAAAAAGCAACAGAAGACATAAAGGCTGCCTTCTTTAAATCTTAAGAGATTTACCAAAAAGAAAATCTCCAAGAATGTGTATTAAAATCAGATCTTCAAACAAACTGATTATACTCTGAGATATACACATGAGATCTGTCCAAAAGGCATCCAGATATGTAATATGAAAAATAGAGACATTTATTGAAGAAGATACAAGATACAAGAAGCATTGTATCTACATAGGACAGTGATGTTGCCATCAAGTAGGCACCTTGGGACCTCACACAGTTGTCTTAATCACCATCAGCTGCCCCATCATATTTTCCTGAATCTCATCGACAGTCTGAAATCTCTTGACTTTCAAAAGTGATTTTAGTTTTGGGAAAAGCTAGAAATTGCAGGGCATCAAGTCTGGGTTGTAGGTGGGCTGAGTTACATGGGTGATTTGATGTTTTGCCAAAAAACTCTGCACGAGACATGATGTATGAGCAGGCACATTGTCACGATCAAGCTGCCAATCACCTGTTGCCTGTAGTTGCAGTCATTTTTATTGTATTGCATCTCTCAACCAATAAGAAACATTGAGGCAGTACTCCTTATTAATTGTTTGCCCTAGAGAGGCATACCCACGATGAGCAACAGCTTCCCAATCAGAAAACACAGTTAATATGGTCTTGATCTTGCTGTGACTTTGCCACAACCTTCTTCAGGTGTGGAGAACCAGATGACTTTCATTGGGATGACTGGGCTTTCATTTCTGGATCATGGCCATAGACCTGCGATTCATCTCTGGTTATGGTAGTTATTCAAATCTGGTTTATTGGTAGTGGTTTGAATGAAGTCATTAGCACTGCACAAAATTTCTTCTGCTCTGGTTATGACCTTCTTGAGGAAATCTGGTTCATTGGTAGTGGTTTGAATCAAGTCATTAGCAACTGCTGCACAATATTTCTTCTGCTCTGGTAGCAGAAACCACAGAACAAGTTTTTCCACAACACGTTTCATGCCAAGATCCTGCATCAAAATCTCGGACACACTACTTTTTGGAATCCCCAGATCAGCTTCTGGTTCTTGCACTGTCAATCAGCAATCTTTCTTGATTGCAGCCCAAACACATTCAGTGTTCTCAGGTGTTATACTTGTTGCAGGCCTTCCAGAACATGAATTACTTTGAACAGATTCTTGACCATCTTTGAAGCACTTGTGCCACACTTTTGTTTGTGCTGCACTCATTGCATTGTCCCCCAAAGCCTTCTGAATCACCTGAATAGTTTCCGCAGAGGGATGTTCAAACTTAATGCAAAATTTGATGCAGATTCATTCTCCACTCACTCTGTCATTTTGAATGCAATAGCCACAGTACACATACCACTCAATTGCATCTACTGCCCCCACTGACTAGTACAGTGAAGTCTTCATTGTTCACACATGCACATTCTAATCTACTCTCCTTGGCTGCCAGATTACATCAATGTCACACAAACCATTCTTGTTATATTAACAATGGCTGGACTTCTTCTGGACAGACCTCATCATATCTCAATGAATTTCACAGTCATGTGGTCTGAACAGTAAGGCTGCTTATCTGGTAGTGAGAACTCAGGCTACTGTGCACTAATAGAACTAAGTTTTTTTTCACTTTCTCTTTCAGTATAAATACACATTTTTAAATTGCAGAAATTACAAGTGAAGTGCTTATTGAATTATTATAAAGTAAACACACCTGAATACAGCTAAGATTTTGCATGATGCTTCTATAAAAGTAATTTGTTAGTCTCATAATCCAATAAATCTCATTATTTTATCACTCCTTATTACCTGGATTTGAAAAATTCTTTAGGTTAATTTATGTCCCAGAAATATAGTACTTATTAGAGTATAAGCCTAATATATATAACCTAGCCATAAATTTATCCTGTCTCCCAACACAAGATGTATATGTTCCAGTAGATTTATACATTTTTGTTCTCTTCTTTGTATTATAGTGGAATTCAACATGTACACATTTGATACATATATAAATATATATAAAATTTATCTTTCTGTCATTTTTTTGTGAGGCTAATCTCACTTTCACAGCTCTACCAGCTCAAAGGATGAGGGAACATATGCTTCTCCATATGCCCAACACAGACTCCTCGATGCATTTATTACTCGGAGCTTGGTGATTGAGGAATCTTTGTAATATTTTAGTTTCCTCATAGTGAGTCATTGTACTGTACATTTTAAAATCTGTGATAAGTTGAAAGATCCCAGAATTGAGGTACATTTCAACAAGCTGTTTCCTATCTGGCAAGTGAGAGGTTTTATTTATAACCAGGTATTCAAATACAGTGATATGAAATTACACTCAAATTATTTTGTTTATCACATGTCTAAATGGCTGAGCAAAAACACTAACCCCCTCCAATCTATTCTCCACATTGCAGTCAGATCAGAAACTTATCTGCCTTAAACTTTTAAATGAGCCCCAAATCCCCACTAATGAGGCGAGGCCCTCTATGATCTGGCTCCAAGCTCCTTCTTCCAACTGTTTCTCAAAGACCCCCCTCCTTTACTACACTCTATCAAACTGGATCTTTCAGTTCATTAAATGTATCCTTAAATCAGCACTCGACTCAAGTAAAATCGATAGGAAATGTTCAAAAACTGAGTCAATTTTAATACACCAACCAACTGCTTTTCATTTATTGAACCCCAAGCAAGTCTCCAGGACTTAGCACTTGGGGTTTAGGAGAGAAATAAGGACAGCCATTGTGAGGATCTGCTTCAGTGTTTCAGTCTGAAAGGCTCTCTTAGTGCCTGTTCCCTTGGTAGCATATTTGGAACTACTGCAAGAGGCAGAGCAATTTGGGAGTATGCACAGTAATTCAAAACTCCTGAACTGGTGGACTTGGTTCCTCTGCATTAGAGTTAAATAAAATAACTCCCCGCTTCTCCGCCCTACCCCCCACCCACCCACCCACCCAGGCAGGAGTTTCCCTCCAGTCATGTTTATCAGAGGCTCACATGGGAAGCCTGGGTTGGCCCAAAGTTCAGATGCAGGCTGAAGGATTCTGTGCATCATAAGGTTGTGAGATGATCCAAACGCCAAGCCAAGCCAAGGAGTGGGTGTTCTGAAACTTCTTCATTTTATATCTTTGGATCTTCTCACTTTTCTTAAAACAGCCTTTTGGCAAAGCATCCTCTTAAAAAAAATAAAAGTTTGCCTACCCATTTATGAGCTTATGTTTCAATCAGCTAGCATTTACAGACCCCTTAAATGTGCTTAGTTCACTGGTAGGAGGTTTGGAGTCATAAAACAAATTCTTGGGTCCTCACAAGGTTTGAATCTGATAGAAAAAGTTTTAATTGATGGAATAATAAGGTGCTAAAATGTGTATATTTGTCATAAGTGCTTTAATTCAGAGTGGGACAGACCACAGTGCAGAGAAATGTTTAACGAAAACTTCACAGAAAAAGCGATATTTTTGCTGCAAGTTCAAAAATGGGTAGGGTTAAGGTAAGTAAAGGATTATTGCAGGGGTGGCAGCCAAAGTGACCTGGATGGGCACAAAGGCACAGAGGCAGGAAGATGATCTAGGTTCATCCTTACAACCTGTGCACCAGGAAGCACTGCTTACCACAGTGGCTCTCAAACCTGAGCATGCATCAGCATCTCCTGCAGAGGGCTTGTTAAAGCACACATTTCTGGAGCCCATCTCCAGAATTCTGAAGGGATGGGGCCTGGGAACTTGTATTTTCACCATTTCAGGGTGATGTTGATGCTGCAGATCCAGCGCCCAGGCTTTGAAAACCACTGCTCTAGACGATGTTGAGAACTGAATGGTCTGCCACTCTGTAAATTTTATCTGGAAATGATTCTGCAAATTGTTTCTCTCAGCGATACTCTTTGTTCTCCTTTTTTCCAGGTTGAAGTTTATAGTCCTCTAATTCACATGTTTACATTACTCAGTCACACCTTTTTCCCCAATGCCACCCCATTCCCACAGGCCTTAGGACTGCCACCAGATTGAGTTTGATCCTTTCCTGCCTTTTTGTTGTGATTGTAAGCTGATTTTAGATGTTGTTACCTTGAGCCAATCTAAAGCTTAAGACTTTAGAAGGAAAACATGAATTATGTTATCAGTTTTCAGTTTCTACTGTACTTTCTTATTTCCTGCTGATTCATTAGTAAATGAAAGTGGTGATATGGGGACCTGACTTTGATTTTCTGTTCAACACTGATGATAATTTCCCAAAGAGAAGCTTGTTTTCCTTGGAATTATTTTCTTTGATGAAATGATTACCCAAATAGGTAGCACTGTGACTGTTAGAGTGGTTCTGATAATTGCGTGTTGATTTAAGGCTTTACATATTAAATAATTAGATTATGGTTGACCCTTGACAGAAGCTTTGAGTTCCTTTAGTTTTATCAACAATCGTAATACATGACAAATTACAAAGTAACCAAAACCCATTGGAACTTCTTAACATGAACAATGAAAGGAGTTAATAGCATATAGTAGGCTTTCAAACAATTGGTGAATGAACAAATAAATGCATTCCAAATAAATGCATAAATGATTTTTGTTCACTCCATGAAACTAAAACATAGTTCTCTGAAATATAGGCATGGTTATTTTGTATCAGTTTTAAATTTGGCAGGCTACCAAATGTTAATTTGCTTTTAGCTAGTTGAGATTAAATGTAATTCCTTCCCTGAGCAAGCCTAAGGTAAGCAAGCACGAAAGCATTTTCAGAGTAATCTGGGACGAATTGACATTTAAGGGAGTTAGCATTACCTCTGTACTTTAAGGCTATTAATTTCATAGATAAATTAACTTCATTACCCCACTTTTATCTTGCATTTTGAAAGGACTACATCAGCTGGACAACTGACGACTGAGGGTCAATTGAAACTGCTGTTAGCCCAGCCAGGTTGTAACTGGAACCTGCTTCTGGAAACCCTACTGCATCAGAATGGGTTTTTACTGAGAATCTTGCTGAAGAGCTCAAGTGAGTATTGTAATTATGAGAATGTCCTCAAAAAACCCAGTCATTGTTTGACTAGAATGAAAATTTTCTTCCTTCTCCGATGCTGGCAGAGGGATGTAAACCAATTGCACTGTATTGACAGTCAGTGGGGTTAGCAGCAGGCAAAATATTGAATTGCTCTATAAACCTACTAGAAAGATTTTTTTTAGGGACTCTGAGTAAGGGAAAATAATATTTCTATATAATACTGTCTGTCGTAATTATCAATATCTGGGATTTAAAATGCCTAAGAAAATTATAGAAACACAGTTATATGTCCAAAACAGAGTCTCAATTAGACTTTAAGAGAGAGCCATACAGAGAGAGAAAGATTACATTAGAACCGCACTAGAAATTTCCATGGATCTTTAAGAGCACATATATAACTTATAAACAAGCAAGTTGTGGCATACAACCACATCCATTGGGGCGTGGAGACATAATCATGAGAAAATTATGAATGGAAATTGAGGAGTAACAGAAGGCCATATTTCTCTTCACTAGATATTTTTTCTCTGTGTTATTTTAGAAAATGGTTAGTAATGTTATGGCTACCTAATATATCCCACTGCTCTCCTGCTACACCTGTGAAGAGTTTTCTATTTTTGCATATCCCTACACATTTCTCCTTCTATCCCATACCACTCCTGAAGCCAGATTAATTTTATAAATCACTAGTTTCACTTTCGGTTTCCCTAATCAAAATTGTTTTTTCTCTAGTTCCCCATCACCGGCAGGACCAAATCCACGTCCTTCAGCCATTCAGATGTTATCACGCCCTAGTTTTCTAGCCTTGCTTCCCATGCCTCCGTTGCACACACATTCACACGCACATTTCAGGCATTGACCCCAAGGCTGTGAGCATGTGCTCCCTGCACAACTTGGCTCACTCACTTTCCTATATGAAAGACCCACTGTAGACAACTTGGTTTCTTCTAGTCTGCAACGACCAGCTGGTGCTCCAGACCTTTGAAGGCTCCAGTTCACACTGATCTCTTCCTTGAACTTCACAGTATCCATTATGTTGGTTGCTTATTTGCTCTTATCACACTCCACCTTATATTCTTATTACATTTGCATACAAATGAGGCAAATGTCACCAGGCCCTACCAGCCTGTTGGTATAGAAATGAGGTTCGTAGCATTCCCCTGTCCTAATCACTCCAGTCATTTCTGGAAATGTTTGGTTTTGCAAATGTGCTCAGGATGAGTTCCCCATGTTTTCCTCTCCCATCCACCTTGATATTTGATTCCCAAAAGGCACTTAGCTCCTCACTCCTAAGCTCCTGTGTTAGTATTGCTTCTCCCCTGGTGCTCTCAAATCCATCACATTTGTGGTGTGAAAGTTACCAAACTCCTCAGGCTTAACTGTTTCATGCAGAAGCTTGGAAATTACCTCCTCCTGAGTGCTGAATCTGACCTTATTCCCTGAGACCCCAAGCAGGATTGTTTGGGCCTGTTCTCTCACAAAGTTCACTTGAAAGCAATTTCTTTAGCTTCAGGCTGTGACTCCACCTCCCAAAGGGAAAGCAGTGCTAGGGAAAATGCTTCCTCAAGTACCCAACATTTATTTTTTACTTGTTTAGAGGTCAGGCTCTGTGCTAAGTACTTTACATTTGTTATCTACTTTGATTCTTATTATAACCTTATAAAGTATATACTGTTGTTTAAAATAATGAGATGTGGAGTAGCGTTGGGGCTGGAGCAGGCGGAGAATTCTAGCACTGTGCCGTTTGTGGGCGCTTCTGGGCCACCAGTTTCCCTGCCTTCCACTCTGGCGCCCCCAAGTCCTGGCTCCTCAGCCTCGCTAGCCCCGTGCATCTACACCTTGTGGGCTCAGTGGGCATAATCTGCGCACAGCCTCCTCCATGTTTAGCAAGCCTCTTCAGGGGCTTGCGGTGGCCCCCGTCACCCCCACGCCGCGGCCGGGAGGCAAGGATTGCGAAGCGTTCGAGGCCGAGTACCGACTTGGCCCCCTGCTGAGTAAGGGGGGCTTTGGCACTATCTTCGCAGGACGTCGCCTCACAGATCGACTCTAGGTGGCCATCAAAGTGATTCCACGGAATCGAGTGCTGGGCTGGTCCACACTGTCAGACTCGGTCACATACCCACTGGAAGTAGCACTGCTATGGAAGGTGGGTGAAGGTGGTGGACACCATGTTGTGATCCGCCTGCTTGACTCGAGCGGCCTTTGCCTGCCCAGGATCTCTTTGACTACATCACAGAACAGGACCCATTGGGTAAAACCCGAAGCTGCTGCCTCTTTGCCCAGGTAGTGGCAGCCGTTCGGCACTGCCATGCCCGTGGAGTTGTTCATCGTGACATCAAAGATGAGAACATCCTGATAGACCTCTGCCGAGTCTGTGTCAAACTCATAGATCTTGGTTCTGGTGCCCTACTTCATGATGAACGCTACACTGACTTTGATGGGACAAGAGTGTACAGCCCCCCAGAGTGGATCTCTCGTAACCAGTACCATGCACTCCCAGCCATTGTCTGGTCACTGGGTATCCTTCTCTATGACATGGTGTGCGGCAACATTCCCTTCAAGAGGGCCCAGGAGATTTAGGAGGCTGAGCTCCACTTCCCTGCCCATGTATCCCCAGACTGTTGTGCCCTAATCCGCCGGTGCCTGGCCCCCAAACCGTCTGCCCGACCTTCACTGGAGGAGATCCTGCTGGATCCCTGGATGCAGACATCAACCGAGGATGCACCCCCTAATGACCCTAAAGGGAAACTACCCCTTTGGCCTGGTCTCTGCTGCCTTAGTTGGGTATCCAACTGATGGCCATGCCACAGGGATAGAAGGACATCTGTTGACCTTTTTTTACATGTTGTTAAAAATCCAGTGTTATTAGTGTCAGAGATTGGGGATCTGGGGTCAGAAAACATAAGCCAAGTTTGCCCAGTCGCCATCCCAATCCTGATGAGGAGCCTTCCTCCCAGAATTTACAGTTTTTATTCTGGAGGGAGGACTTCCTTGCTTCTCGTTTTGCTAAGGATGTTTATTTGGTTGAAGTTAATTCCATTCTGAGCCCCAGGACTCTTATTCTGATGTGTTACAACCCTTACACTGGCACCTCCTGCCTGCTACCACCACACAAACTTTGTTCAAATGCTCTAACTTGGGCAAGGGTGCTTTCCTTTCAATACCCCAGCAGTTCTTATTTTAGTAAAGGGACTCTACTCTAGCCTAGGGTTCCATATTAAGTCAAACTGCTTGCCTACCTCAGCCCAGGGTTGCTTATTCTGGGGGAGGTAATGCCCTATTGTTATCCCAGGGCTTTTTATTTTATTTAATTTTTTTGTTTTGTTTGTTTTTGGTGAAGGGACCCTACTCTGTTATTCCAAGTGCTCTTATTCTGGTGAGGAGAAACCCTACTTCCAAGATTTGGGAAGGAATGGAAGATGGACACCACCAGAGTCCACTAGGATGGGGTGAATGGGTTTTGGGGGGGTGGGGGAAATAAGTCTTGTTGTTTGTTATTCTGGGGCCTCCCCCTCCACCTTTTTTTGATTCTTGCTGCCTCCTTCTGAGCCAGGATTGTCCAGTTGCTGAAATGTAAATACTTGTGTATTGGGAGGAAGGGAGCTCCAACTGTGTCATCCTCTCCGTTTTCCACCTGCCTGGATTATTTAAAAAGCCATGTGTGGAAACCCACTATTTAATAAATGTAATATAATCACAAAAAATAATAATAATAAAATAAAATAAAATAATGAGATGCGATATTAAGATAATGTTACTTGCCCAGAGACACAGGTAGCTGGTACATAAATGGCGGATAAACCTGGATTTTGAACTAAAACAGAGCTTTTTGTCCCCTGCCCTTTCTGTACAAATAATTATACATATTAAATCCTGGAGTGATTTAATATCAGGTTTTAGGAGTATCTGGAAGAACCATAATCTGTCCACTCTCAGGCTGAATCAACCAGGACACCCTGATGCATGTGTATTTAGCTAGGTAGTTAAGGTTAATCATAGATTTTTACATTCTTCCTTAAACTAGCACAATGCTTTTCATAGGAAATGTCCAATAATTGGCCAGTCAGTGGTTTTTTAGGATATAAAATACGAAACAAGGTGGCTATGTGACATAGTATCTGACACGGCTGGAGCATTACTCTACTATTAATATAATCATTGAAACTCATGGGCATAGTCCCAAAAGAAAAATAGTCTCCTATTGATATAGGTATGTAGAACAGCCTGGAAAATCAACTGAGATCAAACCTTTTGACTATACTAATATAGTCATTAAATATAGAGAGAAGGATTGTAGTTATGAATATTTAACCATGCTTTCTTACAAATAAATCCCACATTTGCATATCAAAAGTATGCAATCCACCTTCTAGTGTGTATAAGAGACTTCAGTTATCAAACGTACCATATTATTTCACCTTCAGTTTGGTTCTTCTGGGGTACACAAACATATTGATACAATCTGCTTAAATACTCATAGTTTTTTACAAAGTCGATTCAGTGTTTGATCAGAGTTACATAGGCACTCTGGTATTGCCTTACACTGAGGAGTTTATTAGCTACTTTAAAAACTATAAGGATGAAGTGACAATTTACTAATCAACTGATCGACTGACTTATTAAGCTCTAGTAAAACTCCTGTCACTTTGAGTTAGAAACAATATACTCATGGAATCTTATTAACTAGACTAAGATGGAAATTATTATGTAATGAAAATAAGTTTGTAATACTTTTGCAGAGATTTTCATTTGTTTTGAAGTCTTAGTATTTCAGAACACCATTTGGTTATTCTGAAGTTAGATAATATTTTTAGGAAAGCAAATTTTAGAGTAAAATATGCTGAATTAGGTGTTTCAAGTAACCTAGGTAATAATCAGCTTTTTTATGAGACTTTTTCTTTATAAATAGTGTCTTTTCAGTCTAATTGATAACATTTAACTTTATGTTAAATTGGCTTATGAATAAGAATGAAGAAATTTTAAGTAGATATTTTATTATACATATTTTAAAATAAGGTTCTCTTCATTCAATAAACAGTTATTAAATTCTGTTAGGTACAGAACTTTTTTGATAGACAACCACACAATATAAAGATTAAAACATATGGGGTTTATCTTATAGTTAGAGTGATGACTGTAGCTTTATACAACTTCACTGAAGGTCAGAGAATAGCCAAATTAAATAAATGAGTTGTAACATCTTAATGTATAGTATATGCTTCACAGGCTGCAGCTTCTAGGAAGTAGAATCATGTTTTTTCCCTGGATAATAATTCCACATATCAAAGTGAGGGAATACTTATGCTGCTAAAACTTGATAAAAATAAACTGATTTCACATGGTAGGTAGTTTATAACATTATTTGGGTACAGTTCAGTTGGCACGAGAATTCATTTGGTAATGTTTGTTGGTTTTATTTTTAAATTAGGTCACCTTATATTTGAAGAAAAAAAATTATCAACTACAAATGTTTATAGAAGAATTAAAAATTGTAAGACACTATTTTGGATTACTGACTTTAAAAATTATTGGTAATTATCTCAGGGAGGCCACATGGCCTAAGCAGTTTCTTACATGTGGTATCAAAGGAACAAATATTTGGCAATTTCTCAATTGTTAGCAGGTGGCCTTTTCCTGCTGGTGACATTTGAATGAAGTGTGACTAACATTCTTTTCTTTGTCCATTGCCCCAGGAATGATTTCCAGTGAAAGTTTTTGGCTTCTTGTAATTTGTTGCTGTAGTAATATAATAACAACAGACTAGCAAATACATAATATTTAACATGTTCCAGACATTGTTTCTAAGTGCTTTAAATGTATTCACTCACTGAATCCTGATAACAACTCTGTGTAGTAGGTACAATAATTTTCATTTTAAAACTTAGGAAACCGAGACATAGAACTTAAGTCACTTATCTAAGTTATGTACCTTGTGAATGACAAAGCAGAATGTGAACCAGACCACTGGCTTCCAGAGACTCCTTTCACCCACCACATCACCCCACACAGCATCCACGCAGAGCCACAGAATGTTTACCAAATTGCAAGTTGCACAATTTATTTACTCTATTAGGAACCCCTATACCAGATAATTTTGATAGTACATTTTGTACTATATAACAGAATGCCTAAAGATAATCAAGTAACTGCTCAGCAGAAAATTCTAGCTATAGGTCTGCTATCCCTACCAAGCAGTGCTTGACTTAAAATGAATAAATCAATTCAAATTCTCTTATTTTATAGTTAATATTTTCCTGATCTTCTGAGTCATGAGAAGCATATCAATGGCAGAAGCTTAATATTCTTGACTTTCAAGTACAAACACCACCTGGGGAGTCAGTTGACATGGAGATTATGATTCAATAGGCGGGGCTTGAACCTCTGCATTTCTAACAAGCTCCCAAGTTTGCTGCTCCTGCCGCTGCTGGCCACTGGACTACCATTTGAGTAGCAAGGCCATAGAACAAAGTAACTGTTGCTGTAAAAGGCAAAAGAATCAAGTATGTGGCTTGTTTACTTGAGAATATTTCTAAACTGTTTTATCAGGAAATTCAAAACAGTCAGAAAGTATGATCTTATTCAAATACAGAGCTGATTATGTCACTCTCCTAATTAAAACATGTTAAAGCTGCCACTACTTATTTAGTTAGGACCCTAATCCCTGAGGGACGAGCAGTGCCCACTGCTCTGGCTCTGGCACTTGTCCAGTATATTGTGTCCAGCTTAGCAGTCCAACTCATACATATGGGGGTCTAGTTGTGCAACCTAGATCTGTATATTTATAACAGCAATGTCCCTGCTGAAATGTCCTGAGGAAAAAGGCAGCTGTTCCAACACCAATGACCTTTCAGTTGTCCCATGTGTGTACCAGGTTCTTTCCAGGTACACAACCCTTGAAATGTTGTTTAGGGGACCTAGAATCTTCTTCCCCTCCATTTCTTGGCAACTGCTAGTCATCTTTTAGTTTAAATATTACTTCCTAGGAATTTATCTTTGATTCTTCCATAAGATCTCATCATAATTCCTTCTGTTAAACTTGTCACAATTTTAAGGAGAGGTTCACTCACATGATGGTGTATTTAATGTGTCTCAGCCACTGTGAGTTCCAGGAGGGCAGGGACAGCTCACCATTGTATCCCCAGGGCTTGGCCTGGTTTTTGATACTTCAGACTCATACTGAGCACACAGAACATGCTGAAAAACTATCTGTTGAATAAATTAATGGAGACCTGTTAAGTTTCTCTGAGAGTAATCCTGTTTCATTCGTTAGCTTTGTGAGTTCCCTCAACTTCAGTTTCCTGATTTCCGAATGGGCTACTAATATTGACCTTATGCATTCATTTTGAGGTTTAAAAAGTAAACACAAAGTGTGATTGGCATTTAGGAGGCACTTAATTTATATTGGATCCTTTCCTTCCTTTATAGTGAAAGCCTGGAAAAATCCCTGGTGTATTTTTCTTCTGCCATCACTCTTCCTGGGCTCCCTATGCAGTGGTCTCTCCCTCGCTTTCCAGAAGCTCTCCCCTCTGTCTAAGCATAAATTTAAGAGTCTCCCAGGAGGAGGGTTTTCCCCTTTTATACCTGTTAGCCTGACATGGGAGCCCTCCTAAGTATATGGAGATGCAAAGAAACCTGAGTCATACCCGAGTGTTTTTTATGCTAGGTTTAATGAAGAACAGATAGTTGTGAAGAAATGTGATAGGTCAAATATGAGGCAAGTGTAGTAAATTGGGGAAAACTTAACAAGGCCTGTTTTTTAGGATTCTTCTCCATGTCCCTTTGACTTCGGAGATAAGAGTGCTCCATTCCTGCTAGTATAGGGAGAGCATCTCTCACTTAAGGGTTTTATGACCTATTTCAGGAAAAAAGGGGGTTGAGGAAGGTCATAGTAATTTTCCTGCTTCTGCTCTTTTCCCAAACTCCTTTAGCCTAAACTATATGACAAGGTGCCATGTTTTGGAGCAACATGTCCTCAACCCCCTCAGCTGTATTGTAACAGGACTTTGTTAATGGTCACTGAAGTCTGAATTCATTTGGGTTTTGCATGTCTCAGAACATATTTTATTTCTATTTTTTTCAACCATTTAAAAATCATTCTTAGCTTGTGAGCCACAAAAAAACAAGTGGCAGGCTGCTTTGTCTCCCAGGCTATAGTTGCCAGTCCTTGTTCTAGATATTGTGCAGCACCCAAGCTCCTAGGTGGTTTTATCACTTCCCTGCAGGGCGGTCATTGGGAGAGCAGACCTGCACAGAATCCTAGCTTGGCATATTTAACTTCTCTCCCAAGCCTGAGTAGACATTCTACTAGACAGGTAGGCTTGGTATCTCCTTACAGGAGGAATTTCCCTTTGAAATAGCTTTAACTCAGCTCTCAAAACTTACCACTTACTCTTTAGGGCTGCCAGCTACAGAATTTGGACCAATTAGCCCGCCTATGCTTAGTGGTCATCAGACATTGTCTGGAGTACAATTGTCTTTCTTGGCACAAGGTGTTTAAAGGGATATTGCCCACTTAAGAGTGAACACAGAGAAAAGTGATTACTATGTTAAAGAAAAGCCAGGCTATACCTTACTTAAATAAACTAGGTATATCTAAATTTGGAAAAGAAAAGACTAGAGGAAGCAAGACAGCTATCTTCAAATATTTTCTCTTCATGTAAAAAAAAAAAAAAAAAAAAAAAAAACGGTTGTCCAATTCAGCAAGTGAAGATGCTTGGGAATAAATTAGAAGACAAAGGATTTTGGCTGGCTGGCTGTCATTCAGAAAGCCTGAATTCTCATCCCTAATGATAACTAAGGAAGTCATTAACAACTTTGTGCTTCTTTTCTTTATTCACTAAAGAGACTGGCCTAGATTTTGGTAGTCCTTTCTAATCAGAATTATATATATACATACCTGTGTGTGTGTGTGTGTGTGTGTGTGTTTATTTATTTATTTTTATGCAAGACAATTTGCATAAAAAATAAATTCAGAATTATATGTATAACTAAATATATATTTATTTTTTATGCAAAAGTATTTGATAACTTGAGCTGTCTAGCAGAGGGACTGGCTACCTTGAATTGCAATGGAGATCCACCACTGAAAGATTTCAAACGAAGCTCAGCCACCATTTCACAAATGCTGGAGGACTTTTTATTTACTCAACAAACATTTATTCTTTTATACTTACTGACCTCCCTGTAAGGTGCCTGCCTGCCAATCATATTATCTCATTATGTTTCTTAACCAGATAGTTAGAACTTGGTATACAAACGTGTGGATTTCGGAGGTAAAGTTTTTAAAAATTTACTTTGGCTGGGCTTTGTCATTCTTGCCAGTGCCTACTGCTAAAGCAAAATCCCTCTTTGTTCCACAAATAATTCAGTTGAGCTAAAATTAAATCCAACTTTGGTGACCTGATTAGCAATCATTTCTTTTCCAATTGACAATCTCAAGTGAACAACCCTTGCTTCCTTATCCTTAGAACTGCTCACCTAAAGGGCTTGCAGTTAATTTAACAGTCCATTTGCAAAGATTAGAGCCATAATTTCTATATTCAGTTTTATAGTAGTCCTGCTAGATGCAATACTAAAAAAGGGTTTCATGGTCAAACATACTATAGAAACACTACATGTTGTATACTAAATTCCCTTCTTGGAGAGTCACAGGGCTCATGAATAATTAAAGACTCTGATTAATCCAACAAAAAACAAAAGCATTAAATATTATATTGAAGCCAGCATTTTCAGAACATATGTGCTACTCATTAACATCCATGAAATGCACTTTGAAAATCTTACCTCAAAAAGTGTGTGTGGGAAACCCTAGTCAATATAGGCAGATACAGCCAAAACTGTTTCAAAGAGGTCTGCCTATGTACATTTATAAATATGTAAATAATACAAAACAATTTTTAAACATACAGAATTCTGTGTATGCCATGTGCAGATTATATTTTCAAGGAATTGGAATCAATTGCCAAATTATAAGCTTTTATTGAATGTAGCTATTTTCTTGATGATTAAGAGTGCTTTCTATTTTATTGTGTCTGTCTCTTTATGACTCAGTTCTTGATTTGTCAAAAAAAAAAAAAAATGGAGATCACATTCACCTCATAAGAGTTTTTATGAGGATCAAGTAAAATGGGAAAATGTATGCTTGCATCATTGTGGATATTTAGTAAAGACCTGTGTCCCATCTCACTATAATCATAGTCCTGAATCGAGATGTGGGTATTCAAAAGATGTTCAGTGTTTATTTGGGTACTGAAGAAAGGAACATAGAATAAGTTGTTAGTGCTGCACCTCAATTTGTATACAAGCATTTTAGAATGTAAAGCAAGAAAATAATTCCCAGGATAAAACTCGGGAAAGAAGAGCCCTAAAAATAATGATTTTTTTTTTTTTTTTGGTCTTCATATATGTAAGACCCATTACATGAGATTTTCTTTTTTTAACTTCAAAACTTCCTGAAATAAGAATAATTTAAGGGGAAAAAGTAATAAGTAATATTTAATTGAAAGCATAAATAAATGGCAGGCCTTCCTATCTATTGTTATCCTCTTATGAACAAACTGCAAGATTTTCAAAACTAATTTTCAAGAAAGGTTTCAATTTTATCTTTATTAATTTCCATAGTGAACTAGGCTGTGACATCCAAATTTAGTGCCTCCCTAAAGCGATTTTCATGTGCTACTCTACCCCTTTTTTCTTGGGTATTAATTCATTGGTCTAGTGTTTTATGTTTTGAGCACCTGTGTTATATATATTGGTGCACTTTCTCCCATACCTGTGTCTAAAGTGAGGCCTTCTGTCTCCCTTTGGTTAAGGATGCTTATTAGTGCTTGGTTAATTCTGCATCCCTAAGCTCATGGCACACTGTTCTACAACATTGCTGCCAAATCCACTTCAGTGACTCAGCAGGAGCTTGTCATTATCAACATTCCAGTAGAAAGTAAAAATTAAGCAGTCTTGGAAAACAGAGAGCTAGTGTACCATATACTTGTAAATCTTTGGTAGCAATAAACAAGAATCTCCTGTTGGGTTGGGGGTGGAGGTCCTCCGCTGACTCCACCCTTCCTTTGAAGCACTAACAAGTTCATTTCTCAAAAGGAGTTTAAAATAATGACTGCAATGAAAAGAGCCCTCAGTGTTATTGAAAATACAATCTGTTTCCAAATCTTACATTTGTTTACATAATGTATCAACCATTTGATAGATAAAGGAGAAGACAGATGGAATTCAAAATAGCAGCTTTATTTTTGTTAAAACCTAGGTCAGAGAATACAGCGTTAAATATGTGACTTGTCAACACTGCTCTCCAGGATAAGCTTGTCTCTCCATCCCTCCAACTGCCCTAACTTCCCCCCTCACCACCCACTAAACCCCCAACAGAGGTGAAAACCACAGGACTTCCTTCCAGGGGCAGAGTTTTCCCTGTAGACTTAACAGAGGGGAGAGCTGGCCAGAATTCAGCTCCTTGTAGTCAGGTGGGCCCCAAATGTAGAGCCATGCATGTCTATCCTCCCCCCACTCCCTCTCACCAAGCTCATCACTGAGGTTAGTCCTTCCTCACTCTTTAGAATGAGGAGTGGGAGAGACAGGAATGTGATTTATACTAAAGGGAGGACAATAACACAGTCCAGGCCTAGGTTAGATGTTGATCCAATGGGAAAATACCTCTTGGGTAAAATAATTGATTGAGGGAGTTGAGGCTAAGTGGATGACAACTGTTTGAACAATGAATACTTTAGGGAGATCTAGAACTCACAGACTTTATTCCTTTCATTACTGACAATCCCATAAAGACACTGAAGGATTTTTAAAAATTAAATAAACAAATGTCTGGTCCAGAAGCAGAGGAAAAGAAAAAGGACAGGCTAAACCTTCGTATGGAGGACAAGGGAAAGGGCTGACTTAATAACCAGGTTAAGAGCAGCCCTACATCCATGTATAGTGGATAAACATTGGGAAAGATTCCTTGGGAGTGAGTGATCTCAGCTCCAGGCCAGATGGCACAGCACAGGGTTCCAGTGCCAGGAAGATAAATCCCCATAACTTTTAGATGTAAAAACCAGTGGCAGTTGGGGCAGTGGAAGGAACTGCCTGATTTTCAGTAGACTCCACTTAAAGAGCCCTCTTGGACTTAAAACATGTGCAGACCTACCCTCTCTGGAATCCAGTACCATGAAAATAGCTGGAAATGCACCAGCCACATGGGGTGAGTACCAGGCAAACCTCCAGAAGTCAGGTAGTGGCATTGCCCCCTCTCTGAGCCCTCCTCCCACACAGAGCCACAAAGTGGTGAAGCTGGTTGCCCCACTCTGACAATTAACCAAGGCTCCTCCCCATGAAATTTACAGGTGTCTTTGCTACAATAGGCCACACTACTAAGACAGGGAGTCAAAGCAGCTCTAAATACACAAAAATACACACAAAAAATAAAACACAGGGAGGCTGCCAAATTGAGGAGGCAAAGAAATATGACCCAAATGAAAGAACAGAACAATTCCCCCCTCCAAAGAACTAAATTCATACTAAATAACCAACCCAGCAGACGAAGAGTTCAAAACATTGGTGATCAGAATGCTCAGAGAACTCACTGAGTACAGCAACAAAATAAAAAAGACCCAGGCAGAAATGAAGGTTACACTAAGTGAAATAAAGAAAAATCTACAGGGAACCAACAGTGGAGGGGACAAAGCCAGGATTCAGATCAATGATTTGAAACAAGGAAGAAATAAGCACTCAACCAGAACAGCAAGAAGAAGAAAGATATCAAAAAAATGAGGATAGTGTGAGGAGCCTCTGGGACATCTCCAAACATACCAACATCTGAATCATAAAGATTCCAGAAGAAGAGGAAGAGCAAGACATTGAAAACTTATTTGAAAAAATAATGATAGAAAATTTCCCTAATATGGTGAAGGAAATAGACATACAAATCCAGGAAGCATAGAGAGCCCCAAACAAGTAGGACCCAAAGAGGACCACACCAAGACACATCATAATTAAAATGCCAAAGGCTAAAGATAAAAGAGAGAATCTTAAAAGCAGCAAGAGAAAAGCAGACAGTTACCTACAACGGAGTTCCTGTAAGACTGTCAGCTGATTTCTCAAAAGAAACTTTGCAGGCAAGAAGGGATTGGCAAGAAATAGTCAAAGTGATAAAAAGCAAGAACCTACAACCAAGATCACTCTATAAATCAAAGCTATCATTTAGAATGGAAGGGCAGATAAACTGCTTTCCAGACAAGATAAAGCTAAAGGAATTCATCATCACCAAGCCATTACTACAGGGAATGTTAAAAGGACTTATTTAAGAATAAGAAGAAGATCAAGCTATGAACATTAAAATGGCAACAAATTCACACTATCAACAACTAAATCTAAAAAAAAGTTTTAAATTAAGCAAACAACCAGAACAAGAGCAGAATCATAGATATGGAGATCATTTGGAGGGCTATCAGTGGGGAGGAAGAAGAAGGATAATGGGGGAAAGGGTACAAGGAATTTAGAAGCATCGTGGGAAGGTACAAAATAGACAGGGTTATGTTCAGAATAGTATAGGAAATGGAGAAGCCAAAGAACTTAAGTGCACAACCCATGGACATGAGGGGGGTTGCTAGAGGGAATGGGAGTACCAGGCGGAGGGAGGCAAAGAGGGAAGAATTGGGACAACTGTGATAGCATAATCAATAAAATACATTTTAAAATAAAGAAACAACCAATGAATGCACAAACAAGTGGAACAACAAATTGATGTCTCTCTCTCTCCCTTCTCTAAAATCAATAACTAATTTTTTAACACAAAAACCAAGCAGGTTAAAATTATAAAACTCTCACTGAGTCTTCTTGAAAGGAATAGGGGACATTTCAATGAAAGAGAACATAGAAGTCTATCCTAATAATGGAGGAAATTTAGAAGCTGAAGAAAAAAAATGCTTGTGGGTGAACATCTGACAAAGGTGTTGATTGTCACCAGGTTTCTAGGGCACAGACCTTAGAAACATCTGGAACTAACTGGGGGATCACTCTCCAACCAGGCCTTCTTAGATGGCGGGTGAGGTCTTGGAATATTGGTGATAATGGGAAATATAAATCTTGATAAGTAAGGCATAGATTATAGAGGATTTAAAAGGCATCCAGAGGAGTTTAGATTGAATGTATATTCTGAGGAGTGTTTTGATGAAAACAAGAGGTAAATAAAACCTAAACTATATTAACAGTGTCAGGGAGAGAGAAGAAATGGGGCTTCAGTGATCTTCATTTATCTGGTCACCTTAGTTATTATAGAGATGACTTTTGTCCCTGTTCAAGGGGTACCTCCTGAGTACAGCAGTCAGATGTGTCTTGGAATCTCTGATGAGACTGAGAACCTGTGCACAGGATCCAGCTCCCCTTAGGGCCTCACCCAAACGAGCCTCCCTGAGCATTGCTGGCAAGCAAGGAGCAGGTGCTCCCCCACGCAGACCTGGAGCTTCTCTCCCCAGTTCCACTACCTCTCCTCTCCCCAAGTCCACCACACTCTCCTCTCTGTCCACCCACTAGGACACGCAGGATTCCACTTTGGTATTAGATGGCAGTGCCAATATTTTACCTTTTCTGGCCTGCAAAAAAAATGGCTATTTCATGTAGTTCAAACTATAAACTATTCAATAGATTTGACTTTTTTTTTTAAGTCCAGGGGGCAACTGACTTCAGTCTATTCAGGGTCATATAGCAAAAATCCCTGAGCAAAGTAAACAGGAATAGACTACTTTATTCCATGACAAAGGAAAATAAGGGAAAAAAAAATATCTCATTGAAGTATCTTGATACATTTATGTGGTAACAGCAGTGCTGCTACTACTACTACTTATCACTTTTTATTTTTATTATTTTTATTATAACTGTTCCCCATATCTATCCCCCTTTCTTCATCTGCACTATCATTGCATAATTCGCAGGGCCTGTGATTGTTCATGCTCTGATGATTATCTGGCTTCATCTCCCACCACCCCCCTCACATCAGTCACACTTCAGTCATGCCAGCCTACCAGCAGCTACCTGTCTTCTCCCCATGATACCACCTCTTCCATCTCCTGGAAAGGAGCTCCTCCACCTCAGCCTTGTCATGCTGATACATTTCTACTCCCCCTAAAAGACTTTGCCGACACATAATCTCCTCTGTGTGCCCACCCCCCAGTTTAAAACATGATCTTTTGTATTTCTATCATGTTTTATATTTAAGGCACTTAGACTTAAGGTGATCGAATAATTTGTCATCCAAGCTGGGACACTTTTAAGAATGAAAGGGGATGGTATTAATATTGATAATTGCACCAGAACAACAGACATAAACCAGGAATGCCCCAGGCAAACCAGGTGTATGGTCATCTTAACTTATCCTTACACTGCTGTAATGATTGTTCACACTTCTATTATCCACTCCCCCCACAAACAAGCACACATACACAGGCAGTGAATCCTGGGAAGGTATGGACATCAGCATCTAGTATAATGATGCTGCCATATTAGTTGATTGATTGATTGATTGAAACACAGGAATATTATTGGAGGGGAATATTCTAGACTAGTAAAATAGCATAGACAAAAGGAAATGGGAGGAACATTTGTAGGAAAGCAAGGAAAATAGCCTGGGTGAAATGGATGTTTGAACATTGAAGTATAATTTGGGAAAAGATTATGAAAACTCTTGATTGTTAGGCAAGGAATTTCTGACAAAGTGGAGGGACAGGGGAAGGCTTAAACAGAGGGGAATGGCATGAAAGATAACTGAGAGTTGTATGTAATGAATTGGAGGGAGGGAAGGGCAGAGTGAACTGCAGAGACTAGATAAGAAAGATAAAATTGCAAAACGTAGACTATTACTCTTTGTCATTTAACCTTTTATACTTTATGAAAATGTCAAGACTCCAGATTGCAAGTGACAGAAATTAACCTGGTTTAACCAAGAAGGAAAATTTATCTGCTCAGCTGACATCGACAGGCGTTGCTAAATTCAAGTTCTCAAATGGTGTTATCTCATTAGTAACGTTCTCTCCGTCGTTTGGTTCTGCTTCTTACTATATAGGCTTTGACCACAAAATGGTCATCAGTAGTAACTTTCAGCCTACTCTCTACCAGCATAGCAATCCCAGTTCAACAAGACACTTTACCAATAGTTCCAGCAAAAACCCTGAGGGATATTCTCAGTGGTTACCCACATATCCCTGAACTGTTAATAGGGGCCATTGGGGTTGTCATGCTCTGATTGGCCAGTACTTGGTCATTTGCCCACCCAGGTGATGGAATCAGCTTCATCCAACCAAATGAATACATGTGTGTGGGGTGGAGGGTGGGGAAGGCTGAGAATGGAGGTAGGGATAGCTCGCTTAAACTAACTTGTTTAAAAAGAGGGAGAATGATTATTAGGAAAGCAAAAACAATAAATTTCCTCTACATAAAGTCTATGGTGCATCATGAAAATCATGAAAATCATGAAGATCATGAAAATCAAATCACAGAAATGAAATTATCAAGAAGAAACGAAGTGATGATGAGCTTCTAAATGAGCATGAAAAAATACTGAATTTATTCCAAAATAATCTATATTATATTTATTTAAGATACTTAAAATGTAAGAGGTAAGATATGAGAATCATTATCTTTAATTGAGTCATTTTTTAATATCATGCTAATTAACCAAACAAAATAGAAATTATTTCACTTTTTCTAATCAAACTTATAGATAAAATACTATAAGAACTTCTGATTACTAATCTTTGAAGAAGTCATAATGGAGCCAGAGGAAGGCTGAAGAGGGCAATTAAAATGGCTATATCTTTATGGGAATTCCTAAAATAGGTTTATTGAAAACCAATTAATAAACCTCTTAATTATGAAATGATAAGACCTATGGTTTGAAAAACATGTATAAATTTATTTGTAGACCCGGTAGCGTAATTCTGAGAACATTATAAATGTGAATTTTCCATGAATTGTATGTTCTGAATAAAGGATATAGTAGTGTTCAGAACATAAATCATAAAGAGAGATACAAGGTTTCAGTTAGCTTTAAATAGATTTTAGATAACAAATGGGTATATATAGAATAACTCTATTTGGCATTTAAGTTAGACATACCTGTATTCATTTATGTATGTTTGTATATAAGATGAATAAAATACTGCACCAAATATAGTGAATATCACTTACTGGTAGGACTTAGTACAATTTTAGTTTTCTTAGTTGGATTTTTTATGATTTCTAAAACGAATGTGTATTACTTTTAAAGAGAAAAGACATCAAAAATTTTTATAAAGAGAAAAACATTTTTTAAATTATTTATTTGTTTACTTATTTTTTATTTTTAGAGAGAGGGGAAAGGAGAAAGAGAGGGAGAGAAACATCACTGTGTGGGTGCTTCTCACTCGCACCCCCAACTGGGGACCTGACGTGCAACCTAGTAATGTGCCCTAGCTGGGAATTGAACCAGCGACACTGGGCTCGCAGACCAACACTCAATCCACTGAGCCACAGCAACCAGGGCCAAGAGAAAAAACTTTTTAACATAAAAGTAAACTAGCATTGTTTTTTGAAGTGATGTCATTGTGGTATTTCTCACAGTTTTTCTTCTATGTATATCCATGTATACTCAGATACAATATTGGGTTAGATGGGCCATTGGTCTCAAAGAATGTGGCTTTTCTCTTATTATTAATCAATACATCTTTACAACATTATGTCAGGGTAAGTGATAGGAATTTAATCACATTTACTGATACCTATTTTACTAAATTATTTTTATTCTTTTTAAGAATGCAGCTTTGAAGAACAATGTTCTGATACAGAAAATAATATGAACCAAGAATCTAGCTTGGTGGAAGCCATCTTTAAAGTACTATACTATTGCAATTTTTCTCCACAAACATTTGGAAATGTATTTGTGAGCTACATGGAAGAAGAACAATTATGGGACTTTTTATACAACATTCCAGGTATGAGAAATTTAAACTTTTAAAAGAAGCATTTTAAATATAGCTAAATGTATCTTTAAAGGTATTTTAAGTTTTGCTGAGTCTGTTATTTGTAAAAGTTATCTTTTTTATTGAGTATAAAATCTTCTTCTGGAAGTCATTAGCCATTGGTTCCTATCAAAATTTAGTATACTTGGGACAAACAAGGTGAGGGGGAGGTTGATGCGAAAAATTATGTAATTCAAATTTTCTTTATTATTAGGAAGTGTTCTCTCATAAAACATTTAAATTAATATTTGCTAGAGATTATATTTTGCTATTGAACATAAAGACATTGGTAAGATATGAAAAAATATTTTGTGATTCTTGGGTGCCTTTATTCAATGAAGTCATGGACACAACTATTGGTCAATTTCCTTCAAATGTAAAAGGCATTTATTATGGTGACCATGGTGCCTATCTTTACAAGGCATCCTGTCATTCCTCTGGGGACAATGTTTTCCCGTTTGCACTGTTCTGCCTACAGCTAGAGCAGATGTTAAAGACAGAGCAGTTACTTATCTGAGTAGGACGTGTTCATGGGTTGCCCCACCTTCAGGGCTAGGTATAAAGATTCTCTCATTGCTTTCCTACCTTTAAATCTCCAATATTTAATATCTTGGGAGAACAAAGGATGAGAACTTAGTCGTTATCCTATGAGTCCATTAACCATTAACATCATTTACATGAGGCTTTCAACCTATAAGCTTTCTCTTACATTGTTTTGGAACTGCCATTTTCATAAAATATTTTCTAGGATCCATATTTTAAAAACCTAACTGGCTTGTAATCATGGTTTCATTCTTTTGACTCTCCTTTAGACTCTACTTGAATATCTTTTTATCTATTTTAAAGTCATATTACGTCTTCTTTTGTTCATTATCTCTGCAAAATAGCAATAGATGACTTTATGTAATGATTTCAAAAATCTGAATCTATCCCATGAAGATTCTGTAGTAATTATCTCCTTTTAAAGTTTTATCTCCTAGTTTTCATGCATTCTCTCATTGCTTCCTCTTTAACCAAAGAAGGGTAATTTTCTAGTTAAATAGAATGAATTACTTCTGATGTAGACTTAACTGAACTGAAAGAAAAACAATTTTGAAAGCCCATTCACCCCCTGCTGGTTTTAGTTGCTTCTGGTGAAGAGCTGAATTCTCTCACAAGATCGTAAAGAATTGGTGACTCACATGCTTCAACCATTATTTAGCCTTCAGTTCTTAAGTTCTTGAATGATATGACACTCAGCACAAAAATGTACTGAAAATGACCTAGAAAATATCAGTGGACTACAGATGCTGGCATGAGAAAGCAAAACTACTACTTGGTTCTAACTAGTCTTCTCTTCATCTACACATTGAGCAAATCCTTCTCCATAAGGTCAGACAAGTCTCTTTAGACAGGTATTACATATATTTATAGAGCCCAAATTGTGTAGGGAGTCTCACGGGAACAAAACTTCAAATTGGTGAATCGTCCTTCGTCTTTATACAAGTTGTTTTTACATTTATTTATTTATTTATTTATTTATTTATTTATTTTATGTGGTTGCTCCAGGATTTACAATATGTCTTTAACTCATCAATTTACCTTTTAATAATATTATAGTACTTCACATCTAATGTAAGAACTTTATAATCGTCGTCGTCGGCAGCCGTCCGTCTCGAGAGACGATGGCGTAGCTTCTTGAGAGTCTATCTGCACCGCCGAGAATGGCTGTGCAGTCCGATTCGGGAGTGACAATCCCTGCCGCACTTGGTACAGGTGAAGGCAGATGGCTGTTGTTGCTGCTGCTGACGCTGCTTCCGCCTCGATCTTTTCTGGACCGCCTCCTCGTTGCGCGCAGCCTCTGCGCAGGACGTACCTTGCCTGACCGCGAGCCTCCAGGCTAGGCGGTCGTCTGCTTGAACTTCCCATGTGTTGAGATTGATGGAGCATTGTGTCATGTCCTTTTTGCAGATGTCTTTGAACCGCAGTTTTGGGTGCCCTGTCATCCTCTTGCCTTCTGCTAGCTCGCCGTAGAGGAGGTCTTTGGGGATACGGCCTGCATCCATTCTTTTGACATGGCCGAGCCACCTGAGGCGTCTCTCGCTAAGAACTGCATGCAAACTGCTCATATTGGCTCGCTTCAGCACCTCGGTGTTGGGGACCTTATCCTGCCAGGCGACATGCAGGACGCGTCGCAGGCACCTCATGTGGAAGCTGTTGAGTTTCCTTTCGTGCCTTGCGTAGGTGGTCCACGTCTCGCTGCCATAGAGGAGAGTGCTGAGTACGCAGGCTTGGTAGATGCGCAGTCTGGTTTTCTCAGTGAGGCTGGAATTGTTCCACGCTCGCCGGTTCAGTCTGGCCATAACTGTGGCTGCCCTGGCGATTCTCCGGTTGACCTCCAAGTCGACTGACAGAGAGCTCGAGATGGTGGACCCGAGGTAAGTGAAGTCGTTGACAACCTCCAGGGTGTATCCGTCGATGGTGATGCATGGGGGAGTCCCCGTGCCTTGAGCCATAACATTCGTCTTCGTCAGGCTGATGGCTAGTCCGAACTCCTTGCATGTGTGGGAAAGGCAAGTGACTAGCTGCTGGAGTCCCTCTTCGGAGTGTGATGTCAAAGCTGCGTCGTCGGCGAAGAGCATCTCACGGATGAGCACCTCTTTGACTTTGGTCTTGGCTCGTAGACGGGCCAGGTTGTAGAGCTTGCCATCGGATCTGGTGTGAATGAAGACACCCTCGCTGCAGTCCTTAAAGGCGTATTGGAGGAGCATGGAGAAGAAGATTCCGAACAGCGTAGGCGCGAGGACGCAGCCCTGCTTTACTCCGCTGCTGACTGGGAAGGCCTCAGAGGTTGCGCCGTTGTAGGACACCGTGCTGTGCATGTTGTCGTGAAAGGACATGACCACAGCAAGCAGATGTGGTGGACAGCCAATCTTCCGTAGCAAGCTGAAGAGTCTGCTTCGACTGACCAGATCAAACGCCTTCGTGAGGTCAATAAAGGCGAGGTAGAGTGGTTTATGCTGCTCGTGACACTTCTCCTGCAGCTGGCGTAGGGAGAAGATCATGTCCACTGTTGAGCGGCCAGCTCTGAAGCCACACTGGGACTCTGGGTAGACGCGGGAAGCAAGGGTCTGCAGGCGGGCAAGAGCGACCCGGGCGAATACTTTGCCAACGACGCTGAGGAGAGAGATGCCCCGGTAGTTGTTGCAGTCGCTGCGGTCTCCTTTGTTCTTGTACATGGTGATAATGTTGGCATCTCTCATATCCTGGGGGATGTAACCCTCCCTCCAGCAGAGACAGAGTAGATGGTGGAGCGGCTGTAGCAGGACTGGTTTCCCGCTCTTTAGGATTTCTGGAGGGATTCCGTCGCTTCCTGGTGCTTTCCCGCAAGCGAGGCGGTCGATGGCTTTGCCGAGCTCTGCCGCAGTAGGTGGGGTGTCTAGCTCCTCCATGACTGGTAGGTCTGGGATGGCGTTAAGAGCAGTGTCTGTTACGGTGTTCTTCGTTGCGTACAGCTCGAGGTAGTGCTCGGTCCACCGCCGCATTTGCTGTTCTTGGTCAGTGATGACCTCACCTGTCTTGGACTTAAGGGGGGCGATCTTGGAGGGGATTGGGCCTGTTGCCTTCTTGATACCCTCATACATTCCTCGTGCGTTGCCTATATCGGCGGCTTCCTGGATGCTTCTGCACAGGTTTAGCCAATAGGTGTTGGCACAGTGGCGGGCGGTCTTCTGGACTTTGTTCCTGGCAGCCCGTAGAGCTTGAAGTGTACTGGGAGTGGGCGTGACCTTGTAAGCCAGTAGGGCCTTCCTCTTAGCCTCGATCACGGGTTCCATTTCTTCCCAGTGAGCCTCGTACCAGTCAGCGTTCTTCCGCTCTTTCTTCCCGTAAGCAATAATGGCGGAGTTGTATATGGCGTCGCGGAGACGTGGCCAATTGGATTCGATAATGTCATCTGCCGCCACTCCCTCGCCGAGTGCATCTTCCATCTTGTTGATGAATTGCTGGGTCTTAACTGGGTTGCTGGCACAACTGGTGTTGATGCGTGGGCGACCCTTCATCTTGGAGTGGTGCAACCTCTTCGGCATTATGCGCACCTTGCTTACCACGAGGGCATGGTCCGTGTTGCAGTCTGCACTGTGGTAGCTGCGGGTGAGGAGGGTGCTGCCAATATCCGTTCTTCTGGTGATGACGAGGTCAAGCTGGTGCCAATGACGGGAGCGGGGGTGCCTCCATGACACCTGGTGGATCTCTTTGCACTTGAAGAATGTGTTTGTCACGCACAGGCCGTGGTGACACAAAAGCTCAAGCAGTCGCTGACCATTCTCATTGATCTTTCCTCTCCCAAAGTTTCCAAGGCAGGTGGGCCAGGCCATGTGGTCGGCTCCTACTCTTGCGTTGAAGTCTCCAAGGAGATAGAGAGCGTTACTTCTGGGAATCTTGGATAACGCTTCGTCCAGTGCATGGTAGAACAGTTCTTTCTCTTCGGTGGTGGCGCAGAGGGTTGGGGCATACGCGCTAAGAATGCTGACTGGGCCGAAAGTTGTTGACAATCGGAGGGTAAGTAATCTCTCTGTGCCTCCTGTGGGTGGCTCTATGGAGTTAACAAGCGTGTTCTTCACAGCGAACCCAACACCGTGCTGTCTTGGTTGGTCCGGAGACTTCCCTTGCCAGTAGAAGGTGTAGTTGGTTTCTCTGATAGTTCCGTTGTCGGCCAACCGGGTCTCCTGTAGAGCCGCAATGTCGATGTTTAGTCGTGCCAGTTCCCTATCGATGACAGCGGTTTTCCTGGCACCATTGATCCACGGAAGGTCTGCAGTAAGTCCAGGGCACATGGTCCTGATGTTCCAGCTAGCGAGGCGAAGAGCCGGAGGCTTCTTTCTTGTTGTTTGCTTGGAATTAACTGGTGCGGGTGTTTTGTGGCCCACTTTTCGAGAGGTGCCTCTCTGATCCCCACGCACCCAGTGGGGCAGGCGAGCCATGGCGAGACGGTAGCTGTCCAGTGAGGTGCGATGACCTCTCCCACCGTCAGAGGAGACCCCTGGCGCTCGTTTCCTTCGCCAATCGGATGAGCTTATAACCGGTATCTGTCTCCTCCCGTGTTGAGTCGACATCTTGCGATGACGCTGGAGTGTCCTCTCAAGTGAAACTGAAGCTACAGAGCCTGGGCAGGGTGACATGGAGGGTCTGCTGTTGCCCATGCAGCAGACCCCCCCTCTCTTCGCAGCTGAAGGGTCCAAGGGAAAGACAAAGTCAATACAGCTTGGCTTCAGGTGCGCCGCAGGAGTTGCCGGTGTTGACTACAATGTCAAACCGCCTTAGGGACTCCGGCTCCGGATTTTCTGTCGGGGTTTACTCCCTTAGCCTTTCCCCTGAAGAGGTATGCCGCAAGGTAGCGGAGGTTTTTTGGGGTCAGAGTTTTCCTTCTCTGATTTTAGAGATGTCCTTCCTCTTTCCTCCTTTACAGTCTTGAGGGCAGCATTTACAGGCTAAAATAGAAAACTGGCAGTGTAACCTTCTAAGCAGATACTACCAATACCCTGCTTGGGTATATTCACCCAACAATAAACATCTCTTAAATGTCCTCCAAGTGCCATGCCTCGAATTAGTAAATGGCAGTGCAATGGCAGCCAAACATTTGGATCAGTTTCACTAAGTAAACCACCAACACAAGTAGGTTTTTAAAACAATAGAATAGTGTCTCATTTTATTAAAAATAATAACTATTTTTAAGCAACTTACCAGCAACACTGAATAAAAACCTGGCTGTGTTTCCCACTGTTTCAACTGCTCCTCAGCTGACTTTAACACAGCAGTATCCTGACTGGTGGCCTGAGTTAAGACTTGAAGAACAACAGTGCTGGCACTATTGAGATCCATGGAAACCAATTGGCTCAGTCCGAATAGCCCGGCTCTCCAGCTTCCACTGTCCAACATGAAGTGGCGTCGGTTGGTCCCGCGCCCCACGCTTGCAAGTCCACGCGCCGCCGCCCACTGATGCCGAAAGCGGCTTCTGGGAACGCACCATGTTCTGAGTCGCAGCTCTAAACGATGCGGACGCTAGAATATCGCGTCACAGACATCCACAGCAATAAAAAAGATCAAAATACTGATACACAAAACAACACAAATGAATCTCAAAAAGCATTACGCTAAGTGAAAGAAGCAAAGCATAAAAGTCTACATGAAGTTCTAGAAAATGCAAAATTATAGAGACAGAAAGTAGATCACTGGTTGCCTTGGGCTATGGGGCTAGAGGAAAGGATGATACAACAAGACACAGGATAATTTTTAGGGAGATGGAAATGCTTTAATCTTGATTCAATAGTAGTTATGCTACCAAAAAGCAATTTGGGGTCCTGCTGCCTGCCGCCACCCTCTAGGCAAAATTCCAGAAGCAAAGGTTTGGTGATAAAGAAAGTCTATCCAGTCACAGCTTCAATTACTTAAGCCTATCAATTAAGGCTAAACTCTAACACCTGGGCCCTGCTATCATTTCCCCCTGTTTTAATCACCTTATTTCTATAGGGCTAGTTACAAACTAAAACAGCATAAAATACAAAAACTACACAACTTTGGAAGAATGACAGGCTTCTGCCTCATAGCCTGTTCCCTCTAGAACACCCAAAGAATAAACCAGGGACCCTCTGCCAGGCCAGCCCAATCCTTTAGAAAAATAGGAAGCCCCACACTTTGTTCTTCCACAGAGACACGAACTTAACAATATACAATATAATAGTATGTTTCTATTTATTCCCTCCTGTCCTTTATACTAGTTTTGTCATGCATATTATTTCTACTAATGTTATAAACCCCACAATTTATTGTTTTATTTTTGTTTCAGTCAATTATATTTTAAAGAAATTAAAAATGAAAAGTCTTTTACATTTATCCACATATTTAGCATTACTGGTACTCTTTTATTGCTATAGATCTGAGTTTCTAACAGGTATTATTTTCCTTCTAACTGAAATAATTCCTTTAACATTTCTTATAGTACAAATTGTCTGCCATCAAGTTATCTTAGCTTCTGATTGCATGAAATAAGTAGTTTTCCTTCATATTTAAAATATTTTTATTAGATATAGAATTCTGAGTTAAGAGGTTTTTTTTGTTCTTTTCCTTTTTCATTCAGTACTTTAAAGATGTCATTCTATTACCTTCTGGTTTATATTGTTCCTAATGATAAATCAGTTAATATTAAAGTATTATTCCTTTTATGTAATGTGTCTTCTTTTTGTAGTTGATCTTTAATATTTTCATCTTTATCACTACTTTCCAACAATTTTATTTCATTGTATTTTATTTTAATTTTCTTTGTATTTACTCTGCTTAGGGTTTGTTGAGTTTCTTGGATCTGAGGATGTTTAGTTTTTATCATATTTGGAAATATTTCAACCATTCTTTCTCAGGAGCATTTATCTTTTGTCCTCTCTACCACCAGTTTTTTTCTGGGACTCCCATTCCATGTATACTAGACCTTTTGTTATTTTCCATATGCCACTGAAGCTGTATTCTTTTCAGAATATTGTTGTTATTGTTGTTTGCTTCCGTTTTTAGCCTTCTTTTTCTTTGTGTTTTGATTTGGATATTTTCTATTATCTCAAGTTCAGTGGCTTTTTATTCTTCAGTTTCTAAATTGCTATTCAGACCATCCAGTGAATTTTTATTCCAGGTATTTTTAATTTGTAGCAATTTCATTTAGTTCCTTTTTATATTTTGAGTATCTCTCCTCATGTTAAAATCCTTGTACATGTGTATGAAGTCTGTTTTAAACCCTTGTTTTCTCATTTCATCTCTGTCATTTTGGGATATGTTTCTATTGACTGGTTTTTCTTCTGATTATGGATTACAGTTTTTTGTTTTTCTTTTTTACATGTTTATTAATTTTTTATTGTATATCAGATGTTATGAGTGTTATATTGTTTTTTTTTTTTTTTTAAGTATATTTTATTGATTATATTGTTACAATAGTTCCAATTTTTTTTTTTCCCCTTTGCTCCCCTCCGCCCAGCACCCCCCTTCCCCAACAATCCCCTCTCCAAGTCCATGCCCATGGGTCGTACATACAAGCTCTCCCGCCTCACCCTTTCATATATTCTTCTTCTTCTTTTTTTAAAATTAATTAATTAATTAGTTAAATATTTTAACAATAAAAAATAACAATTCCTCCCTCTCAGACTTAAGACCCTTTACAATCTTATAAAGGACAATGGATGAAGGTCTCGAGCTCCTCTAGCTGCTTCAAGCTGGACATGGTCGTCGTCCTACCTACCCGTGGGTCAAGAAATCCCTAATAAGAGTGGGGATGTGGAGGGGAGGGTGGCCTTCCCACAAGGGGAAGGATCGTGCAGACTCCAGGTCGGTTGGCTGTCTCTGGACAACGGCATGCTTGGTTTGACAGGCTGGCATCCTTGTTGTATTCTGGGGGCAACAGGGTTAAAGGACATCATTTAATCCGTAACCACTAGATGACAAAAGACAGGTATTAATTTTTCAATGTCCCACATTAGGGAAAAGAAGGGCTTCTTTGGAGGAAGGTGTGCCAGGTACATCTCACCTGTCCAAAACCCTTTTGCCCATTATACTTATTTTGGACTGAGGGAAATATTTTAGGTTTCCCCCATCTCAGGCCTCTGGGCTTTTTCTGTCCAAGCCATTAGGATAGAAAAGAGAAACCAGTTTTAAAGTGAAGCCCACAGACCACCCCGTTCTTCACCAACCCAGCCACTTAGTTCAGCCAAACCATTGAGTCTCAGGAGGCAGCAATGCAGACAGGATTAAGTGAGGCCTATGCATACAGATAATCACTCAGGTAATGAGATTGTAGGCTTATGCCCTTTGAAAACAGAAAACACATGTTAATTTATGTAACATAACCCACATACAAGTCTCTAAATCTGTAGGACTGTCTTATCGGAAGGAAAATCCTTGTCCTTCTAATATTCGCTGAACTTGCATTTCTATTCTTTATATTTTTATTCCCCCCCCACTAAAAAATTTTCTGTTTGTTTGTTTTTCCACTACAGTTGTCTCACTTTTTTTCCCCCTCTTGCTTCCCTGCACCCTGCCCCCCTCCACAGTCAGTCCCCACCCAGTTGTCCATGTCCATGGGTCATTCATACATGTTCTTTGACTAGACCCTTCCCCTTCTTACCCCTTCTCTCCCTCCCATCTCCCCCTTTGTTACTGTTAGTTTATTCCTTGTTTACATACCTCTGGTTCAATTTTGCTCATTTGTTTGTGTTGTTCATTAGTTTCCTGTAACAGGTGACAGCATAAGGTAATTTTCTTTTGTTGCCTGGCTTATTTCGCTAAGCATAATTCTCTCTAGTTCCAATCATGTTGTTGCAAATGGTAGAAGTTCCTTCTTTCTTTCAGTACTTATTCATTGTCATTTTCCCCCTTTGTACTCGTGTTCCTCTCTGTCTCTCTGTTTCCTCATCTTCTTAAAGCAGACCCTTTAGCATCTCTTGCAATGCTGGTTTGGTGGAGATGTATTCTTTTAGCCTTCTTTTGTCTTGGAAACTCCTTATTTCACCTTCCATTTTGAATGAAAGCCTTGCTGGGTAGAGTATTCTTGGTTGTAGGCCTTTGTTTTTCATTGCTTGGAATATTTTTTGCCATTCCCTTCTGGCTTGTAGTGTTTCTGCTGAGAAATCTGATGATAGCCTTATTGGAGCTCCCTTGTATGTTATTAGTTGTTTCTCTCTTGCTGCTTTTAGGATTCTCTCTTTGTCTTTGAATGTTGGCATTTTAATTATGATGTATCTTGAAGTGGGCCTGTTGGGGTTCATCTTCATTGGGACCCTCTGTGCTTCCTGGACTTGCGTGACTCTTTCTCTCGTCATGTTAGGAAAGTTTTCTGTCATTAGTTTTTCAAAGAGGTTTTCTATCCCTTGCTCTTCTTCTTCTCCTTCTGGAATTCCTATGATACGGATATTATTACGTTTCATGTTGTCCTGCAGCTGTCTTAGAACCTCTTCCGTCTTGTTCAGTCTTTTTTCATTTTGTTGCATTGTCTGGGAGTTTTTGTGTAGGTTGTCCTCCAGCTCGCTGATCCGATCTTCTGCTTCCTCTAGCCTGCTTTTAATTCCTTCTACTGTGTTCTTCAATTCAGAGATCGTATTTTTCATTTCCTCCTGGCTCTTATTGATAGCTTCTATGTCCTTTTTCATGCTCACGTAATTTTCTGTGAGTTCCTTGTAGTTTTTCTGGAGTTCTTTGAAGTTTCCGCTGAGCTCATTCAGCTTCTCCATAATCCATGTTTTGAATTCCATATCTGATAGTTCGCTCCCCTCTATTTCATTTAGCACTCTTTCTGGGGATTCTACCTTTCCTTTTGATGGGAGGTTGTTTCTCTGTCTCCCCATTTTTTTGACTCCTATTGTTTGTTGGTGCTTCTTGGAATGATCTGCACTTCCTGGATCTGCCTCTGGTGGCGTCAGATCATGTACCAGTCTGGCCCTAGGCAGCCTGTTGGAGACTTCCAGGGATCTACTGCTGTTGTCTGTCTTCTTTGATTGTTAATCTATTCAATCTGTGATTAGCTGTCGGGCTTAAGGACTGTGGGTGTGGCAGCTTAATTCCTGTAGGCAGGGCTTTTGCTTCCCCTCAGGCTGACGCCACTTGGAGGGGAATGGTCTACCCGCAGTACTGGGGATGAGTCAGCACTGGGACCCAGTCAGCTGCTCCTCCAGTTCTCCCCTCAAAGCCACCGTGCCAAATTCTCCCCAAGTGTCTCCAGTCCTCTCTGCCTTCCCTCTGCTTGAGCCCAGGGTAAGTGGTGGCCAAAATATTTTCGTATGTGATCCACTTAAGAGCTCTTTTTCTCCTGCTGTTTCTCTCCGGCTAGCAAGAAAGCCTGTGGCTTTTCGCTTTTCACAGCTGATACTATTTTACTTTCCACTCTGTCGCTGTAGGCTGGGAAGCCCAGCTGGGGGTTTAGACCCTGCCCTTCTCAGGGGGAATCCCCGGCTGCTGAGCTGTTTCTCAGCCCCTTCAGCTGCCACCCGTGGGAGCCCAGCCAGCCCTTCCACGTCTCCGCACTCCCTACCGGTCACGTTGTGATGTAGCGGCCTTTTCTGTCTCTCCGTGGTTATAAGACTTCTCTCCAGCTGGTGTTCGGTTCGTTATTCCAGATGATTTCTCCAAAATTACATTGTAAATCCAGACTAGTTCTAGGAGGAAGTTAGTGTAGCTTCCACTTACTCCTCCGCCATCTTGTTTCTCCTATATTGTTAAGTATATAAATTTTTTTCATCCTTTATAGATTTTGTTTTTACTAATAGTTGTGTTACTTGTAGATTTTCTAATAATGAACCAGCTTTGCACGTCTTGGATAAAATCCACTTGGTTAAGATTAATAATTCTTTTCCAGATTTTTTGGATTCAATTTTTGAATATTTTGTATTTTTGCATCTATGTTAATGACACATATTAGTCTATAGCTTTCTTTTCTTGTGATGTCTTTGTCTGGTTTTGGTATTCAGGTAATGCTGGCCTCAGAATGAGTTAGGAAGTAGTCCCTCTCTTTCTATAACATATTCTGAAAGAGACTGAAGAGAATTGGTATAATTTCTTTCTTAAATGTTTAATAGAATTCACCAGTAAACCCATCAGAGCCTGGCATTTTCTGTTTGGAATGTTATTAATTATTGATTTAATTTCTTTAATGGGTATAGGTCTATTTGAACTGCCTTTATTCTTGTGTGAGTTTTGGCAGATTGTATCTTTCAAGGAATTGGTCCATTTTATCTAGGATATAAAATTTGTTGGTATAGAGTTGTTTGTAATATTCTTTTATTATCCTTTTATTTGTCCATGGTTCTGTAATGATGTTCCCTCTTTCATTTCTGGTTTTAATAGTTTGTATCCTCTGTTTTTCTTAATTTGCCCGACTAGAGGCTTATTGATTTTATCTGATCTTCTAAAAGAATAAGCTTATAGTTTTTTTTGATTCTCCCTACCAACTTACTGTTTTCAGTTTCATTGATTTCTGCTTTAATTATTATTATTTTCTTCAGCTTAATTTAGATTCAGTTTTTTCTTATTTTTCTAGATTGCTAAGGTGGAAATTTGTTAGGCTATTGATTTTAGACATTTTCTTCTTTCTATTATATTCATTCAATGCTATAAGTTTCCTTACTTTTGCTGCATCCCACAAATATTGATAAGTTGTGTTATTGTTTTCATTTAGTTGAAAATATTTTAATATTTTTCTTGGGGTCTCTACTTTTACCCCTGTGTTATCTAAAGGAGTTTTTGTTCAATGTATACATTTTGGTATTTCTAGTGCAATTTTTTATGACCAGAGCAGACATTATATGATTCTTATCCTTTTAAGTTTACTAAGTGCGTTTTATGGCCTGCAATGTGGTCTAAGTGAATTTTTAATGGGAGCTTGAGAAAAGTGTGTATTCTGCTATTGCGGGATGAACTAGTCTATAGATGTCAATTATATTCAGGTGATTGATGGTGTTATTGAGTTCTACAATGTCTTCTGACTTTCTACTTATTTGAATCTCTCTCTGATAGAGGGGTGCTAAAGTCTCCAACTATGATAGTAGATTAATCTGTTTTCTTTGAAGTTCTATCCATTTTTGCCTCCCATAGTTTGGCAGTCTGTTGTGAGGCTCATACATGTTAAGAATTGTTATGGCTTCTTGGAGAAATGACTCCTTTATCACTATGTAATTCTCTCCTTTATCCCTGATTACTTTCCTTGCTTTGAAGTCTGCTTTGTCTGAAATTAATGTAGCTACTCCTGCTTTCTTTTGATTTGTGTTAGCATGAAGTTTTTCTCCATTCATTTACTTTTAATTTGTATGTGCCTTTATATTTACAGTGGGTTTCTCGTAGACAACATAGTTGGGTTGTTTTGTTTTGTTTTTTTCTTTTTTGGTCTATGCTAAATTTTTGACTGGTGTTTCAGATCACTGATGTTCAAAATGATTATTGATATAGTTGGATTAATATCTGCCATATTTGTTATTGTTTTATATTTGTGGTTCTTGTTCTTTGTTCCTAGTTTTGGCTTACAATCTTCTGCTTTTGTTGGTTTAAACTGAGCATTTTATATTATTTTATTTTTTATTTTTCTTGGTCTATCAGTTATACTACTTTTTTCACTTTTTAAAGTGGTTGCCCTAGACTTTGCAACATAGAGTTTGAAACTAATCTAAGTTCACCTTTTTTTAATGTTTATTGATTTTTAGAGAGAGAAGAAGAGAGGAAGAGAGAGAGAAAAAGAAACATTGATGTCAGAGAGAAACATCGATGCTCCCCATATAACTTGCAACCTAGGCATGTGCCCTGACAGGGAGTTAGGATGATGCTCCAACCAACTGAGCCACACTGGCCAGGGCCTAAGTTCTCTTTCAAGTAACACTAACACTTTACAGGTGTTACCTTATAATAACAAAATAATTCTAATTTCTTCCTCTTATATTACTGCTGTTATTCATTTCACTTTTATATAAAAGTACAGGAGTATACTCATATATGTATGCATATATAATATGTGCATGAGTTAATACATTGTTGCTATTATTATTTTGAACTAACTTATCTGTTAGATCAATTATGGATAAGAAAACAGTTTTAATTTTACCTTCATTTATTCCTTCTTCAATGCTCTTTCTTTATGTAAATCTGAGTTTTGCCCTGTATTATTTTCTTTCACTCTAAAACAATATCTTTTAACATTTCTTGCAAGGCAAGTCTACTAGCACCAAATCTCCTCAATTTTGGTTTGTCTAACAAAGTTTTTATTTCTCCTTTACTTTTAGAGGATAATTTTGCAGGAGATAGAATTCTAGGTTGATTTTTTTTTTCTTTTAACACTTTAAATTTTACTTTACTCTCTTCTTAGTTGCATGGTTTCTGAGAAGTCAAATATAATTCTTGCTTGTCTTTGTCTCTCTAAATGTAAGGTGTCTTTCCCTTTGGCTTCTTTCAGGATTTTTTCTTTGTGTCTGATTTTCTATAGTTTGAAAATAATATGCTTAGGTATAATTTTTTTAAGTATTTATCCTCTTTGTGCTCTCTTAACTTCTTGGATCTGTGGTTTGTCTTTGAAATTAATTTGGGAAAAGTTCTTTTTCATTATTGTTTTAAGTATGTCTTCTGTTTTTTTCTCTCTTGTCTCTCCAGTATTCCCATTATATGTATGTTACACCTTTTGTAGTTGTCCCATAGTCCTTGAATATTCTAGTATTTATTCTCTTTGCTTTTCAGTTTTGGAGGTTTCTATTGAGACATCCTTAAGCTCAGATACTCTTTCATCAGCCATGTCCAGTTTATGAATAAGCCCATAAAGGCATTCTTCATTTTTGTTACAGTATTTGATGGGGGGCGGACAGTTCTTAGGACTTTCATTTCTCTGTTCACATTGCCCATTTGCTCTTTTATGCTGTCTTATTTTATTCATTAGCACATTTAGCTGTTTTAAATCTCTGGTCTGATCATTCTAACATCTTTGCTATGTCTGTTTCTAAAGCTTGCTCTTTCTTTTCAAATTGTGTTTTTTGCCTTTTGGTATGTCTTATTTCCTTTTTTGAAAGCTGGACATGATATAGTGGTAAAACAAACTGCTCTAAATAGGTCTTTAGTAGTGTGGTAGAGCGGTGTGGGAGGCTAAGCTATCTATAGTCCTATAATTAGGTCTCAATATTTTTAGTGAGCCTGTGCCTCTGAGTGGTATACTTCACAAAGGTTTCTGTTTTTCTTTCTTCCCTGTTAAACAGGAGAATATGGCTAGAGTGGGCTAGAGTTGAGCATTTCCCTTCACCTAGGTAAGGCTCTGAAAACCCCAGTGGGTTAGGCTCTGTTTTAGTAGTTCCTCCTGAGGGCAGGCCTTAAGAAGAACAGAGAGCTCTGGCCTATTTCAAAATGTTTCTTTTTTCCTCCCCATGCTGGAAGCACTAAAGAATTTTTCTCTTAACATTTACTGTGGGAAACTAGTGGAGCTCCTAGAGGTACAACTCATAAAAGTGTGGCAGCCCCGACGCCCCATGACAGATATTTCTGCACTGAGACTCCAGCGATTCATCAATTACAGTTGAGATTTTCCCATGTTGGCATTGCTTCTCATGGTAGTTTCTGCTTGAGTCTTTGCTCCAGTAAGCCATGACTCCCTGTATTTGCCTCCCTGTTTGTTTGTTTTTGTGTGTGTGTGTCTTCACTTATCTTACATTTTCAAGAAGAGTTGTTTTTTCTTCATCTGTTCAGCTTTTTAGTTGTTGTTAGGATACAATAGTGACTTCCATACTGTTTTCCACAGTGGCTGCAATAGTCTGCATTCCCAATAGTAATAGAACAATTAAAATATGAAAAAAAACAATAGCAACTTCAAGGCTCTTTATATGCAGAGTCACAAATGAGAAGTTCTTGCCACTTACTCTCTTTTTTTTCTATTCCCTCTTCTCCAATTTCTCTTTTTTAAAAAAATCTGTATCTTATTTCTACCATTGGCATCTGTAGCTATTGCATAATCCTCCCTATAGTATCTTGTGCTCAAGCTGTTTCAAAACTATGAATCAAGAGAATACTGCACAGCTCAATATTGTAACGTTGTAATAAAACTCAGGTAAAAATAGCAAATATATGCATAATACCTAATATGTGCCAGTTATTTTACACAAATTAATTTATATAAGTTTTAAGTAATTATTTGAGATAGAGCTATTATTTTCTGTTACTTCCAATATCTTGATTTTATTTTAAAAGGAATAAACATACACTTTTAACAATAAGAGATAGAATTCCTGACTTTCTAGAATTTTTAAATACCTGATAGGATTTTAATCCATGACTCCAGAGTTCAACCAAAATGAATGTGAACTAAATATAGGAAGAAGTCTTCTTTATTCCTTTCAATGAATTAAAGTCTTGAAACATCATTTAAAAGACAGCTTACTTAACTGATGATTTGCTGTGTTAAAAAAATAAAAATTATCAGTATTTAATATTCCATGATTCTCTTCACCAACAATGACTTGAGTAACCTGAGAAATGTCACCTTGAAATTTGAGGAAGAAAAAAAGCATATAGATACTTTTGTATATTGATTCAAGTGGTGGCCCCAGGACTTTGCAGTTATATTTTAAAAAATTTTTATTGCGTTTATCACACAAGACTATATCATGGTGAGTAATATAAATAATCAGAAATAAGGCAGGATGACAGAAAGACAGAAGGGGAAAAGGCACGGCTAGAGGGAGAGAGGGAGGGAAGGCAGGCAGAAAAGTTAAAAGAAGAAGTAAAGGAAGAGGGAAACCATCATTAACATCGTAGAGTATATCTTTTAATTTTTATATGTGTATGTAGATATGAATTTTTAAAATAAAATTACATGTCATACTCTTTCAACCCACTTTTATTTTTATACTAAACAATATATGGCTTTATTGTGTATGTGAATTTACCTTGGCTAATTAAGCAAATTACCAATTATTAGACATTTTGATTATTTCCAATTTTTTATATTATTTATATAACTGTAATTGTTTAGGATAAAGTCCTACAGAAAGAATAAGTAGATTAACAGGTAAGTAAAATATTAGAGCTTTTGATTTTATTGCCAAATTGTCATCTAAGAATATCACACAATTTATATTTTTACCAGTAGAGTTCCAAACTACCAGCAAATACAGTATTTCAGTTTTATTTTAATATCCATTTCCCTTATTATCAAGAAGAAATTTTAAAAATATTTATGAACGATTTATCAATTATATAATTTCTAGGTTAAAAGCAGCTCTCCTTTCCTATAGCTTTATACTAGATCATTGAGAAACAATTCCAAATTGAACAAGCGCAAAATTTTGCCAGATTCTTCTAATTCTAATATGCTGTCTGATTTTGAAGTTTCAACGTTCATGGAGTCCAAGCTAGAGGTCATCCGATGCTTGAGACTGGCACTGACTGACGCTGTCAAGCACATTGTACAGCAGATAATATCTATGATGAACTCTTGGAGAAACTGTGAGACAAGCTGGAACAAGCCTGGTGTTCCTGAACGTTTGCGTGAGAGCATTCCAAAAGAATGGAATTATATTCCAAAAGGAACCAAAAGGAAAGACTCAAACAAAGGTATATCTTTTTCTGTAAGAACACACCCCTGAAGAAGCAATTTTATAAGATATGAGATCAAGTAAAATGCTAAAAATGATCAGACTCGAAAATAATATTAGTCTTATGTTTACCATGTATATTTGGGACCCATTGTTTTCTTTACTATGAATCATATAATCAAGGAAACTAGAAATATAAATGACTCAAATGGTCATTTTCTTTATTTAACTACCAATTCTGAATTTTCTGTAACATATCGTGTTCATATTAGTATTCACAGATTAGTCACATGATTTTGACTACTATTCTTCAAATCTATTGAGTAACCTAAAATTCATACTCTTAAGAAGATTGCTGTTATATTCAGTTTAATTATTCTTTCCTTGAAGTTTTTCCCCTAAATGACAAATAATAACTTCATTTTCTCTTGTTAACACACCCATATCTGTGGCTTTTACGTTAAAAATAGCACCCAATTTAGTAACCACATATTTTTCTGACAGGGTATTTTTCCTCTAATATGCATGGTTCTGAATTTAGTACATTGTTCCTACCCAAGGCAGTACATCTACTGGGTGTGTTTAAGAACCATCGGTTACTTATATTATTCACTTAGTTTATTAATCAAGTCCTCTTATTTGAAAGTTTATTTCTACCTAGCTGTTTCTAATTTCTGAGAAATTCACAAGATTCCTTTGAATGTGTATTATATACCTGTCTGTCTTCATAAATCTTCTTTAGGGTTTTTAAAATTAAACTTTTCCTTATCACAGTCATCTCTCTCTCTCTTTGGACAATTATTTAAGATATTTATTAACAGGTGCTTGCAGTTTATTGGCTTTTTAAAAAATATATCAAGTTGTAAACTTTTTTACCAATTAAAAGTGAGCTTCTTAAAAATCTCAACTTGATTAGACAATAAACAATTTAAAAACCTTTAAAGCTATAGTGAGAAAAAAAAACAGGCTTTATAAAACACATTTGTCATTTCCAAAAAGACACAGCTTTAGGTAAAAATTAAAAACCCCATGCTGTGTAGATAATGCAGGTAGTTCTGGTTATCTGGTCAGTGGGCAAAAACAAGCACATAAGTCTTCAGCTCTAATCTTTTGTTCATTTTTGAACAGTCAAACAGCAATATATCCATCTATTAAAAAATATTTTTAACTAATTCTAAAGGAACTGTCAACAGTAAAATAATCCAGCTCAACCGACTAAAGTCAGTTGAAGGGACTAACCTTTCTTTCATCCTTCTTCATGAAGATCCTAAGTGATGTGGCTCTTATCCAACAACCTGATATTACAAACTCAAATCAATTATCTATCTGTGACCTTTCATAGTAATGTTTTCATTTTGCCCAAGCCCTGTTAAACTGCCTTTGAATCTAGTAAAGCCATTTAATTGAAATTGGAAAATGTCAGCTTTTCATTACTAAAGTTCTTCCTTGTCTGAGTTGTTGCCATCATTCTTCATTCTAACTTCTGGATATTTCATAGATTTTGAGCAATTCAAGAGGCATGATCTATAGTTAACATGTCTTGTTATAGGAGTAGCACCATTTTGCTTGTGGCTTTCAAGTTTTCTATTCTTAAACAATGTTGCTTTATAAAAGCATTTTGGAATTTTCCCATAACATTTCAAAGAGTCTCTGGTTCCAAAGAATGCTTACTTTGAACATACTAGCCTTACCAAACAAAAAACCTGAGGTTGGGTTGCATGCCACCACAAAAGCCAAACTCGTGAGGCAGGTGCTAGAGCAAAAGAAAAGTTTATTCAGGTACTGCACAACCTGGGAAAATAGTTGACTCCTGTCTCAAAAACCATCTTAATCTTCCTACTCAAGCCACAGGTTCTTATAGGGATAGGGAGGGGATCTCTTCCCCCCCCCCCCCCCCCACCCAATTAGCTTTCTAGCTTTTGGTGTGCTCAGGGCCCTTTCCATTCATATTTCTAGTGTTTGGCATGCTTGATTTAAGAACCTCCCGCTGCCACCATCTTGACCAATGGGCAGAGACTCAGTTCTTGTGGGGGTTTTTTGCTAAATAATCTTTACAAAATTATCACTAAGAGCTGAGGTATCGTCGGCAGCCGTCCGTCTCGAGAGACGATGGTGTAGCTTCTTAAGTCTATCTGCACCGCCGAGAATGGCTGTGCAGTCCGACTCGGGAGTGACACGGTATCTGTCTCCTCCCGTGTTAAATCGACATCTTGCGATGACGCTGGAGTGTCCTCTCCAGTGAAGCTGAAGCTACAGAGCCTGGGCAGGGTGATATGGAGGGTCTGCTGTTGCCCATGCAGCAGAACCCCTCTCTCTTCGCAGCTGAAGGGTCCAAGGGAAAGACGGAGTCAATACAGCTTGGCTTCAGGTGCGCCGTAGGAGTTGCTGGTGTTGACTACAACGTCAAACCGCCTTAGGGACTCTGGCTCCGGATTTTCTGTCGGGGTTTACTCCCTTAGCCTTTCGCCTGAAGAGGTATGCCGCAAGGCAGCGGAGGTTTTTTGGAGTCAGAGTTTTCCTTCTCTGATGTGCCCTGACTGGAAGATCGAACCAGCGACACTTAGCTCGCAGGCCAACGCTCAATCCACTGAGCCAAACCAGCCAGGAACAAGAGTTGAGGTATAACACTTCTACAATAGGCAGCCATGAAGTGGTACCAACTCACATAATTACATAAAAGTAAGTGATGGAGAAAAGTGACTTTATAAAGTATTGTGTATTCCTGGTGAATATAACAATAGAATACCATTGTTTTTCATTTCTGCCCTCTTTTAGACTGATAGTGCTCAACCTTTACTTTTACTACAGTATACAAGAAAGATAATATTGCCCTACTCCGTAGCTCAGTTGGTTACAGCATCATCCAGATACGCCAAAGTTGCGGGTTTGATCCCCAGTCAGGTCACATACAAGTATCAACCAATGAATGCATAATTAAGTGAACAACAAATCCCTCTCTCTAAAAAATAAAAATATATAATATTTACATGCCAGAAATTGCCACTTTTTCTTTCAACCAATATTTACTAAGTGAATAACCACCTACCAGGCATTGGGGTTGAGGCCAGAGATAAACAATAAATAAGGTATTTCCTCTTGGTGTTTTGAATACTAGTATAACTGTTTCCAAATGGATACAAACACCTTGGGGGATATATAATACAATTATTTGATGTGTGAAGAAAGAAAGAAAGAAAGAAAGAAAGAAAGAAAGAAAAAGAAAGAAAGAAAAATTAAACTTTACTAAACTGTCATATGGAGATCATCGCTGAAATTCTCCATTGGCCTGTGTGTGAGCAAGCGTAACGTTGGGAATAGTATTGTTGGGAAGGGGATAGATAGGGCAACCTCACTCTTTCATTAGCTTTTAGCATAGAGTAATTAATCAAGCTTGTCATGTACAGTTCATAATATAGATTTAACAAATGTAATCTTCACAAAACACATAAGTGACTTTAACATATTCCTGTAAACCAACAAATCATCTGCAGTTTAAAACTAACACTGAAATTCTGTGAAGTCATAGGCTAGACATACTCCCATAATACTGGGAGTGCAAGGAAGAGCAACAATGACACAGTGAAAAAGCTCACATACTTCTATTTCTAACATGAGCTTTTTCTCAGCTTGTTATAAAGAAAAACAATAATAATCTCATCATATTTGGCCAAAAAAAAAGAATAAAAAAGAAAATGTGTAAGAAAACTATTTGAAATATGGCTTCCCTTACATTATTGTTAAATATGAATCCTTCCTAAGTGACTACTGTGTCTTGAGCTATTAGATAAAAATAGTGAAGTCATCTTGATAAGCAAAAGATTTCAAAGCCAAGCGTTTAAAACATGAAGACAAACTTCTATAATCATTTCCAGCAATGTTTTAAATCAAGTGTTTTTAATCCAGTACTTTGTAAAATTTGTTGAAATAACAATTAATGTTTAGAGACCTTTTTTGAAGATTGTGACTTATTAAAAGACAAATACTCATTAGCCTAAGGGAACATTTGCTCTTCTTGACACAGTGAAAAAGACAGGACATGGAAAACAGAACATGGTGACAAACTAAAATGCACATCTTTATTTCTTCATCAGCAAATTCTGTTACATAGAAAACACAGAAGCTTTCAAGAAATAAATGTTACAATAAATTACACAAAGTAGGAGATTTGTGGAAGAGTTGAATGAAAATTCAGATGTTTCTTATATCAATCAGCTTAGGTATTTGCTCCTTTATTTCAAAAAGCAAATACACAAAGAACAAGTTGTTTTGTTTCTTTGACAATAATTAAATAAAAGATATACTGTAGAATATATTTTCTAAGCAGTAAATTACTTTTAAAAATAAAAAGAATGACTTATGGAAAATTATTGTAGTAGCTGCTTTAACGGAAACTGGATTCTGGAGAGGGCAGACATAGCAGTGCAAGGAAGACGATATTCCGCCCCCTCAGCCAGGGCCTGTTCTGGTTTCTGGTAGCAGATCTACTTACACCAGCATGAATCAGAGGACAACCAGTCAAACATCCCTGCATTACCATCGGCCAAATGGCATCAATCTTATCCTTCTTCATGACGTTGTTCACATGCAGGTTGTTGAAAAAGAAACTGATGGCAAAAATACATCAAGTGCTATCAGAGGTCATTAGGGTGGTTTATTTTATAAAACCCAGAAATATTCATTTTATCAAAGCCACTATCACCTATAACAATATTATAGCTGCACACCTAAGAACTTAAAAATAGAATTTTCTAACATGATTAAATATTCCAAATAAGAGTTTAAGTGATATTTGAACATTTTGCTTAAAAATACAAAAAAATATTTTTCAATTTGCATGCAAGAACAACTAATTTACATCCTGAGTGATAAATAGTTATGAGTCAAATTTCAACAACAGTCTTTTCCTACTTGGTGGCTGAGATTGGAAAGCAAGTGCCATGATTTTGCAAGTACAGTTATGGATACATTTATTGCATGTGGATCTATGTATGTTCATGTTGTGGCTTTTCCCCCTATAACAGCCATTAAAACCAAGTACAGAAACAAACCAAACTTAGAACCCAGCCTTTGAATCATTGTTTCATAGCCCAGCTGTTAAAAATAATAAAGCATATTAAATCACATTATTCTTACTCAATAGATTATTGTTGACATTTTATACATTAATAAACAAAAATTTTAAATTAATATTGACAGTCTTTTGTCTTTACTTCATCTATTATAAATTTCCCTTTTGCATTATAGGAAGGAAGGAAGAAATGGTAAATACATAAACATACATATCACATTGTATTTATTCTAAGATATATATATTTTTCACATTTATCAGCTCTGAACTTGGGATATCTCTTTATACACGCACATGCGCGCGCGCGCACACACACACACACACACACACATATATATATTAAATTGGAGTCAGATTACTTAAATGAAGACAGAAAAATAAGTGTGTGGTATACTTAAAAGATTCCTTCCTCCCTGGTGTGTTGTTAACATCATCATAGAGTCTCTGAGATTAGTAGAATGGATTTATTAATTTGTCATCAGCCTAATGGTTCTGATTGGGATTTGCCTTAAGTTTTAATGAAGTGTTGGGGATCTGAGTACCTGGTATCCTCAGATTTTATAAAATATCACAAGCGCAGGTGTGAAGAGAATTGGCAATTTTACCTGATAGATTGTCAAATATTTACTCAGTGTCTGCAGTTAAACTCTCTCTAGGAGAGTTTAACTCCAATACCTGATAGTAGAATGAGGAATATGAGATACAGACACAAAAAGAGGCATAAAACCTATAAAATAATTTAAGAACACAGAGAAGAGGGACCACAAAGAAATCTCTTAATTTGTTTTATTTATATTATAACTCTTATCTAAACATTTTTATTTGAATTAAGAGAAAATATTTATTGAGAAGCTATTTTTTTACCAAGTACCTAACTTTGTGCTTTCACGTTTATTATTTTACTTAATATATTCAGTTTTATGTGATCATTCAAATATATGTTGAACCCAGTTTACAAACTTAAAGACTGCTCTAGTTAATTTTTAAAATGACTCTGAAATTGTCAGGAAATTCTGAGGAGTCACAGATTAGACATATGTTTTCCAAGAGCTTTGTACTTTTTTAGAGCAGATAGACTTTTTTAAATATTACAAATACCTTGAAAAATCTTTCACATTGTTTTATTATTTTTGTTCAGTAAAACAGTAAATGTTTTACTGAAGAATCCAAAGCTATGTTGTTCTGACTTCTCATTTAGTTCCAAGGTTCAAATTAATTTATGTACATACTGTGCCTAGCTTTGTGGGATGCTCAAGAAGCAATGAGCTTTTTTTCCCATGCTCTTGAGGAGCTTTTAGTCTACTTGTAAAGACAACTCATGAGGACCTAAGTAACAATATTCATAAACAATAATAGATGATAATACGAAATATGGTACAACATGGCATATTAGAGACACAGTTACCAAAATAGTCCTATAGATAAGATGTTTAAATTAATTCAAAGGAGGAGAAGATTTTGAGGCAAGAGTTGAAAAACATGGTGACCCATGAAAAGAGAGCGCATTCCATGTGAGAGTGATAAGATATTCAGAAGCCTAAAGCGGGCCAAGGCTGTTTGTAAGGGAAACAATGAATTTGGTCTCAGTTACACTGAGTTAATGATGACTAGGGTAGAGAAATGGAATACTCGACAGGGAGCTGAAGTTTTAGGACTGCTACCCTGGAGAAAAGGCAAGACTGAAGATTCTGGAATCACTTAGAAAATTATTCTCAACCAGGGAAGATTTTACCCCTGGAGACATTTGGCAGTGTTTGGTTGTCACAACTGAGGAGGGTGCTACTGTCATCTAGCAAGTAGAGGCCAGAGATCCTGCTAAAACATCCAACAATGCTCAGGACAGCTCCTCACCACAACGGATTATCCAGACCAGAATGTCAATAGTGCCAAAGCTGAGAAATGCTGATATAGAGAGGGAACATCAGGAGATCCTTCAGAGAAATAACAGCAAGCAAAGGAGAGTGTGTAGAATCATGGGTCAATGGGCCATGGACTTCTTAGCAAATACCCACTTTTAAGAGTTGTTAGTAGGAAGGGGAACTACCATAGGACACAAAGATGCAAGAAGAGTAATAGAGGTAACTATGAAAGTTCATTTACCCATTTATTCAACAAATATTTATTGAATGCCTATTACACATGAGGTACTAAGTGTTGGGATACATCAGAGGCTTCATGGAGCTTAAATTCTAGTGGAGGGTGACAGATAATGAATAAAAAAATGAGATAGTCATTAGGTGTTACTAAGCGCTATAATAAAAGCAATGAATAGGGGTCTAATGATAGCGAGGGACTTGGGCTGCGAAAGGGAGGGCGTGAATGGACTGCTTTAGATGGATGATGAAAGAAGGCTCTGTAAGGAAGTGACATTTGGGCTAAGAACTAAAAGAAGAGAAGCCAGTCTTACCAGAGCATGAATGACTGACGTGGATTCCAAGGGAGCAAGAAAAGGGCTTACAGAAGTGAAGACCTCGGGGAGGTCTAGCAGCAGTTCGTTAGCTGAGAACATCTGGGCCCCTTAAACCTGCAGTCTTAATACATAAAAATATCAATAATAACTCTGAATTTTCTAATTTTTATTTGTGGAAGAAAAAAATAATTTTGAAATTTGGGGATTTTCGGCAGTCCTGCAGGGGATCCCGTTAATGTTCTGTTGGAATCTGTCAAGCACTTGGCTCTTCTCAACAATTTTCACCACAAAAATTAGACATCCTCACACAACACTCCAAACACCACAGTGATGCAACACAAATGCTAATATTAATTGTACCTTTTCTTTCTTTTCTTCCAGGCTTCACAAGGCTTGCTGCTCAGGCAGTATCTATTGTAATCAGCAAGTTACCAACAGTGATTGCATGTTTGCCTCCCCCAATTAAATACTTCTTTTTTCTGTCTGAGAGAAAAATGTCAAAAAACTTTGTTGACTTGAAGAAAGCTAGCCTGCTTGTCTGGAACTTGATTGTAATTATATGTCGGATATTTGAGGATGGAAACACTGTGGAACTTTTAACAGGTGCCTCCCTTGACAGATGGAGTAAAGAGAAACTGGATTTAATCTGTGTGTGTTTGGAAAGCATCATGGGAGAGCAGACAAGTAGCCTTAATCAAATGGCCCAAAAGGTCATTCAGAGCATTGAGCAGCAAAAACCCAACTGGATTAAATGCCAATTGCTGAAAGCAAGGAAAATGAGCACTGAATGGTAAAGCAATGTTTTTCTTCCACTAAATTTCATCAAATACATTAACAATTACAAAATTGCCAATAAACAGCAACAACCAAATATTGTCAGATAAGGAGCAGCGGTCATTTTGGTAACTTTGTGGGAATTTTGATAAATATCGAAAAAGATAAAACTTGCATTAAAAACTGGATTGTTAGACGTTCCTTGTCTTATTAAAATGTGAAACCCATTGATACACTGGAACATTATACTTGTTTAGTCACCATCTTAAGGTTTCTGATTAAAAGGGTGGTAGTTAAACCCAGGAGAATTTGGTTTCACTTCTTTTCAGTGTGCAAACAGGTATCTAGTGGATAGCCTGGAGCTTTTGTAAATGGATTGGGCATGGAGATTAAATTAAGAAGGAATTAATGGATATAAAAGGCTTTTTATTGCTTTCTGTGTACCTGATTGTCAAAAAGGTACACATTTTTCATCTGGTAATGTAAGAATCCCAGAGGGCAACTGGGGCATATCACACTTGAGCTATAAACATGCCCAGCTGTTTCTGCATGAAAATGTCAACCTTCTCATAGGTTTGTCACGAAGAGCTAAATGATTTGTGGTATTGCAGAGATTTTTAAGGGTCCCTGATGAGTTTAAATATGTACATAGAGTCCTCCTTTCTTAAAATTAGTCTTTAGTATAGAATTGCATGATATGGATAAAGGAATTATGGTTCATATGGTCTGCAGATCACTAAGGCAGCCCCCATTTTTATACCACTCACACACACTGTCCCCATTCTTTTAAAATATATATATGTTGCCAGCAGATCCTATTATAGCTTTCTTCCTGAAACAACTATGAGTTAATTGTCCTGGTACATTGTAGTGATAAAGAGCACAGGCTTTGGTATCAGAGAGACAAATACAAATCCTTTGTAAGTGGGCCATCTTGTGCAAGTAATAGAAACTCTCAAAGCCTCATTTTCTGGGGTGATACCAACCTGGTAGAGTTGTTTTGAGAAATTAAATAACATTCATAACATTCTTAGCATTAAACTTAAAACTAGTAAGCATTTATTATTTATAAACTCTATTAAAATACATTGAACTCAGTGGTTAATATAATGAATATTCTTCCTGGTTTATGTTACTCTGTAAGACGTTATATTAATCCAAATGTGGAAATGTCAATAATCATGATTTTTCTGGTTTTGTTATACTGATTTCTAGAAATTTACTCCTAGGACATTCTGTGGGTAAAATAACACTAGCAGTCAGGTAAAAGTTTAGTAACATTGACAATGACTTTCTTAATCTTTACATTTGCATTTGATACCAATTTACAGTCTTTAATCCAGTGATTTAAAGATTAAGGCCAGATGTCATTATCCATGGCAGTTGTTACGAAAGAGAGAGAATAAAGATGAATAAAAACAGTGGATCTGATTATAGTTACAACGTTAAATTTATGATACTGCTGATTTAGGAGCCCCTCTAGCAATAAGATCAGTTTAAAGTATGTCTCAGTGATACACCTGGGGCACATACAGGAATCCATAAGTAAAGTTGTTTCCTTAAAAGTTTAGTTTAAGTATTTTATAAACAGCAGCAACACAACTGATATCTCCTATGTAAGGAGTTGTCTAGCTAATATTGGGCTGAGAGCTATCTGTTGCAGCATGCATACAAAATAATGAATTGCTGACTTTTAAAAATGTTTTATTAAAGCCATCAAAGATTCTAAATATATATTATGTAATTATGTTATTAGCACAAAGCTATGTCTTTCTCTATTTCTCAAATAACATCAATATTAAAAAATGCAGATTTTAAAGTTATCACATTTAATTGAAAAATAGTTCCGTTTGACTTATTAATTCACTTTAGGTAATTTCTTACAGGATTTAGAAATTATAAAAATATTTTTTCTTGACTTTGATTTTTAAGTTGTGTATCGGGTATACAAGTAAACTTCAACCTCTAACATCTCTTGTAAATCTATGATAATTTATATCTTAGATCTATACCATGAGGGAAATGTATTTTAAACAATGATGCTGTATATAGGTGGAAAGTTGCCTTGGCTTTACCATAATTTTTTTTTAAATGTGAGAATTAAACTAAATAGTTCTATTAAGATAAATGAAATCTTAATTTTCCATGAAGATTATCTTGGAGCTACACAATATCATTATTAGCTTGATTTCTTTCACTTGCATCCAGATTTAACTTTGATTTTATGGAAATTGTGCAAGCAACTTCAGTGAAAAGTGGCAGCTGTAAGCATTGCTCATCTTGCATACTGCCTGAAAGCATTACTGTTCATTAAAATAACCTTCGCTTTGTAGTAACACTCAAACTGTAAACAGTCAACTTAGATTCAGGAGAACACACAGCCCCAAAAGTAAAGAAATGTCTGTCTTTGCAAAGTAATTTGTCGAGTTGAAGATTATTGTTTTTCATCATGGTGACCCTGACTTGGCTGGCTGGGTGCATATACAGATTAAGATTAATGCAGTTATTCCTTGGCTAAGGTCTGCCTCTTTCAGGGCACATTCTCCCTAATGACATGATTGATATGCAGTCCCAAATCCAGAGAGGAACTCATTAATCACAGCATTGACTGAATCCAATCATTTGCTTCACCTGCACAGTGATGGACAGGAAAGGATACAATTCAGGGGCTGACACCGAGGCACTCCTTTGTCAGAGGACCTCAACTTTTTCAATGTCAGCCTCTATAAAACCTGACAAAAGATTTTTGCTTGCAACCTGTATGCAGCTTCAAGATATTTACTCTAGCTAATGAAAATCTCAGAGTAGGATTTGCTTTATTTCTTAGCAAGGCTTATATGATCATAAAGTTTTTTTTTTTTTTTTTTTTTTTCTTAAAGAAGGATGTTTTGAAGCTACATGTGGAAGCAATATAAAACTTAATGTCCAGCAGCTGGGTATCATTTGGTTCAGTCTTCAGGTCAATGGCACTGACTCTTAGCAGAACTAATTTTATAATCATGGCAAAATCTCAGTAATGAACTTCAGTATATAGCTGATTACACCACAGTAAATTTCATTTAGTCTGGGAAACAGTGGAAAACCATGTGTTTCCTTAAGAATATTTAGATTGCAAAATCTAACATGATCCAAATAGCATTTGCAATTAAAAAAAATTAGTGTGGAATATATATGATTTAAGTTGAATATCATGATTTATATTGCATTTTTAGTTTGGGAACTGTTTTTAAGAAATTATGCCATCCGTTATTACTGTGTAAATAATGTTTAAAGTCAATAATAAGCATATGAGTTCTTAGGATAGAAGAAATATTTCCCAAATATAACTTTCACATTCCTGGAGTAGTGATAATAGACCCTTTTCCTGGAAGAATAATCCAGGGTAGTGACTTTTACTAAGTATCTGTTACTGAGAAGAAACAGGAGAGGGGGCACATAATTTAAAAGGCAACAAGTGTCAAAAGGCCAATTTAAAATACTCAGTAGTAAGCACACTACCAGGAAGCACCCAGCCTATATTTAGTATAATAGGTTCCCCCTTTTGACACTTTAATTAGTCCTTAATGTGTTCTAAGACAGGTGTAGAGAGGAATCTACAAAAGACAGAATACCAAAGCTATTTCTGGCATCAAAGATACTTTTTACCCTCAAAGAGAAAATACAAATTATTTCTTACATATTCTTAAAAAGAAATGTTTTGTTTTCATCCCTTGGTTATGGCAATTTCAATAATTGCAGTAATGGGGAAATTTTTTATAGATTGGAGTATAAATGCAATAAAGAAATGTTTTAAAAGAAATGATTCAATGTTTTAAAAATGCTTTCAGGTGCTTAGTTCTAAGGCACTGTTTCTATGAGTAGCAGTGGTTTGGGAAGACTTACCTATTTGACAAAGTCATAATGAGTGCTTTGAATATGAGACTGGCATCAACTCTCCACACTCAATCTCTGATTATTTTCCATCTTTACAATTCTTCATCACTTATACTTCTATGCTTTCTTTGTATTTAGTGTGTTTATGACAATAGAGGAAAGCACAGCCTTAGAAGAAGGAGATATTGCTCTTGAACTGACTGAGCAGAAAATAAACATGATGGTCCTGGATATTTGCCACAAACCAGGTGGCAGGGAGTACCTGAGGCAAATTTATCACATCATGCGGCTCAATGAGGTAGGGAAACGGCCGTTTTACCGAGCAATTAGGTGTGTACTGGCCTGAGGCAGCGTCTGCTGGCAGCTAAGGGTTAGTCAAGGAGGTGATAATACTTCTTAAAGTCAATACCAAACTCAATATTGTATTATTAATAGAATCTATTCAGCCCCGGCTGTTCTGCATTTGTAGAGCAGAAGCTTCACCGAAACAATGTAGCTTTTATTTATATGGTTTAAACAATAACATGGCTCATAAACTCAGTTCAGTTCTCAATCGTATAGACTAGAGGTGTAGTTTGGGAATTGTGGGTTTGTGACTGTTAAGCTAATGTTAAAATTTGGTGTTTATGAAATGAAGAATTTTCTGGAGAGATGTAGTTCTTCTCCTGTAGACGGCATACTTGTGTTGGTGAAGCTGGAGACTTCTTACATAATGAGAAACTTGAGAAGAATATTGAGCCATATTCAGGAGCAACTAGCTTAACCCTAGAAAATGCATTAATGCACAGACACTGGTTAGGACCAATGACATGCTTGTCCACCGCTCAGCTGGGTTAAGCCTCTGACCTTGCATGTTTCAGGCAGTTTTAGCAAAAATGTCAAGAGCAGTGTCATAGTTATTTACCTAAAACAGTACAAGCTGACTCATTTAACCAGGTTTTTAATTTGATCAGATATATCTGAATTAAAATGTGACATCTAATGTGAATAGAATTATGTTTATATTTGCAAACATAATGTATTTTTGGAATAGTAAAAATTGTATAATATGAATGATGTGAAGATATAGTGTTTACCTCAATGGGGTAGGCCTTAATACATTTCTAATGAATTAATTAAATCCTGTCACAGCATTTTACAACTGAGTTATATAAATGTTCTCCCCGCTATTATCTATCTGAAAGGTACTTCAAGTAAATCTTGTTTTCCTGACTTTCCAACAGCTAATCAACAAGTCAATAAATAGGTGATCACCTGGGAAGGAACTGAAGCTATGAAAATGGTCATCTCCCTACAGAATTAGAGTATAGAGTTCTTACAAAGTAATACAGTCTATGCACTCTTGCTAATGATCCTTCACACCTTATTTGGGGTCTCTATTTGAGGAACTCGGGAACCCTAACCCCTAGCCTTGGCTAACTGAAAGAGGTGCATTTCAAAGCTATAGTCTTTATTGGCATGTCCACCTGGGCACCCAAATTGGCCAAAACAACTGGTGATTACTAAGGAACAGATGTTGCAGTAGGATTCACTCAGATCCTTAGTAACATGGCATTACAGTAGTTCAGAGGTCAGCAGTGGCAGGTATAGATTGCTGAATTGATAGGCTAGTCAGTCCTCTATTTAAAAGGTCCATAACATAAAAAAAAATCAGTAATCACCAGTAAGTGAAATCAACAAACAGTAAGTTGGGTATTCAGGAAACTCAAACGCTGTTTTCTCTTGTGAAACTCATGGAACGCTCAGGCAGTTGTTCTGAACAGGTGTGCTTTGAGATCTCATGTATGTACGATTCTTTACTGGAGCACCAACCACATTTTGATCAATTAAGTTCAAAGTCATGATGTTTCTTTCATTACAACTCAATATACCTACTGTTATGGCAATGGCTGTCAGATGGGATGTCAAGCTAAATATTAGTGCTCAGTGAGACGTGGTGCTGCAAGGTAAGAGACATAATGTGAGGCTAGAAACAAAGAAAGTAATGAGAATGTTGCCTTGTGATTACTAAAGCAATGCAAGCATTAAATCCAACCAGTGATACAAGGGTGACTAAGTGACTAGTATAATACTTATGGCTGCTTTTATACTGTGAGGTATCCTTGTGTTGTAGGTGAATTTGCATTGTGATGTTTGTTCATTTGGTGAGTAGCACTATGAGTCTTCAGCACTTTCGGTTGTGCTGTTAAATATTTAAAAATGTGATATAAATATAGAACAGCTTCAGGTGCAGGCCAGAGTGAGGAGAACAATGCGTGTGCCATGGAGAGACAGCAAACTTATGGGAGAAAGTGAGTTTTAAAATGTCTTTGAGATACAGGTAAAATGGATGAACATAGAAGTTCTGGCCATGAGCATGATGAGGGAGACCGTGAGTATACGGATCTGGTGGTCTTCCATGACTATGGCAGTTGAGGTCATGAGACAGGTGGAGTTTTTCAGTGCAGAGAAGTAGAGAAATGATGGGTAGATAAATCAGCTTTGATTTAACTTCACATAGAAGGGGTTCAAGAAAGAATGTTCCAAGAATGTATTTCTTCTAAAGAATATACTCGATTAGTAGTAAATCTGACTAAGGCAATGTCACAGAAAATCTGAGACTCTTAAGTAGTGGTAATGACAAGTGTCAGTATAGCAGAGAGGTCAGAGAAATTAACAAGGAAGGAAACACTGTTGTATTTACAACTGGCAACAGAGCACTTTTCTTTTTTTGAATTGTGGAAACAAACAAAGAAAGCCAAAATATAGTCACATAAGAGGAAATCAGTGAGAAAGATTATTAGCCTAAAGAAAGCAGTGTTTCTAATAAAAGGGGGTATTGTATTCCTTTTTAAAATTTAACTTTCAGAAATCCCAGTGGAGAAAAATTTGTTTCTGTTCAGAAATATAAATCTAGGTGTAAAATTATTTTTGATGGCTTTATTGATCTCTAATAATTTTAGTAAGGATCTGTGTGTGTTTACCATATAGCATAGGATTGATTCTTTAAAAGATGTGATCCACAATGAGCAGGGTTAAGAAATGACTATCATTGTTAAATAACATTTTTTTAGATTTTTAGAGTTTTGGGATCTGAAATTTGCATTTCACAATGAATAGAGTGGACATTCTTTATTCATGAAGTTATATAGAAATAGGAAAAAGTACAGTGGACTGCAACCAGAGATGTAGCTTCTTGTCCCCCACTCTACCACCCATCCCTGAGTGACCTCAGGCTTGTCCCCTGACCTTTCAGAGCCAATCATTGAATGTGGCATGAGCTAGAGTTTTTCAGACTTTTATGTGCCTAATAATCTCCTGGGGAGTGTTAACACTCAGATTCCAATTGGGTGGGGCCTGAGATTCCCCTTTCCTAACAAGCTCCAAGGTAAGGCTGATGAGGCTGATCTGTGCATCAGACTTAGAGTAACAATGGTTTTCTAGAAAACTTCTAAAGTCCTTTTCAACTCTAAAATTCTGAACCTAGTCTTCATCCTAATCTTGCAGAAAAATTATATTGTGACATACTGAAAATTAAGATATTTATTTATTTCATGACTTGCTTATTAATAGTAAACGATTGTTTATCAGAAACTTTTAGTCATTTTTACTGGTTGTTTTGCAAAAAAGAGATCTATAATATAAATTAGGATTGTTCACCTTATTAATTTAGTGGTGGGAAATGAGAAATAATGTAGGAGACTGACTTTTTAACTCAGGCTGGTACTGGCAGTTGGGGGACTAGAATTACAAATTTTGATCTTCTTTTGTACCTTGATATTTTTCAGGCTACAGCATGGAAATAGAGTTTAGGAGATTGCATTATAATTAATTCTACATAGAGTGAGGCTTTTTATAGTGAAATTTCAGAGTACTTAGCACTCCACTGAGCATGGAGTAGGTAGCAACTACACTTAATAAATGAATAAACTATCTTGTACTGTGAGTAATTATGCACCTGAGTTAAGTTTTGGTAACCAGATATGTTAACACATGAACCAATGGATGACAAGCATACATTCCTAATGTGAAAGTTTGTTAAATTTTTTCTAATCTATCCTATATATTAGGTGAACCTGTTTTTTTGATGGGTTTATTGTAAAGATGATTGGTACACTACTATGTTTTTTCTGAAAATGTATTCTATCCTGAGGCAAGGAATACACTGTAATCTGGCAAATGTGCTTAAAGAGTAGATTTGGATATTGATCATTTTATTTTTAAAGATAATATATGCTTCCCACCAAAACAGACTTGTAATTTTTTCCCTTCAAGGAGTATTTAAAAGAACAGCTGTTTTCTATGAATGGTTCAGAGGAAAAGCCATTACCCATCCAACCTTTAAAAACAACCTTGAGGGGTGTGGAAGATCAGCCTTCTGCCTTTAACCCTCTCCATGTGTACAAGGAATTTAGTAAAAACATGCTAGATCAGGTAAGTAATGGAAAATTTAATTTAAAAGTGTGGTTTCTTTACAGTAGTAACAACAACAACAAAAAAAAAAAAGGATTTGTGTTTGAATATTTACTCATAAGCCTTTTTAGTAGGAAGCAAAAGGCCTTGTATTTATTTGCATGGTCTGCACAAATTGACTTTGAAAAGTTATTTTACCTTTTCCCTATTTGTCAAACTGATTCATATGTTTGGTCTGTAAAATTTAGCTTTTGACCAGGTCGGTTCACCACGGGCAGAGGGAACATCTGTTTGGCCGTGTCTACAGAAGGACTGAAAGCCCAGGCATTTTTTAACAATCTTCCCCTGCCTTGCTGGCCCCCACCCCCATCCCGTAATACCCACATTCACAAAACACCTTGGAATCTTTATTTAATTTATCAGATAAATTATAAAATGGTTTAAAATTCATTATAAATAGAGCATTGAGCTCCTATTTTATGTGGTGTAAGGTAAATTAGCTTTTTAAAAATATATAACCCTAAACACATTCCTAAATTTAAAATGAATTTGCTAATGATCTTCAAGTCAGGATGTTTGAAATAAAGTCAATGAGTTAAACACTACACATTTTTAAATGTCAGATTGTGCCATTGTATAAGCTGAATATTTCAGTAGTTATATTAAAAACATCACCTCTATGCCAAACTACTTGAAATTTAAAGTTGCTTTTGCTTTAAAATTCATTCTTTTGGTGGCATTTCTGAGAAGCTTCTTGACAGACTATTTGAACTAACAGGGCAGAAGAGAAGGATTGCTTGACCTAGAGCTCTGACGAAAATAAGAATTAAAACAATGGCCTAATTCGGGATGCAGATAATATTTTTACCATGCCTGTTACAGCCGCAGTCTACACTCATCAATACTGTGTAGAATAAGACCTTCAAATGCTGACAACCCGGGGCAGAATTCTTCTGCTCTATGACAGCATCGTAGAGCTCCATTAATCAGCAGGTGACAGGGCATAGTTCTTGTTGGATTTTAAACATCAGCCTGTACTCTTATTATCAAAACTATTTAGTTTAAGGACCATAAGCATTTATAATACTTTAAAACCAAATATATTGTATAAGTTTGAGTTTTTGGGCCACTTTCCTGGGTTGTACTTTAGATTGCTCCAAACCATAAATAATCATTGTCGCTGTTAAATTATCCTCACTTCATTTAAATAAATGGCATGTTTTATTTAGTTCTGAAATATGATGTTATCTTTCACAGTAATTTTTCTCCTTACTCTGTTGTGAAATTATCTATTAAATTAGAAAAAAAGTCACTTATGTTATTTACACTTACAGTCCCTTATAATTTCCCCCTTAAAGCATTCTTAACCGAAAAGATAACATTAATATCATACTCTAATTAAGCTGTGTCTTATAATTTGAGTTGTAGCACTTCCAAGTTTGTTTTCTTAATCAGACTTCTGAGTGCTAAAAAAGACTATAAACTGATATACAAAAAAGTTACCAATTATTTTGCTTTGCTTTTCAAAGAGTCACTGTCTCAGAGAAACTTGTTGGGCACATGCCATTAGCACTTGGAAGAGTAACGACTCAAGAAATTGATTTATATTTTTATAAATAATGACTACATCCCCAAATGGATTTATAAATTAATTGCTGTCTTATTGGAATAAAAACCTTCTTCTGTGGACATGATTGATGTTATCTGTCTAAGTCCTTGTTCTGGACCCCCCTCCTTCTTAGTTAGTCTATCACAGCTGGAGCTTTAATTTACTGATCATATTAACTCTGATTAATACTAACAATAGTGTCTTCTCATTTATCAACAGTCAGCCATTACAAAATGCAACTGGAATTGGTCAAACTTGCTGCCAAATTATCTGGGACTGGATAAGATGACCTTCAGTGTACTGCTCAAAAACAGGTAAGACTGAGAATTTGAGCGAGCTAGTTGCGGGGGGAGCATATATATAATCCTTTATATATATAGGAGATATATATGTATGTGTGTATATATTTATGTATATAGATCTGAAATTGTATAAAATATACTTTCTAAATGTTGTTTTTACATAAAGCATTTGCAAAAGGCAGGATAATTTTTTTCTGAAATGAAATTAGTTGATTTTAGTTTGAATTTTAAGTATTTTGACTATGTATATAGTAGTTCAGTATTGTTAACAGCAAAAGTTGTTGACTTGGATGCTATTATAATACTATGCCTTTGTTTACAACATTAATGAATGCATATAAAATGCCAAGCCAAATCAACTAGTCTAATCAGGGTAAACATAAGTAAAACTGTCATGATTCAATTTTTTGCTTTTCAGCCAGTTTTTTTGGCTCTGTCTTGCTGTAGCCTCAGTTACATATTACTTTATACTCACATGGGCTCACATAACACATTCACTCTGGAACAACCCAAAGAAATAATTTGATTTCAGCCTAGGAATCCAAACATGAAATTTGTTTTGCACAAAGTATAAACATTTTCTTTATATTTTGTATTAATTAACATGGTTTTTGAAAATACCTTTCAAGTTTTCAGTGAAAAGTGTAAGGTATAAATTTTAAAAATCGAATTTCTCTATTAAGTATCACATTTTCACATAAAATGTATGTGTGTGAGACACCTTTTATTATTCAAGTATAATCTGTTTGCTTATGTGTTACATATGAAAAGTCTATATAATCTTCGTGATGAAGAATGTATTTCTATATTTTTTGAAAAATATAGTAAGTACCATTTTTCCTGAAAGACAATAATGACAATGATATAGTACAATTATCAAATTACCCTTGAGAAATCTGGGCACCCATAAGAAAATATCTTAAAAGGGAGAGAGACTCCACTATTTCTCAGAAGGGTGCTTTAAAGAAAAAGAAAAAAAAAAGTCAGCTTTATTGCCAATAACAACCTAGCTTAAATGAATGGTTACAATGGTATTCCTAATATTTCACCCCTGAATGAAGTTCACCCACCTATCATGGACAAAGCTGAACAATCCAGAAGCTTCCACATCAAGAGCAGAGCCTTCTCCCAGCAAGCTTACCACCTGGTAGGCAGTAGTCCAGGATGCAGTCTATTCATGCATAGTCCCCCCAAAGTGCTCCTGTCCTGTCCCAACGGTGCTTAGACAGGTAGGAGGTAGGAGTGGTGGGAGAGAGGCCAGGTCCTGTGTTGAACCTGTTGTTACATGATGTTTGCACAGTGTTAAATGTCTATCTAGAAACAAACTAGGAAAGGTAAGTCATTTGTTTGCTGCTATCTGGAAAGTTTGGGGTTTATGTATGTTAACTGCATTATGAGGTATTTTACTAAGTTTCCTTCAGCTGTAAATTTCAGCTTCCAATCCACTAAATGGCATTCTAGGGGTAGCACATCTTTCAAAACTTACTGTATTTGCTCTGAATAATATTCTCTTTTAAGTGAATTTTTGTTTTCAGCAAAATTGCATTATGTTATTTTTGTTTAGCAACTTTAGATATACTCCAATTAGGTCAACAGCTATTAAAGTCTATTTCCCTAAACTATTCAATATCATGTGCAGGAGTGAGTGGAAGAAAAGAACTTGTACAAATTTAGCCAGAAGTAACAGGTCAAAACAGTTCTCTTGGAAAAAAGTCATGAAATTTTAATAGAAAGAGCTAGAATCTCATATTAATAAGAGCCTTAGATTTTTGGACAATGGTATGCAAAGCATTCTACTCCAAACTACTACACGCCACAAGCTACAATGAACATAACTGATCTACTTTTTAGATGGATTGAGGACACTTGAGACTTTTTATCTCTTTTAGCACATCTCCATTTTTTTTTCAGAACATTATTTATGAGACTTGATTAATATTGAACAGGTAAGAAAATTGTTTTGGATATTTTTTTGTAAGACTTTCTTGTTTGTATTTATCTGAAAATGCTGATTTTTTAAAAACAAATAATGCATTGAATTTTGACAACAGAGTTATTTGAAAATGAAACCGTGGAACATTGAACTTTTAGATTAAGAGTTACATGTGCCATGTTACATCCTCTGCTCACTATCAGGACTCATCTCAAAACATTTCCCTTCACTTCATCATGTTCTAAATTCATTGCCATCTTCCTATTCTTTGGATTCTTCAAGCTCTTTCCCATTACAGTCTTTGTAATTGCAGTTCCCTCATCTCTTCACATGGTTGGTGCCATCTTGTCCATCTGGGGCACATGTTACCTCCTTGGATAGACCTTTCCGGCCACCCATCTAAAGTTACCCTCCAAGTCACCCTAATATCCTATTCTAATGTACTTTCTTTTTTTACCTTTATTTTTATTGTTGCCCCCATTTTCCCCCCTTTTGCCCACCTATACCCAGCTCCCACCCCCGCCCCCCAGCCCTGATCACACTGTTGTCTTTGTCTATGGGTTATGCATATACATTCTTTAGCTAATCCATCACCTTTCATCCAGTCCTCCCCCCCACACACACACTGCCCTCGGACAGCTGTCAGTCTGTTCCATGTGTCCACGCCTCCATTTCTATTTTGTTCATCAGTTTATTTTGTTCATTAGATTCCACATATAGGTGAGATCAGAGGAAGACAAATACTGTGCTTCTTAATTGAAATATCTCTATCTGAGACCTAGTTTCTGTTTTTTGTTGTCTTTTAACCCTAATCTTGAGGGTAGAATATAAACTCCGTGAAAACATCGCTGAGCCCATCTTATTCTGCATCTTCAGTACCTCTAACAAACCTTGGACATATAGCAGGCTCTGAGTAATATTTGTTGAATTAATTAACAAAGGAATGAAGAATAAGAATGCAGAGAACAAGTCAGGTCCTAGCAGATGAGCACAGAGCACACTTTCTCTATAAATGATGCTTGATCAATAGTTATGTAGATACCAGTGCTATACTCTGGAAAAATCTCAAGTAAAAAATTATCTGCATGCATATTCATTCTTCTCATGTTCCAAATTTGGATGAGAATCAGGTTAATTAAGCTGTAGATTTTTAAAATGCCTGTTAGTATTATTATGTAAAGTTTGGCTCAGATTAAAAGCACCAAACACTGGTCTTTATTTTTAATTAATTGATCTAATTCAAGCCGTAACCTCTTTAGCAACAAAGTCTGTTCTATACTCCATGATTCAGAAGTTTTTTGAAATTTGGGTGATAGGGTCAGTATTTGTTAAATTATACTAAAAATACAAATTGAGAATTTTAGGGTGGAGCTAGCTAGCTGGCAAAAGTATTCAGCCAAGCCTTGTAAATTTGTGATTTTTTTTCAAGGCATTTGAGGAAATAATGCAGTTGCTGAGACCTCAGACAAGAGATCCTGAATATATATTAATTATGTATGTTTTTCAACTTAGAAAATTTGCTGTTGTGGGGAAAAAAAGACTTCTCAGAGGTTCAGAAAATCAACATATGTATCAGTCTACACCTTTACCTTTAATGCTATATAAGACTGTGCATTGATCTTTTGAAGTTATAAAGATACTTTTCACAGTTTCTTACTATTAGTTTCTTACTTGCTTTCTCACCCACTTTAAAATAAATCCCGACTTGGCGAGTGAGACGGTGATTGCATTTGCAGGCGAGTGCACCAGAAGGAACACTCTATATTCCTTCATTCATGGCAAATCTCCAGATTGCCACTTTGATATTGTTTTCCTTGTCACTGGAACAAATTTATGTTGCTTCTTTTCTCTTTACCTTATTTATTCCAGACTAATTCCCAAGAATTGTGGTGTTGAAAATAATCTGTGAATACAGTGGAATGCTATGCTTTTTTAACCATCTAAATATACTGCATATGAGCTTGGCTTCAAGTTGAGCAAACACGATTAAATATGATGGCAGCAGCAGCAGAAGGGGTGGTGGTGGCAGATTTCTGGCTGTCACTCTGGGCCCTTTCCAGGTGGACAATAACCATACATCTGAGAGGAAACAGAGGTTAGAAAACATGTTTTAAAGGAGTCGTTAATCTGTGGAGCTGACTGTTTGTTTTTAATAGAAATAATTATTAAAGTACCTTTACATTCTATCAGATTATAGTGCGTATGCCCTGTGGTGTGTGCAGAGAGTAAACACCATCATCTCTGGCCTTGAACGGCACACGCTGCACTCTGCTGTGCCCGTTCTCAGGCAGTGCTGCCATTAGCACAGTGTTTATAGTTGCTCACAGCAGTAAATTCCTGATGTAGCAGCAGGCTGCCTGGTTATGGAGAGGTAGGTTTAAGAGAAAGGGGAAGCTGCTTTTATAAATACACACCTCTGAGCTATTACATTTGTCATGACATTCAAATACGGATTTTTCATGCTCTAGCTCCTTAGAAAACCCTTTCTTCCCTCCTCCACCAAAAGGCCTCAAACTCGGTGACACTCTCCTCACTATCACCATCTTCTCAAACAGAGGCAGACTTCTCTCTCATCCTTAAATCCTAAAGCAAGATGTTTTTGCACAGAGATTGTCTAATGTATTTTTTTAGATATATAAATTTAACACTCTGGTCCTCGGGATTTCCACAGGTTAGGGCTTTAGTACATGAACCAAATAAACCCATACATGTGTATGGTTTTCTGACTGATAACTTGTGTATGTTGTCCTTTATGGTGTATAAAGTACTTTCACACAAATCTCCTTTGACCCTCACTTCAACTGTGTAGTGAGAGACAGGTACCAGTGAGTTTGCAAAACATTAAGTGACATGGCCAAGGTCACATCTTAAATGACATCTGGAACTCAAAATGAAGTCTTCTGACTATGTCTGGTGCTTTATCTGTTATATCATATTTCTGGTCAAGATTTTTCCCCCCTGCTTTACTGAGGTATAATTGACAAGTAACAATGTATAAATTTAAGTGTTGATTTGATACACTTATATATTGCAACATGATTATCACCATAGGGTTAACTAACACCCCCATCACGTCTCTTAATTACCATTTGTTTTTGTTTGTTTGCTTGTTTGTTTTTTATGGTGAGAACATGTAAGATCTACTCTGTTAGCAACTTGTAAGTATAGATGATCCCCAACACACGTGAGCTGACTTAGATTTTTCAGCTTTATTATGGTGCAGAAGTGATATGCATTCAGTAGAAATAACACTTCAAATTATGAATTTTGATCTTTTCTAGGCTAGAGATATGTGGTATGACACTCCCTTGTGATGCTGGACAGCGGCAGCGAGCTTTAGTTCCTATCAGCCATTCGATCATGAGGGTAAACCACCAACCCTCTACAGTGTACTCATTGTGTTAGATGATTTTGCCCAACTGCAGGCTGATATTAGTAAGCATTCCGAGCATGTTTAAGGTACGCTAGACAAAGCTATGATGTTCAGTAGGTTAGGTGTATTAAATGCATTTTTACCTTACAATGGATTTATCAGGATGTAACCCTGTCATAAGTTGAGGAATATCTGTATTTAATACAGTATTATTAACTATAATCACCATGCTGTACATTAGATCTTCATCTTAGAACTGGAAACTTGTACCCCTTGTTCACTTTTTTTATTAGCTGTACATTCACTGTAATAATACTGATAAGATAGTAAATGGAAAGAGCTCTTGCCATCACTGGCATAATTTAAGAGAATTACATACACATATTTAACAGTAAAGTTTTATAATAACCTTATAAAGTAAGTACCATATTATCCTCATTTTCCTGATAAGGCACTGAGCTCTAAGAGATGATGTTTAGATTCTGGCTCACATCCATGTTCTTAACCATTTGTCTCTGTTCCTACTCTAGAGCTCTGCTTACTCTATTCCCGAACAAATATTTGGGAGCATTTCCTTTGTGAAAGACATTTATTTAGAAGAAAGCAACAATGTACTAGAGAATGTCATATAAGTCAAGGGGGCCTTGAGTGCTACTCCATAAAATTTTTAATTCATTTTGAATTTTCACTTTGGTTGTCACAAGACTTATCTTCTCTCTTTAACTCCTTGTATCTTTCTCAGCAACTGGCTTGCCACCACTTTATCAGGAAAATAAAGCAATCTAATACAGGGTGGGGCAAAAGGAGATTTATAGTTGAGAGTACATGAAACAGAGTCTATTCTTGTATTATTATTTATTAATTATTATATTGTTTTCCACACAAACAACTGTAAACCTACTTTTGCCCAACCCTGTATAAATCTCCCAACTTTCCTTCCTAAACCTCAATTTTGTTTCTGTCATCTCCAGTCCTTTGCTTCTTGCTTAGCCTTAGAGAGAGAGAGCTTTCTTCTAGTTGAAACTTGAAAGATAAGTTGACTTTTGTAAGTAGTGGAGGGCCTGAGGGCTAGGAAGTTTAAACTTTAACTACTGGATCTGAGGGAATCACCAAAACCTTTAAGTACAAAGCAGTGACAAGAACAGAGAGCTACTTTAGGACATTAATAAGAGCTAGGGTAGAGGGATAGAATAACTAAAAAGAGGGAAGACCAGGTAAGAGACTATGGCTAAAGACTGAGGAAGAGAATCTACATCTGAGATATAAAAGACATTCCTAAGGAAGCTTGGCAGCTCAGCTAAATCTATTCCTAATTTGCATTAAAGTTAGGTATGATTCTTTCTCTTTGAAAACAGTGTGGCCCAAGTATTCTTTAGGTAGAGAAGTGCCATGCTTACCATTTCTTCAGAGTGCATGTGTTGGTTCATATCCTCCAAGCAGATGCTATGATGGGATTAGAGTTACAAGAAGATTTGGGGGGGTGAGCTGGGGGGAATGCACAAAAAGAATAAAGAGGAAGAAGAAGTCAGCAAAACAACCCCTCAGACAAAGTTACAGGTCTGAACTTGTGAAAGGAAAGGGGGAAGGAGAATTGGTAGGAGGAGTCTCAGCAGAATAGTTCTAAGCAAGTTTTGATAAGGCCAATGGGGATTCCTTGAGCTAAAGTCACACATTGGGGAGTCTCGCATCCTGCAGGACTGGGCTGGCACTCACACCTCCATGGTGCTCAGACACTGACTGTGATCAGCTTGGGAGAAGCACGGGCTGAACGATAATGCAATAGTAGATGCGGAGAAATGGCAGCGAGGGCCATGGGTCACTACAGTAACTGCAGCAGCTGTGAGTGGTACATTTCCGCAGCTACCATAGTAGGAATGCACAGTGATTCTCTTAGATGTGGAGAGATTTTATGTGTGTGTGTGGTATGTAAGTTAACAAGGATGTGATTTAAATAAAGGTCTCCATTACTTTAGTGAGGTAGAGATCAGACAACCTAAAAAATATGTTAAATGCTATTGACAGAAATGCAGAATTGGCAACATCTTGATGAAAGGAAGGTATAATAATTTTCTCAAAAGCAGCCATGGGAGAATTTTTTGCTTGTCAAGTTGAACCAAAATTCACTTTGTAATGAATTTTCTTCTACCTAATTATGCATTCACATACTGGCACTTTGGGGTTCTTGCAATGAATCAAAAGCTATGAAAAACTTGCTTGTATAGAATACATTCTTTTTTCAATAACTATTCTTTAAGTATTCCCCTGTCAAATTCTGTTCAGACCCCAAAGCATCTATGATATCTTTCTACAAAAAGTTTAGCATAGGTTCCACCAGGAGTAGCTGTCATAGGCTCACTGATTCAGTTTGGCTGAAGATGAAAAGACCATTGACTACTTTCAGGCTTATTGTTCATCACTGAATATCCTAATCTGTTTATGTTGTTATATCAACATAAACAGAGAAGATTATCTCTTTGAAGATAAAATTATAAGCAAAATTAAAATGTCTATTAAATATAATTAAATATAATAATAATAATAAATCTGAATAACTAATAACATTGTTCACTTTTATATTTACATTTATAACATTTTTATTATTTATTACAGTACTTTTCTGATGAGTTGTATGTGAAATTAATTTGGACACCTATAGCACTTTTACATACTGTAAATGTACCTTGAGGTAATATAATAATATGAAAGATGACTTGTGGTCAAGATGGAGGCATAAGTAGACATGCTTTGCCTCCTCACACAACCATAGAAAGAATTACAACCAGATCTCAAAAACAAATAACAACCAAAACCATCAGAAAATTAAGCTATATGGAAGTCCAACAACCAAGGATTTAAAGAAGCCACATGCATCCAGACAGATAGAAGGGGTGGAGTCCTAGAGACAGGGCAGAGAAGCAGTATAGCTCAGACAAGGGCAGTGGTAGAACAGACAGTCCCAGATTCACGTATGGTGGGTAAAAATTAGGAGGGATATCCTGGGAGGGAGCAATTCCAGCCCCAGGCCAGACCGCACAGCCCAGGGTTACAACACCAGGAACATAAACCCCCATTACCTCTGGCTGTAAAAACCAGTGTGGATTGGGGCAGCAAAAGAAACTGTTGGATTTTCAGCATTTAAAGGGCCCACATGGTCTTAGAACATATGCAAACTCCAGGGCAGCAACTAGAGGGTGATAATCTCATATGGGAAGTGGGTGAAGTGACTGGAAACAGGGTAAGTGCCTGGCAAATTGCCAGAAGCCAGGCAGTGGTATTGGCCCCTCTTCAAGCCCCCCACCACAAAGAGAGCCACAAAACAGTGAAGCAGGTACTCCCCCGCCCCCCAGCAATTACCTAAGGCTCCTCCCCACACAATTTATAGGAGACTTTGCTACATAGGCCATGCTACTAAGACAGGGAGTAAAAGCAGTTATACTTAATACACAGAAACAAACACAAGGAGGCTACTAAATTGAGGAGACAAAGAAATATGGCCCAAATGAAAGAACAGAACAAAACCTCAGAAAAAGAACAAAATGAAAGAGCAATAGCCAACCTATCAGATGCAGAGTTCAAAACACTGGTGATGAAGATGCTTAGAGAACTCATAGAGCATAGCAAAAAAATAAAGGAGGAAATGAATGTTACACAAAGTGAAATTAAAATATACAGGGAACCAACAGTAAAAGAAACCAGAATTCAAATCACCAATTTGGAACAAAAGGAAGAAATAAACATTCAATCAGAATAGAAAGAAGCAAGAAAGAAAAAAAAAAAAATGAGGAGGGGCTTAGAACTCCTGGAACAACTTTAAGCATACCAACATCGGAATCATAGAGGTGCCAGAAGGAGAAGAGGAATGCAAGAAATTGAAAAGTTATTTGAAAAAATAATGAAAGAAAACTTCCCTAATTTCATGAAGGAAATAGGCATATAAGTCCAGGAAGCACAGAGAGTTGCAAACAAGTTGAACCCAAAGAGGACCACACCAAGACATGTCATAATTAAAATACCAAAGGTTAAACATAAAGAGAGAATCTTAAAAGCACTAAGAGAAAAGTAAAGAGTTACCTACAAAGGAGTTCCCATAAGACTATTAGCTGATTTCTCAAAAGAAACTTTGCAGGTAAGAAGGGACTGGCAAGAAGTATTCAAAGTTATGAGAAGCAAGTATGTACAACCTAGATTACTCTATCAAGTGATGAAGCTATCATTTAGAATGAAAGGGCAGATAGAATGCTTCCCAGACAAGGTAAAGTTAAAGGAATTTATCATCACCAAGCCATTAGTACATGAAATGTTAAAGGGACTTATTTAAGGAAAAGATCAAAACTATGAACATTAAAATGGCAACACATTCACAACTATCAGCAACTGAATCTATAAAAAAACAAGCAAACAAACTCAGCAAACAACCAGAACAGGAACAGAATCATAGGTATCGAGATCATTTGGAAGGTTATCAACTGGGAACGGGAAGGGGGATAATGGGGAAAATGGTGCAGGGATCAAGAAGCATAATTGTTAGGTACAATATAGACAGGGTGATGTGAAGAATAGTATAGGAAAGGGAGAAGCCAAAGAACTTTCACGCACAACCCATGGACATGAACTAAGGGAGGGGATTGGTGGAGGGAATGGGGATACTGAGTGAAGGGGAGGAAAAGGGGTAAAATTGGGATAACTGAAACAGCATAATCAATAAACTATATTTAAAACTGAAAGATAATAATATGAAACCTGGGGGAAATTTATTAAATCAAGATGTTTTGTATTCAGAATATCTGTATTAACTAAAATTTATTTTGTAAATCTATAAGCAATACATATATAAATTTATTTCAAATGGTACAGGAAGATAAGATATGAAATATAAAAGTTCCCCTTTCCATTTCCTAATTCACACAAATCCCATTCCAGGTGTAGCCATTTGAACCATTTCTGTTTTTATTTATTTTGGTTAAAAATATAAGGGACATGCTATACTACTAATATTTTAACATATCGTCGTCGGCAGCCGTCCGTCTCGAGAGACGATGGTGTAGCTTCTTAAGAGTCTATCTGCACCGCCGAGAATGGCTGTGCAGTCCGACTCGGGAGTGACACAGTATCTGTCTCCTCCCGTGTTGAATCGACATCTTGCGATGACGCTGGAGTGTCCTCTCCAGTGAAGCTGAAGCTACAGAGCCTGGGCAGGGTGATATGGAGGGTCTGCTGTTGCCCATGCAGCAGACCCCCCCTCTCTTCGCAGCTGAAGGGTCCAAGGGAAAGACGGAGTCAATACAGCTTGGCTTCAGGTGCGCCGCAGGAGTTGCCGGTGTTGACTACAACGTCGAACCGCCTTAGGGACTCCGGCTCCGGATTTTCTGTCGGAGTTTACTCCCTTAGCCTTTCCCCTGAAGAGGTATGCCGCAAGGCAGCGGAGGTTTTTTGGAGTCAGAGTTTTCCTTCTCTGACATATAAGTTAACATATATTAACTTAATATTATTGATTCCTTGCAATGAAAAACACAGAATTTAACTTATACTAAGTCCTCCTTTCCCTTCCTCTGCAAGCTCCACTAACAAAATTTTAATTTCAGTTCTTCTATTTGGTCACCTTTATGTGACATATTATAACCCCTATTTTTAAATGATTTTGGGTTTTAAATATTTTTTAAGCTTACATGAAGTCACATTCACTCTTTTTGATGTACAGTTCTAAGTTTTGACAAATGCATAAAGTTGTTTAACAATCATCACAATTAAAATCACTCAAAAAGATTCCCACGTGTTGACCCTTTGTAGTCAGTTTAAATTTATAAAGAAACTATATCTTCCAGTGTCTTATGCTGTCTATGAGAAATATGATTCCAGACTGATTCTTTTTTCCCCTTGTCATCTTTCTGGATGTTTAAAATAACTTTCCCTCTCCTGGTTATTCTGAAATGAAATTATGTCTGTATGTGAGTCTTTGGTTTCTTTTGTTACTGAGTAGGCCTCTGTAATATTGTGATTTTCTTCAGATTTTGAAATATTTTTTCCTTTTAATATTGATTATTCTCTCTGATCCAATCCCCAGTTACATTTATATAGTTTCTGGAATTTCTATTAAAGACAGATGGTTCTGATTTATTGTTTCCTCAGATATCGCAAAGGTTTCCTTTGCCTCAGCCCTCCGTTCTTACACTCACTATATCGTTCCCACCTCTTTTTCTGAAGCCATCTCATTCACTTCAGGAGCTCTAAGGGATTACCCCAGGTATCAAAATCAAATGCCTTTAGGGGCTGGGCAAATAAAAATGTGAAGGCAAGGTATAGTGCAATAGGGGAAAGAGACTGCATACTTAGATAAAAACATTCAAATTCCATTTTTTTTTAATGCTATGTTAGCTAAATAATACACGTCATCAGAATGGATTGGGCTCAACAATATGAACCTCTAAATCTATGCCCCTGAGTCATCTGTAGCTCCAGTTCTAATTGTTTAATAAGACTCCAGATCACATACACTTGGATTTTTCACTGTAATAATATTTTAATGTAATAACTCTCCACTCATATGGAAGTTCTAACATCATAATTATCTTCATCAAAAAGCTACCTCCTCTTTAGAGTTGTGAGATTTCAATTTATGGCACTAACATTTTTCTAGCCTCAGCCTAGAAACCTTGAATTACTTTGCACAGTTTCCATTTTTGGTCAGTTATATCCTGTCGGACACCAAATGCTCTCCCAACATTTCTCACAGCCATCACTTTCCTTCTCCAGCGCTCCACTCTCGATATCCAGTGCCCTCACCCACTGATGCCTAGATAGCTTGCTTGTCATTAACTTTTAATTAATTTATTTCTGCTAGATTAATGTGTTTTGTTTTAAATGTTCCTTTATTATTAAAACCAGTAGAAAAAAACACTAACATTTTAAAACACAGAAATAGTATGTGTACAATTGAATCCCGCCATCCTGTTCCAGCTTTTTATTTCTCTTCATTCTCTTTAAACATATGTGCACATATTCCCGTTTTGCACAGTCACAATGAGGAGGAATCAGTTCCTACTGCTGTGAGTTCTACATTTTTCACAAAACTATGTTTGTCATTCATCCATGCAAAGGCATAATTTTTATTTTTAATGACAACATTATACCAAATCAATGAAGCACAATTTAGCTAGCCTTTCCTCTATTACTTCCAGATTTTTGCTTTGTTTTTCCATATCACACTCCGTGAATGTGTAGATTACTTCCTGATGCTGATAGAATGAAGGTGGAACATAAAAGGACCCAGGCAAACTTGTTTTACAAATTACCAAATAGTCAAAGGAATAAAAGCTAGAGTGAAATATAGATTTGTAAATATCATTGTTTTCCTGCCACTCTTCTGCTTTATAGCTTCAGTGTGGCTCCACATTGGCTGCTGCACCAAACCCAAACTCAGCCTCAATTTCAAGGCCTTTTCTCCTGGTGCTCCCATTCCCCAAATGTCTCTTTCACTTCAGGGTCCTTTGCCCTGTGGTTCAAAATCATTCTCCACCAGTTTATCTAAGCCTCCCTGTTTCTTACCTGTATAAAAGATCATAGCAGCACCTTGTTTTTTTTTAAGTGGGCAGATCATAAAGGTTAACTCCTAGTAAGTATTTAGCACAAGGTCTGGAACACAGAGGAAGGTCTGGAAGTATTATATGTATGTTTTTACCTATTATTTGTTCCTCGTTTTTAGAGTGATCATGGGGCCAGGGACAGAAGAGTAAGGCATAGCCCAAGCATCCTGATAACTGAAAAATGGGGGAGGGGGGACCAAAGAGAAAGGACAGAAATGAGAAGGACATGTAGAGCACTGTTTGTGAGGGGCTGGCTGTGTGTCTGACGCACAGGATCAAGGCAGAAGGGGAACTCAGGAAGCTGATGTCCGACTAGTCATGAGCCCAAGGCAGGGAAGGTGTGGCCAGAAGGGCCAATATTTTACATTTAATCAACAAATATAAAAAAGAATCTGCTGTGCAGCAGGTCCTGTGTTCAGCTGTGGATTTTGAGTTACCTGGAAATCATGGTCTAGACATGGGGTCTGAGACAATGGCACCAGCATCCATGATGAAGCCTTATCATTCCCCAGACTGTTACCCCCAATATCTGCCTTTCCAAGACCAGCTTGGGTTCAGCATCACGCCCCTCACCAGTCCCTTTGGTCTCAAATATCTCCCATTTTTCAAGTTCTCAGGGCACTTATAGACTGGTACACATGTTATTGTTCAGCATGTGTTATCTCGGGATATTCACGCATGTTTTTTTGTTATCTGTTTCCCCAGATAGACTCTCAGCACAAGGAGAGTGGGCCTGGGCTCCTCTTGCTTGAAAACTTGCCCCGCAGAGCACGGTGGTGAAAGCACAGGACTGTACAAGCCATGCCTTTTGGCTTCCAGGCTCAATTTACCATTTCATTTTCTTTTAGACCTTTCTGAGGTTTAAGAGGGATCACCAAGAGAAGGAGGCTTTGTTAATTCATTTACTAAAGACTACTGAACTATTATAAATTGGACATACATGCATTAGAATGTAAACAATATGTACAATTACATAAAGTAAAAGTTAACTAATCTCTTGCTCTGCCTCACCATGCACCTTATAATTCCAACCATGTACCTTATAATTCCAGCTAAGCTGTCCTTTTCTTTCATCCTCATTTAAACCTTAAAATATCCTTTGAGCATTAAGTCAACATTCTGAATAGAATTGTAAAAGAAAAACTTAGGTAGTGATTTAGAAAATAACAGGTTAAAATTAGAATATTCTAGTTTTCTATAAAATAAAAAAAAAATTCTTAAAGTTATGAAGAGCTTTAGGATTTAGCCATTGACCTGGAAGCTGGTGGATCTTATAGTCAAATAACTGATATTCCAGGTTAATGACTTAAAACTTATTAATAGAGTGCTAGGATAAAAGAATTGGTCTGTCTTCAGAAAGGAGTCAGTAAGCTGATTAAGATTTTGTGGTTACCTGTCTCATTTGCCCACAAGGCTCTTTTCATCAGGATTATATCCTTGCCATATTTGTTCACTTGACTCAGCCCAAAGCAAGTCATAAACATCTATTTATCCACATTAACCAATCAGGTGTGTAAAAGACTTAAAGATAGTACTGCCTGAAATACTCTAGATAACGTGTAAAAAAAAAAAAATTCAGACTCTTCTTATTTTGTTATACAGAGAATACATTTCCTAGAAGATGAAAGTAAAGTATTACAAAACCCACAAAATACTGTGTTGATTATAATACTTCCATCCCATTACTCAGTCCGGCAAGATTTTGAGTAAATAGGAGGATCTGTGACTGTTTGTTCATCCATCCACCCATCAAACATTCAGTAGGCACAACAGATAAAGAAATGAGCCAGACACAGCCCCTGCTGTCAAGAATTCAGAATCTAGTAGAGGAAACAAACTAAAAAAATCAGTGGTTATAGCAATCCTAGAGGTTCATGCTTGTTACCGTAGAAGTACAGTGGCAAATCACAGAGCGGGGAGAGCTAATTCCTGGACGTGGGGGCAGTCAGGAAACAACCAGGAGATGGGAAACTTCAGCCCGGTAGCCAAGATGAGAGGCAGTCTAGACAGAGAGGAGGTTTGAAATGTAGAGTGGCACAACATAAGGGAGATAGTATGTTGTATCCAGTTTATTTTGGCCAGAATAATGGTCTCGTCACTGCATTTTTCACTTTTAAATCAGTTCTATTTGCAGCGTATAGGTCCAGTGGATGAATGTTAGGCTCCTTAGGACATAATCAGATGCTGAATTGAGTGAGGGGTGGTGGTAGGAGAAGGGGACAACTGTCCTATGTAGGCCTGTAAGTGGAGAATATTGAAAGAGTTACAGATTCTTCCCTTGGAATCCTTGGCCTCATCTGACCCTGAAGGTTTTAGACATGTGTAAGCAATTGCAGGGCTGTGTAATTCATACATCAAGCGGCCTTATAGTCTGTCACCAAAATTCTATTTGCCTTATATGGCTCGGATGGGATGTACCTTTGTGAGGGCACTCGGTGCATGATTGATGGCTCTGCAGACAAGATGTGCTAGTTTAATACCAGCCTTGGTCAGGTATGAGAGGTGCACCTGATTTGTCTTGCTCTAGCTCTCTCAGTGTACTTGCAGCTTGTTCTGGAGCTGCACAGTCTGTTCTTCACTTTCTCTCGAGACGCTGAGTTACCCGACAATGGTTGGAATGCCCAGAAATGACAACAGTGCCTCCAAGTCAGTGAGTTCATGTGTGTTGCTCTGAGCTGGCTGGTCTGAGATGGCCTCACACGAAATTTATAGACCCTGAGTGGTCTCTGGAGAAGATAGTGTGTGGCATGGTGTATCCTAAAGACTGTTCATTTTCCCATTTCACAGATAATCTAACAGGCGTTTTAGTACTGAATTTTGATTTCAGCAAAAGTATGTACATTTCAGCTATAGATGCTTGCTCCTAACAACTCTAGAGAATGTGGATTATATGTGTGATTTTAATGCATTCGTTGGAAATAATGTTGTTTTTCGCAAAGTAAAAGCATTCGTAATTTTGCTACAAGGAGGAATATTTGCGTCCTCTCACACATTTTATTTAATAATTTTACTTCTTTAAAAGTGAAACAGCACACAATTTGAAAATGAAATTTCCCCAAAGTGTTCCGTTTGCTAATATGTTTTTTATTTTTTTCATTATGCTATAGTGGAATGTTGCCAGCTCTGAAGTGTGCAACTTCTCTCCCTGGAGGCAGCAGATGGTGTGACTAGGCTGTCTTTTGGTACAGGATTCATCATGAGAGATGGCATCTAGGGCTGGCTGAGGCGGGGGCCCTGCCCTCAAGGAGCACTGCCTTCTGACCTAATTATATCATTCCAACATTTATGTAAATTATTATTTTTAGTTATTAAAAAACCTGCAGAAATGGAAAAGTTTTGGCATTTTAAAGCTTCTGTTTTCTTAGTTTATATAAGAAAATATTTTATGTAAAAACCATTTGAGTTGCTTCAATTATATCTACAAGTGTTTTCTTCACTGAATGCCTCATTGCTAGAGGACCAGCTGATCTCTTGGGCAGCGCATGATTCTGTTGGTATTTCCACCCTATTCTGTGATCTAGTCTTCAGTTTCAAACATCTGGAAATTTGGTTTCATGTAGGGACGTTGACTCACACTAACCAAACTCACCGGAGACTTCTGCAAAACCAGAGTTTCATTTTACTAATTTGTTGTGAAAAATACAACTTCAAGCAGATTGGTCATTCTCTCCTTTGAGGTGAATTGGCATCATAAGCTTGGTTATGGCAAAAAAAGTTTGTTTGGGGAGCAGGAGTAGGCCCTCCCTCCACGGACTCTGCTGCCATTAGGGCCTGAACACATATTGTGAGTCCCAGTGGCCTGGCTTCTGAACTGTGCTAATTTTTTATTCTTTCTGCACATGTTTTTGTCCTCTGCTGACTATCCTTTTACATCATCTCTTTAAATAGAACAGTGCAGGGGAAGACAGACTTCCCCTCTACCCTCCTAGATTAGAAAGCTGGGTCTATGAAATATATGAGCAACAGTCAGCTTAACAGGAGAAAATGTGTACAAATGTATTAATTTTTAATATTACATGCACAAGGGCATTACAGGACAAATTCAATACCTCCCCAAATAGTGAGATTTGAGAGCTTAGATACCATCTTAATAAGGCAAGAGGAGAAGGGATGTGGGCCTCTTTGGGGAGAGGGAATGGTTTTTAGGGAAGATGAACGGGCCCTTAGACGAATAGATGGGAGGTGTGCTGGCTTGTGACAGAGTCTGTCTGAGTGTGATGTGGACATTTAGTCTCCTCTCCTGCGATGACTCCTTCTTCTCTGGTTGATGAGACTGCCAGGGAGGGGATTTATGTAACAGCTGAGTTGCTTTTGGAGAATCTGTCTTCAGGCAGATAAAGGGAGTTTAGAGAAAGCCTCTCTCAGCATTTACTGTTCTTCAAGTGTCTTCAGCTCAAATTAATCAATATACCAAAGCAGCATATACTGGGGTGGCACGTCCTGAATTCCTTCCACAGCTAATAAGCGCTTAATTCCCAAATAGAAAATAGTTTTATCTTAGTGCAAACTGCAGGGGAGTACGGTTTTTCAGTAGTGCTGTGATCTATTAGCAATGTCTGCCATAGACAGGAAAGAAAAATGATGATGCACAATTAAGTGATGCACATTTGCTCGCACCGGTTTAAATCTGAATAACTGCACCAAGAAATAGTGCAAGTATGCCCTTCCAATTCAGAGGACTGCTCACTGGTTATGTATGAGGTGACACAGACGTTTTGTTAATATCACAGATCAGAAATTGATCACTAGAATGGAAACTTGGTTTTCACTGCTCATCTATTGATAGTACTGGGAGTGTTGTGCATCTCTCTGCTACTTGAAGATAGCTAAAGCTTGTACTAGATATGTAGCTACTAGAGGGAATGCCGGCCCAAAATCCAAAGTAAAGAATGGATTTTAGTATTTATTTAAGTATTATTGATGTTTAACACTTGATAGCACTCCAAAAACGAAGCTGCAGGGGGAAGCCCTGAAGGGGACAAGGTTTCTGTCTTTCATGCTTCCTTAGTTTCCCGTTGCTTTGCCCGAGACTAGACTTTTTGCAGTAGGCCTCCAGGATCCCTTCTTACACTTTCTCTCTTTCCCTCCCTCCCTTCACTCTCCCCTTCTTCTCTAGGTCACACCTGTTTTAAGAGGATAGGGAGGAAATTTAAGTGTTTTTATTTGAAAAGGTTTTTCAGTCTCCAGAGCAGGACTGGGGAAAAGCAGCTGCAGTGCTGCTTTGTACATAAGAAAAGGTGAAAAGTGCACCAGACACACTTCCAGGAGACCAGCTAAAAGTGAGGAACTGGAAGCAAGGCTTTAAACTTGCGTGAGTGAATTAATCATTTATAGGTAATTAAAGCTAAATGGATATCTTATATCATGAACTAGAACCTTCCTAGTTTTGATGAAAATAGAGATTGGGTATAGCAAAAGAGCTGGCATTGTAGAAGCCCTCAGCACAGAGAATTCTGAATTATCACTTTTAAGAGTTGACACTGAAATATGTCATCCAGGAAAGCTTTTTTTGTGTTGGTCTTGGAATTGGCAGGTTATGACAAAACTACATTCATGTTACTTGAATACATCTTTTGTCTTAGTTTTACATGCTTTTTTGACTTGTCTAGAAAATGACATATTGAGGTTTTCATTAGCTTTAACCAGGTGTGATTTTCTTATGGACGATACCTCAGCAGGACTGCAGTTTAAAGCGAATAAACCAGTGAAGCTCAGAAAGGCCATAGCCCTCCTTCAGATGGTAGCAATGAGCTGAGAGACTCATTAATCAGGCACAGAGTCACAGGTGTGATGGCTTGCCCACCAACTGCCAACAGACTGTGAAAGTCACATCCGACAGGCTAAATTGTCAAACTAGACCCATCCATAAACATTTTAACACAGCAAAATCCCAACTCTTTTGTCTTTAAGACAAAATGAAATGTTAAATAGCCACTAAACCTTCTATGAAATATTGCTTATTTTATTTTATAAAATTCAAAGTTCTTGAAAAAGAATCAAATTTGGCATTCTTTCTTAAAAATGTATTATCGTCTTTATTTCTTTATTTTTCTTAATGCTTATTTACTCCTCTTGATTTTAAAAATTTATTCTCTTGTACAACATGAAAGGGTGGAGAATAGAATTTGTCATAAGTTTATCAGTAGTGAAAATCCACTTTATTAGATGGAGAATTTTAGTAAGCTCTTACATAGGAATTTTATTTCCTTTTCTTTTTTTCTTTATATTTTATTAAGGTAAGATTAGTCAATAACACCATATAACTTTCAGGTGTCCAGCATGATAATTTGGTATACACTTCAGCATGCTTACCACGAAAAGTCTAGTTTCCATTGTCACACTCTATTTGGCCCCATACCCATTTTGTGCTCCTGCCACTCCCCTTCCCTCTAGCCACTGGTCTCTTTTCTGTATCTATTAGTTTCTGTTTTATTTAGCATGTTCATTTTTTATTTTTTGTCTTATATTCCACATATGAATGACATCATATGGTTTTTGACCTTTTCTTTTTTAAATTATATTGTATTGATTACGCTGTTATATTTGTCTCAATTTTTCTCCTTTGCCCCTCTCCACCCAACAACCCCCATTCCCTCAGGCAATTCCTAATGTAATAGTTTATTTTACTTAGCATAATATCTTCAGGATAATCCATGTTGTCAAAAATGGCAATATTTAATTCTTTTTAAATGTCTGAGTAGTATTCCATTGCATGCATGTGTGTGTGTGTGTGTGTGTGTGTGTGTGTATGTATTCATCTATCATTGCACACTTAGGTTATTTCCATATCTTGGCTACTGTAAATAATTCTGCAGTGAACATAAGGGTGCATGTATCTTCTTGAATTAGTGTTTCTGTATTCTTTAGTTAAATGCACAGTTGGGATTGCTGGATCATGTGGCAGTTCTATTCCTAATTTTTTGAGGAACCCCCATCAACAGTGCATGAGGGTTCTTTTTTCTTCACATCCTCTCTAAAAATCTGTTAATTTCTAGGGTTTTTTAAAAAAAATAATAACCATTTTAACAGGTGTGAGGTATCTCGTTGTGGTTTTGATTTGCATTTCCTTGGTAATTAATGATGTTGAACATCTTCCCTTGTGACTGTTGGTCACCTGTATGTCTTCCTTGGAAAGGTATCTATTCAGATCCTTTGCCCATTTTAAATTTTTTTAAAATTTATTTTTAATCCTCATCTAAGGGTATGTTCACTGATTTGACAGAGAGAGAGAGAGAGAGAGAGAGAGAGAGAGAGAGAGAGAGAGACAGACAGACAGACAGACAGACGGACAGACAGACAGACAAACATCAATGTGAGAGAGAAACATTCATTGGTTGCCTCCCATACACTCCCAGACCCAGGAATCAAACCTGCAACCTAGGTATATGTCCTAACTGGAATCTAACACACAACCATTGTGTGTGTGTGCGCACATGTGTGTCTGTGTGTCTGTGATGATGCTCCAACTAACTGAGCCCTGGCCAGGGCTGCCCATATTTTAATTGGGTCATTTGGTTTTTGTTGTTGTATTCATTCTTATATTTTTTGGATATTAACCCTTTATTGGAAATATTATTTGCAGATATCTTCTGCCATTTGGTTGGTTACCTTTTTCTTTTGTTGGTGTTTCCTTTGCTGTTCATAAACTTTTTAGTTCGATGTAGTCCCATTTGTTTATTTTTGTTTGTTTCCCTTGCCATTGGAATCAAATCCACAAAAACATTCTTAAAACCGATGTCTGGTAGCTTAGTGTCTATGTTTTCTTCTATGTATGTTATGGTTTCGGGTCTTATATTTAAGTCTATAATCCATTTTGAATTTTTTTTTTGGCATGCATGTGTATGGTATAAAATAGTGGCCTAATTTCATTTTTTTTCATGTGGCTGTCCAGTTTTCTCAGCACCATTTACTGAAGAGAATTTTCTTTCTTTATTATAAATTCTAAGCATCTTTGCATGTCCATGTATGTGTAGATTTTTTTCTGGGCTCATAATTCTGTTCCATTCATTGATCTGTGTGTCTGTTCTTCTGCCAATACCATACTATTTTGATTATTGTTGCTTTGTAGTATAGTTTGAAATCAGGGAATGTGATACCTCTGGCTCCCTTCTTTTTATTTTTCAGAATTGCTTTGGTTATTCCTGGTCTTTGTTGTTCCAAACAAATTTGAGGATTTTTGTTCCATTTCTGTGAAAATGTCATTGGTATTTTTATAGGAATTGCATTGAATCAGTAAATTATTTCAGGTAATATGCCATTTTAACAATGTTATTTATTCCAATCCATGAACACAAAGTATCTTTCCATTTCTTTGTGTCTTCTTCCATTTCTTTTAACAACAGCTTGTAGTTTTCAGTGTACAGATCTTTCACTTCCTTTATTAAGTTTATAACTAGGTACTTTATTCTTTTTGTTGCAAGAATAAATGGTATTATTTCTTTCTTTTTCTGATAGTGTACAGAAACTCAACAGATTTTGTATATTAATGTTGTACCCTGCAACTTTACTATATTTGTTCTTTTTCTACTAGTTTTTGGTGGAGTCCTTAGGGTTTTCTATCTATAAAATCATGTCATCCACAAATAGTGACAGTCTTACATAAATGGATACTGAACCTTCTCAAATCTATTTCCATATATGTTGAAATGATCATATGCTTTTTACCCTTTATTTTGTTGATTTGGTGTATCATGTTAATTGATTTGTGGATGTTAAACCGTCTTTGCATTCCTGGAACAAATTTCACTTGATTATGGTCTATAATCCTCTTAATGTATTGTTATTGTTGTATTTGGTTTGCTGATATTTTGTTGAGGATTTTTGTATCTATGTTCCTCAGAGATAATGGCCTATTTTTCTTCTTTGTGTGTTTTTCTTCTCTAGTTTTGGTATTAGGGTAATATTATTTTTGTAAAAGGAGTTAGGAAGTGTCTCCTCTTCTTGCATTGTTTGGAAGAGTTTGAGAAGAATAGGTATTAAATCTTCTTTGAAGATTAGTAGAATTCATCAGTGAAGCTATCTGATCCTGGGCTTTGTTTCTTGGGAGGTTTTTGTTACTGTTTTAGTTTCCTTACCAGTGATTGGTCTATTCAGATTTTTTATTTCTTCATGATTCAGTGTAGGAAGGTTGTACAATTCCAAGAATTTGTCTATTTCTTCTATGTTTTCCAGTTTGGTAACATATAGCTTTTCAAATTATTCTTATTATTTTTACATAGAAAATGTAAACAAAACTCTACATTTAATACCAAGATATATGGAGCCTCTTCACCATTTCCTAAACTATGTTTATAAGCAGGAACATTTTTTCTAGATATTTTCTGTGAAGTTACTATTTACCTTTAATGATTAAAGTAGTATTTTGTATTATATTATAAACAGAAATGATCATTTTCTGTTTGAAACTTAAACTTTTGCAAGCTGACTATCATTAGCACATGTCCTCTCACCAACACACACACACAGAAAAATTTCTTTGAGGTAAAAACTCACACTAAAATTATCAAGAACTCATCACTATCTTTATGCTTAAAAAGAATGAAAAATAATGGAAAGTAAATATGTAGGTATACACAGTCTGTATTTTATTTTCTGTACTTAATCAATAAACTTCAAGCCTTTCCCAGAATTTGGCTATACAGTGCACTGATAAATAATCATACAATTTATTTCATTCTGCAAGAACAACATTATTTATTTACATTTTTGTTAGTTGAAGAGTTTATTCTTTATTTTTATTGTTGACATTATTACAGAGGTCCCCATTTTCCCCTCCTTTGCCTGCCTCCACCCAGCCTTCATCCCTGATTCCCTCTGGCCATCACCAAACTGTCATCTGTGTCTGTGGGCTATACATATGCATTCTTCAGCTAGCCCTTTCACCTTCTTTCATCTAGTCCCCTTTCCCTGCTCCCCTCTGATAGCTGTCAGTCTATAAACTTTTGCTAAATAGTACTTTTTCCTACTACAACATGAATTCATTAAGGAGCTTAACTACTGTTTATATTTGATACTACAAGTTAGGCCAGTATAGCTCCATGTGCCTTTTAGGGTAGCTAGAGGTCAATAACGTGTTTTCATCATGAACTTTTTTACATAATGTCAGAGTAATTAATGTATTATACTTTATTGCAATAGTACTGCATTAGTTTTATAAAATCATTCAGACTCTTTTATTTTCTTCCATTTTCATGAATTTAAATTGACATATGAAAAGTATACTCAGGTACCCTGAGTTGTGAAAATATGAAATACATATGAATGTTCATAATTAACTGACACTTCATGCTTGCATTAATTTTCACATGTGAACTAAAAGTTTTCTTTAATCATCTTGTATAAGTTACTTAACTAAAATAACCATTGAAGTGTAGGCTAAGAATGTATCAAAGCTAATTCCACAGAACATTTTATCTAGAATATCAAGAAAAACCTGGATAGTATTTTCAGTGCCAGAAATTAAGCACATACACATATTCCAAAGTAGAAAAGAGAATTGAGAATTTTAAGCATTGAAATAAGATTTTTATGTCCAAATGTAAATCTTATGAAATTATGGTATGTATTGAATCTTCTTTAGCATGGTGTCCAATTTGATAGCAGAGCAAGACTTGTCCCTTTCTAAAGTATTTTAATCCTTCAACTGAACTTTAGTGTTTTTTAGTTCTCTTCTTAGTGGTTGCTATCGATATTAAAATATACACCTTTTTACAATTTACTTTAGATTGATATTAAATTAATTTTGGTAGAATGTAGAAATTTTGCTCTCCTGTATTATTTCATCCTCTTTTCCTCTTTTGTGCTATTATTACCATAGCTATGAAATCTATATATGTTTTAAACCTAACAATGCAGTTTTAATTATTGCTTTATTTAATCTTATGTCTTTTAAAGAAGTAGAGAAAAGAGTAAAGAAACATTAAGAATATTTATTTGGTATTTTGTAAGTATTGCCCCACACACATATTTACTATTTTGGTCCTTTTTTTTTTCTCCTGTAAACTCTAGTTACTATCTGGATCACTCCCCTCCAACCTCAAGGACTTCCTTTAGTGTTTCTTATAAAGCACTTGTGCTAGCAATAATTTATAGTCCGGAAATGACTTCATTTCACATTTATTTTTACAAACTCTTCTTAAAAATAGATTACATAGAAAGAACCCAGAGGACAACCACGGTAGGGAGCCTGGGGGAGAGGCTTGAGAGGGGATGCTGAGATGAATTTAGGGGGCTGTGATGCTGGCAGACACCTGCCTTGTCTGCTCTGCCCAACCCCCCTCTGCTGCCCCCTCCCAGCAGCTCTGGCCCAGGGAGCCACCCTTCACCCTGAGGCCTAGCACCTGCTTCTCACTCAAGTGGCTTCAATAAACAAACAAAAAGACCCAAAGCAAGAAGGGCTGCTGCCCCAAAGCAGGGATGGTCCACTAGGAGCAGACCTCACTCAGCTTTGGGGGTTTGGATAGTTATCAATACCTGCTACTACCTAGACACCCCTGGGGGGTGACAGGCGCAGACTCCCTTATGGCTCCTGGAACCACAGCTTCTCCTTTGACACACACCCTCCTATGTACCAGCTGTGACAGGGCATGGTCTGAAGCTGTCTTCCAGCCAGGCCTCGGAGGAGCTGCAGACAGGCGGTGTGTATGCAGGACGGCCGGTGGGGTGGGGTGCGGGCTGGGGCACAACTCACATGGGCCTCCAGCTCATGCAAGGAGAGCAAGAAGGGGCAGCCCCTCCAAGACAGAAGTAAAGCGGGGTGAGGTGATGGTGTATGTGCAGCCAGGCCAGCTCTGGGGCCGGGGGCAGAGACAGGGTAGGGGCCATGGCCTGCTGGGTAGGAGGAAAGTCAGGGCCTGGTGCTGGGGAGGATAGTTTTGCTGTATAAAAAATTTCTTGGTTGATAGTGTCCTTCTTTTAGCACTTTTAACATGTCATTCCAGTTCCTTCTGGCCTCTATTTTCTCTAACAAAGGATTTGAGAAAAAAGTTGATGAATATATTCAAGAAACTAATAGAAGGAAAGCATGAGTACTAAATATTAGAGAGATGCATGTGTATTCCAGACTATTCCCCTTGGCTGCCAGGTTACATCGATGTCGGACAAACTGCTCTTGTTATATTAACACTGGCTGCACTTTTTCTGGACAGACTTTGTATATTCAACTCTCTGGCTCATGGGGACTTTTTTTTTCTTGTGTCTGGCCAGGAGGATGGCCTTTTCTATAAGTTTTTGCTGATTACACTTGCCACAGCATTCTTGATTCAACCTACCTTAGGTTCAAAAAGTAGGGGGAGAAACCTACTTTGGTCTTGATTCATATTTAAATTTCCCTTCCTAATCTGCCTGCTATTGTTGACTTTTATATAGTCCTTCAGTGGTGTTTTGTTTTGTATTGTTATTTTTTGTCTAATGTCTTCGGTTTTATTTGTGAGAGGTTAGCCACAGTGGACTTATTCCATTTTCCCCAGACCCAAGACTTTAAATTTTTAAATGTACATTTTAAAATAATGTGGACAATGTTGAGAAAGCTAATATATAGGTGGGAGTGCCAGGGTTTCACTTAGTTATTTCCAACTTTGTAATAATCTGATCACAATGTGATCATTTCTTCCACACTATTTAAATTTTATTAATTCAACAAATATTTATCATGTACTTAATATACATCAGAAGCTATTCAAAGCCTGATGTGATTCATGGCACAGAAATCATTATTTAAGATTATATTCAAAACCATTATTGTATTACTAGGATGAAACTCAACCTAGTTGTAAGGAATTATCCTTTAGTATTTTACTAAATTTGACTCATATTTCACTCAGTTCCTCAAAAACTTTGCTTTCTCTTACCTCCAGGCTTTTTCCCTTATAATACCTTTTGCTCAGTGTTCTCTTATTCTGCACCTATTTTCACTGGCTCTTTCTCCTAATTGAATCTCATCCGTTCTGCTGATCTTATGTTTAGTGTCACTTCCTATTGGAAACATTAATTTATTCCAGGTTAATTAATGCTGGAATGCATCTCATCCACACCAAAGTGCAATTTGGGGCTTATTGGCCTGTCTGACTAGCTGAAAAAGGTAAGGCCTGGTGGCAAGAGGAAGCACAGAACTTTTAAGGAACTGGGAAGAGCTTAAAGTGGAAGGACTAAAGCATGCATGGTGCAGGACAGTCCTCTATGAGTCATAGAAAGAAACTGCCACAAATTTTGAAGTGCTTTAAGGTTTGGAACCTTAAATGAAGAATGTTTTAGTGGGTGAGCATGGATGAGGAGACCAGCATGATCAGATTTGTATTTTTTATTGACTCATATTAAATATATGTTAGGTACTTTCACCTTTTAAAAAGTAGTTTTCTTTTTAAGTGAATAATAAGTGAAACTATATATATAGTGTAAAAATCTAAGGTCCCAAATAGATTAATAGTGAAAGGGAAGGCCCCTTCCATGTCCTCCAGCCACTCAGCTTCCCCCTAGAAATTGTTGTTTGCTCCTGTTAATTCTTTTAATAATTATTCTGAGTAAGTTTAACTTTGTATAATATACTTATTTAATCATATTTCTTAGTCTTATCTAGCAACTACCCACAATTAACAATGATAAAATTAATATCTACAACTTCCTCCCACCTTTCCCCTCTAACCTCCATATTCTTCACCACCTAATTTTAATTAAATGTATTATTTGTCTTGATTGTTTTACCACTTACAGTTATAAATTTAAATATGGTTGTACTTAATCAAAGGGTATCTTTTGACCTCCCATATAGAAGACAAAGAAATTAATATACTCATCTTAAGCTCAACCTTTTATCTCAGTTCCTGTTGAGAAAGTTTCGCTTGTATTATTTACAAATTGTAATGGTTTTAACATTTACCTCATTTCTTAACCATAATTCTCATAGTTATTTTAATCTTAGTTTTATATTTAAATTGATTCAATTTTCATTGTCATCCTTTTGCCATGGTTTCTCCATTTATCTCTCATCTAAAATTTAGTCTTTAGTAGTTTATTTGAGATGAGATCATGCTAGTTGTTATTCTTGAATATTGCGTATTTAAATATATTTTGTTTGTGTCTTTTATTCTTGAATAACAGCTTGACTGGGTATATTCAGGGTTGGGCAAAAGTAGGTTTTCAGTTTTCAGTACATGAAACACAGAATGTATTCTTATGTTATTATTGATTAATTATTGTATTCTATACAATCAACTGTAAAACTACTTTTGCCCCACTCTTTATTTACTGGATAATGCTTTGTTTCTCAGAAGACTTTGTAGCCATAGCTTCATTGTTCCTGTACATAGCTGTGGAGCTATTTTTTTCCTCCTTCAGCATCTTGATATTTTTACCCACGGGTAAAATAATTATTTCTTTATCTTTGAAAATCATTTCTCTCACCACCATGTCTTGGTGTTTATCATTCTGTGTCAGTTTTCCCAAGGGAACTGTGTTCTTTCAGTTTGTATATTCATGTCTTACTTTATTTCTGATAAGTTTTCTTAAATCATATCTCTGGATATTTTTCCCACTGCATTAGTTCAATTCTTTTTCTTTAGAAATATCAATTATGCTTATGTTGGATCTCCTTCAGTGCTTTCCATGTATAACATCTTTTATCTTTAGTTGTTTGCTTATTTCTATTTTATTTTCTCACTCTTTTGAATTCTTCTGTGTTCTCCTTTTTGCTTTTCCAACATGGCCTCCAAAATACAAAATAATTTTAATAAATAATTTGATAATGTGACAAAATTTCCATTTCTTGTATTGAGAGTTGATGCCAGGACTTATTTTTGTATTCTTCTTGTGGCCTTTGGAATGTGCATAGTAAAATTTTTCCATAGCATCTTACAAATCTATTTCTAAAAGACATACTCAAGAAATCAATAAAATTTACTTTAGAATTATGACTTTACTTCTTTATATCTATATGTATAATCATATGGAAAACATATTTTGCCAGTTTAGTATATAATTATGATAAGTGACTTGTACATTTGTTATTATCCTGATTTAAATGATGACTTTAAAATTTAAAAAGATTTGTCATATTATTGTAAAGGTATGTCTGTAGTCACTTTTTATAGCCTACATTTTAATACCTATTTTATTATACAAAGTGCATTTTATTCAATATATCACATTACAGTTTTTACTTTATTATTTATCAAATTATATGTTGTAGTCTCAAATATTAGCAAATAATGTAGTAATAATGGATTATTATACATTTTCCCTCTTAGTCTTAATTTTTTAAATAATGCATGGTGGCATTTTTTTGTATACACTATTTTCTCAATTAAACAAGATCCTTTTAAATAATACCAAGATAATGCAATATTAGTCTCTAAATAAAAATTGTTTATAGAACTTTATTGTTCTATATTATTCTGTATTGTTAAAGTAGAGAACAAGGGATAATTTTAAAAGATAAGATTGTATGTCCATTTCAAATTTCAATCTATAAATACTATCAAATGAACTTATTTTCACTCTAAGAGCAGTATGAAACTAATGGAAGACACCTGAGAAACTTTTATGAACATGAAATTTTTTTACAATTGCATATAAATTCAAACTCGTTTCTATAGGGCTGGTTCTTATATGTTTTTATAAATGAAAATAAATTGATTCAGTTATAGAACTAAAATATCTGTGAATGAAATTCAGTAATGTGTGCCTAGATATGATCTTAGTACTGTTTCAGGAGAAGTAAATCCACTATCTATTGCAGTTACAGACTATAAACTATTAATCACTTGAAAAAATCAGAAATGAGATACATATTAAATATTGATTATAAAACAAAATCTGAAAAACATGAGTTTTTATTCTAGGAAAACCTCTTGAAAGTATTACTTTATAACCAAAATAATGTAGATTTTTCTATTTGAATTTGATCTTATTGCTGTCAAGTGTGCTACTTCACAAAGGCTCAGATTAAATTAAAAAATCAACTCCAAAATACATGTAATTTTCTCCTCCCAAGCGAAGAATTAGCAAAGTCATGATTTCTCAATGTAGAGACTTTGATGGAGAGAGGGAAATGGGTTTTTACCCCTCTTTTCCCATACTAAATTGCCTGTAGAACAAGAACAAAAATCCAAAGGCTAGTTTTTCTCCTGCTTATATAAAGTAACATTCAAATTCTGTGCCTTACTGGAAATATAAATAAAGGCAGAAACATGCAGAAGGAGTTTTAGAATAGTTAGATTAATCATTTTTAAAGGAACCGAAGATTTCATAAAAACATGCACTCTGTGATTTAGTGATTTAGCAATTAACATTTAGCCACCCTGCTTATTAACATTTGCTGAATATCAATATATAGAAAACCAGGACTCTTAGATCATTTAAAGCAGTCTTGCTAGAAATCTCTGGGTAATATTATCTTAAGTGTGAGAACTATAGGTACCCTCAAACAGTGTTTGGCTTCTGGGTAGAGCACTTAGCATATTTCTTTTTTCTCTGTAGTTTTAAATGTGTGGGAACATGTGATCAGGGTCCTTTTTATATTTAAAATGAGTCAGCTTCTGTCTAGAAAGTGTCTTATTGTCATGATGTCACCACATCTCAAGATTTGTGACCTTTTGCACCATATGGATTCATGGTAGTCCACGTCCTCGCTTACAGGCCAGAGTGCTTTTGTGCCCCCGCTAGGGGGTATCAAAGGCTTTTGGACTGGAATTTCAAGTACCAATAGATTTGGAAAAACAAAAAGTAATTTTTATATACCTTAAGGACCGCCAGATGTCGCAAAGGCATCATTGATGAAACGGTTTTTATCCAAAATGTGGCACTTACATAAGGAATAGTAGTATTGTGTTTGAGAGTCATAGAGGCCATAACAGGTCAGTGAGATGTCCTTCAAACATCTGATTTTTACATTCAAGAATGGGCCCAGATGAAAAGATAACCACATATCTGACATTGATGTTACTACCATTTAGACAACCAATTCAATTGCCTTAGTCAGTGGGATCAATCAGGCCTTTATTACTTTGAAAAACCACAGAAAAATATAGTTTTTCTTTTTCTTTAAAGACCATGGTTTGGAACTACATCCTACCAGTATATATGAACTATAAACAGTACATGCTGTATAGAAGCACATATAAACTTACATAACTTTTCCTACCCTCTAAGTTTAAGACATTTTACAAAATGTACAAAATTATAATAATGAAAGAAATGGTGCTGAGTTAAATTCTGCTGAATCAAACTGTACAGATAAATTGGCAGTTTAACAAGTAAAACTTGGAAGCAAGCATTTGATGATTGATTTTCTTTAGACAGAACAAGCATGATAGTGGGTAAAGTGATTTTCCTTATTTTGTGAAAACACAGTTTTTCAACATGTCTCTAGTATGAATGGAAGCCTTGTCACAAAACAGAGCAACACATAATATCTTTAAAAAGGTGTATTAACTTAAAAGTATATCACTTATTTTGTGTATGACAAATTTCATACTTGTCAGTTATATTCAGAATGTCATAAATTTTATATCATAAAGATGGTATTATTACCTTGTTATATCCTGAAAAAAAATCTGATATTAACTGCTTTGTAAGTAGATTATAAAATATATTCAGGTGAAGAAATGCAATGATGAAAATTAAGGCCAAAATATGTATTCTCATGTAGATCTTAGGCAACTCTCCAGTAATTTTAAGTACTTGAAATACATTATTCAACAGGTAACCTGCTGTATATTTGTATATAGCAGACTCTGCTTGAGAATACAAGAACTGTCAAGATAAAAATAAAAAACATGCATCATTCTAATTTAATTATAATTCATTAAAAAACTCCTCTATAGTATATACTACAGAGAGATGTGTAAACTTTCTTATAAAAATAATAATATACTAAAGTTAAATGAGATTTGCTGTTAAAATTTTTTGTATATTGTTTTCTATTGCTTAAAGAATATATGCATACACACATACATCAACATGTATGCATACATACTGAATATTCAGTTTACTTGTACCCTTACTGCACACATTTTATAGTTATATCCATGGGAAAATTTTAATGATGAATATGAATTTGTTTATAGAGGGTTCTTTCCAAATTTGTAAATGTACATTTATTTCCAATTGTGTTTTCTAGCTATATTTGTAATTCTACTTAGCTGTGGATATATTATTCCCACTTGGAATAAAATGTATAACAACATAAGGAGGCCATTCTCATGCTGTTTTTCTGGATTTAATTAGTAAACAACCTGTGAACCTGTGATTTCTATTACATTTGAGTATGTATATCATGAGTCCATGTTCTATATGAAAGATTATCTCTATTTTATTCTAAGACTTTATGTATATTTAACCTTTAATTTGACTAGCAGGTTGTATGATTTACATAAAAAATAGATCAGCTTTGAATTCACTGAATGTTATTGGTATAACATAATCAATCATCTCTAAATGTTAATGGTGTTAAAGAGCAATGAGAGCATATGTCTTATATTTGTAATCCTGTGGATTTATGAAATTATTTCGGCTGTCTAAGAGCATTAGATCATGGCATTTCTCTGTGATTACAGACTGAAATTTTTTGAATGCTAGGTATCATTCTAATGAAGTTGATGAATCAACCAAATATAAGTACCTAATGAATTACCTAATGGGTGTCTTGATGACTAGAACATTCTCATGAACAAAGGTATATAGAGACTACAATGCAATACTTGAAATGCTGTGACTTTGTCTCATTCTCTTTTCACTGTCTTTTAATAAAATATGACTTTCATTGGTGTTATCCAAATTACATCATGCACACAATTCCTCAATGAAATAAAAAGTCAATATGTGAATGACAGTAGTAAGGGAAAAAAAATAGGATTTCAAATCATAAAAAGCCTGTCTGATAACAAAGACTGAATCAATCCCTGTGTTGTATAGCAGCTTGATCATATCTTTAAAACTGATAGTAACAAAGAATATTTATTTGTTGCTATGCTATTGTAGGACTTATTTTTAAACTCAAATCCCAATTATCAGGAAAATTGTGTCATCTTTATCTCACAGAAGGGCATACTAAATCATAGCTTATTTAGTTATTGGGACTATAATATTGTTACCTTGCTTGAAACACATGGTCTCTCTTGATATACAAGAAAAAACTGAATCCATTTCAATAAATTAATAGGGATGAGAATCCCAATCCATCCTTCTTTTCAGAGGTTCGCATACATTGTAATGAAATGCATTAGGAGTTTTCTTCGCTTGAAATCCAAATGAGACCCATTTTGGCTCACACCCTTGACAGTCTCCTTTATAAGCGTTGCTGTCTCCTGTTCTTGTGTGGGCCTAGTAAAATGCTTCTTTTGTAAGATGCACAGAGACAATATAATGCCACGAAAGACGAAGGTGTCAAAACACAAAGTTAGAGGCAATCTAATCAATGCCTCCTGATTTAGCCTTTGAAGGCTCTCTTCATTAAAACTCTTTAATGGTGAGGCTTATCTTGAGGTAGAGCTGTTACTTAATATTTTTCAGTGTCATTCTTTGGACAGTCATTTGTACCTTTTAAATGTATATTCAGTGTTCATTGTTTAGTAAATGGATATCTTGTTAGCATGGTGGTGGTATGAATGACTTGCATCAAAATGATCGAAGGTAATAGTGTATGAATTCTTAGTACATTTTGTATCCTTTAATCCCTATATTTTCCTCTAATAAAAAGAATCTTAATTTTTTTTTCAAAATCTCAGGTATAGGATGTCATTCAGTGCTTTCTGAAAAAAGACATTAAATCTTTATCCATATCCAAGAATCTGAAATCTAAAAATAATTCAAAACAATTAAAATTACTACTTGAAAGGAGTTTGTTACCATTGCCATCCTTTTACTAAATATACTTTTCAAAATAATATTCTTTTTATCTAGAGCTTTGGAATAAAGCAATGTGAATCTCACTAAAGTGATGAAAAAAAATCCTAAGATGTCCCAGGCTCTCCTGAGTTTTTGTTTCTCAGTAAGTATATTAGAAATGCTGAGAGATGGAAGAGGAGAGATGTAACACCTACCCAATTCCAGATAAGGCTGTGAACTTAGCAATTGTATCTATATCAGACATTCTTTAAAATGTTATATTTTCTTAGGTGTGAAAGAAAGTGTATAAATATTAAATGTTTTTAATCTTTTCTGCATGTTTTTATTAATGTATTTAAATTAATTTTTAACTGTTATTCTATTATAGTTGCCCCAATTTTTCCCCCTTTGCCCTCCTCCTCCCATCCCACCCCTGACTCCCACAGTCACTTCCTACCCTGTTGTCCATGTCTGTCCTCTCCTCCAATAATTTGTTCAAATTTAAAAAATGAAGAGCAGATGACAGCTACTGAGGAGGGGAGGAGAGGTTAGGGGGTGGAGGGATTGAGCAAAAAGGAAGAAGGACTCATGAACGACACTGTGGTGATTGCTGGGGGATGGGGATATAAGGAGACTAAATAGTAATAGAAAAAATAAGATAAAGATTAAATTTTTAAAAAATGAAAAACTTTAAATTTTCTTTTATACATGGACTATATGGCATCATGATATGAAAAATACGGAGAGAATACATTGAAGAAAATGTATTAATGATGTATGTGGGCATTTATATTTAGACCCATTTTATATACAGACAATGTGTGTGGAAAGCCATATACATACAGGAATGAAAATACTTTATTTTTGTTTGTTTATTTACAGAATGTATAATCCTACCTATAGACAGATTTAACAAACACATGGTTTTAGACCAGAAAATTATGTCAGTTATTTAAAGAACATGAGAACTCAGTTTAATTTCTTTTAACCTCCCCAACTTAAAAAAAAAACAAACAAACACAAGATGCCTCTGCTCTCCCTTCCACCCCAATCTACAATTATCAGTAAAAATAAATAATTGACAAAATGCAGAAAATATAAAAAGATAAAACATCACCGAACTTATGCACACAGTATCTTGAAAATGGAAAAGAATTCCAGCAACTTTGACCTGATTTTTAAATGACTGCCGCAGTGACTACAGCTGCTCTAGCTTAGTAATTACTTGTGATAGGTTGTTTTTGAGTCCCATATGTATAGGCGCTCTAGGCCCAGCTACCTCATTTGCTGGCACACAAACAGCTTCTTCCAGGTGCTGAAAATTAAATTTTAATATATTATTTAAATATTAAGAGAATTACAGTTTCAGTAATTTTACTGCTACAGCTGGAGTGTAAAATATGCCTGTAGAATGCAGTGTTGGACAATAACATATAGGAAGTATACAGGATTTTCAAAATAATTAATGCTCATATAGTTAATAGATGATGGTCTTATTTGGCAGTTAGTTTAACTATGAGTAACCTTGATTAGTTTCTGGTAGTTTCTGTCACCCTTTGTATGTTGTCTGTGTACAAAGAAAAACACATTGATGGCACAAAAATTCAAAATTTTAAAAGGTAGATGGTTAAGAAATCTGTGTCTCTGATGGCTGCTTACATGTATAGTATCATGTTCTGAGAGAATTTTAAAGCCTGAAATATTTTATCTGTTATTTCTACTTTTCAATGCAAACAATCTCAAAGTTGTTAAAAATCAGGGGAAAAGTCAACAAAATCATAGTCTTTAAGACCCTAGAAGCAGGACTCATCATTCCTCTTACAATTTTTGTGTGGCCTTTGGCTCGTTCAAATTATATAAGACCAATTATAAATAATATGTATATGTTGGTAAGATGTCCATGGTTTGTTTGAAATTTAGAGTAAGAAATACATTTAATAATAGACTTTTACACGTTGCAATCATTTGTAACTTAATTTTTATGATAAAATCTTATTTTTCTAGTCATTATATATATTTAACTTTTCATGTCAAAACCACTGTTTTGCTAACTAAAATACGGTTTGCTGGCAGAATCATAAAGCAAACAGAATGTGATGTAACTCCATGGCAGTTAAGTTTATCTCTGAAGCCAAATTACTTGGGTTCAATTCTCAACTCTGCCACCTTCTAGCATGAGTTTGAACAGCCAAGTTTGCAATGCCTCGGCGTTTTCATCTGTATAATGGAGTTATTTTGGAAGGTTGTTACAAGGAGAAGATGAATTTATCAAATAAAAGACTTCAAATAGTACCTGGCATAAAGTAAGCATTCTCTATCAGTTTTTTATTAGTATTCATGACAATAATTTTGAGTTCATGATATAAATTAATAAAATGTAATGCTCACTTTTATAATTCTTGAAGGGTTTTAGCATTTACTCAAAGTACTTCTCCTAGATAGCCAATAACTGGAAGTTATTTAACCCATTAATATAAACTCTTTACCCTTAAGATTTCTAATACTTTACCCTACGCTTGGAATTTCTGCTTTAGATCATTGTAGTAGGCCATTTATAGTTTCATTCATAACCCCAGTGTAGTGTGAAAAACTGCAACACAAACTGTCAAAGAGTAAATTATTTAACAAAATGTCTGTAGGAAGAGTTACATAATTCTTAAATTTCAGAACACATTTAAAAAATACAAGAGTAAAGAATTCATCAGTCTTTTCATTTTTCCTTATCCTAGTGCATAATTCTAGAAGGTATTTACTTTTGATGCTTTTAACTGCTTTTGAAAAATCCAACTGCTTTTGAAACTGACTATAAGAAAAATAATCATGCAAGTCATATTCTGAAGGATGGATTAAAAGCCATGTTATATAACATTTTTCCTCTGTAAAACATGATTTTTTTGTGTGTCAGTATGAGTAACTACTATTTTTCTATTGCAAAACACGAAAGATTTGGGGTGTCAAAATGAGCAATTAACACTTATGTACTAAGTACCTACTAGGTTTGACCTATTTTAGGCTAGAGTGGGGCAATATGGAACAAGTTGGACAGAATCTTTACATTCATAAATATTACACTAGAATGATAGAGTAGACAATAAACTGATGAATATGTAAAATGTCAGGTAGTAACAAAGGCTATAAAATCAAGTGTAGCATATATGGATATGAAGGATAGGTGACTCTTTAGGTAGACAGGTAGGGTAGCCAGGGAAGGAATCCATGAGAAAGTGTACTTGACCTAAGGGAGAAAGCTATGACTATTTTTGGGGAAGAGCACATCAGGAAAAGGGAACAGCACATGCCATTCTGTTCAGAAACACAAACAAGCTCCAAATGGTGAAGGAAGAGCAGGGAAAACCAGTATGACTGGAGCTAAATGACTAGGGGGAGAGAGAAAGGAGAGGAGGGCAAAGAGGCAACCAGAGACCAGATCATATAGGAATGCTTTGATTTTGTGTGAGAAGAAGTTATTGGAGGGTATCGAGCTTTGAAGGAATGTAATGTAACTTATAACTTTAAAAGACTGTTGTGATTGCCATGAGAAGAAGAGAATATAAGGCTGAAAAAGGTGTAAAAGGAAGAATGCTGCAACTGTAGAACCCACATGTAATTAGCTTGATGGTGGAGGTAAGAGGTGGTTGGACTTTGGCATCTATTTGAAAATACTGAGTTGAACCATATCAAAAATAGAACTTGAAGGATTGCTGATGGATTGAATGTGAGGCGTGAGGGGAACAACTCAAAGATATTGGCTGTTGGCCCAAACAACCTGTGAATGTTGTGAATAGGGTATCATTTATTAAGGTGAGAAAATGTGGGAGAAGATTGTGTTGGGGGTGGGGATATAGAATTCTATTTTGTACTGTTCCATTTGAGGTGCCTTTAAGGCATCTAGGAGGAAAAGGAGATGGAAGTAACAGGGAACTCAAAGGAGAGATTGGAGGTGGAGTACTGTGGCCATGATCATACTTCAGATAGTACTGGTTAGCATCATCTCAACTGAGATCTGAGTCCCAGTTTCGCTCAGACATCCAGAAGCTGGGAGGAAGAAGATCCAGTTGAAAAGAATGATCAGTGGAATAGGGGAAAACTGGCAGAATGGGGTGTCCTGAGAGCCGAGTAAGGCTCTCGTAGAGGGAAGAGGTGATGAAGTGCCATTATCTATCTCTGTTGAGTCCTCACTTTTGTCACTTAGATCACAGATGTTCACGGGCAGCCCATGGTTTTAGGTGCCCCTCCTTCCCCTTTTCAGTCACTGCACTTTGACTTGTTCCCTTTCCCTTTCTTCCCCAACACCAGCTCAGATACTACCATCTGTAGAAATGTTTCTTCCTTATACCCAGGTTCCTCATGATGCTTCTTATTTTGCTCTTGGGTCAATTTAGGACTAACCTTGGACAATCTTTAAGGGAACAAAAAGGGCGTTACTGTCAAAAAGGAAACATTCCTCTGCGGCCTCTCCTCTTGCTCCACTGACCACTGCTGTTTCAGGGCCAGCATTCCTGGGCCTGTCCTAATAACCTCTGCCTCCTCCACCTCCCACAATCCCAGCCTCCTTAGTTCTTCTATGTAATATTACTCTGGCTAATATTTACTAACCTTTTATTATGTACTGGAAAGTAGAATGTATTCTCATTTAATCTGTCTTCATTCTTTATTCCTATTCCTGATCATCTGACTTTGGTTTTTCTTTTAAATTCACATCTGCTCTCAGTAATCTCAGAGCACAGTCCATTGTAGCTCTCACTCTTTCCAGCTCTGCAACAGTTGGTGGAAGAGCACGGGGTCTCCAGCAAGGGCAGATTATACAGGAAATTCTCCATGTTTGTTTATTAATCTCTGGGGTCAATTATGGGTCAAATGGATTTTTTACTGAGGTTTTTTGGACCCACCACATCCTATTAATGTTGTTTCTATGAGAAAATATATCCCAGCTTTTTAATAAGCAATTTACTTATTTAATGAAGTTTCAGAATATAATTTATTTACATTTGAGGAACTACTTTGTGTATTTATAGCTATCTTGCCATATTTTGTATCTATTCTATGTACATAGATACAGTATACATGTTTATAGATCATCTACAATAGACATAATTACTAATGATAAATCTAACAAATGATTCACATAATCATTTTCTGAAATATGAAAGCTAGAAGTTTTATATTACAATAAATTCTTTTAGATTACTCTTAGTTTTACTTAATTATAATTTACTAAATCATAGAACATTTATTTTTCCCTTTGACTAAGTCTCTAGTTTCTCTTACTTTATAAATTTATGAATTCAAAAGCATATTCCATTCCAGAAAAAATGACATATAGGAATTAGATGATTTTTTAGTTAAATACTTTCTAAAATAAATACTTTCTATGGTAAAACAATTTAAATTAATGTTTTATATTTTAATGTTATATATTATAAAACTAAATTAATTAAGATAAGTATAAATTTGAAGATTTTAAGGGGAAACATAACTTACATGACAAAATCAATAATATGCTTGCTTCTAATTTTTAAAATATGGAGACTATAGGGTTCAAGTACCATCTATTAATATATATATATATTTTTGAGCACATTCCTATCTATTATCTCATTTTCACTGCACAGTAACCCTAGAAGGATGTCTGATATTATGATCCTTATTTTATAGATGAAGACGTAATGTCTCTGGAAGGTCACTTAAGGTCTGGGTGCTAGTGAGAAATGTCTGACCTTGTCATTCTGACTCCAAATCTATGTCTCTTTTCACTGCGCTGTGCTGCCTTATATTTTCTGAGGTAAATTGTCTTTAAGCTACAGCCCTGGAGTTGTGGAATGCAGCATAGGTTTCAGTAACACCGGGTTTAGCTTTCATTTTGGCTTAGTGGACGCCTACAGAGCTGATTTAAGCCTTGAGTGCCAAAGTCAATGAGCCACTCTGTGTTTGGAGTAGATCTGTGCAGCACTCAGCAAGAGAAGAAACTGGCATCATCATGCTTTGTATTTTCAAAATATTTTAAACACTTAAAAGCAGGGCTTTCTTTTTACAAGCCAACATGACAATATGGTGCTCCGGTGAGGAGTATGTACTATCACTTCTGGATTGTTAATCACATCAAGGAAGTTTCTCGCCCACCATGGAGCCCGGGAGGACATGGGAGATTGTGACTTCCAGGCCCTTAACTGGTTGTGTCAGTGTTGGGGAAGGAACCGCCTGAATTACTTCCTCGGTGCTCCAGGCCTGTGGCTGTTGATGATTAAGAGGTGAAACAATTACTTCACATGTCCTACTATCTAATTTACAAATAGGAAAAAAAGTAGAAAACCTTTGCTCCTCTTTTTCCTTTCTCATACCACCTTTTGTCATGGGTCATAAGGTAGAGGATAAGTGAAATGTGGTGCTTTCAAAATTGTTTTAATATAAAGAGGTCTGAAAAGATGTATCACGAAATATTGACTTAAAGATGGCAGTTCTTTTAAGGGTGGTTGGCTCTGCGGATGAAAGGAAGCTTTCAAGATAGTTTTTGGCTTTTGTGTGATAATTAACTTGAATGTAAAAAAACAATAGAAAAAACTTTTAAAAATTATTATTCACTCTGAAAAAATGCAAGAAGATATACTTCAACTTAGAAAAACAACTAAAGCCTTATTGAGGAAGAAGGGTGTATACACCTTCATCAGAGTGGACTATTTCTCTGTGACCCTCAGGACAGCCAGGTGAGGCAAGGTGCGTGGCTGGGCCTCCCACGTATGTGCTCACCTCCAGGGAGAGGTTCGGGAGGCTGCAGCTATTCATGTGAACTCTGAAGTTGATTTACTTACTGTCTTCACTGTGAGTTTTTTGATAAAATCAAACAGAAATATAGTTAAGGGGAGAATTGTTCACTTACTAGTAGAAGCATAAATGTTTTTCCCTAGTGCCCTGAATTTTTGCATATAACAAGGAAGGATATATTTTTGGGGGGGAGCGTATTTTAGAAAATACAATACTTCAATTTTTTTGAGGAAAAAAGTAACATTTCAGGTGGTTTACTAACATAACCTAGAATAAAACTTAGAATAGTCTTATCATATTCAGACCACATTAGCACAATTATTATACAGAAAAGTAATAATAATAAAAAAGTAAAAATTAGTAGCTGCTAATATAGGTTTGGCTTTTTTCTATCTTTTGCTTTAAATGAAAACTTGTTTATATGTACAAGTGTAAAGCCATATTAAACATGGGAATACTCATGTATTATAGACACTCATTTCCATTCGGGTGTAATTTAACCTCTGTCAGTTATTTTATGTGCTGACATTCTAAAATGTAAGATTGATTTCCTCAGACAAACCCAAAATGTACATTTGCTTGATTTTATTATATTGACTGTTTTAACTCAAAATTAGAGCAAGTAGTACCATTGCCAGTCAGTTAATATCAAAAAGCTGAATTCTGCATTTTGACATATAACACAGTAACAGATACCAAAGAACTAAAAAGTACTAAAAACAGAGTTTAAGGAATTGAAATGTTTGGCTTGCTTTTAATAACCCTCTTATAATGTGATTACACATTAGGTCAGATCCTTGAAAATGCCCCACTGTACATTGACTTCATTGTTCCCTGAGCCCCACATCAGGGGAAACAATAATTATTATAACTGGCATTGTAAAATCATGAACAAATTAAGTTTTTAAAAAATTACAATTTGTGTCACGTGTTGAAGCACTTATTTCTATATTTTTCCTTGTATTTGAAGTAAAATAGTAAGAATTTGACAACTCTAACATTGTAAGGTGATAGTGATCTATGAAACTTATGTTTACCACCCATCCCTTTTTGCCATGCTCAGTAATTAAAAATGGCTGTGGGCATTTTTATCCACTGAGATTTACCAACTGCTATAGCTTTCAACATTTATAGAAGGATTTCTACACCTGCCTTTTTTAATGAAATTACCAAATATCAGAGCAGCTTGAAGTGTTTTCTTTAAAAAAACATAATAAGTTTACCTCTAGGCCTCTGGTTTTCAGCAGATAGAAAGCGCTATCATTAGCCTACCATCCGTTTTAATTTGAAATCCTAAGAACAAAAGTCATTAATAAGTCCTTTGTCATGGATTTAAAAAAAGAAGATGCCTTTTTAGTATTTGTGTGTCATCATGCCAGGCCTAGAAAATTAGGCTAATTTATTATTTAAAACACTGGTGGGATTCCTAATTGCATTCATCATTAGATATGACATGTTTAGAACTGAGAACCATATCCAGTGAGAATTTTCCAGTTTGAATTTTGAAATAAAAATATTTTTCAAGAGATCCCTAGCTATTGCCTGTTACCATGGCAACAGTCCTATTTGTCTGAGAGCTCTGTCCGCTGCCAATGAGAGAGAGAGCAACGTCAACTAAACATACGAATACATCAAAGACAAATTCATATGCTCAATCTGATCAGCTCAATTAATGTAAGAACAGAAGCTGAAGGGGGTTAAAAGAGGGCACCCATTCAGGATAGATGAAGCCCCTTTTAGCAGAATATACACGCCGGCCTTTTGGGGGAGGAATTTAGCACACTGTCAAAAACATTATCAGAAAAAGAAAGTACTAGGCCTCCTACACCTAACAGATATGAAGCTGTCAGACAAAGAATAGCACTATTCATTAAATGACACTTATTTTCTCCCACTTTACAAGAATACAGTGAACAAAACAAGCAGGGGAGCAGCTGAGAAAGACACTTTTTTCTTTTGCTAGTGATGACAGACATGCGGCAATTATGGTGATAACTAAGGAATACTAAACAAGAAGCCAGCCTCCATTCTGTTTATCACCTTAAATTCTGTGTTACTAACTTTGCATGCAACTCCTGTTCTGTTTTATTATTTCAGTCTGGGATAAATTAGATGCCTTTGTTTTTAGCATGGTGCCTTGAGTTTAGTATAGCATACCTCTAAACTCTGTGACTTATCACATGTTTTTTGTTAAATGGCCATATCAAGTTGAGATTCTTTCAAAGTAAGGCATTTCCAAAGCACAACAAAACGACTATTATCAATGAGAGGTGTATGTGGGGCTTGGGAGGCTGTGTAAAGGGAGATATTCTATAATAGTTGGGCACATATTTTTAAAGAGATAGAGTTAAAATTATATTAATCACCGTCTTTGCTTTTATGCTTCAGTTTACATGCCGATAGGTTTTATGGTATATGTGTGTTTAATGGACCCTTTTTTTTCTTTCAAAGAAGTGGTAGGTGTAGAAACTGGTTTGTAGGGTTGGTAACAGGTACAGGCAAGTAGGAGTTCCTGTGAGATTGCTGCCTTTTAAGAATCTTATGCTTAAACCATGATGATCTGATTTAAGGCCTATTATCAATAGTCTGCTACTTATATCTGTATGATCGTGGACTGATTGATAGTGACTTTGTAGCCATGTGCTCCATAATGCGCTGTCAGGAAATGCTGACAGAAGCAATGAAAGAACAATAAATGTGGGGCAGCCGTAATGTAAAGGTCCAGCAGGGCTGTATGAAAACTGATAGCTGAGATATTGGCTCCTATGTTACCATATACACCAGCCCCTTAGAGAATTTAGCTTGTGAGTGAATTAAAATGGTCTCCTGATACCCAGAAGGAAGGGAAAAAAAGATCTTCATTTAAGGAACTTGCCGACTTTGCCAAAATATTGCTTTATAAAAGCAGAGCCAAGATTGAAAAAAAAAAAAAAAATCTCTTACTCAAAAATCTAGGCATGTCTGACACATCTGAGGAACTATTTCTTAAAATCAATACACACAAAAAAGCACTGTATCCAGTTTTTATGATACTTAATCCATCTGTATATAATTACAAAATAAGACATTTTATTAGAATTCCTATTTTAAATATAAGGCACTTGATACCATTTTTTAAAATTCTTAATCTTAAACTTCGTGCATGATTATAGCTTGCATTTTGCCAATGCAGGTTTTTAACAAATAATTTAGGATAAGTCAATTTATTAAGCCATAAATTTTACTCTCTTCTTCCTGGTCTTAAAATGTAGCTCTGAATGAAGTTAGACTCATGCTTTTTCTTGCTTACATATTATTTTATAGAAAACCTCTGCTTCCTTAAGCATCACTTAATAATTCTTAGTATCTAAAGATATAACCAACATTTCAAGATCAATGCTTCAAATAAAATAGAATCCTGATACATTATAACAAATCATTTTTTCAAAAGTAAAATCATTTATTATCTTTAAAAATAGACATAGATTCTGATATGTGAGGTGACCTTAATTTTTCTTCCTTTGATTAGAGAATGTAATAAATATTTATATATTTTTAATGCTGAGCCTTTGGGGTATGTGTATTGGGGTGAATTAAGGTCAAATCTGTATTAATAATTTTGATTGGTTTCCTTCAAGAAGAAAAGTAAAAGGTATTTTATTTACGAAGTTATCTAAAATGTTTTGGGGAATGCTGGAGAAGCTAATTTGACTTAAGTGTCTGTGGGGGTGCAAATAATTTGCTTAGATGAATTTAATTTTTGATTCAAACCTTTTTATGGTATTAATGTGCCATATTTAAAATGACATTTAAAAACACATTTTTAGAATGACAAGAATTTATTCTGGCAAGCTTCAAAAGGTGCTATCTTCTGAGAGTACTCAAAGAATATTCTAAGCAGATCATTGACAAAACATGCCTACAACAGACTGTGATTGTATACATTCAAGAGAATGATTTTTTTTATACCATATTATTGACATAATAGATTGAGTCATCATTACTGTCTGATATGCAAAGGCCTAGTTTAGAACTCTTCTGTGGATCCTCTTTAGCACGCAAAATATTGACACAATAGACGATAATGGCTCCTTTGGAACCATTAGGGTCCATCATGTCAGGGCCTGCTCAGACATTTCTTAGCAGGTAGCACACAGGCTCTTGACATGATAGATCATAACAAGTCCAAAGGAATAATTATTGTTCTTTAGATTATACCATACTTGGGAATTTCATAGTTAATTACAATTAGAACATATTGTCACCAATGTGAATTTTAAATAATGTATTAATTCTATTCTATTAGTAATACACATTTGATACAGATACGCACACACCATGTATATTATAATTTATATAAGCGCAACCAGATCCCATGCAGTTATGTACACTTTCCCTGTCTAGGAACTTAAGAAATTCATACTGATTATTACGAATATTCATAAAAAGCAATTCATTTTCAGCCTTATACCTTTTATGCGAAGAGTCAGCCTCGAGCAAATTTTATCATCCCCAGCCTAGACCTTTGAAAGCACATAGGCCTAATGGAGAGAGTGACAGAGCTTGAGTGACACTGACTCTGACAGGCGGGCGCTCTGGTGGGCATCCATATAATTAGATCTTTTGTGTGGTCTGGTTCGCTAAGGCAGAACTTGATGTTTTACTAACAAAATCCTTTGAAAAGAAACCTCATCCCCCCAAATTTTTGGTTTTTGCCAAGGAAAGAAGTGAAAATAAAAATATGCAAAGAAAAACTCCCTGGTAGTTTTGGATGATTTGTATTATCTGCAGGGTAAAAGATGAAATGAGTGGTGTTGGATTGGCTTATAAGGAAGGCATCATGCTTTTTCTTTTCATGTGAATAGTTCTTATTGTGTTGAGATTAGAGACAAATAGAAATTATATTATACAATGAGGCAAGCCATTAGCTTTCATAAAAAGAAATTTTATCTGCAGTGAAAAGCTTTTGATCTTGAAGACTTTCTAAAAAGCTGTTTAAGTTTGATTTTTGGTGGTGGTAGTTATTTGGTGTGTCGGTATCAATGTATAGAAATTACATTGGGTAGTTTCTCTATTTGCGCAGTAGTATGTCACACTTAAAGAATGTCCTTTTGTTATTTTCACTAAAACATAAATTCGGCTTATTGCCTAAAGCTTTAATGAATATAAGTCTTAATCAGACCATATATAACAAAACAGTTTTCTTATTTTTATTAACCACCGAGTCTTTCCCCATGGTTTGTATCTTTTTCAGGTTCTAAGCAACATCATAAGCTTCAAAACAAACAAACAATTGCTTTGAATTTACAAACTCATTTTGACACATAAAATTCCTTTTCCCTTCTGTTTAGCACTCTTAGAGAATTGGAGTAGATCAATGCACATTTTCTGTTACCGAAAAAAATGCAATGGCATAAACCTATTGCACACTGGAGGTCACCCTTGCTATTTACAATTTTTTTGCAATTTTACAAAACAAAAGCAGATACTGCATGATTTTAATATGCACCACAGTTTTCATGATATTTTGATATAAATACATGGATGTTATGTGTCTTCCATCTATAGTCATATTAAGTGCAATTAAGGAACCCATTATAAAAATCTTATGGTTGTCTGATTTTTCTGATGAAATAAGCAAATGACAAGAAGCTTTTCAAAACAAAAACTAGAAGGTTTCATTACATATTATATATAATAGATTTTGAAAATCTTTCCAAATTGTTAGAATTCTAGAGTAGAGTTCATATGCATTTTTTATTCAATAATTTGTCAGATTTTTTTAACCACATCATTTCTGGAGATAACTTTACCCTAGTTAATACGTATTGCTTCTTGATAAGAAAAATTACTTCTGTAGTAATTTTATTTTCACATAATTTATTGTTATGCTAAATAGTTGACCATGTTCTACAGTTTTCCTACCATATTACTTTTACATTTTTATGTCCATTCAAAATAAAAATAATGACATATGATTTGACTGTGAATAAAAAGGTATTGCTTTAAAAATGTACTTAGAAGCAAGAACATGTATAAAACATTTATTAAACTCAATAAGCACTCTGGTTTTTGCAAATATCTCAAATACTTCAATGACAAAAGATGAGGAAAATAAACATTTTGCCTACATCTTAAAGCCATTCAGAATAGGAGCCAAGATAGATTGAGAAGTATCTGATTCCATTCCAGTGAGAAGAATATTCTAAAAATGTAAGGGCTCATCATCTGGGAGCTGTAACAAGGAAAGGTAAAAGTTCACAAAGGAAACAAATACATTTTATCTATTTTTTCTTAAGATGGAATAGGAATACCTTTAATTTTCCTCAATGAATATTATTTCGGCATACATAGCCAGTTCTCTGAGTTATTTTATAGCACTTTTTAATCTTTCATGAAAAGAATTCTTATATCCAGTTTCATAAATGTTTAACACAATATGTCAATTATCTGGCACAAGTGTCAGAGGTCAGAAGTGAGTTAAAATATGGGAAGATGTCTTTAACAGATTCATAGGAGGTGGCAGGATCAAGGGAGCAGAGGGCACACCATCACGTTCCTAGTCAAGGCCTAAAGACATCCAGGGATATTTGTCCACTAGCAGCAACTCGAGCCTTCTCTGCTGTTTATACCACGGAGGCTTCATTGCTCTCCTTGCCTCTCTTTATTTAGGGTTCAGTGGAAGGAACTGATGAGCCATACCTCAAGCTCCAGATGGTTGATTTTTACAAAGAGAAACAACTGCATAGCATCGCCTTCTTTTCAGCTTTCTTTCTGAGATATTGCCAGTGTATAGCCAATGTCTCAAACACCCCTTTTTAATCTAGTCATTCTGTTCATTGTTGAAGGTTCGAAGCCGAGTGTCTCCGTGAAGCCTTTCCCAGACACTCCTGCACTGTGAATATCTCTCACACGGACCCTAGAGCAGTGTGTCCCGCTCATTTTGGATTTCGTATGTGCACCTTTAGTTTTTTATTTAACTGAAATTGTGTGTTTGTTTCATCCTACCAGTGAGTTTGTACACCCAGTTGCAGCAAGCACTCTTTTATCCTATAATCCTCATTGCCCTGAGCAGACACTGGACACTGAACAGCTGGAAGTAATCTCTTCCTCCTCTGACTCTCATAGCACTTCCTTTGCACCACTTTTGTGACCCTTATCACTTCATACTTTGTATTACAGTTATTTAAGAACGTGTTTTATCTCCTCAGCTAAAATAGAAATTCCTTGGGAGCAGAACTATGTTTTATGCATCTTTATATCCCACACTATCATCTCTAAAACAACTGCATTTAGAACCATGTTTTCAAATAAAGTTTTCAGTGTCTTAACTAGAATTTATTGAATACCTTTGTACAGAGCACTGCTAATTACTGAGGATGGTACAATGTAAAGCACTATTGTTTTTTCTGTAAAGGAGTCAAAATACAGTGGTGAGAGAGTAATGAATGTGAAAAATGCAAGAACATGACCAGAGCAGAGTGAATGGAGAGAGCACTGAGTTGGGGCTAAGAATGGAAGTGACCAGTTTCGAGCTTTCAGTTGGATATCTGGTGATAATGGTGTATGTTGTCTTTAAATCCAATTTCAGTGGCATGGCCTATAGCAAACACTTCTCTCTGTGGGGATCAGAGAAAAGACTGAATGGAAAAGATATTCATGCAACCCCATCCTACTAGAAAGAGCAATGACCAAAAGGCCTCTTAGGCTTGGGTACCTGAGTCTATGTCAGGCCAAATTGAAGGAAACACTTTGTGCAAAGCCAGCTCTCACATACTTGTTGAATGAGTGAACAAATACAGGTACTCACTCTGATATTTACTGATTAAATAAATAAAAATATAAATAATACCCCCATCTTGAAACACAGGCATTCTTTATATTCATCAGGGAACTTTATGCTTTAAATATTATCATGATAAATTCCATATCCTTCTGGGATTTTAGTAATTTCCCTTTAGTTACTAAATTGGGTGGCTGCCTGATCTTTTAAACCAATACTAGATTCAAAGCTTCTTGAGAGGAGGCTGCAGCTAATTCTTCTCTCTCACACAACAGCTTAAGTTCTAATTTAAATTACTTTTGTAATAGAAAAACAAATTCCAAGTGTGATAGACTTAAAGTACTTTGTTAGATACTGAGGGATCATGGAGTGACTGCCCTCCACTACCTGAAGTCAGAGTATCTTGCCCTTAGCAGAAACACTCGATAAATATTTGTTTAATTTAATTTAATTTTATTTTACCATGAATAACACCGAAATTTGTCCATGTTGCAATGATGCTGAAAGATTTAGTATAGAATATCCCTTTAAAATCTCCATTCATTCTGCCGTGAAATGATTAAACTCTTGCTTATCTGACGTGAAAAGACCCATGCTCTTGGATCCTGTAGCTGTTTTAGTCTACCAACAGTAATTTGATTCTTAGTAGACTATTAAAGAAGTGACTCTATAATACCAATCAATAACTATTTCCTGAAAGTGTGATTTTCAAGAAGTACTGAAGGAAATTTAAAATTGGGAGGAGGAGAGGTGAGGGAGAGAGGAGATCCTGCTTTCACTATTACCATATTTGGCAGAAAAATACTTTAAAGTAATGAAAATATAATGTGTTGTCTATGGAGTCCCAAATGACAGGAGATTCTATGAGGATCCAGAAGAAGGAAATCTCTCTTTTTGGTAGGGGAAAGAGTGTAATCCAGAAAGAAGTGGATCTTGAGCTGGAATTTGGAAGATGAAATCTGGTTCAGGGGGCAAAGATTTACAGGGATGGTTGTTAGCATAAAGCAAATGATGTAAGCAAAAATCCACAGTCTGGAATGTTCATGGCATTTGGGGAGACCATGCGTCAACCTGGCTGGAGCACAAGAAATGGAAGCTGGAAAGATAGGAACCAGGTCACATTGGGTCTTATACATATTCAACAGGAAGGAATATTCCTTTGGTTCCTTGGGCTTTGGGGCACAGTCACAGGGTAAACGACATTTTTGAAATTTGAGTTATAAAACCATGGCAGTTGAAGGAACATCATGCATCGGACTGGCAAGGGCAAATTAGTGATGGGACCATAATCAGGAGCCAAGATGAAAGTGAGAAGAGGCACTGTCAAGGCACAAGAAAGAACTAAGGTAGTTAAAAGTATTCAATATCCTAAATGGTGTACTTTCTATACTTCTCTTAATTGTCTTAACCCATAGCCTTCCACGCTTACCTCTTATTTCTGAAAAGAAAGAAGATTTCTAAGAATATTAGGGGTAAACAAGAAAATGTAGATTACAGGTTTTTAGAAAATTGACCTGAGAAAATGTGAGTCACAAGATCTCATATTCTTTCTCGATATCTTGAGGGAATAGGTAGCAAGTGTTGGTATTAATGAGAATGACCTACAGAAATGGGTCCAGTCCTGAGCTACCTCATCAGAATGCCTGGGCATGAGACCTGGGCACCTATATTTGTAACTATCTCCACGGATGGTTTGGATGCATATTAGAGTTTGAAAACAAGGACTATGTTTTCTTTCTATCATACTTTCTTCACTTATCATTATTGAAGCAATTAACTACCTGAACAAATTATGGAAAGGAGTGATGGCTACAATATTTGTACTTAAAGATTAATATCACTGTTGATTATGACATCTTGATAATTTCCCTTTAATATTTCTAGATTTTCTTAAAATGATCCATTAAAGATTCCTGAAAAAGAAAGAGTTTCTAAATAGCTTTATTTTCAAGTTTAACTATAAGCAGAGTGAGTACAATGAATTTAATAGTAAACCTACCTATCTGTCAGGATTCTCTTTTTTTTTTAATTTTTAAAAATTAATTAATTTGTTTGTTTGTTTGTTTGTTTATTTTTAGAGAGAAGGGAAAGGAGAAAGAGAGGGAGAGAAACATCACTGTGTGGTTGACTATCACTCACGCCCCAACTGGGGATCTGACGTGCAACCTAGTCATGTGCCCTGACTGGGAATCAAACCATGATCAGGATTCTTAACAGGCTGTGAAAGTGAAATATTTCACATTTACTAAAAGTTCTACTGGGACATTTCCCTCAGGTGGAAAAAAATTATGGATGTTACCTCCATAACATTTTAATACGGTTCTAGAATTTCCCAGACAATCCATTACACTAAATCATGTTGTTAATTCTTAAATGATGAATGCATATCAAAAATAAACAAACTCTTTTGCAATATTTTTAGTATCTTCTGAGTTCAGCATTTTGTAGTTATAATTGTATACTGATTGGTCTGGATGACTCTGAAAGGCAATAAGATGTAAACATATTCTTGATTTTTGGAATTATGATCTAATTAATTTTCTAGGAAATAGTCTCTCAATTCAATTTCATATTCCTCCTTTTTATCTCTAAATAAAACCTATCATATGGTCATATACTACATACATTATTCAATTTGTTATCCCAATTTGCTTTATTAACTATTTAAGCTTTCCTGGGGTCATTGGAGAGGTAGTAATGTATATAGTCTTCCAATAGGCAGAAGGTTTCTAAAATAGCTTTTAAGCGTACTAAAATAATTTCCATTGTGACATATTCTCTATCACTTATTAAAATTAAAAGTGGTTGCAAAGTTAGACATCAGTTTTGCTTCTGGCACTATCTGAATATCTTAATATCTTTGCTCCTTCTATTGGTACTTGCATAATCACCTTTATATTCACAAATAAGTTATTGAATCTCTGTTGATAGTCATGAAAACAAATTTTAATTGAGTTTGGCATGTCAAAACACCTTCTTGGGTTTTATGTTTGATGTACCATGCCACATTCTCAATGAATAAAAACTGCCTCCTTGCATATTTATTACACATTCTTAGTTAGTGAGATTTTGTTACACAAGCAGTTGCCTTATTATTTTTTACACCTGTACTTTGATATTACAGTGGTTCATTGTCAGTCGACATAATGTATCAGAAGTAGCACAGTTAATGAGCACACAGGTTGCCTTTAGTTCATTTTACATTGTGAAACCCTGCTGGGGAATAGGCTGTAAAAATTGGGGGAAGGGTGCTGACATTTTATAAATGTCATATGTCAATCTTACATAATGGTGTCTGTAAAACACTGCATTCAGGGGTATCATAGTCATATGATGGGCCGTTTTCACTAGCGAGCAATGAGATTTTTTTTTTTACTATAGTAGTCCTAAGAAAGGTGGAAAGGGAAGTGGAGGGAGGGAGGAAGAGAAGGAAGGGGGTTTCTGTTTTACAAGTTAACCGTAAGCCTTTTGGTCTGTGTACATGAATCAGGAAAGATTGGTCATTTTATTAATATACATGAATAGAGACAAAATTTGGGTGATTTAAAGTTAAAAAAAGGAGACATCAAAATGTAAATTTTACTTCTTATTGTTATACAATATTTTTACCTTAGAACAACAGAAATTGCGATATTTTTTAGTTCCATAAATTTAAATTTAAATTTGTATTGGAGGAGAAAACAGTAAGGGCATGTTATTTAAACTTAGCCTTTACTTTAATATATGTTTTTAAAACTTGTTGATTGTAAAGATGTTAACAGGCAATTTAGTCCATATTCCTCAGTGCATGAGGGTTTGAATTTTATAAATAAAGGAAATTGCATTCCTAATTGCAGGGTAACACATGCATTTTTATTTTTGCTTTTAAGACTTTATTGACCATCCTTCGTCTTGTGGTAACTGTAGAATTATAAATTCAGAATATGATTGCAAAGAGTGTGTGGAATATTTTCAGTTCTGAAATGCCTTTATTTTTAAACTGGTTAATTTAATATTTAAACATAGTTATTTTAAAATTGAAAATCTTTTTTCCTTTGAGGCCAGTCGTTTGTGTGCATGTATATGTATGTGTGTAGTGTCGTCAGAGAGGTTCTTGAATGACGCTTTTTGGTCGTTATCTGATCAAGCAGAAAGCAGAGAGCAGAAAGGGAAAGTATGAAACTGTGGTCTAGGGGGAAAATAATGATAACACAGGTCAGTGAGATCCAGCAAGTCTTTAGATGGAGGAACATTTCGATTAGAAGCATTGCTGACCAGGTCAACATCTTCCAGTGTTACCCCTTTTCCAGTTGACATGGGTCTCCCCTCATACTATTTCCTCTCTCCCCAGATTAAAAGCAGGAGCAACACTGCCCTGCACTGATGTAATGCTTTACCATCGTCAGGGAGCAATCCACTCATGGAACAAGGAGCCAGGCATTATTTTTCCCATTTCAGAGAAATGACTTGTTTTGGTTTCAGAACCAGGAGTGTATTAAGACTTTTATAATTTCTATCCTAGTACTCTTTCTAGCACACCAAGTATTTGCCCCATTAATACATCCAGATTTCTTCCCTCACAGTAGATCTTTATATAAACTTAACAATTCATAACTCAAAGCTGAGGTGAGGTTCATTAAATATCTCCTAGGCCAAACAGATATATATCACGTGGACCGTTTTCTGGGTATGATCTAATTTTGATTGCACTATTTAATGATTATCATTCAAAGAACATGGTGAGAAATCAACTGCTTTCTAAAATCATGATATTATGATACAACTTTTCTAATGAAGCTCTTTGTAGCCAATCTCAAGCTGGTGACTAAAGTGTGTGGCGCACCTTGGGGACTCCTGTCCTGTTTCATTTACCATGGACAAATTAGGTAGGAATGGCGAGGAGCCTTGCCATGGACAAATCACCAGAGTTCTTCCACTTCCTTCTACTGTCCACTGAATGCTTTTAGTAACTACATTACAGGTGTGAGAGCTAGTAGAAAGGACAACGGGAATGATTTGTTTTCATTGTGATAACTCTGCTGACTTGCCTAATTTGAACGTTGTACTTTAGAGGAGCCCAGCCATTCTTTATACTGAAACAAATATATATTTCCAATTTTTAAAATGTCCCACTTCACAATTTAAACTTAACCTTTTGTGAAATTTTTACTTAAAAGAGGAAAATTGTAGAATCATATTTCCTAATAATGCTGGTATTAATGCTAGAAACATTTCAGTTTCTTTCTTAAGGAAGAGGTGGTTTGTTTTTCATTACAATTTAAAATTATATTTAATATATGAACTGACTTTATTGACTAAATATAGTAGTATATGTTTTCGTAAATATATTCTTTAAATTTTTTTTGCTGAAATTTAGGTTAAGATTCCTGATCTCATATTTTAAATTTAGGCTTATATGATAGTTTTGAGATACAGTTGGGAAAAGTATTGAGATATGTTCTTACTTGAGAAGATTTAGAAAATTCCTATCCTAAGTCCAACAGGATATTTCTGTTAACACTAAATAGAAACTGTAAGTAACTAGAGCTTTTGTGTGGTAAAAGTTAGGCCTCAATTGTTTCGTTGTTGTTACCAAGTTGTCCTGAGCAAATATTTGTATATGCAATTGTGTGTTAGTTGAGTTTAGTGATTTTAACTTGTCTTTCATTGAAATTCTTCATGTGAATGTCTTCTTTTCAGAAGTTGAATTAGTTTTATTTTTAAATGTAGTTGTTACCTGACAGAGCTTGTTGCTCTTCCATCATCTGAAAATAATTATAAGCTATTAGTTTCATTTTCTTTAAATGAAGGAGGCAACAATTTGAAATTGTCTTTTTCTCATAAATGCTGAAAACAAGTACTATTTTGGCAATATTGTTATAAATAATCTGCCTAAATTATTAACTGTAAATATGTTGTTAGAGACTTGCCAAGAGTAGACAACACATTAATTTTTGTTGTTGTTGTTTAAAACTATCTAGTTCTGTTGTTGGGTAAGACAATTTATTCATACAATCATATAAAAATCACATTTAATAAAAAACAATCCAAGGCAAAGAGAAAAAAAAAATGTCTTTATCCATAAGCAACCAGATGAGAAATGGATTTTTATTCAGTCAGATCCTTTTAGTCAATGAAACAGCATTTTCATGCATATTGCACTCAAGTGATAATTAATATAGTCTAATTCAGGACATGATGCCTGAATTGATGTACTGTCATCAAGACCCCATGTTAAAATCAAACCTTGACAGAGGTTTAACACCCTGGAACAGGTCATCATACGATAATACTCTTTGCTTCTCAGTATTTGTCTTCAACCAAGCAAAGTATTACAAGATGGGGTAAGAAAAAAAGGGGAAATAATTACAAATGAAGAGTGACACGGGCTGTGAATAGAACATATGTTAGGCTAGGCAGAGGCATCAGTGAATTATATCATTTCATGATGAAGCGGCACTGGGGCTGAACGGGCCTATTTTAAACCTTGATGTATTTTATCTCTACTGTATTTGGACTGTCATCCTTAGAGAAAGACTTGGTGTAATTGAGAGTCAACTCTAATCTGCATGACCCGTGCATGAGTGGGGGCCAGAGGAGCACTGCTATGGAGGCCAGGGAAGCTACTAAGCAGATGAAATGAACAATCACCTTCTATTCTTTACAGTTACAAATGCATTCTGTGAGATACAGTGGTCAGAGTTATGGCTTACCAATGCCATTCATATTACAAAGTGTGGGAACTGTTCTCAGTATTAAGATCTGAAGGAAACTAGGTAATTTTAATGCTCATTTTAGGAGAGAGAGCATCAAAACCTGGTTTATGTTAGACTTTCCTTGTGGAAAGCTATTACATACAATGAGCACAACTGGTCATAATGTGTTTTCATTATATCTGATTTTATTTGGCTATTTCCCTGAAGTCTTTGTCATTTTTGCACATATTAAGCTAAATGCTCTAACAGCCACTCATATGCCCCCCTTTCCTGAAATTCATCTTGATAACTTCTGCCAGAAGAAATCCTTCCATTCTCTGATGACTTTCAGCACTTCGCCTCACAACTGAGGCCTGTATTTCGTAATGCCTTCTCTTCACCATGCATGTGCAAGTCTCATCTCACCAACCAGACTGTAAGCTCCTCAAGGATACAAACCATAAGTCCACACTGTGTATCTCATAGTTCTAGGTACTCAGCAATGTTAGATGAGTCAATATTTTTGGCCTGTGGGTGTACATATATTATAAATACATTATATCTACTAGACTTGGGAATAGGTCAAAATTCTCACATTCATTTCTTTCCAACTAGTCAATCCAGGTTGCATTGTTTAGTCTGGAAAAACTGTTAACTATCTATCTGGGACTAAGCTGGAAGCAGTGAAGCTAGGAATAAAACTGAATATGAACAGTTACCCCTACTTTCTATATAGAATTTATATTATTTTTCTTTCTATCCATAAATCATATTCCCTACTTATTGGAAAGTCACAGGAAGTAGCATTAACCTAATCTTAAATTGCAAATGGAGGGGTTCAGAAGTGAAATAGACTGTGCAAAATGGTTAGTGATAAAGAGGGTGAGAAAAACTCTGTAACTCAGAAGTAGATCTAGACAAGCCACGCTTCATACGCATTTCCTATCACCTACCATCAATGCTCTAGGAAAAGTAAAAACCTATCCATACAGAAGACAAGTTAAGTTTCAGCTCACTTCATGACAGCTGAGTTCGTGGAGCCAATCCATCAAAACACTGATGTCTTTCTCTTTTGACTCTCCTGCCTTCCTCTCTCCTCCCCACTTCCTCCCCTTAGATGGGGCTACCTGCCAGTTGTTTTCTTGCCCACCTATAACAGAAACGCATTGGAAGAACATTTAGCAAGGTCTGAAAAACATACTCATAATTCTGTTTAGCCATGGCCTTTGAGCCTCATCTTTCATAAAGGCAAATGCAAACAGGTCTTATAAAGGCTAATTTTTTAGATTTTGTGAATTTTTATATAAACTTCAATATAATTGATAAATTATTACTATTTCCTGTTGCAGTATAGTGTATGTCTAGCAAGAGTATATGTTTGTGTCATTATCTTTAACATATAATTGAAATATATAAATTACCTTCTTGTTTTAACAACTCTACAAACCCCAAATATGAAATTTTCTTAAAACTCTGATATTCAATAAATTTAATGGAAATAAATTAATGTACACACTATCAGTAATAGGACAAGAGACTCAGATCAAGTTACACATTAAAATATGTAAAATTTAGCAGCTATCTCTTATTTCTTAGGCAATACCTTATCATATAAAAACAAATAACTAGATTTCATCATTTTAATATGACTTAAACCAACATTAAGTATATACACTTTACAAAGTGTTAAATTTTAATCTTAAGGGAAAAAGGGATTATATGTCCTTAGTGTATGGCATTTTTTTTATTTTAACACTTAAATTACTTTGAGATATATGTATATATGTTAAATATTATTATGACCTTCGAATATGTGACTGCTTAGAATATTTTATTTGGTAAGTTATTATATGTGCCATATCATGATACCAATCTTGTCACTTAAATTTTTAATGATAGTGTTATTCATATCGAAAATATAACAAGTCTCAGAGAAATTATATAATTTCTCAGAGAAATTTTATATATATATGAATTTGCCCCCTATTGTGTATTTTATAATAATTTTGTCTAGGTCAGTTGCCCATAAAAGATTAAAGTCAGTTCTGTTTTAGGTATGTGCCTTCATTTTCCAAATGAGAAAGATATAAATACTTGTAATGTCTCTAGTTAAGGAACTCATGAATGCTGACACCCTGTTCCTTATTCTAATACATTTCAAAAATAAATTCTCTCATTTTACTTAAGCTTCTCAAAGCCATTTAAATTTTCATAATTATTATTAGCGCCATATCTCTGCGTTTGGTGTTAAACTTTTAAGTGTTAAAATAAAATTCACATTAGAAATTTCAAATTACGAAGGAAAGTAGAATTCATCTTAACAATTTAATCGATGTGAATTTGAGTAATATTATATGTAAGCCTGAAACAAGAAGGATTTACATGTATGCACATTAAATATAATCCATAGTTATCAAGCCTGTGCCCAGTCTTTAGGAAATTTTATAGTTTAGCTTATATGGAACTTTATGAATTAAATAGGAAAGAGAGGGAACTGCTCTTAAAACTGAATTGAAATGAACAAAAATAAAGCCTTTTGCTTTGTGGGTGACTGTGCAATATACCAAAGAGAATGTAGTGGATTTATTCACCTGAGTTACCTGCTTACCGCTCACCTACACGGTGCAATATGGAGGTTCCCTTACCTTGTTACATGCCCTCATAGCCAGTGAAAAGGAAAGGTTGGGTCATACCAAATATTTCTCTATGGTGACACCTTTTTTTTCTATCTTCACAACTAACTACCCTGCCAGCTGATTCTCCAGCTGCTCAAATACAAAATGAAGATATTCAAAGGAATCTCACTGCTAATAATTTCTGAAGGAGGCATATCATTAGTTCAAAAATTAAAATACTCAAAGGAATCTGATTTTGGCATCTCTGTAGATTCAGAACCCTCCGCACTTCCTTCTAATGCACAAGTGACAGAAATCTACATAAATGAGACCGGAGAAAGGAAGGGTAAAAGAAAAAGAAGAATGAAGTAATCCAACAAATAACCTGGAACCTCAAAAATAAAATACAAAATTCCCTATGGTAGTTCAAATGAGTTCTTTCAGTTCCAGAATAAAGAGTGCTTAAATTCCACACAAATAAGCATTGCCTTCAAAATTCTAGGCAGTCTTAATTGTGGCTTCCTCTGAGCTGACAGTAACTTGAAAAGATCAGCAATTTCCACCAGTCTTCTAAATTGTGCATTTTTATCATAACTGCACTATGGAAGAAAGAAGAAACTAATGACATCAGTAATTGCATGAAGTTCCTATTTAAGTCAGTGGCATACTGAGCACATTTGACACCTGGAGATCATTCTTAACACCCACATTCTATACAACAAAAATTATTTTCAGAAGCAATCATAAAATGAAACAAGTGATAACAGTGATGACGATGATATCTGAGGGGAACATATGTGGTGAACATGTTTTTCAAAATTTCAAATGATTAAACTTGACACATACAGTCATGTCAATAAAAATTATAAATAATAAATATCTTGGCACCATAAAAGGAAAAAAGTAATCAATACTTTTAAATTATATTAATATATTTTTGGAAAAAAGAAAAATATTTACATTAAAAAATCTAAACACAAATAAAAACTCCAAGTGGTCATGTAGATGAAGAGATTGCAGTAGTAAAACAAGTTCTGTTTTGTCATCTTTGTCTCTCTGTGCTACCATTGGTCATTTCAAATCTACTGTTTAAATAAAGCAATGTTATATATAGCACAGGAGTTGGAGACACTACTGTGCTTGAAGCCAGATTGAACAATTTGGAGTAGTGACCATCTTACTCTTGAACTTAGTGTTGCAATGACCATGTGCACCTGAGCTACCATGCATCTGAGCTGACTATATAACATTAAGTTCTCTGAATCATTTCCGTGTTGAATACAATGTTCATTAAAGGATAAGTAATAAAAACATGCTAATTTTTTAGAGGTTTTCATTATATTTTTTGTTTTGAGATAGTTTATTTATTCTTTAAATTTTATTTTTCAGTTACAATTTACATTCAATATTATTTTGTTTTTGTTTCAGCTGTACAACATAGTGGTTAGATAATCATATACTTTACACAAAGTGTTTCCCCCCCAATATTTCTAGTACCTTTCTGGCACCGTACATAGTTATGCTGTACTTTACATCCCTGTGCAACTTCCAATTTGTACTTCATATATTAGGGCCTCCACTAAATTTCAAATGACAGTCACTATATCTTCCTTTGGTACAATGGTCATTTCCTTTATCTTTTTCTAAAACTGTGTTCATGTGATTAGACTTGTCTAAGAAATGATGAAAACTCTTCTGTCTTCTGTAATATTGTTTTTGGCAAACAAATGCAAGCATCTGAAGGAGGAGTTATGGAAAATAACTCTGCTTATGAGTATTCCTGTTCTCAACCAATGACCTTTTCAAATGCACTGCTACCCCAAAGGATACAGAAAAAGATAGAGGGACAAGGACATAGGCCTTAAGTTCCATCAACAGCAACAGAAGTTCATTAATATCAGTCAGTCAAGAAAGGGAGGTTGATCAGCATTACATCCATATATTGGGGACAGTCATAAGAATTATGATTTGCTGCCAAACACAGTTCACATTTGAGCTAGGCCTTTAATTCAGAAGCCTTAACACAATTTTAAGAAGTGGCTGATAGAATTATAATTATTCCTATGTTTAAATAAGTTCCACAACTCTTAACAAGCACAAAACCTGTAGCAGTTTTTACAGAATTGGCACATTGTTTGACTTGGCAAACAGGGTGTTTAAAGCTGTTTTTACAAAAGTTTCCATTATTTTTACAAAAGCTGCTGCAGAATTTAAGCTTTTTTCACATTTCAAACATATGTGTATTTGTTTATGGGCAGATAAAAACAAAGGGAAAATAGGAACACATCCCAGGTTTTGAGCTTAATTTCTACCCAAATAGGTATGCATTGAGACTTGCAACTAGAGCTTTACAAATTAATAAATATTTTTATTCAGATTAGCTAAATAAACTACCTGATTTCTTCAACTGAAATTTTTCTTCCAGTGTCTATTTTCTTTAGCCTTGATTCTTTTGTTATAACCATCCTGTGAGTATACCTGAATCTCTATTTGAACTTAATGTTTTAATTTTTATCTTATAATTTTTTTCCTTAAGAACAGCCCCAATTCTATTTTTAACACTTCTACTTATTATTAGGAAATCAATATAAATAGAGATGAGAGAAAAAAAAAAATCTGACCTGGTGTTTAATGATCTTGGGATGGTCGACAGTTAAGGGCTCATAGCAATGCTGTAAACTCACCCACTATGGGCTCACTGCTTCATTTCCTGCTTCCTGCTAGAGGTTTGCCAGTTTTCATCATTTTAGGTACCTCCTTCTAGGAATGTTGGGTGAAAGCAGAGTTGGGCTAACCCAACGCCTTTAGCCATTTTTTTCCAGAAGACAATCTTTACAGGAGAGCTGAAAAACTAGGTTTGGCCGTGTTCCTTTAAACCTTCTTTGTGACCTTGGTTAAAGTTGACTAAACTGAACTTGTGAGTCACTAGGATGGTTCTCAGGAGGCTCCATGTTCTTCAAGTGCCCCCAAGAACAAGAACATAGATATCTGACGGATTCCTGGAGTAGTCACTCCAGAAACACAATGGCAGGTGAAGTTGCCATTTTGCCTCATGACACAGCCCGGCACCACCAGTAAGGTAATTTTTTAAATTCATAATTTGGTGATGACTACTAGATGTTTAAATTTAGCACACCTTTCTAGAAATTCAGTGAGTGGGAAACTGATGTTTCTCAAAGTTTTTTTTTTTTTAAGATGTTCAGAATGAAGCTGTCCTTAATATAATAATTTTCTTTAGCTTCTAAATATATTTTGGAGAGAAAAAGCCTTAATTTTAGCTCATCATCTCTCAGGCACTTGAGATTTTAAAATGAGTAATATAGTCTTGTGTGAGTATATAGTAAAATTTGTAAAAGACCTAATTTGACAAATAAGATTTTGAGCATATAACTCAGTGCCTCAGAATAATTATACTTGTTTACCAAACAGAAGGAAGATACAGCAGCTGAATTAGTTGCCCATTTTTATTGATAAAATTATAATTAGTGAAGATATACAATATGGCATGTTAGGATTCAGGAAAGATTTTTTTTTTTTTTTTTTGCTTTTAAGCATTTAGTAAAGTGCTTATTGTCTTTTATATTTCAAGATAACATTGCAGACCTTTGTGTCTGCAAAGACTGTTAGCATTCTAGCTAAAAGTCATCTGAAGACTGATCTATGTATTTGTAGTGAGAGGTGATGTTGGTAGAAGTGGTTTAGTAATAGTTGCCATGTATTCAGGGCCTGCTATGTGCCAGGAGCCGGTGGCAGACGGCTTACGTACATTACCTCATTTCATCTTCATTCAAAGCATAGACATTATTATTCCCATTTAACATATGAGAAAACTGAGGTTCAGAGAAAATAAGTCATTTTCTAGGGCATACAAGGCTAGTAAAATTGGGGCCTGTGCCAATTCCTATTCTGGACAAATGAACACCTGGAACTCTAGATGTGGGGTGCGCACAGGGACATGTGGGACTGACCTATGGGCTGTAGTGATCCGAGCCATAGATGGCCTCAGATGAGAAGCAGGACAGAGAGTTGAAGTGCAATTTCCCTGAATATAGATCATAGCATCAGGCCACAGGCCTCCAGAGAAGGAGCTAGGATTTCAACCAAGCACCGTCTAGCTCACAATCTTCTGTTATCCTGTCTGGTTTGTGAAGTATCTACTAGTTGGTTAGTACAATGGGGTACAGAGGTGAGCAGGATCTGTCCCTGACCTCAGAGAGCCAACAGTCCAAAGGTGGAGACTGACACATAAACAGATATTACTCATTCATGGCACTTGATCACTGTGTGTATGTATCAAATATCAAGCAGCAAGAACCTAAAGGAGGTGGGCTGGTAATTGGTAAAGGCTTATTGAAAAATTGATCTGAACTGAATTTTTAATAACAAATCGTAGTTAATACACACATACGCATGTGCATACACACACACACACACACACACACACACACACACACTCCTCATGAGCCTTGATACACCACTTTGTCTAAGTCTGCTAATCAGAAAGAAAGATAAGAAGCAGATGAATGTTGTCAGCACTCAATATTTTGCTTGGTTTGACTTTGTAGCCGTGTTGACACTACACCTGTTCCACTCTTGTCCTAAACGACATGCTGACTTCTTGATTAGAGGTTTCTGTTTTGTTATCAGTGTGGTAAGCAATGTGCCACTCATGTAGCAGAATTTGATTATAGTTTTCATCTTTGCTTCCTGAATTGCTATGGGTTTGCTCTCGTGTTGGCTCACATGTGACCTCTGCCGTTTTTGATTTGAAAAGTTTCCTTCAGAACTTTCAGGATGGACTAACCCCCACCTCAGCCCCAGCTTCTGGTCTTCTTTACTCTTTCCAGCTGTGGCCGTCTGTGCTGTTTCAGAAGGCTAAGCCTATGATTACAGGGCTGCTTTATCTGAGATCCACAAAGAACAGATCAAAGTGATACCTTCAGTTCTGGCATGACTAGTCATTACTTAATGAACTCTTCAGTCTTTATAACTTTCTTAGCTCAGTTATAGTTGGGCAAGAGCTAGACAACTTTAAACCTGCTGACTAACTTTAGTTAAATCCTTTCTCAAGGTCAGCATACAGCTAATAGGTCTCTTCATTATTGACAACCTGAAACCATATTATCCACTCAAGAAAGTTCACTGGACTCTCTCTGTAATAAAGTATTTCCGTATGCAAGACTCATGCTCAATATATGGGTAGTTTTGTGTTTTTCTTAATATCTCTGATAGAGATATTATTAGGCATATTTAATAAAATAAAATTGGGCTAGACTTCTTTAACTGGAATTTTAGGAAACTGAGGGTGAGTAAAAATCTAAAGAACATACAAAAAGTCAGAACATGTTTGTTTGTTTTTTTTCAAGATCATAGTCTTTTATTTATTTACATCCCCCTTCTTTATTAAGTTCCTGAGATATTGAGGTAAGGCCAATGAAACCTGCTACTTGTTTTTCACGTATTTTGTCACAAGCAAACAATTTGCAAAGGCATTTCAACACACAGAGTATAACAATAACCAGAATGCATCCAATAGCTCCCATCACCCAAAGTCTTAAATTTAGTGCATTAAAACAATTTTTAGGGTTGAGCCATTGTAAGTTTTCTTGCAAAGTTTGAAAAATCTTTTGTTCAGTCAATTTTTTAATGTCCTGAAGTTGCTTCTGGAGCTCAAACTGTAACTGGTTCACCTGGCCTTTAAGGTTAGTGGAAAAGGCCCCTTTTAGATGACGCTGGACCTCCTCCAATGAATGTTGGCCAGTCCCCAAGCCATATCATTGTAGACTCCATGGCTGAAAGCCAGGCGAGGATTTCCTGGCCAATCCGTATTTGTTGGAGCATTTCCCATGTGGAGTTAGTAAGGAGAATGTCTACTGCATGAGCTGTCTGAATGGACTCTGTCAGGGCAGTGGTAGCAGTGGCAGCCATCGCTGCAATGGCAATAGCAGAGACAATGCATGTGATGAGAACACCTAGAAATTGTCGCATTCACACCAGGGAAAGCACATGGTTAATGGCTGTGAGTCCTCCTGGGTCCTCCCATTCTCTGGTGACATTAACTGGCAGCCACTACTCGGCCTGTCTTAGCTGAATTAGAGGACACTATGGTCATATAGGCCAGGAATCTATTTTCTGGGGTGTCCTCTGATCCTATGTTTTGGAGAACCTTTTCAGCTTCTTTGCTGAGGGCTGTTAACTTTTCCCAAGTTATTCCGGAGGAAAGATTTTCTGCTTGCTTTTTTGCATTATGCTTCCAACAGCTTCGGCATTGGCAGCCTCGCTCACCCATTGACATCTTGTTTAGTTGTTTAGTCACATTCTCCAGGCGCCTGATCTGCTTGTCCTGGGATGCTTCCCATGGGAGCAGCAGATGTTCGTTGCCTATGGAATGCCTTTACTCACTTTGCAGGAAGCCACAAAGGACCAGTGAAGACGGTGCCACTGTCCCACCATTTGGGATGATTTGACCAATTTTTCCCTGTGTCTAGGCATGCTGTCCACAGTCCTCAGCTCGTAGCCGGTGGCACTTCAGCGAGTCCTCAGCCCCACGTTGGGCGCCACCTGGGAGAGACTCTGGGTCCCTCTGAGTGGATGAAGAAACTATTCAGACACTATCCATCAAGAAGAGCTTTTTCTTTGTCACTAGATGAAGCTGAGTAGGTCCATGACCTTTATGATCATTCCTGGACTCAAGCAGAGGGAAGGCAGAGAGGACTAGAGATGCTTGGGAAGAATTTGGGGTGGTGGCTTTGAGGGGGAGACCTGGGGGAGCAGCTGACCAGGTCCCAGTGCTGACTCATTCCCCATACTGCAGGCTGACCATTCCCCTACAAGTAGCATCAGCCTGAGGGGAAGCAAAAGCCCAGGACATGTTTTAAAATAACTGCTTTTTTAGTATATATTTGTTCATTCAATTAATATTTGTTAAAAGACTAGTGTATGCCTGACATTGCTTTAAGCACTTGGAATATATCAGTGAACAAAATAGGCACCTTCCCTATCTTAAATGCATTTATCATATGCTAAAATTATCTTCTTCTCTTTGGAGAAGTAAATAATTATTTCAATACACAGGCTGAGCTATAGATTCACATAAATTACATTTACCACTTTTGATTTTATTTACCAATTTGACCATCTTGTATAATTTCTCTCATTTTTTTCTTCCTGTATCCATTCATTTAATGAACAGATCCTGAGCACCCACTGAATGGGAAACACCAGCACGTGCCGGGGTAGAGACTTGCCACGGCACTCTGACAGTCCAGTAAGAGAAACTGAAACTTGCACACAAATAGCCATGCAGAAATTAACACATGATACATTCAGTAAAAGTCATGCAATGTTTCTACAGAGTTAAGAGGGAAGCAGGGGCAGGAGAAATGGGAGAGAAAGGGAGATGAACGGGTTAAACACGGGATACTGTACAGAGAAAGTAACATATAAGGTGAACCATTTGAGGAACTATTATTGACAGTTTTGCGAGCAAAGTTTTTTTTAAAAAAGGCAAGATGTATTTAAAGAGTAATTTTTTTTAAGCATAAAAATTAACTGGTGCATATTAGTACTGGAAAGTTGTAGTAAATCCACGTTCTGGATTGAATTGGATGACAAACTGCACATGTATACTTATTTAATAAGCATTCAGTACAAATGAAGGGGTGGAGGGCACTGATGGATTTTTGCTATAGGAATGGCATTAAATATATCATGTTTGGGCTAAGCTGATACATCGTCTGCAGGGTGATTGGTTCAGGCTAAGCATGCTGTGGTAGTTAAAACAGAAAGGATTCTCTTTGGTGGCAGTTTTCTTACAAGGTGTGTTAAGGTATAATTAAGTATTATTTGGGCCAACTCACAGTGCAGTGACATAGGCAAGGAGGTTGACAGACTTTTCAAGAATGCCAGCTTCTTCATATAATTTCAGAACATAATTCTGTCAAGGTGGCACCTTTATTAAAGGCAAATCAGTTATAATTAGATATTGGGAAAATATAAAAAATTTGAGAACAGAAAAGGTCTGACAAGAGAAAAATATCTAATGAGAAAGTGACTGGTAACTCATGTCTCGTTAATGTATCAAAGGGAATTCTGCCCAAATACATAATATCTATATAAATTTTATGATACAAGTTTACTAGTTTTATTTTTATTTTTTAAATTTTTATATGCCCGCTTCCAAAATTTTAATTTTTAGGAGAAAATAGTGCAGGTTTTTTACTATTCTTAAGGGAATTACTCTTTTTTTTAATTAATTAATTTATTTATTTTGGGGATGACCTCTACTCTGTAACAATTTCCCCCTCTCATACTGAAGACCCTTTATAATCTTATAAATGACAGTCGGTGAAGCTCTTGTGCTCCTCTAGCTGCTTCAAGATGGACATGGTCGTTGTCCCTCCTACCCTTAGTTCCAGAAATCCCTATTAATAGTGGGGGTGTGGAGGGGAGGGTGGCCTTCCCACATGGGGAAGGATCGTGCAGACTCCAGGTCAGTTGGTTGTCCCTGGGCCAGGGCATGCTTGGTTTAACAGGCTGGCGTCCTCGTCCTTGCTGTATTCTGGGGCAACAGATTTGGCAACGGGGTTAAAAGGCATCATTAAAGCCATAACCACTAGATGACAAAAAGCAGGGATTAATTTTTCAATGTCCCACATTAGGAAAAAAAAAAGGCTTCTTTGGAGGAAGGTGTGCAAGGCACATCACACCTATCCAAAGCCCTTTTGCCCTTTATACTTAGTTTGGGCTGGGGGGAATATTTTAGGTTTCCTCAGACCTCTGGGCCCTTTCTGTCCAAGTTCTTAGACTAGAAAAGAGAAACCAGTTTTACACTGAAGCCCACAGACCACCCCATACTTCACCAACCCAACCACTTAGTTCAGCCAAACTGGTTGAGTCTCAGGAGGCAGCGATGCAGAGAGGATTAAGTGAGGCCTATACATACAATCACTCAGGTAATCAGATCATAGTCTTATGCCCTATGAAAAAGAACACACATATTAATTAATGCAACATAACCCACAAACCAGTCTCTAAATCTCTGAGACTGTCTTATTGGGAAGACATCCAGTTGCAAGGCATTTCACATTCTTCTTGCCTGTAAATTAAGCATCTTTGATGATGTCACAGACCTAGTGTAACTTTCAAATGAAAACAAACTTTAAAAGAAAATAAACTTTAAAGTCAGTTAGCTGCACTAGTTTATAGTCTACCACTAAGCATTGTGATTTTCCTTGAATCATGATTTTTCTTCCTAAGATTACCTTCTTTGCCATTAAAGGGACTGCATTAAGTCCAGTTTTAATTTATTCTGTTCCTTTGCATAAATACAACAAGAGCAGCAAATGATCACCTATGGTCTTTAAGTCTGCTTTGCTGGAACTTACACAAGGAACCTTTAGGGTGACTTTCAGTCTGCCCTTCAGGACACAGAAGCTGAACCACATACCTGCCATTCAGCCTTGCTTGTAAACACCTGTCTTTTTCAAGTCTTTCAGGTTTTCCATTGTGCCTTAAGGTTCCTTCGAGCCATCTTTGGGAAAGCAACATTTGTTCCTTCCCTGGAAAGATTGCCATGGACCGCACAACCAACCAAGGCACCAGGTCTTTTTTCTTGTGGGCTTTTATTACCTTCGAAAGTCAATCCCAGTTCCTCGGGGCTTTTTGGTAACAACCAGAGCCCAAGCATGCCTCCTTTAGACATGACATTCCAGTCAAAGTCTTGGTTAACAAAACCTCTATTTACAACTGGTCTTACTAGTGGGGGGATTTGCTGGCTCACTTATTTATTTATTTTACTTTCATTTTATTTTTCACTAAAATTTTTTTGTTTCTTTGTTTTTCTATTACAGTTGTCCCACTTTTTTCCCCATTACTCCCCCCACTCTGCCCACCTCTTCTCCCACAGTTAATCCCCACCCCATTGTCCGTGTCCATGGGTCATTTATGTGAGTTCCTTGACCAGACCCTTCCCCTTCTAACCCCTCTTCTCTCCCTCCCCACTCCTCCCGTGTCACTGTTAGTCTGCTTCTTGTTTACATGCTTCTGGTTCAATTTTGCTCATTTGTTTGTGTTGTTCATTAGTTTCCTGTATTAGATGATATTATGGTATTTGTCTTTCATTGCCTGGCTTATTTCGCTAAACATAATTCTCTCTAGTTCCATCCATATTGTTGCAAATGGTAGAAGTTTCTTCTTTCTTTATGCTACATAGTACTCCATTGCGTAGATGTAGAAGTACCACAGTTATTTGATTCACTCATATACAGATGGGCACTTAGGTTGTTTCCAGCACTTGGCTATCATAAATATTACTACTATGAACATAGGGGTGCATAATTTCTTTTGTTATTATTGATAGGTACTTATCATTGTCATTTCCCCCCTTTGTACTTGTGTTCCTCTCTGTCTCTCTTTGTTTCTTCATCTTCTTAAAGCAGACCCTTCAACATCTCTTGCAATGCTGGTTTGGTGAAGATGTATTCTTTTAGCCTTCTTTTGTCGGGGAAACTCCCTATTTCAGCTTCCATTTTGAATGAGAGCCTTGCTGGGTAGAATATTCTTGGTTGTAGGCCTTTGTTTTTCACTGATTGAAATTTTTTTTTACCATTTCCTTCTGGCTTGTAGTGTTTTTGTTGAGAAATCTGATGATAGCCTTATTGGAGCTCCCTTGTATGTTATTAGCTGTTTCTCTTTTGCTGCTTTTAGGATTCTCTCCTTGTCTTTCAGTGTTGACATTTTAATTATGATGTGTCTTGGAGGGGGTCTTTTGGGGTTCTTCTTCATTGGGACCCTCTGTGCTTCCTGGACTTGTGTGACTATTTCTCTCATCAAGTTAGGGAAGTTTTCTGTCATTACTTTTTCAAACAGGTTTCCTATCCCTTGCTCCTCTTCTTCTCCTTCTGGCATTCCTACAATCTGGATGTTATTACATTTTATGTTGTCCTGCAGCTCTCTTAAAACCTCTTCATTCTTTTTAAGTCTTCTTTTGTTTCGTTGCACTGTCTGGGAATTTTTTTCTACATTGTCCTCCAGCTTGCTGATCTGATTTTCTGCTACCTCTAGCCTGCTTTTGATTCCTTCTACTGTGTTCTTCAATTCAGAAATTGTATTCTTCATTTCCTCCTGGCTCTTATTGATAGCTTCTATGTCCTTTTTCATACTGGTGTAATTCTCAGTAAGTTCCTTGTAGTTTCCCTGGAGTTCTTTGTAGTTTTCTTTGAGCTCGCTGAGCTCATCGAGCTTTCATATCATCCATGTTTTGAGTTCCAAGTCTGATAGTTTATTTTCCTCTATTTTATTTAGCACTCTTTCTGGGGATTTTTTCTTTCCCTTCAATGGGGCGTTGTTTCTCTGTCTCCCCATTTTTGTGCCTCTTCTTTTCTTAAAAAAATAATTTATTTATTTGTTTGTTTATTTATTTATTTGTTTATTTATTTTTAGAAAGAGGGGAAAGGAGAAAGAGAGGAAGGGAAACATCACTGTGTGGTTGCCTTTCACTCGCGCCTCCAACTGGGGACCTGACATGCAACCTAGTCATGTGCCCTGACTGGGAATCAAACCAGCAACACTTGGCTCACAGGCCGATGCTTTGTGACTCTTCTTGTTTGTTGCTACATCTTAGATTGACCTGCACTTCCTGGATCTGCCCCTGGTTGCATCAGATCTTATACCAGTCTAGGCCTAGGCAGCCTGTTGGAGACTACCAGAGATCTACTGCCTTTGTCTGTCACCTTTAGTTGTTATTATATTCAATCTGTTATCAGCCATCAGGTTTAAGCACTGAGGGTTAGGCAGATTAATTCCTGTGGGCGGGACTTTTGCTTCCCCTCATGCTGATGCCACTTGGAGGGGAATTGTCTGCCTGCAGTATGGGGAGTGAGTCAACACTGGGACCCGATCAGCTGCTCCCTCAGTTCTCTCCTCAAAGCCACCGCCCCAAATTCTCCCCAAGCATCTCTAGTTCTCTCTGACCTCCCTCTGCTTGAGCCCAGGGTAAGTGGCTGCCAAAATATTTTCATACATGATCCGTTTAAGAGCTCTTTGTCTCCAGCTGTTCCTTTCTGGCCAGCAAAACCCTGTGGCTTTTCACTTTTCACAGCTGGATACTATTTTACTTTCCACTCTGTTGCTATAGGCTGGGAAGCCCAGCAGGGGGTTTAGACCCTCGCCTTCTCAGGGGGACCCCCCGGCTGCTGAGCTGTTTCTCAGTCCCTTCAGCTGCCACCCATGGGAGCCCAATCAGCCCTTTCATGTCTCCGCACTTTCTACCAGTCACGTTGTAATGAAGTGGCCTTCTCTGTCTCTCCATGGTTATAAGACTTCAATTGGTTATTCCAGATGATTTCTCCATAATTAAGTTGTAATTCCAGATTGGTCCTCGGAGGAAGTTAGTGTAGCTTTCACTTACTCCTCTGCCATCCTGGATCTCCAAGTTTGCTAGTTTTAAATGTCAGTTTTCTCTTTATGTCAGATCCAGATGAATAACTATGCATTGGCAGACTGTTCAATCAATAAAGGATCAGTTATTTGTAGTCAGTATGTAATTGAATAACTAGAGGATTCCTTACTTAAAATTATATCAACACTAGATTCTATCAGTGAGCTCTTAGAAAAACAGGAAATGATTCCAGTAGTTCCAGTTTAGGTGTTCTGTAATCATGTTTGCATTTGATTGGTAACCACTCTCTTCTTAGGAATGTTCAGTACATCAAAAAGATTTGTTAAGCTTAAAAAGTCATAAGCTATACATGAGGTTATCTTTTAGCTTGGAAGTAATTGTTTTATACAATACTAATTGGATTTGCTAGGAACTTGATAAGAAGAAAAATAAATTATTAGAGAATAACAAATAGATTTAAAATGTTTAAGTGAAAATATCTTCAAATTTTCTAATGGCTGCTGAAATTTTGCTGTCTGTACAATTGGTCTTATTTAAATAATAAGTTAAGTTTTTCTAAAAATATTTAAGTATTTGAATATTTTTAATGCCTTTATTAGTGATAGAACACAAGCATGAGTCTTAACCAAGGCATGACTTTCATAATTATTCTTTAAGAGTCTACTTCATTTCTATAGTAAGTTAATTATGGATCATTTAACACGAGACAGAAAACAGTCTCTACACTGGGTAGCAGGGAATTTTAAATTCCACTTTGAGCATTACCATTGATTAATTGTGACAATGAACAAGTCACTTAAGCTCTATATAACCTCAATTTCTCCATCTGTTAAAAGGAAATAATATCTGTCACAAGGTATTTTCAGAGCATTTTGGAATCACTAGCATAAAGATATTCAATAAATCAAGAGCAGTATTATTACTCATCCAAAATGTAATAAAAGATTTTTTAATGTAGTAACCATTCAGCTCAGATTTAAAGATAAAGTCTCTGAATTTATAATTTCTTCCTACTCTTGCCTTTTAGTCTTGAATGTTTACATTGTTTCCTCAAAGCTGCAATCCTCTAAGGGTGCTTCTTGCATTCTCCTGCTTTCTTGAGAATCATTTTATTTTATGGTTTTCCTTAGCTTCTATTTTAGCTACTTCTTTATTTTATATGCCCTCTCTCCACCTCCAAAATTTTAACACCTTGTGTCTCTTTTGTACTTTGTACTTTTCATATTTTCTTTGCAAATATTCCTTATAATTTTTTTCCTTTCAATAGACATTTGTTTACCTTGAAATTGGCATTTTACACATTTGAAAATTCAAGTCAAAGTCTTTGCTTGTCACTGGTCCTTCCTACAAATGTTTCTTACAATAAAGTAGCAGGTTTCATTTTATTAAACAGCGAGGTGAAAAACTACTTGGTTTTGAGGATGAAACTGACAAAACAGAAATTAAGAGTTGAAATTATTTGAGGAAATCAAACAGTAACTATGAATTCTAATATTTCATACCAAGCAGATTGGCTGTATAAGACTTCCTAGTTGATCCTTCCCTTTGCTGTGCTAGAACTGATTTGTGGTACTACCTTACTCACTTATTAAATTTTCATATATGCATGAGTCTATGTGTAAGTTCTATATTCTGTTCCATTCATCAGTTGGTCTACTTTTGTGCCAATTTTGTATGATTTTTATTAGTATGGCTTTATTGTGTGGCTTAATATCTGGCAGGTCAATTCTTATTTTTAAGATGTACTTTATGTGGCTATAGTCCTCCATATAAATTCTAAAGTAATTTTGAGTTCCTAAAAAAAAAAAAAATTCAACTGGAATTTTAATTGGGAGATCCAATATCATATTAAGTTATATCTGACATTGCTTTATATATTGCCTAGTAAAGTCAAGAAGGACAAGATGATAGTTCAAAACCTTCTGTTTAAAAAAAAAATTCTGTGATTCTAAATTAAGCAAAGGATGGTTTCTTTATTCCTTCAGTAGGATTACAGTCTAACTGAGAACATCCTCCACCAGAAGAGACAAGAATGTTTGTGGAGCAGCTGCTAACATTCTGGTGGCAGAGGTGCTTAAATGAGGCAGTTTGAAGTGAGAAAAATAGCAATGTGGGGGCCACAGGGAGGTGCCATACAGCAGCTGCAGACAGTCATATAGGAGATGGGAAGGGGGGGGGTTTTCCCCTCAAACAGTGGTTCTCAATCAGGGCTAATTTTGCCTCCTCTATCTCAGTTGTCAATGTTTGCAGACATTTTTGATGGTCACAATTGAGGGAGAAAGGATTGCTACTGGCATGTAATTCATAGAGGCCAAGAATACTGCTAAACATCCTCTAGTGCACAGGACAGTCCTCATGACAAAGAATCATCTGGCCCAAAATGTTGATAGTGCTGAGGTTGAGATTCTGACTTCATTGGTCCAGCATGCAGCCTCGGCATGGCTGTTTTAAAAGTCTCCCAGGTAATTCTAATGTGCAGCCTAAGTTGAGAACCATTGTTCTGGATCCATATAGTTGAGAGGGAGAGACAATGTGATCTGAAGAATTACTGAATACATTTTTGTACTCTTTATTCATGCCACCTTTTAAAAAATTCATATTTCTGTACTTTAAATGACACAAAGTGCAAGGAAATGCTTTAGATTATGACATGTGTGGTTGCATGTGTGCATGTGTGTGTTTGTGAAATTATTTGACTTTCTATTGGAATTCAGGAAGATTATATGTAGTTAAGATTTCACTTTCTCCCCTGCCTCCACCAAAAAAAGACCCATGCTCTATTAAAACTTCCATGTTATAAATAAATCCCATAGATGCATACTTTAACTCTATTTACTCATCTACTAAAGCAAACCAATATTTTTGTCATTTTGGCTTTCTCTACACTGAGATTTTAGAACAATAGTGTAAGCACAAACTGAATTGTCAACTATTTAGTATGATTTGGACAATACCTTCTTGCTCAAAACACTGATATAGCTGGTATTCTCATGTCCTGGAGTTATGTTATTGATTTTGAAATGGGCTCCCTTTTTCAAACTCCAAATCTATTGAGCAGCTGGTGGTGGTTAGTGACCGTCTGCACTAGCAGTCTCATCTTTTTAGCACTGAAAATTAATTTTTCTCATCTTGGCACACGAAGAACTCAAGTGTGCCCTTACCTCATTACCTGACATGTTGCAGTGGCACCAGCAGTGCGGGGGTGGGGTGAAGGGTGGGGGTGGTGATGGAGCAGCTATTTGGGCATGAGAAGCGGCAGCACTGAGATACTACACATAAGGAAATTAGACCAGGAGAAGGCCCTCACCCTTTACTGTGGAAATGAGAGGCTTATATTCACATGGATTCCAAATATTTGATAACAATGAATGTAACATCAAGGACTCTCATTGGAATTTCCCTTCCCCCTCATATGGCACATCTATATATGCAAAGAATGAGCATGTCATGCCAAATACTCATGACAAATAAGTATTGAGTTGCTCCATGTAAAAAATTTGCAGCTGAGCTCCCAGAGTTCAGTAATCTGATCATCCCAAAATATCTATCCTTCCTGGATTTACATGTAGTTAACAGAGGCTGCAACAACAATGTTTCAGTTTTACCACAAGATAAGAAACTGTGTTTCTGGTATTGTGGAGAGAGGTCTAGACCGGGAGTGAAGAAGCCTGAGGTCTGATTCTGGATCTACCAGGCATGTTGTTTAATGTTCTTAACCTGATGACCACTAGGCGTTAATCATCCCTCACCTGGAATCCAGTAGAAAAGTGTCCCCAACTGATCTTCAGAACTCCAGTTTTATTCATTTTAAAACCACCTTCCACTCTGATGCCAGCATGACATTCTGAAATATAAAACTAATCCTGTCACTCCCCAGGCCACCAAATGTGGCTGTGAAGACTGAGTTTCTTACACAGGTATTATTTGATGCTTTCTGTTTCTGGGGCCTCTATGCATGTTTCCTTTTCTTCTTGGAATGTATTTGTCCATTTCACCTAGACAATCCTCCTCGTGCCCTAAGGTACATCTCAGTTTCCCCTCTTGTGGCACACAGAAGCACAGGAGCCTGAGGGGTGGGATGAGACTCCAGGCTGTCCTGGACCTCGCCTCAGCCAAGGATAGGCATCCTTCCAGGTCTTCCTGAAGGGCTATTTGGTGGGTGCTGCCACTCTTCACTTTCCCATTTCCTTGGGAAGTAAAAAACCACAGATGGTTGTTGATTCTTGCAAGGATATAACTTATTGTGTTAATTCTACAGTTCTCTGTGATTATTATTTTTTATCTAAGTTGACACATAAATCAAGGTGAACCTGAATTATCTGAAATATTGGATTTCTCTCCAAATTAACCAAGTGAGGAAACTATGCAACCTCCTTATTCTTTAGCATTTATGATAGGATTTCAAGCTTTTTAATTAAGGTAGCAACTAAAGATGTGTGCACATACTTATATTTAAAGATATATGTACTTACAGATTCTGTGTATAAAAAGAGCTAGTTAATAATCTACTGCCAGTAGGCTTTGGAATTTTTATAATATTCCAGTTAAAGTTCTTTTATCAGTTGTCTGTCACTGAACATAATGTGAAACAGATACACAGAGCATGTTACTTTCACCACACTTGTAAATAAACTTGTGAGCACAAGTTTTGTATCTTAAAAAAAAATGTATCATTCAGCGAGCCAGCTAATTTTAGGTGCTTGTCCTCAGTTTCCCTTCACTTCCATTGTAATCATCACAGTGAATGATAATTAATCTGTTACTGTGTTCGCCCTCCTATAAAGATGGTGATAGGCTCTTTGAAGACAAATAAGTGATCCTAATTATCTTCCCTTGGCACAGAGCATGAGGCCTCACAAAGAATGGGTAGTCAGTAGGGAAGAGAAAGGAAGGAGGAGAGAAGGAAGAGGAAGGAAAAGTGAGGAGAGAAAAGGGAGGGAAGAGATATGATGGAGTAAGGAGAGATAAATACAATAGGATAGGAAGAGTAAAAAGGAAAGCAGGGGGAGGAATGGTGGACCTACAGTTGGTCTGTGGTGATTTCTAAGGTTTAAACTATTTTAAATATTTATGACTCTGTACTACTACAATATTCCCTGTAAAGCTTGCCATTTCCATGGTGTTGTATATAATGTGCCACATTCACTTTCAGACTATCCTTGTGTTTGAATGGATTGTTTAGCAATGAGTCTGGTAGAAGGTCAAAATCAAGACCAAGAAGGAGATGTTCAAACCTCTCTAAACATCTCTAAATTTTGCTTTTTCTCACTAAGCTCTGCTCATCTTTTTTTGAGATTATTACAGTACATATTAGTCTCTTGGTATCTCATAAGAGGCTTACTTAGATATCATGCCATGTAATGTGTAAATAGTACTTATTTTAAAATATATGAGTAGAAAACTTGGTAAATTTTTAGAGCCTGTTGTTAATTAATACTTTATGTTCATTAATTACTTAAAATATAGGAGGTTTATTAAACCTACCCTTTAAGTGGCTTAGGTTCATGTACAGTTCTGACAGGGCAGTATGTTACCTTTTATTTTCATAAAATGAAGGAATGAGAAAAAAACTAAGGGTAAGAGATGGGAAATCTATTATGTAGTGATTTCCCATTCAGCGACCCACATTGTGGGGCAACAAAATTGAAAATTGAGGAAATTATTCAGGTAATTTAAGAATTTATGGATTTATCATTTAGCTATGTATATCTATCTTTCACTATCTAAAAAGGTGCATTTTAACTTTATTCACTATCAAAAGCTGACTTAGGAAGTAACACTCATTCAAGATCATTTAACATAAAAGTTATTTCCATCAACAATATACTATCATAAATATGAGTTGCCTAAATTCCTGGATCTTAAGTGCTAAAAGAAATTTTTATGGAGCTCTAAACACAGGTCCCTGACTCCAAGAAAAATCTCAACTAAGCAATCTAAATTAGTGTCAATCATTTTTAAGTCCTTGATAGAATTATATAACTTAATGGCTAGATATTATTTTTTTCCAGGTCCTTGAAAAATGTAGTCAACATTCAATAGCATAGGTTAGTGTTTCAAATTTCAATTTTTCATACCTAATTTGTATGTAAAATACTTAGAAATCAATGCAAACAAATTGTGAAAAGTTGCAACCAGAAATACTTTAATGTACTTATTCCCATTATACATTAAGATTGATTGTTAGATGTAATTTAACTCATTAACCCAAGAAAGCTTTTTTACAACTTCAATTATTCACTTTTACATATTTGGACTGTTATAATATCAGTATGTCTCATTGTCTTTCTGGCAGGAGTAAAGTCAACTTTAACCCTGATTGAATTAGTGGTACATATTGATTTCTGTTTCAAATTCATTAATATACTAGGAACCACATATCAATTCAATTTCTCACTATCTAGGTTCATGAGATAGTTAAAAGCTAATTGTTAGTTTCTGTATATTTTTATTAGACAGTATTTCAGTACCATATTTTTATATACTTATTTTAAAATTCAATATTCTAGCCAGCAGAACTAGAAAAATTTTCTTGATGAATTTGTCAGAATCAAAAGTCCTACTTGTTATCTGTAAGTTTTTAATTAATATATTGAAGTTAAAATTTTACATAGGCATATGAAAAAGAAATAAAAGAATAAAGACAGATACATGAGAAATACAAAAGAAAATCTGAGAGAAGTGCAAAGTATGCCAAAATGCAGAGACTTTATTCCCCCTCCCAAAATATTTATATATAGTAAAAAAACAACTTTTATAGGTTATTATTTTACATAGATACCTCAGTCTCTAACATTGAATGTTTTAAATAATAATGCTAGATTTCTTCTTTCCTCTTAAATTGAAATCTTTCTATTTCTGCTGACAGATGTTTTTATATCATTCTAGTGAGTCTCCAATTTACAAATAAGTTACTTGAGAATATTTGTTGCAAGATGTTTCATAAAGTTCAGATGTCTCTTTAAAAAGAGGCAGGAAAATATTATTGTAATAATGTTACAATAAATTAGAGGCTTTCAAACCAACCCACAAAACCCTACTTGGACCATATTTAGTAAAACCAAAATATGGCACAATAGGTAATACCTAGTAGTCTAAAGTAACAGTTAATCAAGATTTCTAATATTTTGAGTTTCAAAGTCAGCAGACAGGCTCCCTCCCACTTAACCACAGCCATGACAGAGGTGAAGACAGCCTTGCTTTCGCTGCTGTTTTTTTCTTGAATGAACAGAAACCTGGACTTTCTCTGGGTTCAGTCCCTCCTTTAGCCCAGTGTTTGCCTCCTTTGGTTACGTTCCCTGGGTTTTATGTGTCTTCTTTGTTGAGTGCTTTATAAAATAATGTGGCTGATCCTCAAATGGACTCCTTTCAGGTCTAGAATAGTCCCGAACATCAGAATAAAGGCCAAAAAATATACTCCCTTGCTTTGGGGACACCTAAGGGGTACCAATAAGCAGCACTCCTCTTCCCCACTTAGGTTGTGAACAATTGAGATATAAAAGAGTATCAGATGGGGCCAGGAACTTCATCTTTGCTCTGAAAAGTGATGGAGATGTGGGCTTCTGAACCCACAGTTAGACACTGAACCACCTAGTCAGGCAGATCGCAGAAAGAAGGGTGAAGTTGGGCACAGTCTACTTAGTTATTTACAACTTTACCAATAGGTTAAGCAACTTCACCTTCCGCTGAACAGAGTAAAGAGACAGAGAGGCCAAGAGTTTGCGTAGGAAAAGAATTCTCATTTATTGGAAAGTAAGAGTAGGGAAAAGGCCATTTTTTCTAACTTCTGAACAGAGAATAACTATGTCTAGTTGTAATGCCCTTTAACAAAAGTTTCCTTCAATTCCTCTCTCTTTGTGTGTTTCATGACATTAACAATTCACCTGCCTACTATGTCCCTAATCTAGAAGACCTTTCCTCAGTCCGTAGGAGTCATCGCCAGTCTTCATCCCACTCTATTTAGCCCTTTCTTGGGTGTGTATATAGGAGCTAAGTTTCCCCTCTGCTTCTGTGTATGAGCCTCCACATGTGGGTAGATTTAGTAGAAGTCAGGAATCCCTTCTAGTGGTCTCCATACTTCCAATAGCTTGCCCTCTGTGGGGCAGGGTGTTGGGAGCTGGGCACACTTTCTCTCTATCTTCTTAGAGTCTCTGTCTGGGCCTGGGAATCAAATTGACATAAAACAGACTAACAGGAGAAAAGCATACAGCTTTTTACAAGCTCGTACTAGGCTCACTGGGTAAACAAAGACCCAAAGAAGTGACTAGACCTAAGTGTCTATGTACTAGGTTGAACAAAGAGTAGTAATTATGGAAAAGTAACTCAAGTATATGGGAGAGGAAAGGCAAGACTTAGTCTGTACAGATTTCTCTTGGACTCTCACCTCTGATGATAATAATGTTTTCCTCCTAGTATGGGGAGGACACCTTTCACATGGGAGTTTTATCTCCTGCTTCCAAGAAGAAAAAGGGAGGTCAGAGTAACCTTGCACCAGCTGTTTTCAACCGTCTTTAGCTCAAAATAATCTTTATGCCAAAGTCATACTCACTGCCCCCCATAACTCTGCAGTTGCAGTTGTTCCCTTGCTCTAAGCCCTCAGTGATTGCCCGTTTTCTGTGGGATCAAACCTGGAGATCTGCACAGTCCACGCAGTATCAGCCAGTCTCACCCCCACCCCAAGTACCTTTCTCTCTTCATCTCCCAGCATACTTTCTCTGTAGTCTTTGAATTCTTTGCTCACAGTAGAAAACAAACTACTTCCCCTATGCACTTTTTTCTAGGTGCCTTTCTGTCTGTTTATTTTTTCCTACTATTTATCTGCTCAAATGTCATTCATCCTTCAGAGCCATTTCTGAGGAAACAGGCACCCATCCCTTAGGCTTTCTGCATTCCTGCGGGTTCACCTAATTATCTGGGCTTTCCCTTTGATAGAAATTAGTCAGATTTTATTTTAATTATTTTTACTTGTATCTCTCCCTCCTCCACTATCTGGCACATAACACTAAACAAATTTATTTTAATAAGATAAAATAGTGTTCACATTGATATTTTCTAAAAATACTACACAGACATTTCCCCCAGTCATTGTCAAGCTGAGAACAGCCTCACTAATTAATGATGTCGGGAGTTTTCTTTAACCTTCTAATCTGATATATAAGTGGCAGAACAAAAATTTTCATCTAGGCTTGTCAAACCCCACACTCTTCCTGCTACACCTCTGGCTTCCTGTAACAAATGGCCTTGCATAGCAAATGTGATCTTTTCCATATTCTATGTAGAAAGATCACCTTTACTCCATCAATCCCCTTTTATCAGGAAAGAAATCTGTGTCAGTTAAAAAAAAAAAAAAATACAGCCTGGGCAGTCGGGAAACCCACTAGGTAAATATTCAAGGAAACAGCTATGAAGCCAAATGTAACTTTAAAACAATAAATAACACAAGGAAGGATATTGAACAATATTTGCCATGCCCATAACCACTCACATTCGTAGTCTAATTTTCTTTCCCCGTTTATGTTCTTTCATTAGACTCTGAGTTAGACTTCTATACATTACTACACACTTAATAAAGATATTTCATTTTTCCTGGTGTGCTTCCAGAGACCTAGCATGCAGTGAAGGTTTTATAGTCCTGTGCAGTGCAGCAGATGTCATTCCATTTGCCTCAGTCCTGCTGACATTTGGAGATGTGGATTAATTGAGCTACAGAATGAAATTTAATTAAAATTAAATACAGACTTGGCCATTGTATCTATTCATTTCCTGCACTCTAGTGTGTGTATTTGCAGGCAGCGCCATAGTTAATTTGTTTAATCAGGACGCTCTGTGGGGGAAGCTGCACTTTGTTTTATGCTGAAAGGCTGAAGGTGTGGCGGATGCCAGATTGGAATTCATTACACACAATGTGAGCTGTGCAAATGATGCTACTGATGAGCCCCGGAGGGCCACCTGAGGGAGCAAGGTGGCTCCGTAGGAACCTGTAGAGAAACAACTTGTCGTAGACATGGCTTAGTGATGGCTTTTAAATTGACATTACATGACCACAGGAATCTCATCTATTGCCCATTATCATGTTGCCATAGTATTTGTTCATTCAGACATTTATTCATCCATTCATTCAACCAGGATTTTTTGAGAGCCAACAGTGTGCTAGGCCCTGAGTTTAAGGTAGGCACTATTATTTCTTCACATATTTTTTTTACAACAAGATCGTATATATATATATATATATATATATATATATATATATATATATATATATATATTAAAGGTTATTCCAGAGTAAGGAGAAACTATCTTACTTTAGGTTATGATGAGATTGTATTAGGGCAGATAGGTCCAACCCACCCTTCCTCTGAGATCATTTCAAAGGCCACCTCCGTCTGGGGGGCTTTTTAAAATGTTACAGTAGGAACTGAAATCTGTTCTAAAAACTCTCCAAAGGACAGAGTTCTTTAGGTTTTATCCCTATCCCCCTTTCTAGATTAGAAGCTTCTTGTCAGCATCGTTTAAATCTTGAAAAATGCTTAGGCTGCTGGTGCATTATCCATCTCTACAAAGTGCTGAAAGACAATTTCTTGAATATATAGTCAAGCATGTATATCCCTAGTTAGCAGAAGGGCTATTTTAGCAGTCTAGCATCACTTTCTTCTTCTTGAGGCAATAGTACCCTGACTAGGCTTTGGGAAATCACTCTTCTCACACCTTTGTGCCTCAGGTAAAGGAAAATGTGCTGAAGGCTGAGCCAATCAATGCCTTTGATCCCCTTAGTCTCCGAAATTGGTTCAAAGTTCAGCACATGATGCACATCAGCCTAATCAGGGCCAATAATACTGCATTCTAAGGCTTTGATTTCTCTGCTGTTGAAAGGATGCAACCCATGAACGAGTTCCCTTTTTCTGCAGGGGGAGGGGGGATTGTCTGAAGATGGAGCCAACCCAAAGGAAGCTAAACTGAAATCAAGACAGTGGTCCCCTGTTATTCTTCAAAGTTCTATTAGTGCTTTGCTATCTTAGCTAATCAGTTTTTTTTTTTTTTTTTTTTAAGTTGGTTTGAGTTGTGCTTTCTGGCACTAGCATACAAAAGAACCATACCTGACCAGCCACATTGTAACTGTCATATAATGCTGGAGTCACTCATATGACACTTCCCATTCTGTGAGCTTCTTAAGGGCAGGAATCTTGCCTCTTCATCTTATGAAGTATTAATTAGCCCACACCTAGAACAATATGTGCTCAATAATTATTTTGTTGAAATGAACTGATAAATATAAATAAATTCAGGTGATTATGTGACAAGGTCAATAAATAATATTTGATTTTGTAATAAAACTAATTAAAGTGGCATATTGCTCATACATCCTGTTACACTCTTTTTCACTGACATTCATATGACTGAAAGGATCCTGAAGGATCATCCAACAATGTCTAAGGGTGAGATAGTTTATTCATGTCATATTAATAATCAACCTTGTATTGGTTATATATATGGCTGTGCAGGAGGCAGTTCCTAACTGCTTAGTGGTGACACAGAGATGTGAATAATAGAAAACAGAGACCATCAAGGGCCATTGTGCAGGCTGCCCACCATGTAGGCTCAAATGAAGCACAGAGTCTGATACTAAATATACCAGGAAACCAACCCCAAAAGGTTTTATGACATGGATGACATGGATGGCAACACCCAAATATTTCTTAATTTTAACCCCTTAAAAGTGAAGACTGCCCTGACTGGTGTGACTCAGTGGATTAAACACCGGCCTGTGAACCAAAGGGTCGCTGGTTTGATTCCCAGTCAGGGCACATGCCTGGGTTGCAGGCCAGGTCCCCAGTTGGGGGTGCATGAGAGGCAACCACACATAAATGTTTCTCTCCCTTATTTTCTCCCTTCCTTCCCCTCTCTCTAAAAAATAAATAAAATATATTTTTTTGAAGTGAAGACTTTAAAATGTGACCCAGGAGGGTGTGACTTTTACAAAATCACATGACTGAAACCAGAAACTTTTCTAAGTGGTATCCCATCCTTCTTGCGCATCATCACATGACATCAGCAAAACAAAAATAAAATAAAAGCCCCAAAAGGAAACTTCACAACGCTGTTCTGTTATATGTGCCAATGTTAACTAATCTTGTTCTTTATATTCTCTATATGAAACATGAAGCTTGTGAGCTCCTGTGAATTCCAAAGTAAGCTCTTTCTGTTACATTGCTTCTAGCAGTGGACTCAAATTGGCTCAATAAATGAGCACTCCACGTTCTTCTGGCACATTTTTTTCTGTTCTGTACCAACTACTCTATTTTATATGCACAACATCCTACTCATCCTTGGAGGTTTGTGGAGTTTTGGTAAAGTAAGCCTAACATTTTCTTCTCCTTGTGTGTATCTTTTGTGAAATTTGATCCTGCTTTTTTCCTCTCTTCATTTCCCATGTCTATTTCATCTTAACATCATCATGATCTAGCACATTAACCTTGAATGTAACAGGGGCTTGATAAATATTTGTTGGAGGAACCAATAGATGAATAAGGATATGACAGCAGGTTTTTTGACAATTTTACAATATTAATGAAGCTTTTCTGCTAATTTTGGATGTAATTTATTCAACAGGTATTTATCAAGCACCTACTGTGTACATGGCACAGAGCTATGGGGCAAGTGGTCTTCAGTAAGTTTACACTAGATATGGAAGAAATAAGTTTATTCAAGTATAATTAGAATACCGGGCTGAAAGCAATTTGTGACATAAGAGGCAAAAATGAAGTGTGTAGGGAGATCTCAGGGAAGAAAAAGAATGCCGTTTATTCATCAGAGTCCTTCATTTTTCAGAATTGGGCTCCTGGTGCCTATCTGTGCAGGTGTGGCTGAATAGATAAACAGAGCATGACCAACAATCCTTTTCTCGTAGAATATATTATAAAGATTCTCCTTTGATATGAGGCTGCAGCTGCTATTTGCCTCTTAGTCTCTTTTGGCCCAATGCCTTTGCTCAAAAAGAGCCACTCTGTTTCTTTTTGTGGCATAGCAGACCAGCCTGTCACTGTTGCGGGTTCTCGGCAGTCAACAACTTTGCCACATGTTTTTGACATTGTAATTCAGTGCTCCTTTGAAGTGTTGCTTTGGCCCCCTCCCCTCGTGGTTGCCCCACTTTACTTCACTATGCAGCAGCTGTCTGAGTATTCCTCTGCCATCCACGTCCCCCACCGCCAGCCCAGCGGAGCTGTGTTGTGACAGCTCGGCCTGAAGCTAGTAGACTGGCCACTTTCCAGTATTGTGCCGTGGTGATCCAGCCTCCCAGGAGCACACCGTCTAGTAGTGAGTGTTCATAACTCACTTTTTCCAAAGCAACTTAAGGAAAGTTCACAAGTAGGTCTTAAAAATATTGTCTGATATTTAGAACCAGTGCAAAGTGAGGGAGGCATTTACTTCTCGAGTCCTCCTTTATTTGGAATCTTTAAAGAATAATTAGTCCTGCTCCCATTTAAAACAGCTTCATTTGACTTGTCTCTGATGGAACATCTTATTGTTTTCTGAAATTGAGTAGGATTTAATCCTCATTCACTTCGGTAAGAGCCAAGTATTGGAGGCAGCCCACAAAAGTGAACCCCTAATCATATAACTAAGCTTATAGAATCACAACCTTCCTTGTTTCTTTTGCACTGCTTTGTTGATTCGCTAACTCACTAGACATTTGTTAAGCACCCACTGTAATGGTTCTCAAATTTCTGATATCTGGACACTTTTGTATCCATAAAACTTAACGGAGACTCCTAAAGAGCTTTTGTTTATGTGGATTATATTTACTGATATTTACTACATTAGAAATTAAAACTGAGAAGTGTTTAAAATATTTGTTAGTTCTCTTGAAAATAACAAATCAAATACATATTAACATAACATGTTTTATGAAATCATATTTTTAAAAAATAGTGATAAAAGTGACATTGCTTTATATTTTTGCAAATATTTTTAATTTCTGGTTTAATGCAGCTGGATTCTTATATCTGTTTCCACATTGAATTTGTTTTGATATGGTGGCTTCCCAAAGGTTAGCTGCATTGTGGAATCTGAAACCATGTCTTGGACTTCAAATGGATCTTTTACCATGTAACATTTAGTAACTTTATATATTGTTCATTTGAAAAAAAATCATCACTGAGTTGTACAGATTTTCAAATGTTGCTACTTTTCTCCATACAATATCAAAAAATTATAATTGTTAGTATCACCTTTGATCTCATCAGAAAATCATTAAATATTAGGAAGCTGTGAAGTTTATGATGGTAGACACAATTTTCCAAAATTCTGATTTTCTTGCATATTTGAATTTTATCATTGGCAAAAAACACTGTCAGTTACTTTTCTTGAAATGGCTTTCACTTTGTTCACTTTTGAGAAGACCTCTAACAGATGCCTGTCAATTGTTCTTTCATGTAAAAATGGTGTTCCATGGCAAGGGTGGCTAGTTCAGCCCTCAACTCAATCACACATGTGCCTCCTCTAGACAACCGTTGTTCTCTGGAATGCAGTGGGAGTACCTTAGGTGTACTTTCCATTTCATCACATAGAATACTAAATAGATGGATATGTAGGGTCTTGATTTAATAAAATGGATTATTTTTACTGATTCCTCAACGGTATCCCTAGGTAAAACTGGCTTATTTATTTAATACAAGTGCAGAACAGTGAAGAATACAATGAGCACTAATAGAGTTTCGTGCTGCTACATTGGTTTGTGTGAAGGCACCAGTCATTTTACTCACTGTTGCTTTTACATCATCAATACAAATTTCAACACGGTGAAAAAGGCAAATAATAGTATTATTATGAAAATTGTTTTGATTTTTAGCAACTCCAAAAAGGATCCTTGGGGCCTATAGGGATCCACATACCTCACTTTGGAAACCTCTGGCCTACTGTCTGCATAGAATTGTACCCCCCAAAAAAACAAAAACTTTTTTGACATAGTAGCCTGTCTTATAATTAAGTTGAACCACATGAAATTGCCATTTTTGTAGGTACAAAACTTGAATATTTTCAGTTTCTTATGGTTTAAACTTTAGAAAAAATATACGTGTGTGTGTGTGCATGAGAGAGTATGTGTGTGATAAATTGTATCATAAACATGGTGTGGATCTAGGAGAACACAAACTGGTACACAACCTGCATGAAATGCAGAGTATTTTAGAGTTCTTAAGTTGAAAAGAGACATGCTTAGAAACTTTATGCTGTTCAAAGAGGCAGAATCCTTTCCAAGTAGGAGAAATAGTGAAGCAGAAGTTCAGAAGAGGATATAAATGCAAATAAAGGATATTTATGACTGAAATGAGGCATAGAGCGTGTCTCTGAGACTTGAAAAATAAAGAAGAAATGATATTGGAGAAGGAACAGATAACTTGAAAGAGTTCTTTAGCTGCCATTCCAACAAAGTTAATTTGGATGTAGAAACACAGTGCCATCATAGGCATTATTTATCCCACACACAATGATTCGTTCATGTATCAAGTGATTACTATGTGCCAAAGACTGTGCTAGGCCCTGAAGGAGTCAAAATTCATATTTTTGTTTAGCCATTAAACCATTTGTACTTGATCATGTAGTAGTGACAGTCCTAAACAGCTGGTCAGGACACATTTTTATATGTGTCCTTAACTGTGCAGATGAGTAATCAATTAATTCAACTTGGGGGCAAAGAGAAAAAACTCCATGTGAGAGATGACTTACAGGATTGAAGGAAAGGAGTTATAGGAGTTGGCCAGCTAGAAAAAGGGAAGGCATATGCTGGACTGAGGAAATTGCATTAGCAAAGAAAGGAACAGAGGTATTGACAAATTTGGCACTGTTTAAAAATAGAAAGTATGGTTCATTATGATGAGAGAATAGGAATCATGGGAAGTGTAGTTGGAAGTAAGACTGGAAATGTCACCTGGATTCAGGGAGCAACAATTCCCTTAACCTATGCTCTGGAAAGGCATTGGGACTTATTATGAGGCTATCCTGGCAGATCAGAGGATTGTCTAGATGGGGAGGTACTATAGGCCTGGAAAACAGAAGACTAAGATTTCTGAGGACTGGAATCCCTACAGTGCAGCAAGCATAAAAAGAGAGCAATCTGGGGAAGCTTTGGAAAAAAGAATTACTAAAATATTTAAGTAATTGTGGGAAAAGCAAAAGAAAATTATTTAATGCTTGTAGCTTGATCCCCTCTGAGTAAGATAATGGCATTAACAAGATGAGACATATGGACAAAAAGCTCTCAGGGAAAGAGAACAAGTTCGGGTATGTGTTGAGTTTCCTATTGGAAACTCGGGAGAAAGGTCAGGACTAAACCATAAATTTGGGAGTCATCAATGTACAGGTGGTTTTGAAGAAAGGGGAGCAAATAATCACTGATGGGGAAAACATATGGAGTGGAAATAGAGTAGTAAGCACAGGAATATATTCTGGCAGGCATGGGGAAAAATGCATCTTAAGTGGGAAAGAATGAAGTTAAAGGTCCAGAGGTTCTCCAAAGAAGAAGTGATGGGCACCTACATTCAAATGGTAGCAGTGGAGGTGGAGTGAAAAGAACCATATGGTAGATCATTGGCAGAAAATATCTTTGAGGACTTGGGTACTGGAATTGAAGGGGAGAAAATGAGCCAGAGGCTATTAGTATTACTGCAGCTGGATGAGAAAGTCAAGCAAGTCTTCCTACGCTATTTTCTCTGATTAGATATCTTGCCTCTCATATTTCTTTCAAGATTTCTGAAGCACTGAGTGGCCTTGAACTCAACAAAATGTTCCTGAAAGTTGGATAGGGTTGGGCACCACATAAAACTTTGGCAATAATGTTTCTATCCCAAGATGTTATACAGGGGGTCACTGGTAACCTCCTCTGGTATGTTTCCCAGTGTCCATTTCTGGAGAGCACAGTAACTCTGGAATAGAGTCCTTGCAAAGCTGCAGAGAGGAGAAGGTTGAGTCTCCCTTTGGGCAGAAACAAAGCACCTTTGTTGGGGAACTGCATCCCTCTGTCCCCCTCTAGATGTTTCTTTGCTGTTGTTATATGGTTGTAAGTATTCTGAGCAATTGTGTGTTCTTATACTTCAAACTACCCAATTTTGGCTCATTATTTATTTTATTTCCAAAATTGCTGCTAAACATCAGTCAAATTGCAGCTGCTTAACAATCCTTAAATTAATAAGTAAATATGTATATAATCTCTTTTAGTTCCTTCTGCTCATATATATCCACTTATTCAAAGCCTAGGTATTATATTAATCCCTGAGATTTTAATTTGAGCAAGAGAGGCATGGTACCTGTCCTCATGGAGCTTGTAGTCTAGTGGCAGAGAAGTCTAACAGTTAAATATCAAGAGTGGTAAGTGCTAAATAGAGAGATGAAGATCAGAGAAGCCTTCCTGGCCAAAGAGACTTTCAAGCTGAGTTCTGAAGCGTGAAGATTTAGCTAGGAAAAGGTGAACAATGCAGAAAGATCTGCTCCAAGTGCATTTGAGGAACCGAGATGTTCATTGTGACCAGAGGGTGCAGTTTGAGAGAAGGGAGTAATAAGAGAAAGGGTGACTATGAGGCTGAGTCCCAGTTTTAAGTGTCACATAAGCTTTGTTAAGGAACTTGAATGTTATCCTAATGGTAATTAGGAGACATAAAGTTTTTTTAAAGGTGAGAATGGCATGACAATATTTGTAATGTTTATACAAAACTGTTTTTAATTATTGAAAAGCTGGCACATGTGCCAGCCTGAAAGTGCTCCCCAATGGCAATTGCTGTGAACTCCTTATATGCAGTTTTTCAAAGAATTTCTGTCTATACATATACAGTAGTTCCTCTCTATATTGTGGTTCACTTATCGCGGCCTCACTGTATTGCGGGATTTTTTAAAATATTATATTTAATTATTTATCACGGAATTTTGCAATACTGTATACATATGTTATTAAAGTTACGTAGGTTTAAAAGTGTAGAATATGTTTAAGAACATAAGTAGTGTTTATAAAAGTGTGGAAGAGATTAATAAGGGAGTGGGAAAGGTTAATAAGGGATTGGGAATGGTTTATAAGTGTGTGGGAAGGGTTTATAAAGCCTTAAAATATATATAAATACTAAAATAAATGTCAGGTTCCTACTTCGCGGATTTTCACCTATTGGGCGGGGTGGGGGTCTAGAACGTAATGCCCACGATAAACGGGGGAATACTGCACACATATATATCATTTTTTAAACAAATAAGAGCATACTATACAAACTGTTCTGTATCTTTTTATACTTGACAATGTAACATGGAGATTTTTTTCAAATGACCTCATGAAAATCCATCCTATTCTTTTTAACTATAGTCAAATACTTCAGAATATGGATTTTTATAAATTACTTAGCCAAACACTATTGATGCTATAGTAAGCATCCTCATTTATCTTTGTGTAGATATATTAATACCTCTGAAGGATATGTTTCTAGAAGGAGTAATGTCTGATTAAAGAAAACTGTTATTTAACATTTTAAATAGATAAAAAGAGGTTTTGCTAATTTATATAGCCGTCAATAGTATATAGTAGGGCTTATTTTCCCCTCATGCTCAGATTTTAATATTTTCTCAATCTGATAAATGAAAAATGATAACTAATTTTAATTTGCATTTCCTTTACAGTGAGTGAGGTTCAACATATTTTCTGATTCTTAAAACCTGTTTTATTTTTTTGCATATGTGCTGTTTATGTACTTTGCTCATATTTCTTTTAGATACATATTTATGAAAGGCTTTATTGATTACAACATTAACTATTTTCTCTATATATTGCAACTATTTTTCCCTATTTATTTTTTATTTTTTTTCAGATTTAATGTGTTTTATTGATTAAAATATTACATTTGTGCCAATTTCCCTTCCCTCTGCTCCCCTCCACCCGGTGGCCCCCCTCCCTCCAGTTGTCCCCCCCTTTTAGATTATGTCCATTAGTTGTGCATACAGTTCCTCCCAACCTCTCTCCGTCTATTCCATTCTCTCCTACCTTGATCCCCAATTCCTATATCATCTCCCTCCCTTTCCCCATTCCCCCTCCCTGTTGACCTCCCCCCAATATGCTTCCCGTACCCACAGTTCCTTTTCCACTCTCGTTGCCTATTTAGTTTGCCTTTGTTTCATCTCCCTAGCTTCTTTTTTTTAAACTAGTCCCTTTAACATCTCATATAACAGTGGTTTGGATCTAATGAACTCTTTCAGTTTTATTTTGTCCTGGAAACACTTTCTCTGTCCTTCTATTCTGAATGACAATTTCGCTGGATAGAGTATTCGTGGTTGTAGGTTTTGGATTTTCATTACTTTGAATATTTCTTGCCAGTCCCTTCTTGCCTGTAGGGTTTCCCTTGAGAAGTCAGCTGATAGTCTAATTGGGACCCCTTTGTACATAATTCTTTTCTTCTCTCTTGCTGCTTTTAAGATTCTCTCTTTATCTTTAATTTTTGACATTTTGATTATAATGTGTCTTGGAGTGGTTCTCCCTGGGTCCAGTCTCTTGGGAACTCTCCTTGCTTCCTGGACCTGCAAGTCTATTCCCTTCCCCAAGTCTGGAAAGTTCTCCTTTATTATATTTTCACTCAATTTTTCAAGTTCTAGTTCATCTTCCTCATTCTCTGGCAAACCAATGATTCTTATGTTGGGCCTTTTATAGCTGTCCCAGAGGTTTCTGATCCTCTCATTGTTGCTTCCCATTTCCTCTCGCTGCATTGGTTGACTGCTTGTTCCTTCTCCATATTCCAGTTTGTTGAAATGAACTCTGGATTTTTTTTTCTCACCATCTTTCTCGTATGCGGTTTTGTTCCTTTCGTTATGAAAGTTTTTCGCTTCTTTCTTATCTTTTTCCTGCTCTTTTGTGAATTCTGTAAGCCACCTGATAACAATGGCCCAGAACTGAGCCTCTGACAGGTTTCTTATCTGTTCATCTGTCAGGTTCTCTATCTGCTGCCTGGTGAGCTGCGTCACCGGGATTTCTATAGTTGTCTGCCTCATTTTGACAGATGCGTTTTGTTTTCTTGGGCCGGCTGTCGGGGGCAGTGCCTGTGTACGCGTCACAAGTCAGCGACCGGCGCCTGTCTGTGACCTATTTCGCAGCCCTGTGGTGCTTTCTTTGGGGGCGGGGGTCCAAGATGGATTCACACAGTTATTCCGCTAGTAGACCGGGATCCGTCCTCCCGCCCCCCTGGGCCTCACTGTTCAAGGCGATGCGGCGGCCGTTCTCCCCAGCGCCGGGTCGCGCACCGCCAGGGGCTTGACCGGCCGGGATTCCTCGCCGCCCTGCCGCTCCAGGTGCGACGGCAAACAGCACTGCCCTCTTTAACTCTTACCTGCCCAAATGGCACCGCTGGTTTATAACTTCATATGTTGGGCTTCCGTGTAGTTTTATTTTCTGGAATTTCTAGTTATCCTTTGTTTTGAAGTAGTTGTATTCCTCTCTAGTTGTAGAGGGAGACCTAGCGTGTCCGTCTAAGCCTCCATCTTGGCCGGAAGTCCCCTATTTTTCCCTATTTGTTTTATCCTTTTATTTGATTATTTTCCTGAGGAGATCCTTTTTTAAATTTAGGTACTCACATTTATCAATCTTCTCTTTTACCATTTTTGAAAAATGATTTGAAAAAATATTTGTTCTGTAACATGGAAAATGGATCAGTCAGAGCGAGATAAAACTGATTGGGAGACTGTTAGGATCATTTTATAGAGAGATGATGGTGCCCTAAAACAGGACAGTGGCAGTGGGAAAAGGTGGAAATGAACACATTTGTGAAATAGGAGGTAAAAGCATCTGAACTTGGAGACTGGTTGGACGTGGGAGAGAGAAGAATATGTTTCAGAGATGACACAAAGGTTTCTAGCTTGGGCAACTGAGGCAATGGTTCATTAAGAGGAATGCCTGGGAAAGAATACACTATTTGGTTTCAATGAGATTGTAGATGCCAAATTCAGCTTGCAGCACTTTGAGGTTGAGACGTCTATGGAATGTCTGAGGTAGATCCTCAGTATATAGGTTTGGAGTTCAGTATAAAGACAGATTTCAGTCATCAGTAAATAGATGCTAACTGAAGCCATGAAAATGGATGAGACCACCCAGTATGCAGTGGGTGAAATAAGACGTAACTGCATACTATAGACTGAGAAGTGGGAGAAAAACTGAAAGAGGGTAATGTTTTTGAAGTAAAGGAAAGAGAGTATATAATTTACACATTAATTTGATGCTGGCAAAGCTGAGCCTACGTATAAACTACTAACTGGATCCCAGGAGGATAAAAGGGTACTCAAGTGATTAAACAAATACAGCAATAGATAGCTACAGAAGCAAAACAAAATCATAGGAAAGAGATATTACATGTTAATATGAGCAGTAAATATATAAATTTATGAGAAAGTGCTTCTTTTTATTTTTTATGAGAAAATGTTTTTTTAAAGTAATTCCCTTGGACTGTTTTTTTTTTTTTTTTTTAACCTGCCCTGTTTTGGCTGCCCAGAACTTTATTTTACAGGTGACCATTGTTGGTCCTTGCTTCTTATCACATCAGTCTACCAATATTAAATTGTATATATGGTTAACCCTTCCCAATCCCACTGGGTTTTACTGCTCCTCTTCACAGATAAATACTTAAGTTAATCATCTCAGATAAGTATTTTATTTAATAATTCTTAAGGATTACAGTTGCATCCCTATAAATTCAGTCTATAATATTATGAAAGTGTTGTATGTTATTTTAAAACTTAATCATGCTTTTATCAAATATTCTCAATATTACTTTAAGATGAGATAGGAAAAATGGATATAATTAAAGCAAAAATAGAACATTTTACTTAACTTGAAAATGGGAGCTTGGATTTTAGTATTTTGATTTTATAGTAAAAATGCCTACCTAATTCTTGCTATTGGTTTCCTTTGCAAAATTGCCCACTGAAACTCCTTTTACATGGATGAGTGACAAATCATACCCACTTAATGCTGCTGAGTTCTCTTACTGTAATGAAATCACGTTGAAGTTGGGTATAGCACCAGTGTGAACTACAAACACCTCTTCATTCAAGGAGAGAGATCATAGTAAGCAGCAGAGACCAAATTATCTGTCTTTCTTGTGCTGAAATGTATTTCTGTAAATAAGAAATATACTTATGTTGAGTATATTCTGACTTCAGAAACTTGTAATTTGAAATTAGAGACCTCCAGAACTATTTTGGAAAGACTTTTAAACCTGGACAACTCCCTGCTGTTATAAAGACTGACAGTGCTTCTGAACTGTAACAAGGAGATTTTATATGACTTTTCTTACTGGAACCTGTTTTATATAAGAACATACTTAAGAAGCTAATTTCTTTTCTCCTTTTTGCACTGCTATCCACAAAGTGTGACTAATAATAGATTTAAATTTGCTAAGTGCATTCACTCCTTTGTGCCATCATAAAGAGAATCTATTACTGTAAAATTGAGGCTTAGTTCCAAATTGCGCCATTATGAAGTTTTCTTCCAGCAATGTTTTGTCTCTAATACTCTTCCCTCATTGTAATTCTATTGCAAACCTGATGTCTAGCATCAAGTCTCACAATAATTATTTTAAATTGCTACTAGGAACAGTAGTCCTGGTGGGATATATTACTACCATTCTAACAAGATGAATTTCAATGCACTTGTAACCTTATTATAGTATATTATTAAAGAAAGAAAATCTTTGAGTTTTATATACATGGACATGCATGTAACATGGAAATAATTTTTATAAACTTCAAAATACTTTATATTGAACTAATTATAAGTCACAAGAACAAATAATGGTATCTAACTACATGCCCCATTAATATCATGCTGAGTGACTTGAAATGAATAAATAATTATAAATATAAGATAACAGTAATGCTACTGCTTAGAATAATTATGCATGGTAATCATATCCATATATGATATATTTTAATGATAATGTAGATTAGATTACCATAAAATAAAGGCACCAGAAAACTATTTAAAATGAAGCTGACACAAGCTTTACTTTTAATTTAACCTTTCCCAAGGTTCTGAGGTCACTTAAATAAATGAACTACCCCCAAAAAAATTGTGTTTAAAAGTAATTCATAGTACAATAGAAACTTCAAAAAATTCAAACATTTATGTTCAGCAGTCTAAAACATTGAGTCATTAGAACAGGTCATAGATGGAAATATTGTTAGAGAACAGCATGGAAAGCACTGGAAAACATTTTAAGTCACCCTGACATTTTGGTGATTGTTTGACAGCAGTGTGGCAAACTACACTGTGTGTAGTGATTTCACATCCTTACTGAGGACATTCTAAACATCACCTTATTAATAAGTTTCCTACAGGCTTACAAATAATTAATTGAGAAAATGATCAATCTAGAGTCACTAAAAGTATGAATCTTGAATTTGAGGCATAACAAAATTATTGTAAAGAAATAGTAGAACCATGCTTCTCTGTTATAGACAAAATAATGGTCTGAGATCAAAAGTTAGTTCAATCTCAGTAACTTAAATAAGATGGCACATAAAATTTAGAAGAAACTCCATATCAATTCCATATCCACAGGAATTCTTTTTTAAACATGTTCACATACACCCCAAATGAAAATCACTTAGCTACCTAAAAAAATTTAAAGTTACTCCCTGGAGTCAATCAAATGGGAAAAGTAAATCTACATACTTTACAAAAGGGGCAGTTGGATTTACATCAACAATTTAGCATTTTACCTTCAATAATAATGGAATGATCTATATTACACACCAGTCAGCATGAGTTACCAGTCGAGTAGTGAGTACACCAAAATGCTGCATGGCCCTCTTTTTATAATACAGTGTCCACTGGTATATAATAATACAACCATTCTGTAGTACTTCTAGCATAAAGAAAAATCTAGAAATATATTTGTATGTCTAAGCATTACCTTGTGGAAACCTAAGAAAGTTATCTTCCCAGTATTAGGTCACTTCTCAAATTGTTCATACTATTTTGAAGCTTAGTTGCAATCAATTTTCAGTACTCTAAACCTGAAATTGCATACTGTTGATTAGGAAACATATGTGTCAATACGTGTGTCATTATCTTGCTTTTCCTTCTTTATATATGTGTGCATTTTTTTAATGCACTGTAATAGTACTAGAATAAAACAGAATCCAAGGTGAAAATGCCCGTTGTTAACAATGTTTTCAGTCATAGATCTGTTCCCTAAGTGATCAAATGTAATGTATTATTTATTATATGGACAAATGCTTCCAATACAACTAAGTATAAGATTTCACCCCACACTTCCAGGTTGGGGAGAAAAAAATCCAAGTTAATAGAAACATGATTAGAAACAGAAGGTGTCTTGGCTCTCAATATTTTTAATGAAAAAAAAAAAAACAAACTCATAAACCTTTTACAATTTTCTACCAATACCATGCCCTTGCTTCTTTTGAATTGAAAGCCTTTTTTGTAAGATTCAAATAGAACCAATTGTTCAGAAGAGCATATTAAATGACTATTTCCCAAGAGCCTGACTGAAAAACTATGCTGACCCTGTGCTTATCAATGCCTTTGGACATCAGTATTGGTTTTTAAAGGCTGATATAGAAAGTTGTTATTTTTAATATCAGACACGTTTCCATTCCTTTACATTTCTTGACAATGGAGTTTTGAATTAACTCTTTGAATGCCGTGTTGAATACTCACCAATAATTAACTTTATGATTGGAAATGTATTTTCCCAGCCTCCAAGTGAAATTGGTTTTAGGTAGTTGAGGTCTTAAGAAGGAAGGACACACATGCAAAGTAGCCAAAATCCAAAAATCTTAAAAGACTAAGAATATCCATTCTTTCAAATGTCCTTAATTTGCAAGATCCTAAGAGTCACCCTGGATCACTAGTTACACCATATATTCCCAGGGGCCTTCTGGAGTAATTCTGTTTCCATGGACCTGGGATAGGGACTAAGAAACTTTTTCATTTTTCAATAAGCTTCGATGTGCTGAGAAATATTTGATTTATCTCAAATCCAACTTTTTGTATTTAAGTTAGCTGGGGGGAAAGAAAAAAAAATCTTTCAAGGGTTTGGGCAAGATTAACTTGCTTTCGAGAACTCAGTGAACTGATGGTACAAATCTAAACAGAACCCAGTTTTCTATCATTTCACCCTCTGTGTCTGTGTTTGTGTGTATGATTGGGATATTTTGGTTCAAAATAGGTTTCCTTTCTTAAAAAACAGGTTAGTTAAACACAGCGTGTGTCTGATATGATGTGTTTGATTGACAATGAATAAAAATAGTTAATTTACATTTCCCAGAAGCACATAGCAAAGAGATCATAAACCTATAAACAACCCCAAGATTTCTAATCTAGCATATTACCTCCTAGGAAGAACTACATATAATGTATCTTAGAAAGAGGATTTATTTTTATCTCAGGTATCTCATGGAAAGATGTTTCTTTAGCTGCCCAGGTTGATCTCTCCCAATGCTCAGTAAAGAAATATTATAATTAGAATAAATTTTTTCATTGTCATGTGTGTCCCTTTCCTTTCTTTTTCCATGTTAGAAACAAAATATAGCATTTTCATTCATTTGAATATCCCACTAATTCATAAGACAATTAAATAGAACTAAATTTGTATATATAGAGGTCTTTAATTATTAGAGACTAATATTAATTTCTTAGAAGTAAATACAAGCTACAGCTCTAGAGTAGTGATTCATGCCCTTTTTTGAAACAGAAACTCCTTTGAACTTCTAAGAAAAGCTCTCTGCTTAGAAACATGCAACATATGCATATACCTCCAAAATTTGCATATGCCTCCAAAATTTGCATATACCTCCAAAATTTGCATGTACATTAAGGAGGTTCATGGACCCTGAAACCTCCCATGTTAATAAACACTAATATGGCAATAAAAGACCATCCCCAAAATACTGGTGCCCAGTACATTTTCTCATACATTAAAGAGGCAAATTATCATCAAAGCTCAAATGGTATAAAACATTAATTCATTAATATTTAAAAAATCAGAAGATGAAAATTGAACTGTATTGACCATATTGTAAATTTGTGTAGCATGAAAGTGAGTGCTGTATATCACCTGAGAATAAGCATTAAATTATTTTAATTTTTTCTAGTTTTTAACAAAGTTGAGCAATGAACTTATGCTTTCTAATTATTTGTGCAGAATATTCATATATAAGAAAAAATACAGTGATTATCCCTAACCACTATGACAGTGATAAGACCAGCTCATAAACTTTAAAAGGTTATTTTTTGTTTTATGTTTTTGTGATCCCAATACCCAGAGGTTTAATGGTGGAGAGAGGTGAACAGGAAGGAGATGACTGTATTGAAATGACTAACTTGGATTGGCCCATGTCTGAGATACATGCACATTATACCTTGAGTTTGCTGCTGAATCTGCCATTTCCTGCATGGATCATATAGGTGTTAAAACCTATTTCCAAAATAGCTCCTCATTTTATAAAACAATCCCAATAGTTCTTGACTTGATCCTTTACTAAGAGAATCAAATCCAAGTCAATTACTCATGGAGGAAAAATCTATACAGACATACTTGCACAGAATTGCCATATTTCTGAAATGTTCTAGGTAAATTGATTTTTTTCTAAAGATCAATTCAAGCGTGAGAAAAGTACAGCTCAAAATCATCTTATGAATACTAATTTTATAAAATAAAAATTATGTTTACTTCTCCTCTCCCACCCTGCCATCAGATTTTCTCCTCTATAATAATGAGCAACTGCTTTTCTCACAGCACCACTTCCCCCTGGACAGGATGCTACTGGTTTGCACAGTGAGGTCTCCACCTTCCCTAGCTGCATCCAGCTGCCTCTTCTACTCTGCTGTTCAAGCATTCTACTCTTTGCAAAATTTTTTCTTACATGTATTATCTCTGCAGATCCTCTTAATGCCTAGTATCCAGGATATGTGTTAGGTACTCTTATAAAGCTTCCACATATAACATATCAAACTAGAATTGCTATAATTATAGAGCCTCAGTAGGAAAAATCCATTTTTGCCCAATATCATGACACTCATCTCATCTCCTATGTTGCCATTCCCATAGGGTATAAAGTCTTATATTCTCCTGTTCCCTTCAATCAACTGTCATTGTAATGAATAAATATTTACTAATACCTATGAATATGGATTCAAAGAGATTTAAGACATGGTTTGGTCTCTGTGCTTACTGTCTAGTTGGGAAATTAGGGCATGACAACAAAAGTGATTAATAACATGAGGGAGCATAGACTATATGAGACATCATACCCTTTAATTTATCTATTTTCAAATCCAAATTTACATACATTTATGTTGCTTAAAGGGAGATACATCTGTACTCCTTGAATCACCATGCCTTTTTCACTAAGTTTATATCTTCTAGCCTAATCAACAATAATATGATAATATAGTGACATATTAGTGTGACTTCAGGCTAGAGGCAGAGCAGTCTCATGGGTACTGTGATGGAATGAGATGCAGAAGACAAGGATTCTAATCTGAGAAGTACCCCTGACATTTAATGTGACCTCAGACAAGTGAGTTAACCTCTCAGTTTTGAGCTTTATGATCTGTTAAGTAAGCTTAATTAAACTTGCCAACATCATAGAGATGTTATGAAGTCTAGCTAATTAATGCTCATCAAATGTTTTGGAGATATGAAAGTGCTTGCTTTGCAGTCATAACCAATAAGCAAAAAAAAAAAAAAAATTAGCTTTTATATGAAAACACTAATTTCTGTAAGATGTTTGCAAAATGATGATACTGTTGCCCCCTAGAGCCTAGTTGGAGGAATGAATGTGCACTGATCGATTCATAGCCTCTCATTTGGTTATTTTGGTAACTAATAGCACTAAGACAAGCTGGATAAGATGAGATATTCATTTGTGACCATAGAACAAAGTAAATCTAACTGATCCCCCTGGAATTGAACCAATGACCTAAGTCTCATTAGCACTATCAACTGACCAACTAAGCTAATTGGATACCACATTGATAATAATATATTCAAACATGCTTTGGTCAGGTATTTTTTCCAAAGCTTTTCCTAAATTTAATTTCAATAACCATAAAAAGTAGTTTGAGCAATTAGAGCCAAAGACAATAAATTAGACATTATTAGATGTCACTAACACCCAAGGGACTGTTTCTATCCTCAACAGGCCTGGAGTCACTGGTAGACTCTTGACCACTCTAAGAAAGCAAAGTTTGAGAATGACAAGGCTAATAAGCCCAAGTTCCTCCTGATGAGATTAGGAGGGCTCTTGTGCATCTCTTGCTCACTGAGACACTATTGGCAAGAATTAGAAATTGTTCTGGTCTCTGTGTCCTTTGGTGGCTACTGAAGTGATAATGAAGATGCACTGGGCTACAGAAAACGGTCCAAAGTACTAAATTAAAAAATGCCTCAAACCTGAGCTCATAGCTTCTCTCAGGATTGATTATATCTTTTGGCTGAGAATATGAAGCAAGACTTGATAAGGAACTGAGTTTAGGTGGGACCATTTCTGTAATTCTTAGTTCTTTGAACTTTCAGGCAAGGTTAATATGTGTGCTATTTCATGGAATAAAACAAAAAAATATATGATGTTGAAATATTCCCTTTCTAGAAATACAAGAATAGAAGAATCCTGCAGTGCTAACAAAGTAGCATGTAAATCTCTTAGGGTATATACTTCAGGTTTCAAGTGGAATAAATGGCCTATTTGGCCCAAACTAAGTAAACTTGAATTCCGCAAAGCTAAATGCTGAAAATTAGCTCCACAATGTATTAACTCAAATAATAATGTTCCTGATGTTTAAAAAAATGAAAATTAAACATCTAGTTATGAATACTGTGTCTGCACAATGTGCTGCATGCACTGCATGTGTTAGAATTTCTTCTCAGTTCTTTTTTTAATCTTTTATTCATAGCATTGCAGGTGATGAAAAATTTATGCCTTGAGTCTGGCATTGAAATTAAATGCAAAATGAAAACAGAAGCAGTTTATACTGACAGCTTAAATATCTTTATCTAGCATACGGTTGCACTATAAAAATCACTGGATGACTTTTTAAATCTCCCACATGTAAAAAAAACCAAGAGTTGTACAATAATGAATAAAGTTATATATCTAAGATATCAACAAAAAGTTGTATTTTATTAGCACTTTGTTAATTTCATTTTGCTCTATTTTGCTGTTTTTGTTTAATGGCGTAGATGAACACAAGCTTTTAAAAACACTTCACAACTTCATCGTAGATATTAATTCCTTAGAGTAGCAGGAAACAACTGATTTTCGTAGTATATTTAGTAAATGTGATTTCTCTGGTAGTTTAATATCTTAAGTTGAATAGAAACCATTAATCTGTACTTAAGGTAATTATGCTGTAGTAAAGGTTAATTATTCAGGTGAATGAATTTGTTCATCACTGTATTAATATGAGTGATGCTTTGGAAGAATGACAATAATTCTAATAGTTAGGTATGTGAGTTTTCAAGTGTATTTCCTTCCTTAGAATAGTTGCAGGTAATTCTGGACACATTATTTGTAGTCACAACTCTGTTCGCAAAAGGAGGTTCCATGTAAGTGGTTTCTGTTTTTCGGGAGACATCAAGTCTTTTGTCCCAGGCATATATGTGGATGCTATGCTGCATTCAAATGTTCTGTGTGCCTTTTGTTGATGAACTGATGTTGAATCTCAAATAGTTAGCTCATAATGTCAATTAATTGAAGAAAGCAAATGCCTGTTAGTTAATGCACACAGGTTTGAAATGCATTGTCTAGATATATTATGTGTATATATTTCTGAGAATTGAAGAAATAAGTATAGCATTTAAATAAGTAAAGCATGAAATTTAGAACTGTCTACAGTTCCAGAAAGCACCAATACTAAAAAGCCACTTAGATTTCCAAATTTAGAAGACTTCAGCACATAGCTTAAAATATTTTACACTCAGCCACTGATCTGTAGCTTTTGCCTGGATGTTTTATGTAAACATACTGTGTATAATTATGCAGATAATTTTATACAATATTAATTGTGCTAACAGTGCAGTGAAAGTTGTTTAATTTGGTAATTCATTTACATTTTAATGTCTTTAATAGCATAAGATTACCAAATATAATACCATTATATTATGTTATGTGAAGAGTTCAAATAGTTGTACTGTTCTATATTATTCAGGGTATATTTATCACATCCTGTTACTGACAACCAAGAAGAACCTTGAAATACCCATGTTGAAAGCTTAAAAACCATTTTCAATGCATTTTAATCTAACATTAAATACTTAAAGAGTGGGGCCCAAAAGCCTTGACACAACAGATACCAGATTTTAAAGTCTGCTTAATATTTGTCTTCAGCATGTGAGTTGTTGAGCTGGCCTGGATCTTTGAAATGAAGTTGATAAGATATATTACTATTTTTGTAGGCAACCTATATAAAAAAAGAAACAGATTATTTCTCTTTAATGTAGGGAGAATAATTCAAGGTATTTATTCTGGGAAGCAAGTAATGTACTAATGTTTACATGTAAAGATAGCATCTAAAGCCGCTATCCAGATCAACAAATTTCAGGTTAGCATTTCTTTCTTATTTCTTTTATCATGTACAGATTTAATATTATCAGGAATAAATCTAAATTGTTTGCTCCTTTCCCCTAATTCCTGAAGCAATGTAAAGGCCTAGAGAGGTTTGAAATGACAGGATTACAAGCAGTCTTTTGCATATATGGCCTTTAGGGATAAGCGGCTACCTTGCATCTAATAAACAAGAAAGTGAATTCGTTGAATAATGAATTAAGTGGCATAAGTTGTGATAACAAGGAGCAAATGTAACTTCAGACAAATGGTATTTGCTTTGTGTAGGGTTATCTGACAGGGCTGAGGCTCTGCCAAGGGAGACTGAAAAAAGGCTCATTATATTAAGATGTTCTTTTATAGAGCACAGGCTAAAATGATCTTGCAGTTTTCCCCGTTTGCTGAGCTCCTTTGTGAGCTTCTGTCCAATCACCCACCTCCACCAGGGGGATAAGTAGGATTCTTTTAGACTGTTGAGTGTTGTTTAAAATGAAAATTCCTAGTGAGTTTTAGATAGGTCACTCCACAATTAAATAAAGATGTCTAATTGGTTCATCAGTATTAGGGTCAGCAGCTGGTTACAGAATAAAGGGTTGCAGTGCCCCCATTGCATAGTTCTGAACCAAATTAAATTATTAATCGACTCTTTGCTTCAATGTAGCTTCACGGGGATCCCTAACCTGCCATGCTGAATAAAACAGAACGACTGCTTTACATTTTCATTATGGAAAATTATATTTTAAATTGCAAATGCCCTCCTATTTAGCTTGCATTGCCTTTCTCCTTGGATATGTAGAAAGTCTTCAACAGTTACTGCATGTAAGTCACTTTGTTAATTTCTTGTTGTAGCTAGAAACTGAAACCACTAAAAAAGGTGATTTGCATGCTGTACCCACTCTCTAGCTAGAACCAATTGAGCCACGAAAAGCAAAGTCCAGAGACTTAGGAGTCATTACCTTTGATTCTTAAATTCAAAAGATATAATTAAATAAGTATGTTACAAGAGATCTTGTAATCTAACAGGAGCTTCAGGATAATTCCAACAGCTCCTGCAAGGGATTAGAGTCCAAGTTTTTGTGATCTTTTATAATTATTTTGATATTTTTTATTTAACTACTTTAAGTGATTATTAGCTTTGTGAAAGAAAATGATAGCTGCATTCAGTTTTCTAATAAAGTGTTATTGTCTTAATAATTATTGATATATTCTATTATAATTATTAATCTAGTTTGTTCATTGAGTCATCAAAGCATATTTTAGTGGACGTCTACTATGTGCCAAGTACATTTGAGGAGCCATGTGAACAAGTGGAAGTGAATGAGATAAAGCCACTTTTATTGTGGAGTTTACAGTGGGAAGAAACAAAACAATAAATAAGTGAATTAATAAATTAGCAAGGAAGTAGCAGAGCAAAGTATTAGGTCAGAAGGAAGATAGAGAGTGGCCCACCCAAAACAGGCCTTTTTAGACAGGATTGTCAAGGAAGTTTCCTGTAAGGAGAAAGCATTTTTGCTGAGACCTTACAGATGAGAAGAACATTCCAAGCAAGAAGAACAGCAAGTGCCAAAGCCCTGGTGTGGGAATGAGGCTGGCATACGTGAGAAGCAGAACAAAATGAAGTTGGCTTCCTGGGCATGCAATGTGGGTGGTCACACAGGGTTCTATGCTTAGAAGGGCCCAGTTTAAGGCTCTCCTGTTGCCATGTTGGAATTCTTATATTCCTGTAAATTATGCAGCCAGTCCTGGAAAGAAATCTAATATAGTCAAGTGGTGTATGTGTGTGCGCGCGCACCTGCACATGTGTGTTTTGGTATGGGGCAGGTGTGCATTAAAAAATAAGACCAGTAAGTGATATTTCTGGGCATTAATATAGTTTATGAAGGATTAGTTGCACTTTACAATGTAGCCATTTTTGTCTGTTGTGTAGAAAGTGGAAACACTGTTTTGTTCTATATTTAGCCAAATCTTCACATACTGATGATAAACTCCTGAAGGGTAATCTTGGTCTCTTCTGTATATTGTATACACTTCATAGCACTGTGTGATTAGCTATTCCACAAACACTAATTGCAGCTAAAAGGAATTTGCTTTCTCTTTTAACCCAATAGGGCTTTTCTGGAAAAAAAATAAGGCATTTAGTGTTCATATTCGAATTCTTGCTTGCTTCCCATAGTTAAATTGTAGTACCAAATCTGCATGACCATTTAACACTCAGGCTGAATCATCTCAGATTGCCAATATTCAACTATATTTTGGATGCGTAAAGTGACAATTTCAATAGTTCATAGCAGGCTGAAATTGCAGGTTTATTTAAGGAAGTAAAATAGAAATCTGACAAGCATCTTTGTAACCCCTGCAGGATTTATTTAAAAGAGGAAGGAACAACTAGTGCAGGGCTGTTCATTAGTGCAGCATGCTGAGCAGTGCTGTCAGCTCTGCGCCCATGGGCCTCCTTAGAGGTGAATCCACCCTGCAGCAAGGCCTTTCTGCCAGTCAGCAAATCCCCCTCCCCCAGTAATGGAGTCTATGGCTCAATACCCACTTTCTACCACACTCTGCATTATAGCAAGTGGTGAGTAGCCAGGAATTGCTGTGTGAGTGGCCTAAGTCTGTGCTGTGCTATAGTTCAGAGCTGCAACAGGTCACAGGGCTTAGATCCACATGTTGTTATTTACAGATGACCTTTCCTCTGCGCAAACCGATTTGTGTTTGTTGATAGTTATGGTGATTTACCCAATGAGCACTAAACCTAGTGGCATTATGGGGTCAGGTGGCAGAATCTGGCCAGCAGGGGGTTATGTCATATCAGGATGTCTCTGATCAGCAATAAGAGGTGTTTTTATAATTTATGCTGACAAATTCTCAAAAAAATCTTCTGTATGAGGTGGTCTTGTTGTTTGCTTTTTAACTTTTCTTTTGGTTATTGGTTCTAAAGAATTGTTGTCAAATTGCTTTTTGCCTGATATTCTTTTGCATTTTAGCAATACACTAAAATCCATTAGTTTATGGTTCTTCCACTTGCATGTTCCATTTCTGCATTTCATTACTTTCTTTGGTTACCCCAAATCTCCTACTCTTTGAACCACACTTCGAACATTTGGAACCTAGCAATACCTTTTTGAGTCAGTAGTGGGGTATGAAGTACTTTCTTAGTGATCTAACAAAAAATGAAAAACTCCTAAGAAGTTTTAGTCTTACCTCGAAAGCATTTCTTAAATATATTTATTTCCTTTTTATTTTCCCAGTAACTGTCCACAGCCTTCTGCTGGCAGGTGACTACATATTACTATTCAATTCCAGGCCCTGACGGAGAAGCTTGGGTTTCCTTATTTTCCTATGCTCAAGATACACAGGACCTCCACATTTTAAAAGTGAAAATATCTGACCATTTGAATATGTAATCTATCTAGTTTTCCTCCTGAACTTTACTTTGGCACTGGAAATATTCCTCAAATGAGTGAATGAATGAATGAATGCTCTCAAGGAACGTATGTCTAGTGATGGAATCAAACAATGATAGAAAAAAAAAAAAGATGTGCTATGCTAAAGGGAAGTACAGGTATTTGCAAATGTTTAGAGCAGGAACTTATCATTTAGCTTTGGGGTGTCAGGGAAGGCTTCCTGATGTCTAAGCTGAAATTAAACCTACTTAGAAAGTCTGCACGTCTCGTTTTCCCCTAGATTCATGCAACCCTAAACAAATGGCTGATGTACTTGAAGATTACTTTCCACAAAGCACCATGCCCTTTCCGGTGTTCTACTCCCTTCAATTTTCCATTCCCAAAGAGCTGTTCTACTTCTGGCTACAAAAGGCTTGTTTAAACCTTTCATGCTGCTTTATTACCAACCAAAAGTTCTGTGTTCTGTGATTGATTACACTGGGCACATACACTTTTGAGAAAATTTGTAAATACTGTGATAAACTGCTTTGTCCGAAGACAACTTTTCGAACAAAGTACACTTAATCCAAAGGCGTGACTCTTGACGCTGGGAGTTCCGGCGCTGGCAATGGCAGGGGATGGAAGACGTGCTTTTGAACCAGGCGCTATTCAGAAGCTTCCCCTATATTCCACTAAGTAGCAGACTGCACACATTTGCCACCATTCTGTACTTCAAGAACCAAACTTCTCATGTATTCTGTGGGGAAAATAAAAATGAGGAAAATGAAGAAGTGAGGCAAATTAAAGTGTTTTAGGAACAAAGTGGAAATATAAACATGGAAATGACCAAGTTCATTCCACTTTCCTTTCCAACTGTTTTTCTGCTACTTCTTAGAATAAGTGGCATGTGTATCCTGTAGCCAGCCTTACCCAACTGAGGCAGGATGACATTATATGGAAGGAGCATGGACTCTGATGTTATGGAGTTGTGGGTTTGAATCTTGATTTTGCTCCTTGCTAACTGTACGGCCTTGGGCAAGTCACTCAACCTCTCTGCACCTCACTTTTGCTCAGATATAAAAACATTACTACCTCACTCACAGAACAGGCATGGGGGTTATATGAGATGCCTAACATCTGCTATACATATGTGTTACAGTGGAGTGATCATTATAATGGCAAAGTTCTACTAGAATAGTTTATGAACAAAGGGGACAATTACTGTAATAATAAACAAAGTAATAAGTTCAGAACAGTTTTCATCTTTAAGAGAATTCCTGCAGAGTTTTATTTGCTTATTTAATATATGTGTCCCACCTGCCCCAACCCTCCCACTCAAGCCCAGTACAGGTGAATTAAATTAGAGAGCCAGGGAGAAGGAATAGAGGAAGAGGCTTGGTTTGTTAATAGTAAGTTTGTCAGTGTTACTACTCTATGACCAAAGATATACTTTTAACCTCTCTCACAACATGTAGAAACTATTGCTCTGGGAATCCTGCTTCTAAAGACTAGACGCTTTCTTCACAGGAAAGAAGGCTCTTGTCCACTTTGCCGCTTAGGAAAAGATATTACTGTATTTCTTCCTGCCAGAAGGAGAAAAGGTAGCTCACTTTTACTGTGATACCCTCATGTTTTATTGTCCCATCAAACAATAAAAAGCTCCTGAAAATTGTTCCCAGAATTTGTTTTTATTCATATGGGAGAAAATCTCATTGTTGAACTGAAATACCACTAATACAACGTTATGCACTGAATTTCTGTAAAGTTTGGCTTTCCAGACAGAAGACTGATTATGAATCTGTGTCATGCAGAGTTGAGGTCACATTTAAGCCTTTTTAAAGGACTACTTAAGTTGGGAAGTTGCTGAGTCAGAGCTTTTCAACAGTCTTCTAATAAGAATTTAAAGAGGAAAGAGTAAAATATTCCCTGACTCTCCATCTTCCAAAAATCAACAGAAGAATTGTGGTTTCTTAAGACATCTTTTATATTGAAAGACGAATCCATGAGGGTAGAAATTGTCTTCCCCAGTATATGTCATGGACTGTCATCTCAGTCATATAAAGTTTTGAATTTCCTCTGTCTCTGAATCCTACACACAGAGGTAGTTTAACCCTGTGTGGTAACTCTGACTCAGAAGGTTAAATTGTTTCCCCAGGAAGAAGAAAATATTCGTAGCTAGAAACAGACTTGTCAGTGAGCAGCCTAGGTTGAACAATTTAGCCTGTCCTCAAAAAAAGGAAGAAAAAATATATAGGTTTAAATTGGCTTTCCTTTTAAACCTAGGAATTCTATATTTTATTTTGATTTCTCTACTAAAAAAAACTGCATAAAGCAAGCTTCAGTTTTAGACCACTCATTTCTCCACCAAAGTCTGAATACACCCAACCAGAACAAGTGTTTGCCAAGGGACTTCTTAAAAATTTGAAGATAATTTCAGTTGAGACTCATTCTGACATAATAACTGTGATTGCTCTAGAGGACATTTTCATTAGATATCTTGCAAAACACTGCCTCACTGTGTTGGTATACATTTCTAAAATACAAAAATTGAAAGGTAAGCCATGTGTACGGTAGTTCCACGCCTCTGCATTTTACCCTTAATCAAGAGAGTTTTTAGCCTTTGGCCTTTAATTACCTTAAATATGAGGGGAAAAAAGAGACCAGTGTTTACTCTGAAAGATAATTTCCAATGTTATTCAGCTCTAAACAGCTAATACATTTTGGCCTCTACAGGTTTCATGACAAACCACTTAGTTAAGTTCACAAATACTGAGATTAGTATGTATATTACTCTTAAAGAATTCATTATTTGATGAGGGATATTAAATGGGTACATAAGTACCCAATATAAATATAAATCTATAGAAAGAGTTATCATGATTGTGTCAGTGTATATGTGAAGTAAGGATAGACTGTTGATATTATTAATATGGTTTAATATAGTCAACCTTAAAAGTAAAACAGCCAGTTATTCTACAGCAATAACAGCAAAGTGGTTTTATTGGGGAATAGTGGAGAATTGCAATTTGGAGCAAGCAAGCTATGGCAAAACTAAAGGCAAATCCAACAAGCAAGAGAGAAAGGCTTGCTTCTATTAGGTTTTAAGAGGAAATTGGGGAGGGTTGTCTGGAACAAAAGTTCATTGGAGAAGAACAAGAGTTCTCATTGGCTGCAAGCAGCTGTTCATGCATTGCTGCTGGGGCAAGGAGGGATCTTCTTCCTTTTTTAAAAAAAGCAGATGAACTTCCCATGTGATTAATTACTGTCCTTGCCTCTTACTGCTGGTTATGCAGGCTGCAAGGAGTGGTGTGTGCCTGAGATATTATGTCTTCAGGGCTTTGCAACTTCATTTCAAATAAGGTTTAATTTCCTTTATTTACTTTCACAATATTAATTCAAGGGTTGAAATATCTAGAGTTTACTCTCTAATATGTGTCAAACACTTTATGTCACTTAGCTCTTAGAGTCCTCATATCCATTCTGGTAGCTGGGTATTATTATTTTTATATTGAACAAAACTGAGGCTCAGAAAATTGACTTGCCTGAGGTCACACAGTTAGTATGTGACAAAACCAGATTCAAACCCCAAACTCCTTCTACCCAATGTAGTGCTGCCTCAATCAAGAAAGGCTGCCTGTGGAATAAAGAGATCATTAATTCTAAGAACCAGCAGAAATGTAGTTAGAAGGAATAAAAATTCTTTCCGGTACATAAAGACACCTGGGCAATAAATAGCAAGGACAGTTGCAGGACAACTGGCATGGTCACCATGACAGACCAGGAAGATTATGCAGAGGGCTTTGTGGGTTAGTCTAAAAAGGAAAGAGGGGAGAAGCAGAAAAGATAGTAAATTATCTCTGGAAAAGCAAACACTCATAGCAAATACTATGTGACAATTGGTAGTTAACACTTAAATTGTGTAGTCAGAACATCTGTGGAAGAGGCCAGTTTCTTAAACTTGGGGGAAAAAAACTCTCTTTGAGTTCTTTGAGTTTATGGACCCAAGAGGACAGTAACTGAAGAGCTAGAGAATAGATGGTACATTTTAGGGATGAAATGAGGTAAAACCTTCAGGGTGGGTGGGAGATATGATTAGAAGCACTGGGAAAGCTGGGAAGAGGAGTTGACGTCCCACTCAATGGAGAAGATGGACCACACTCTCTGTTTGGGGAGTGATATGATGGAAAGCATTATTTGGCAGGTTTTAGTCAGTCTGGAAGAAACATGATAGACTAGGATTATGTGACGTGCCATTTAGGAAACCCTTTTAGAAGGATGTGAATTATGCATTCATTTTGATGGTCTTTTTTTTTTTTTTGCTGCCTAGAATTAGATCAAAGAGCATTTTGGAATGCATCTCGTATAAGGACAAGCTACATTCTTAGAGGTCTTTCTATGGGCCAGATTACTTCCAGCTAATCTTAACTGTCTATGAGGTATAGAAATTTTTAACTGCTGGACTTCCCATTATTAGTCAGTAAATAGATAATAGATAAAGCTGAGTGAATAAATGGCAAAGACAGGCAGTATGGCTCCTGACTATTTAGCCCAGAATTCAATGCCTGACCCACTACATGGGAGAGTGGGTAAATCTAGTTTAAAGCCCCTCAGAAATGCCAAACAATTATTTCTCAACATATGAATGTTACAACATTTATAAGTCCCTGCCTCACACATTAATTTAACAGATAAGAATTTGAATATTCATAGACATTGTTGTACCTATTTTATTGCATTATCTAATTTTAAGGAGAAACTGAGGCTCCAGTTGGTTATGCAAGTTGCCCACCGTCACATAGCTAGTAAGCAGCAGAGACGGGGTTTCTGCCATGGTGCGATAAGGGGCGTAGAAAAATGTTATAGAGACTCGAAGTAAGAACTCATATATGAGTGAGGGAATAAGAAAAATGTACAAAGGGGCTGCATTTGAATTGCTCTTTGAAGGACGCAAACAACGTTGGAGGACCAGGGTGAGAGGGGCGTTGGAAACACCAGAGGCAGAGGACCACTCATGTTAGGCTCTCATACTTTGTTGAGCGAATGAACTGGTACATGCAAGGATGCATTGGCAGGGACTGCAGAAGCATGGCAACAGGTGTAAATGAAGAGAGAATAACAAAAGAGACACTGTGAAGGCAGACTTACAGGAGTTAACAACAGATTAGGGTTTGGGTAAAAGGGAACCAGTGAAAGAGAGTGTTTAGATTTGGACAAGTTGGATCTAAAATGACAGGCATATGTTTTGAAATGTTTCTCAAGGAATGGAAAGTGACATCTGGAATTTAGAAATAAGGTCATCATACACACCTGTCAATTAACTTAGTTGTTAATATTGCAAATAATTAATTTTATTAAAAAAATTAAAAAAACAACACTTTTAGAGCTTTCCTAATTTTGTACAATGCTACCTTCCCAAATAAATGAGTTATTTTGTTAAAAAAGAAGGTTGAGAGATACAAAGTAAAACAAATGGTCTGGTAACAAAAATACCACTTCATTTCAAGAGAAGGTTGTGTTTGCAGTTTTTAAATAGCTTCATTCCATAGTCTTGGGATTATATACCAAGCAAATGAGATTTAGCAAAGAGGAGTTGTGACCAGGCCAATCAGAGCATTTCCTTTTAATGCTGAAGTTCTGGGAAGCTGATTTACATTGAGGAGAAATTTGAGGTAATGTTCTGGGAAGGAGAGACCAAAATTTCCTGTCTGTCAGAATCTTTAGCAGAATTGTAGAAGTTGTACCTGGAATTTAATTATCAGTGTGACCTCTTTGGAACTCCCCAAATATAGGAGGGTTTTTTATTTTGCCTTTTAAATGCTTAAAATTCTTTACATGAACTACTGGAGGGTAAAAAGATGATGATTCATTCAAAAGTAATCAGTTCATTCATCATCACATGGATAGAGCCATGTTCTAGCAGGTAACTCTCCTTAAATAACTCATCATCTGAGTCTACATTAAAGAACCATGTCAATAGTAGTTAGGACAAATGTCTAGTGAGATAAGAACAAGAGGGAACTTTTGGCAAAGGTAAGCTAGCAGTAGATACAGATTTGGGGGCTTTGATCCTGTTGTGATGTGAAGGCTTCAGATGTTAATGATGGCTGTGTAACACAGTCCAGTATGGAAGCATCTTAGATAACGTTCTTGTAATTTTGGGGCCAGGACCCTAAAAATTGCTTCAGTCTGTGGCTGTAATTTCTGTGCCAAATAAGAAAGCACTTTGCTGGCTCTTTCTTTTATAGAAGGACCAAATGAGATAGATCAGAAATATGTACTTTGAACAGCTAGGCAGAGTCTCAGGAAGTTTGCCAAACAGGACTTCCAAATAAAATGTTTGGGACAGAAAACAGGGATGGACTTTGCAGATGTTGGATGAGTTCCACCAGCCATCTGTGCAAAGAGTTACTTGCTATCACATCAGCTGAGAGCTATGAAGTGGCACAAAACTGTCAGCGATAACTTCACTGTTAAATGGGTCGCTTTATTTATCAGGCAAACCTCTCTTTACCAAGATAAAGTATCTGAATGTATCTGCATTTCCTGTGAGAAACAATAATGATGACCAAAATTATTTAAACATGAAGCAATTTCATCAATCGAACTGTTACCTCAGTGCTGATGCATTAGCAGTCAACGAAGGCAGATTAATTTACTTACGGTGAGCTAAGTGCATTCTTGGCTCGCAAAGGGGAATCATCCGCTCACTTAAGCCAGAGATCCTATTTTTGACGGCAAATGTCACTGCCTGGATTTCCCTTTAACAGTCTGGCAACCCCGCACCCCTGTTATAGTATCCATTTATTTGTCTTATTTTCAGCCAGATTAATCCATTCTGTTTTGACAAGAAGACTGATGGGTAATTGATAACTGTGATAGACACAAACAGAAGAGTTGGATGCTGAATAATTCAGCACTTTTCAGTATCAATAAGAGAACAGGTTGAAGAATTTGTGTCTCTATTTACACTTAAACTAAACTAAGTCAGCCCAGACATTTATGCTGCCAGTCTATCAGAAAACCAAACAGTGTACATTCCGTTTCCACCCGACAAAATGTTTTATAAGCTTGTAACAATATGTGTGGAGCTGCCAGAATAATAAATAGGTGCGGCAGTCCATGCATGCTAATGTTATGTTGTAAGCAGTTTTGTTGACAAGTGCTAATACTTCTTTCATACTATCATCAAAAGCAGCTAATACAACAGCCATTATTTGCTGGCTTTCCAAGCAAGACATGATGGATTGTGACCTTAATATGGGTTAGCCGAGTTTTGAAAGTTAAACAACTTGCAATAAATCATAGAATTATTACAATGCAGTTTAATTGGTTAAGGACTGTTTATTTCCTAAACAGGGTGAAAAATTTCTGTTTCGGCACTTTTAATTTGCAAAGTGCATTTTCATTATGAATGGCAGTTTAATATTCTGCTCTTTTGTCATGCAAAATATGCAACACACAGGCAATCTATTAATTGGACAAAAATGCATTGCAAGCGTAAATTATCCTTTATATCATCACTTGTGAGCTTTCACATCTATTAAATGTGTTAAATGGAACATAGTTAAAGACCATACAACTTGCAGGCTACTTCTGAAACTTAAGTCAAGCTTCAAGATGATTTTAATGACCTTTATTTTCAGCAAAATAAAGTAATTAAGTAATTGTAAATATAAAGGGCAATTTAAAGAGTTACTGCTTCCTTAAGGCACAGGTGCATATGTTGTATTGTCTCAGAAAACAAACAATTGCACTGGTTTGTATTGATATGTCTTGAGAAATGGAATACACCTCAGTATTTACTTCTTTTTTTGCTACAGTATACTTTCTAGAGCAGAAATTTCCATTGGAAAATGTGCAGAAAAAGGTGAGTAAGTCAGTAGCAAATTGATATTCCAGCATAGCTCAGCATAATGGAATAGTTGCCTCCATATGTTTTGGTTTAATGATGTGCCTTTCCATGGGGGTATTTAGAGTGCAGAAACAGTAACAAATGATTTTGTACTAAGAATGTTGCTATGACATATGCTCAACTTTAAGAATGCCAGATATCTCAAAGTATTCCTGCAAGACTGCCTTAAAATGTGTGCAACCTATTCATTCAAACGCAACTCTGAGCACATTTCTCAAATTTATTCACACCTGGGCAGACCTTTTACAAACTTAAAACTTCCACTGGCTTCAAACTCTTTCCACAGGTAGGCTCAGCTGAAGCAGGAATACTTTGTGCTGCCACCCCAAGTCCCCTTTCAAGATATTGATTGTCAGCAACACAAACTGAAAGTTACAAGTATACTTCAGATAGACATTCCATTCATTTTTTCCTAGAGGAAAAAAATGTTAATGTGAGAATGTGTATTCTGCTGTTTTAAAAGAAGAACTGAAGAACAATTTTTTCCATTTAAACTATCCACAAAGCAATACATTTAAAAACCTGTCTAGAACTTAAATGATGAGAAAAGTAAAGACCAAAAGTTATGCAAATTGAGAAAAATTGTTTATTTTTATTATGGTATACTGTAGCACAATAATCCTTCAGGTTCTTAGAGATTTCATACTAAACCAAAAGAGAACTCTAGTTATAGAATTTTAATCTTTCACTAATGTTAGTCATTTCCCCTCTTATTTAAATGTGTTGCTTACCTAAACTTTGCAGTTTCTCTGTTTCAGAAAAAAGGAGATGGGAAAGACAGAGACAAGAGAGAGGCAGAGAAGAGAAGAGGAGAGAAAGAGAAAGAGAGAGAGAGGGAGGAAGGAAGAGGGAAGAAGAAGGAGAAGGGCAGGGAAGAGAAGAGTTTCAGGAGAGACTATTGCTATATTCTGTTGATTGTACTTTTTGCTGTCACTCATGCCTTATAAGTATTATGTAATTATTCTATTCAATTATTATTAAGCATCACAAAACACTAAATTTCAATAATGATTTAATGTTTTCATTTTATTCTCTGAATTTTTTAGGTAATGAAATATCAGAAACATTACCAATATTTAGAAAATACAGGTAAATATAATCCAAACTCATAATGTACAAAGCCAATAGGAAGTTGAATTGATTACACTACTTCCTGGGGCACCTTTCAAAGTCATTAATTAATAAACTAAATTTGTATTCTATGTGACGATTAGAAGATTTCCTGAAAGCTCAGATACAGAGAACTGAAAGTAAAACAATTATAAACTTAATCATTTTGTGAGTACGATTTTTTTCAGTTATCATTTTTTAAATGTTTTAATTAAATTTCGTGGGGTGACATTGGTTCATAAAATTATATAGGTTTTGAGTATACAATTCTATAACACATCACCTGTATATTGCATTGTGTATTTACCGCCCAAAGTCAAATCTCCTTCGATCCATATATACTGGACCCCCTTTACCCTTAACTATGCCCCCCACTCTCTTTTCCCTCCAGTAACCACCACACTGTTGATGTGTCTGTGAGTTGTTATTTGTTTGTTTGTCTTGTTTGATCGTTTTTCATTTTCAGTTTCATATCCCACATATGAGTGAAATCATATGGTTCATGACTTTTTCAGTTATCTTATTAACTAACTTTTCACCATATTTTATTATTAAATTTCAAACATACAGAAATGCTTAAATAATTTAATAACAAAAGCCCAGTTACCCATTACTTTGATTCTGCTATTTAACTATATTTGCCTTTTCACATATCTGTCCATCTTTCTACCCATCCATCAATCCATGTTGTTTTGTGATGCATTTCAGTCGGTTGCAGCCATCAGTATACTTCTCCATAAACATTGTAGTTTGTATGTCTTTAACTACAGAGTAAATTTTATCTACAATATTTTTTTATTTTGAGAGTAAATATGTATTTAACAACATGCACTAATCTTAAGTGCAGCATTTGAATATTTTCAACAAACTTTGAGCCTGACCCACCCATGTTGATGAACTTTATTAGATGTTAATATACAATGAGGTTCAGTGAATATAGAATACTCAAAGCCCCAGTCTCCAGACTGCTCCCCATCACTAGGATGAGCTAATCTACAGGGCCACCTCCTACTTGGGACATTCAGCTCTGGAAGTCTCAAGTTCCTTCTGTTTTGCTAGGGTGGGTAATTTATAAAATAGGGTTCCACAACATTCCCTATGCTATCTGTTGGGTACCTATTATGTGCAGAACAGTTTGCTGAGCGCCGTAGAGAACACAAAGGTCTCTTAAGACACAGAGGCCAAAATATGGGGTTCATTGAAGGGCATTCAGTCAAACTGTGTGCTACACAACCGAAGTGGAATAGTACAATATCACATCTACTTAAAAGCCAAGTAAGTGAGAGAAAAAATTCCGGGCAGTTCAGGGGAAGGATATAAGAATGTTCTGGAGTGTTCTGGAGGCTTCCCTATCTTCCACATTATCCATCCATCAGCAACAAGGATGACCATTTAAAAAATAAATCAGGTCCTGTCACTCTCCTTGCTTAAAACCCCTCAATGACTTTTCAGCACACTTGGAAAAATGGCAAACTCCTATGACACCCTGTGAGACCTGGCTTCCTTCCCACCTGACGCTGTCTCTTCTCATTTTCCACATCCTCCTTGCTAGCCTTCTTCTGAAACATACCCTGCTTGCACCCCCCACTACAGCCTTCCCTCTTGCTCCACTCTTTCCCTGGAACACTCCTTCCCCAGCCTCCAAACAGCTCTTTTGCATTATTCAGGTCTCCGACCAAATGCTCCTACTCAAAGATATTCTCTGTGGAAAGAGAACCACCCATACCACCCCACCACCCTGGCCCAAGTCAAAAAATATTTGATGCAAGAGTAGATTTGCTTGGCTTGTTGCAATATCATCGGAAATGAGTCTAGAATGTGCAGAAGATTATTGGAGGAGCATCGGAATAAAATTACCAATAAACTAAAAGTGAAGAGTCAAGAATTAAAAGGAAATATAGATAGGACTTGATTAGCATACATATGTGGGTCGTTGGCAGCCGTCCGTCTCGAGAGACGATGGTGTAGCTTCTTAAGAGTCTATCTGCACCGCCGAGAATGGCTGTGCAGTCCGACTCGGGAGTGACACGGTATCTGTCTCCTTCCGTGTTGAATCGACATCTTGCGATGACGCTGGAGTGTCCTCTCCAGTGAAGCTGAAGCTACAGAGCCTGGGCAGGGTGATATGGAGGGTCTGCTGTTGCCCATGCAGCAGACCCCCCCTCTCTTCGCAGCTGAAGGATCCAAGGGAAAGACGGAGTCAATACAGCTTGGTTTCAGGTGCGCCGCAGGAGTTGCCGGTGTTGACTACAATGTCAAACCGCCTTAGGGACTCCGGCTCCGGATTTTCTGTCGGGGTTTACTCCCTTAGCCTTTCCCCTGAAGAGGTATGCCGCAAGGCAGCGGAGGTTTTTTGGAGTCAGAGTTTTCCTTCTCTGATGTGCCCTGACTGGAAGATCGAACCAGCGACACTTAGCTCGCAGGCCGACGCTCAATCCACTGAGCCAAACCAGCCAGGGTCACATATGTGGGTACAAAGGCAATAATCTAAGAGAACACCAAGATATTCAAGCTTGAAAATTAGAGAGAATAGAAGGTCTAGCAGAAATAACCAAAATTGGTATCAGATTCTTCTTGCAATATTTATCATGAAATATTTGTATGCTGGCATGAGAGAGAAATGAATGACACAGGAAATTTATTTTGGTACTGTAAATAAGCAGGAGAAGTTTATAACCCTACCTAAAACTTTTTGCTACATTGAAAGCTGTTAACATAAATGAGATCAGGAAAAAAACACCCTCAAACTATTCTTTTCCATGAATGATTATATTAGTGAGTAAATTAGCTATTATTGGTTAGTCTGATGCAGTGATTTGACTATTTAAACTTGAATTTAGAAATATATAAAAATAAGATTTACATAAGAAAATGTAATGAGTAAGGCACCAGCTGGTAAGGGTCAATGCCATTTGAGATTATATATTTGAATGTCCCTAAGGTTTGCTGTCTATGGCACCTTTACAGTGCTTGATGATGTAGATGACAGCTATACTAAGCAGTGTTTCTTTCAACCTTTTTTATGATATAATGTTTTTTTCTTTAATGTGTCCATCACATCAGAAGTATATGTACAGCTTAAAAATTCCTGAACCACCTTTCGGTGTTCCTCGGTTTATGAAAGTGCACCTATGGATTTGACACCTTGAATCCTTTTGTATACTTTACTTGGAGTGGCTTTTGTATGTATTATGTAATTTTATCATCACATTAATCTGTGAAATAGACATTACCCTTCAATCCAGATGAAAAAAACCCAGAGATTTGGGGATTTTATTTTTTCAAGTTTGAGGCACAGCTTATAATTAGTAGTCATCACTTTGCATCTGGAGAAATGAGACAAGGCATTATCACTGCAGCACAGTGCTGAGATATCCCTTTCCTCTACTTCTTCCTCCCCCTTCCTCTGCAACCCCTCCCCCATAACTCATTAAATATTTCATCAGACATATAACTATCATGGAAACTTGTATTCAATCTTGGGCAGGTGGAGACTTGAAAAAAAAATAGAGCTTTCAAAAAATGTTACCAGCATGCTGACATCTTCATAAAAATCAGGGGATCCTTGAGGTGTCACATTGACTAATGCACAAACACTTGAAGAAGCTCAATATCAAGAAATGAAAGACAACTTAAATACCTGTCTTGTGTTTCTACAGGTGTGACCTACTCCCTTGAAAAGGCCATTTTGATCTCAAATTTTCATTACTGTTTATTATCCAAAAACATTGTTCAGTAATGCATCATACCTATGCAAGAGTTTCAATATTTCCCAGGTAACTATGTCAATATGAGTTATAGTACATGCTACTGAAATACAGTAGAAATAAGGTTAATCTGCTCAGGGCATTTGATCTTATCAAAGTTGTTCTTGAATGTGATGAAAGAGAAAAATTATAAATGCTAATTTGTGGATTCCCAATTTTTTTAAAATATTTTTTAAATTTATTTTTAAAGAGAAGGGAAGGGAGGGAGAAAGAGATGGAGAGAAACATCAATGTGAGAGAGAAACATCAATGTAAGAGAGAAACATCGATCGGTTGCCTTTTGCACACACCCCAACCAAGGACCAAACCCACAACCCAGGTTTGTGCCTTGACTGGATATCAAACCAGCCACCTTTTGCTTTGCAGGACAATGCCCAATCGACAGAGCCACATGAGTCAGGGCAGATTCCCTGTTCTTATGCTCCTTGCTCTTGCCTCTACTATGGACTTAGGCAGAATTTTGTCATTTATCAAAATCACTTCTGTTTCTAAAATCCCATTCTTCAGTATTAAAAATACACAATTTTGAAAGTTAAAATAACAGAATTGTTCTATATAAATATTTATATATAAAAGCAAAATTTTATTTAAGTAAATTTATATAAATTCGTTTTATTATAGAATTATTCTGTATAGGATTTTACTTCTTACAAACCTTACCAATTACCTAATATATTTTAAAATATTGTCATACCTTGATCCCTAACTACTTTACACAGACAGGCAAATGAATTTATTAAGAAAGAAAAAAAAATCTTTTACATCCTGTGAGTTATGCAAGGATCAGGTATAAAGCAAGAAATATATCTGCATGAAGTTTTTTCGTTGTAATTATGGAATCTCTCACAATCTTTTTTATTAAGTTGCAATTCCATTACTCTTTATTCCCCAGGGATAGAAAGAATGCACTTTATTTTTTGGCAAAATAAATAAATACCCTGAGTTGGTAAAAATATCAATTACAAGAGTATCTACGCTAAAAGTCATATTCATTTTGTTTGTTATTACAAGTTATTAAAAGGCTTCCAGGCATGCATATAAAACCTGAAAAACAGCAGTTGACTCTATCAGATTAAATTAAAATCTCTCCATAAAAAAAGTAAAACCAAGTTGTTGTTCGTTCGTTGGCAGCCGTCCGTCTCGAGAGACGATGGTGTAGCTTCTTAAGAGTCTATCTGCACCGCCGAGAATGGCTGTGCAGTCCAACTCGGGAGTGACACGGTATCTGTCTCCTCCCGTGTTGAATTGACATCTTGCGATGACGCTGGAGTGTCCTCTCCAGTGAAGCTGAAGCTACAGAGCCTGGGCAGGGTGATATGGAGGGTCTGCTGTTGCCCATGCAGCAGACCCCCCCTCTCTTCGCAGCTGAAGGGTCCAAGGGAAAGACGAAGTCAATACAGCTTGGCTTCAGGTGCGCCGCAGGAGTTGCCGGTGTTGACTACAACGTCAAACCGCCTTAGGGACTCCGGCTCAGGATTTTCTGTCGGGGTTTACTCCCTTAGCCTTTCCCCTGAAGAGGTATGCCGCAAGGCAGCGGAGGTTTTTTGGAGTCAGAGTTTTCCTTCTCTGATATATATATATATATATATATATATATATATATCAATGAGTAAAACCAAGTAGTGTATCAGTTAGGGAATGCCATGCCACCCCAGAAGTCAATACAAATAAGTCTTTATTAAAACATAACTAAAATGAAGTTCCACAAGAACCTTCGATGGAAATTGTTCTGCTTTAGGTTGAAATGTGGCAAGTAAAAATATACCAACTGTCCTTAATTTCCTAACGTACAAAGGAAGAAAAGAAAAACAAATTTCATGGCCAAATTTCTTTCTTGAGAAAGAAAATATAGCCTCAAAAAAGTATATGTGAAACATAACCACATGGTAATCAAGTTAGACAAGTCTCTGCTTTCAAAATAGACAGTTCATGCTCTCTAATATTTCTCCTCGTGCTAACTTTCTTGACCATTTGTCTAATATTTACTGTACCTTAAGTCAACCCCTGCAATTTTATGTGGCTGCCATTAGTTGGCAGTCCAGGTCATTTTCTTGTCTTTAGTTATTCTTTTTTTTTGTTGTTATATAATTAAATGTTCTTTTCATGATAGTTCTCTATTTTTTTCCCTGAAGCAACAACTGGCATGTCCACTTGTACAAAATTCAAAAGATGTATTCAAATGTTGAGAAGCAGACTGTGGTAAAGTTCAGATAATTTTCGATATAGCTGCTAGCACATTAGCTGTAACTCTTTCCATTTCCAACCAGATAAATAAGTGTTATCATACCCCATTTGAAAGTTAATGTTATATTTTATCATGTTAATTGGCTACAAAATACTTCATGAAATGGATGTCCCACATATATGAATAATCTATAATTGAACATTCACCTGATCTCTAATATTTTATTTAAATAAAGCCATGATAAAAATACTTATGATCTTTAAACATTATCTAGATAGGCAGTGGTTAAAATATTAATATTTTTGATATATAAACAATATAACCAAGAAATCAACAACCATTTTCAAAGAGTTGTATAACAAAACAATTTTCCAAATAGTAAGATTTTAAAAATTCTATTATTACTGTCGGCCTTTCTGCTTTCTTGTGTACCTAGTGAACTACAGAAAGCGAAGTAAAAATGGTTTTTAAAAGTTATTTGAGTCCTGGTCAGTGTGGCTCAGTTGGTTGGAGCATCATCCTGTAAACCAAAAAGTAGGAGGGTCAATGCCTAGTCAGGGTACACACCTAGACTGAGGATTTGGTCCTCTGTTGGGGCACCTATGAGAGGCAACCAATGGGTATTTCTTTCCCACATTGAAGATTCTCTCCCTCTCTTCCTCTCTTCCCCTCACTCTAAAAAGCAATAAACATCTTGCATGTCCTTGGGTAAGGATTAAAATAAAGTAAAATAAAATAAAATACTTGTTTAGCTTTTAAAGGAAACAGCTCCCCTAATAAACAATATGTAATCCTTTATACTCTCTCCAAAATATGAAAAATATGGAATTACTTCTGCAACCACAAAAAGGGAGTTCTACATTTACAGTGACTGGTGTTTAAAAACACACCACTATGCTGCCTGTGTAAACTTTTTCTGGCATTTAGATGAGAAGGAGGTGCAACTGGAACAATTTCTTTTTTTTTTTTTTTTTTAATGTTTTTCTATTAGAGTTGTCCCACTTTTTCCCCCATCGCTTCCCTCCACCCTGCCTACCCCTTTTCCCACAGTCAGTCACCACCCCGTTGTCCATGTTCATGTGTCATTTATGTGAGTTCCTTCCTCTTCTAACCCCTCTTCTCTCCCTCCCCCTCCCCCCGTGTCACTGTTAGTCTGCTCCTTCTTTACATGCCTGTGGTTCAATTTTGCTCATTTGTTTGTGTAGTTCATTATGTTCCTGTATTATGTGAGATCATATGGTATTTGTCTTTCGTTGCCTGGTTTATTTCACTGAGCATAATTCTCTCTAGTTCCATCCATGTTGTTGCAAATGGTAGGAGTTCCTTCTTTCTTTCTGCTACATAGTACTCCATTGTGTAAATGTACCACAGTTTTTTGATCCACTCATCTACAGATGGGCACTTAGGCTGTTTCCAGCACTTGGCTAATGTGAATAGCACTACTATGAACATAGGGGTGCATAGGTTCTTTTGAATTGGTGTTTCAAGATTCTTAGGGAATAATCCTAGCAATGGAATTGCTAGATCAAAAGATGGTTCTATTTTTAGTTTTCTGAGGAAATTCCATACTGTTTTCCATAGTGGCTGTACCAGTCTGCATTCCTACCAACAGTGCAGTAGGATTCCCATTTCTCCACATCCTGACCAGCACTTGTTGTCTGTTGATTTTTTGATGATGGCCATTCTGACTGGTGTAAAGTGGTATCTCATTGTGGTTTTTGTTTGCATCTCTCTGATGGCTAGTGATGTTGAACATTCTTTCATATGCCTGTAGACCCTCTGTATGACCTCTTTGGAGGAATGTTTGTTCAGGTCCTTTGCCATTTTTTAACTTGGTTTTCTGATTTCTTGGTGCTGAGTCATATAAGTTCTTTATGAATTTTGGAGATCAATCCCTTGTCTGAGGTATCATAGGCAAATATGTTTTCCCATATGGTTGGTTCCCTTTTCATCTTGCTGATGTTTTCTTTTGCTGAGCAGAAACTCTTCAGTTTGATGTAGTCCCATTTGTTTATTCTTTCCTTTATTTCCCTTGCCTTAGGAGATATATTGCTGAAAATATTGCTACGTGGGCTATGTGAAATTTCCCTGCCTATATTTTCCTCTAAGACTTTTATGGTGTCACGGCTTACATTTAAGTCTTTGATCCATCTTGAGTTTATTCTGATGTATGGTGTAAGCTGGTGGTCTAGTTTCAGTTTTTTGCATGTCCCTGTCCAGTTCTCCCAGCACCATTTGTTGAAGAGGCTCTTTTCACTCCATTTTATGTTCCTTCCACCTTTGTCAAATATTAGTTAACCATATAGACCTGGTTTTATTTCTGGGCTCTCTATTCTGTTCCATTGATCTATATGCCTGTTCTCATGCCGCTACCAGACTGTTTTGATTACAGTGGGCTTGGAAGAGAGTTTGATATCAGGTATTGTGATTCTTCCTACTATGTCCTTCTGCCTCAAGATTGCTGTGGCTATTCGGGCTCTTTTTTGGTTCCATATAAATTTTTGAAGTATTTGTTCTAGCTCTGTGAAATATGTCAATGGCATTTTAACAGGGATTGCATTGACTCTGTAAATTGCTTTGGGTAGTATGGACATTTTAATGATGTTGATGTTGTGGAGCAAGTGAGAGAACCAAATGATCGGAGACAACCAAATTAGAATTTAAAGAGCCTTTATTAGCTGGTCAGTGACTGCCCACACGTCCACAAGCCAGACTTAGGTGGACAGCCCCAACTTTAGGGATTGGGGGGTTTATAAAGCATTTCAGGTGCATTCTTGTTCCTGCAGGTGCAGGAACTTGGACAGAAATAAAGCTTGTATAGACAAAAGTTTTCCACTATTCCCCAAGTCATTGCTCAAAGAAATAGGTCACTGCTCAAAGGAATAACAGTTAGGTTATGTTTTCTTGTTCTGCTTGGTCAGAGCATGCAATCGTGGGGGTCTGGTTCCTGGGACCCAAGTCCAGCTAATTATCCTACTGGCTGAACATCTGAAAAATACCTTCTAACAGTTGATTTTTCTCATTCATGAACATGGTATATTCTTCCATTTATTTGTATCTTCCTTAATTTCTTTCTTCAGGGTTATGTCGTTTTCCGAGTACAGGTCTTTAACCTCCTTGGATAAGCTTATTACTAGGTACTTTATTTTTCTTGTTGCTATAGTAAATGTGATATTTTTTCTAGTATCTATCGCTGATATGTTATTGTTGGTGTACAGAAATGCCTTCGATTTCTGAATATTGACTTTGTACCCTGCTATTTTGCCAAATTTACTTATTAGGTCAAGTAGTTTTTTTGTGGAGTCTCTGGGGTTTTCTATGTACACTATCATGTTGTCTGCAAATAATGACAGTTTTATTTCTTTTTTTCCAATTTGGATGACTTTTATTTCTTTTTCTTGTCTGATTGCTGTGGCTAGAACTTCCAAATCTACGTTGAATAGGAATGGAGAGAGTGGATATCCTTGTCTTGTTCCTGAACTTAGGGGGAACGCTTTTAGTTTTTGCCCACTGAGTATGATGATGGCTTCAGGTTTCTTGCATATGACCTTTATTATGTTAAGGTGTGCTCACTCTCTTCCCATTTTGCTGAGTGTTTCCATCATAAATGGGTGTTGTGCTTTATCAAGTGCTTTTTCAGCATCTACTGATATGATCATGTTATTTTTGTCTTTCATTTTGTTTATGTGGTGTATTACATTTATTGGTTTGTGAATATTAAATCATCCTCACATCCCTGGGATGAATCCCACTTGATAGTAGTGTATGATCTTTTTATGTATTGCTGGCTCCGGTTTGCCAATATTTTGTTGAGGATTTTAGCAACTAAGTTCATCAGCAGTATTGGCCTGTAGTTTTCTTTTTGTTGTGTCTTGACCTGGTTTTGGAATTAGGGTAATACTGGCTTCATAGAAAGGGTTTGGAAGTCTTCCCTCTTCTTGGATTTTTTGGAATAGTTTGGGAAGGCCATCTGGTCCAGGGCTTTTATGTGCCAGGAGTTTTTTTATTACTGCTTCAATTTCACTAGTTGTTATCAGTCTATTCAGCCTTTCTGCTTCTTCTTTATTCAGTTTTGGAAGATTATATGTTTCCAGAAATTTGTCCATTTCAATCCTTTGTATTTCTGTCATATCTGTTGTGATTTCTCCTCCTTTGTTTCTGATTTTGCTTATTTGGGTCCTCTCTCTTTTTTTCTTGATGAGCCTGGTTAAAAGTTTGTCAATTTTGTTTATCTTTTCAAAGAACCAGCTCCTGGTTTTTATTGATCTTTTGAATTATTTGTTTAGTTTCTATGTCATTTAATTGTGCTCTGATCTTGATGATTTCCTTCCTTCTACTCACTCTGGGTTTTGTTGTTGTTCTCTAGTTCTTGTAGATATAGGGTTATATTTTTTATTTGGGAATCTTCTATCCTTTTTAGGTAGGCCTGTATTGCTATGAACTTTCCTCTCAGAACAGCTTTTGCTGTGTCCCATAGGTTTGGGGCTGTTGTGTGTTCATTATCATTTGTTTCCAGAAACTTCTTGATTTCTTGTTATTGATGTCATTGTTAACTCATTCATTATTTGATAGCATGTTATTCATTCTCCATGAGTTTGAATGTTTTTGAGTTTTTTCCTTGAGGTTAATTTCCAGTTTCAAGCCATTGTAATCTGAGAAAATGCTTGCTACAATTTCAATTTTCTTGAATTTGTTGAGGCTTTTTTTGTGTCCTACTGTGTGATCTATCTTTGAAAATATTCCATGTACACTTGAGAAAAATGTATATTTTGCTTCTTTGGGGTGAAAAGTTTTGTATATATCAATTAAATCCATTTGATCTAGAGTGTTGTTCAATGCCTCAATATCCTTGGTGTTTTTTTGCTTCAAAGATCTGTCCATTGTTCACAGTGGGGTGTTGAAAGTCCCCTACTATGAGTGTGTTGCTGTCAATATCCTTATTGAAATCCTTCAAGATTTTCCTTATATATTTGGGTGCTCCTATGTTGGGTGTATATATGTTTACAAGGTTTCTATCTTCTTGATGGATTGTTCCCTTAAGTATTATGAAATGTCCTTCTTTGTCTCTTTTATTGGTCTTTGCTGTGAAATCTGTTTTGTCTGTTAAAAGTATTGCTACCCTTTTTGTTGTTGTTGTTGTTGTTTTCATATCCATTTCCATGAAATATTTTTTTTTTCCATCCCTTCACTTTCAGTCTGTGTAGATCTTTTGTTCTCAGGTGGGTCTTTTGTACACAGCATATATGTGGGTCATGCTTTCTAATCCATTTAGCTACTCTATGTATTTTGATTGGTGCATTTAATCCATTTACATTTAAGGTTATTTTGATAGGTACTTACTATCATTTTCCCCCTTTGTACTCATGTTCCTCTGTTTCTCTCTGTTTCTCCATCTTCTTAAAAGAGACCCTTTAGCATCTCTTGCAATGCAGGTTTGGTGGAGATGTATTGTTTTTAGCCTTCTTTTGTCTGGGAAACTCCTTATTTTACCTTCCGTTGTGAATGAGAGGTTTGCTGAGTAGAATAATCTTGGTTGTAGGACTTTCTTTTTCATTGATTGAAATATTTTTTGCCAGTCCCTTCTGGCTTATAGTGTTTATGTTGAGAAATTTGATGATAGCCTTATCGGAGCTCCCTTGTATGTTAATAACTGTTTCTCTCTTGCTGCTTTAAAATTCTGTCTTTGTCTTTGTGTTTTGCCATTTTAATTATGATGCGTCTTGGAGTGGGCCTTTTGTGGGTTCATCTTCGTTGAGACTCCCTGTGCTTCCTGGACTTGCATGACTTTTTCTCTCAAGTTAGGGAAGTATTCTGTCATTACTTTTTCAAACAGGTTTTCTATCCCTTGCTCCTCTTCTTCTCCTTCTGGTATTTCTATGATATGGATATTATTACATTTTATGTTGTCCTGCAGGTCTCTTAAAACCTCTTAATTCTTTTTCAGTCCTTTTTCGTTTTGTTGCACTGCCTGGGAATTTTTTTCTAAATTGTCCTCCAGCTCATTCATCCGATCTTCTACTTCCTCTAGCCAGTTTTTGATTCCTTCTACCGTGTTCTTCAATTCAGAAGTTGTATTCTTCACTTCCTCCTGACTCTTATTGATAGCTTCTATGTCCTTTTTCATGCTGGTGTAATTCTCAGTAAGTTCCTTGTAGTTTCCCTGGAGTTCTTTGTAGTTTTTTTTTTTTTTTTTTTAGCTCGCTGAGCTCATCGAACTTCCCTATAATCCATATTTTGAATTCCATGTATGATAGTTTGCTTTCCTCTATTTCATTTAGCACTCTTTCTGGGGATTCCTCCTTTCCTTTCAATGAGGGGTTGTTTCTCTGTCTCCCCATTTTTGTGACTCTTCTTGTTTGTTTCTGCTTCTTAGATTGATCTGCTCTACCTGGATCTGCCCCTGGTGACGTCAGATTGTGTCCCAGTCTGGGCCTGTTGGAGACTACCAGAGATATACTGCCTTTGCCTGTCTCCTTTTGTTGTTAATCTATTCAATCTGTGATCAGCCATTAGGCTTAAGCACTGAGGTTGAGGCAGGTCAATTCCTGCAGGCAGGACTATTGCTTCTCCTCAGGCTGTTGCCACTTGGAGGGGAATGGTCTGCCTGCAGTATGGGGAATGAGTCAGCACTGGGACCCAGATGGCTGCTTCCTCAGTTCTCTCCTAAAATCCACTGCCTCAAACTCTCCATAAGCCTCTCTAGTTCTCTCTGCCCTCCCTTTGTTGGAGCCCAATATTAGTGGGTGCCAATATATTTTTGTATGTGATCCCTTTAAGAGCTCTTTGTCTCCAGCTGTTTCATTCAGGCCAGCAAAAACAAACAAACAAACAAAAAAAAACCCTGCAGCTTTTCACATTTTAAAGCTGAATACTATCTTACTTTCTGCCTCTGTTGCCGTAGGCTGGGTAGCCCAACTGGGGGTTTAGACACTGCCCTTCTCAGGGGGAACACCCAGCCAGCCCTTTCATGTCTCCGCACTTCCTACCAGTCATGTTGTGATGAAATGGCCTTTTCTGTTTCTCGGTGGTTATAAGGGTTCTCTCCAGCTAGTGTTCAGCTGGTTATTTCAGATGATTTCTCCACAGTTAAGTTGTAATTATAGATTGGTCTTGGTAGGAGGTTAGTGTAGCTTCTACTTACTCCTCCACCATCTTGGATGCCCCAAAAATCTGGAATAGTTTCATTCAGCATGGAGATACACCGTGAGGCTCTATCCTGCCACATACAACACAGATTAATGTTATGATTTATGTATGTTGAAGAAAGCAAAGTACCTGTGAACCCAGACAGCTCTCTAGAACAGTATTCCCCGTGTGGTGACTTAGTAACCAAGGCCACTTCCATTTTGAATCTGCCATCTCAGCACACAGCCTCTTTTGTTGCCATAGCCATGAGAGAGTCTACTGGAGGTCCCTTCCCACTGGCAATCAAATGCTTTGACACGTGCTGAATCTGCTTACAGTCCATAGGCCAGCACTAGTCACATGGCTACATCCTAATTCAAAGGGACAGATGGATTATTGAGCAAGCATGACAGTCACTGTCACAGACTTTAGAAAGTCAGATCATCAAGCTGTTTTTATTTTTTGTTCTAGTTTTTTGTCGTGGCTATTCTAAAAGTTTGGATGTTTGAGAAAAACTTTTTTAAATTAATTTTTATTATAAAATTTAAGTTCTAGTCCCACTGGGGTGGGGGGTGTGGAGCAAATAAGCAGTGAAGACAAAGGATAGTAATCAGCCCTGGCCAAAGCGAAAATAGTTTGCTTTCCTTTAGCAATAATTTCAGCATTTCCCATGTGTATGATTTTCTCTTCTTGTTTTATGTATCCCAGAAGTAGCTGCCATTCTAAAGATCTTTTTCTTATGTTTATATTTATGCACCTATAACTTTATTCTCCTTGTTTGGATCTAATAAAAGTGTGTGTTATCACACAATTTGTATTTTCAGCTTTCTTCATTTAGGAGATTATACAACTTTAGGGCTTTGCACACTTAAGCTACTCAAGAAATATATATAGAGAACTTGACTACGTGTATAGTACATGTACTTTAAGGCTATTGACTAAGAAAAATTTAGGCTGAGGACAACCTCACCCTCTCAGAAATACAGTTGGGTCTCATACAATAATGAGAGTAGAACAAAATGAAGAGTGAGGTCAGAGTGGGCAAAAGGGGCAGAATTTTGGCAGTGTGATCCTGGCTTGGAGAGAGGAAGGAAGAAGGTCCTGGGCCTCCCTAGGAGATAACAGGGAAATAAGCTCCCTCTTGAAGTGATGGAGTGGAACTGGGACAGTCCCAGGAAAGATATTTAATCATCAGCAGGACCCAAACGAAAGTCCACAAAAAGTCATATGTCTTCAAAATACATCTTTGGACACCCAGGGTCCCAAACTAACATATTTACTCTTTGCTCTTGTCCATTGTTAGGTCTTATTACTGCAACTCTTCTTTAAGAATATAATAAATTATTTACTCCTGTATAGTTAATATAACTAATATTTAGTAATTATCAAAAACATTGATAGCCATCTCTTCATAGTTCAGTTGTCCTTCTCTAGTCCACATTAATTGAAATAAGGAACCGTGGGGCCTTTGTGGATATAGAAAGATTTTAATGCTATTTAAAGAGAATTTACAAAGTATTTCCTTCTGACAAATTTGTATTCTGATATTTTATTGGCATCTTTTTTTTAAATGTCATGTCAAGAAATGGATTTGACTTTTAAGACTATCATTTTTAATAATTAGCCATGAATCATTTTAATTAGCAGAAAATAATTATATATTGGACATAAACTCTTATGACTGCAAAGGATAAAGACTATTTGAAAAATAATAGCACCTGATGTTGAGATGAATCCAAAAGAGGCCTTTAATTTGAATTAATCTTCAACTAAGGCATTTTAAGTCCCTCCCATTAGAAAATATTCATATTTATGCAAGACAAAAGTTATTAGCAAGCATATGTTGTTGGTTAAAGAATCTTTAGTGTAACAATTAAAGAAGGAAAATATTCACTTGTTCTTTTCATGATACTTCCTAGGTGAGAAGAAAATATTAGATAGACTCAGAATATCTGTACGGGAATGCTTACAAAATTATATGTGGGGTTTAACATATTCATTTCACTTAGAAAAAGTTTGTCAAAAGATTGATATGCCAGAGTTACATATGTGGCTCCTGTCTTCTGAGAAGAGCTTGTAGGGACATAACATGTGGCCTAAAGATGAGGAAAGTAACAGATGTACTCCATTGGCATTCCATTTCTGTGAAGACCATCAGCAGGACATAAATGAGAGCTCACAAAAAGATGTAGTCCACTGGAGTACATTTTTGAGCTAGAGGGGGCCCAGGTATGGGTCTCAGGAGATATATGCCTCAGATATGGCACCACAGATAACTAGCTAGTTGCTGACTAACTCTCTGACTTGAATAAGTCTCATAGTGATTCTTTGTTTATTATTAATACCACCAGGATTGTAACATGGTAAAAGTGAAAGGTGAAATCAACTTTTTTAAGTTAAAAGCAGCAGCAACAACAAAAAGATAATGTTATTTGATCAAAATGTGCTTTTAACATATTTTATTTTTATTAATAAAAATATTGTGACTGTTAGAAATGAAGAGTATCTAGTATATGTGTGGTTAAATAAAGTATAACTTATTTTCATGAGAACATCATAAAAAATTAATGTTTTTATGATTGTCAAGAGCTAATTATGCAAGAGTATATCTTTGCAAAGAAATACATAGTGTCATTCTTATCACTGATCACAAATGGTCCCTTGGCACATTTCTTTGTGATTTTGCAGGTTAGGTTTCAATTTAGAAAAAACATACTTACTACTTAAATCTTTGCTTTCTTCTACATCACTCTCCTGCCACCATCCAGAACGTTGTTTTTCTTGTTAATAACTGGGGTCAAGGTTTATGCATAGGATAAAATACTGCTCCCATCTTCTCACAAAACATTACAGCCCCCCTCTGTCCTGTGCAATTTTACCATCCTCTTCTCCCCTCTTCCCTCTTACTTGAAATATTGAATGAAATATTATCTTCAGTGAATCACCATTAGAATATATTGGCTTCCTGGGAGCAAAGAAAAAGTCTAAGAATCTCCTTCGATCTTCTTCATTGGTTTTGGCATAGATTACTTTATACAATTAGCTAAAACATTTAGCTTCGCAGTATAAGATAGTTGCTTGTCTTTGCCTAGGATTTGAGGGTAATCTGTCCAATGGTTGTAATAGGTAACTTTGAATGTTCCTTTCAACCCTAAAATTTTTTTTAGTTGGATTTTGTTTTGTTGATAGTTGTGAGTTTGTTGTCATTATAATGTTCATAGTTTTGATCTTCTTTTTCTTAAAAAGTTCCTTTAACAGTTCATATAATAATGGTTTGGTGGTGATGAACTCCTTTAGCTTTACATTGTCTGGAAAGCGCTTCATCTGCCCTTCCATTCTAAATGATAGCTTTTCTGGATAGAGTAATCTTGGTTGTAGGTCCTTGCTTTTCATCACATTGAATACTGCTTGCCAGTCCCTTCTTGCCTGCAAAGTTTCTTTTGAGAAACCAGCTGATAGTCTTATAGGCAACCCTTTGTAGGTAGCTCTCTGCTTTTCTCTTACTGCTTTTAAGATTCTCTCTTTATCTTTCACCTTAGGCATTTTAATGATGTGTCTTGGTGTGGTCCTCTTTGGGTCTAGCTTGTTTGGGACTCTCTGTGCTTCCTGGACTTGTATGTCTATTTCCTTCACCAAATTTGGGACATTTTCCTTTATTATTTTTTTTACATAGTCTTTCAATTCTTTGCTCTTCCTCTTATCCTTCTAGCACCCCTACGATTTGGATGTTGGCACGTTTAAAGTCGTCCCGGGTGTTCCTAAGCCTCTCCTCATTTTTCAATTCTTATTTCCTCAATCTGTACTGGTTGAATGTTCTTTTCTTCCTTACGTTCCAAATCATTGATCTGAACCATGGTTTCCTTCCCTTCACCATTGGTTTCATGTGGATTTTCTTTTGTTTCATTTAGAATAGCCTTCACATCTTCCTTTCTAAATTTGCTGTACTCAAGCATATCTGTCAAGTCTGTGAGCATCTTTAACACCAGTGTTTTGAACTCTATGTCTATTAGGTTGGCTATCTCCTCATCTGTTAGGCTGGCTATCTCCTTGTCACTTAGTTCTCCCACTGAAACCTTGATCCATTCCCTTTTCTGGGCCTACTTCTCTGTCTCCTCATCTTGACAGACTCCTGTGTTTGTTTGCCTCTGTGTCTTAGGTAGAGCTGTTGTACCTATTATGTTGTAGGGGGTGGACCCTTAGGTAATTGTCAGTATGGGTGACCAGTTTCACCACGTTGTGGTTGCTATATGTGGAGGAAGGGTCTGAGAGGGAAAAATGCTGCTTGCTCAGCACTTGACCCTTTTTCAGGTTTTTCCTCCCACTTCCTGTATGGGACTGGCACCCCTCTAGCTGTTTCCCTGGCTGTCATTCCCATAGTGGGTGGCTGTGTGGATGTTGTAGGACCATGGGGGCCCTTCAAACAAGTGAACTCTACTGGGAGACCGGCAATTTCTTCCTCCACCACAACCCCCACTGGTTTTCACAGTCTGAAGCAATGAGGCTTTATTTTCCCCAGCACTGGAACCGTGAGCTGTGCGGTCTTGTCTGGTGCTGGAATGCTCCCCAGGTGTCCCTCCATAGTTTTTAAAACATGTGACTGCGGTTTTTGCCAGCCTGCCACTGCCACACTGCTTTCTCTCCAGGCCAGCTCTGCCCCTTTTACCTGTCTGGATGAGTATTTCTTCTTTATATCTTTGTTTGTTGGGCTTCAAGGCAGCTCGATTTTCTGGAACTTCTGGTTGTCTCTAGTTTTGAGATAGTTGTAGTCCTTCTTAGTTGTGGAGGGAGATGCAGCGTTTCTGTCTACGCCTCCATCTTGCCCATAAGTCACCTAAAATGTTTTATTACAAGTAGTCCTGCATAGTCCAGGGTTTGATTAAGAAAAAAAAGGAAGGTGGAATACTAAATGGAAACAAAAATTTGAGATCATCAGGGAGAATTACACACTGCAGTTCTTCCTGGAACAGATAGGCAAAAGCATAAGTGAGAAAAATGAACCCTGATACATTAGCCAATGAGCCACAGACCTCCTAATTTTCCAATCCTTATATCTATTCCTTATGAGCAGGGGAAGTGTGTTTCACAACAAAAAAGACGAAGTTCTCTCGGGAGAAGGGGAAAGAAAGGAGACTGTGTATTTGTTCCTTCAGTGATAGGAGAAGCTTACCAAAGAATAAGATGGATGCCTCATTCCTAGGGACTACCTAGATTTTCCATGACCTTGACAGCTTTGTTGCAAGAGTATGTTTGTGATATAGTCTTTCCTACAAGTCCGCTGGACAACTGCTCGGCTAGCTGCCTGCTGAGCAGCCCAGCACCAAGAAATAGACAAGAGTTATACACAGTAACTATGCTATTCCCTCAGCTTTAATTGAATGTATATTCACTCAAAGTAGAACATCAACATACATTAATATCCTACTCACACTCTAACAACCTAAGAGAATTATGACACATGCACATACACACAATTGCACACACACACACAACATCAATGGGGAATAATGAACCTGAGTCTCCGAGTCTCAGTCTGAAGGTCCATGAGACAGCATGCTGGGCAAGAGAGTCATCAGCATTTTGCAAGGAAGGATCTCTGGAGCCAGGTGGGCAACACAGCAGAGGAAGTCCTCCATCCAGCTGGGCAGAGTCTCTGGCAGCCAATGCCAAGGGAGATCAGTGTGGCATGGAGCAGCACTCTGGTGTGTGGAGTTTGGCTGTCTCAGCAGTGGTCTGGAACCTGCCTCAGTTATACCTTGAAAGTGGTGTATGTCACCCTTCTGGGTCTCTTAATGAATATCTTGGAGCCTATCTATGGGTGGGCCTGCTCTGTAGAAATGGCTGTTCTGATCACATGTACAGATATCTTGAAAAATGAAACCTGAAACAATAACCAACGAGCCACATGTCCACTAACTTTCCAATCCTTACATTTATTCCTTATGAGTGGGGGAAGTGGGTTTCACCAAAAAAAAAAAAGACAAGGTTCTCTGGGGAAAAGGGGAAAGAAAGGAGACTGTGTATTTGTTCCTTCAGTTATAGGAGAAACTTACCAAAGAATAAGATGAATGCCTCATTCCTAGGGACTACCTAGATTTTCCATGACCTTGAAAGCTTCGTTGCAAGAGTATGTTCATGATATATCTTAGGTTTGTCTCCTTGACAGATATGTCTAGCATGACTTACGTAGTTTCCTTATTGAACCAAAGTGTCATGGCCGACTGGCAGCTATCTTTGTTGTCATAAGTGACTCCACTTTGTTTTATATACTTTATGCTATCTTGACCAGACCAATGCCATTTTATTGGTCCTGCTCTCCACAAGCTTAAAAGCTCAGGCAGCCAAGGAACTGAGCTGAAGCCTCTTGGTGACAGAATAGACTCATGGCTGGAGAATGAGTAGAAGTTATATTACCCCTTCCCTTACATTACCCCTTCCCTTGTCTTCTGGTTCTTACCCCAGATTTTTAGGAATCTTCTCTCAGAATGTTCTCTCATATGGCATCTTAGGGTCTCCGGCTCAGGAAAGCATACCTTGCATTCCCCTTGGCTGGAGGCCTCTTAACTCAGATATAGCTGAGGGCTATAATGCACACATTGTCCATGTCTGATTTCACAGAAGCAATGCTTACAGGTGTGGTTTGGTGGAACCTTTACGTCATCTGTAAGGACATAGAAATACCTTTTACTTATAGTCAATAAACATTTTGTGGTTTGGATGGTAATGTCTTGTCACATGGCAAGACATAGGGGAGGCCAAGGAAGAAGAAAGAATCCTGTCACTAAGTATGAAAGCCACTCTAGCTCTTTCTGAAATTCTGGTAGGCCCCATGCCTGGAGCTACAAGAGTGGGACCCTCAGGGTCACACCTGGCACTCTGTGAAAGAATAAGCATTATCAGCACCATCTTTTAATGTGATTGAAACCCAGTACTTGATTCTCTTGGAACAGAGAAAGTGCATTATAAGAATTCTAATTGCTTGGCTTTATTTTTTAAATTATAAAATAAGTAAAAAAAAATCAAATTTGACAGGGCATGTAAAAAGTCACACAGATATAGCAGTGGTTAGTGACAAAGCTAAAATGTAGTTCATCCTAATGCATATTTGTTTCCAGGTAGAAGAGTTTGTTTTAATACTTAAAACAGATGAATATTAATAGTTTTGATTCTGATATTAAAACAGGCCTACAACTTTTAGTGCAGTTTATCCTTGTTACATTGGCTCACCATGTACTAAAATGTGTAAAAGAACCAGATCAAATTATTCATCACAAATTATTTTAGAGGAATTTAAAAAATAGCTTATTGACAATCACCTATACTATTTAAAGTGTACAAGTTAATAAGTTTTCACATAATATGTCATACCCTTTAAACTATCTCTAGAATAAACATAGTGAGCATTTTTGTTATTCCCCCGTTGCCACATTGCCCTTGGTAATGTCTTCCACCCACCCATTCCCCATTCCCAAGCAACCACAGATCAGCTCTCAGTCGCTAGAGATTAGTTTGCATTTTCTAGAATTTTATATGAATGGAGTCACACAGTATATACCCTTTTTGTCTCATTTCTTTCACTCAGCACTGTTATTTTCATGCTTATCCATGTTGTATCAATAATATGCTCATTTTTATTGCTTTGTTTATTTATTGTTTATCCATTAATTGGGATAAACTTAATAGACATTGGGATTGTTTCCAGGTTTTGCTTATTACAAATAAAGCCACTATGAACATTCATGTGAAAATACAAATTCTTAATTAAGAGAATCTGACTCAAGATTCATAGGATTTTGTTTAGTTAGTTGTCTCTTCATATATAAATTTACTATATTGAAATACTGTGAATATATTTTTGTAGTCTTCTCATATAGCTAATAATGTTTTAAAGGAAAACACTTGTTTCCTTCATAACACATGATCATAGCAAGGTACTATTTATAATCTATCTGATATATCATTATTAAAAGTTGTTCTTGCTTTAGGTTAATTGCATTCAATCACCAGTGCAAAAGCAAAAAATAGATAGAAGATAAATACTACGTAAATAATATAAATAATAAGAATCCAAAGTTGAATAAACTGAATTTCATAAGACCAACAACAACAAAAATAAATCTATGGAGTAAGGGCACCAGAATAATATCCAGTTAGAAAATAAGAAATACATTCATTGAAAGCAGGAATTGAATGGAGACCTTGAAGCATGGGTATAATTTTAGAAGGTGATGTTGGGAAGAAGCCTGCAATGGGAAAGGAGAAACATGAATCAGAGCCTAGAGGCAAGATGCATGGGGTACATTCTTGGACAAATTGCTACAATTTTATTCTAGCCCAGGATCAACTCTATGGTATGTTGGCCATCTCCTGTTTCCTCAGACCTCTTCTGGAATGTTTGATTATACTATTTGGTTTAGTTCAAAAGCCATTCTTTGAATGCCCACCAAGTAAAAAGCTCTGTGCCAAAGAAAGAGAATAAAAGATGAAAAGGTACACATGCTCTCTGCCCTCAGATCACTTACACTGTGGCGATTACTTTCAAGTAATAGTTTCTACAGGTATGTGTGGAATGTTGGATGGAGAAGAGCCCTTCACCCAGCCTGTCAAGCCAGACAATGCTTTCCAAAAGCAGGATGGGTGGAGTTCACTTTAGGTGGATGAGTAGGAGTTAGGTAAAGAACAGAAGTGAAGGTGCTCAAGTCACGGTGTAAAAAAAGTATGGGAAAAAAAAGATGTGAAAGAGCACTTGGGTTTGGGAAACTAGCAATAGTTCAGGATTCCAGAGCATTCAGGGAGTCTCTAGAGTGTCATTACTGCTCCAATCCTTTTGTTTGGTTTTTGATGTGATACTGAGATAGGAGGATAGTTCTATGGCTTCCATTGTAGGCCCATACCCTTCACCTAAAGACTTTGAAGTTACTAATGGTGTTCCTTTCCCAGAATATATACATATTTATGTTGTGTTATATTGTTATTATACTGTGTGATGATTTTCGAACCGAACCCTGCATATATTCAATGTTCTCCAAAGTTCATTACCTTGACTCAATGAGCCCCATGAGTGTACATTATTGAGCAGTATACCCAAGAGTTATAAGAGAACCCAACAGTGAGATGTTTGCAGAATTCTCACCTTACTATTTTAATAAGAAAATCTACAGCTCTGTAAGTGACTCTGATTACAATTCATACCAGCCCTCAGTATCATGTGCTTCCAGTCCCATATATGTTCTTGTGTTCTCAATACCAACACTTTAAATCTCCATAATAGATTTTTGTCTCTTAAAAAAAAAAACACTGATATCTGAATATGTGAAAAGCAGAAGGGTTCTTCCTTGTTCTGTCTTTTCTACCCTAGTCTAATAATTCTCTATCTTTGAAATGTTCCTATTGTTTTGTTTCATTTATGTTTTGTTGAGAGAGAGAAATGGAGACAGAGAGACACAGATAAGCAGAGAGAGACAGAGAAACATCCATTGGTTGTTTTAGTTCTTTATGCATTCATTGGTTGATTCTTGTATGTGCCCTGACTGGGGATTGTATGGGGACAGCGCTCTAACCAACTGATCTACCTGGCCAGGGCCTGAAATATTTTATGAAAATAAGTTTAAGCCAAAACTATCATTCTAATATATAGGCCTGTCTACAATATGTTTATATATAACTAAATATGCTGTTCTGTGGGCCACCTGTTCAGCCCTAGTGATCCTGAGTTTGTAAACAGCATATGGGACCTGAGGGTTTCATTCACTACTTGGTTTGGTGGCAACTGTAGGAGCTTGCTTTGTGACTCCTCGTTTGTGGAGTTCTGCTCACCTCTAATGGAAGCTATGGTGTGCAAAAGAATTGATATCGGATGCCACTGAGAATGTACATTTTCACATTCATAAGAGTGAAGTCGTTTATTGTCTTGCTAAGTTCTTTGATTATACTATTTATTTCTATTTTAACGCAATAACAAATGACAAAGTCATTTGAAACCGTGTCTATACTCACCAAATAAAATGGAAAATTAAAAAATGTGAATAATTTGTTTGGGAGATATTTAAATTCTGAAATGTTTTAATAAATCACTCATATTCAACTCCTACATGTATGTAAAGTAGAAGAAGAAAAAATTTTTTTGAAAGGTTTATATTTTCCTGTGTCAACATTAACTTGTCATATTTCTTATGGGACTTATTTCCAGTTGATGCAGAATTTTAAAGTGAAGATAATCACAATAATTAAGGAGTAAATGTGTAAATGAGGGCTTGGTTCGAGTTATTTAATTAACATAGATTCATAGAAATTTGGCAACTGAGGATTACAATATAGATTTTAATTTAATTTGTTTCCGTGCTTTTCAGTTCCCCTAAACTATCACTGAAAAAAGGGCAATAACAGAGTTAGAAATGTGTAAGAAAAAAAATCATCAAACTATTTACTGTTCCTTTGTAGGTGTCTTCCTAATACTCACGCTTAGGGAAGTTTTTAGAGAAAATTCCTGTGAAGGGGGAGTGAGGAAATGAAGGAAAATGGCTCATCTTCCCAGATAGCCTGGTGGTGTTTATGCTGGTCTGCTCAGGACAGACCGACCCCTCTAGTGTGGATGGGAACCTGGCAGGGCTGGCCGAGGATCCTCCACCACCAACCAGTCCCTGCCTTTTATCTCCTATCCTCACAAATGAATTACTTTATTCCTTCAGACCCATGTTGAAAGCCAAGTAAAAAGCCTAAATGACAACTAAACATTTTCTTCTACTCCAGCCAAATGGAACTGGCTCCCCTCAACATTTCTCTCAGTATGTCTTTCACAAATGCTCCTTCTTTTCTATTACCTCTACCACTACTTCCCTTTGCATCCCAAGAGTCTCAAACTGAATTTTTAGTTTCAGGCTAAATTCCCTCAATGCACTTCAGTGTGATCTTGCCTACACATTGCTTTTGCTACTTTCTTACCTTGCTCTCTGTCCCCTGTAGTTAGAGAGAACCAATACGAGGGGTGACCCCCAACACGTGGAATTATCTTCTGGACGGCAGGCCCCTTGTAGTACAGGCTTCCCCCACTAGGTGAGTGTTCTAGGAACCCATCTGTATCAGTGTATGTACCAGCTGGCATTGTTGTGAGAGGCTGTGTTCAGTATGAGTGAATTTTTCGAAAACTCTTTCAACGCATTTGCCCATTCCATGATGGGTGATTTACAAGCACACCTGCCCACACTAAACTGAGTGTTTAGCAGTTTTTGACCAGAAACAGCATGATCCCCATGCCCCTCCACCCCCAATTCACCTGATCTCGTCCTGAGATACTTTTTTTGTTTCCTGGGATGAAAAAGTCCTCAAAGGGAAACATTTTGCTGATGTGAAACAAGTGAAATAAAAAACAGCAGGAGCAATAAAGGCATCAAAATGACGACTTCAAAAACTGTTTTGCACAGGGTAAAAACATCTCAATAGGTGTGTTACATCAAATGGAAAGTACTTTGAAGTAGACATAAGTTTAAACATGTAAGAATAAATACACAATTTTTTATAAATAAATTCCAAAGATTTTGGGTCCCCTCTTATATCTACTTAAGGTCAAATGAACCAGCTGATCTATCAATATAATTTCCAAGTGACAGAATAACGGTAAGGTGATATGTTAGGAATGCTGGATCAGCCTAAACAAAGCATGCTGGGAGAGACTCTTTCAAATGGGATAACAGACTTGTCTTCCCTAAATACACCAAAATCACAATGAGAGGAGCTCAGTATGAGGTCTGGAGGAGGCACTGAGAAAATGAAAGCTGATCTGGACAATGACTCTGACATCCCAGGAGTTCACCTCTATGGAAGTATCTTAACTTGCAAATATGGATTTGGAGTTTAGCAGGGAGGTCTAGCATGCGAGAGTGCTCAGGGATGCCTAGATGCTTATCTGACAGGAGGTGATGAGACGATCAAAGAAGGGTTTGTAGAGTTAAAAGTAGCAGACTAGGGCTAGGTGGAAGAGGAGCCAGGGGGATGATCAGACAGGGAAGAGGACAACCAGGAGAGAAAGGAAGCAAGAAGCATGGGAGTTTCATGAAATAACAGGCGTTCATCAGTTCAAATGCCAGAGATTAGATTAGGACTAAAAAGGTGTTAATTGAATTAAGCTAGGTACATGGAGTGACCCCAAGAAAAAGCATTCACAGTGAGGCCTACACTCTTTAAAAAGCTTAAGAAGAAAAAGGGCAAGGTAGCAGGTAATGGGAGACAGGGTAGAAAATATAACTAGTAAAGCAATAACTAGAATGATACATCAAATGACTTTTAGGAAGCTTCATCAGAGAAAATGGGAAGACATGCAGAAAATAAGTAGACTATTTAGGCAAATGAGATTAGCAATAATAAAAATAGAAGGGACTTTAATTCTTAAATCCCTCTTTCCATCTTCATCTTGTGTTTAGCTCCAGACCTATGTCTACCTTCTTTGTCAATATTTCAGCTTATCAGTTTTTTATAAATATTTGACTTCACAATCCCACACTAACTCTAAGGGCGAATCATCCTTGTTCTGTGCTACCTTGGGAATCCCTTTCCTCCATTCCCTAATCAATGGTGTTTGTGACACCCTGCTCACATAGGTCTGTGCTCTGTCCTCTGTAAAATTTACCTGCTGAATGGACATTTCTGTTTCTTGAGCACTAGGCCCATTTTCTTAATACTTTTAGTAGTATCTGCCCTTATTTCTTCTTGATTGCCATTTTAAGCCCCCTTTTTAATTTCCTTCACTGTCATTCCATTGTGCTTTGATTCCCTGAATATCACTTGAGGCTTTCTACAACTTGAAAAGTTGTCTTTCTGAAACCCCTCACTTCTATTCTCTTGTTATTTGAAACTGTTTGCCTGTTTTATTTCATTAATGAATTACTCAATAGAAAAAGAGAAGCAATTTAACGTTGCTTTAACGTTTTTATTTAGATTACCCTCCTCTTGCCCAAATATTGTATTTCATGCATATAATTCAAAATATTGTGATGATTTTTCTTTGTCAAAACTCAGGCTAGGCCCTCACATAACCTTAGGGAAAAGAGTTTGACTAGAGATTATCTGAAGGTTACTTAAGGCTCAGTAACTTGTCACAGTTGCTTAAGTATTTACTGTTATCTTTCTATTGAATTGAGGCATTTTAACTCCTAGACAGACAAAATAATTTCTTAGACCACTAGGAGCTATTAGGACATCAGCTAGTGTTATGTTTGGAAAGAAGAGTAGAAAGAAATGAGGGTTGATTAAGGCAAGAGTGAAGATGGTCCAGGCCCAGGGAATTTCTCAGAGAGCAAGCCCCGGGGGTCACTGGAGTGGAGGGCTCTGGGCAGAGAAGCTCAGCAGGATCGCTGGGTATCTAATTAGGGGAAGAGGCTGGAGGAGGAGGAAAGTGGTGTTAATCAGCAAGGATGTGGAAGTGAGACAAAGCTAAAATAAAAATGAACTTCTTTTGTATCCTAGGTTTGCCTCAGTGAGTAAGAATCTATTATGAAGAGTTTCCTTTTTGTTATATTTTTTCCCTTTAGGGGTTAATTTCTGTTTCTTTTCAGATACTGTACATCCCTGATTACTTAATAATAGAGAGAAAGGTTTCCCCTCTTTATAAAGCCCTTCTTCTCCATGCATCACATTAGTTGTAGGGAAAACTGTAGGATACATAGTTGACTCCTTCACTCATTTGTGTATATATTCATCCACTCATTCATTAAAAAGTAGTGAGAGTGTGCTAGGTACTTTGGCACTCTGTAGAGAATGATAAGCAAGACTGACACAGTTCTGTTCCTCCTGGAATTTAAAGTAGTGTGTGGAGACAAACAAAGTCAGCTACGGTCCAGCACAAGTGCCATGATCAGAGAAGTACAGGTGCTGCCTGAAGCATGGAGGAAGAAACTGAATCCAGATTAGGAGCAACAGCAAAGACTTCACAGCAGGAATGATATTTTAGAATTAAAAGGATAGAAGTTAGCCAGGCAAAGCTGAAGGGAAGGGCAGGAAAGTGAAGGCAGAGAGGCAAAGCAGTATTCCAAACTGGAAAACAGCTCCCTTATCACTCCAGGTAAGAAGGAACATTATACTTTCACATACGTGAACAATGCTGTCTGGGGCTGGGAAACAGTTGAAAGGTTAAGAAGGTAAAAACTGAGGCTGGGTCCCCATCATACAGGACTTTGGTGTGTGGTGCAAATAATTTATATTTATACTGAGGATTATAGGAAAATCATTTCTGAGATAAGGAAATGACTTACCCAGGTTTGCTTTGTAGCGTTCTAGCTGAAAAGTGGAGATGGGATTAGAGGGTGTAGGCAAGATAGGAGATTGCAATATCAATTTGCAAGTCACTATTGCAATGATTCTAGCCAGAGATAATGGCGGCCCAAATTAAGATAGCAGCAGAGGGGATTCATTCGGAAGATATTTGGTAGATACAATAGGACTTCGTGGTTTATCAGACAAAAAGAAAGGAAAATTATGATGCCCAAATGTCTCATTTGACCACAGGATAAATGGTGCTGCCATTCACTGACACAGACAACACCAGAGAAAAAGCCTTTTTGGGAAGAAACACTGGAGATGCCTAATAAAACTTCAGATAAATATGATGCTTAGAGACAGAAGTCAGTGTTACAGATCTGGGAAGATCATCAGCATATAAATGGCAGCTGAATCTGGGGGAAATGAATAAGCTGACCCAGGCCAGGAGTGCACAACTGTAGTTGAACATGTAATTGTGTATTATTTGTTTAATATCTATCTTCGTGACTAAACTTTAAGCTCAGTGAAGGCTATAACATTATGTCTGCTCACTAGCTCCAAGCATAGTCCCTTGCCTATAGGCAACAATCAATAATTTTTGAATGAATGAAGAAATATCTGTGAAATCCCATAGTCAATTGCCAAGCAATGTTCAAGTGTATGGAGTTAATATTGAGAATAACCAGTCAAACCTAGACTTGCTCCAATACCCTATTAGGAGCTACATTTTCTGCCTCCTTTCTGAAATGGATATGTCAAAATTTGGTTTTGACTGGTTTGTCTATTACATGAGAATATTAATATCCTCTATACAGCATACTGAGAACAGGCACTGGAGTCAAACATAGTAACCCTCTTAGGTCAAGGTACTTAGAGTGTCTCAATTTCATTATGTATGAAATGGGGATAATAGTACCTAGTTCATAGAGCTATTGATAGAATTAAATGATATAATATATATAATATACATAGCAACCTGGACCATAGAAGTACCTAATATTATTAATATTTATGTAATATTAATAATATTACATGGTAATATAATTACTTAATTAATTCATATGTAATATTTAGTGTTTAATAGCAATAATTATTAATATATCAGTTATTAATAATTTTAATGTTATTAATATTACTTAAAAACTTGTTGAGATGGAAGTTCTCCATGGTGAGGTTATCACCTGTCTAGTGATAACTTTTGTCCCAGATTATCTTCTCAATAGTGATTGCATTTCAAAAATTTTTTTTCCCTAGCAAACAGCCTTGGAAGATAGAGTTAGGGACTCTCTCAGGGCAGAGAGCAGATTTGTTTCTTTACCAATGCTATAATAAAGATAATGGTTCCCTCAGGGGCAAAGTTGGGTAGGCTTGCTAGCAGCTCCCATATAAGGTTCTTAGCTGTAACACAAACCTATAAGGTTCTTAGCTGCAACACAAACCCACTGTATATGCAGCATCTACGTGGGCCACTCTGCACCACCTTGTGGGACCTGAGGGGCAAGGAAAACCGATATGAACGTGAAGCTGATCTTTCTCATGGTATGTTGAGTAATTAAAGTCTTTGCTTCTTTCCTAAGGGTCTTGCATCTTTTGTTAGCATTTATGAAATGGTGGCAGGCCACCTCGTTAGTGTGAAGCGGGGTAAAACCTCAGACCCTTCACTGTTCTAAATAAAGTTGTCTTTTCAGTGTAAGTTTATATATCATAAAGCCTTGATGCACTTGTTTTGTAAGGCACTACTTCCCAATCTTAACACTGAAATTTTCATAATTCTAACTATAAACAATATATAAAAAGAAGTTAAAGAGAAAAGATTGTTTATTTTCACTTTGAAGATTTCAATCTTTCTGCTTATTTGATTGGGGAAAGTTTGAGAAAACACAAATCTATGGGGGACAAATTGGGGTAGTACAAATCCTTGCTGTCTAATAAATATTAAACATTGCAAGTACACATTCAAATCATACAAGAATATTTGTAGTATTGACAGCAATCATTGGATAGCATAGACCAAGGCAGTTGTTGGCTAGCAAATACCACCTATGTTTTAATGCAGAGTAACGACCATGTATTTATTTATTTATATCAAGTGCTCTCTTGTCTAAGTGCTCAGTGTTTATTCAGGTATGGGCATATAATTTCTAAAAAGACAGCAGTTTTTACTTGAGTATGTGTATGCCTGTGTGTGTGTGTGTGTGTGTGTGTGTGTGTGTGTGTGTGTGTGAAAGACCTAGTTATAGCTCACAACACAGTTAAGGATGAACTTTGTAGGAAATATGATGATCCAGGAATTAAGATGAAGAACGTTCATTTGCATCAAATGTAAACAGATGAGATTCAGTAGAGAACAGTATTTGTAAACAACAAAAAAGAAAGGCAAATAAGAGATAGATCTTACTTGAATAGTCCTAGACAAAAATGAGATGGAAGAAGTAAAACATTCAGTGTTCTTTAACAGAGGAATTGGGAGAGACAGTACAGGGTGGAGAGAAATAAGGTCTTGAGCAGGTATGACTTCTACAACAAGGACCACCAACCACATAACAGGAGGAATTCACCTTAATGATGTGTGAGTTTCATCCAGAAGACAGAGAGGTAATTTTGGAGCTCCAGAACATTATGTCTCCAAACACCAGAAGACAGTGGTAACTCATGCTAGTAAAAGAAGAAGAAAGTACCAAGAATTTGGTAAACCAAAATGTCTATGATCTAGGGAAAAACTATTATGCATCTGAATCACTGATACCAAGCAGAAACATGTTAGCGTCCTCAAACCACAAGTGTCACTTTCTGTGACAGAGGTGAAACCAGAGCTAAATTAAATGAACATGAAACTTTTACACTAATAGTTTTTCTAAATCGGACATTGTTTGAAAATTTAGTTGGGGCATCCATCTCTGGGCTAAAACTCAACAATGAGATGAGAAAAAAAAACAAAAAAAAACCCACATTCCACTAAGAAGGCTGGAGAAAATAGAAGTTAGAAGCTCAGGTTTTGATCTTTATTGACAGTATTTTTCCCTCTATCTTTGGGTGGTGGTAAACAAGATAGGGCAATAATAAAAATTGCTTAGTTTTGGAGACATAGCCAAAATCTAAATCACTATCATATTTAAAATAATTAAAGTGTCAGGCATTCTTTTACTTGTACACTACATCTTTGTTTATTATTCTGCTAGATAAAGCCTCTTGTCATCATACTGCAGGCAAAGCTGTTAACAGGGAAACTCAAATCCACACCCTAGACCTAATTTTTAATATAGTTTCCTCTTTGTTCTACTGCATGTCTGAATTTAATTATGAGGTCTAACTTGATGCCCTGCCATTGTATCTTTCGCTCTCCTTGCTCTTTTTGTAGTTTGTAATAAAGAAGAATTTTCTGTTTCTTTTAAAGCAAGCTCATTTTTTGTTAGTTCATTGAAAGGTGTCCCCTTCTACTTCATGTTGCTCCTTGGGTCCTTTTATTCTTCATCTCCTGAACTGACACAATTACCATCTCTACATTCTGCAAATATAGCCTGCAGAGTGGGCTTCCTAAGAATATAATTTTCAAAAGTGCCAGACATAAGAATGACTCTAAAGCCATTTGATGAGTTCTCTGTTACATCTCCTCATTTGCTTCCATCTCAAAGAGATTTTTGATTTCTGTCTGGAACATTCTTATCAGCTTAAAGGTATGCAGCATCATTATGTTATGAATATTTTCTTCTGTGGCAGCAAGTGCACTAACCTTGAATGAAGCAGTTGCTAATCATGTTGCACTAAGCAAATAAAAGTCAGAACCGACCTAATCTTGCTTGCCTAATATCAGTTTCTGCAGACTTCAAGTGTAATGTTCTAATCACTGGCGCAAAACAGCCAATTAATTTGCTTTCCCTACGTGTTTTTAGCGGCCAAGATGCATAGGGGAGCAGTGCATTCGGCTATAATCATGCTCCACAAAGATGGGAAATGTTCCCTTTGAGCTTCCAATCATTAGACCAGCTGAAGTGAAGACAAGCCCATTGACAAGTGAGAATGGCAATAATTTATTTTCTATTGATGGGTTGTGACAAATCATGTCGAAGCAGTAGCTGCATACTGTGGGGCTCCGCTAAGGAAGACTGTGATGGGCAAAGATGAAACCCTTCACAGCTCATTTAGTCCAAATGTAGCCACCTGGGTGGTGAATCGGTTCAACGTACCAGCCCAGGCATTCCAGCACAAAATTAGATCGCTAACAGGCAGGCCATATAGGGGTTCCTACAAGGCATTAATCAACAAGGCTGAGCTGTCAAAATGCGGAGTCTGAAATTAAAAAACACCAAAAGGATAAAAATGTGGCAATACTGTCAAAAAAAATCAAGAACGTGATTCCTACTACAGAACTCTATCATTAAAAAAGCTTAGTAGAAAAATACATTATAAAAGGGTAAAGAAAGGCATTAACCCTTTGGAAATTTTTCCTAAGATTTTCACAAATGTTAATTAGTAAAGCAGCGTGAAGATATACGTAAGCATGAACATACCCTCTTTCAACTTAATACTGACAGGCCAGGTTGCATATAAGTTCTTACCTCCCTACAGCATAGTTCATCTCTTATTTAAATTTCTTTTCTATTCAAACCTACTGATGTGCAGAGCATTTGATGTCTCATGCTGCTTCTGAATATAGAGACTTCAAACTCTGCAGAATTCTTGGGTTAGCATAGCTTATTTTCTGACTGCTCTTTTCGGTAGAAGGGATTCCTTGCACCTGGAGGTGTGAACTGTTCGTGTGTGTGTGTGTGTGTGTGTGTGTGTGTGTGTATAAGAGATATTAAATTTTATCAATATTCTTTTAGGTGCTCATTATCTGTTTTCATATTAGGAAAAGTATTTAGTACATAAACAATTTCAAACAACCAGACTTTCTGAAACTAACCAAATTTTCACTGCTTAAAAAAAACACTTGCAAAAGTTCTATTACATAAAAACATAGAGCCTAAATCTTGAAGAATTGCTTTCCAAGCCTCACATGGGCATTTCTCAAAGTGTGGTCTACTGACTATATACATCAGAATGATCTGAAGTGCTCATCCAAAATGCACACGCACAGACCTACTACAGACAATCTGAGATGGGCCTGGGATATCCTGGGTATTCTGAATGCACAGTGGAACTGGAAAAACACTTCTTATATGAATAAGCCCTACTCCATTTTCAAGTACAATCCAAACACTTGCTTCTTTTCAGTGCTAACACATCTCCCCCTTGGACAACCTGTGCTTTATTTGTTGATAAACTCCAATATTTTTTCATTTCCATGCCTTTGATCATGTTATCTCCTTCATGTGCCCATGCCCCATCTTTCCCATTCTCTGAAAGTCAACTCAAATGCTTCCTCGTACATGAAGCCTTCTTCATTACTCCTATCTAGGCGTGAATATTATGGCCTCCCTGCTCTCCTAGCCATTTGTTTGTGCCTCCATAGCATCACCACCTCTGTCTTCTGTTGCAGTTACCTGCACATATGCTTGTTCATTCCTTGAGGTCACATGTCTTATATATATGCTTATACCTCATTCGACCGAATTCATTGCCTTGTGCCTTATGTATAGTAGATGTCGCTCAAATTGAACTGTTGAATAATAGATGTTAATTCAAATCCAGGCTTTATACCTTTAAGTCATTCACAGAGATAAGTGTTCTCTCTTCTTGTGTACTCAGAATTCTCATTAGAATCTTGGAGTGGGTCTCCCCATAGCAAAAATACATGAAGGCTGTTATTTTGTTTGTTGATTGGTTTTACTTAACTGCAATTTGTCTATGAAATGTTATTCTGCTTTAGATTTTCTAAATTAGCTTTAATGATATTTTCTTTGAAAGAATATTTGTTAGCATTTTAAGCCCTCAGCTGAAACAGGTATATAAAGTATATTAATTATGCTGCAAAATAAATTACATCATAGTATGCTACTTTAAACCATTTATTTTGTATTTCAGATGTTCATTTTATAAGAATAGGAACTACATGGCCTTAAATATTTATAGCTGTGTACAGTGATTAACTAGCAGTTGATGGGTACAATTGTTTAACTATGCCTAATTTGATTTAAGACTAATATCATAGACCATAATACAGCAGAAAGCATAGGAGCCATAGTTTGGGTTTCCATGAGCTAAGGAGTAAGTTCAACCTGATTGTAAGCTGAAGACATGTTTTACTCTGAGCATCCCTATATTCTAAAAGTGTAATAAAGGTATTCTTGAAAGTAGTACGTCTTATCAATCCATGTTGTAATTGTTTTTAAAACCCCTTTTTACTTTGATATTGCTGTGTGTTTAGGCACCACAGAAACAGGGAGAGAATGTTTGCGGGATACTTGAGAATATTATATTTGAAAAGCATGAAATAATTCAAGCCATTGTGAGCCAAACCTGTTCTAGTCATAATAAGAGCCCTTTATCTACCTCAGTCTTCAATTACAGACACTCTAGATGAGAAGCAAGAGTTGAGGAGATACCTCTCACTTTTCTTCAGTGCCAAAGATAATTAGGGCAGACTAGAGCCAGGGTGGAGCTGCTTGGAAAAGTTCTAAAGGTCTGGGAAAGTATGCTGTTAAAAAGGAGATGATGTATAAGCTTACCTCTTTCTGACACCTTGGCTTGTTTTAGGACTGATATAAAAAGTGCTTTCTGGGACTGCGCATTTCATAAAGTTTCTATCGCAGTTTAGTAGTCATCTCAGTGGGTTTTGCTTCAACTCAGTTGATAATTACAATAAAACAGAGAAAGATATTGCATTTTTATTTGTATTAGTGTTCTTAGCCATGGGTACCTAGGGAGCTGCTAGGTATAACTAAAACGGAATCAGGAGAAAAGAACATTGCTGATTCAATTTCTGAATTGGAGAGTAAAAGAAACATAATAATCGCTGAAATAAAAACATAAAATCATTTCAAAATAAATAACTAAAAGTAATACTACCTTTGAAATATGCCCTCCACTTCTACAACCTAAAAAGAACAGCAATGTGGTGTTTTCTAAAATAGAGCCAATTTGATCCTCTGCTAATTCCTCCATTTTGTTCCTTTAAAACTATTTTCACAAACATCACATGTCACCTGGGAACAGAAGGAGTGAAAGCTTAATCCGCAAATGGTTGATGAGACATTACAGAGAGGCCTGAAGGAATATGATAGATAAGCACTGACAAAGGGGAAGAGATGGAAATCAGTCAGGCCCTTGGTCTGAGTTTCAGGAAACCTTTGATATGTGAGGAATACTGAGGCATTGAACAAAAAGTTCTTACCATTGACTTCATGATGTTCATGATACAAGAATTAGAAGAACTCTTAAATAAGATAATAAAAGTAAAACTATTTCAAGCAGGCTGCTTTGAAGAAGCCATAGAACACAAACAAAAGACAGACTGTCCTTCAGAAGGTTTCCCGCCTGCTCTTATCAGCAGAAAGAAACCAACCAGTGCATGAAACCAGGAATAAAAGGGAATATTATAATCAAAAGACGTATGAAGAGTGTACATCCGAAGAATAGTGCAGGAAAAATTCTATAGAGTCATAATAAAATTACAGACAACATGACCTCTTGAAAATAATCAAGAAAGTGATACAATAAAATAACAGGAGATTAAAATTGAGCTGGAAAACTCAGGAAAGAAATGGAGAAACTAGAAACCATTATAGAAATGAAAGCCTCGCTAAAGGCAATAAAAATTAGAATATTTTTCTTGAAAACAAAGTCATGGAGGTCAGAATTGAAAAATAAAAACAAACCAAAATCGGAAAAAAAATCTTATAGAGATTATAAATAAGGCAGAAAGACAAAGGAGATCCAACAATCACAAAATTACTGTTTTTAAAGAAAACAGCAAAGCAAATGGAACAGAAACTTAATATACAGGAAAAATTTCCCAAGGAAAGATTTAATCTATATGTTGCCAGGGCCCTTTATATTTGATACAAAGTGAATACAAAATAATGAACACCAAAACATATGGTAATACAATTTCTAGTCTTTAAGGCCAAAATTATATGGGCATACTAGCTAAACAAGTAAGTTATATAAAAGGGGGGAAATCAGGTGCGTCTTAAACTTCTTCAAAGCAGCACGATGTCAGAGAACACTGGGGCCATGCTATAAGTTTTACAGGTCATGAAAATATGATCTAAGAATTTCATTCCAAGACAAGTTATTTTTCAAATATAAAGACAAACATTCTCAAGCAGGTAAAAATTTAGGGATTATAGTACCCATGACAATTATTATTAGCAAGAGATGAATCAAAATAAAACATTATATAAAAATATTTAAGATTATACAATCATGAAAATCTTGTTATATGGTTAAATGTTATAAATCTTGAGAATATAAAAATAATTATATACACATGTGCACACACACATATGAACTATTGAGGGATGGAGGAAAAAAGGGAAGGGTATGAGAAAACATTAACGTGTTAGCAAATCTTTTACATTAGGCTGTTTGAGGTACTGACTTTACCCACTTTTAGTTCTTCTGTGATATTTTGTTCCTATATTTAAATAAATTCTAACAACTCAGTAAAGAAAGGTTTCTTGGAAGTCCAACAATTTTCTTTCATTTTTTTCTTTGATTTGTTATTTACTATTAACATCAACATTTATAGAATTAGTCCACTTAAAAAATATTTCCATTTCTTTGTCTTTGTATGGACATAGATGCCTGGAAAGACATTCCTCAAATATTAAAATTATTTTTAGGTGATGAGATTTTGAGTGATTATTACCTGTCCTCTGGAGATATGAGCATATAAATAATTTATGAATAGTTTTAAATATCAAAAAAATAGATATGAATTAAATACCAAGAAAATTGAAGCATCTTTCTGGTGTTGTTTTTTGTATATTCTTCTTTTTTATTTCTTCCTAAAAAGGATAAAAACCAGAGTAGCACAATGTTAATCTTTGTAGAAATACAAAGGAAGGTAAGAAAGTTATTTTTCCATAAAAAGCTTAAAATTTAACTTGATGGTTCTTAGTTTTTTGCATCACGATGCTAACTTTGTGTAACAGAAAAGGATTTGCAAAAAATAAAACTGTGATACCTTTGCAAAGCTCTCTTATTCCCTATCCAAGTAAATTGGTAATTTTTTATTTGGAAATTAATCAAGGTATAGGGCAACATCTTTGGGAACTGCATTAATGTGGGCTTGAAAGGGAAAATGTACCTTTAGAATATATTTTAGTGTATGTCTCAAGTCACTATTTCGGTTTAAAGGAAATCCTTGACTGAACTGGCAATTATCAAAGAAGTAAAAATTTGTCATATCTGCCTAACTTCCATTGCCCCAATAACATAAGTGAATGATTTGACTCACATACGGTGGCCTAGATTTTGTAAAACAATTTGTTACCACTGTAAAAATCCTTTTAATATGAATAAGTTAAGTTCACAAATTAGTTATCCAAACATTTTGTTTATAATTAGACAGTTTGATTTTTTTTTTCTGAATATACGGTCATGTTTGTGGGATTCTGATTGCACAGTTCAATGGGGTTCACTCTTTTTTATCATTTTCATGACAGAAGCTAAAATTTTGAAGATTATGATAGTTCCTGACTGTCAAAGCTCCCAGCTTGCCATGTTATTTCTTAAAATGTATTTTAAAAGATAGGATGATGGAAGGAATCAGCAGTTACCTAGGTTTACTAGCATGAAATATATGGGAGAGAGATGAGGAATTGTATTTAATATAATCGATAACAATATTTGCGCAAAGCAGATACTAAAGTGTCTGCTAAATGGGTAGGCTTCCATTTGATTTGTGATCTAGTTTAATTTTTTTAGAGTAAATTTAAACATCTGATCACTTTCTATATGTCTTTACCCAGTATATGTCTTCAGTTCCATTGCAGAATTCAAAATGCTTCCTTAAAATCATGAATTTTTATTTACTAAAACTAATCTTGCATGATATAATCACAAAGATGATCATTCATAGTGAGGACTATTAATACTTCTTAAGTGGTTAATAATAAATTGCTCACTGAAGTATCTTTTACAACTTTTAGTTTTGTATATTATTTTGTCCTCCAAGCTAAAATGACAGAGTGGGCATATTGCATAAAAACCAAGATCATCACTCTTTCACTGCCTATCACCCTGTTTATGCTTAACCAAGCATTTATTTATTAATTCTTAATAGTAAGGGCTACAAGGTTACTACACCTGAGAGAAAAATCTGTAGGACGGGCTTTTTAATTAATCACTAGGAGGGTTCAGAAAGGTCTTGCTGTTTCTGTAAACTGAAGCATTTATGCACCCCATTGCAAGTGTTGATCAGAAAAATGGCAGGTGATGCTTTACCTCTCTAAGTTTCTGCAGTTCCATCAGGAATAATGAACCCTTTACATGTTTCTCTGTGTGTATGTGTAGATACTATTGTTAAAACTAGGGCCTTGTTCACCTGAGGACAAATACAGAGACAGTTCTAAGGAAACAGAACAGTGGAACCAGTATCTTAGGAATGATGCTAAAATGTTACCCAATGTGCTCTTAATTCAAGATCACCACCTCAGAACAAAAGGCTCTGAGACAGAGCAATCAAGAGCAACAGACCCTGTTCATCAGGAGTTACCATACCCAGCCTGTGGCTTGTCACATCAGCTGGAGCATTGTTCTACCTGGTTAATTTTACTAAGGTTAGAAACAAAAAGTGCAATAAAATTTGCAGCAGTTCTTTGGGTGAAATCATAACTTAACTGATAGTTATGATGGTCCTGGGTCACCGGGTGCAATAGGGATAGATAAAATGACAACAAGTCTCGCCATAGTTACAAGTGTACTTGGGAACACACACTTTTCTCTCCAGTCTTTGGCATCTGCTTTGGTGTTTCCTTGTGCAGAAGCCTGTGCAGACAGAAGCAAAAAGTGTTGCAGATTTAATAGCCTGTTTCTTCTGTTCCTAGCTAAGTCCCTAACATTGGCAGAGGTTACCACACTGCTGGCGTAACTTATCTCATAAACAGTAAAGTTTCTTTCTTAAGCCCAGCACATGTAAATAGTGCCCAGAGACGTGCCCTCCCTCTGCCTGTGTTCCTGCACCTCAAGTGGAGCCAGGGCATCTAATCCTCCACACACCACCCCGTGATGTTCCTCTCCTTCCTCTCCTCCATCTTTCCCCATTTCTACAACCTTTACGTGAACACTTCAGTTGCAAGAAATACAACAAACAGTAGCTTGTCAGTGTTCAGAAGCTGTGTAGGTGCTTAGCCCACTCATGGCAAAGCTAAGAACAAGGCTTTGAGCAGGAGGCCTCACTGCATTTCATCAGAAAAAGGCACCTTTCTCCTTAATGGCTGCTGCTTCGGGTCCTGAGATATACAGCCAAGGACTCTGGGTCACCTCAAAGTCTCAAGCTTGCCCTCTCCACTTCAGCCTGAACAGCTTTGCTCTTTATGGTTTACATAGCATGCTTCTACAAAACCCTTTTTATGCAGGTACTCCTGAATTTAATAAAAAGAACTGTCTCTAAAATTCAAAGAACTTAATCACTTAAGGTCTTTTTATATGTGTTTAAGTTCTACATTTCTGGGGAAATAGCTCTGAAGAACAATGGAAGTGTGAACTGTAAGTGGGGAATATAGCTGGAGAGAATAAATCAAGAAGAGGAGGTTCTATAAAAGGGAACACAAAGACAAAGAATTAGAGTAGGAGATAATAATTGTACTGGTGGGGGAATTCTTTTCTTCATGGGTTGGTTTAGCTGGTAAATGGTAGAATGAGAGATGTAACTTCATCCGTTTTGCAGACCAGTGGTCATGAGTTCAAGTGCTATTCTGTCTTATTTGGACTGTTGCACACTGGCAGAGTCGACTCAGGCAGCCTGAAAGCAATGCTCCTGCAGAGATGCAGGTGCTGGCCATTGGTGGTCAAGATGTAAGGCACATGGGCAGATTTCTACCAGCATCTGACACCGTTGTCATTTAGTTTATCCATCAGTAAAACCACCAGACAGTAATGCAGTCACATCCTGTTGAAAAAGAAAAGACTTGGAGAACTATGAATTGATGACTATGACTGGTAACTAAATTTGTCTAAGGTGTTAAAAATAATAGTCCGACCTTTAAGTGTTAATTTTTTACAACTTTGTATTACATGTGACTTATAGCACATATGTGCCTTTATTGTTGATTCTCAAATATATCAAATTGGATGAAATTAGGTTTTTAAAAAATTTTTGGTAGTATATTTTGTGTTCTATATTGATAATAAGAAATCAATTCAAAACATATTAGAATTTTTTGGATTTTTAATAGAAATCATTGATGATATATTTATGTATTCATTTGTTTATTCCTTATTTTGTTTGGAAGAAGATTTAAGTTAATAGTTATATATATGCTCCAGATCATAACCCAGATTCTTTCACAAGGAAAAGAAATCGAACTCTGGAATTTAGAAAATTAGTTGAAAGAAACTGGATTCAGTCAACACAGAGTAGAAAGGCTATTGATTTGTGCTCAGAAGAAATGAGTATGAATTTTATTTCTGCTCTTTGCCCGGTGAATTTGAGTCACTTCATCTTTCTGAATTTTAGCATTTTTATCTTCAATCTAGAGAATATAATGAGACCCCACTGAGTTATCATGAAGTTTTGGTGGATTGATGTACGGATGGTACCCCAGTGCCTGACATAAATATATACTCAGCTGAGATTAGCTGAGATGAATACCTGGTGAAAAATACAAAACAGAATTGATTAAGTGTTACATTTTGTGATGTACACATTAAATGTGAAAGAGTTGAGAGTCACTGATAGATGAAGTATTAAATAAAGATTTTGTAGAAATCTATATGGGTCCAGATATATGGGGAGGATTAAGAGAGTGTCGTACTTAGTGCATTCAGGCTGCTGTAACAATATACCACAAACTGGGTGGCTAATAAACAACAATCACTTACTTCTCACAGTTCTGGGGACTGAGAAGTCCAAGATCATGGCACCAAGAGATTTGGTGTCTGGTGAAAACCCACTTCCTGATTCATAGACAGCTGTCTTCCCACTGTGTCCTCACATAGCCAAAGTGACAAGAGAGTTCTCTGGGGTCTCTTTTGTAAGGATATCAATCCCATTCCTGAGGGCTCTGCCTTTAGGGCCTAATCACCTCTCAAAGTTCCCACCTCCAATACTATCACATCGGGGATTAGCTTTCAACATAGGAATTTGGGGGGGAGGCAAACCTTGTCTTTAGCACAGAGTGACAAGATGAAATCTTGCTGATAAAAGAACAAGAGCAGCAGCAGAGGCATAAGCAAGTAATGGCGAGGCAGGAGGCAGGAAGCAGTGAGCCCCAGGTTGTCTTGCCGTGGTCTGGCGGTGACTAAGGTGTGATGGCAGGGGCTGGTTTGGGCGCTGACAATTCGCTTCACTTTGGAGTGCTAGGATTGGAGGTAACAAGATGTCTGAGAATTTACCCCACACAGCAGGAGGTAAAGTCAGGCATTCTGAAGAGGCTGCAGATTTGGAGGTCATCTATTCCTCCATTAAGTGTCTTGAACTCTTTATCTAGTAGATTGCTTGTCTCCATTTAGTTTAGTTTTTGTTTTTTGTTTTTTTCGTGAAGTTTTGTTCGGTCTTTTCACAGGACATGCTTCTCTGTCTCTTCATTTTGGCTGTCTCCCTCTGTTCCAGGGATGTCCCTGTGTGGGTTGCCTGTGCCCTCCTGTTGTAGTTGGGCACTGATTGCTGTTGGCACATCAGTGGGTGGGATGGGAAGGCTAGCCTGACTACATGGCTCAGCTGTTCCTTGGAGGCTGACCCCACAGAGCAGGAGTCACTTTAGCCGTCTACACTTTGGGTGTCATTTGTGGAGCTAACTGGGTGGTGCTCTGGTGTGGTCTCAGGTCAGCCATGGGAGTGTTGGGTCTGGAGCACCTTGGTAAAGGCTCTGTTTCAAGCAAAGGTCAGCCTCCACTTGTGTTAGGCTTGGAACGACTTGGTAGGAACTACAAAGTGATATGCAGTTGGTTTCAGCTTTTTCTGGACTTGGAGGTGCTTGGGAGAGGCTATTCTGCAAGCCAAGGCTGGCTGCCACTTGTCCTGGGCTTGTGACCTTGTAGTAGAAACTATGTTCCAGGCTAAGACAGGCTGCCACTTATGCCAGGCTTCTCCAAGCCTATATAACTCATGGGAGTTAAAATAAAGTTGAGACTCGCCTCCACTTTTGCTGGGCTTGTGGCCACTTAGCAAGTCATGCCAAGGCTGGTTGCAGCTTGTTTGCATTTGTGGACCCTTTGAGAGATTTTGGGAATGCCCGCAGCCTGAGCCAAGGAAGGCTGCTTGTGTGGAGTTGCTACAGGCGAGAGTTGGGTGGGACCAGTTCTCAGGTAGTCAGCAGGGCAGGGCAGAAGATGTTAGCCAGATTAAGGCAGAGCACAGATTTGGCTCCCTTTGCACTGGGCAAGCTGGATGAAGGCAAAGGTCAACAAATGAACAACGGTACATGCCAGAGAGTTTCCCTTGTCCCTTCAGCCCTCGCCCTGAAGTCAGTCAATTTAGTTCCTCCCCATATGGCCCTGGGGCTTTATTAGCTGCTGCCCCTGTATTGGAACTTAAGAGTGTATAAGTCTGTGTGTGGGCCTTTTAAGAATAGCATCTCAGTCTCTTACAGCTCTTGTGTTTCTAGGATGCAGTCCCACTAGTTTTCACAGCCAGAGGTCCTGAGGGCTACTCCTCCTGCACTGGTGCCCCAGGCTGGGCAGCCTGGTGTGGACCTGGAACCCCTGGCTCCTCAGGAGGGACCTCTGCAGCTGAGATATCCCTCCCAATTCCTAACCACCACATGTTGCTGTGCAGCCTGCCCTTCTGCATCTCTGCCCCTTCTGCAGTCTCAAAAAGACTTCTTCTTTATAACCTTAGTTATAGAATTCCTGTTCAGCTAGTCTTCAGATGGTTCTCAATGGTGGTAACAACCACCATTACAACTATAATTTAGTTGTAATTTTGATGTGATCATGGGAGGAGGTGAGAATAATTTACCTACACCACCATCTTGACCAAAAATTCTGTATGTGTTATACCTTTATACAACTGGCAGTGCAGTAGGTTTATTTATAGAAGCATCACTACAAACACATGAGCAATGCTTTGCATTAGGACATTATTGATGGCTAAGAAGTCACTAGGTGATTTTTCAGCACCATTATAATTCTTTAGACCACTGTTTTGTATGTGATTCACTGTTCACTGAAATGTCTGGAATGTCATTATATGATGCCAGACTGTATATAAAACTGTTAGATGAGTACCTGGTACATTTTAAGTATGATATAAGTATTTGCTATTAAATAAGTACAGAATACAAAGAATTGAAACAGTAGTATGCATAATGGCTAAGAATGTAAATAGAGCCAGATGGTCTGGGTTCATATCCCAGCTCTGCCATTTACTAGCTGTGTGACTTTGGACAAATTACTTAACCTTTCGGGCCTCCGTTCTTCAGCTAGAAAATGTGGATATACGACTAACTATTTCATAATTGTGAAGATTGAAAGCGTCACTATATATCAAGTTATTGCTAAGTACTTAATAATTAACAGCCATTATTATTGGCTCTATGGATTACCAATGCAGCATTCTGATTACTAGGGATCAAAGGTACCTTCCAGTTTACACTTTATACAAGCAAAGAGAGGCCTCTTGTGGGTCCTGGCAGCTTCTTTCACATCCTTACCTCTTCACAATCAGGAGCAGGATGCATGAACCACCGTTTCTCCCACCTAAGCCTGCTCAGATTTCCTCTCTAAGACCTACCCTTTTCTGTGGTGATTGTGTGTACTGGCCTCACCCTTCAGATGTACCCCTCAAATCAGTTGGGGGAAGCTTTCTCTTAGAGTTGAAACCATATATAACCACCTGAATTTAGCACTCATATAACATAATATAAGCACAATAAAAATGAAGATAATATATGAGTCGAAGAGAGGGAGAAGGGAACTTCATTATAGGAATTTAAGGATCATGGTTCTAAAAGACCCCTTCTCTAAAAGCAGAGACATGCAGGTAAGCCTGTTCTGCATGTATAAGGTCTAGAAATAGTTTGTTATGACAAAGAACTGGGGGCTTTTCAACTCAGGGACAGTGTGTTGAGGGAAAGGCAATCTCCTTGTAGCTGAATCCTGAACTCAGCTCTATCTGCCCAGAACCACCATTTCTTGTACTTATGTCTCTTGTATGTATGGCAGGTAGCTCCGACCTAATTTAATCTGTCATCAGACAAACATTCTGCCACCAACATACACAAAATAGTTGAGAAAAAGTTCTAGTCAACTGGATAAAAAACTGCCTTTGTATCCCAATCATTAGGATGCTTCAACTTCCAGATGTTGTGCAATCAGCAAGTGTCCATATGAAGATACTTCAAATAGTCATTTTCTCAAAATAACAATCTATAAAACATAAATAGTATATTTCTTTTTACCATAAAAGAAAATTAGATTATCAGAAACAGAGGCTATAAATCATATGTGATATGTCTGGACTTTATATGTACCATAATAACTAATCACTTGGCTATCAGGGCACTGGGGAAATTACAATAAATTATATTTTGTGGGGTATGCACCACATGAATGAAGCCAAGAATATTATAGGATGACCTTCACCTTGGGTGATGTCATAGAAAAAATGGTGCTGCCCTAATAACTTCATAGGGTTAATTAGTTTCAGAGAATGCACAAGAGGCAGCGATGTCCTAGAGCTTTTTTATTTTCTTTCCCTTGGGAAGTTGTGCTAATAAAAATGAAAAACATTTCAAGTAGCTAAGTAAGAAAGAAGATTTGCACAGTCAGAAGGAAATGCTTTAGCACTATCCCCTTAGAATGTGTAGTTCTCTGTCAGCTAGCTGCAAATCATATGCTTTTCTTGTGCATCTTTTCCCATCAACTTGGGAACCTTTGAAATGACCATTGTTTCCAAAACCTGCTCTGACAATGGATTTTTTAAAAAATTGCTGATGAACATGAATTCATTTAATCAGATAGGGACCTCTTCAGATAGGGAGACATTTATCTGTATAAAATGTGCAGCTTTGTTTAGTCTGGCCATTTGGATCCCCAGTGAGGGTGGAGGTAAAGTTTCCATAGTTATGCTGATTTCAGATGAATAGGTTTGCTGGTGTCAAAGACAGGCTGTGGCCCTCCACGGGCATCTGGGGTACAGAAGGCTAATTCTTCTGAATAGAGCCATTGATGATTACATTTGGGGGAAATTTAATCATAGAGTAATTAGGCTTTAATTCTTACAAAAACTTACAATTAATTGGACCTTTTATACAACTTTTTTGTTTGATTTAAAGTACCATGTAGGTTAGTTATAGAAATTTAATTTAAATATGGATTTAATTGGAATTGTTTTATGATTTTAATGAGTCTTAAAAGTCTTTTGATGAGCAGCCTGTATAATTATGGTATTCAGAATGATTGAGTAAATGCATACTTTTATAATTTACCTTTCAGGAAACTGTATTTTTATGGAGGCTATTTTTGCATGATGAATTGTTTCATTTTACGTTCAGTTTTTGTGGGGATGGTTGCTTAGTCCTGCCTCTAATCACCCAAATGTTTTCTCTCTAGAATGAAATTAAACTTTCACAGAATCAAAAGCATCAGGCAGTAGCCCAACACTATAGTTAAATTTAATCACAGACATATTTTTGTTTTTACTTTAAAGGAGACTGAATTACTGCTAAAACTTTCAACCGGGGATTCAATTTTCCTACATAATTAGATACAAACAAGTTACCTGAAGATAGCTCTTTTCCTATAGAAAAAAAAAAAACCCTGTGATTTTAGGCAAATGACTTGAAATCTTAAAACAAAATGAGGTATCAAATTTTTAATGTGATGTCAAAACAAATGAATAATTTTAATAAACATAAAACATTTTTAAATTAGAAAAGAAAGGAAAATATTACATACTTTCCTTTGAGTATTTCCTCTTCCTACCTATGCTAAATCAGATAACTACCATTTGAAATTTTTTCTGCTGATTAGGAAAAATAATGGTATATTAGGTAAGTAATATTAGGACACATGGTTTTATTTTCCATTCTTAATGATATTATGTTCTATCCTTCACTTTATAGTTTAGGTCAAATTATTTACATGTGTTTGAAAATCAATCAATACAGTTTACCATATCAAAGCATATAGGACTAAAACCAGATGGTCATTGCAATATAGAAAAACATTTGACAAAACCATTTTGTGAGAAAAACTCTTAGCAAACTAGAAATAGAAGTGAACTTACTCAACTTGATTAAGGGCCTCTATGAAAAACATGCAGTTAATATCATACTCAAAGATGTCTTTTATTTAGCATTTACTGAAGGTCCTAGCCAGTGCAATAAGACCAGCAGAGAAAATAAAAGGCATGCAAATGGGAAAAGGAGAAGTAAAACTATCCTTATTTTCAGATGACATGATTATACAGGTAGAAACTCCAAAGGAATCCACAAAACAGCTATTAAATCTGAAGAATAAATTTAGGAAAATTGCATTATACAAAGTCAAAATAAAAGTTGGCATTTCTGTATATTAGTAACAAACAATTGACAATAAAAACTTGTTTAAAACTCCATTTAAAATAACATAAAAATAGTAAGGAATAAATTTAACAGAAGATGGGCAAGACCTGAACACTTAAACTAAAACTATAAACACTTAAAACTATAAAACATTGGAAATGATAACTAAAGGAAAGTAAAGAAGAACTAAGTAAATGAGATATACTATGTTCATGGACTGAGGATTCAGTATTTTTATGATGACAATCTTTACCAAATTGATCTATATATTCTGTGCAATCCCAATCAAAATCCAAGAATGATTCTTTGAGAAACCTGATGACATGATTTAAAATTTATATAAAAGTTAAAGAACAATTTTGAAAAAGGAGGACAAAATCGAAAAAGTTATATTACCTGATTTTAATACTCATTATAAGGGTACAATTGTAAAATTGGCATAAGAATGGCATATATGAAAATAAATAATAATAGTCTAGAAATTAATCTACACTTTCATGATCAATTTATGTTTGAGATATATACCAAAGTAATTCAATGGAGAAAAACAGTCTTCAGCATATGGTACTAGAACAACTGGGTACTTCTATGGGGACGAATATTAGCCTTGATTTTTACTGTATACCTTTCACAAAGATTAATTCAACGTGAATCTTAAGTTTAAATATGAGACTGTAAACTACTAAATGTAGGAGAGAAAATCTTTGTGACACTAGGTTAAGCAAATTTTTGTTAAATAATTCATAAGAAGCACAAACTATAAAAAGAAGAAATAAAGTTAAAATAGATTCTCATCAAAATAAAAAGAAAACTTTTATCTTTTCAAAAGACACAGAATACAAATAAATAGGCATGCGAAGTCTAGAAAAAAAATTATAGAACATTTCTGACAAAAAGCTTGAATCAAGAATATGTAAAGATCTACAACTTAATAAGGAAAAGACAAACAATTCCATTTTTAAAAGAGAGGTAAGATTTAAAGAGTACTCACAAAAGGTGATATACATGGCCAATAAAAATAGTCAAAGGTATTCACCATCGCTAGTTATTAAGGAAATGTAAATTATAACCAGAGTGAAATATCTGAATGGCTAAAATTAACAGGCCTGACAATAATATGTGTTGATATGGATGTTAAGTAACCAGAACTTCCATATATTGCTGGTAGGAATAAAAAATAATACAACCACTTTGGAACACAGATTGACAATACTTGACAAAAGTAAACATGTTTTATCACAGAACCCGGTAATTTCACTCCTACGTATTTTACCCAAGTGAAGTAAAAATACATGTCCACACAAAGATGTGTTTGCAAATTTTCATAACAGATTTATTCAAAACAACCCAGAAGGGATGCAACACAAATATCCATCAATTCTTCAGTGTATAAATAAATTGTGGTATATCCCTACTATGAAATACTACTTAGCAATAAAAAGGAATAAATATTAGTAATTCAAAAATGTGAATAAATCTCAAAAATGTGATAAGTGAATAAATTGAAAACAACAGACTAGATACCATATGATTCCAAAAATATAAAATTCTAGAAAAAGAAAAATTATAGTAATGCAAAATAGATTAAATGACTCTCTAGAACCAGAGTTGGGAAATGTTACTGAGAGCAAAAAGTCATGAGAAAACTTTTTAAGTGAGGGAACTCTTGCATCTTGTTTGTGGAGGCTAAATCATTTTAATTCAATGGTATGAAATTAGCAAAATTTGTTAAACTGTTCACTTAAAATTTATTAATTTTGCTGTATGTAAATAACACTTCAATAAAAAGCATTCCTGAAAAAAATGTTACATCTGGCGTTTCTCATGAATTCAAATGGGATAATTCATCTGAGGTCTCTTATCTGTACTATATTTTTCATCTTTAAAGATTTGTACTAGTATTTTTAAAGGGCAATGTGATATTGTGCTTTTGTGATTATTGGGGCAACTAAGAAGTATATTCGTATTTGCCTGTCTTTCTGTGTGCCTCTTTAAAATGCCTTTTTCCCAACCTCACCCTCTTGATGCTCAGTTTAATCAACCTGATGCGAAACTAATGATATTACTTACAAAACGTCAAATGTAGAGAGACAAAGCGTCTACTGACTATGAGGTAACATATTAACCAAAATGGCACCTTTTCAATATGGTTATGCAAATGCCAAATTTACTGCTTCTTTTTTTCCTTTTTGCTCAATCCCTCCACCCTCATCCACCTCCACCAGTGCTTTTTGCCTGCTCTCTATCTGAGTCTCTCTTTTTTTAAAAAGCAACTCCCTGCTCTCAGTTTTCTTTGTTTTTCATCTTCTCCTCCCTTCCCACAGGGGATTCCTCTTTCCACTGTCTGTCCCTAATTCCATGAAGAAGTTTGCCAATTTAAGTCTGAAATGTCAAAAAGAAAAAAGAAAAAAAATCCAGTTTCCTTTGCTCTGTCTTCAGATTTACCTTTTCATATTCTTATTCATCAGCTCTCTGCCCTCGCCAGCCCCTGCATGTATTGATTGAACAGCCTTCTTGATTCCAGTCTCTCCTAATTCTGATCCACCTTGTATTTCACTATCAAACTAAGCTTGAACCAATTCCAGGATTTCATTCTTCAGCTCGAGAACTTTCAGTGAGTTCCTATTGCATGACCCATCAAGTCCAAACTACTCCCACCAGGCTTTAAATCCCTTGACAAATGACTCAACTGCATGACTTTAGATTCATTTGTTGCTTTATAGACACTGGTCCTTCTCTGTTCCTCTGAAACACATGTTCCTACCCTCAGGTCTTTGCTTAGCATGACATTGTTGTTCAATCATCTTTCTTCTATCCAAATTGAGGCATCCTTCAAGTAATACTTCCTTTGCAAAACCTTCTCTGGCAGCTCCTGTCCATACCAACCTTTGTGCTTTTTCAACTTCTGGTGAACAAAGAACACTTTGTTCTCAATAACCCCTGCTTGTTTACATATTAGCTCTATCCCTGTGCTGCAATGTGTAGTCCCCAAAGACAGAGATCAGATCTTATACTGAATCTGTTTCCCCATATTTTTAAGACAATACAAAGCACTTAGTATATACAGTATTCCAAACTTTACAATGTACTTTGCACATGCCTTTTTTAAAAGATTTTATTTATGTTTAGAGAGAGGGGAAGGCAAGGACAAAAAGAGGGGGAAAAACATCAATGTGTGGCTGCCTCTCCCAGACCTCCAACAGGTCAAGACTTGGCCCACAACCCAGGCATGTGCCCTGACTGGGAATCAAACAGGCAACCCTTTGCTTCACAGGCTGGCACTCAATTCACTGAGCCACAACCAGCCAAAGCTCACAGGCATTTTTTCTTCACTTACTTTATACCCATGAACAGCTTTTGACAACAAACAAAAGGAAATAAATAAATAAATAAATAATACAAGAATAACTCTGTGTTTTGTGTATACACAACTGTAAACCTGCTTTTGCCAATCTCTGTACATAAACCTCATGGTTACCACATCCCAAAAACCTAAAAAAGACACAAAAAGAACAAAGAGAAAGAAATCTAAACAAAAATGAAGAACAGCAAACCATAAGGGAAGAGATCAAGAGAAGAAGAAAGGAACAGAGGACAACTATAAAAATACCTAAAAACAATTAACAAAATGGCAATAAGTCGTCGTCGTCGTCGGCAGCCGTCCGTCTCGAGAGACGATGGTGTAGCTTCTTAAGAGTCTATCTGCACCGCCGAGAATGGCTGTGCAGTCCGACTTGGGAGTGACGCGGTATCTGTCTCCTCCCGTGTTGAATCGACATCTTGCGATGTCGCTGGAGTGTCCTCTCCAGTGAAGCTGAAGCTACAGAGCCTGGGCAGGGTGATATGGAGGGTCTGCTGTTGCCCATGCAGCAGACCCCCCCCTCTCTTCGCAGCTGAAGGGTCCAAGGGAAAGACGGAGTCAATACAGCTTGGCTTCAGGTGCGCCGCAGGAGTTGCCGGTGTTGACTACAACGTCAAACCGCCTTAGGGACTCCGGCTCCGGATTTTCTGTCGGGGTTTACTCCCCTAGCCTTTCCCCTGAAGAGGTATGCCGCAAGGCAGCGGAGGTTTTTTGGAATCAGAGTTTTCCTTTTCTGAAATGGCAATAAGTACCTACTTATCAATAATTACTTTAAATGTAAATGGATTAAATGATGCAATAAAGATACATATGGTGGCTGAATCGATTTTTAAAAATGACCCATCTATACGCTACTTACAAAAGACCAGCTTCAAATTGAAAGACACATACAGACTGGAAGTAAAGGAATGGAAAAAGATATTCCATGCCAGTTGAAATGAAAACTGTAATAGCAATAATTATATCAGACAAAGTAGACTTTAAAACAAAAAAATTTAAAAAAAGACAAAGAAGGGCATTGCACAATTATAAAGGGGCCAATACAAGAAGATATAACAATTTAAAATATCTACATACCCAACATAGGAGCATCTATATATATAAAGTAATTATTAATGGATATAAAAGGAGAAGTCTACAGTAATACAATAATAATAGAGGATTTTTAATACTTCACTCACATCAATGGATAGCTTATCTAGATACATTAGATGAGATCATCTTAATAGACATTCACAGAACATTTAATCCAAAAACTGCAGAATATACAATTTTTTTTCAGGTGCACATGAACATTCTCCATGATAGACCACATAGTAGGCCACAATGAAAGCCTCAATAAATTTAAAAAGATTGAAGTTATATCAAGCATCTTTTCTGGATGGCCAATATAGGTTGGCTCTACAGAATGAGAATACTTCTAAGAAAATGACAAAAGAACTACTTAAATACTGGGACTATGTCTTAGACATTCTTGCATTCCATGTTCACCTTGATGCTCGGCCCATAGTAAATTTCCAATAAATGTCCAATAGATAAATGACTACTAAATGAAGCTAAGAATGATGAATATATGAAATAGGCAAATATTTCCAAACCTTATTATTTAAAGTTGAAAAACAAAACAGCATCAAGTTTAGGATACTCACAGAATAGGTCATTACAGTTTTATAGAACTGAAAGTTCTTTAATCCCCGTATTCCAAAAGCACCAAGTCTTGAACAAGCCAACTCAAATTTAAATTCTCACATGTCTTACAGCAGTAATATATTAGGTTAATAAAGCAATTATTTAATTGACTCTAATTTTATTGGCATCCCTATTAGCAGAAGGAAAGGAGTTTAGTAATTGTTTGCATTTGTAAAGCCAATATTATGGTTTAAATTATAGCCTTTGGATATATTTGAAAAATGAAGTCTGATAATCCTTAATACAATATTTACAGAGGGCTCTTTGCTTATAAAGAATAAAGGAAATGGAAATAAGAGCACATTAAATCAGAAGGGCTTTTAAATATTCATTTTGCAATCAGCTTCACCGGTTTCCAGGCTACCATCTAACTTCATAATTCTTATTGGGGAGAAATATCAAATCTCTTGCTTCACATTTTTTTTCCTGATTCTGGACTGTAGGGGTTCTAGATAATGCTTACAATGCAAATATTCTTCCTCAACAGAAATATCTTGGGAGATATTCCTAAAATTGGCATTTCCAAAATGTAGACATTTTGGACAGGTAGCTCCTGATTTAAAATATGCTCTATCTAATCACTCCTAACAAAAGTCTTCAAACCACCCAAAACAATAACTATAAAAACACTAAAACTGATTTTTTTAAAAAAACTCAAAGCTCCAAAATCAATCAGTAAACCTGTTGTTAATGGTTTTCTATGAATCATGGGATGATGGAAGTGGTCCAGACAGAGCTCTCCTATCTGGAAGAGAAATGATCCAACGAACCAAGTGGTGCTTGTGAAAATATGCTTCAGCTTAAGGGAAAGTAAAAATTACTCTGGAAAAAAACAACAACATAGAAACAGGCTTAATATGGGAATTAGACAAAAATGTTAGAGCACTGTGGTCCTTTCAGTTCCTACTATAAGGCATAGCCTCTGCAAACAAATAAACTGCAGAAAGCCTTAGGCTACAACCTGTAAGGCAAAAAAAAAAAGACATAGTGAGATGCAACAGGAGGCCAAATAGAAATGAAAGTGGATAAAACTTGGGGTGAGGGGTGGAGATTTAAAATGACCCTACAGAAAATGAAATAAAAAATACATAAAACTTAATTTCAAGACAGAAGAAATAGATTTAAAGCATCCAGGCAGGAAAAACAATAAAGCACCTAAAAAGGGACAAAAATGAGGTGGGCCTTAAAATTCCTTGAAGCCACTAGATGGTGGCACATCTATATCTTTTTAGTGCTATCTTTTTTATATTTTGACTTATAGAAGCAGCAAAAAAAAAGTACATAGAGTTCCCATACACCCTTCACCCAGATTCCCCTTATGTTTACCATCATACATAACCAAAAAATGAAGAAATTAACATTGTGGCACTACTAACTAAAGTAGAGAACTTTTTCTGATTGCACCAGTTTTTCTACTAATGTCCCTTTGTTTTTTGCATTTAGTTGTCATATTTCCTTAGTCTCCAATCTGTGGTAGTTCCTGAATCTTAGTCTTTCATGACATTGACCTTTTTGAAGGGTATGGTCAGTATTTTGTAGACTGTGCCTCTTGTTGGGTTTGTCTGACGATTTCTCATGATTAGATTAAGATTATGCAAGATGGAAAAAGGAACTATAGAGGCAATGCGCCCTTCTCAGTGTTCAAATCAAGGAGTGAACAATGTATGTCTTATTAATGCTGATGCTTGCTCACTTGGTTAAGCTAGTGTTTGTTAGGATTCTCTACTGTTGTTACTATTTTCCTTTATAATTACTAAATATTTTGGAGGAGTGCTTTGATCTTGTGCAAATATCCTATCTTTGCATTAACTTTCACCCACTAATTTTAGTATCCGTTGTGTGGAAATTATTACTGTGGTGCTTTTAATGAGTTGTTTCCCTCATTCTTTCATATTTATTAATTGGAATTGTTATTGAAGGAAATATTGTCACCTTTCCCCCATTTATCAGTTATTTATTTATATTAGTATAATGCAATGTTATATTTTGTCACTCATGCTGTTCCAACTTTGGCAACTGGCAAGTTTTCCAGGCTCACTCTTATGTCCTTTTTTTTTTTCTTTTCTTTTCTTTTTTTTTTTTACCTTATTTTCTGATGCTCCAGACTTATATTGTGTTTTCCCTGCCCCAGCCCTAGAATCAGCAACTTCTGCAAAGAGTCCTGCTTTTTTTAATTTGAAAATGAAATTTAGAAACCAAGATTAGGTGTTGGCTGTACTTACTGCAACTGGGGTACTTTCTAGTCCCTTCCAGTAGACAGAGCTAGGAAATACATGCATGGATACTAGCCCATGCATAAATTTATTTTTGTATCATTTATGTGTGTAGTTTTTTAAAGTTCATAGTGATATCTCCAATTTTGATTCAATACAACATATCTCATTCTAGACTTTCTCCCTTATTTGTAACTTCTTTCTCTGACAATGAGACACCTGACTCTAATTTTCTAAATTTATTTAAGTCAACCCTAGAATATAAACATAAATAAAATATCTTTAAAAAGTATCTAAAATACCTTTAAAATCTAAAAAATTTAAGATTCTGAAAAAGTAGTTTTAGATTTCCTTACCCATTTCTCTGTGAGAAAAACATTACCAACTACAGAATAATAATAGTGGACAGTTGCTGTTTTTTTTTTTGTCTTTAGCCTTAAAGTATTCAGTCAAAATACAGTTTTCTGGAATTTCTTAGCTCAGCTCCTTTCTCCCTCATCCCCTTCAGGATAGTTATGTGATTCATTTGTAATATGTTTGTCACAGTCTGCATTCCAAATCCCCGCCCCCACCATCCTAGCTGATTTTGTTCTTGCTTTCATACAATAAAATTCACTCTCTGCAGTGTACAGTTCTATGTGTTTTGACAAATACATAGAATCACATGTCCACCAATATAGTTACCCTACAGAACAATTTCATCATCCTCTAAACAACAGTTACCCCTTTATCAATAATTTCTCCTCCCACTTCAACCCTGGCAGCCACTAATTTTTTTAAGAATGTCACATAAAATGGAATCACACAATATATAACCTGATTTTGCCTTTTCACTTAGGAAAATGCATTTAAAGTTCATCCAAGTTGTTGTGTGAACCAGCAGTTTGTTCTTTCTTATGGATGAGTGTTATTCCATAGTATGAAATAGTTTAAGGTCACTTGGTTGTTTACAGTTTGGTGCTATTGTGAGTAAAGCTGCAATAAACTTTTATTTACCGGGTTTTGTGTGAATGTAAATGCCCATTTCTCTTAGGTAGATATCTAGGAGTGGGATGGCTGGGCTATATGGTAGGTGTATATTTAACTTTTTAATAAACTGCCTAAGCACTTCCCAAAGTGGCTGTACAATTTTGTGTTGTCTATTGCATATTAAGGAGGAAACTTGCAACCTAAGAATTATATGCCCTCCTATATGTTTATGTGTGATGGCAGCAGAATTCTCAGTTATCCAAAAGTTTATAGATTATAACACCAATGCCCTTCTTGAAAAAAATTACTTAAAGTCATACTCTAGCCAACTAAAAGAAAAATATTAATTAAGAACTTGCAGGGGGTGGACGGAGTAGGGGAGAGAAATGGGGGGAAAATTGGGACAGTTATAATTGAACAACAATAAAATAAAATAAAATACTTTAAAAAGAACCCATTCTTAATAAACAAAATCTTAAGGAAAATAAAGAAGGAAGGATGCTTCCTTATAAAAAATTAAATCTAAGAAGACAGATCACATCATATAATATTAATTATAAAACCAGAACTCATATTAAAATCAAGGTGGGGAGGGTTGGAATTTCTGATCGTCTTACTGAACATTATTTTAGACTTTCTGGCTAGTGCAGTAAGACACAAATCAGAAATAATGGACTAACTGCTGGAGAGTAAAATGGAAAAATGGTTAGTAATTGCAGGGTATTTCTTAGAAAACTCAAAAATGCTACATAAAATTTTCTAAAACAAAAATCAATAAGACTGTGAAACACAAGAAAAATATCAATATCCTAATAAGAAACAAAAGAAATAGGGAAAATTCTCTGAATAATAGCAACATACACATCATGAAATTCCCAGGAAAAACCCCCACCTGAAATATGCACAATCCATGTATAGAAAAGTCTAATAATTATTGAAGTATAAAGGACCTGACTACTGACTTTTGCAATACTGCCATTCATTAATTCATTCAACTTGATTTTTTGTCCAAAATTTGTTTTTGCCACAGATGTAAGTTCCACAAGAGAAGGGGCAATAATTGTCATATTCTATGTGTTATTCCCCATGCTTAATATATTATCTGACTCATAGTAAGCATTCCAAAACTATTAATTAGGTATAACAATATTTTGCTCAATCTGTTCTATGAATTTTGTATAGATTCTAAGACTGATTCATTAAGTAGCTTAGTAGTTTTTGTAAGGAGTCTAGATTAGTTCATTACCATTACGTCACACATAAAAATAATCACCCATTTGACCCCATCATGGCTCATGGTTTTAAGCATAGGTACCCAGAGTCCTGCATTCCTATCTTTCATCACTTCCCCTCACTAATATTAATGGATTCCACAGTGCAACACAAGAATATTAAAGCTGAGAGGGTTTGGGGGATTTTAGAAATGGCTCTTCTCTATGAAGAGTTTGGTTATACTTCATCAATTCAATTTTCAGATCCCACAGGCAATTCCAGATTAGTAGCAAATGAATGGGAATGAAATTCTAGTTATTAAAAATAGAAAGCCCCAAAAAAGAAACCCACAGAATCCAGGTGCAGGTTAATGTGAAATATTTCACAGTCTGCAACCTGAGCCTTTTATCTGAAATTTTTTCTGCTTTCTATGTGGTATAGAATTTAAGGTTAATAACACATGGTATTTCATTTCTTGATAGTTCAGTTTCATTTCATAATTAGTTTGACATTTTTCCTTATCTTATTTGATTGCTAATATTTTCTTACATTTTAAAGTAATGGAATGATATGATAACATTGACTAAATTTGGCTGAGTAGCTGAACCATAGCTGAAGAGTAAGCATTTTCTTGATTATTCTTATCATTTTCCAATGTTTTATTATCTATGGGTGTATATTTGTGTTTCTGTGTGTTTGCTGGGGTTGGGGCTACTGTGTAGTAATTTTCTTGTTGTGCTTTCAAATAGGATTTCCTATGAACACTAATAATGGTAATGTCATAGTTATTTACTGAGAGAACTAATCTGGATTCTATGGAGATGTGGGAAATGAAATTACAGATGCAGCGTATCTCAGCAGTAATGAGTCTGTTCTGTATTTACAGGATTAGGTTAAGAAAAGGTAATTTTTCAAACTCAGTGCTTTTTTGATGGTCAAGTGTTTATACATTTGGGTCATTAATGTACAATATCCCTGAAGTATTCTTTGGGCAGAGTTCATTTTCTAGCTAATGTTGAAGAAGAACTGGCCTGCCACAGACTTTTTATATTTTATAATGATAATTCTGAATTGTTAGGTAAGATCCTCTTGAATGTATGCTACCACCTATGAATGAAAGGGCTGGCAAAGACCTTTTCTTTGTAACTGAATTTACAAAAATGTTACACATATTAAATATCAATAGACATTATTGGTTCTACTGTATATTGCTGGACCAATGATTGATTTTAACAGAAAATAAAAGTTAATGAATTTGATATGGAAATAGGAATACAATAGCAGGATCTCATCACAAAGATTTGGACATTGATGAACATAACCTGTGAAAGCAACTGCCTATAACTGAATTAGACTACATTTTGGCCAAATACATAGGTTATTGTAAATAAAGATTGCTGGGCAAGACAGAGATAACTAGAATGATAATGATTTTGTTTACTAAATATCTCATTGTCAATTGTTTATTTTTAATGCTTCTCAGCTATTTCCATAAAAAAGGTGACATTCAACTTTTAATTTGTATAGTTAAATATAAGAGGAAGTTACTTAACTTGGTCAATAAATGGACTCCTTTTGGAAGTTAAATGTAATGTCAGTCAATTGGTACATTTGAAAGTAAACTTTAAATTAGGGAGATGCAATCAGGAGAGATGACTAAAAGGCAATGCTGTAGGGATATGAAGGTAAGGAAGAAGGCTTTCCAAAGTGGTGAGGCCTTCTCTCAAGATATTACCAGTCATACTGGGTTAGTGACCTTGTAGTCATAGAAAGAGGTGGCACCGTATTTGACTTACTCTGGTTCCAAAAGGCTCTGGAAATTTCAGTCAGAATTTTCTGTATACAGAAATAGCTACGGTGTGCCCACTGCAAAAATGAAGCATTATTAAATACAATAACACCTTAAGCTGTTATGACAGATGTTAAAATGACTATACACAATACAGCTGATGGGGGAAAGGATCACAGAGAGTTATCTGGGAACAGTGAGACAATGATGTTTGGAGAAATAGTCTATTCTCTGGAGAATGATATGATTTTAGGGTATGAGAAGTAATGGGTGAGGTAATTGGAAAGACAGAGCAAAGGGCCAGTTTCTAATTAAATTGACAGTGTATATAGGATTTTCTCAGGGAAAATACCAATGGTAGGAGTTTGGCCCCATTTAGTGCATCAGCTCTGTAGTGAGAGGGCTAGAAACATGGCACAACTTTGAGGGACAAGGCTTTTTTCCGCTACTATCTATCAAGATAAATATCATTCAAATGATGTGTTCATCCACCAAATGAAAATGAAATAGGGAGAGGGCATCCAGGGTGATAGCTGTGGGAGTTAGTGTACAAATTCTGCTTAGCAAGGAAAATATTTAAATATGAAAAAAAAAGCTGTAAGTATTAAAGGGTATTCATGCTGGGTTCCTATTATGACACTCATCAAACTAAAAGATATTATCAAAAGAAACGGACTGATAGGGTTAGTAATTGGATGTGGTAAAAAGAAAGATGGATAAATGAGCAAAAGAAAGAGGGTTTTTAAAATTATTTAAAAGGATTATAGTTTTTAGATTTTGTTTGACTTCTTAGGTCAAATAGAGGTTGCGTTTTTTTTTAATTTGGCAATACTCACATCTGAAATAGTATCACGTACATTTTTAGCTAGTACTCAAACAAGTTAAATATTATATACAAATGGGGGAAGTGCAATTCATAATTGACAAGATATGAATTTTTTATACTTTAAACCATGAGGCTGCCACATCAACAAATTAATCTCTTAGCAAATCGTCGTCGTCGTCGGCAGTCGTCCGTCTCGAGAGACGATGGCGTAGCTTCTTGAGAGTCTATCTGCACCGCCGAGAATGGCTGTGCAGTCTGACTCGGGAGTGACAATCCCTGCCACAGTTGTTACAGGTGAAGGCAGATGGCCGTTGTTGCTGCTGTTGACGCTGCTTCCGCCTCGATCTTTTCTGGACCGCCTCCTCGTGGCGCGCAGCCTCTGCGCGTGACGTACCTTGCCTGACCGCGAGCCTCCAGGCTAGGCGGTTGTCTGCTTGAACTTCCCATGTGTTGAGATTGATGGAGCATTGTGTCATGTCCTTTTTGCAGATGTCTTTGAACCGCAGTTTTGGGCGCCCTGTCATCCTCTTGCCTTCTGCTAGCTCGCCGTAGAGGAGGTCTTTGGGGATACGGCCTGCATCCATTCTTTTGACATGGCCGAGCCACCTGAGGCGTCTCTCACTAAGAACTGCATGCAAACTGCTCATATTGGCTCGCTTCAGCACCTTGGTGTTGGGGACCTTATCCTGCCAGGCGACATGCAGGACGCGTCGCAGGCACCTCATGTGGAAGCTGTTGAGTTTCCTTTCGTGCCTTGCGTAGGTGGTCCACGTCTCGCTGCCGTAGAGGAGAGTGCTGAGTACGCAGGCTTGGTAGATGCGCAGTCTGGTTTTCTCAGTGAGGCTGGAATTGTTCCACGCTCGCCGGTTCAGTCTGGCCATAACTGTGGCTGCCCTGGCGATTCTCCGGTTGACCTCCAAGTCGACTGACAGAGAGCTCGAGATGGTGGACCCGAGGTAAGTGAAGTCGTTGACAACCTCCAGGGTGTATCCGTCGATGGTGATGCACGGGGGAGTCCCCGTGCCTTGAGCCATAACGTTCGTCTTCGTCAGGCTGATGGCTAGTCCGAACTCCTTGCATGCATGGGAAAGGCAAGTGACTAGCTGCTGGAGTCCCTCTTCGGAGTGTGATGTCAAAGCTGCGTCGTCGGCGAAGAGCATCTCACGGATGAGCACCTCTTTGACTTTGGTCTTGGCTCGTAGACGGGCCAGGTTGTAGAGCTTGCCATCGGATCTGGTGTGAATGAAGACACCCTCGCTGCAGTCCTTAAAGGCGTATTGGAGGAGCATGGATAAGAAGATTCCGAACAGCGTAGGCGCGAGGACGCAGCCCTGCTTTACTCCGCTGCTGACTGGGAAGGCCTCAGAGGTTGCGCCGTTGTAGGACACCCTGCTGTGCATGTTGTCGTGAGAGGACATGACCACAGCAAGCAGATGTGGTGGACAGCCAATCTTCCGTAGCAAGCTGAAGAGACCGCTTCGACTGACCAGATCAAACGCCTTCGTAAGGTCGATAAAGGCGAGGTAGAGTGGTTTATGCTGCTCGTGACAGTTCTCCTGCAGCTGGCATAGGGAGAAGATCATGTCCACTGTTGAACGGCCAGCTCTAAAGCCACACTGGGACTCTGGGAAGACGCGGGAAGCAAGGGTCTGCAGGCGGGCAAGAGCGACCCGGGTGAATACTTTGCCGACGACGCTGAGGAGAGAGATGCCCCGGTAGTTGTTGCAGTCGCTGCGGTCTCCTTTGTTCTTGTACATGGTGATAATGTTGGCGTCTCTCATATCCTGGGGGATGTAACCCTCCTTCCAGCAGCGACAGAGTAGATGGTGGAGTGGCTGTAGCAGGACTGTTTTCCCGCTCTTTAGGATTTCTGGAGGGATTCCGTCGCTTCCTGGTGCTTTCCGGCAAGCGAGGCGGTCGATGGCTTTGCTGAGCTCTGCCGCAGTAGGTGGGGTGTCTAGCTCCTCCATGACTGGTAGGTCTGGGATGGCGTTAAGAGCAGCGTCTGTTACGGTGTTCTTCGTTGCGTACAGCTCGAGGTAGTGCTCAGTCCACCGCCGCATTTGCTGTTCCTGGTCAGTGATGACCTCACCTGTCTTGGACTTAAGGGGGGCGATCTTGGAGGGGATTGGGCCTGTTGCCTTCTTGATACCCTCATACATTCCTCGTGCGTTGCCTATATCGGCGGCTTCCTGAATGCTTCTGCACAGGTTTAGCCAATAGGTGTTGGCACAGTGGCGGGCGGTCTTCTGGACTTTGTTCCTGGCAGCCTGTAGAGCTTGAAGTGTACTGGGAGTGGGCGTGGCCTTGTAAGCCAGTAGGGCCTTCCTCTTAGCCTCGATCACGGGTTCCATTTCTTCCCAGTGAGCCTCGTACCAGTCAGCGTTCTTCCGCTCTTTCTTCCCGTAAGCAATAATGGCGGAGTTGTATATGGCGTCGCGGAGACGTGGCCAATTGGATTCGATAATGTCATCTGCCGCCACTCCCTCGCCGAGTGCATCTTCCATCTTGTTGATGAATTGCTGGGTCTTAACTGGGTTGCTGGCACAACTGGTGTTGATGCGTGGGCGACCCTTCATCTTGGAGTGGTGCAACCTCTTCGGCATTATGCGCACCTTGCTTACCACGAGGGCATGGTCCGTGTTGCAGTCTGCACTGTGGTAGCTGCGGGTGAGGAGGGTGCTGCCAATATCCGTTCTTCTGGTGATGACGAGGTCAAGCTGGTGCCAATGGCGGGAGCGGGGGTGCCTCCATGACACCTGGTGGATCTCTTTGCACTTGAAGAATGTGTTTGTCACGCACAGGCCGTGGTGACACGAAAGCTCAAGCAGTCGCTGACCATTCTCATTGATCTTTCCTCTCCCAAAGTTTCCAAGGCAGGTGGGCCAGGCCATGTGGTCGGCTCCTACTCTTGCGTTGAAGTCTCCAAGGAGATAGAGAGCGTTACTTCTGGGGATCTTGGATAACGCTTCGTCCAGTGCATGGTAGAACTGTTCTTTCTCTTCGATGGTGGCGCAGAGGGTTGGGGCGTACGCGCTAAGAATGCTGACTGGGCCGAAAGTTGTTGACAATCGGAGGGTAAGTAATCTCTCTGTGCCTCCTGTGGGTGGCTCTATGGAGTTAACAAGCATGTTCTTCACAGCAAACCCAACACCGTGCTGTCTTGGTTGGTCCGGAGACTTCCCTTGCCAGTAGAAGGTGTAGTTGGTTTCTCTGATAGTTCCGTTGTCGGCCAACCGGGTCTCCTGTAGAGCCGCAATGTCGATGTTTAGTCGTGCCAGTTCCCTATCGATGACAGCGGTTTTCCTGGCACCCTTGATCCACGGAAGGTCTGCAGTAAGTCCGGGGCACATGGTCCTGATGTTCCAGCTAGCGAGGCGAAGAGCCGGAGGCTTCTTTCTTGTTGTTTGCTTGGAATTAACTGGTGCGGGTGTTTTGTGGCCCACTTTTCGAGAGGCGCCTCTCTGATCCCCACGCACCCAGTGGGGCAGGCGAGCCATGGCGAGACGGCACCTAATTGGCTGGGGCTGCCCAGCTTGAGGCGGGCGGTAGCTGTCCAGTGAGGTGCGATGACCTCTCCCACCGTCAGAGGAGACCCCTGGCGCTCGTTTCCTTCGCCAATCGGATGAGCTTATAACCGGTATCTGTCTCCTCCCGTGTTGAGTCGACATCTTGCGATGACGCTGGAGTGTCCTCTCCAGTGAAACTGAAGCTACAGAGCCTGGGCAGGGTGATATGGAGGGTCTGCTGTTGCCCATGCAGCAGACCCCCCCTCTCTTCGCAGCTGAAGGGTCCAAGGGAAAGACAAAGTCAATACAGCTTGGCTTCAGGTGCGCCGCAGGAGTTGCTGGTGTTGACTACAATGTCAAACCGCCTTAGGGACTCCGGCTCCGGATTTTCTGTCGGGGTTTACTCCCTTAGCCTTTCCCCTGAAGAGGTATGCCGCAAGGCAGCGGAGGTTTTTTGGAGTCAGAGTTTTCCTTCTCTGATTTTAGAGATGTCCTTCCTGCAGTCAAATAAGTGCAGTGATCAAGTGGCAGTAATCCGAAGCAAATATGTCTTATGTTTATATTTATGAAATGTACACAATTGACACAGAACCCAAAAGGGAAAACATAAGCATTATATATACACACACGCATATGTATATGCGTGTGTGTGTGTGTGTGTGTGTATTTATATATATATATATATCTCGTTGGTAGCCGTCCGTCTCGAGAGACGATGGTGTAGCTTCTTAAGAGTCTATCTGCACCGCCGAGAATGGCTGTGCAGTCCAACTCGGGAGTGACACGGTATCTGTCTCCTCCCGTGTTGAATCGACATCTTGCGATGACGCTGGAGTGTCCTCTCCAGTGAAGCTGAAGCTACAGAGCCTGGGCAGGGTGATATGGAGGGTCTGCTGTTGCCCATGCAGCAGACCCCCCCTCTCTTCGCAGCTGAAGGGTCCAAGGGAAAGACGGAGTCAATACAGCTTGGCTTCAGGTGCGCCGCAGGAGTTGCCGGTGTTGACTACAACGTCGAACCGCCTTAGGGACTCCGGCTCCGGATTTTCTGTCGGGGTTTACTCCCTTAGCCTTTCCCCTGAAGAGGTATGCCGCAAGGCAGCGGAGGTTTTTTGGAGTCAGAGTTTTCCTTCTCTGATGTGCCCTGACTGGAAGATTGAACCAGCGACACTTAGCTCGCAGGCCGATGCTCAATCCACTGAGCCAAACCAGCCAGGGCCATATATATATATTCTGATTTGCAAACTCCATAACTCCATTCTGGGAAACATTTATTAATTTAGAAATAAGGAAGGAATGCAAGTAAAATGAGCTTAGCGTTTCAATTTATCTTGGACTTGGTGAACTTTTATGCATTTTGCCACACTTGAACTCAATCTGGTTGAAATTTTTTTTTAATATGTAAAGAACTACTCTCAAAAGGAAAACTTTTTACTCTCAGAAGGAAAACTCTGATTCCAAAAAACCTCCCCTGCCTTGCGGCATACCTCTTCAGGGGAAAGGCTAAGGGAGTAAACCCCGACAGAAAATCCGGAGCCGGAGTCCCTAAGGCGGTTTGACGTTGTAGTCAACACCGGCAACTCCTGCGGCGCACCTGAAGCCAAGCTGTATTGACTCTGTCTTTCCCTTGGACCCTTCAGCTGCGAAGAGAGGGGGGGTCTGCTGCATGGGCAACAGCAGACCTTCCATATCACCCTGCCCAGGCTCTGTAGCTTCAGCTTCACTGGAGAGGACACTCCAGCGTCATCGCAAGATGTCGATTCAACACGGGAGGAGACAGATACCGTGTCACTCCCGAGTCGGACTGCACAACCATTCTCAGCGGTGCAGATGGACTCTTAAGAAGCTACACCATCGTCTCTCGAGACGGACGGCTGCCGACGACGACGACGACTCTCAAAAGTTAAAATGATAAATTATTAAACTTAAAATTCATCTAAGGGACCCCACATTGTAGTAATGATTTCATGTTTAATACCCTAAGCTGAAATAGCAAGAAGAGATCAAGCCAAGAATCTTGGTAGGAGTGACCAACTCTGGACATGTGATATGCTCCACATTTCATGTCGCTGTTGATTAGGGCACCAGAGCTTACTGAAGGGCCATAAGACAAAATACTTTCTTGAAATAACTTTGCTGTCCATTTGAATGAAAGTTCTATGAGAGTGAAGATCTTGTTTATAATGCCTCTCAACCTCCTTGATGCCACCATGAAGTTAGAGAAAGCAGCACTTCTTACTAGTTTCCCAGAGGTGAAGAAAGGAAGTGAGAAGGCGATCCTTTAACCCCCTAGGAGAGGAGGCCATGTAAGGTATTTTGAAAGACTAACCTGCCACCACTGTGAGAGTGATGGCATTTCAACTCAAGTAGGTCTGAAACATACTCAAATCCGATAAATTATGGCCTAGCACATGGGGTGCAAAGAGATTCTTTCCCATCAATTAATTTTCTGACATATACAGAGTAGATAGAAAGTGTTATTAAACTGTGAGCTCCATGAGAGCAGCTCATATTTCACTTACTGTTACAGAAGACACAGATAGACACAAAGGGGCATAGGTTGCAGTAGAAGCACTATAGTGGGTAAGAGCATTTAACTCTGGAACCAGCTGCCTGGTTTAGGATCCTGGCGCCCCCACTGATCAGTTGTGTTACCTCAGGTAACTCCTGGTCTGTAGCAATAATGATAGTTCACCCATCTCATAACATTGCTATGAGGGCTAAATGAGCTAAGATATACAAAGTGCTTAGAAGAGTGCATGGTACATGGAGATTGCTAAATAAATATTAGCTATTATTATATGCTCCAAACCCTCATAGTGCCATAGTAGGCATTTGGTAAATACTTGGATTACTGAAATAATGAAAAGAAAGAACTTTGGAAACTATATGAATATAATTGTACAGGCAGTGACTTAATGAAGAGTAATGGCCCCATTAACCATGTAGAGCTCTGGACTCTAGAACAGTTTTAATCTTTCTAAATTCTTAGCCAATTTCAAACAAAATATGAGCCCAGTCTGTATTTCAAATCCTTTTTTAAACATAATATTGTTACTAGTAAAGAGGTTGTAAACAGGCTTTTTAGCCCTTGGATCATGTGTTTCAAAATGGTGCTTTCATTCAGATTGTTATCCCCAGAAGTGGTTAGGGCAATGGGTACGCCTTGTGCCGATTTCTGTTGCAATAACAAAATCGATGCCTGTGCTGTCATCGGCTTTACACTGGCTAGTAAAAATACACTCAATTTTCAGAAATTGTAGAGTTATAAATACATAATCCTTTACTTCTTGATGAAAAGAGTTTTCTCATTTTTAGACCAAGAATAATATTGCTTGACAATGCTTAAGTACTTTTTAACATAAAAGTTTAATAAACAGACTATACACCAAGTGCTATAGAGCATAGCCCATGAACATTTCTAGGTATTCCAAATTTAACTAGAAAGCAAGACTTTCTTTTGATTCATTAAATTACACATTACACTGAGAAAAATCAGCAATGTGGTTCTGGCAATATGTAGTAGTGTGACACTTCTCTTAGCAAATGGTGTTTCTTCTACATCAGCACTAAATGCTGGCCAAATAGCATGACCTTGGCCTTCTAACTAAACTCTTATAATTTTAAAAGTCCACTGGTGGAAATGAATTCTCTACGGAGATATGGATGATTTACTAGTAACAGAAACATTCAGTTTCCATTACTGCAGATGGCTATGCTTTCGTTTATGTTTTCCCTAAGCCATAACTATTTAAAATGTTACTGTTAGCATTCTTAGTTGTCCTATTTGTCGGTATATAACTCTCCTACTTAAATGTACAGAACAAATCATATTAATTAAAATAAATTGGTTAGAACAGTTAAGTTGTATTGCAGATTGTCTCTGAAGGCTATAAATTCAAATTAAGGGTTTTGCTGCTTATTACTGAGCTTGAAAACAGTCCTTTTACTGCATTAGTAGTAGCAAAAGAAATCTACCACCTTACAAAAGAATATTAATTTAAATTCCTGCCAAAATAGCTGAATAAACTGCACATATGGCTATTTATCATAATTATATAACAAATTCTTGGTTGAAGGAAGGATTGATACTTAACAGTCTAAAGTATGGATTTTCTTAGACAGACTGTATTTATTTCTATATATTTTAAATATACATTTCTTTATATATTTAATCTATTCTATTCATTTTTATATTATATATTATAATTGAGTTCCAGGAGCTTTAAGCTGTGTACTATATTAACACAGTGATACATTTTTGTAAAATAAACAAATAAACCTTATTTTCTGGATATTAAAGTGTTAAATTAGGTGAAAAAAATTGTGGTGACTTGGAATAACTTACTTTGATTATTTCAAGAAAAGCCTATGTTGTATAACTTCCCAAGGTAAAGATGTGTCTGCCACTTATAATATTCTATAAAAACTAAAGACGATCCTTTACATTTCGTGAAAATCTCTACAATGAAAAAAAAAAAAAAAAAACTCTCTCTTTAAAAATTAAAATAAGCAGTACAAATCAAGAATAATCCTGTTTTTGACCCTTTTTTTGTAGGTAAATTTTCTTAATGCTTTCCTATATTCTACTGAATTCTCACCAAACTAGCATATATTAATTAGCTTGAGGGAATAACTAAATTAAGTTAGATATAAGTTTATAATGCTCTCTTTTCTCTCTTACCAAAGAGATATTTTTGCTACCCATTCATCCCCCTAACTGAAAACAGTATAAAGACTTGTGACTCTCATGTATGACCCCTATTATTTAACTATTATAGAGATTCAATACAAAATTTAGAGAAAAACTTTTAAACTGTTAAAAATTGCAGCCTACAAGGAAATTTTAAACTGTTCTACTTTAGAGAAGATAAAACTAAGCAATAAATAAACTATCTAGGTTACATGAAAAGAATGATGTTGATTCCTCCATCTCCACTAAATGTATGCTAAAGGAGATGAACTGGACTATCTACATTTCTTAAAACTTAGCTTTTAAAACATTAGGCAAAAGTGGTTGTATTATAGATTGCATCATCTGGAGAACATATCAGAAAGAAGATAGGTTAGAAAGTATAGTATTATAAAGGCCTATTTTCAAAAAAGAGACTAACTCTCAAATTCTGTGGTTTATGTGGATAGAAAAGGTACAGCTACTAAAAAATAGTGCCATTCATGAATCACAATACCCATTAAGTTATTCTCAAATGTAGGATAGCCTTATATCTGTCCCCTCCCTAAAGTTTGTCCTTTGGGACTAAGTGCTATTCAGCATCACTTTCCTACAGAAATGTCTTTAAAGAAGAACAACAAATTTTATAGTTTCCAATTTTACCAACTGAATTTAATAATGATTTTATTACTCAAAAAAATCACAATGCTTTCTGACATTAATGTTGCTATATTTTCAATGACTTAAGAACATGAATTATTCCCTAAAGCTACCTCAGATTACATCATAAGAAAGACCCTGCACTTAGTGAGTGTGGGGGAATGTATATGAATGATGAGTGTAATTGAAGTAGAAGTAAAAATGGCAATCAAATTTAGAAAACCTGAGACCAAAATGAAGTTTAAAGATACTGAATTACAGTTTGGGAGACAGATGAATTGCAGACGGAGAGAAAACAGGTGAATATATGGGAGCAAATGTGAGGCTTACCAAGGAAAGCCCATATTTATAGGACAACAGGGAAGAGAAAAGAGAGACATGCTTTCCTCTCTAATTTGAACCTTCCTTTGACGCCAGTTTGCACTGTTGTGCAGGGGAGGAGAGAAGGACAAAAAGGTTTGTTTGAAGAGAATAAAATCCAATATGACTTCATTTTTCACTCCTCAGCTACAAACTGGTAGGACAATTTGAAATCATTAATTTGGCCAGATGGTTAATGTTGTTTAACAGTGCAATTAACTAATAAATAATTTTAAAACACTTTGTAAATATAAAGTACTACATAAATGTTTAATAGCATTAAATCAGGATGCTTATTTCAAGTTACATTTTTATATCCAAGTATTTTATTGGTGTTTCAGGGGAAATGCCAGTAATTTGACTGAATGCCATCATTATAGAATGTGTTTGAAAAATATAACAAAAAGATTATAAGAAAACAGAAACAGCCTTGGCCACATTAGGCTGAACAGAATGAACAATATGAAATGAAAGAAAGAAAAGAAGGAATGACAATATGATCACAGAAATGTGTAACTGAACACTGAGTGGAACTACCATGATAATTAGTAACTTCATTTTACCCACATCTTTATAAGAAAGAAAATTTATCAGATAAAACAATAGGAAGGGCACAGTGCAGGAAAGGGAACATCAAAGCGGGAGCCCTGGGGAAACCAGTTGATAAAAGTAGAATCTTATGAAATAATTAGCAAGATTTCATGAACTCATAGCTTACTTATTCTTTACACTAATGCATTAGATTAATACCGTTAAGCACCCTTTATTCTGCATATGAAAAAAACTGAGGCAAGAGAGGTTAAGAAACTTGCCCAATATCACATAGTTAGTAAAAGGCCGTCAGTGTCTGCTGGGAAAGATCTGGGAAAGGTTTTATTTCCCTGATAAATGGGACAGATATGGCTTGTGTGCCTTTTCCTCCATTTTCCTGCCTCAAAACAAGGACACGATGCTGAAGTTGAAGCATCATGAAGTTGAAGCAACCATTTTGCAACCATGACGTAAATGGAAAGAGAATCACAGAGACATCAGATGCACTCTTTAACCCATGCCCCCGCTCTAGAGTTCTTGTTATGTAAGGCATATAACTTCCCATTGATTTAATCAATCACAATCAGGATTTCTGCTATTTGCAACTTTAATCAATATGCCAAATAATCATGATAATAAGTTACTACTCATTGAGTGTTTGCTGTGAACCACACACTATTTTATGTTTTATGTGTACACAGTTGTTTCATCCTGATGACAAGTCTATAAAGCTAGCAGTGTTATTATTCACATTTTATTGATAAGGAAACTTAGGTGCAGTATCTGGCTTGGCCACAGCCAGACAGTTTAAAAGGGATTCAGGAAGCACCTGGCTTCTAAACCTCTGCTCTTTAGCAAACAGTATTCTAAGCAGCAAAATATTAAAACCATTTCAATTAAAATCACAAACTAGACAGGGATGCCTCGATCTTGTTTTGGAGAATATAGAGCAGGTACCTGTAAGAGCCCTGTAATATTACCTAGTATTCATAGACATACAGAAGATCGGGTAGATGCCTCTGGTCCAGGGCTGAATGTGTATGTAAGTCCAGGACTGAGACTGTTCACGGGCTGAGAATGTTCACGCCAATCTGAGTGGTGTTGGTGAGCCAACTTGTGACTGCTAGTTCTTTTAAAGTATCTCAGCCAAGGTTTGGGGTCCCCTATTGTGTTTGGAGAGGAAAAGGGACCTCCAATTCAGTGATAGGCCAAACTCCCACATTAACCCATGCAGGAGTCATAGAGATGGACACATTCCAGAAGATAGTCAAGATAATGGTACAGATGAGGGGTTCTCACAGGATTTTTCTGCTCATCAGTGTCTAAGACACATGTTCACTGCCACCAGTCAGGTTGCAATTCTTTTTCCAGGGTAGGCAAGTGGGGAATTTAGCAATAGTGAAAGAGAGCAGGCTACCAAAGTCAGAAAACACAAAAATATAATTACTTCATAAAGCTGATTTAGGCAGAATTAGAATATGCTGGTTCTGACATTTTCTGGTTTCTTTAGGGACATGCTTCGACTCTGGCTTTTAAATATATAGAGGAAACTAGGGATAGAAGTTTTAAACAGCTTGCCAATCAACTGTTTTTAACACATTGATAGATTATTTTCTCTTCCAGTAGTTTTTTGGTATAATGGTTTTTGAACTGTGTTAACAAAGTCTAAAACAACAATGGAATTAGAAATAAACTTCTCTTAAGAACTGAAAGATGTGAAAAATAACAATGCTTGTGATAAACATACATTTCAAACCCCTAATGCTTCTAATCACTAAAAGTAAAGTATTAGGGTAAATGTAGTTTTAATGTTTGGTTTCTCCAATCTTTGTCATAATTTCTTATTCTCTTATGAAATGATTTTTTCTTAATAAGCACAAAGCAAATGTAAGAATTTTGTGGTATGTAAGTAACATTGTCTAATATCCTTAATTGCTAACAGCTCAATTATACTATGAAGTGCCTATAATTATCATGAAGCTTCAAAATCCTTTTCTTAGATTCTATTATGCATACAATTCATTTAAACTACATTAATTATACCGATTTTTTAATGAAGCAGAGAGCTTGTGTTTTCAATATTCACATGTAAAGACAATGATCAAAATATTTATAAGCATATTACATATTTTGTTGACATTCAGAAAATAATTCATTTACTCAGTAAAATGTTAATACCTTACCTTTACATGGGAAAAAAAGGCAAACCCAATTTTTCATGTTTGGATTTCTTTAAGAGTATATTAATTCTAGCCCTGGCCAGGTAACTCAGCTGATTAGAGCATCGCCCCAATACACCAAGGTGGCAGGTTTGATCCCCAGTCAGGACATATATAAGAATCAACCAATGAATGCATAAATAAGTGGAACAATAAATTGATGTTTCTCTCTCCACACCCTTCCTCCAGCCCCCTCTTTCTAAAAATCAATTTTTTTAAAGTACATAAATTTTAGAATGTTCCTTTTTAAATGATCTAGCCCAATTCATGCCATATTTTTCAGAAAATGAAATATTTAAACTATCTTTAACAGTAATTAATGATACCTATAAAATGATTTTAAAACCATGGTTATTGTTGCATGTACAAGCCCAAACTCCAGAGTCTGACTCCCTTATTTCAACTCAAAGATACATGGGCAAGTGACATTAACATTCTGTGCTTCAGTTTACTCCTCTGTAGAATGGGAATAATAACATTTTGTAGTAAGGATTTAGAGTGACATGTTAAGTGTTTAAAACAATGCCTTCGCACATAGTGAGTACTATGTAAATATCTTCCATTATTTTTCTGCTTGGAAGGAGTTCAAGTTAATATGCTAATTAATGATGCTAAAGTTGACCCATATAAAATGGGAAGGGACAATTCTTTAAAATTTCATGAAAGCAGTATAGATAACCTTGTGAGTTAAATTTTAAATCCCAAAATATGGATTTTAGGAGCACTTCTCCTTGTAACATGGCTTTCAACAGTGCAGTGGTGAAAACTCTCTACCTTTCAAGTTGTTAAAACCGGTATGAACACATACTTAACTCTGACTGTATGGCAACAAACGGAGAAACTAAGATGACTAGAAGAAGCAGTTTTTAGGTTCAGCCAAGGTCGGTCCTAGGAGATGAGGAGAATCCCAGGCAGTGGCTGAAGAAGAAATGTAAATTAAGCCCAGGTCTAGTCTCTCAGATAATCCCCCCTTCCTACCCATTCTTTAGTTTTATTCTTCTCTCTTATATATCCCACCTTCCAGGGTTGGCAGGGCATATTGAACCTAGCTCTTCACCAAGGAAACCTGCATGGCTACAGGGATCCCACTAGGAGTTTTCTATGGAAATGCAATGCCCATGCTTCCTTTTCACCACTTAAACCAGACCAGAACACCACCACCACCACCACCACCTGCCCAACTTGATATGCTTTTCTCATGTATGACAGGCTGTTTGTTACCCATAAGTTCTAACTATAATAAAATAGTGGACTTCTGGGAGACATTCATTGAAGAGCTGCTTGTTTTTTGTTAGAAATCCTATCCCCTTCATGATTCTATATATAAAAAACCCTAAAAACTCCACAAAAACTATTAGATACAAAATCAATATACAAAAATTATTGCATTCCTATATATTAACAATGAAATATTAGGGGAAAAAATGAAGAAAACAAATATCTTTGCAATTGCAATATAAATAATAAAATATCTAGGAATAAACTTAAAAGAAATGAAGGGCCTATCATTGGAAACTACAAGACATTGTTGAAAGAATTTGAAGAAGACACAAGGAAATGTGAAGGTATTCTATGCTCATGGACTGGAAGAATCAACATAGTTAAAATGGCCATGTTACCTAGAGCAATATACAGATTTAATGCAATCCTCATTAAAATACCAATGGTCTTTTTCAAAGAAATGGAACAAAAAATCCTCACATTTGTATGGAACCACAAAAGACCCCTGAGGAGTCTTATACACCCTGACTTCAAATTATACTACAAAGCTACAGTAATGAAAACATTATGGTGTTTGCAGAAAAACAGACACACAGACTATAAAGAAGAACTGAGAGCCCAGAAATAAACCCACATGTATGTGGCAACTCATTTTAGACAATGGAGCTAAAACATACAATGGAGAAAGCAAAGCCTCTTCAAAAAATTCTGTTGGGAAAACTGAAAAGCCACATGCAAAAGAATGAAACTAGACTACTATTTGACACCATATATATCGTCGGCGGCGGCAGCCGTCCGTCTCGAGAGACGATGGTGTAGCTTCTTAAGAGTCTATCTGCACCGCCGAGAATGGCTGTGCAGTCCGACTCGGGAGTGACACGGTATCTGTCTCCTCCCGTGTTGAATCGACATCTTGCGATGTCGCTGGAGTGTCCTCTCCAGTGAAGCTGAAGCTACAGAGCCTGGGCAGGGTGATATGGAGGGTCTGCTGTTGCCCATGCAGCAGACCCCCCCTCTCTTCGCAGCTGAAGGATCCAAGGGAAAGACGGAGTCAATACAGCTTGGCTTCAGGTGCGCCGCAGGAGTTGCCGGTGTTGACTACAACGTCAAACCGCCTTAGGGACTCCGGCTCCGGATTTTCTGTCGGGGTTTACTCCCCTAGCCTTTCCCCTGAAGAGGTATGCCGCAAGGCAGCGGAGGTTTTTTGGAATTAGAGTTTTCCTTCTCTGATGTGCCCTGACTGGAAGATCGAACCAGCTACACTTAGCTCGCAGGCCGACGCTCAAGTATGGGACTTGGTCAGGGAGGTTTTGAACTTGACCCCAAAGACAAGGGAAGTACAAACAAAATAAATGAATGGGACTATATCAGACTAAAAAGCTTCTGCACAGCAAAAGAAACAATCAAGAAAGCAAAACGGCAACCAACCAAATGGGAGAAGATATTTGCAAATGATACCTCCAATAAGGGACTACATCCGGACTACAAAGAAAAATCATATAACTCAACAACAAAGCATCAAAATATGCTATTAAAAATTGGCAGAGGACTTCAACAGACATACAGCTGGCCATCAGATATTGAAAAGATTCTCAACTTCACTAGCTTTATGGGAAATGCAAGTCAAAACCAAAATGAGCTACCACTCACACCTGTTAGAATGGCTATTATCAAAAAAACAAGAAATAACAAGTGTTGGAGAGGATGTGGAGAAAAAGGACTTCTCATATACCGTTCATAGGAATGTAAACTGGTATACTCACTGTGGGAAACAGTATGGAGGTTCCTCAAAAAATGACTCAGCTATTGCTCCTTCTGAAAAACTTAAAAAATTTACTTGTAAAGATATATGCACCTTTATGTTTATTGCAGCATTATTCATGGTAGATAAAGAAGATTTGGAATACACACACACACACACACACACACACACACACACACAATGGAATACTACTCAGCTAAAAGAAAGGATGAAAAACCGCCATTTGCGACAACACAGATGACTCTCAAGAGTATCATGCTAGTTGAAATAAATCAGGTGAAAAAGGACAAGAACCGTATGATTTCACTCAGATGTGGGATATAAAACAGAAACCAACAAATTAACAAACAAACTCATAAACATAGAAAACTTTATGAAGTTAACCAGAGAGAAAGAAGCTGGGTAGGGGGAGGATAAAGAGGGTGAAGGGGGTCAAATATATGGTGACAGAGGGAGACTAGACTATGGGTGGTAACTGTACAGTGCAATCAATATACAGATGATATGTTATAGAATTGTATACTTGAAAGTTACATAATGTTAACCAATGTCACTCCTGTAGTTTTAATTAAAAAATGAAATCCTATCCCCTTAAAGACCTTATAGCAGAAGATCTTTTAGTATGTATCAACATTAGTTTTAAAATCCTTGTGTGACAGCATATTGTGGATGGCTTAGGTAGAACCAGGAGGGAAAGAGAAGAGAAATATATGCATTTAATTCCTTGTTGGAGTGCTGGGTTAAGTATGCCCTGACAAGTCCTGGGGAGGTGACATATCTGAGAGAAGAAGGAGGGGAAGAATGGATTAATAGTATTTAGGTTATTGTGATAATATTTATTTCGCAAAATTATATGAGCATATACATACTTAGTTCCATATTCTTAGAGTTTGTCCCATATTTCCCCATCACACAGAATTAGAAAGCCTGTGATTTATTTGTTTTTTCCTTTTAGCAAATGCTTTGTGGGACCTTAATAACAATTTGCTGCTTTTCTTTGGTTATTTGACTTGATTACTTCAAATTTGATCTCATTTCTAGGAACAGACTGACCTGCCTTTAAGGTATATTCAGTTTAGCTTGTTATTCTTGCTGCTGCTAAGGTCTTCCTGGTAAACGTCTCTGAAATTTAAATTCACTGATAGGATGATCAGTGAGGAAAAAATACTATGAAAAATATGTGCTTATTAATTTCTAACTATAGATTGTATTTATATGCATGTATATCCTGGTAATTCATATACCTTCTTTTTAAATCTAGAAATACAAAAACCTCATTTAAAACAATACTTTAAAACTTTACCCTGGAGTAGAGCTGGTTTGACTATTTTCATTTCCCATTCTCCTGGCCCATTCTGCACAAGCAGTGCCAATGAATTGTGTTGTCCAAGAGGTAGTTGGTGAAAGAACAAACAAGGAGAAACAGATGCCTCAATAAACCAAAGAATACACACATTCAAGTCTAGAATAACTGAGTGTTGACTGTAGTTTGGAAATTACAAAAATACTAAGATGTGATTTTTCTTTTAGGTGGGAAATGAGGACGGATGAAAGACTAGAAGAAGAAGAAAAAGCAAGATTGGAACATTTAAAACAAATCTGCAACATCCAGAACTCTTCCACCTCGGACAACACAGAAGAAGACTAATCTACAGAAAACCGCAACAGCTTTATTTTAGGAAATAGTCACATAGAACGGAGTAGGATTTTTACTACAGGCAGGATGAACCTCAGATGTGCTGTGAAGCATGAAGCCAATGACTGAGTAATCTCTGAACTGAAAAGGAATATAGCACATAAAAAATAAAGTGCTACCTATCTTTTCTTTTTTAAATAATTTCAATTGTTCTTCTTTTCCCAATCTTTCTCTTTAGATGATATAACTGCTGCCATCTCGTGTTCCCTTGAATTATTATTTTTTCTTTCAGTCTTGAAGTATCTATGACAACAGGCAAAATGTTTGGATATCTTTTCCCTAAGGATTTTTAAATACAACATTTGAATGTTAAGTTGAATGGAGTCACATGAGAGTCATCTGAAAATTTTAATCTAATTTTGTAGCTGTATCCCAAGTCCAGGTCTTACTAATCTTCTTTCCCATAGCCTCTTCCTCATCCAATTTATATTAATCATTGCCTTAAAGACCACTCTCGTGAAGTATATAGTTTTATTCATATCTCTGCATAGAGTGATTTTTTAAACATCAGTTCCAGTTATATGCTTTCAGATACTATACCCAATGGTTCCATGTTCAGGCAACTGCTAGCCATCCTCTTGGCTCAAGTCACAATCTTGCCATTTTTCCCAACCAAAAACCATCTTTCTCACAAAATTATGTTCAAGAAAGACTCCAGCAGTCTCTACTCTACAGGTCATTACCTACAGTTTCTGTTTTCTTATTTCCATTACATTACACACACTAAGGAAATGGATTATGTTCTAGCACCCTGTATGCCAATTAAAGTTATGTATACTATAAACTTCCTATCAGTGCCTGATATTAGATTATAAAAACTTTAAAGGTCTTATGGTATAAAGTGAAGTCTCCTTTTATAACAATAGTCTCCCTGAATACTTACTACAAAGTCATACATCTAGTTGACAGTTAATAAACAAATTGTTTGAATGCCACTGAAAAAAAGACAATTGAGCATTCTGCAGGACATCTGGGAGAAGCTTTATATCATGAACTGTTTTAGACCACATGACATTGCATGTCATGGTTTCTGATGTTCTCAGATTGCCCATGTTCCCATGTTCTGTAACTTTTATAAAATATATATTGGCTTCATGATAATCAAAGGGAAGAACTTAAGCATTTTTCAAAGTGTAAAAGCTTAGAGTGCCAAGGAGGCTACCTTAAAAAAAAATCTCTTGCATTATTTCTTTTCATAAAAACACATAAAAGGCCATGTAGCCAGCTGCCTGCCAGATAACATATTTTATTTTTTAAGAATTTACTGTACTTTAGTTGGCTTGTACAGGGTGGGGAAAAGTAGGATTACAGCTGTGCATATGGAAAATAATACAATAAACCTACTTTTGCCATACCCTGTATAATCATGAACCAAGTGTTTTATGACATAGTTGAAATAATTTCTAAAAATTTGATGTAGACCATTTAATAAATTATAAGAAACTTTTATGAGGATTGGACTTTCCACCTAATCTTACCTATAAGCCATTCTGTAACAACATAAGGCAACAGTTGACTATTCCATCAGCTTAGTGATGGTCTATGTATTAAATCTGCATAACTATATTTTATTAGAATAAACACTAAAATATGAAGTTAAAATAAAAATCAATTGATCAATAACCTAAATGAAATAATCTTGTAAAGTTATAGGATTTCATATTTGGGTTCTTTTATCTTGTAATTTACCTAAAAATCATCTTTTAACACTATTTTTTTTATTAAATCTGTATTTTCTATAGTAATCCTTGAAGTGATTTAGTTATCCTAGAAAAAGAAATTTCTTCATGACTCCCTTTTCAAAGAAGTATAGTAAGAGGATAATGGGATGAGTTGGAAGTAGAAGAAAGTAGAAAAGAGAGAAGAGCTTACAGTTGAATTCTCTTCTGTCCTTGCTCAGTGAAATTATTGTAGCCATAAGTACAATAAAATCTATAACTGGAAATGTTAAATGACAAGTCACTGATTTATCAGATTACTTTGACTCTATACTTAGAATGTTTATTAAAGTATAAGAAGTGGTATTTCACAATAGTTTCCTTTCTCACAATTATTTTGCATTTGTAAATATTAACAACAAGAATGAACATTTCATAACTCCCTATATGCTTACTATAAAAATATTATCTTCCTCAGTGTTCTGTTTCACTGTATTTTTGTAATTATAAAGAGGTATCTATTTAATCACTTGCTTATCAGTTACTATGTGGGAACAGTATGAATTAATTTAAAAAAATATATAGATGATAATGTATATTTCAGGTATTATACATTTTTATCATTTCTGCCAAACACTGTTATAAAACTACCAAACAAGAAGTGGGGAAAACAAATTATCTCTTTTGTGTAACAATATATGATTAATCAAAATATCCTATTATTCCAGTTTGTAAGTTGTGAACCAAAGAGGACTTTAGGTAATTTGTAATTAGTATATTTTACTACCAGAGAAGGAAAACTCTGACTCCAAAAAACCTCCCCTGCCTTGCGGCATACCTCTTCAGGGGAAAGGCTAAGGGAGTAAACCCCGACAGAAAATCCGGAGCCGGAGTCCCTAAGGCGGTTTGACGTTGTAGTCAACACCGGCAACTCCTGCGGCGCACCTGAAGCCAAGCTGTATTGACTCCGTCTTTCCCTTGGACCCTTCAGCTGTGAAGAGAGGGGGGGTCTACTGCATGGGCAACAGCAGACCCTCCATATTACCCTGCCCAGGCTCTGTAGCTTCAGCGTCATCGCAAGATGTCGATTCAACACGGGAGGAGACAGATACCGTGTCACTCCTGAGTCGGACTGCACAACCATTCTCGGCGGTGCAGATAGACTCTTAAGAAGCTACACCATCGTCTCTCGAGACAGACGGCTGCCGACGACGAATATTTTACTACAAAAATATTTAATATTTTTATGCTTTTCATTGTACTTGAAGTGTTCCATAATAAAAATATCAAAAAGCTTCATTAAGCCTTAAAAAGAAGAAAACCCCGTCACATGCTATGACGTGAATGAACTTTGAGGACACTATGCTAAGTAAAATAACACACACGAAAAAGACAAATAGTATATGGTTCCACTTATATAAGGTATTTCCGTCAGCAGCCGTCCATCTCAAGAGACGATGGTGTAGCTTCTTAAGAGTCTATCTGCACCGCCGAGAATGGCTGTGCAGTCCGACTCGGGAGTGACACGGTATCTGTCTCCTCCCGTGTTGAATCGACATCTTGCGATGACGCTGGAGTGTCCTCTCCAGTGAAGCTGAAGCTACAGAGCCTGGGCAGGGTGATATGGAGGGTCTGCTGTTGCCCATGCAGCAGACCCCCCCTCTCTTCGCAGCTGAAGGGTCCAAGGGAAAGACGGAGTCAATACAGCTTGGCTTCAGGTGCGCCGCAGGAGTTGCCGGTGTTGACTACAACGTCAAACCGCCTTAGGGACTCCGACTCCGGATTTTCTGTCGGGGTTTACTCCCTTAGCCTTTCCCCTGAAGAGGTATGCCACAAGGCAGCGGAGGTTTTTTGGAGTCAGAGTTTTCCTTCTCTGATGTGCCCTGACTGGAAGATCGAACCAGCGACACTTAGCTCGCAGGCCGACGCTCAATCCACTGAGCCAAACCAGCCAGGCAAATAAGGTATTTAATGTAGCCAAATTCATAGAAACAGAAAGTAAAATGATGATTACTTGGGGATAGTGTGAAGGAAAAAGAATAGTTTAATGGGCCTAGACTCATTTTTCACAAAATGAAAAAGTTCTAGATATATGTTTCACAACAATATGAATATACTTAACATTACTGCATTACACGTAAAGATGGTTAAGATTTTATGTTATATTTTTACCACAATTAAAAAAGAAAAACTGCTGTAGGTGGAACTTCTACAAATAAACATTTCTAACATGATGTCTGAAAGCTCTTAAAATTTAATAGGGAACTATGAGACCAGTATATTCTACATAATGATAAAAAAAAAAAACTACCTGCTTTGCCTTTGAGAAATGTTTTCAACAGCACCATGGGTAAATCAATAAACTATTTGTTTCTCCAGAATCCAAAGCATTGTAAAACCTTATTCCCCCTCAAAATATTATTGTAATTACTCGCATGAGTAAAGATCTGTATTACTTATTTATTGCTGCATAATAATATTACCAGATTTGGCAACTTAAAACAACATACATTTATTATCTCATAGTCTGTGTGTCAAGTGTCTGGGCATGGTTTAGCTCAGATCTCTGCTTGAGATCTCACAAGACTGCAATGAAAGTGTGAACCAGACTGTGGTCTGATATAAGGCCCAATTGAGGAAGGATCCCGTTTTAAGCTCACATAGTTATTGATAACATTCATTACTTAGAAGGCTATCAGACTTAGGGCCTCGGTTTCCTGCCATATGAATTTTCCCAAAATGGCCTCTTGCTTCCTCAAGGTCAAAAAGGGACAGTCTCCTTGAAAGATCAATATCATAATCATATGTAACATAATCAAATGCATTTAATCATGCATATTTCAAAATATTTACCAAATTCTAATGGTTAAAAGCAAGTCACTCATCCCAACCATGCTCAGGGACGAAGGGATCAGTCACACACTAGTGTGAATTCCAAGAGGTAAAGATGACGGGAGCCACCCTGGAATATGTCTACCATAAGTTGGAATTTAGGCCCTTAAATATCTTACATGGGGGGAAACCATGTAGAGAAATGGAAACAGAACTGAACTAGGCATAAGAGGAGTCATGAGTGTTTGTTGCTATTTATTAAGCAGCTATGATAAGTCAGGCTCTGTGCCAGACTCTCTGTAAGTAGACAATTTAATTATCCATAAACACTTATTGAGGTCTGTCTTGAGAGTCCAATTTGGGATAACATGTAAATGAGTTGTACAGATGTGGAAAAAACTGACCCAAATTTTAAATAAAGGCACACAGGGAGGTTCTGGTCCAAGATGGTGATATAGGAAGATTTTCTAGTACTTCTTCCCACAAATGCACCGAAACTATAGCTACAGGTAGAACAATTTTCTCTGGAAAAATAAAAACTTAAAAACTACCTGAGCAATCAGTACATGTCAGGCAAATGAGAAAAAACCATGATGCAGCAGGTAGGAGAAGCGTGAGACCCATCTTGCCAATAATGCTACCCATTGCATTGCTACCCACAATGAAAAGGGAACTCAAAACACAGATCCTCTATGAGGAGTAAAGGGTTTGAATTTCATATGGGCCATCTCAACTTTTAAGATCTAAATCTGAGAGATGAGCCCCCAAAACATGTAGCTTTGAAAATCAACTGGGTTCATGTTGAAGAGACCCAATAGGCTATAGTAATCTAAAACTAACCCATAAAGGGCTCATTGCTCTAAACTCACTCACTCTAAGGCCCTGTTCAGAAGCAGTCAGTCTTACCCACAGTTTATGTGAAAGGCTTATTTGTTAATCTTAAAGGACTGACCCGAGGGGCAGGCAACTAATTTAATGTGAATCTAGGGGCATGCTGGAATACCCACACAAAGGCTGGTGGGTGTCATTTCTTTTTTCTGTGAACAATTACTATGAACAATTATATACCAATAAATTGGACAGCCTATAAGAAATATATAAATTTCTAGAAACATAGAAACTGTCAAGACTGAGTCATGAATAAAGAGAAAATCCGAACAGACTGATTATTAGTTAGGAGATTGAATTAATAATAAAATTTTTTTTTATACAAACAAAAGTCCATGATCCTATGGATCCTCTGGTGAATTCTACCATTCAAAAAATTAATACCAATCTTTCTCCATCTCTTCCAAAAATAGAAGAGAGAATACTTCCAAATTTATTTTATGGGACATCATTACCCTGATCCCAAAACCAGACAAGGGTGCCACAAGAAAAGAAAATTACAAGCCAATATCCCTGATGAACATTGATGTAAAAATTCTCAACAAAATCTTAACAAACCAAATTCAACAATACATTAAAAGACTTATACACCATTATCAAGCGGGATTTATTCCAGGAATGCAAGGATGGTTCAGCAACTGCAGATCAAACAATGCAATGCAGCACCTTAACAAAATTAAGGATAAAAATAATACAATCATCTCAATAGATGCAGAAAAAGCACTTGAAAAAATTCAACACCCACTTATGATAAAAACTCAACAAAATGGTATGAACATAGGTCAACATAATAAAAGCCATATGTGACAAGCCCACAGCTAACATCAGACTCAATGGTGAAAAGATGAAAGCTTTCCCTCCAGATCAGGAAAAAGACAAGGATGTACACTCCTGCAACTTTTATTCAACAGAGTATTGGAAGTCCTAGCCAGAGTAATTAAAAGAAAAATAAAAGACATCCAAATTGGAAAGGAAGAAGTAAAACTGTCGCTATTGGCAGATGACATGACATTATATATGGAAAACTCTATAAAGATGCTACCAAAAAGCTGTCAGGATTAATCAATTCAGTAAAGTTGTAATATACAAAGATCAATATACAAAAATCTGTTGTGTTTCTAGATGCTAATAATGAACTATCAAAAGAGATATTAAGAAAAGAATTCTATTTACAATTGCAACAAAAAGACTGAAATATTAAAAATACATTTAACCAAGAAGATGAAAGACCTGTACACTAAAAACTGTAAGACATTAATAAAAACTATTGAAGAAGACACAAAGAAAAGATATTCTGTGTCCATGGATTAGAAGAATTAATATTGTTAAAATGTCTGGTAAACCTAAAGCAATCTACAGATTCAATGAAATTTCTATCAAAATTTCAATGAATTCACAGAAATAGAAAAAAACCCTAAAATTTGTATGGAACCACAAAAGATCCTTCATTACCAAAGCAATCTTAAGAAAGAAGAACAAAGTTGAAGGCATTACACTTACTGATTTCAAACTATTTAAAAGCTATAGTAATCAAAATATTATGGTATTGGCATAAAACCAGACACATATCTCACACCTGTTTAAATAGATATTATCAAAAAGACAAGAAATAACAAGTGTTGATGAGGATGTAGAGAAAAAGGAACCCTCATACACTGCTTGTGGAAATATAAACTGGTACAGCAACTATGGAAAAAAGTATAAAGGTTATTCAAAAAATTAAAAATGATCCCTGGCTAATGTGACTCAGTGGATTGCCAGCCTGTAAACCAAAAGGTTGCTGGTTTGCTTCCCAGTCAGGGCACAAGTCTGGCCTGGGTTACTGGCTAGGGCCCCAGTTGGTGGATGTTTCTCTCACACATCAATGTTTCTCTCCCCCTCTTTCTCCCTCCCTTCCCCTCTCTCTAAAAATAAATAAATGAAATCTTAAAAAATTATTTAAAAAATCAAAAATATAATTACCATATAATCTAGTATACCCACTTTGGGGTATTTATCTGAAGAAAACAAAAACACAAAACAAAAGATATGCACCCCTATGTTCATAGCAGAATTATTTATAAAAACCAAGTTATGGGAACAACCTAAGAGTCCACTGATAAAATGAATACACACACACACACACACACACACATGTATATATACATACGTATGTATGTATATGTATATATACATGTATATACACATATGTATGTATATGATGTTATATTTATAATGGAATATTATTCCATCACAAACAATAAAATTTTGCCATGTATGACATGATGGAACTTGAGGGCATGATGTATGTCCTTCAAGAAGTGTCTATTCAGGTCTCTTGTCCATTTTTAAATTGGATTGTCTCCCTTGTGTTGAGTCATATGAATAGTTTATATATTTTTGAGATTAAACCCTTGTCCAGTGTATCATTGGCAAATATATTCTCCAATAGGATCGGTTCCCTTTTCATTTTGATGTTGTTTTCTTTAGCCATGCAGAAGCTTTTAAATTTGATGTAGTCCCATTTGTTTATTTTTTTCCTTTATTTCCCTTGCCCTAGGAGATATATCAGCAAAAATATTGCTACATGGTATATCCAAAACTTTCCTGCCTATGTTTTCTGCTGGGACTTTTATGGTTTCATGACTTATATTTAAGTCTTTTGTCCATTTTGAATTTATTCTGGAGTATGGTGTAAGTTGGTAGGCTATTCTTGTTTTTTTGCATGTACCAGTCCAGTTCTCCCAACACCATATATTGAAGAGACTATTTTTATTTCATTATATGTTCCAGCCCCCTTTGTCAAATATCAATGACAACAGAGATGTGGGTTTATTTCTAGGCTCTCTATTCTGTTCCATTGATCTATGTGTCTGTTCTTATGCCATTACCAGATTGTTTTAATTACAGTGGCCTTATAGTATAGTTTGATATCAGGTATTGTGATCCCTCCAACTTTATTCTTTTTTTAAGTATATTTTATTGATTATGCTATTACAGCTGTCCCAATTTTTCCCTTGGCCCCTGCTTTGCCTGGTATTCCCCTTCTCTTCATCAATCTACCCCCCGCACCTTAGTTCATGTCCATGGGTCATGTGTGTGAGTTCTTTGGCTTCTCCATTTCTTATACTGTTCTTAACATCTCCCTGTTTATTTTGTACCTGCCAATTATGCTTCTTAATCCCTGCACCATTTCCCTACTCTCTCCCTTACCCCTCCCAGCAGATAACCCTCCAAATGATCTCCATATCTATTATTCTGTTCCTGATCTGGTTGTTTGCTTAGTTTTGTTTGTTTGTTTTTAGATTCAGCTGTTGATAACCGTGAATTTGTTGCCTTTTTAATGTTCATAATTTTGATCATCTTCTTTTTCTTAAATAAGTCCCCTTAACATTTCATGTAATAATGGCTTGGTGGTGAGAAACACCTTTAGTTTTACCTTGTCTGGGAAGCACTTTATCTGCCCTTCCATTCTAAATGATAGTTTTGCTGGATAATGTAATCTAGGTTGTAAATCCTTGCTTTTCATTACTTTGAGTACTTCTTGCCAGCCCCTTCTTGCCTGCAAAGTTTCTTTTGAGAAATCTGCTGATAGTTTTAAGGGGACTCCTTTGTAGATAACTCTCTGCTTTTCTCTTGCTGCTTTTACGATTCTATATCTTTAACCTTTGGCATTTTAATTATGATGTATCTTGGTGTTCTCCTCTTTGGGTCCAACTTGTTTAGGACTCTCCATGCTTCCTGGATTTGTATGTCTATTCCTTCACCAAATTAGGGAAGTTTCCTTCATCATTTTTTCAAGTAAGTTTTCAATTTCTTGCTCTTACTCTTCTCCTTTTGGCATTCCAATGATTCGGTGTTGGCACCTCTGGAGATGTCTCAGAGTCTTCTTATCTCTCATTTTTTTTTTTTTTGAATTCTTGTTTCTTCAGTTTGTTCTGGTTGAATGTTTATCTCTTCTTTATGTTCCAAATCAATTGTCTGAATCCCAATTTCTTCCCTTCTCTGTTGGTTTCCTGTGGCTTATTCCTTATTTCACTTAGTGTACCTTCATTTATTCCTTTATTTTTTTTTTCTGTACTCAAGAAGTTTTCAGAGCATCCTGATAACCAGTGTTTTGAACTCTTCATATGATAGGTTGGCTATGTCCATTTCTCTTAGTTCTTTTTCTTGGGTTTGTTCTGTTCTTTGATTTGGGCCATATTTCTTTGTCTCTTCAATTCAGCAGCCTCTCTGTGTTTGTTTTTGTGTATTATGTAGAGTTGCTTTTAACCCCTGTCTTAGCAGCACGGCCTATGTAACAAAGGCTCTGTAAATTGTGTGGGGTGGAGTCATAGGTAATTTCCAGGGCAGGGCAACCCGCTTTACCACTTTGTGGTTGTGTTTCGAGGGCTCAGAGAGGAGACAATGTCGCTGCTGGCTTCTGGCGATTCACTCAGTGTTTGCCCCATTTCCAGTCACTTCACTCCCTTCCTATGTGCAACTGGCACCCTTACAGATGCTGCCCCAGTGATGAATACAGAGTGGGTGGGTTTGTGTACATCCTAAAACCATGCTGACCTGTTATGTGGCAAAAATACAGCAGTCTCTTCCACCACCCTAATCCCTACTGCTTTTTACAGCCAGAGGTAATGGGCATCTCTTTTCCTGGTGCTGACCCTGGGCTGTGCGGTCTGGCCTGGGACTGGGATAGCTCTGCTCACTCCCAAGATATCCCTCTGATCCATTCCACTGCCACCACTGCTGCCACCTTGTCGCACCATGCCACCTCTCTGCCCATCTCAGTGACTCCACCCCTCCTACTTGTCTGAATGCATGTGTCTTCTTTAAATTGTTGGTTGTTAGACTTCCATATAGCTAACTTTTATGACAGTTATGGGTGTTATTAGTTTTGAGATCTGGTTGTAATTCTTCCTATGCTTGCTGGGGGAGGCAAAGCATGTGTACCTACCTATGCCTCTATCTTAAATGGAAGTTTCCAACATTTTTGTTTTTTATTTTTCAAGATTGCTGAGGCTATTAGAGGTGTTTTTGGTTCAATATAAATTTTTGGAGTATTTGTTATAGATCAGTGAAATATGCCATTGATACTTTATTAGGGGCTGTGTTGAACCTATAGATTGCTTTGGGCAGTATAAGCATTTTAATGATGTTAATTCTATGAACAGGGTATACTTGTATGCATCCATTGATCTGTATCTTCCTCAATTTCTTTTTCAGTGTTCTATAGTTTTCCAAGGATAAAAATATGGGACAATTCATAAATTTGTGTGTCATCCTTGCACAGGGGACAAGCTAGTCTTCTCTGTGTCATTCCAATTTTAGCATGTGTGCTGCTGAGGTGAGCACTATATGTATTTAAATAGAATTAAGAAGAAAAGTAAACTTTTATATTTACTGAGATTTCTTCTATTTCCAATGTTTCTTTTTCCTGAAGATCTAAATTTACCTCTGGTTTTATTGCCCTTCCATTAGCATTTCTTGTAGTGCAGTGATGGATTGTGTTATTTTTCTTTTAAATAAAAATGTTTATTTCACCAATATTGAAGGATCTTCTACTAGATACCAGATTGTGTATTGATGGATTTTTTCTTTTAGCACTTTAAAGATGATTCACTCTCTCTTGGCCTCCATTTTCTGATGAGGAAACAATAATTATTTGGGTCATTGCTCCCCTGTATGATTATGGTATTCTGGCTACTTTCAAGATTTTCTCTCTGTTATTGGTTCTAAGCAGCTTGACTGTGTTGTACATATTTATGATATATTTGTATTCATCTCTCTCCAAGTTCACCGATTCTCTCTTTGCAATCTCAGTCCCGACCACCCAGTAAATTTTAAACTATTCAGATATTTTCTTTTTTGAAGTCCTGTCTGATGATTCCAACATTGAGTTATCTTGGGATCAGTCTCCATTGTTTGTATTTTCTATTGATAATAACTGTTAGAGGAGTCTTTAAGACCACCTCTCCATTCAGACATTAGCTAGGAGATCTGAAAGCACTAATCACGTAGTTGTCTAATCACTGCTAAGATGTATTAAAACAATGGAAAGAGAGAGAGAGAGAGAGAAGGCTCATTATAAGGATGTTAAAATGCAACCTAAAAGCCCATTAACCATATTCAACATCCAATATAACAAGTTTCAGTGAAGATTGGAAGGTACAGTATGTTTCTGAGGATACTTGGGAATAATCGGGTTGCCCACATAGAGACATCAGTGTATAAGAGGACTGGAAAGAAGAGTAAGAGTCAAGTTCAAGCTTACAGAGGTAATTTGGAAGAACCAGGAATAGAGAAGCTTGGATTTGAGATATAACTGGAAGGGAATGTGAATAAGAGAGGAAAAGTACCAATAAAGGATTAAAGAATTACAGTCTTGATAGTTCAATGAGGAAGTACCATTCGTCAGCAGCCGTCCATCTTGAGAGACGATGGTGTAGCTTCTTAAGAGTCTATCTGCACCGCCGAGAATGGCTGTGCAGTCCGACTCGGGAGTGACACGGTATCTGTCTCCTCCCGTGTTGAATCGACATCTTGCGATGACGCTGGAGTGTCCTCTCCAGTGAAGCTGAAGCTACAGAGCCTGGGCAGGGTGATATGGAGGGTCTGCTGTTGCCCATGCAGCAGACCCCCCCTCTCTTCGCAGCTGAAGGGTCCAAGGGAAAGACAGAGTCAATACAGCTTGGTTTCAGGTGTGCCGCAGGAGTTGCCGGTGTTGACTACAACGTCAAACCGCCTTAGGGACTCCGGCTCCGGATTTTCTGTCGGGGTTTACTCCCTTAGCCTTTCCCCTGAAGAGGTATGCCACAAGGCAGCGGAGGTTTTTTGGAGTCAGAGTTTTCCTTCTCTGATGTGCCCTGACTGGAAGATCGAACCAGCGACACTTAGCTCGCAGGCCGACGCTCAATCCACTGAGCCAAACCAGCCAGGGAAGTACCATTACAACCTTGAAAATATGATATTTATATAATTCAACATAATGTATTAAACTTTAAAGTTTCTCTAACTTATAGATATCTAGATGGAACTTATATGTTAAATATGTAGCACTTGGTAGGGGGTAGGTAACAAGCAGAAAACCTAACTTTTCTCCAACTAACTACAACCCAAACCTGCTTTGTCAGATCTTTCTCCTTCTCTCTGGTTTATATGACAGACATGCATTTTGGCTTTTCTGGTTATATTAGGATACTTTGGAATGTCTCGGTTTTACTTATTTAAAAGTCTAATATGATCTAAATCACTTGAACTATATTCTATCCTTTGTCCTTGTTGTTTCTTTTTCTTTCATTTTTTCCCGCCTTCTCTGATTATAATTGAATAATTTATTATGCTAGTTTTTCTTGTCTCTCAACATATTAATTAGACTTTCTAAAAACTTCTTAAGGTGTCTATCCTAGAGTTTGTAAAGTATATTTACAACTTACCTAAGTCTACTTTCAAATAATACCATACCATTTCACGGGGGAGTGAAATTATTTCCAATTCCTCCCTCCTGTCCCTCATAACATTGCTGTCATTCTTTACTTATTCATAAGCTATCATAAGGCAAAACAATGTTGATATTATTATTCTCAACAGTGTTATCTGTTACATCCATTGGGAATAAGGAAAATAAATGATTTTTTTTACCTTCATTTATTCCTTCTCTAAAGTTCTTTCTTTCTTTACTTAGATCCAAGTTTATAATTTACACAATTTCTTTTTCTTTGGAACACTTCTTTTTACTATTTCTGAAGGGCAGGTCTACTGGTGACAATTTCTCTCAATTTTTATTTGAGAGTCTTTATTTCTTCTATACTTTTAAAGGATAATTTCACTGTTACAGAATTCTACGTGTTTTTTTTTTTTTCCAACACTTTAACTATTTTCTTCCACTCTCTTCTTGTATCATTTCTCAAGAGAATTCTAATGTAATCCTTTTACTCTGTAGGCAAGGCTGGTCTTTTGTTTGTTTGTTTGTTTGTTTTACCTCTAGCTTATTTCAAGATTTTTTGTCCTTAAATTTCTGTTCATTGAATATATATGCGCAGGCATAGGTTTGGCTTTTGTTTGCTTGTTTGTTTTAGTATTTATCATGTTTGAAATTCTCTGAGCTTCCTGAATCTGTGGGATTGTGGGTCATTAATTTTGGAAAATTCTCAGTTATTAGTACTTCAAATAGTTCCTTTATTCCTCTCTTTCTTTTCCTTGTGCAATTTTCCCAAAGTTCTTGGATAGTCTATTTTGTCAGTTTCATTCTTTTCTTGGAAATTTCTACTGATATATCCTCAAGTTATATTCTTTCCTTGGTTCTATTCAGTCACTTATCCTTTCTATTTCTGCTACCATGTTCTTGATTTCTAATATTTCCTTTTGATTCTTAGCATTTTCATCTCTCTATTCACAGTACCCTTCTGTTCCTGCACGTTTTCCATTTTTCCTCCACTATGAAGGCTAGAAGAGGCTGATGTTGAGTGTTTCCATTCCTTTAGGTTGGTAAATCCCCAGCTGGGTAGGTTCTGGTAAAATAGTTTCCTTTACAGGCAGGCTTTGTTACAGAAAACAGAGAGTTCTGGGCACATTTCATAAAGGTCACTTTTCGTCTCCCACTGTCAGAAGATTTTTCTCCTATTTTCATTGAAAGAACCTGGCAGGACTTCTGGAGGCAAAACTCACAAAGTGTGGGTGCCCCCTACCACACACACGGTTGGAATCACTTGGAGTTTTAAACTCTCATGATAATCCACACAGAGCCTCCAACAATCCATTAGTTCTAAAGTGTTCATACTCATACTGGCTCCCACTGCTGGCTTCTGCTTCTTAGGCATAAGACCTGGGTTCTGGGAACCCAGGCCCGATTTAACAAGTCCCCACAGTAACTGCTCATGTCAGGGACTGCCTAACTCCCAATAAATCTGCTGCCCCCACAGTAACTGCTGACACCAGTAAAGGCCTATGTCCCTCAAAGAGTAACTTTTCTGTTTCAGTAAGCCTCTTTGTTTTCAGAACCAACTCCCCCAAAGCCATCAAGAGAGACCCTTCAACTCCCTTCCCCCTTATCCCCTTAAAAAACACCCTTCCTTTCTTTTGTTTGCTGCTGACACCTTCCTGCCTTTCTGGTCTCAGCCTGCTTGTGCAACTGGCCAAATAAATCTTTGACTCATGGCCCGTTCTGTTGTTTCTCCTCTCACTCTCGCCAGACCTAACACTGCTCCTAGTAAGCTGTGTTTCTCTTCACCCACCACTCTGTCTCCATAGTTTGGGGGGCAGGGCAGCAGTCTATTCTGTGACAATTCTCTAACGGAACTAATAAGAGTTACTGACTTTGTTGTTCACCTTTTCTCTTGTTGTGAGGATGAGACTGACCAACTTTTAAGTTCCAAACTCTTTACATGTTGGATCAGAAACCTCTAAGTCACTTTACAATATCCTCTTCCCTAGCATAGGCTTGACTGACTCACAAATATGGTTGGAAAGAAGGGGTATGATCTATTTTGTCTTAATTCCTCCACTGTTTACTTCTCTATGTCCCAACTAGTTTTACTTTGAGGTCCTTCTGTGTCAGTTTAGGGGTGCAAAGAAAAGGCCTTTGTAAATTGAGATTGTCACTTGTGTAGCAAATGTCCAAGTATGGTGTTTTCTGTCCTAGGTGTTTTTGTACATTTTTGGAGAGTCACCCAAATCCAGGAACGTCAGCACTGCCATTCTCTGATACATGAGATGAATGCTCCTGCCAGCGTCACAAAATTCCCATGTGGCACATTTTCTGGTGGTTTCAACTTCACTCTACTGGTTGGTATGCTTCCTTCCTTTCTTTCTACTGGAGTTACGTCTCTTCTTTTTGAAAACAATTTCTAGTGTTATGGGTTGAATTATGCTCCTCCCCCCAAAAGGTACATTGAAGTCCTAATCCCAGTGCCTCAGGATGTAACCTTATTTGGAAATTAGAACATTAGAGAAATAATCAAGTTAAAATTAGGTCATTAGGGTGGCCACAAAACAATATGACTGGTATCCCCATAAAAAGGGGAAATTTGGACACAGAGGCAGCACACAGGGAGAATGCCATCTGAAGATAAAAGCATAAATTGGGGTGATGCTTCTACAAACCAAGGGGCATGAAAGATTGCCATCAAACCAGTCTAAGTTAGGAGAGAGGCACGGACCAAATTCTCCCTCACAGCCCTCAGAAGGAACCAATGCTGCTTACACCTTGATTTTGGACATCTAACATCCAGAACTGTGAGATGATACATTTCTGTTGTTTTAGCCACCTAGTCTGAGATACAGCAGATCCTGGAATAACATCATTTTATTCAACATCATTTCATTAACACTGGTGAGAAGGAAAAAAACTGATTCTTGGCTGGGGTCACTATCTGTGTGGAGTTGGCTCATTTTCTCCATGCCTTTGTTCTTTTTCTGGTACCCTGGCTTTGTCTCACGTCCCACAGATATACACAGGTTAACTAGCATGTCTAAATTGTCCCAGTTTAAGTCAGGGTGGGTGTGAGTGCGAGTGAACTCTGCAATGGAATGCTCTCCAGCCCAGGGTTGGTTCCTGCCTTGTTCCCTGACATGCCAGGATAGGCTCTGGCCACCCACCACACTGACCAGGTTGGAAAGTAATGATCTCATGTGTTTATATTAATTTTTCTTAAATGTATCGCTCACTCACATTTCTTTCAATTTTGAATAGTGGAGGTGTTTGGGTCTTTATTTAGACATTTGGTGATGTTTTTGTAACCAGAAGTATGCTATGGGAACTTATCTCTTATTTATATCAATTAGTCTATGGTAATGGGTTTCATTATTCTTGCTTTGCTTGAAATCACAGTTTTCAAGATCCTACTGATGACGTCAATTGAGATCTCACTATACTTCCTATGGCAGCTCTGGAAAACAGGTACGGTACATACAGCCATGTGGCAACATGTCTACTAGGTGTTGGGAAAACTTGACAGTGCGTATCTTTTTATTCTATCATCATAGGCACCCTTAGTCAGTGTCTTCCCTTTAAATATTTCCATGCAAGAGAGGTGGCAATCACCTTTGGGACTCCTGTTTCCCAAAATCCAAGGTTATTGGACAAGTTTTTCCTGCTCCCCATTCCCTACCCAAAATCTCTTGCCACCCTTTTCCTTAATGGAGGCATAGGGTGAACAGGGGCCAACTCATGGAGGATGTTATGGAAACAATTCCCTATTGTATTTGAGTAGGGAAGGTCTGAAAGGTTTTTAAGTGGAGAGTAACAAATTCTGATTTGCATTTTAAGAGGATTTCTATAGCTGCCAGTAGGAGACTAGACTGTAGGGAGGCAAGGATAAATAGCACGTAGAACAAGTAATAGAAAACTATAGCATCCAGTGAGGACTACCTTTTGAAAAGAGAGCCAACATATTTTGCAAAAAGATTGGATGTGAAATGTAAGAGAAAGAGATCAAAGGATGACCTGAACAGTTTTAAGAGTCAATATGCCATTTACTGAGAGAGAAAGATGCGCAGCAGGACAGGTTTTGGAGGCAGACAATTTGGAGTTTTAAATGCATGTTAAATACCCTGGTGAATATGTTGAATAAGAAGTTAGATATAGAAATCAAGGAGTCAGGGCTGGCTATGGATATTTAGAGGCCGTCAGCATGGTGATGCCATATAAAAGACAGTGAGGGAATGGATGAGAACTCCCAGGGAATGAGGCTGGACAAAGAGGGGAAGAGATCTGAGGCACACTAACATTTAGAAATCAGAAAGAATCCAGCAAAGAAGAATCAATAGAGCATTGTGATTTCACAAAAGTCAAATTTAAACAAAAAATTTTTCAAGTACCAGGATGTGCTTAACTGTGTCAAATACTGCTGAATAGTCAAGTAAGATGAACTCTAAGAGTTGCCCTTAAGATTTACCAGGATTGTTTAAATGCTCAGGTATCTACACAAACTCTCCTTTCATTCTGACCTTTAAACTAGCTAAGAGATCTCACAATCAATAGTGTGCAAGAACTAGCGATCTAAAATTTACACTTAACATCATGCATTTTATACTCTGTGGGCAATTTAGAGCATTTTCATGGGTACTTTTTACTATCAGGGATTTTTCCGTAAAAGGCTGAGTTCAAACCCCTGATAACAACGTGACTATTGCTTTTCACAGCTGTTTCCAATCTAGCCTATTAGTACAGGCATACCCGTTTACTGTGCGTTGCTTTACTACGCTTCACAGATGGTACATTTTTTGCAAATTGAAGGCAAGACCCTCCATCAACAGAAAGATCAGGACTCACTCTGTTGCGGTGGTCTGTTAACAGAACCCGCAGTATCTTCGAGGTATAACTATACTCAGCAGACACGGAAGGGAGCAGGCTCAGAGAATCTATTCTTAACTTCCTAAGCCATAATTGAGAGGTAAATTCTATCTTCTAAATCTAGACTTTCTCACTTCCCGTCTTTTCTGGGGTTGAATAGACGGGTAAAGACGGATAAACCTCGGTATCGGAGTGGGCAATTAGCTGCACGGACATTCTGGGAATTACTTAAGTTCCGCTTGGAGAACAAGGCAGAAAACAGCCCCAGAAAGGGGTGTGCCTCGACGGTAGGTTGAGCAAAGCTCGCAGGTAATATTCGTGACAGGTCTTACCTCCCCCAGGCCTCTATCCCAGCCCACCTAACACCACAGGAACCTTGCCAGCGACCACGCCCCGCCTATTTCCGGATTTGTCGCTGTCGCGTGCGCAATGACGTTTCAGTCTTTTGCGGACCCCGGAAGTGCAACTCGAACTTGTTCGGGGCGCGGATCCCGAGAAAGAAAGTCATAACAACCGCACGAGGGAGTTCGCTCGGCGAGCTGGAAGGCCACGCCTCCTCCCGCCTTCCCCCGCAGCCCTGTAGCTGGGGGCAGAGCTCAGGTAGGACCTCTGTTTGTGGGGTTGTGAGCTCCCGGGGCAGGCCCGGGCCGCAATCAGAGTAGCGGGCTGGCTTGGTCTGTCTCGGTTGGGGGTTGCTGGCCCCAGGGTCGGATGCTTCCCGGACCTACGCTGCGTTTTCCTGCGGACACCTCTGCTCAATATACTGGACTTCGCAGATGGGCAGTTTCCACCTGCCATTTCCACTTCCGTGGCGGGGCAGGACACGTGTGTCCTAAATGACTTTCCTTACACCTGGACATTGGGGATGCCGGCAGCCCTAGAGACTCTGTAGAGTAATTGGCCCTCTTGCGCTTTCTCAGGAGGGGAGGTATTGCAGTTCTCTGGTTAAAGATTTTTTTTTTCCTTCAAAAATTATCATCAAAGCCAACGCTTTACTAAAAGTCATTTACTACAGACAAAAGGTTTAAGTGCAGTCATAAAATGTTCTCAAAAGTTGCAAAGTGCATGGACGCTGGTGACACATTTAAGTGGGATGGATTCTTAGTTGAATATTTTTGACTTGAATATAAAGTTAGGAGCATTTTGGAAGCAGTCTTTCCTCTCCTTCATCCACAGATTTAACATATTCTTCCAGTGCTCCACAGTGTGTATGTGCTGGGCCAAGTAATTAGTTACTTAATTTTTGGCTACCTTTATTGACAACCAACTTTGTTGCACTTGTCCATTTCCCCAAATCCTCTGAAAAGTTGTAAAGGAAAAATACTGTGGTTTTCAAACTACCAAGTTCATTGTAACTTTTATCAAAATACGTGCACTGTGATGTTTGTTACACACAGCCATTCTCGGCGGTGCAGATAGACTCTTAAGAAGCTACACCATCGTCTCTCGAGACGGACGGCTGCCGACGACGAGTATCTTTTTGTCTTAAAGCATATTAGAAGTAAATTCTTTATCCTTGTTCTTTATCCAGCATTGCCAGGGACAACTATACTGTATTCATTTAGTGTATTTAGAGACTGAGTCAGAGAGAACGGTTTCAAGTGCTTAATTAAGGACTTACTGTCACTGCTGGTACCAGGCTTCTGTCTGACTTTTAAACTAGGTGTTCCTTCCACTTCACCAGTGAAGCCTAAACAGGGATGCTCTGGATGACTTTGAGGCAGTGGCTGTTGTGAGGCTGGTAGATGGTACCAAGGCCAAGAGGGAAATATGTGAATCTGTGAATATCCATCTGTTCATTTAACAAGTATTTATTGGCTACTAATATGCCAGGTAGTGTTCTAGGTTCTGGGAGTACAATAGTGACCAATAAAGTCCTCCTTGTGCTCCTGCAGTTTACATTGTAGTAGATGAAGAAAGAAAAAAAATACATATCTATATGAATGATAAGAGCAATGAAGAAAAATAAAGCTTATTTAGGGTAGAGAGAATGATGGAGGATGCTGTTTTAGATACATATGGTGGTTAGGCTCAGCTTCTCTGATAAAGGGACATGTATTTGAGTAGAGATCTGAATGAAACGAGTGAGTGGGGGACAGGTGTTTTAGGCTACCAAAAGGCTCTGAGGCAAGTGTATGTTTGCTATATCTTGGAGTAGCAAGGATGTAGGCATGGAGGCATTAGGGTTTAAAAATCTTAAGAACAAATATTTATTCGGTGATTTGTTGTGTGCATGAGGGATCTTATTTATTCACAGCCGATTTTTCTCAGATTTCCCAAGCAGACCTCAATCAAGATAATATGATGTTCTTAGATATGTAGCAACTTTCTGTGCTCTACATTAGCGCTAACAAAGTTAATTACCATTTACTCACTTGTACATAACTTGTGCTGTTTTAAAGTCCGAGTGGGTTTGCACAGTAGTCATGGATAACTAAGTAGCAAGTGCTTCTCTCCTCCATGTCAACTTTACCTTTCATTCACTTTTTTATTGTGGTAAAATATACATTTACCATTGTAACTATTTTAATTGTACATTTCAGTGGCATTAAGTACATTCACGCTGATATACAACAATCACTATTATGTCTTAACTTTACATTTTCCTCAACTAAAAATCCATACCCTTTAAACATGAATACTTACCATCCCTCCCTTCCCTGCAACTCCAGCAACTACCAGTCTACTTTTTGTCTCTGTGAATTTTCTGTCTCTGCTCTAGGTACTTTATATAAGTGGAATCATACAATATTTGTCCTTTTGTGACCAGCTTATTTTACTTAGCACAGTGCTTTCAGGGTTCATTCATGTTGTAGCAGGTGTTAAAATATCCTTAGGCTGAATAATTGTCCATTTTGTATATATTTCACATTTTGTTTATCCATTCATTTGTCCATGCTTGTGTTCCTCCCACCTTTTGGTTACCTGTTTCAGGCTGCTGTGAACATGGGTGTACAAATCTGTTTGAGGCTCTGATTTCATTTCTTTTGGATATATACCCAGAAGTGCAATTACTAGATCATATGGTGATTCCAAGTTTGTTTGTTTGTTTTTTTAATTTCCTTACTATTATCCACAGTGGCTACATTATTTTACATTTCCACCAGCAATACACAGAGGTTTTAATTTCTCCCCTCTGCCTTAATACTTTACATCCTCGCCAAACAAGTTTTCTGGTTTTTTGTTTTTGTTTTTTGATAGTAGCCATCCTAATGGATGTGAAGTAGTAGCTCCTGTGCTTTTGGTTTGCAATTCTGTAATAAGTGATGTTAAGCATCTTCTCATATGCTTTGGAGATATATGTATGTCTTTTTTGGAGTACTATCCATTTGTTTTGTTAAGATCTGATTTTAATATAACTTCTTGAAGATTTTTTTTTTTTTTGATAAGTCTTTTAAGGGTTAAAGATGGCAGTCCCTATGTCTTCTGTTGCTTTTTTAACCTTGAAATACTATACTTGTAAAAACTTCAATATCTAGACCAAGTATCTGCAGTAACTCCAGACTTTGAAATAAAAGAAACTATAGCATCTTTTAGAACAATGAATGAAATTTTGAGCATTAGATTGTGATGAAAACAGTTCAGAAAAGCCAAAGATCATCCTGACATGCTTTGATTTTTTTTTTTTCTTTTTAAATAGAAGGAAAGGAGTGTATTGATTGGCTGACTGTGCCTGTGAAGTAGATCTCTTTTGTCTGGTAGCTGAGAAGAGCAGGAAACAGGAGAGACAAAAGTAATAAAGAAACAGAAAAGAAGTGCTGGATAGCAGCATAGCATTTGGAGGTGGCTAGATGGATAGTGGCAAAGATGAGTAATAGTAACGGGTGATAAGCACCAGAACTGACAGCAGAGGTGAGGGGACCCAACAACAAAGTGACAGAATAACATAGCTCCACAGATTGGAATGAAGTGGGGAACAGGGCAAGAGAGTGCAAATCTCTGGCTACATCTCAGCATGTGGTTCTGAAGTCAGTCACTTGAGTAATTCAGTAAGACCGACTGTGCATCAAGTAATGTATGTTGATCCATCTGGTTCAACATTGAGTGTTTGGAAGGTGTACCGGCTATACAGTCTTATTGCAAGTTTTTCAGGCCATGCATCACGTAATTTTCTATTCGCAGTGTAGTGAGGTTTAATTGAGTAATTCAATGAGTAATTGTCTCATTTAACATTGTTCAGCATTGTGAAAAAATATTTTAGATTATTTATTAAGATGGAAAGGGATTTTTTAATTCAGAATGGCCAATGGTCCATTAGTTATAGGTCATTGAATGGTATACTATCATCATCTTAATTCTTGGGTTTCTATTAACTATTTAAGTTGTAAAGCTCATTTAAGTTGATATTGTGCTTTAATGAATGAAAAATTGTGTCACAATTTTGCTTATCACTCTTTGGCAAATTAAAATGGATTAATTTGCTACTAATGAGGTATCAGATGACTTACTTGCTCAAAGTTTCACTGCTAAGGTAATGACAAGCTAGAGACAGCAGTGCTGTGCTACTTTCTCTGATATTATATTGTTTTCTTTTTTGAGAACAGTTCATTTTTGTGTATAGATACTACAATATAGATAATTTTTGCCGTAGAGAAAAATATCATGACAACAGATCATTGAAATAAAGCATTTATTGTATGTTTCCATTTCTTTTTTAAACATTTTAAGTATTTATTTACTTTTAGACAGAGGGGAAGGGAGGAAGAGAAACATCAGTGTGAGAGAGAAACATTGATAGGTTGCCTCTCCCACACACCCCAACCAGGGACCAAACCTGCAACCTAGGCATGTGCCTGACTGGAAATCAAACCAGGGACCCTTCGATTTGCAGGATGGCGCCCAACCAACTGAGCCACACTGGTCTGGGCTGTTTCCATTTCTTTATAGTACATTGGGTATTTATTTTAATCAAAGTCTAGGTTTATAATTACTTGGGGTTGATTTTCTCAGAGGTTAGAGAGGTACTAGTCAGACTAATATTGTGGATTTGGGCCCTTGTAATGTCTTTAATAGCTTATTGAATGATCACAGTTTGTACCCAATGGTGTAACTACTAAAGGCTGTTGGACATGGGTAGTATTCCTATCTGCTGTTAATCATAGTGCCATCTGCCATCATATGTGATCTTGTTACAGAACGCCTGGGCTACTCCAGTTGAACACAAACCCACGGGCTCTTTAGTTAGGGGCCCGATTGCCCGCCGCCAAAATTATAACTCTCAATACCAGAGTTTAGTGAAAAGAAAAAGAATTGTTTATTTAACAGTTATATAGATTTAGTTATTTGCGGATTTCTGTTGTTAAGTCTTACGTTCTTTAAAACACCCACAAACACATATCCTTGCCTCCCCCCCTTCCAAACCAGGCTAGTTTTAGGAAAGTTAGAGAAACCGTTTCCCTACTTTCCAAACACAGTTCAGCTTTACCAGCAGCTGCCAATCATTCAGTCCTGATTGGGGAGGTCCTTTCTGTGCTGTGGTGCCCTCCAGCTCTCAATGCAGAACCGCTTGGATTCTCAGCCTCCTTGCAAACTGCCTTCTTCCTGCAAACCGAATGGATCTGCTCTCCTTCTCAAAACCGCATGGCGAGAGCCTCTTAAAGCAGCCTGGAGGCTCCTTTTCCAAGCCACACGGAGAAGGCCCCTTCACCAAGCCACATGGAGGGAGCACACGAGAGAGCGAGAGAGCGAGAGCGCGAGCCAGAGCGAGAGAGAGCCAGAGAGAGAGAGCCCGAGAGCTAGAGTGAGAGCCCGAGTCAGAGCGCCAGAGCGAGAGCGCGAGCCAGAGAGCGAGAGTCCCAGAGTGAGAGCACGAGCGAGAGCCAGAGAGAGTCTGAGCGCCAGAGGCAGAGTGAGAGCGAGAGTCTGAGCTAAAATGTCCGCAGCTGCTTATATATCCCTGACGCAGTGGGCGTTGCAAACAGTTCTGACCATTCACAGACCCTTACGTAGGCTCTGTGTGCTTTCCATACGGTCCCCTGGTTCAAGACTCCTCCCATCTGCCTGAGGCTTTGGATGCATTAAAGTCATTTGCATAAGAAAGACAGTAGTCACCAGCCTCAGGCATGCGGAAGCATTTGAAAAGCTGCTTACTTCTCCCCATCCCCCAGCAGCAAACTGGGGATTTTTGGACTCCCCTGTTTCTGTAACACCTAAGGCGGTTTGACCTTGTAGTCAACACCGGCAACTCCTGCGGCGCACCTGAAGCCAAGCTGTATTGACTCGTCTTTCCCTTGGACCCTTCAGCTGCGAAGAGAGGGGGGGGTCTGCTGCATGGGCAACAGCAGACCCTCCATATCACCCTGCCCAGGCTCTGTAGCTTCAGCTTCACTGGAGAGGACACTCCAGCGTCATCGCAAGATGTCGATTCAACACGGGAGGAGACAGATACCGTGTCACTCCCGAGTCGGACTGCACAGCCATTCTCGGCGGTGCAGATAGACTCTTAAGAAGCTACACCATCGTCTCTCTAGACGGACGGCTGCCGATAATACTTATATATACTATATAAATGATTCTGGTGCTAACTCCAGAAGTTTGGAAATTAATTAATCAGATTGATCCATTTGGCTTAACATCCGCTAATGTAGTTGGAGTACTTATCTTAAATGGTCATATCCAGGAATTGTTGGGGGAACGGGTAGAAAGGATCAGTCAAGAACACTGAGGTAGTTCAGGTAGAAAAGAAAGAAAAGAAAGGAGGTCTGTCACTAGGGATGAGATAAACAGGGATAGGACTCTGGTCTCAAAACAGATGGGGAGAGAGGGGATAAACAGGCAAAAGCCCAAGATGTAAATGAGTTGAAATAGAAGGGAAGGAAAACAGGGCAAGATTAGTTAGGGTCTCAGTCATTAGAATCAGTAAAAGATGGGTACCTAGTCATAAGGCAGTCTGGACCCCACACTTGAGGATCTTACTTGCTGGTTGACATGCTTGCTATAAAGGTAAGACTTTAGCAAAATATTTTGTGTTAGAACACATATGATAGAAGTATGTATCGGATGCTATAGGAGAGGAACACTGCCTTGCCTGGGGTTTTAGAAAGGCTTTCTTGAGAAGATGATGCCTAAATTGAGAAGTTAAGAATCAGTCAGTTAAATGTAAAATGGTAACCATCTTAGACAAAAGAAATAACTATCAGTAGTCTGATGTTTGCAAAAACAAAAAGGAATTTGCAAGTACTAGAGCAGGAAGTTTGATTGTATTGAGAGATGGATTTGGAGGAAGAGATAGAGGCCACATCATTGGGGGGCAGGGCGTAAGATGTGAGGACAAGGCTTGTGGAGTTTGCTCTGGAGCTTAGACTTGCCTCTCTAGGCTGTAGGAAGTACTGGATGGTTTCTCTTGTCTCCTGTGTAAAGAGTTTAACCTTGCTCAAAAATAGGCGTATCCTTTGTCTTCAGCTTCTAGGGGTAATCATCTCTAGCATCATTGTTTACCTCGGGGCCATAGGTCATACTGTACAAAGTCATTTAATATGGGGGCTAGCAATTCCCCTGTAGTCAGGATGGGGGCTGCTTATCCAAGAAAGACTTAACTATATGACTTAGGGTCAGGGCTTTGGGTCACATGGTATCAACTGATCTGGAAACGGAGATCAACCATGTGGCCAATCATCCCTAGTGGAGCCCGAATAAAGCTCTGAACACTGGGTCTCCAGTTAGCTTTTCTGGTTGGCAATACTCCAAGCGTATTGTCAGATGTAGATGCTGGCAGAGTAATGTGTCCCTGAGTCCATCAGCAGCCCTGTGTGTGGTTCTCTCCTGCTGCCCTGTCTGCTTCTCTATCTCCATGTAATAAACCATAACTGTGAGTATGACTGTTTTCGGTGAGTTCTTTGAGTTTTTACTACTAATAACAGTGATAATAATAAATTATCTAATAATAATTCTAGGGAATTAGTGAACCTGAGGGGACTTTGTGCATCCTCCAGACTTGCAGTTGGTGTTAGAAGCAAGCTCTGCCCTCTAACTCTGTAGTTGTCCACAAACTTTCACATTGCCTTTCTCTGTTATGTTCTTTGATAAGGGACAAAAATGGCCTTAGAATTGGAAAGCAGGACCAAATAAACTGATGCTGTTGAAGTAACCTATCTTCTAAGATTAGAGGATATTTGGGAAAGTATCAAGAATATTAAAACACAAATGTCTCTGAACATAATAAAATCCTGATAGTTTCCTTTCTAATTGCTGTAGACTGAATTGTACCCCCTCCTCTTCATATGTTGAAGCCCTAATCCCCAAGAAAGTAATTACAGTTAAATGAACTCATAGGGTGGGACCCCGATCTGATAGTATGTGTTCTTATAAGAAGAGACACTAGAAATTTTCCAGGTTTGCTCTCTCCACCTACTGAGGACATAGCACAAGGTGGCTGTCTATAAGCCAAGTAGAGACTTCTTCACCAGAAACCAACCCTGCCAGGCCTTGCTCTGGAATTTCTAGCCTCCAGAACTGTGAGAAAATAAATTATGTTGCTTAAGCCACTGAGTCTCTGGTATCTTGTTATGACAGCCTGAGCAGACTAATATACCAGTTAATGGCTGATCTATTCTTTTTCTTAAGAAATCAATGATTGTATTGCTTGTGCTCTAGTAATGTTTAGAGTTTAATGAACTTAGTTTCCTATACACACATTTTAAAGTTGAATCATCTGAAATTGTTCAAAAACTTGAAAGAAGAAATTAATGAAGAATTTTAGATATATACCATCTTAAAGTGAGGGAAAAAAGAAAGTACGTGAAAATTAGAAGAAAGGAAGAAGAAAAATAGAATGAGAGATGATAGAAAAATAATATATTGTGTTACGCTTTAAAAAGATCCAATCTAATTTTTTCTCTACATTTTGAACATAGTTCAATTGAGGAATTTTGCCTTCTAACAAGGTTTGTCACAGATTTCTTTTAAAGATTATTTTTCTAGACCTGTCTTTGGAGAATGGGTGGGAAGTAAGTAACCGATATCTCACCTGAATAGCTTGTGCTTTATAAGCTGCTATTGGTTTATGCTGACAGCAGTCTTTTTTTTTTCCCCCCAATAGTGTATTTTTGTATGCCTTTTGTAAAGTGGTGGTATTTTTGTATGAGAAAAAATCTCTTGGGCAATTAAAAAGAAGTCCTTTAAACCATTAAAAAATGGATATACTCGGCTTATCAGGAACGTAACATACTACATTTAGGTTTACCTAGGACTTTGAGAGTGAGTAGAGAGGTTTCAGGTAGATATGAAAAGCAAAGCAGATTTTAATAGAACTCAAATAAAATTAATAGATATGTATTCATCCATATTTTGTGTGTGTTCCCACTATTTCTTAGCATGGTGGAAGCGTTTTGGTGGGCTTTTTTTTCCCCCCTTAGTAAATAACAGTGAAAAATCTAGGAGAGAATATAGGACCTTTCAAGTTTAGAGAAACTAAGTATAATATATGAATTATAAGCAGTAAGTTTTTACTTATGGATATTGAAATGGTATAACATTTTAGAAATTTACCAGTAAGATGTCAAAAAATATGGAATAGAGGAAAATGACACAAAAATAGCACTTGGAATTATGTGTTTGCAAGGAATATAATTATAAACATTGACATTAGAATTAGTTGTAGATAGTAATGATATGTCGGGAACCATGTTTTCCAAATGTAGATGTGGCATAGGGAGATATATTATAAGTTGTAAATGACAAAGTTTCAAGCACATGGATATATTAGATGGTAAATGCTTGTGAGCAGAGGGAAATATTAATATATTGTAAAATTTTATTACTATTTTAAATGCCAACTAGTTTGAAGAAGTGTGAATTACCTGTGCCAATATAGGAGAGTCATGGTTTGACCATTCCAAAAATGGGAGCAATCGTGTATGCTTGATTTTGGAAAGTTCTTTTGACCTGATTCCACTTTCTGGGCAATTATTATTATTATTCTGGGATCACTGCAGTCTTGTTTTTATTATTATTGGTATATTTCTTTTTGCCCTGGATGTTGCTGAACTGTATGGGAGAATACTAGATAATTATGCCCCTATAATACTACACAAAGCATATTTGGAAATTGGAGGTCCCCAGGCTAAATGGACCTACATAATCTTAAATGTTTTAAATTGGTTTCCAGCTAATTTATGTAAAAATCTAGGTTTTTGGTTCTTCCTGAAAAATATGAACTTCTAGCATCGCGGTTCTCACCTGTGGGTCGCGACCCCTTTGGGGGTCTAACGACCCTTTCACAGGGGTCGCCTAAGACCATCGGACAACACATATATAATTATATATTGTTTTTGTGATTAATCACTATGCTTTAGTTATGGTTGGGGGTCACCGCAACATGCGGAACTGTATTAAAGGGTCGCGCATTAGGAAGGTTGAGAACCACTGCTCTAGCACATTGGACCTTCTTCATTCTATGAAGCAGCAGTGAGGCAAATAGCAGTTCCCCCGAAGTGAGCCATGTGTTTTCCAGTTTGTTGCAGTCTTCACACTCACACCGGGTAAGCTTGACTTTAGAGGGCCTCCGTGCTTGCATTGCTATATTAATTTTCTGGTGCCTGTAGACATGTGAATTTTTGATTTTTGCATTATACATGCTTTAACATGGATGCTGCTTGTTTTTGCCTTTCTGTAGTTATACTGCACCCCTTTTTTCATCCCAGATACCTACAGTGATTGGGGTATAGCATTCAGTGTAGACTCCCTCTATGAGTCCACTCTCCCCATGCTGTAAATTAATTTTTTGAAGAAACTTATTGTGCTCCAATGACCTCCCTTAAGCAGTCAAAGTGGTGGTAGGATCTTTTCTGTAGGTTGATTCTTGCCTGAATTTTAAATGGAGTGCCTTCTGGGATTCAGTAAAGTTGATTTCATTGGAGACCATTTTGTACCTCTTTGTTCTAGCATCAAAGCATTTTTATCTATATCCTGTGTTTTAGGGTCTTTTCTTACCTTTTTCTAGGTGACTAATGTGATAAATTAGTTTATGCTAATGTATTTGACAGATAATTGTGATTAGAGCATTATTGTTTATAAATATTATTTTGCAAGTGTGAGTGATTGTGATGGTGAAAATTTTATCTGCATTAGGAATACAAGTACTTTTAAGAAAGTAGACATTTCATTGTTATTAAAAACAAACTACTCTTAAGACCCTGCCCTGATAGCTATGTTGGTTGGAGTGTTGTCCCAGTGCACCAGACACTGGATTGAAGGTTCTGTCCCTGGTCAGGGCAGATACAAATCAACCAAGGAATGCAAGGAATTTATGTTTCTCTTCCCTACTCTTTCTCTCTCTCTCTCTCTCTTTCCCTCTCTCTTTCTCTCCCTCCCCCCTCCCTCTCTTTCCCTGTCTCTCTTCATCTCTCTCTCTCTAAAATAAAAACATTAAAAAAAAACTAAAACAAACTTTATTACTATGAATATTCTTATCAATAAGAAATGTATAATTATTTTTATCCAAATAAAAATGGTGTTGGTGATTTTAACTGTTCTAATTTTTAAAAATAAATAATAAAGTCTCTTTCTCTCAATGAATAAAAACTTTCAGGAAGATCAATTCTTATACTGAAAATACTGAATTATATAAGCTTATTTTCCACTACTTTTTAAGTCCAAAGACAGTAAAAGAAAGCATTCCTGATTTGGTAGGTCCAAAGGAAGTTCTTGACTCACATAAAAAGTAAATTATTGCTGAACTGGAAAATCAGTAAGCAATTCAGTGATGATGAGAATGAATGAATCTGGGAGCTTACGTGATGCCCCCTAGTTCACTGCAGATTTAAATATATATTGTCTATTGCTGTGTAACAAATTATGCCAGAATTTAGCAGTTTGAAATGAAAGACATTTATTGTCTAACACAGTCTCTTAGGTTCAGAAATTATGGGACAGGTTAGCTGGGGAGTTCTGGTCCAGGATCTCTCAGGGGCTTGTAGTTACAGTGTCATCCAGGGCTATCTTCATCTGTAGTTTGATGGGTCTGGGGGATCCACTTTCAAGCTTGCTCTTGAGGCTGTTGGCAGGAAGCTTCACTCACTACATAGGCCTCTCCATAAGGCTGTTCACAACATGGTTTCCCTAGAGTGGTGATCTGAGAAAGTAAGAGAGCACCCAGGATGGAAGCCACAGTCTTTTATAACGTAGTATCAGAGGTGCGATACTATCACTTCTCCTGTTTAGTATTGGTAGTACAGATGAACTTTGGTACAGTGTGGGAGGAGAGAGACTCCATGAATACATGAATAACAGGAGGTGGAAAGCTAGCTGCCACAATCTACCCCCTAACCCCCAAATGATTTATGTCCTTCCCACACGCAGAATACACACCTGCTTCTCAAGGCCCTCAAATGTCTCATCCTGTTGCTATATCATCTCAAAGTCTAGAATCTCATCTCTAAGTCAGGTCCAGGTGGAGATGGGCTTTTTTGGGTGTAGCCCCTTAAACACAGCTCCTTGGGTGCAGTTTCCTCCACCTGCCTCTCTTCACCCCCAACATCCAAACATGCAACTTAACTGTGGTGGGACAGACATAGGATAACTGCTAGAGCTATCCTTGTTCCGAAAGGGAAAAAAATGGGAGATACAAAGGTGTCACTGGTTCATCGCAATTCTGAGATCCAGTTGGGCAAATGTTGGAAGTTTCTTGATTAGGTCTGAAGCCTGGGAATATTCATAGTTCTTAGCTTTGCCTTCTGCACTCTTGGTAGCAGGTATTTGCAGGTTACTGGTTTTCTCAGCCTGCTTCCTTCCAGTAGAATGTTGGGGTCCAAAGGTCTCTCTTTATTTAAAATATATTAATCCTTTCAAATATTAAGTATAAAAATATATTGATATTTTATCAGTCTTGCGGAGGTTCTGTGAATTCCATTGAGAAACATTCTTTTAGACAAAAGCCACACCTACACATTTTTTTTGATAAATCCTTGCATATTTCGGGCTCCTGCTCAGAAGGCCAAGGGACAATGCCCTCAAGCTTCCTAGACCTTTTATTATTTGAGAAGATCTTTAGAGGGCCTTTTGTCTAACTGACTAGTATTCTGAGGCACCACCTTTGGTATTTTTGAAGTTTTAGCGAAAGATTTTTTTAATCATACCCTCAGCTTCATCTTTGAACCATGTTTTCCCGGAAATACCCTGGATCAGATCTTTGCTCAGAAGCCATTTCTTAATTTTAGCATCATTTAACTTCTGGAGAGGAATTTTTAAAAGGTTTTATTTTTAAATCAGTTCTAGGTTCAGAGCAAAATTGAGTAGAAAGTGCAGAGAGTTCCCATACCTGTTCTGCCTCCATACTTGCACAGGCTCCTCAACTATCAACATCCCACCTCAGGGGGTGGTATAGCTGTTATCATTGATTAACCTACATTGCCATATCATTATCATCTGAAGTCTGTAGTTTACATTAGGGCTTTGTCTTAGTGTAGTACATTCTGTGGCTTTGAGAAAATGTATAGTGACATGTATCTATCATCAAAGTATTGTACAGAATAGTTTCACTGCCCTAAAATAGTTTTACTGTCTGTTCATCCCTCCTTCTTCCCTATTCACCCCACAACGACTGATCTTTTTTACTGTCTCAATAGTTTTGCCTTTTCCAGAATATCACATAATTAGAATCATATAGTATGTAGCTTTTTCAGATTGGTTTCTTTTGCTTAGTAATACATATTTGTTTCCTCCCTGTCTTTTCATGGCTTGAAAGCTCTTTTTTTTAGTGCTGAGTAATATTCCATTGTGTGGATATATGTACCACTTGATTTATTCATTCACCTACTGAAGGACATCTTGGCTGTTTCTAAGCTTGGCATTAATGAATAAAGCTGCTGTAAACATCTGTGTTCAGGTTTTTGCAAGTTTTCAACTGATTGGGGTAAATACCAAGGAGTGTGATTCCTGGATTATATGGTGAGCGTGTGTTCAATTCTGTAAGAAACTGCCAAATTGTTTTCCAACATGATTGTACCATTTTTAGCATTTGGTGACCAGTGTTTAGGATTTTGGCCATTTTAAGAGGTGCATAGTGGTATCTCATTGTTTCAGTTTATAATTTTCTAATGACATATGTCGAGCACCTTTTCATAATCTTATTTGCCATTTGCATATATTCTTTGGTGCAGTGTCTATTCAGGTCTTTTGCCCATTTTTTAAATTGAGTTGTTTTCTTACTGTTGAGTTTTTAAGGTTTTTTGGTATATTTTCAATAAGATATCTTTATCAGATATGTCTTTTGCAAATAGTCTGTGGCTTGTATTTTCATTCTCTAGACAGTATTTTTCATAAAGCAAATCCTCTTTTTTTAAAGAGTCCTTTCACTATTTTCTCTCTTGCTTCTCACATTTCCATATAAGCGTCAGGAAGAACCTGGTGGCACATTCAACACTGGTTGGAAATCTCCTTAGCAAGATCAGCCACTTCATTAGATACATTTTCTACTTTCCTATAACTCCTCAGGACACTGCTACTAGTGTTTCTGCCACTGTATAACAAGAATCCCCCCTCCCACCCCCTTTCTTGTTTCCAATAACATTTACGTTGCTTTCTTGGAAATTCTCACCCACAGCCTTATCAAAAACCGTGGGATTGTATTGACAGGTTCTTCAGGGTGCTTCAGGCTTTCTCCGACACTCTTCTCAGAGCCCCCTGCCTGGTTCTAAAGCCACTCTCACATTTTAGTTTTGTGGTATAGCAACACTCTGCTTCCAGGTACCAAAATTTGTATCTATTGATGCCCTACAAGAAACCCTTCTGTCCTACAGTTGCAGTACTAAGGTTTCTGTAAGACGAAACATATGGGTCACTGACTCACAGCAAAATTTTAATTTGCAACCTTGAAGGAAAGAGTGGGACTTTAACAATTGGGGTGGGTACGTATGGACAGATCCTGATGAAGCTAGGAACCTTGGATCTCTCAATTTTGTTGAACCTCTTTTGCCAGTAGGAGCAGTCCTTTTACTCCTTCCCAGGAAGCCTGTATTTAAAATATAAACTTACAGTATTTTAGAAACATATCTTTGATATTTTAATTGTTAAATTTTTCTTTACACACAAATGTCTGAATTATATTCTTTTCATATCTGTTGTTGCTGATTATTTTTCAAATTTGTTTTCTTAATTTAGGTGTTCCCTATTTGGTTGAATCCTTGTCAGATGAATTTCTGTGCTCCTATAGTGAATTTTTCAGAGTTTACACTTGCTTTTCCTTTGAATAGTTCTTATTCAGAACTGACTGACAGTTTTGTTGGCTCACTGACTAGTAGAATTCTTGGGTTTAAGAAGTCAACTCCAAAATATTGATTATGTAAGGAACCATTTTAAAATGGAAGGGTGTTTCCACTTTTTGTATTGTTTCAGCACTTCATACAAGCCTGATGTCTATTGTACAGTGTATAACCACTATTAAAATAGAAACTGGAATTGTGAGTGCTCATCTCTATGCCCTTCCAGTGTATAATTTTATGTTCTGAACCTTTAAACTTGCATTAAGTAATATTCCTGTACTCAGTGATCTTTAGAAGGGTCAGCATTTGGAGGCTTGCAGCTTCCTTTGGGAAGCTTGTTAGTGTATGTGTGTGTGTGTGTAAAATCAGGTTTACATCAACAAGTATTGAAGTATGTGAATATTTTCATTAAAAACTAAATAAAACCCATCAATGACATTAAGAGTAATACCACAAGTTCATAGAAGTTCTACCAATTTATTTTTAGATTGCAGGTAGTAACTTGGGGACTAAATAGTACCTGAGGTCTTACATAAAAAGTTTTGTGGCCCTGACCTGGTAGCTCAGTTGTTTAGAGCATCGTCGCAATATGCCAGGGTTGCAGGTTTGATCCTGGTCAGGACACATACAAGAATCAACCAATGAATGAGTAAATAAGTGGAACAACAAATTGGTATCTCTCTCTCTTTTCCTCTCCTTTCCTCCCTCCCTCCCTCCTTCCTCCCTCTCTCCCATTCTCTCCTTCTCTCCCTTCCTTTCTCTCTAAAATCAATTAAAAAATAAAAAATTAATAAATCTTTAAAAATTTTTGTGGGTAATATTTCAAATGAACACAAGATAGGTTTATTTAAAATAGAGTTTAGGCCTTTAAGTATACACTTAGACTAAGCATTTGGGCTTATTCTTTGTTAGTTCAGGAACTTTATAATTTTCTCACTGCTAATTTGTGTACCAATAAAGGATGGTTGAATCAACATCTGTTTTTCAGTGAAAGGAAATTTAACACTTATGCAGAAAAAGTAGTATTTTCAGCATTTGTCATTTAAACAGATAGAAATGAGTTTAACAAAATGTTATGTTCAGACAAAGCACCAGATAAAATGTTTTATGGTTATTTTATTCTCATTCTAACAAGTCCTCTCTCCAGTGGCTGCTGTTGCAGCATTTTCTTTTTTCACCTTATTTTGGGAAAACAAGAAAAGTTATTATTCTTTTTCTCAGAGTTAAAGCCCATTTTTGTGTCATGTTGAAAGACTGGCAAATGATCCTCCTTGGGAAATATGCTTTTGTGACTAGATGAGCTCATCTTTTAGTAGCCAAGGGGGTAGATTATTCTGAATTGAATTCTAAGTTCTCATCTTTCATTTTCAATTCACTGATATCTGACCCTTATGCCAGCATTTAAAATTTTTAATTGCTTGTATATCTTCAAAGGCAGGTTTTACTTATTATATTCCCTAATGGTAGTATATAAAGCAAAGAACAAAAACATAAATGACAGTTGACATTTTCAGAAGTATGTAGTTGTGTTTTAAAATATTTTATTACAAAGTTTTGGGATATTTTTTCATAGTGGTTTTAAAAACATTTATTTACAGTTTGACTTTTTAAATAGCTGATGGCAAAGCTTTTGAGTAAATAAAATTTTATTTAAAATAATAGTTCCATTTTAAAACAGGCGAGGAATCAATTGGGCTTTAATAATACCATATTTTACTGATATGTAATTGTTCTGAAATTTACTCAGTACCAGTTCATCCTTTTTCCTTATATCTTCTTCTTCCACTAGGGCTTATCATCAGCAGGACCCAAAACTTCTGACTGAATAGATGGAACTGGATATTCAGCTTTATGTTTGGAGAGAAATGCCCCAAATAGCAAATTATAAAAGGCAGTGCTACTAAAATTAGTTATAATATTCTTTTTCTTTTAATGTATTTCTTTATTATTTTAAAGAATATATTGGTTATAAAAAGATTAGATACAAACAGGGCCTGTGTATGATTATATGTATATTATATACCAGTTCAAACGTGTCAATTCTATGGAAATTATAAACCATAATTATATAATGAACAACTAAATTCACCACTCAACCCAAGACTCAAAACACTATCAATAACTTGCATTGACCTATGTGTTTCTCCCTGCCTCATGTCCCTCCCACTTTCCCAGAGGTAACCACTATTCTGAATTTTGTGTTTTTCTCATGATTTTTCTTATAGTTTCATTACCTAAATGGTGATACCAATAAATTGTTTTAGTTTAATTTGCTTTTGACTCCATATAAATGGTATTATACTATATGTAGTCTCCTGAGACTTGGTTGTTCATTCAATATTGTTTTTGGAAAACTTATCCATGTTTTTGAGTGCAATTCTGATTCCTTTATTTTCACTGCTATTACTATTCATCTCTGTTAATATACTACGGTGTAACAGTTTATCTTCCCTCCTACAGAGACCAGCCTTTCCCAGATGTGATAGCCAGACTTGAAGATGGCCCCCAGTGATCTTTGCTTCTTATTATGCGCTTGTGTAGACTCCCTCCTATAGTGAATAGGGTTACCCTCTGTGCCTGTAGAATATCTAGGAAGTGATGGTGAGACTTTTGTGGCTTTCCCATTGCTTTCCTGGCTCTATCTGGAGAAAGCCAGAAGCTGTGTCATGGTGAAACTAAAGCAGACCTGTGAAGAAACCCATATGGGGAGGAACTGAGGCTTCTTGCCACATCATCACCAATAATTCATCTGCATGAGTGAACCATCTGTAGCCCCAGTCAAGCCTTCAGATGACTGCAAACCTTGCCAATTTCTCTTGACTACAACCTGATGAACTTGAGCCAGAACCTCCCAGCTGAGCTGCTCCCAAATTTCTAATTCACAGAAATGGAGAGATTATAAATGCTTATTGTTTTTGACAACTGTATTTTGAGGTAACTTGTTATGCAGCTATAAATAATTAATAAACTGTCTTTTTTTATGAAGTGAGCATTTTGTGAACATTTTCATATCTGTCACCAGATGTACATGTACAAGACGATGTAGTGGACCCAGATGTGAGATTAGGTTGAAGATTATGGCAATGTTTAACTGGAGTATTCATGCCAATTTTTTCTTTTATATTTTTATTATATTATATTTTATTTATTTGTTTTTAGAGAAAGGGGAAAGGAGAAAGAGAGGAAGAGAAACATCAATGTATGGTTGCCTCTCACGCCCCCCCAACTGGGGACCTGGTGTGCAACCTAGTCATGTGCCCTGACTGGGAATCAAACTAGCGACACTTGGTTTGCAGGCCGATGTTCAGTCCACTGAGCCACAGCAGCCAGGGCCTGCCAGTTTTTTCAAAGTCATTGTACTAATTTATATTTTGATAAGCAATGTGAGTCAGAATTTCCATTGTACTCCATTCTTTTTAACTTTTGGTATTGTCAGACTCTTTAATTTTTTATAGTTAGGTGAGTGTTAAATAATATTTCATTACAGTAGTATTTCCTGCCCCAATATCAAAACAGTAGTCTCCTATATTTCCTTCCTAAAAAGTGTAACATTTTGATTTCCACACTTATCTCACTCACTACTATACTATATGGAGTGAGATAGGTATTAACTTTAATTCTTTACTATGCAGTTAAGCAGTTGTCCCAGTTATTGAAAAGTCCATCCTTTCCCTCTTGTCTTCTGTGTCACATGAATCTGTTATGTGGATTTGTTCTGGAGTTTCATTCTACTGTATTGTTTGCTTATTCCAATACGAATGACATAGTGTCTTTTTCGTTTTGATTCTAGAAAATCTTGTTTCTTCATTTTTCTTGTTTTGTTGTTAATATTGTTTTAGATGGTCATGTCATCTGCAAATAATGATAACTTTATTTTCCTATTTTCAATTTTTATACATTATTTTTTTCTGTATCTTATACTGGCTATAACCTCCAGAAAGCTTTGACTAGAAATGGTAATAGTAAAGTGATAACAATGTGCATTCTTTTCTGGTACCTGATTTTAAAGAGAATGTTTTAAATATATTACCAAGAAGAGTAATTTTACTGGAATTTTTGTTGTTGTTTGTTTTGAATTCCTGTGTCGTGTTAAGGATTTTCCTTTTTATTGCTAGTTTGCTATGACTTCCAAAAATGCGTACCAGATTTTATCAAATACTTTTTATGCAGATATTGAAGCTATTATGATTTTCTTCCTTTAGGTTAATTTAACTAATTTGTAGATATTCTAATATTTTAATAATGTACTTTCTGGGTTCAGTTTATTCTCAACAGGTGGGTCTCTCAGGGGACTTTACTGTAATGTTGGAAGTGAAGTCTAGTTGTAAAATTCTTGACTCTAGTAATGAGAGCTATTTAGCATAGTGCATTTAAGCATAGAGCTAATAACATAAAAGGTTTAATGTTTTATAAGGTGTTCTTGTGCTGACTTCAGTGCCACAGAGTTAATTTCCTGTAATTAATAGTTTGGCTAAGTGATGGTTGTCTTCTTGGGGGAAAATATTTTGTAGGAGCCAGGCGGGTTCAAACCTCTTTGTTTTTGAAATAAGAGAATTTTGCTACTTCAAATTCTTTGTTAATCTAGGCAAGGTATGAATTGTGTGTATTGTTTTCTGAATAAAGTAAATAACCACTGTAACTAATATGGTAGCTTAAACAGGTTACTTGAAGTTTCAAATTCCTAATTCTCTTTTAAATATCAGATATTTGTACTATCACAGCAATAAAGTGCCTCTTCAAATCTTTCTGAGTTCATCTCCTGTTAGTCCCAGGATGTGGGTATTGTTAAAATATGGTACAAACATGAAATTCTAGAAAGCACTATCTCTTCATAAATAACTGGGAAATTCTAGACCAAAAAGAAATTCATTCTGAAGCCACTTAAATAACATTCTTGGTTGTTGACATATTTAGGTCAAGTCAGGCTTCACAGAGATTTTCTCCTTAAAAAACAATAAGCAGTGCATCAGATAAGAGTGGAACTTAAGTGTCTTATTTGTAGTATAATTGTGGTCTCCACGAAGCCTAACTTTGTCATTAAACTTTATTGCTGGTGTTACTAGTGCAGTTTACTGGGCTTAAGAGTAAATTGCTTGATTATATGCTCAAGGTTTTCTTCATTTTTTTTTTTTCTATAATAAATGGTACATTTCTCACTTTGAAGTAAGTTAGTACAATATGTGGGATCATTTGAGATAATACAATAATAATAATAAAGCAGTTATTACGAATTTCAACCCTTATTAGAAATTGGGTAAAAGTGAGGATGCTATTAGGTGGAATGTGGCCAAGGAATTAACTAATCATGACCAAAATGAATCAGTGCTCCGGACCAGATTTTCACTGGAAGATGTGTGCAAGGGAGAATGACAGGCCACAGAGGCAAGTTACCACTGACAAAGAACCCCCAATTCAAAGAAGTTGAACAAGTCAGAAGTGAGTTCTTTGATTTACAAAGTTTTATATATGATGTTCACCATGTACACCTAGGAAATAATGTGTTTTCCCCCGTTGTCTAGATAGAACAGGCCTAGATGGTTGCCAGTCTGGCTCTGATGAGAAGAATGGTAGGGGCATTTGAAGAAAAGTTCTTTGAGTCTGCCTGAAGTCCCCTTATCACACCTATTTCAAGGAAGGAGAAAAGTGCGTGAGATGGTCAGTTCTTTTCCTTTTCAAGACTGGACCTTGACTTAATTTAGCAAATAGCTATAGAGGAGAAGAGGTGGGGGGAGAGAGCCATTTAATACACAGAGGGACACTACAGTGCAAACTTACCTTTTTAGAACTACTGGAATCATCACTTCAATGAAACCATGCACCCATTAGCAGTCACTCCTCATTTTCTGCCCATCAACTTCCAAAAACATTAACCTACTTTCTCTTTCTGTGAGTTGCCTATTCTGGACATTTCATATAAATAGAATCATTCAATATGTGATCTTTTGTAATTGGCTTCTTTCACTTAGCGTAATGTTTTCAAGGTCATTCGTGTTGTAGCATGTATCAATACTTCATTACTTTTTTATTAATGAATAATAGTCTGTTTATGGCTATACTATATTTTTTCTTGTCATCACTTGATAAAATTAAGCTCTTTCTACTTTCTGGTGATAATGAATATATGTGTATAAGTTTTGGTTTGGGCCTATTTTTTCATTTCTCTGGTGTATATACCTAGAGTGGAACTGCTGGGTCATATGGTAAGTCTATGTTTAATATTTTGAGGAGATGTGAAACTGTTTTCTAAACTGGCTGCACCAGTTTACGTTCCTACTAACAATATATGAGGATTCCATTCTCATGAACACTTGTTATTGTCTTGTTTATAGCCATGCTATGGGTTATGAAATGGTTGGTATCGCATTGTCTTTGATTTGCATTTTCCTAGTGACTAATGATATTGAACTTGTCTCTTTGCACATTTGTATATCTTCTTTGGAGGAAGGTGTATCCTTTGTCCATTTTTAAGATTAGGTTATTTGTCTTTTTATTGTTGAGTTGTCAGAGTTCTTTACATATTTTGTATACATCTTATCTCTTAAAATTAGAAGGTTTTTTTAACTTTCAGAAAAAAACAATTTAGAAAAGTACATTGCCACAGCTTAGCTATTTCAGAAGCAGTTGCTGAGACAAAATTTGGAGTGGATGATGTTTACTAGGGATTGACACTTGTAAAAAGGAGGTTACAATAGGTCAGAGATAGAAGTTGAACTTACTGCAGACCTGATAAAGCCTCAGCCATCCTGGCAGCGAGTTCTGGAGCAAATATTGCCTGTCAGAGTCGTCCTGCATCAGGCTGAAATGGCTGGGCCCTCATATTCCCACTTGGCTCAGTCAGTAAGTGAGAGTCACCTGGAAAGGGTGTAACTTTGAGTGAGGCAACTGTGCATCTGAGGTGACTGATGTGGTGAACAACTGGAGGCTGTTTGCTGACTGTACTCCCTGCAGCTGAGCAGAAAGTCCCCCTCAAAGGGGCATCTGGAGAGTTCACCTTAGTGTCTAAGTTAGACCTTGAGTCCACAAAGCTTGGAAGAGTTGCTAGTAAGCATATTTATGGAACGAGAAAATTGGATGCAGCCTTTGTTAATATGTTATTACTGTTATTTTTAAAATTATATTTTACTGATTATGCTATTACAGTTGCCCCAATGTTTTTCCCACTGTCCCCTTCCTTCCAGCAGTACTCCCTTTATTTCATGTCCATGGGTCTTGAGTACAAATTCTTTGGCTTCTCTATTTCCTATACTATTCTTGACATACCCCTCTCTATTTTGTACTTTCCAATTATGCTTCTTAATCCCTGCAGCTTTTTCCTCATTCTCTCCCTTCCCCCTTCTAGCTGATAACCCTCCAGTTGATCTCCATATTTATGATTCTATTCCTGTTGCTTGCTTAGTTTGTTTTTTAGATTTAGTTGTTGATAGTTATGAATTTGTTGCCCTTTTAATGTTCATAGTTTTGATCTTCAATAAGTTCCTTTAACATTTCATATGAGAATGGCTTGGTGATAAAGAACTTTTTTAGCTTTACCTTGTTTGGGAAGCACTTTACCTGCCCTTCCATTCTAAATGATAGCTTCTTGGGATAGGGTAATCTTGGTTGTAGGTTCTTGCTTTTCATCTCTGAATACTTTCTTGCCAGCCCCTTGTTACCTGCAAAGTTTCTTTAGAGAAAACAGCTTACAGTCTTATGGGAACTCCTTTGTAGGTAACTGTCTGCTTTTCTCTTGCTGCTTTTAAGATTCTTTCTTTATCTTTAGCCTTTGGCATTTTAATTATGATATATCTGAGTGTGTTCCTCTTTGGGTCCAACTTGTTTGGGACTCTCTGTGCTTCTTGAACTTGTATGTCCATTTCCTTCACCGAATTAGGGAAGTTTTCTTTCATTATTTTTTCAAATTAGTTTTCTATTTCTTGTTCTTCTTCTTCTTGCACCCTATGATTTGGATGTTTGTACATTTAAACTTGTCCCAGAGATTCCTGAGCTTTTCCTCATTTTTTTAAAATTCTTTTTTCTTTCCGTTGTTCTGACTGAATGCTTCTTCCTTCCTTGTGTTCCAAATTGTTTATTTGATTCTCTGCTCATCCTCTTCATTGTTGGTTCCCCGTAGACTTTTCTCTATTTCACTTAGTGTCACCTTCATTTCTTCCCTTATGGTTTGGCATACTCAGTGAATTCTTTGAGCATCCTGGTCACCAGTGTTTTGAACACTGCATCTGAAAGGTTGATTACCTCCATTTCATTTAGTTCTTTTTTGGGGTTTTGTTCTGTTCTTTCATTTGGGCCATATTTCTTTGTCTCCTCAATTCAGCAGGCTCCCTTTGATTGTGTCTGTGTTTTAGATAGAGCTGCTTTGACTCCCTTTCTTAGAAAAGGCACCTGTATATTATATGGGGTGGAGCCTAATGTGATTGCTATGTCAGGGCAACTAGCTTCACCACTTTATGGCTCTGTGTCAGGAGAAGGCTTGGAGAGGGGATGATGCCGCTCCTGGCTTCTGGAGATTTGCCCAGCACTTGCCCTATTTTTAGTCACTTCACCCCCTTCCTGTATGTGACTGGCACCATCCCAGCTGTTGCCCTGGTGGTGAAACCCAGAGTGGGTAGGTTTGTATACATTCTAAGCTTATGCGGGCCCTTGAAACAGACTTTTCCTGAAAATCCAGCAGTTTCTTCTGCACCCCAACCCCTACGGTTTTTACAGCCAGAAGTTATAGGAATTTATCTTCCTGGCACTGGAAACCTGTGCTGTGTGGTCTGGCCTTGGACTGGGATCTCTCATTCCCAAAGTATCCCTCATGATTTTTATCCACACACGTGAGTGTGGGACTGCCCTTTCTGCTGCCACCATCACCCTCTGAGCCACACTGTGTCTCTCTCCATGACTCCACCCCTCCTACCGGTCTGGTTGAATGTGGCTTCTTTAAATCCTTGGATGTTGGATATCAATTCTTCTTGATTTTCTGACAGTTGATTGTTATTTGTTTTGAGATATAGTTGTAATTCTCTCTGTGGTTGCGCAAGGAAGCGTAGAATGTCTACCTGAGCTTCCATCTTGACTCAAAGTCAAGAAATACTGTTTTACATCTGGAGGCTAGAGGTGTGAGATCAAGGTATCAGCAAGGCTGGTTTCTTCCAATCGCCTCTTTCCTTGGCTTGGAGATGCCCTGTATCTTTTTCCAGTGTCTTCACATGGTCTTCCCTCTGTGTATGTCTGTTTTTATTGTATTTGATACTTTGAAATCTGAGAAGGTAGTTTCTACTTTTTCAATTTGGCCTGAAGTTATGTACATTTATAATACTGTGTTTTATTGTTTATGTTTACTATACAATTAGAGTATCTTAAGCAGCTTATATGAAAATTATATTTGACCTATAAAATAGAGGCAACTAAAGTTTGACATATTCTTTTTTTCTAAAATTTTGAACATATCTTCTTTTGGAGAATTATTTTGTCTTTGGCCTCATCTGTGCTATTTCTGCCTCATATTATGAAAGCTTCATAAAAAACTACTTAAATTATTTTTTCTTGGTGGGGGTTTAAAACTGAGAATTGTCTTTAGAATTATCTTAGTTCTTGTTTAATTTCTTAGCTTCACTTTTAGCATTGTCTTGCAGATATTCTGAAATCTTTGTATTTGATATTCCTTAACTTTTGAGTCACTTTTAGATGCTTCATTTACCAAAGTATTGTGAGAAGTGGTGGATAGTAATTTTTATCAACCTGAATTCTGAATAGCAAATCAAATATGCTAAGACAATTTTAAATTTACATATATGTATATATGTAAAATCAACTACCTCGAATGTGCTCAAACTCCAAATTGTAATACTCTCTGATGATATAATTTAGTACACAGGAGTGAAACCTTCTGTACACCAAAGAAATTGGAATTGATGAGAGTTCCAGCATGGTAGAGTGGTAGGAGCACAGAACAAGGTGTCAGAAGACCAGAGTTAGAATCTCAACCACCCCTGATCACCTGGGTTGCCTTAACCAGGTTACTTAACTTCTCAGGCCCTGTATGCCACATCTCAAAAATGCAGATATGTCAATTATGCCTACCCCTCCCAGTTGTGGTGATGACCAAATAAGATAATAGGTATGAAAGGACTTGGTGACTTTGTGGCCAACATGTACATTTGGGAGATAGTAAGGACTGTGTTCTTCTTTGGATACAACTTTAATATAAATGAAGGTGGAACTCACATACTTGAACCTTTTCCAGACACATTTTAATTAAAGTGGAAAAGAATATAAACACATTATATCAAAAATTAATTTAAATTCCATGATTATCTTAAATATAGTCTGGAAACCTCTCAACTCAACAGGTATTTATTGTGGGACTTTATTATTTGTTCATATAAATTTCATTCTAATGACACACATCAAGAGTTTCTCATTTCTGTAAATTGGACTGATTTGGATATCCTTAGAGTTTGAGCACAAATTAACTGGAAATCAATTAGTTTTGACTTATGTGTATTACGAATATTTATACAGGAACTTATGGTTTGCAAATGTTTTTATGTACATTCTTTCATATAATCTTTATAATCGCCATATAGAAAGGAAGGGTTTTTTGTTGTTATTCCCATTACACAGGTTAGAGAAGATGACTTTCTTAAAGTCACTCACGGACTAGGTGGTAGAATTGAGATTTTGAAAAAAACCCTGGTTTTCTCATTTCATACCTGCTGTGTCATTGCTTGGGAAACTAAGGAATTTTAGATAGGCTTGGAATGGAACCAGGTATTCCTAGTCTGAGCCAAGTCTTGATCCAAACATAGATTATGTTCTCTGTAGAAGCCACCATTTTCTATGTACTGAAAGCCCATTTTACCCTGGGCTTTATCTTCTGGGCCTGTTCCAGCCTGATGCCCTCGTTCTCCATTCTCTTCCCCAGTGCCCGTATGTCTGTGTATACACACATGCACTCCAAATCATATAGTTTTTACACTGTAGTCTCATAACTATAAACTGTAATAATGTGTAAGCAATATAAACAATACTCATGGGATTATTCTGAACCAACGTTTGCCAATGAGCAACTTCTGAAAATCGTGGATATTTTCACTTATTTGGGTGGGTCATTTGGTCCCTCACAAATCTCTGGTACTGATTCACATACTGTACTTTCAATTGCAAGTAGGCTGTTGTGAACTGGATTTCTAGAGCCTTAGGGAGCATAGATTCTTTGGGACCAAACCAGCTTCAGAAGTTCCAGAAATTAACCCAGTTTTACTTGTCTTGTGATATATCGCGTACACTCATTATAGCATTTAGAATGTGAGGTGGAAAGGCATTGTCACAAAAAATTATCTATATTTAGTTCCCATTTATACTTGCCTAAAAACTAACAGACCTAAAACAAAGGCTTCTGTGTATCTTTCTGTATATTTTATAAGTGCTCAGGCCATATTTTGAGCAAACAGGGCAATAAGAAATATTCTAGTGTTTCATGTTTTGAAATGCTGACTAGATAAAGATTACACATGACAAGTTATTTACAGCTTTATTTATACATGCTGGATTCTCTGTTGGAATCATAGAAGAGAAGAAGATATGATAATTGCTTTGTGTAGCTCACAGAATGAAATTGCAAACTGAGATGTTTGGAATCTAGTTTATTTTGTAACCATTTCTAGGAAACCATATTTAAACAGCAGTGGTTATCATGAAGTATACAACATGTCAACTGTGTCCCAGTTCATATCAGTAAAAGCCTTCCACCACTTTATTCCCTATAACCTAACCTTCATCAGATAATACTAAATAAACTATGTTGAGTGCACATATTAATATATATCAAAGGTATCAAACGGCTTGCTGGCTGCATTTTCAGTAGTGTTTATCTGTGGTCATGCAGGTTATAACTCTGAATTTTTATTAGGAAAACAAAATTGAGAATTCATAATGTTCCTGATCTACTTACACCAGCTGTGCCCCAGCCGTGGAAAATAACTGGAGAGGGTAAAAAGCTAACCGAATAAGAGAGTAACAAACAAATGACTTTTGTTCCATACTTACCTGCTTTGTATCTGCTGCTATAAGGTTCAGAGTTTCAGATAGTAATTAGTAGTCTCTTAACTTATATATCATCACTACAGTGAATTGTAACATGTATTTTTAGGTTTCTCCTATAAAATAAGGATGATTGTTAATTGATATTTAATCTTGAGAATCTTGAAAATGATTATTTAAAATTGAGTATTTTTTTCTCCTCTATCTTTTATTCATTTATTTGTAAACTTGACAAATATCTGTTGAGCTCCACATGTGCCAGACATTGTTCTAGCGACAGACATGACACCTGTCCTTATGGAGATCAAAGTCTGCAGGGGAAATGTGTTATTAAACATTGTAGGGTATATAGATCTTTTTAAAAGCCTTATTGAGAAATAATTGATATATAGCATTATGTAAGTTTAAGGTATACAATGTGCGGATTTGATATACAATATATTGCAAAATGATTACCACAGTAAGGTTAGTTAACACATGCCTCACGTTACATAGTTACCTTTTTGTGTGTGTGTGATGATAACTTCTAAGATTTACTCTTTTAGAAACTTCCAAGTATAAAATACAGCATTATTAACTATAGTCACCATGCTGTACATTATGTCCTTAGCACTTTAAAATGTTAATCTTGGAAATGACTCTAGCACCAAGAATATTTTATAATTTCATTTTCATTTAAACAGACACAATGAAATAATAGTATAAATTGTTTTGTTTAGAAATCAGACATGTTGAGGCTAATGAAAAATAGCAGAACAGTTTATATTTAGAAGAAAATACTTAGTTGGGAAAGACGTAGAGTTAAAATGCAAGAAGTCCCTTGCAAATAGTTAATTTAGTTATGCAATTGCTAGCAAAGAGCACTGTGTGGAGTCTCTCATTATGAACATTTCTCTTTATTTTGATAATAAGGAGTTGCTGGTAAAACGTGAGCAAACTTATGAAACTTTTAACTGATAAGACTAATTTGGGGATGTATTGTAAGTAGATAGCCCTTACAAATATCGCTTGTTTATAATAATGTTGTAGCTATCAGGCCAAGCCTTATACATTTTATTCGTGGTTATTTGGCAGTGTGACTTGGCAGCTAGAGAGTAAGCCCTTATTCGGGCCGTGGCCATGTCTGACTCACCATTTCACCCTTATGTCTTGCACATTGCCCTCTCTGTAGACTAGGATATGTTTTACATTTTATTCATGTTGAATTCACAGAGTTTTAAGTTAACTAATCACAGAAGAAAAATATGTCCATATTAAGTAAAAATACTTCCCCAATCAAAATTAGTCTGATATTCTAGTTATTGCTATTTAGGAAACCTCACACCATTGACAAGCAATAATACTGCTAGTAATAGCAATCATCAGCTATAGACACCTTCTATAATATTAATTCTTAATCATTATTATATGAGCAACATTTTATGAACAAGTAAACTTAAGATTTGTGATATTAAGTTACTTTGTTCCTGACCCAGAGCTATTATTAAGCGGTGAAGCTGGGGTACATTTACAACAATTAAAAAATATAAGCCAACAGATATTGCAATCATAATTATGCATTAGGCACTGTACTACATGTTTTACATTTTAACCTCAGTGACAGACACTGTGAGGGCTGCATGGTTATCAGTTCCATTTGATAAATGTGGAAAATGAGGCACAGAGAAGTGAAGTAATTTGTCAAGGGCACATGGCTAGTTAGTGGTAGAGCCTGAGTGCTCTTCCTCCTACACCACTCCGCCTACATTTAACATTGAGATAAGGGCAGCATTGATTTATGACTGTTTGGAACTTTCATAGTTTAAAAATGTCATTTCAGTATTAATTTTTTAAAGTACAATATTTTCTGCTACACTCTGCTGATTATGAAAATGCCTCAGTTTTTAAAGATAATTATAAAATGTACCTCTGAATGGAAACAGAGTTTTGCTTAGTGGGTAGCAAATCAACCGGGTTCCTCCATCGGGAATATTCGATTGTATTATTGTCATGAATGTAGTTTTTATATAATTTTATTAAGTTATCTATTGATCAAATTAGTTTAAATTTTTCATTGTATGTGTTGCATTTTTTAAAAAAATTTTTGTTATTTTTTTTTTACTGTTTATGGGAACCCTGAGAAAGTCATTTATTTATAGTTTAAGTGCAGAATTAGACTTTGATAAATCAAAATTTTATATTATTATTGATTACTGGACTACCATTTATATAGCATAGTTTCCAGACATTGAATGTAACATAGTTTCATTTTTAATTACAGTTATTGGGGTGACATTGGTTCATAAGATTATGTAGATTTCAAGTGTACATTTCTGTGATACATGATCTGTATATTACATTGTGTGCCCACTACGCAAAGTCAAATCATCTCCCATCACCATATATTTGTCTCCCTTTACCCTTTACTACCCTCTCCACCCCGTTTGCCTCTGGCAACTGCCATACTGTTGTCTGTGTCTATGAGTTTCAGTTTTATATCCCACATAGGAGTGAAATCATATGGTCCTCCGCTTTTTCTGTTTTTTACTTTTTCTTTCTTTATTTTAGAGAGAGGAGATGGGAGGGAGGAAGTGAGGGAGAGACACATCGATGTGCAAGATAAACATCAATCAGTTGCCTCTCACATGCCCCCAACCAGGGCAACTCAGGCATGTGCCCTGACTGGGAATCGAACCAGTGACCTTTTGGTTTGTGGATGACCCTCAACTCAGTGAGCCACACCAGTCAGGGTCTTAGTATTTTCTGACTGACTTATTTCACTTAGCATAATATTTTCAAGGTCTTTTCATGTTGTTGCAAATAGCAGTATTTCATCTTCTCTTATGGCTGAGTAGTCGTCGTCGTCGGCAGCCGTCCGTCTCGAGAGACGATGGTGTAGCTTCTTAAGAGTCTATCTGCACCGCCGAGAATGGCTGTGCAGTCTGACTCGGGAGTGACATGGTAGTATCTGTCTCCTCCCGTGTTGAATCGACATCTTGCGATGACGCTGAAGCTACAGAGCCTGAGCAGGGTAATATGGAGGGTCTGCTGTTGCCCATGCAGCAGACCCCCCCTCTCTTCGCAGCTGAAGGATCCAAGGGAAAGACGGAGTCAATACAGCTTGGGTTCAGGTGCGCCGCAGGAGTTGCCGGTGTTGACTACAATGTCAAACCGCCTTAGGGACTCCGGCTCCGGATTTTCTGTCGGGGTTTACTCCCTTAGCCTTTCCCCTGAAGAGGTATGCCGCAAGGCAGCGGAGGTTTTTTGGAGTCAGAGTTTTCCTTCTCTGATGGCTGAGTAGTATTCCATTGTATATATAGTATGTACCACATCTTCTTTATTCAATCATCTATCAAAGGACACTGTAGTTGTTTCCATAGTTTCATTTTTTAGAGGGCTAATTTTTTTTTCTTTAAAGTTGTGTTTTGAATTAGATTAGAAGTAATTTATAGCTACTTTTTTAGATTTATGTATTTTTCTTCTTCTGACTGTATGTTCCAGAAGACAATCCAACCTTGTAAATGGCATATGCTTACAATTTATTTTAAAAGAAATTTAAAGTTTTTGAAACTACTTGGAAATATATTTTTTTAATTAGATGATAAAGAACTAACCCTAAGTAGTAAGTTTGGCTGCATATACTTCAGCAACATTAGGTGACTGTATGTACTATAAGGTATTGTGTTTGGTGACATGAAAGATATAAAGATGAAAAACTTGATACCTTTGTACTGGGGATTGCCATCTGTTAGATGACCTGGACAAATACATACATAACTACAGTGCAGGGCAGGCTTTGATAAGTATAGTAGTATAGACGTCAACAAAGTGCAATGGAAAATCAGGGTAGAGAGATTAATCCCAAGTGGGAGGATCAAGAAAGTACTCATGGAGTAAGTAGGATTGAGCAGAGCTTAATTTATTGCTTTCATTCATTCTAGACTGTCTTCTGAAGATTGATGTCTATTTCCTTGAGCTTTTTAATTTTGAGCCCAATTTGGATAAGCATGGCAGAAATCCAGCAGGGAGGTCCAGATGAAAAAGAAAAGACCACAGCACTGAAAGGTACATACTTAATTTGTTCTTTTTTAGGATATTTTCATCACACCTGATGAAGTTATAGGAATATTTAGGTGACCTGCCTTTTTTCAATTTTACAATAAGAATAGTACTTAATCGATTTGTAATTATTTGTATCCCTCACAGCAACTATCTCAGTGTCTGAAAGATAGTCTGTACCCAGTAAATATATCATATAATCGTGTAATTTTACACCCATGAGAATTCTTAATGCTTTTTTAAATTCAAGCCATATAAATATATGGTAAAACACTGTCGATAGTGTCCTTATCATATTTTTTGTTGATTGCAATGTCAGAATAATTTAGGATAGTGATCTACCTAATCCTGCATTTTATCTTTGTGACATTGGCACTAGAGATATTTTATGAGAGGCCCTTCATGTTGACTAACATCTCAGAAGGAATCTGCCTTAGACATTCTTTGGAAATTTTGAGTTCTAGGCATTAAAGAACCTGCTATCTAAAGAATTTTACTCATAAAAGAAGTATTCCTTATAGACCTGTACAGTTCCTTTATTTATCATATATTTGAGTCTAACTGTCTAGGAACTTGCCTAAGATCAGATTATCTAAGTAACTTGTGCAGGATCTCACAGTTACTTTCTTTGGTGGTAGAAAAAATATCTTTCGATTTTTCTAAATGTCAAAATGCCAACTATGCCAGATGATAAAAGTCTAATCTTTTACTTGATTCATCATAGAGTCTACCTGGTCTTCAACATGCTTGGTAGGAGATGCCCCTGCTGAATATGTACCCGACTCTCCTAGCTATGGCCACTTCTCTGAATCCCTAGCTGCTGTCCTACCCTGCTGTGCCAGGCTGGCTGATAAAGATATCTCAAGAATCTCTCTTACTACCTTCTTTTATCTTTTTTTCATGATAGCCTAAAGCATATATGAATAAAGCAACCAGTTTCTTAGCTCAGTTTGCCTCACCATGTCCCTGATTTTAGAGCGAATGATGCAAATGATTTATCAAAGGAAGGATGATAAACAATGGACAGATTAAGGTTGTTTTAAAGGAAGAGATGACATGATTTGTTGTTGGATTAAAAAAAAATTTTATTGTATTTTTTTTCATTACCATTTATCCCCCTTATTACCCTCTTTCACCTCCACTCACCCCCGCAATCACCACACTGTTGTCCATGTCCGTGAGACCTCTTTTTATTTTGCTCGATCTCTCCACCCCCTAACCACCTACCCCCCGCCCCCACCACAGCTGTCAGCTGGCTCTCTATCCATGAGAATGTCTCTTTTATTTGTTAGTTCAGTTTGTTCATTAGATCGTACATATGAGTGAAATCATATTATTTGTCTTCTTATTACTGGCTCCTTCCTTCCTTCCTGATTTTATTTATTTATTTTTAGAGATAGGGGAAGGGAGGGAGAAAGAGAGGGAGAGAAACATCAATGTGCAAGAGAAACGTCGACCAGCTCCCTCTCTCATGCCCCCCAACTGGGAACCTGGCCTGCAACCCAGGCATGTGCCAGCTGAGAATTGAACCAGTGCCCTGATTGGGAATCAAACCAGTGATTCTTTAGTTCTCAGGCCGGTGCTCTGTCCACTGAGCCACACCTACCAGGGCTAACTGACTTATTCACTTAGCATAATGTTCTCCAGGTCTATTCATGCTATCTGCAAAGGGTAAAATTTTCTTCTTTTTTACAACCAAATAGTATTCCATTATGTAAATGTACCATAGTTATTTAATCTATTCATCAACTGATGGACACGTGGGCTGCTTCCAAATCTTGGCGACTGTAAATAACATTGCAATGAACATAGGGGTGCTTATGTTCTTTTGCATTAGTGTTTAGGGCCTCTTTGGATAAATTCCTAGAAGTGGAATCACTGGGTCATAAAGCCATTACATTTTTAATTTTTTGATTTATCTCCATACTGCTTTCCACAGTGGCTGCACCAATCTGCATGTCCACCAACAATGCAGATGTTTAAAAAAAAAAAAAAAAACAACTAAGACAACTTGGAAGGTTATTGGCCTAAATAGCTCTAAGATAGGTGCTATTAATTACATTAAGAAAACTGGGAAAAGCAGGTTGCAGTGATGCTTGTAGTGGAAAACAAGAGTTGGCATTTAGATGTACTAAATATTAAACTGAGATGCCCCTTAAGCATAAAGGTGGAGAAGTTGAGTGTGGAGTTTGGGAGAGCTTTGGGGTTAGAAATAATCATTTTGGGAATCATTAGCATAGAAATGATATTTAAAGTGATGGTCATAATTGAGATCACCAGGGATGTCAATGTAGCCAGAAAAGAGAAGACATCTGGAGATTCAGCCCTTGGGCATCTCAACCTTAGGTTCAGGAAGATAAGAGGGTACCAGCTACAGAGGCTGAAAATGAATTTCTAGTAAGATAGGCTGAAAACCAGAAGCATGAAAGATCCTGAACGTCAAATGAAGAAAATGGGAATAATTAATTTAATCATGATGATGAGTCAGGTTAGATGAGGACTGAGAATTGACTTTTGGATTTGATGGTATGGAGGTTATTGGTGATCTTCACTAAAAGCTATTTCAGTGAATTGTTGAAAATGAAAGCATATTGGAGAACTTGAGTAGAGACTAGGAAGAGAGAAATTGGAGACAGCTGTAGACAACCCTGTGGAAGGTTTTACTGCACTCTTGTATGCTGCTGCGAATGATGAGTACACTCAGAAAAGTGGTTAATTTATGAGAAGAGGACAAGGAATGTCTGTTATTTTCTGTCTGAATAGACTTACTGGGTTTACACCTAGATAGATTTTGAGCATCTTCAACCTTATTTGATAATGTGAAAATTTGGTCTCTCAAGTTGTTTCAATTTATACTTTCACAAGCACTATTAAGAGTTCAGATTGATTTTTGGATTTTGGAGGTAGTATGGTGACATTAAAAGACTATGTATAGGATTCCAAAGATGGATTATCTGGATTTCAACTCAGGTTTTTCTGCAAGTTGGTTAACTGAAACTTTTTCTTCTTCACTGCAATATGAATAAGAAGGCTTATTACACATGAATGAGTTTGTAATGATTAATGAAGAAGTCAAATTAGAAAGAGTAAAAAATAAAATGACAAATGTATAGGATAGTATATTTTAGAACTAATTGGCAAACTAAATAAAACTTTATATCTAAAACAGTCCTATTTACCAGTTTGTTTGTTTTCTTTCTTTCTTTCTTTTATGGTTATGCTGTAGGTGTCCTGTATAAGAACTCTTGACCTGAGACTTAGGTCAACATTTATTTATTATTGATTTTATTTTATTTTATTTTTGCCTATTGATATCCAGTTGTGCCGGAATCATTTGTAAAAAAGACTGTTTTTCCATCATTAAATTATTTCCAGACCTTTTTCAAAAAATGAATTGGGTATATTCAGATGGGCTTGTTTTGTGGCTCTCTTTTTTGTTCAATGGATCTTTTTCTGTCTCTTTTCCAATACCACACTCTCTTGACTACTATACTATATAGTAAGTTTTAAAATTGGGTAGAGTGATTCTTTCCACTTTATTCTTTCACAGAATTGTTTAGCTATTCTAGGTCTTTTGCCTTCTCATATAAATTTTAGAGTAAAATGATTTATATCTGCAAATTTTTTTTTTACTGAGATATTTGGATAAGAATTATAGTTAAACCTATAGGTGAATATGGGAAGAATTGACATCTATACCATATTGTCTTCCAATCCATTAACATGGTATGTCTCATTTATTTAGATCTTTGGTTTTCTTCACTAGCATTTTGTAATTTTTTTGCATTGTTATTGGATTTATACTTAAGTTTTATTTTTTAGAGTGATTGTAAATTGTGTTTTAATTTCAGTTGCCACACGTTTACTGATAGTTTATGGAAATACAATCAAGTTTTATGTGTTGATATTACATCCTATGACTTTGCTGATGTCACTTATTCATTCTAGGATTTGTTTTGGTTGATTCCTTGGGATTTTCTTTGTAGACTCTCATGTCATTTACAAGTTAGACAGTTCCTTCCTAATCTATATGCCTTTTTATTTCCTTTCTTGCTCTTTTGTGCTGAGTAGACCTTCCAGGACTATGTTTAGTAAGAACAGTGAGAGTGGACGTTGTTTCTTTGTAGGCTAGTTGTAATAGTGAATGGTGACACTCTCATTTTATACTCTGACTATGGCAGGTGGCTGGGAAAAGAGGCTCAGTGGTGTTCATGGAATGGGTCACTCTATCCACTTGATTATTAAAATATTTTATTGAACCTTCACTTGGGAAACAAATATCTTCACATTTCTTGCCCATTCAGAAGGGTCTTTTCACATACCTCTTCTCCATATTTCCTTGTCACCAATTTTCCAATTTTGTTCATTCTAAGTCCCTGACCAACTGGTCAAACCATTCGCCACAGCCTATGAATCAATATATAATCACATATATGGCCATATCTTTCCAGCAAACTAAACAGCCAAGTACACTGCTCTCAGTTCTGCTCAGCAGAAGCATTTCCTTTCATAACTGTCCTTCAGGGCTGTCCTAGAAAGCGGCTTAGTGCTTCCGCTGTCCACTTTTGAGTGGTGCTTGAGTATATTGCTGAACTATCTGTAACCAGACCTGAGTTTGGATAGGAACTCAACTAATGGTAGGAACTCCTCATGAGGAGTTCATGCTGATAGATAAAAGGCTGTGCAGTAGGAGTGGAGACCATTTGGACCACTTCTTCATTTAACTTACTTTTGCCTTCTTCATTTTACTTATAATTTACAGTCACTTCTGCCCAGGCCTGATCACATATATACCATTTCCATTTGATGATGGAATGCTGTTGTATACACCTGACTCTGTACTTGGTGGATCAGCTAACACCCAGTTCATAATGGCAGCTAAGATCACATGACAACCTGGTAGCCCATGGTTAAGACTTCAGTCTCTATAAAGGCCCAGTAGCATGCTATTAGCTGTTTCTTAAAAGGAGAGTAGTTATCTGCAGTGTATGGCAGGGCTTTGCTCCAAAATTCTAAGGTCCTATGCTTCGATTCATCTAGAAGGGCCTGCCAAAGATTCCAATAAGCATCCCCATCTGCCACTGACACCATTGAATCTGCTGGATTATGTGGCTCAAGTAGCAGAGCTTTTTTTTTTTTTTTTAATCCTGGGCACTACTCCAAAGTAGTAACATTGTGGCTATATGGGCCAGAGTAACACACCCAGATGAGGACTGTGTTGCCTGCAACATCCAAAGAGAACCATCCCCAGGCATTGTGCCCTTTTTTTTTTTTTTTTTTTTTTTTTGGTAGGAAAGGCCAATTGCAACAACTTATCCTCCACCTTAACAGAGATAACTTGTCATTGGACCCCTAGAAATTACACCGGAGTAGAAAGCCCCTGAATTTTTGTCCGTTTTATTTCTCAGCCTCTGACACTTAAATGTCTTCAATAAGTTTAAATTCTTGTTACTTCTTGCTTACTAAGTCCAATCAGTATAATGTCATTAAAGTATTGGATCAGAGTGATATCACATCAAAGGGAAAGGTGATCAAGGTCAAGCAAACTAAATTATGACTTAGGCAGGAGACTTAATATATCCTTGAGGAAGGATAGCAAAAGTGTATCACTGGTCTTGCCAGCTGAAAGCAAAGTTCTTCTAGCTCGTTTTATTGGCAGCGATGGAGAAAAAGGCATTTACCAGATCAATGGCTGCATACCAGGTACCAGGGGATGTATTAATTTGCTCAAGCAATGAAATTACATTTAGTATAGCAGCTACGTTTGAAATCACCACCAGGTTAACCTTAATGATAATCCACTGTCATTCTTCAAGTTCCGGCATCTGTCTTCTGGACAATTCAGATAGGTAAATTGAATGGGATGTGGTAGGAATCACCATCCCTGCATCCATCAAGTCCTTGATGGCATTAATCTCTGCAATCCCAGGAATGCCATTTTTTCTTTTGGTTTACTATTTTCCTAGGTAAAGGCAGTTTTAAGGACTTTCACTTGACCTTTACTACAATAGCCTTCATTCCACAGGTCAGGGAGCCAAGGTGGGGATTCTCTCGAATAATAATTGCATCCCACTGTGTTCAGGAACCCACTGAGAGATGAATCCGAGCTAAAACTCCATTGAACACCTGTCCTCCATAAGCCCCAACTCTGACTGATGAACCACAATGACCTTTTGGGTTTCCTGAAATCAGTTTCATTTCAGAACCAGTGTCTAGAAGTCTCTGAAAGGTCTGATTATTTTTCCTCAATGCTGGTACCCTGGTAAAAGGCCATAGGTTCCTTTGGGGAAGATGGGAGAAAGCTTAACAGTGTAATTTTTGGCAGTGTACCTTGGTCATTCCTTAAGGGATTTTATCCTCCCCTCCTCCCAAGAGGTTTTGTATATGTAAGCTTGCTTAAGTCCAGTAATGATTGTGACTGTTTTTGATTCAGGTTTGACTTTCGTTCATTTAACCAAGAACTTTTCTGCTTATACATATCAAGTAAGAATTTAATAGGCTTCCTGTGTTCCTAGTAGGAACAGTATGCTCAACTAGCCATTGCCATAGGTCTGTGTGAATCAAACATCTGACTGCTGCATTGACTCTCCTATCCATTACGGTAACCATGCCCACCTTCCTTTTGGTGGTAGAGTGCTCCCTGTTGGCTTCTGCCACCCTAGGAACAAAACTGCAGAAAAATAACTGAATGAAACAGAGATAGCAAACCTATCAGAATCAGAGTTCAAAACACTGGTCATCAGGATGCTCAGAGAACTTATTGAATATGGCAAAAATATAAGGGAAGAAATGGAAGCTACACTAAGTGAAATAAAGAAAAATTCACAGGGAACCAACAGTGAAGGGAAGGAAGCTGGGATTCAAATCAACTATTTGGAACATAAGGAAGAAATAAACATTCAACTAAAAGAGAATGAAGAAATAAGAATTCAAAAAACAAACAAACGAAAGACAAGGAGAATATAAGAAGACTCTGGAATATCTCCAAAAGTGCCAACATCCAAATCATAGAGGTGCCAGAAGGAGAAGAGGAAGAGCCAGAAGTTGAAAATTTATTTCAAAACATAATGAAAGTGTCTCTAATTCAACAAAGGAAATAGACATACAAGTCCAGGAAGCACAGAGAGTCCCAAACAAGTTGAACCCAAAGAGGACCACACCAAGACACATCATAATTAAAATGTCAAAGGCTAAAGATAAAGAGAGAATCTTAAAAGCATCAAGAGAAAAGCAGACAGTTACCTACAAAGGAGTTCCCATAAGACTATCAGTGGATTTCTCAAAAGGAATTTTGCAGACAAAAAGGGACTGACAAGAAGTATTCAAAATTATGAAAAGCAAGGACATACAACCAAGATTACTCTATCTAGCAAAGCTATCATTTAGAATGGAAGGGCAGTTGAAGTGCTTCCCAGACAAGGTAGAGCTAAGGGATTCATCATCACCATGCCATTATTGCATGAAGTGTCAAAGGGACTCTTTTAAGAAAAAGAAGATCAAAACGATGAGCAGTGAAATGACAACAAACTCTCAACTATCAACAACTAAATCTAAAAAACAAAAACAAGCTAAGCAAACAACCAGAACAGGAACAGAAACGTAGATATGGAGATCATGTGGAGGTTCGTCAGCAGGGAGAGGGAAGGGGGAGAATAGGGGAAAAGGTACAGGATTAAGAAGCACAATTGGTAGGTACAAAATAGACAGGGTCATGTTAAGAATGTCCACTGTTGATCGGCCAGCTCTGAAGCCACACTGGGACTCTGGGTAGACGCGGGAAGCAAGGGTCTGCAGGCGGGCAAGAGCGACCCGGGCGAATACTTTGCCGACGATGCTGAGGAGAGAGATGCCCCGGTAGTTGTTGCAGTCGCTGCGGTCTCCTTTGTTCTTGTACATGGTGATAATGTTGGCGTCTCTCATATCCTGGGGGATGAAACCCTCCTTCCAGCAGAGACAGAGTAGATGGTGGAGCGGCTGTAGCATGACTAGTTTCCCGCTCTTTAGGATTTCTGGAGGGATTCCGTCGCTTCCTGGTGCTTTCCCGAAAGTGAGGCGGTCGATGGCTTTGCCGAGCTCTGCCGCAGTAGGTGGGGTGTCTAGCTCCTCCATGACTGGTAGGTCTGGGATGGCGTTAAGAGCAGTGTCTTTTACGGTGTTCCTCGTCGCGTACAGCTCGAGGTAGTGCTCGGTCCACCGCCGCATTTGCTGTTCCTGGTCAGTGATGACCTCACCTGTCTTGGACTTAAGGGGGGCAATCTTGGAGGGGATTGGGCCTGTTGCCTTCTTGATACCCTCATACATTCTTCGTGCGTTGCCTATATCGGCGGCTTCCTGAATGCTTCTGCACTGGTTTAGCCAATAGGTGTTGGCACAGTGGCGGGCGGTCTTCTGGACTTTGTTCCTGGCAGCCCGTAGAGCTTGAAGTGTACTGGGAGTGGGCGTGGCCTTGTAAGCCAGTAGGGCCTTCCTCTTAGCCTCGATCACGGGTTCCATTTCTTCCCAGTGAGCCTCGTACCAGTCAGTGTTCTTCCACTCTTTCTTCCCGTAAGCAATAATGGCGGAGTTGTATATGGCGTCGCGGAGACATGACCAATTGGATTCGATAATGTTGTCTGCCGCCATTCCCTCGCCGAGTGCATCTTCCATCCTGTTGATGAATTGCTGGGTCTTAACTGGGTTGCTGGCACAACTGGTGTTGATGCATGGGCGACCCTTCATCTTGGAGTGGTGCAACCTCTTCGACGTTATGCGCACCTTGCTTACCACAAGGGCATGGTCCGTGTCGCAGTCTGCACTGTGGTAGCTGCGGGTGAGGAGGGTGCTGCCAATATCCGTTCTTCTGGTGATGACGAGGTCCAGCTGGTGCCAGTGGCGGGAGCGGGGGTGCCTCCATGACACCTGGTGGATCTCTTTGCACTTGAAGAATGTGTTTGTCACGCACAGGCCGTGGTGACACGAAAGCTCAAGCAGTCGCTGACCATTCTCATTGATCTTTCCTCTCCCAAAGTTTCCAAGGCAGGTGGGCCAGGCCATGTGGTCGGCTCCTACTCTTGCGTTGAAGTCTCCAAGGAGATAAAGAGCGTTACTTCTCAGGATCTTGGATAACGCTTCGTCCAGTGCATGGTAGAACTGTTCTTTCTCTTCGGTGGTGGCGCAGAGGGTTGGGGCGTACGCGCTAAGAATGCTGACTGGGCCGAAAGTTGTTGACAGTCGGAGGGTAAGTAATCTCTCTGTGCCTCCTGTGAGTGGCTCTATGGAGTTAACAAGCGTGTTCTTCACAGCGAACCCAACACCATGCTGTCTTGGTTGGTCCGGAGACTTCCCTTGCCAGTAGAAGGTGTAGTTGGTTTCTCTGATAGTTCCGTTGTCGCCCAACCGGGTCTCCTGTAGAGCCGCAATGTCGATGTTTAGTCGTGCCAGTTCCCTGTCGATGACGGCGGTTTTCCTGGCATCATTGATCCACGGAAGGTCGGCAGTAAGTCTAGGACACATGGTCCTGATGTTCCAGCTAGCGAGGCGAAGAGCTGGAGGCTTCTTTCTTGTTTTTTGCTTGGAATTGCCTGGTGCGAGTGTTTTGTGGCCCACTTTTCGAGAGACACCTCTCTGATCCCCACGCACCCAGTGGGGCAGGCGAGCCATGACGAGATGGCACCTAATTGGCTGGGGGCTGCCCAGCTTGAGGCGGGCGGTAGCTGTCCAGTGAGGTGCGATGACCTCTCCCACCGTCAGAGGAGACCCCTGGCGCTCGTTTCCTTCGCCAATCGGATGACCTTATAACCGGTATCTGTCTCCTCCCGTGTTGAGTCGACATCTTGCGATGACGCTGGAGTGTCCTCTCCAGTGAAGCTACAAAGCCTGGGCAGGGTGATATGGAGGGACAGCTGTTGCCCATGCAGCAGACCCCCCCCTCTCTTCGCAGCTGAAGGATCCAAGGGGAAAGACAGAGTCAATACAGCTTGGCTTCAGGTGCGCCGCAGGAGTTGCCGGTGTTGACTACAACGTCAAACCGCCTTAGGGACTCCGGCTCCGGATTTTCTGTCGGGGTTTACTCCCTTAGCCTTTCCCCTGAAGAGGTATGCCGCAAGGCAGCGGAGGTTTTTTGGAATCAGAGTTTTCCTTCTCTGATGTGCCCTGACTGGAAGATCGAACCAGCGACACTTAGCTCGCAGGCCGATGCTCAATCCACTGAGCCAAACCAGCCAGCTGCAGGAGAAGTGTCACGAGCAGCATAAACCACTCTACCTCGCCTTTATCGACCTCACGAAGGCGTTTGATCTGGTCAGTCGAAGCGGACTCTTCAGCTTGCTACGGAAGATTGGCTGTCCACCACATCTGCTTGCTGTGGTCATGTCCTTTCACGACAACATGCACAGCACGGTGTCCTACAACGGCGCAACCTCTGAGGCCTTCCCAGTCAGCAGCGGAGTAAAGCAGGGCTGCGTCCTCGCGCCTACGCTGTTCGGAATCTTCTTCTCCATGCTCCTCCAATACGCCTTTAAGGACTGCAGCGAGGGTGTCTTCATTCACACCAGATCCGATGGCAAGCTCTACAACCTGGCCCGTCTACGAGCCAAGACCAAAGTCAAAGAGGTGCTCATCCGTGAGATGCGCTTCGCCGACGACGCAGCCTTGACATCACACTCCGAAGAGGGACTCCAGCAGTTAGTCACTTGCCTTTCCCACGCATGCAAGGAGTTCGGACTAGCCATCAGCCTGACGAAGACGAACGTTATGGCTCAAGGCACGGGGACTCCCCCATGCATCACCATCGACGGATACACCCTGGAGGTTGTCAACGACTTCACTTACCTCGGGTCCACCATCTCGAGTTCTCTGTCAGTCGACTTGGAGGTCAACCGGAGAATCGCCAGGGCAGCCACAGTTATGGCCAGACTGAACCGGCGAGCGTGGAACAATTCCAGCCTCACTGAGAAAACCAGACTGCGCATCTACCAAGCCTGCGTACTCAGCACTCTCCTCTATGGCAGCGAGACGTGGACCACCTACGCAAGGCACGAAAGGAAACTCAACAGCTTCCACATGAGGTGCCTGCGACGCGTCCTGCATGTCTCCTGGCAGGATAAGGTCCCCAACACCAAGGTGCTGAAGCGAGCCAACATGAGCAGTTTGCATGCAGTTCTTAGTGAGAGACGCCTCAGGTGGCTCGGCCATGTCAAAAGAATGGATGCAGGCCGTATTCCCAAAGACCTCCTGTACGGCGAGCTAGCAGAAGGTCAGAGGATGACAGGGCGCCCAAAACTGCGGTTCAAAGACATCTGCAAAAAGGACATGACACAATGCTCCATCAATCTCAACACATGGGAAGTTCAAGCAGACGACCGCCTAGCCTGGAGGCTCACCGTCAGGCAAGGTACGTCACACTCAGAGGCTGCGCGCAACGAGGAGGCGGTCCAGAAAAGATCAAGGCGGAAGCAGCGTCAACAGCAGCAACAACGGCCATCTGCCTTCACCTGTAACAAGTGCGGCAGGGATTGTCACTCCCGAGTCGGACTGCACCGCCATTCTTGGCGGTGCAGATCGACTCTCAAGAAGCTACGCCATCGTCTCTCGAGACGGACGGCTGCCGACAACAACGATGTTAAGAATACTATAGGAAATGGAGAAGCCAAAGAACTTATATGTGTGGCCCATGGACATGAACTAAGGTGGCATTGCTGGAGAGAAGGGAGATACCAGATACAGGAGAGCAAAGGGGAAAAATTGGGACAAGTGTAATAGCATAATCAATAAAATATACTTAAAAAAAACCCAAATATCTGATGAATCTCTATTTTCAATTCTTTTGTGTATCAAATGGTATTTTTATCCAGCATATTGCACATGCTTGGTTGAAGTTTAGAATTCTAGTTGCTGAATCACTTTAATTACCAAATGCATGAATTGGGGGAAAAAACAAACTGTGTTATAACTGATGGGTGTTTAGGATATATGGGTTTAGTTGTACTGTGTTTTATAAGTATTGAAGGGGTTTTCAATGTAAATGTTATATTATACTTGAGTTTTACCTAATTCCATCTAGAGATGGACGGCTGCCGATGACGATGACGATGACGACCTAATTCAGTGCCTTTGGAACCCAGTCTCTGTGTGTAAAATACAGCTATACCATTTTGCTTTCCTTTTATAAAGCAGAAAAATAATCTCTGACAATTTCTTTACATATATCCTTAATGAAATAAAAAATACCTATATCTGGTTCTCTAGTTGATAGAGAAATTCAAGGAATGCCTATTTATTTAGTTTTTCTTTTTAATCATTTAAAGGAGCATTTTGGACACAATAAAACCATATTTCCGTATTCCTAACTTTATTCTTTATAAGGTTATGAAGAGAGGGGGCAGAATATTTTAGGGTTGATATGACACATAGAATAAGTGCGGTGATTTAGAAAGGGCACTGAGCTAGGTATTGAGAAATACATTTATTTTACTAAGCCCACTTTACTAATAAGGTATAATTTTGGACAAGCCATTTTACTTCTTCAAGCACATTTCCTTGTCTGAAGGAGAGTGACGATGATAATATGTGCTGTTATTTTATAGGGTTGTGATGATCAAATGAGGTAAAGTATGTGAAATCTTTAAAATGACATATAGATGTTAGGTGTCATTTTATGATCTGACCTGATAGAAAGAGAATATGGCTATTAGACATAATACATCTGCTTATACATTGGTTGATTTCTGTGCATTTGATTACAAGTCTTCTAAGTTTTGAACTGCAGAAGGTGACTGTAAAGTGAAGTAATCTGATTTTGCCAAAGAACCTCTACTCATGGGAAAGAGAGAAGTGAGAATCTTTAGTTACTTCAAGCCAATTTTTGACATTAAAATTTTTTTCATTTTACTCTGTAAAGATTTACATGATGTTCAGAACTTGACTAATGAGTCAGAAATTTGTCAGCATATACCCCCTTTTTAGTCTGGTATTCATATTATGTGACATTTCTGTTCTAGCAGAAAGTTTGCAAACGTTATTTTTTTATCTTTGCATGTTGAAGATGGTATATTTTTTGTATAAATTGAGGTTGATTTGATATAGCAGTTTGAAGAGTAACAATGATTTTTTAAAAAACTTTTTTGTTGTCTTATCTTTGTGTCCTACAGAAATAGGCTAGAGAATTGAGGTAGATAGGTTAATTTTTTCTCTAGATATTTTGATGAGCCATACAGATGGATGTGTTGTATCCCTGTGAGAAACAGAAATAAAGCGTTATTTCTGAGATACTTCTGTTGTAGAAAAAAGGACTAGTTTGCTTTACTACACATCCAAGGAGCTTTTTCTCATCAGGAACTTGTTTTAGAATTGAAAATCTTAGAACTTAAACTAAAAAAAAAAAGAAAAAAGAAAAAAAAATAACATCTTTTGAAACTGAATAAATTAGAAATTTATAGTTTTATTTTTCTGGGCTTCTATATGACTCTTTAAAGACTGAGCATTTTTGCCTCACAAATAATAGGAGCCAAAATATATCATTAAATGCTTGCTGACATACTGGGGAGGGGAAACATAAGCTTGGAGCATTTTGTAGTAGCAGAAAGTAAGGAAATGCTTAAAAAAGAAAAAGATGAAAGCATGTCAAAGGGATATGGGAGCCAGCTGAAAGAGGTTTACAGTGGGCAACACTAACAATTTGAGCAACAAAATAAATGATATAGTAACCTAAAAGTATACAGTAAGTTGTAATCCAAAGTATATAATAAATATCTGTGAGTCCATATTGATGTAAATAAATGATTGACTAATATGTAAATGGAGGAAGAGAGGCAAAGTATTTGTAGATGTTCTCTGCTCCAGGAGGTAGAACATAATTCCTCCCCTCCCTTTTTGAGTTTGGGCTAGACTTAGTTACTTACAAGAATGGATTATGGAAAGGGAAGAACAGTGACTTTATTGTGAAGTCTGGGAAACACTGTCTTAACCAACTCATGAAGCTTTATATCCCAGTGATGTGATGAGAAGAGCAGTTCATTTCATGATATTCTTTCTAAAAACTTATAACTCTAGTCTAATATCACACACACACACCCCAAATTTAAATTGAGGGTCATTCTACTAAATACCTGATTAGTGCTCCTCAGAACAGTCAAGGTCATAGAAAAGAAGCAAAGACTAAAAACTGTCACTGACCAGAGGAGACTGGGGAGACATGATGACTATATGCAATGTCATATATACTAGGTGGAATCCAGAAACAGAAGATGGACATTATGGAAAAATTGATGAATAATTATATCTGGGCTTAGTTAATAGTAATGTACCAGCATTGGTTACTTTATTTTGACAAATGTACCATTGTAATGTAGGATGTTAATGATAAGGGAAACTGAGTAAAGGATATACATATACTATTTGTACTGTCTTTCAACTTTTCTATAAATCTAAAATGATTCCTAAATAAAATTTTTTTTCTAAATAAAATTTTTATTAAAAGAATTATTGACAAATTTTTTGATCACAAAGAATCAAATGATATGAAGAGTAAAAACTGCTCTGTGTTAACCAATATCTTCAGTTACAATTTTTAATATTGTAATTTTCCCCTAAAATGAAATAATAAGCTGTATCGCCACTAGATTTATAAATTTCCTTATGTATAAATAGTAGTTCTATTTATTTTTAAAATTTAGTGACCTTTTAAAAGTCATATTAGATTTTCCTGTTGAACCAAGAGCGCTTCAGGGATTCTGGTTCACAATGGCTGACAATCAGGAGAAGGACTTGCAGAAATTTCTTAAAAATGTGGATGAAATCAGCAAGAAGATCCCCCTTCCCCAAGCTAAGACAGTGGAATCTCAGAGGACATAGTTGGATCCCACAGACCACATTCAAGTAATTCCAAAGCAGTCAGGGAGCTTGTTTGAGGATAGAAATAAGCAAACAAACGAACCTTACAAATCCAATAGACATATGTTGAAATCACTGCTTCTGGAAGGTTCTGTGAGTCCAAAGAATAAAATAGTTTTAAAAAGTAGTTTGGGCCCTGGCTGGTGTGGCTCAGTGGATTGAGTGCCGGCCTGCAAACCGAAGGGTCACGGGATCAATTCCCAGTCAGGGCACATGCCTGGGTTGTGGGCCAGGTCCCCAGTTGGGGGCACACAAGAGACAACCACACACTGATGTCTCTCTCCCTCTCTTTCTCTCCCCTTTCCCCTCTCTCTAAAAATAAATAAAATCTTTTTAAAAAAAGTCATATTAATATCTGAAACTTGTAAAACAATAAAAGAAAGTTAACAAAGTATAGTTAGTAATTGTATATTTTGAAGGGAAGATGTTAATAATTTACTGTAACTATACATAGGATCTGATTTTGTGATTGTTTTGAGAATCATAATTTTGAAAATGCTTATCTTATGTTGATATTGCACTTCATTATAATATAGAACTCTGGGAACTTAAAAAATTAGCATTGTGAGTATGGCAACATATAAAAGTAATGTAATAGAACAAAAGAATACTTTAAACAATTTAAAATATAATCCTTATTAACTATGAAAATTAATATAAGTAAATTTCTTATCATTTTTTCCAGATTTATTATCTAGGATAGATTTGGATGAACTAATGAAAAAAGATGAACCACCTCTTGACTTTCCCGATACCTTGGAAGGATTTGAATATGCTTTTAATGAAAGTAAGTGGTGTATGTTACATACAATATTTATTTAACAATGCTAATAAAATCATAGGACAGATATTATTTGCTGCTTTTATGTGCCAGCAAGAATGTTTTATGTATTTCTTTTGAGAAATTATGTCATATCCTTTCATGGTGAAATTCTTCACTTAATTAAAAGAACCAACTTATAATTCCCCATAAATTTTCAAGTCACTTAAACCAGTAGACATGAATTATATTCAGCTTAGGTATTTCAACCCTGAATGTTCAACCTCCTGGTATCCATTTGGAATTCCCAATTATGTTTCACATGTTATTTCAAATGGAAGTGATTGGCAATGATTATCTGTGATAATATTTGAAACATAATACTAAATTTTCTTTTTTTTAACAGTAATTTTTATAATTTATTATTATTTTTAATGTGTTTTATTGATTATAATGTTACATTTGTCCCAATTTCCCTTCCCTCTTCTCCCCTCCACCCGGTGGCCCCCCTCCCGCCAGTTGTCCCTCCCCTTTTAGACCATGTCCATTAGTTGTGCATATAGTTCTTCTCAACCTCCCTGTCTATTCCATTCTCTCTTACCATGCTCCTTAATTCCTATATCATCTCCCTCCCTCTCCCCCTTCCCCCTTCCTGCTGACCTCCCCCCAATATGCTCCCCATACCTATAGTTCTTTTTCCACTCTCGTTGCCTGTTTAGTTTGCCTTTGTTTCAATTCCCTAGCTTCTGTTGTTGGTTCTTGTGATGCAGTTTTCATTTTAGTGTTCATAGTTTTGATCCTCCTTTTTCTAAACCAGTCCCTTTAACATCTCATATAACAGTGGTTTGGATCTAATGAACTCTTTCAGTTTTATTTTGTCCTGGAAACACTTTCTCTGCCCTTCTATTCTGAATGACAATTTCACTGGATAGAGTATTCGTGGTTGTAGGTTTTGGATTTTCATTACTTTGAATATTTCTTGCCAGTCCCTTCTTGCCTGCAGGGTCTCCCTTGAGAAGTCAGCTGATAGTCTAATTGGGACCTCTTTGTACATGATTCTTTTCTTCTCTCTTGCTGCTTTTAAGATTCTCTCTTTATCTTTAACTTTTGACGTTTTGATTATAATGTGTCTTGGAGTGGTTCTCCCTGGGTCCAGTTTTTTTGGAACTCTGTGTGCTTCCTGGACCTGTAAGTCTATTTCCTTCCCCAAGTTTGGGAAGTTCTGCTTTATTATATTTTCACTTAATTTTTCAATTTCTAGTTCATCTTCTTCGTCCTCTGGCAAACCAATGATTCTTATGTTGGGCCTTTTATAGCTGTCCCAGAGGTTTCTGATCCTCTCATCATTTTCCTTGCTTCCCGTTTTTTCTCTCTGCACTGGTTGACTGTTCCTTCTTTGTGTTCTGGTTTGTTGATTTGAACTCTGGATTTTATTTCCTCACCATCTGTCTCGTATGTGGTTTTGTTCCTTTCAGTAAGAGTGTTTTTCGATCCTTTCTCATCTTTTTCCAGATCTTTTGTTAATTCTGTAAGCCACCTGATAACAATGGCCCCGAACTGAGCCTCTGACAGGTTTCTTATTTGTTCATCTGTCAGATTCTTCATCTGTTGCCTGGTGAACTGCGCCACCGGGATTTCTATAGTTGTCTGCCTCATTTTGACAGATGCGTTTTGTTTTCTTGGGCGGCTATAGGGGGCAGTTCCTGTGTACTCGTCACAACCCAGCGACCCGCGCCGATCCGCAACCTTTCTCGCCGGCGCTTTGTCGTCACTGCCCAGCTACCAGTGGCGATCCGCAACCTATTTCGCAGTGCTGTGGCGCTTTGTGTGGGGGCGGGGGTCCAAGATGGATTCACACAGTTATTCCGCTAGGAGACCGGGATCCCTCTTCCCGCCCCCTGGGCCTCACTGTTCGAGGGGATGTGGTGGCTGCTTCTCCCAGCATTGGGGTCGCGAGTCGCCGGGGTTTGACTGCAGCCGGGATTGTCCTCCCTGCCGCTGGGATTGTTCTCCCTGCCGCTGTCCCTGGTGCGACTGCAAACAGCACCACCCACTTTCGCTCTTCCTGCCCAAAGAGCGCCGCTGGTTTATAACTTCATACGTTGGGCTTCCGTGTAGTTTTATTTTCTGGAGTTTCTAGTTATCTTTTGTTTTGAAGTAGTTGTATTCCTCTCTAGTTGTAGAGGGAGGCCGAGCATGTCCGTCTAAGCCTCCATCTTGGCCGGAAGTCCCTAAATTTTCTATGATATTTTTTAGGTAACATCCTATTTTATAATTTGTTAATTAAGTTCTGAATAAAATAAACTCTGCACTTGGGATTTAGGAGGTCAGATCATAGATTGCAAGGATGTTTCTGGAACAAAGAATTATGATTCATTGGATTAATAACACACTCTTATACTTTAAGGGTAATGTTATTACACACTAAGTAGCATTTGACTTTTAGCTTTCTAGTTGTTCTGCTTCAGATAAATTGGTGACCTGTCATCACTGTGTTAGTAGGTGTCCTTTCACAATATCAGTTATACTAGAATAGTAAATGAGTTTAAATAGCAAATACTGGAAACTTTGATCTCTTTTCTGTTTTTTTAAATAAAGGCTATCTTATGTGAAAGTATATGTGAGTAGTAATACTTTGCTTTTTAAAATTTTTTTATACTTTAACAGAATCAAATGAGCACTGAGAGGAACATTGCCTCTGCTCCTTTGAAATGATTACTATATAGATTTCTTTTTCCAGAACAGAGATGGAGAGTGTACTGATAGTGTGAGTAAATCATAGAACTATGTTTGCTTTATGGATGTAGGACATTAGTTTTCATTGTAGTCTATCTTTCATCTTCCTTGAACATTTCTTAAAGTGAGTAGAAAACAAAGGAGCAATACATGTTTATCTCTCCCTTTCTTGTCAGATACATTCACCCTGTATGCACACACACACATACATCTTGGCGTACATCTGTACACCCTTGTGTGCACATGCCCTGCACTCACACTTTTGTACACACCTACACCTTTGCACATACATATGCCCTTCATGCACACACCTCAAATGCACACACACCCTTGCACACAACTACCATTTATTTTGTAAATATCCTAGACATTGTGTTGCATAAATATAGAGTAACAGATTGAGGCAAAGATGCTTGCATTCCAAGGAGATAATGTCATTTTTAAGGATCTTATTTCTAACATAATAGAGTTCACCTTTGAATTCAGGGTGTATCGTGAATACTTTTTCAAAGAGGTGAAGATTTGAAAACAGTAAACTGAGTCTCAGTATTAAATTCCTGAAAGGGTAAGTCTAACTTAGTATCTTTGGAGGCTTCTTTTCAGGTTTATAAGGACAAAAACTTATGAAAACCTCAAAATGAAACTTTAATTATCTGATTGAAGAAGATTCTATACTTTTTAAAAGTATTTTAAAGAACTTATTTGGGTAAAAGTAAAATTGGGATACAAATTTACTCTAATCAAAAGGAAAGAGATTCTTTCTACCTGAATCAGACTGATAATACTTGTTCTTTCAAATCACTGTGCCGGTTTAAATACTCCTTGGGTTTAAAATGTCTATTTAGTCATTCTCCAGTTGTAATTGTATAAGGCCCAGCTCAAATGTCCTTGCTTTGGAAGATGGATAAATTGAATATTTTTCCCCTTTTGCCCTTACCCACAGCCCCTGCACCCTAGTGCAGTATTATGAGGAAAAACACTTTTGTATTACCAAAAAAATTATTAGACTTGTTCATAGACCTCTTGAGTTTGATTCTTGTCTTTCATGATACCTGATATTTATTAAATTCTTACTATAGGAAGTATCTTATATATTTTCAACTGTTGATTCATTTAGGCCAGTGTTAGCCTTTTTGGTTCCTAGACTCCACCACAAATCTGGTAAAATATATGTTAATATACACTCCCAGAATAATGCGCATTTATGTAAACATATAAAACTACAGCTGATTTTGGGAGACCCTAAATTACAGTGTCCCAAATCAGACCTTTGACAGTGGCTGGAGAGATTTTTTGAACCCTAAGGAAATACCAAATTTTCAAATATCACTATAACATAAGTGATCCAGATAGCTTTTCTGGATAAGAATGCTCACTTCCTTTGTCTTTTTACCCTCTTTTCACTTTTCACACTAATGATAACAGTTGGCTGTTTTGATGGAGCCTATTTTTTCCTAAAGAATAAAAATCTTTATCACTTTATGAGAATTATTATGTCCAAAATAAGTAGAGAATGTAAAAAAGAAACCTCTCTTTAAGGTGTAGATACAAGTGGTCTGTTAATTTTACTTATTAGCTAGATAAGTCAGTTCTCTTTCACAGGTTAGTTGCACAGAAATACATTTTACATTTCTATGACACCTTACTATATGTCATGTATCTTGAAGGTACATCTTTAAGGTGCTCTATTCAAAATCATAATTGTTAGATTTGCAGATGCTGTCAATCTACTCATATTGATATCTTATATGGAAATTTCCCTTTTCTAGGAAGAATAACAGATACATTTTTAATTTTTATGACATCATCTGACATAAAAGAGTATGGTAATGATTCAGTACAGTTTCTCATGTTGAGAGTACTAAAAAGATCTTTATGATAAAGGATTAGCCTTTATTTTAGATATTAAAAATACTCACATTTTATATGTGGTAAAATTGATTCATAAAATAGTGAAGTAGTTTTACTTGGAGTAGTATATTTCCTGGGTTCAGTTTCAGCACCATAACTTTCAAGTCTTTTCTCTACTTCTGCATCCCTCCTCATTGGATAAAAATCACATATTAATTCCATTCATCTTGATCATTTTCCTCTTCTGTCTCTCTAAACCCTTTCTTGTGCTTCGCTGTTCTTAGGACAAAATCCAAACCCAGTAGTTTGGGCCTTCTACAATTTGATCCCAACAGATTTCCCAGTGTTACATTATATTATTTAGCTCCATACTTTTTTGTTTCCATTAAACTGAGTTGTTCCTTGTTATTTACATTTGCAATCCATGTTTTTGTAATTTTGTTCATATTGCTGGGGGGAAAAGGGGGAGTTAAAGCAATTCACCTGCGGGTCTGTTTCTCTCCTGATTACCAGGGCAATACTCCTAAGGAAAGAAAGTGGTCTTTTCTCCTTGTAAACTTGTAAACATGCTGATCATTTAATATTTTAGTGAGTATAGACTGATGCTTGCTATGTGGAGAGTCCTTATCCGTGAAATACTTTCAGCAGGATGACTCATTTGGCATTGCTCATGATAAACAAACCTGTAATCTGTGGATATGTGAGGCACGTTTCTCTGAAGAATACTACATAGGCTGCACCACTAGTGCTCTGGCACATAAAATGGAAGTCTTTTCTAACCAGAACACTCACCAATATGTGATGCAAGCTGTAGGAATCAGTTACAGGCATCACCTACTGTGGACCAGAGAGTGCTATCTAGTGAGAGGAAAGGACTGGTAAGAAATTCCCAGGCTCTTTCAGAGCTCTCCCTATTTTGTCTGTGCCTCTTGATGGCTGAAACCCTTGAAATTATTAGTAAAGTTATTCATTATTGGTAAAAGCTCTGGGTGGAATGAGTGATGGGACAGTCCAAACCAGTATTGGCTCACTGCTTATCTCCAGTTTCTATTTGAAATTCTACCCATATTTCAAAGCCTAGTCAAGAAGTCTCACCAAAACCTTCTGAACCTGTTCTGGCCTATTGAGATCCTTCATATGAATCCATACTCATTTTAGACTTTATTATAGTCTATATGAATTGCTTGTAGCAGTTTTTAGATTGTTGATTTCATTCTTGTTTAACTTCTTGAAAAGTTGTTTAACTTTTTAACACTTAAGCTTTTACCCTTCAGATAGCCTCTAAGCTTAAGAACTAGGAACTTATATATTATAGGCCCTCAAATGCTGTTAATTTACTTTAGATTAGAAAATGAAGATCAAAAAGCATAGCATTTGTGTACTTGGGGACATTCTTTTAGGGTATGTTTATATGTTTTCATCATATTGATATTTGAAGGAAAAATCTAATGAAAAAAATGAAACAGTTCTGAGAAAGCTTTTTAAAATTTTTATTACACATTAGTTTTACTTCCCATATTATTATACATGTGCTCTGAATTATAGCAATATTGTTTGTTTATCTTCTAGAGGGACAGTTAAGACACATAAAAACTGGGGAACCGTTTGTTTTTAACTACCGAGAAGACTTGCACAGATGGAACCAGAAAAGATACGAAGCTCTAGGAGAGGTATGGTCATATATACAACTTCAGTCTTGTTTTTTTTTTCAATTTTAAATAGTCTGAATAAAAGTTTTAAAGTTGAAGCAGTTTATGTACTTCTACAAAAAGTGATTTCAAAAAGATTAACTTGTAGCAGGTTAACTTGTTAGCTTGTAAGCAGGGTAAAATGTGAGGACCTTCACAGTTTTGACATTATTTTCCTGCATTTATAACAATTATATTTAACACCCTGAATAATTTCTTCTGCACATGAAAAAATTTTGCTCATTTTCACTTGAATGATTATATGCTGTGAACTTGTATCTTCATTATAGGATATTTATGCTATATGGCGTTAAAAGAAGGTCTAGGGTTTTTTGTTTGTTTTTTAATGGGACTTACATTTTATTCTTTTGCATTAGCCATGTATCCTTGTTCATTTGGACAAGTTCTGTTTTCCAAATATACATTGTCCTCCTTGGTTTCTGCATCTTTTTCATTCTCAACCTGTATCCAATATCATCTATAGCAATATCTAGCTAGTATGTTTTATTAGGTAACCCCATGTATAAGTGATTCCTATCTCTTAGGATTTCCTACCTAATTTTTGGACATAGGGAGAGTCACAGAATTTTTTATTTTATTTTATTTTGGTGGACCTTCCTCCATGGTAATCAAAATATTTTGAGTTTTCACATTGATGATTACATATATATAAAGAGAAAATATTCTGCATTATCTAGATTTCTGCCTCCTCTGCCTGCATTCATATCTCTGTTCATGATCACATTGGCCCAACTGATCAAACAAAAGCACAGGATTTAACTTTTGATGTAATATTTTTCAAATTTAGATTGTTAGACCCCTGAGCTTCATGTACGATCCCTTTTATTCCCCAATAATATTGTTCAATAGTAAACATAACTTTCCAGCATAAAAGTTAGCACAGCAAAGACCCAAAGGTTGGAGAAGGCAGTTCGGTTGTTACATTTGTTACATATCATCTTGCCTCTCATGTCTTATATTTGATTTCATTGCTAATTTCACTGTTGAAAGTTGGTAATTAATTGAATTTCATTTCCTACATCTATATAAATAGTACAAGCTCTAGTTATATACAAATAATGACACAATTTTCACTACAGTGAACTTATTTAGAATTTTTTATTGTGGAATGTAACACATATGTGGACCTGTCTTTTCATCCATATTCCTTAATTTCTATTTCTGAGCTGTGTCTTCAAGTTCAAATTAGATTTAACCAACTTACTATTCTTCATTTATACTTTATACTTTTCTTACTGTGTTTTCTCTTTGAAACACCCTTCCTTCCTCCTCCTACCTCAACACCTACTTCCACAAACCTTCAGGTTTTGAATCAGAAGTCTCCTGCTTTAAGAAGCCTTCCCTCATCTCTTCTACTATAGTCTTTCTCTCTTCTCCGTTTCCTTTCTTCCCATTATCTTTTCCTTTTTGTCTTGTCTGCTTCCAAAAAAATTTAAAGATGAATGCCATATAGTACAATTAAAAAAATAAATGAGAAGATAGAATAAAAAAATAAAATAGTGTTAGTAAACCAAAGGCACGATTTTGTTTTATTTTTCTTAATATACTTCACTCTGTATTATGTTTTTTATGCATGTCTCTAAGTAACTGGGGTAAACTTTCTCTGTCTTCATGATATTTGTTTGAAAATAAATGAGTGTAAGACAAATATATAAACTGTATAGTATAAATTCTGGACCTATTCATTTTAAGGGGATTCCTTAATGTTAGGAATTTAAACATAAAGACATGTGTATTCTTATTGGAAGGAAGGAGAGTGGTCTATTAATATTAGTTTTCCTATTTGTAAAGCTAAATAATTTTATAGTTTTATTTTAATTCCCATTTAAGTTCTAAAAGTTTTAGATTCTTAAAACTTTGCTGATTAAAATTACTGATAAAAAATAGACTTCATTTGTGACATATTCTGTTGGAAAATTTTTAACCTTTATAGTCAAAATGTAGACAATGTTACTATAATTAAGAGTATGTAAGTTCTTGCATAACTGCTCACAGTTCTTAAAAACAAATAAACATTTGTATTTAACCCCTACAAATAATTTAGAACTTTATATTACCAATAAGATCTTCTGTTCCATTAAGCAAGAACTTGTAGAAAAGTATGTTACCATGACACAGATATAGAAGTACTGAAAACCTCCTTCTCCTTGATGGATAGGGCAGAATTCAGCAGATAGTACAAATTTGAGTTTATTGCCAGGGAGACTACAGTAAGAAGCAGCTTCTGATATGCTTAAGATTGAAGTTTAAAGGAAACAGATTTTTACTTTAGCTAGCAATCTAAACCAAAACTCCTTCTGATTTTATAGTGTTTTTCTGCTAACTATTGAATTTTGTCTTCAGCTGAGAACTATTATACAGAGTGGGGCAAAAGTAGGATTATAAGTTGTTTGTATGGAAAAATAATACAATAATTAATAAATAATAATACAAAAACATAAACTCTGTTTCACATACAACTGTAAACATACTTTTGCCCCACCCTGTATGTTTCACAACTGCTGTTTTAGTTTATGTTTATTTCTCACTTATTATAGGAGTCATTCAGCAGAAATTGTTTTTAAGACTTACTCCTGAAATGCTCTATCATTTCTATATAAATTAAGCTTATTGTGTAAATAAAATAAACTGATGTCAGTTTGTTTTTAGAATACAGTGCCCTATTTACACAAGAGAATACTCTTTACATTCCCATAGTTACATCTTTATAGTGAAACATATGTTTTTGCTAATATGTATATATTTTTTACTATCTACATATAGCTTGATAAAAAATTTGTATAATTTCTGTAAATTTAGAAAAATAACCATCAGTTGAATGAGATGTGAGAGTTGTGTGAAAGGGTAATTTTGAAAATAGAAGTCTTTAGTGCATATATATATATATATATATATATATATATATATATATATGTTGAATGCTAGAGAATGTTTCTGGTAGACTCAGTCAGAAAGACTATAAAGGCTATCATGTTTAGTAGTAAATATAATGGTAAAAACTCAGCATGTAACTTGTAAATTTTTCTAACTCTTTCATGTCAATACTGAACTATTATTAAGTGGAGAATTTATAATCCAGCAGAAATTCTAATGAAGGATTTGATTTTCTTGCCTAATTTGGGACTTTGTATTTCCTTTGATATTTATCTTGATTACCTCTTTAAGAAGTAATAATTTGTCAATGTGCTTAATAAGAGAATAGTAGTGATTAGGTAGTCCTGTAAGCCTGGCTTTCTTTATGGATAGGATCACACTTACAAAAAGAACTAAGGGCATAGTTTTTTCCTGGACCTGAATTAGTAATATATCTTGTAAAATAGTGGAAAATTATTGCAAAAATGTTACATTTTAAAAATGGAATTTATTAAAGAATATAGACGAGTGGTGTCTTAAGAGTTTTTACAGTGGCCATATTCAGGTATTTGAAATAGGAGCAACTTAAAGTAAGGAGCAGTAATATAAATTATTATTATTTAATATTCAAATATTCTAATATAATGTGATTGTATATAATTAATACCTTCATATAATGTGAGGTTTACATGTCTTAAATTGTGATAGAAACAAAGGAGTGACCGTTAGGAGATCTGGGTCTTAGTTCTGTCTCAGTCACTACCTATGTGGCTTTAGAAAAATAATATTTCTTAGCCTCCACTGTAAAATGTAGATAAAATTGCTGTTTTGAGGAATAATAAGTAAGATGCATGTGTGTGATATTTTATATTCTTTAATGTGCCTATCAAATGTTAGGAGCATGGAATGAAAATAAAACTATTAAGCTTTCTGGTTTTCCTTTATTAGTAACATTATGAAAGTTTAATTTCTTGTTTTCTATTTTTTGTTGGTTTTTTTTTTTCCTTCAATTTCTCTCTCTTCATCTACAAATTATTACCGGCATTAAATTTATATTTCTATGGTAAAGACAAAGGAATGACCATTGGTTCAGAGTTGGTTAGCAGTCTCCTTGACATCCATCTCTCTCTAATTTTCATTCCTCCAAGTGGGGTACTATATGCAGGATGGTATTAGTAATTAGATATCTTAGAATTGAAGAAATAGTCATTGAAATAATGAGAAAACCCAAATGAGAAAAATTGTAAGCCTCTTAAAAACGGACACACAGACCAGTTGAACAGAATACAAAGTCCTGAAGTACACTGAAAGTTTAGATACACTTGGAAATATAGCTTATGCTATGATGCAACCAAATCATTGGTGGAAAGAGGACTAAAAATAAAGGATAGATACGAATTATACGTAAGAACATAAAATGTGACTATACATCATCATGTACATCATATTGAACTTCAAATGGATCAGAGATTTAAATGCAGAAAATTAAATAATACCTTTCAATGCTACAGTAATACTGATTATAGTTTTGAAATACCAACCCGGTGACAGTGATTATGGTTTTGAAATACTACTTTTCATTGAAGCAACCTGATTTCTTTGGGGAAATATTGGATTCCAGTTGGGGCAAGAAACAAATGACATGAGCCTGGAATATTATTTCATATTTATTAGATAACAAGGAAGTTGTGAATGATTACTATCTCTTCTAAAAAAAAAAAAGGTAAAACAAAAAACCCCTCACCAAAGGGCAAAAGGCGAGCAGTTCTGGGGGGAGGGGAGGAATGCACATAGCCTTTAAACATCTGTTTAACCTCACGCATAATAAAAGACTATACTGAAATAACATTTCTCACTTATCAGGTTGATAGAAATATATAATAAGCTTGATAGCACACTTAGTAGATAAAGCAGTAGAGAGAAAGGACCTCTCTTATCAACATGTAAAATAGTATAGTCTCTTTAGAGGGGAAATTGCCAATTCTTACATTACAGATACATTTAACCTTTTGTGTGAGAAAGGAGGGGAAAGAAATGTATATGTTTGTTGCTTATTTTTGTGGAAAAACTAGAAAAATAAAATTATTGGTTATCTTTGGGAATCTGGAGAAATTAGATGAAGTAATGACATTGAGAAATCTCTAATACTTTTTTGTATAGTTTTGATTTTTTGAACCATACACATATTTTAAAATGTTAGGGGGAAAAAATACTTGAATTGAAAAGAAGTCAAAGCTAATGAACCTAAGTATATATCGTATATCTAGTTAGTAACCTAAGCAAATAGAAAAAAGAATTATTTCAGATGACTCCTGGATTTAGTACTTTGTACTTCCTTTATTGGATTTGTCTTAAACATAGGAAGAATGACCAATGAAATGTTAACATTATATTATCAGTTTTATTATAATTAGTGTTATTGGTATAAAATTTTGATTCTATTTTATAAATATGGTTAAATATTAAAACATATAAGTAAATGTAATAATGAACTATCTGTCCATTAGCTGGTCCCACTAACAGGTCTTTATCCTCTTTGGAGTGTGCACTAGTGGTTCCAGAGTCTCCATCATTTTGTAGCAACTCTCCTTCAGGATCTGGAGTGTGCTGTTCTCAGCCTCCATGTAGCAGTTCAGGAAACCACGTACTGCTTAAAATTGTCCCAGCATCTGACCCTGCCTCCAGGAGTGGGCTACCATCCTCTGCGGTGTCTAAGCCCCTGTGGGCCCTGCATCTCCTGGTCCCATGAGCACTCCCATCTCTGTGGGAAGCAGGGCCAGAAGCCCAGAACATCCAAATGCCAAATGCCCAGAGGGAGAGAACTTGCAACAAGATTTAAAGTCCCATACCGAGAGTTCCCATACCAAGGTAGTGACTTCTCAGTATGTTCTTCAGCAAAGCAGTAGTCTGCAGCTTAGTATGTTTGGTCACAGTTCAGCTCCAAGCACCTCTCATGTGTCTGTGCTTGGCCTGGAGGGTACCCCGCAGCACTGCCAGCTCTGCCACTGTCTTCTACAAACAGACTTCCAGACTGGCAGACCTCGTTCGGGGCAGCCTCTTCTGCAGACCTACAGGCAGATCTCCTGGCAGACCTCTTCTGACCTGTTGCAGCCTGCTTTCATTTAAATGCTTGGCTCAGAACTTCCTACATGATTTAATATCCAGCTCTTCTGTGGTACATTAGTGTCTGCCATTTTTGTCAGCTCCTCAGTGTCTTTGAGCCTTTTTTTGGCTGCCATCTTTAGTCAGGCCAAGAGTTCCCAGTGACACTTGGGCACCTGGGGAGGGCATCTGCCCCAGCTATGTCAGGAGTCACTGCAGGTTCTCACAGGTCTCACAGTTACATATGCAATTGGGCAGCAGCCTTCTTCCCTTCAGGAAGGCAAGGCTATTAGTTTGTCTTGTTATGCAATGTGTCTTAAATGCTATACTTTCCACTCTGTGATCACCCCTCCTGCCCCACATCCTGCCTGAAGGCAGGATTGTGCAGGTGCCCCCCCTATTATTAGGGGACCCCATGCTCTGTACCCCACTACATCATTACAAACTCATTATAGTTTAAAAATATATTTTCTAGTTCTACTCACTAAAAAGGCCTGGAAGTAGTGATTCCTTAATAGCAATGAGTACACTTGGTGGTAAGGTCTTGGTTCCTAAATGCATTGCCTAGTGAACGAGCCAGGGCTCCTTGGAGAGAAGGCTGATTTCAGATCTAGAACTGGAAAAATATAAAATGAGGCCAGTACATTTTGCTGGAAAGTAAACAATCTAATGGAAATACATGATAAGGACAGAAGAACCAACTTGAAAGGGGTTCTAAAAGTGGGACATTTTGAAGATAAAACAGAATAAAGATTCTAGTGATTATAAAACATTTAATAAAAAGACATGATTCCATAATATTTAAAATATATATAATTTGCCATCATCAGATGAAAATTATCTGAATATTGGTAATCAAGGGAAAGAAGTAACTAGTTTTTTTATGAGGAACTATAGTTCATTCATAGGTGAGGAATGAATGCTCTTCTTTAATAAAGAATACTGGCTAGTAAAAATAAAAATATGATAGAATTAGAAAATTACAATTTTGCCACCTGTGGTAGGCATAATACTAAAGATTTTTCCCAAAGATTACCATTTTCTGCTTATACCATCAAATGCTAATCTAGATGCTTCTATGAAGGAACTTTGCAGATGTAAATAAGGTCACTAGTCAGCTGACCTAAAGATAGGGAGATTATCCTGGACTATCTGGGTAAATCCAGTGCAGTCACTTGGGCCAAAAGAGAAAGGCTAAAGAGTTAGTCACAAAGATTTTCCAGAAGAGGTGGGAAGAGAGATTCCAAACATGACAAGGATTGAGCAATTCAGCACGGCATTACTGACTCTGAGATACAGGGCCCACATGCAAGAACCAGAGAGAGGCCTGTAAAAGCAAAGGGTATCTTCACACTATAGCCAGCAAGGAAATGGGGATCCCAGTCCTACAACCTCAATGAATTGGATTTTTTCCAACACCTGAATGTGCTTGGATATGGACTCTTTATCAGTAGCCTCTGGTAAGAATCTAGTCCGCTGACACTTTGATTTTGGCCTTGTAAAACCTAGAGCAGAGGAAACAGAAGACCAGTTCAGATTAGTGATCCAGAAATTGTGAGATGCTAGACTGTGTTGTTTTAAGGCTGTTTAAATTTGTGGTAGTTTTTATGTTAGTAGCAAAAAACTAATTAAAAAACCCTGCCATGAAATAATTTAGATGAGGATCATCAATGGATGCCAATTTCATTAGATGAAAGGATATGAGGGAATATTTTTACAGGATATTTGCATAGTACCAAAGTATCAATTCACAGATTTCTTGCAATTTGTAATGGGAAAATTATATACCTAAAATAGGACATCTAGCTGTGAGCACTTAATATCTAAGTAAATGAAGTTAGCATCACTAGTAAAACTTCTGATGTGATATATTTTGAAAAACACAGCATTAACTATGACTATTCTTATTATATATATTGAGTCTGATTCTCTTTAGACCTTTAGCTGTATTCCAATTTTCACAAAATGCAGGAAAGAGAAGAAAAGTAAATGACACCACAAGGACACAATCAGAAAAATCCAGAATGTGGAACATATAAAAGACAGTTGGCCTGGTCTCATAAAAAACGGAATGACATTAATAATGTTAAAAAGATCTCTGTGTTAGAGGTTGGGGGACCGCTGTATATGAAAATAGACAAGGAGACAGCAATCAAATTTATTGTGTGAACAGTGATGGTATTTTGGTTCAGAAAAGAATATTGAACAAAACTACTCTTCTTAAGGACAAATGAGGAAGAATTGTTAATTTTTTTAGGTGTGATAATGGTATTATGGATATATAGGAAAATGTCCTTATTAGGTGATACAGTATTCCCTCACTTATTGCAGGTATTACATTCTAGACAACCCCCCACCCGCCCCCGTGATAGGTGAAAACCGCGAAGTAGGATCCTTACATTTATTTTAGTATTTATATATATTTTAAGGCTTTATAAACCCTTCCCACACACTTATAAACCGTTCCCAGTCCCTTATTAACCTTTCCCACTCCCTTATTAACCTTTTCCATACTTCTATAAACACTACTTATGTTCTTAAACATATTCTACACTTAAACCTATGTAACTTTAGCAACATACGTATACAGTACCACAAAATCCCACAATATAGCGAAAAATCCATCATTAATAATTAAATATAATATTTTTTAAAAATCCCACTATACAGTGAGGCCGCGATAAGTGAACCGCGATATAGAGAGGGACTACTGTATGTGTTAATTAATTAGGGAGAAAGTTGTGATACTTTCAAGTTATTTTTAAATGCTTCTTAAGAGAGAAATGGGAAAAACAGACATAAAAGGAAAGAATATATGGCAAAATGTTGTCAATAGCTGTTCAATCAAGGTGGTGTGTTTATTATACTATTTTTCAACTTTTTTATATATTTGAAAAGTTTCTTAATTAAATATTAGGGGAAAATAATGATAGGAAACCTGAAGAAACTGCTTGAATGTAAGTAGGGCTTGTTCACTTGTCAGCTTTGCTTTAGTGTTTGAGGGCAGTACCATTTTATTTGGGACCCTTAAATACTTGAATTTGAAGTACTTTTCTTTGGGATACCAGCATCCATTCTAGCACTTGATTTGTCTCCAGATAGTTTGTTCCATTTCTTTAGAGATCGCTTCCTTAGTATTTTGCCTGGGACATAAATGCATTTGTAGTCAGAGAAAATGAACTGGTGGATGAATGTTCTGACAGTCTTCTATGAGTCTGTCATGCTCCTAATGTCTTATCAGATATGCCAAGAGTGCAGGGCCCTGCCTACTTTTTACCTTGGATTTCTCAGAGTTCTGTTTGTAGTAAGCAGTCTTGAAGGATGAGATAATGACTCTTTCTGGGACAAAGAACCGGCTTACTTATAGCTTTCTATAAAATGGTAGGCTCCTCCAAGCTTGGTATTCCTCACCTTTGACCCAAACCACTATGTGTATCTTTCTAGGCTTCTATCACATTATCCCCAGGGACTTGGGGCCCAGGGAACCAGTGCAAACATGCTGATGCTGTGCTGTGTTTAATAAAGTTCTTTGTCTCTGACTTAGAAGTTTTGTATCTAACAAAATAATAACAAGCTAACTGATTAATTTGTAAATAGGACAAAATCAAATCTCAGACCTGTCAGTGATGATTGAGTTTTCAGTAAATAGATCTTCAGTAATCCCTCTTTTTTCAATCTGACTTCTCATTTCCACTCTTCACTGGCCCTGCATTTTCCCAACTCTGAAGCCCTTGGGGTTCTGCTGGGCCAGTAACTTTGCTTTTCAAGTTTAAATGGATGGTACAAGGTTCCCCCACTCTCTGAAACCTTTCATAAACTGAAATGCCTTAAAGTGGAGAAAAATAAAAATAAAGAAAATTGTCTTTGAAATTCTTGCTGTTAGTGAAAACTGCTGTAGGTCTTCCATAAGCAAGGTTGCATGGCTGGAACTTTGGAAAAGCAGGGATACCTACTAGTACTATCATTCCTCCAGTTATGTAGGTCAGGAACTGTATTGTCCTTTCACTCTTCAAATGTAACTTGTGATCAGATCTGGTTATTTTATCTTCTTAGCATCACATCTCATGAATCCAGGGTACCTATGGGTAAAGTGTACGCTTGCACCCAAGGCTCTGGCAGTGACATTTACACCTCCTGTTCCTAGCCAGTGGCTTCTGTGACTTCACATAGGAAGTTTTCTGAAATAGAGTGAAGGGTTGGTGGAAGAGCCACAGAATACAGAGATACAGATGCTTATTTTACATCCTTTTTCTATTAAATGTAAATAATCACCCCATGACCTATGTGTCACATCCCCCAACCAACCCCCAAACCTTCCCCTTGGGGAGGCATCAGTGTTTAGACCAATCATGAACTCCCTGGTCACCTCTGTAAAAACTAAACTTTGGTTTTTTTTTTTTTTTTTTTGCTGAATAGATCAATATTTTATTCACAATCGTTGGGAACCTGTGGACTGAAAGGTCAAATTTATGAACGTATGAATGTATCTGGAGATAGGTTTTTAGGAAGTAATTAAGATTAAATGAGGTTATAAGAGTGGAGTCCTAATTTGATAGGATTGGTGGCTTTACAAGAAGAGAAAAAGGTCTGCCCCTCTCTCTCTCTCTCCCACTCCCCTTACCTCTGATGTGGCCCATCCATGTCTGCACCCCTCCCACCATTTCCACCTCTTTGAACCTGTTCAACAGTGCTATCAAAGGCATCTTCTAAAGTTGAAACTGATCAAGGTTGCCTGTTCTGGGGGTTTTATGTGATTCCCTACAAAATGATTTCCAAACTGCTTGCCTTATCAAACCAGACCTTTCATCTGTTGGCCCTTTTATACTTTTCTGGCTTTATCATTTGCCTCCTCTCTTGCCCAGGGCCCACTCACTCTGTGCTTGAGCTGCATAAACCTACTAGCAGTTTTCTAACGTGCCATGCCATGTTATATCTCTGGGTCTCTCATGCAGGGAGCATTGGGTGCTAGGGATGCTGCTTCACCTTCCCCCACACCCCACTTCAAGATCTGCTTGTGGAGTATTTATCCATCTTTCAAGCTTAGATCAACCTCTAAGAAAGCTTTCTCTGACCCGCGTAGGATAATGTGAATCTCTCTTTTTCTCTGTTGTGTCTCATATGTGCTTTTAAAATAATTTGGTTATGTATAATATTTTGTTTCCCTTAGTTTATAATAGATCTCTCCCTTTACTAGATGTGTTGGTGGCTAAGCTAAGGCTAAATGGATAGTATATTAGAACTAATATACTAATAGGTTTTATATAGAGAGAAACATGTTTATTTTAGGCAGTTGGCTCATGTGATTGTGGAGGCTGGGTGAGTCCAAAATCTGATAGGGAGACCAGTAGGCTTGAAAACCATGGAAGATTTGATGTTATGATTTGAATCCAAAAACAGTCTGCAGGCAGAATTCCCTCTTGCTTGGAAGAGTTCAACCTTTATTCTGTTAAGCCCTGCAACTGACCGAATGAGGCCCATCCACCTTATAGAGAGTGATCTATTCTACTCAAAGTCCACTGATTTAAATGTATGAATCATTTAAAAACACTCTTACAGAAACAACCAGAATAATGTTTGACCACATATGTGAGCACTGTGGCCCATCCAAGTTGACACAAAATTAACCATCACAGATAGTGATTATACCCAGATATGATTTAGTTTGTGTATGCCATAGACTTCACATAGCTGTTCCCAGGCTCAGGGTAGACTCATTCCCTGTCAGATTCAAGCCCACCATGTGGTGCCTACTGCCTTAGTCCCACCAGAAACCTAATGTTGCTTTCTATCCTCTTTCATTGCTTTGCACCCACAGAAACAAGGGTGATATGTATTTGTACACAGCGCACTATGGCATGACAGGCATGTAGCAGCTATGTTTTGTCCATTATAGCCAGGAATCTTTCTAAGCTTTCAGTCATTAAGGTTTACAGTTAGGCAGTGATCAGTCTACTAGGAGTTGTGTATTGCATGATTTGATGTCCCAGCAGGGATCAATTCCAGGAAATTCCTTCTAAGATGATATCCTTTGTAGTTGATGTAACCTGAAAAATAAGAATCAAAAGATAGTGGTAATGTAGTGGAGTTTCATTCATTCACCACTTGGTCCTCTTTGTCATAATACTGAATGATCAAAATGTCTACATTTTGATGCTACTCAGGTTAGAACATGTCAGGTTCCAAAGAAGAGGCAGTCTTGGCAGACAGACAGGTTCATATCTTTAGGTATAAGTTTTCTGTGGCAATATTATTTTCTTGCTTGGAATTTATCTCAAGGGACCAGTCAAGTGTTATATTTCTCTTGCTGCATATTTATTTATTCTTTCATCTACGTTAAGCTACTATCTTTCCTTCTTTCTACTTGTTATTTATTTTAAACCAAACCATTCTAATTTTGGAAGGGATATCAGGTTTATTTACAGTGCCAGCCCAGTTTGCTGGAAGACATAATGAGGCTAGCAAGTGCTTCCCCTTCAGTACGTTCCCATTCACATAGGGTAGGGCCACACAGATGTAGAACTAGTGGGGGATATTTTGGCCCCTGGGCACTACAGCTGCAGTCACTGTGCTCTTCAGTTTTGTAAGATGGGTTGAAGGCACAATCCATTCCATAAGGCCTTTACATATTCTGGAATAAAAGCATAAAGCTATAGTTACTGTTTCTTGCTTTGGGATTATACCTGATTCTAGCACCCACAGTTCAAGCCCTAGTACTGGCACTACTTCATCAAGTAGAGAAGACATACTAAGGTAATGTGGGGAAGAATTGTGTAGTCATCCTCCCCAACCCCATCTTTCTCAGATCCCTTGCAAAGTCAGAGGAATCTATCTGTGGAGACCTGTCTTTGGTCCCTTCATGTTGAGTGTGATCATATACTTGTGAATGCCTCCTTGACTTTATTTCCACCCATTTTGATAATAAACGTTCAATGGCTTGTTCAAATTTTTGTAAACCACTGCTCTTAAGAATGATAAGCAATGTGATATGTCCATTTGATGTGTTGTTTCTTCACTAATAAAATGTAGTTTTTGATCTGAAGAAATAAACTTAGCTTTCCAAATTGGTACTATATATATGTGGTTTGTCCAGAAAAGTCCAGCCATTGTTAATATAACGAGAACAGTTTATGTGACATCAGTGTAATCTGTCAGCCAAGGAGAGTGGACTGGAATGTGCATGCGTGAACAATGATGACTTCACTGTACTAGTGAATGGGGACAGTAGACGCTGTTGAGTGAGCATGTGTACTGTGTGGTTGTTGCATTCAAAATAACTCAGTAGAGCAATGAATCTGCATCAAATTTTGCATTAAGCTTGAACATTCCTCAAATGATTCAGAAAGCTTACAGCTATGTGCAACTGGTGATTGGCAGCTTCATCAGGACAATGTGCCTGCTCATGCATCACATTTTTGGTGAAACATCAAATCACTCAGCGGACTCAGTTCCCCTACCGTCCAGATTTGGTGCCGTGTGAGTACTGGCTTTTTCCAAAACTAACAATATCTTTGAAAGGGGAGAGATTTCAGACCATCGATGAGATTCAGTAAAATACAATGCGGCAGCTGATGGCGATTGGGAGAACTGTGTGAGGTCCCAACACGCCTATTTGAAGGGGACTGAGGCGTCATTGTCCTATGTGCAATGTTTCTTGTATCTTGTATCTTCTTCAATAAATGTCTCCATTTTATATATTACATGGCTGGATACTTTTTGGATAGTCTCTCTCTCTATATATATATTTTTGCTTCATTCCTTTAATTGTGCTTTGAGTATCTGTATCTACTACCAGGTATGCAAAGCCCAGTCCAGAGTAAGTGTCTATACCCGTCACACCCATTTTAGGCTCCTGGGACTATGGGCAATGTTCATTTGCCAGCTGTGTGCAGAGCCTTCACTGTAGGAAGTCTTCCCATGACTGTTTGCAGTCTGTCTTTCTCATTGGTGATTAGGACAGTCCTTGTTGGCATTTTGTGCCTTGGAAGGTAATGATCAGACACATTACATGGCTGCAGGTCCCCTGTGCCCATGCATTTCATGAACTGAAGTGGCAACATTGTGTGAGCATATACTAAGGATTTCACTTGCTGATTTCAATTACCTTCTGATTCTTCTGATGGGTATCAACATTGTCCTACTTTAATGCATTCCTTAAATTCCTAAAGTGTTACACTCCTTATTCATGGGTAGCACTCATTACCCAAATAATGATAGTAAACTGGTGAATTCAGATAATACTGTAGCAAAACAACAGATGTAAATTAGGATCCTTCCTTCATGAAGACAAATGATGTTGACTCTTCTGATATCAAGAAAAAGGCATTGCAAGATCAAAAAATCAGAATGCCTTTCTTTAGGTGATATTGAAAGGCTGCTGCCGTGTTTTTAACTTGTAGAAAAAGAGGATGATAGAGAAGTATATAATTTTTCTTGATGAGCTTAGTGCTTATAGAACAAATAAGATAAATAAAATCATAACTGATGTAAAAAGCTAAAACATTTAATAACTGAGGTCAGATGGAGAGTAGTTATTTATTTAATAACGAGTGAGAATAAGACTGCTGTGTGAGTTGATTTATCCTGAAACTGAGCCTACAGAGTAATTGGGAGTATACCATCAAACACACACACACTTTAAAAATGAAGTCGTGGACTCATCCAATGAAAGATTTTCCAGAATTTTTTTCAATCAATTTCGCAAACCTACGAGAAAACAATTTTCAACTAAAGTGGGCAATTAGTACATTAGTACTTAGGTAAGATTTCCAAAAGGGACTCGACCTGGGCTGTGATGGTGTTCTTGGTTAGCAAATGTAGCCCTGGATGGCAGGCGACTGTCATGTTGCAGCAACCATTAGTTAGAAATCATGTTATTGCCTTCTGTCACTAACTCATTGTGTGCCACATTAGAGCAACAGACTAGAAACATGGCCTGATCCTGCTGATGTGGACGTCCACTCCTCCATGCTCAGAGATTTAAGATAGTGTGTTATAAAGTTAAGTGTTCTATTAGAGTACAAGTAGACTCAGTTTGCTACAGCTTGTGATACATTTTGAAGGAAAAGGATTCATTGTATACTATCTGAATACACTATTTCTTGCTTTTTCAAATATTCAGATTATAATTATTCTCTTTTATTAAAAGTTATCCCTGGAGCAGTTTTACATACAAAATGTCACCTATACATAGATCTTCAGAACCAAGTAGGCAGTTACCTATATTAAATGTGAACTGTAAGTCTGTATTCACCTTTTGTCCATTCTGACCCTTTATATCTTCTAAGTTGTTTCACATAAGTCTGATGGTAAAGGCGCCTACTTAGCTACTGGAAATGGGAATGAGAAATAGGTATGTGTGCCTAAACTTGTGATTGTTAATATGTTTGATACTATTTTGTTAATTGCTACCATTACCCCAAAAACATAATCAATATCATAGGTTTTAAAGTAATGTGTAATGTGCATATAAATAATTCTGTGGGAAACAACAAAAATAAATTTACCTAGCTTCCCTTTTTTATTCTATTTTGATGGTGTACAGTTATGCCGTGACCCACTTTCTATCCATTATTTGCTCCCCTTCATCTTTCATCACACTTGCTATACTGCCTTTTCTCAGTCAGCCTTCAGGCACACATACGTCTCTCTCATCTTAATGATTTTTAGTTCTTGTTTTGTTTGCTTGCTTTTCAACATTTGGCATCATAACTTCTAGTCTCTGGTTTTCTTCTAACCTCTGTGTACACTCATTCTCCATTTCCTTTGCCACTTATTTTACTTTTATCAGCCCCTTAATATTAGATTTGTCAAGACTCAGTTTTTGGCTTTCCGTTTTTCTCTGTGAATGATTTCACTCCCGTAGCTTTTGATTCTATCTCTGTGCTATTTGATCCTAAATCCTAATCTACGTCCTTCTCTTCCGGTACTCTGGATTGGACAGCTTTGCTTGGGTATATCATTAGACACCTCACACTCTGCGTGTGCAAAACAGAACTGATCATCTTTCCACTCCCCGGGAAACATGTTCCTATGTATCACTAATATATCTGATCACCCAGACCAGCTACCTTTGAGTCATACTCAGGTTTCTTCTCTTCCTCAATTTGTACAGCTTGCCCCTATTTCTAGTTTCCTACTAACTGTTCCTCTAATCCTCTCCATTCATGTGGAGTCCACCTTCATCTACGCTCCTTTTCTTTGCTCATTCATTTAATCATAAATTTAACAAGTATTTTGACTGCCTACTCTGTGCCAAGCAGTGTCCTAGGTACTGAGGAGATCACACAATTAACTAACATTCCTGCCCTCATGGAGATCACATTCTTGTGGAGGTGGGGAAGAAAGATAATAAAATTAAAAAGTATATATTATTTATTTTTAATTTGATATTTCAATTATTGTTTACATTATTATTATTTTATATTAGTTTCAGGTGTACAGAATAGTGGTTAGACAATCATATACTTTACAAAGTGGTCCTCCCCCCAGTATTTCAATTGCCCACCTAGCACCTACATAGTCATTACAATAATTTTTGCTATATTTCCTATGTGCATTTTACATCCCCAGGACTATTTTATAAGTACCAATTTGTACTTCTTAATAACTTTACCTTTTTTACTCAGCCTCCCCAAAGGCTGTCCCCTCTGACAACCATATGTCTGTTCTCTGTATCTGAGTTTTATTTCATTTGTTTATTTCGGTCTTTAGATTCCACATATAAGTGAAATCATATGGTATTTGTTTTTTCTCTGTGTGACTTATTTTACGTATCATAATACCCTCCAGGTCCATCCAAATGGTAACGTGTCGTTCTTTCTTATGACTGATTTATTTTCCATTATGCATATATGTACCACAACTTTTTTATCCACTCATTTACTCATGGGTAGTTGGGTTGCTTCCATTATCTTGACTATTGTAAATAGGGGTGCATAAAAATATGTATTATTTGGATGATGATAGTGCTTTGGAAAAAAATAAAAGCCATGGGACAGGATGAGTTTAACAATGGAAAGAGTATACGTAGAGAAAAAATTCAAGCACTGGACACAGGAGCACTTCAGCATTAAGAAGTGGAGTTGATGAGGAATCAGCAGTGGAGGTGAAAAAGAGCAGGTCGTTGAGGCAGGTCAAACTCCATGGGACCGTGATGTGCTTAAAGCCATGTGAAGTATTCATATCAAGGAGAAGGAATGATGGTTTCTGTAGATTCAGTCACATGGAAATCAATGAAGATGCTCTGATTAGAGTTGTCTGGACTCATCTCCCTGGCTAAGTGGAGTTCTGGCTACCTTCACTCTGAAGCCAAATATTATTACAAAGTTACAAACTTTATTATCTTCTATTTCTCAATGACTTTAGGAAAGGTTAGACTACTTCATATGGCCTCCAAGGCCTGGGCTGACCTGTGTAGCTTCATTTGTCTTTGTCATGCTCTACACTCAAGTCATGAACTTTGTGAGTTAATTTAAGTTCATTTTCTCACAACCTTGATATGACCTCTCTTCTTTCCATGAAACATTCCTTCTCTCCTTCTATCTAACTGCAACTCATTCTCAGAAGTAACTGTCACTTCTTTAGTAAGACCTCTGATCCAGTATTAGGTTAGATTCTCAGCGATTCCAATATTTACTGTCATAACTCATATCACACTTTTTTTCTTTTAGTTTAATGTCTGTCTTTCTTACATACTTCTTTCACACTAAACTGTAAGCTAAATGAGGTCAGAGGCTCTGTTCACTTGGTTGACAGCATTACTCCTGGTACCCAGTACAAAGCCTGGTACAGGAATACACATAATATTTTTTGATTGAATATTAAATAAAATGATGATGTGATATTTTTCTTTTAGTATTGTTATGGGTTCCTGGCTGGTTTGGCTCAGTGGATTGAGCGTCGACCTGCGAGCTAAGTGTCGCTGGTTCGATCTTCCAGTCAGGGCACATCAGAGAAGGAAAACTCTGACTCCAAAAAACCTCCGCTGCCTTGCGGCATACCTCTTTAGGGGAAAGGCTAAGGGAGTAAACCCCGACAGAAAATCCGGAGCCGGAGTCCCTAAGGCGGTTTGACGTTGTAGTCAACACCGGCAACTCCTGCGGCGCACCTGAAGCCAAGCTGTATTGACTCCGTCTTTCCCTTGGGCCCTTCAGCTGCGAAGAGAGGGGGGGTCTGCTGCATGGGCAACAGCAGACCCTCCATATCACCCTGCCCAGGCTCTGTAGCTTCAGCTTCACTGGAGAGGACACTCCAGCGTCATCGCAAGATGTCGATCCAACACGGGAGGAGACAGATACCGTGTCACTCCCGAGTCAGACTGCACAGCCATTCTTGGCGGTGCAGGTAGACTCTTAAGAAGCTACACCATCATCTCTCGAGACGGACGGCTGCCGACGACGATGACGACGACGACGGTAATCTGCATTTTTTTATCCTCACCCAAGGACTTTTTTTCACTGCTTTTAAAGAGAGAGGGAGCAAGAGAGGAACATCTATGTGAGATGGAAACATTGATTACTTGCCTCTTGTAGGTGCCCCTACTGGGATTGTGTGCATCCAGACCTGGGATGTACAGACCCAGGCTAGGGATCGAACCCACAACCTAGGCATGTGCTCTGACCAGAAATTGAACCCACAGCTTTTCAGTTATGGGATGATGCTCCAACCAACTGAGCCACACTGGCCAGAGCAGTAATCTACTTTTTTAAAAAGTCTGTGTTGAGTATACAAATTTAACAGGGAAAAATATCCACAAAATCCAAAGAACGTGAGATTGAAAGCTAAGGTTTAATGCATTCCTACATTTATATAGACTGGAGATGAGAAGACTCCAGAAAACTTGATCATAGTTTATAGATCCCTTCAAGGCAACACTATAAATAAAGGGAATTATTTTGTTTTCTGAAGATTGTGGGAAGGCAGCCGTTGCCTAAAGCTAAGGAAAGAAAGTTTAAGCTGAAGATTAAAAAAATTAGTTCTCTGCTTATACACTGAGAGAATTAATGGACAATGGAACAGTCGTAGAATAGCTCAAAGCAGGGAATTTTGAAGGTACTGTATTCAAGAAATAATTAGCTGTAGCTTTAGGGAAGTACTGCTTTTTCCTGTGATATTTTAAAGACTGATCATACTTCATTTACTTTGTATTCAGAACTTAACCTGTACTGCATGACTTTTAAATTTTCCTGTACAGATTTTAGATATGATTAAGTAGAGAAGGAAAAAGATAAATGACTTTCTTAAGAACATTTAGTGTTTATTATTAATTACCATATTCATACTTCTTAATCACTTTACCTTCCAATATTGTACATTGGGAACTTTGATTCAACAGTATATTTATGAGGAAGTTTTTAGTATCTTAGACCTATTACTATGGTAATCTAATGCATAAGTTTTTATTTTAACATAGTCTGGTCTTATATTTAAAAATATTTAGGCTAGACCATTCTTTGTAATACTCTAAATTAGTATTTTGAACATGGTCAGTTCTTTCTTTGACATTAAGGTGAGCATGTAAGAAGGTCATTATTTTTTTTCTCTTCAAAGTATTTTTAGTAAATTAGTTCTATAGTTTATTAAAGGATAATTTAGGGATTACTTACCATTCAGTTTCAGATAGTGATTTTTAAGGGTTCTCTAAGAACACTTAGCTGATTTGCCATTTTAAAATAACCTTTGGACCAGCCTTGTTAAAAAAAATAAATAAAAATGAGAAGAAGAACACAGGAGGTTTAGCTAAGGAAGGAAATAAAATGAAATAAAATTTTAAAAATCAGTACAAAAGAAGCCTTGAAAACAGGGAAAAAGGAACAAGGAAGACATGAGAGAAGGAGTCAGAATTAAATTTAACAATATCAACAATCATTTTAAATGTAAATGGCTTAAAATGGCAGAGATTTTTGTATTGGATAAAAAAGAAAGACTTAGCTATATACGATTTATAAGAACTCTCTTTAAATATAAAGATATTAGGTATAAAAATAAAAGCATGGAAAAATGATATATTATGGTAGCATTAAGCAAATGGAAGCTGGAATAACTATATTAATGTGAGACAAATTAAATTCCAGAGCAGGAATATTACTATTGCTAAAGAGGTCATTTAATCATAATAAATGGATTAATTCATCAAGAGAACATAATAAAAGTTACGCACCTATTAATAGACCTTCAAAATACACAGAGCAAAAAGTGATAAAACTGAAAGAAGTAGATAAATCCAGTTGGAAGTGGAGTTTTCAGCACCTTCTCAGTAATTCATAAAGTAGATGAAAAATCAGGGAGGATATAGAAATTTAAAATGACACTATTACCTAACATTATCAAATAGATATTTTCAGAACACTGCATCCAAAAACATAAACTATACCTTATTTTCAAGTGAGCTCAGAACATTAAAAAAAATAGACCATATTCTTGGCCATAATGAAACTCTCAACAAAATTAAAAGGATTCTGGTTGTAAAAAGTGTATTCTCTGAGTGTGCACAGTATGTTTTCTCTGATCGAGGGCTCTCTGAAATACCCCAATTTTATTGTTTAAAACTATACATTACAATTTAAATAACCCACAAGTCAAAGAAGATATTCCAAGGTGAATTACAAAACACATTTAATTTACCGAAAGTGGAAATGTAGTATATTAGTGGGGTACAGCTAAAGCAATGATTACAGAAACACTTATAGCATTAAATGTTTATATTAGAAAAGTATGAAGGTTTAAGTTTGATGACCAAAACTTCAACTTTTAAGAAACTACATAAAGAAGAGCAAATTAAATCCAAAGTAAGTTAAAGAAGAAATAATAAAGATAAGAGTAGACATAAATTAAATAAAAAACAGAAAAGCCTTAAGAAAAAAAAAATAATAAAACCAAAAGCTGGATCTTTGATGATATCAGAATATTTTATAAATGCCTAGCCAGGAGATACAAATTGACAATTTAATGTGTAGAAGAGAGGTTATCACTACATCTTATACAGGCATCTAACTGATAGGGAATTATATCAATAAATTCAACAACTTAGATGAAATGCATGAAGTCCTTGAAAAACAAACTATAAAATCTCACTAAAGAAGAAATAGATAACCCAAATACGTTATTTTAACTATTTTTATTAAACTATTCTAGTTTTATTTAACAATTTCTGTTAAGGAGCTATTTCTTTAACAGAAATAGCTAAAAATTTTTCTCAAAGAAAACTATAGACATCTATGATGGTGTCAATGGTGAATTCTACCAAACATTTGTAAAGGTCACATTGGAGAAATTATTGTTATGTTACTGTAGATTTTAACCATTTCTTTAAGATGATTCTGGTCTTAACATGAGAAAAGATAATGTATTAAAATTATTTATGTAAATCATACACACTTCCAGCCAAGATGGAGGCTTAGACTGACACACTCGGTCTCCCTCTACAACTAGAAAGGAACACACCTACCTCAAAACAAAAGGTAACTAGAAATTCCAGACAATAAAACTACATGGAAGCCCAACGTACAAGGTTATAAACCAGCGGTGCTCGTAGGACAGGTAGGAGGGGCGAGAAAATGGGCGGTGCTGTTTGCGGTAGCACCAGGGACAGCGGCAGGGGGAGCAATCCCGGCTGCAGTCAAGCCCCAGCAGCTCGCAACCCCAATGCTGGGAAAGGCAGCTCCTGCATTGCCTCCCACTGCGAGGCCCAGAGGGTGGGAGGATGGATCCTGGTCTCCCAGCGGAGAATAACAGCAGGAATCCATCTTGGACCCCTGCATCACAGCGCAGCGAAAAAGGTTGCAGATCGCCATCGGTCGCGGGTAGTGACGACAAAGCACCACAGCGCAGCAAAAAAGATTGCGGATCATCGCCGGTTGCCCGTAGTGATGACAAAGCACCACAACACTGTGAAAAAGAGCCACTGGTCTCTGGGCTGTGACGAGTACACAGGCTCCGCCCCCTATAGCCTGCCGAAGAAGCAAAGCAAAACACAAATCTGTCAAAATGAGGCAGACAACTATAGAAATCCTGGTGACGCAGCTCACAAGGCAGCAGATGAAGAATCTGACAGACGAACAAATAAGAAACCTTTCAGAGGCTCAATTCAGAGCTATAGTAATGAGGTGGCTTACAGAATTAACAAAAGATTGGAACAAGATGAGAAAGGATTGAAAGCCACTCATACTGAAAAGAACGAAAACACATATGAGACAAGTGGTGAGGAAATAAAATCCAGAGATCAAATCAACAAACCAGAACATAGGGAAGGAACAGTCAACCAGTGCGGAAAGAGGAAACGGAAAGCAAGGAAAGTGAGGTGAGAATCAGAAACCTCTGGGACAGCTATAAGAGATCGAACATACAGATTATAGGATTGCCAGAGGGCAAAGAAGAAGAACTAGAATTGAAAAATTATGTGAAAAAGTAATGAAGCAGAACTTCCCGAACTTGGGGAAGGAAATAGACTTACAGGTCCAGGAAGCACAGAGAGTTCCAGAAAAACTGGACCCAGGGAGAACCACTCCAAGACACATTATAATCAAATTGTCAAAAATTAAAGATAAAGAGAGAATCTTAAAAGCAGCAAGAGAGAAGAAAAGAATCGTGTACAAAGGGATCCCAATTAGACTATCAGCTGACTTCTCAAGGGAGACCCTGTAGGCAAGAAGGGACTGGCAAGAAATATTCAAAGTAATGAAAATCCAAAACCTACAGCCACAAATACTCTATCCAGTGAAATTGTCATTCAGAATAGAAGGGCAGAGAAAGTGCTTCCAGGACAAAATAAAACTGAAAGAGTTCATTAGATCTAAACAACTATTATATGAGATGTTAAAGGGACTGGTTTAGAAAAAGGAGGATCAAAACTATGAACATTAAAATGAAAACTGCATCACAAGAACCAACAACAGAAGCTAGGGAATTGAAACAAAGGCAAACTAAATAGGCAATGAGAGTGGGAAAAGAACTATAGGTATGGGGAACACTGCGGGGAGGTCAGCAGGGAGGGGGAAGAGGGAGAGGGAGGAAGATAGTACAGGAATAAAGAAGCATAGCAGGAGGGAATGGAATAGACAGGAAGAGGTTGAGAAGAACTATAAATACAACCAATGGACATGGACTAAAAGGGGGGGACAACTGGAGGGAGAGGGGCCACCGGGTGGAGGGGAGCAGAGGGAAGGGAAATTGGGACAACTGTAACAATATAATCAATAAAACATTTTAAATAAATAAATAAAAATAATCACAGAATTTTACTTGAAAAAATAAATAAAATTATTTATGTAAATATGAAAACAAAAATTAGCTATGAAATGTTTGCTTGCTTGTCTTGGTTGTCTTAAAATCTGTCTTTCACATTGTATTTTAGGTAGATCAAGAGATAATTTTTGGAATGATTTTGTATTAATTTTATTATTCATCTGGGTTATTGAATATATAAAGATGAACTCCTTTTAAAAGATTGTATTAGATGGTCAAATTAGGGTGAGATATTTTTATTTGATGAGTTCTTCAGATCTTGTTATCCAGACTTCTGTGCTTATACTGAGGAATTTTGAGCAGCAAAATCATAGAAAAAAATAATGGTAATGATTGTGTATTATTGATATATTGGTCCATTTACTGAAGGTGGGAGCTGGGTTTTATTTTTTTGGATAAGTGAATTTTTTTCAATACTTATAATTATTGTATTTTTGTATGTAAATTCTTGATTCTGAGTGCTATATCCTTTATTAACATTCTATATAATTTGAGGATAGACTTTTTGAGTGTGAACAAAACCATTTGCCATTATTCTCTGAAAGAAACATATTACTTGCGATTAAGGATTTCTAAAGACAAATTAATTTTGAGAGGCATAATGATCTTGACATTTCTTTCCAGAAATCAAATTAGTTTATACTCAACATTCTAGTTTTCACAACCCTGTTAAAATGAGTTTATTCTCTGAACTTGTACAGAAACCTACATATTGCTAAAATGTTATCAAAAGACCTTTTACAAAGTGCCAAGAAATGAATTATATATTTAGGTTTATTCTTAATACTAGCAGCAGGAAGAGCACATTGTGAGCTAAATTGGTTAATTGAAGTTGGAATCAGTACTACCTTTATACATAGATCATATACCAGAAGATAGTTAAGAACTATAATCTCGAAGACCAATGCGCTCCAAATATTTTTTGTGGAGAATGGCACACATATATATTATATGGAACATATAGTCATATGAATTTACAGTGTTACTTGAAAATAAAATTTTTAATTATTAGCCACAAATTAAAGGCAGGGTACTTAATTAACAAGATTTTTTTCCAGTGGTATAAAATTTCAGTCTCCTCTGTTGAACAAGTTCAGAGTGTAATACACCAAAGACTTTGTATAGGGAATGGTTTGACAGTTAAAATCTTCTACCCCTTTCTAGTCAAAGCAACATCTGGCAGCTTATTAGAAATGTCCTCTCCCAGGCCTCACCCCAGACCTATTGGATTATAGTCTACACTTTAATACTATATCCAGGTGATTAATATGCATGTTAAGATATGAGAAGCACCAAATAACTTCTTTGAGAGAGGTTTGAGCTTTTGGGGGCTATATTACATAGCCTTATTGCTGAAAAGTTTTCAAAAATTTTAACCCTCTTTATTTCTAGCTATCTCTCATGTACTTCTAACACTTCTTCAACTCATGTCTCAGACTTCTGAAGTTAGGTTGCTTTTTAGCAATTTACAACTTGTGAATATAAAGATGGCAAAGACATGCTTATTTCTTTGTAGATTCTGACCACAGACTAATTTCACTTATAGTGAACTTTTGCATGGTGTGAATGTAGACTATTTAATTTCTTTGTGTATTTCACTTAAAAAAATACAAAACTTACAGTAATTCAATTGTTTAATTAATACATACACTTTAAATCCCTCTGAAGTCTTCTGTCTGGTGTAAACATTGTTCCTTAAGAAAGAATAGATGCCGTTGTTGAGGAAAGCCTTGAACTTGCCTGTACGTTCTTGCTGAGTTTCTCAGATTGGGAGATTTATCCCTTTACTGACTTGAGTGAGTTTCCTAGGAGAGTGGACCTGTCTTGTTTGCAACAATGTTTGCTGCTTTTTCAAAAGGTGCTGGTACTGGGCCTTTGGCCCAGGGCTCCTTAACAATAATGCAACCCTGAAGGTGAGGGTGTTGTGTAAGCACTTTGAGTTTCCCCTGTGATACATTGGCGTAAGGGAAACTGACACAAGTATACTCATGTTGCTTGCTGTGCCATGAGTAATAAAGGCCTTTGTTTCAGGTCCAAGAGTCTTGTGTCTTCTGCCAGCATCCTTGAAACAGACTATGTTTCAGTATGCTTCTTACTAACTTGCAAACTCTTCCCAGTTCTTGAGAGTTGGAACCTGTTAAACTTGATCAACCTAAGATATGGTTTAAGTTTTTTGCCCTATTCTGTAGCATAGATGATGTTCAAGTTCTTATTGAAGCTATTGATTTTTTTTTTACATTTTAATCTTTTCCAAATAACATATCATTGCTATATCATTTAGAAATAGGAGATTAACTTTACTTGATGAATTGTGTGGCTTTTTGCAATATGTTGTAAATGAAGACAGTGGCACCAATCTGAAATGTATTGTTTTTGTTTTTTCTCTCGACCCACCCCCCCTTTTTGGAAGGAGAAATAGATTTGCGACCATTTCAGTCTCTTTCGTAGGGAGTATGTATTTGTGAGATGGGATGCCAAAGATGCAACCAGTGGTCAGAAAATAGAACAATAACTTTCTATAATTGGATCAAATTTGTGACATTACATTCTTTAGAAGTAAATTAATGCCAAGCTTACACTCTAAACCAAAAGATCCTTGATTTTAGATGAGGAAGAAAGAATAACGAAGTTTTTTCATTGTTGCTCTGCAAGTTTAAAAACAAGTTTCTTTTGTATAAGCAACGTGTTTCAATATTTTATTTCATTATTTTTGCTTTAATGTCATTTACCTTTCTACTCACTTTCTAAAATGCATGCACCTCTAGAGGGATCCAAGATTACTGTAGAGTAAGCTAGAAGCTCCATCCACTTGCTCCCAGACCCGGACTGGTTTTGCAACTAAACCATAGAGCAACCAACTCAAAAATTCAGCTGTGAATGAGTGTATATGTGGGGAGAGTACGGGAGTATGTGTGAGTGGACAAGAGCATGCCCACCTGCAGGGCACTTGAGAGAGGGTGCCCCGGTTCTCCTAATGGAGCAACTGTGGCCGCTGCTGCCCAAACTGGAACTTCTAGCTGCGCAGACTCAGGGTGACTGCGATCGGCTCAGGAGCCACAAACTCCGGGGGCGGAGAAAGACCGCTGGTGAGTGCTGGCGGTAGCAACAGTATGGTAGGAGCAGACCTTCTTGAGGCTGAGAGTCACTGGAGGGAGAGCAAGAGCACCCCGCGACCGCCCCGTGTTATATAATAGTATTGCTGCGGAACTCTTCCCAGCACCATCCATGAGAGATCCAGAGAGAAACTTTATCTAAAACTGTGGCCAGCCCTGAGAGAGACCTACTGATTTTTGGAGAGGGGGAGCGTATGGAGAAAAGGTACCCCAGGACTCCATGCTACAGGATGTGGGCTACACAGAAACTCTTAAAAGAGGAGCTGAGGCAAGACTTGAGACTCAGCAGGGACCTGGTGCTCACATGCGCATGTGCATGTGTGCGGCAGCTGTGCAAACAACTCAGAGGGATAGAGTCACACTGAAGGGATGATGGGACCCAACCCAGCATGGCTGGCAAGCAGGAAACTGTAGAATGGAGAGTTTGGACCTGAATCTCCACTGAGAGAGCCAGCGGCAGGATGGGGACTGGACAGCCAGGAGCTGAACACCTGAGATTTGTTGCAGCCAGGCAGGTCCCCTCACAGACAGGTGAACCCAACCGCCACCTGCAGGATTACATGTTCTGCAGATCAGTGAGGTCAGGAGCCCCCTGCTGGGCACATTTCTGTCGGGAAAGAAGACAAAGCTCTGAAAGGGCTCATAGACACTATGAGCTACACTGGTCCTGGGGCCCTGATCCACTGAAACCAGCAGAGCAGAGCAGTTATAGGACCAACAAGGGGTGTTCATGGCCCTGCCCAGGCTCCGACCCTAGACAACTGCCCCTTTTACACAGATTGGCCCCTCATAGGAAATGGGCAGCTAATTCACCGGAAACCATACATTAATGGAAAGAATCTGAGACAGACCAAGACTCTTGGCGACAGGGCAGGGAAACAGTCCCACCATCTTCCCTGAATGCTTGAGCAGTGCCCCCCAGAGATGACTCAGGGTACCACCCTACTGATCCCACCAAAGGCCCCCTCTGGAGGCAGGTACAGAAGGTACTGGCAGTCCTTTCAGGTCATTAAAGGCACCACTCTTGGGCTCTGGGCTAATGGAAAGCCAGCAAAGCAGAACAGCGGGGCCCAGCCAAATCTTAAGGAGACAGCCACAGACTGTGGATGACTTGTAGTCTTGAACAGGCTGCCTAGGGCCAGACTAGGACACCATCTGACATTACTAGTGACAGATCCAGAAAGAGATGACAGTGATAAACACTGGATTCTACAGAGATGAATTCCACCATGGTCTTCTTTAAGATTTGCATTATTTGTCTCCTGCATCGCTTTTTTTAATATTTATTTCTTTTCCTTCAAATTTGTGCCTATTAGGTCACTAGTTTTCATATTACAGTTTATTTCAAATCTCATATTTTGATCCTCCTTTCTCTTATTCCATTTTACCTTTCTCCTTCCTCTTCTTACTTTTGTTTAAAATTTTATTTTTTTTGTGTTATCATGGCTTGTTTCTATTCCTCACTCTTATTTCTCCCACTTCCAGCCTCTCAAAACTATTTTTATTGTCACTAGTCATCTCACACCCTTTCCCATTCTTAAAGTGCCTTTATTCTCTTTCCACTTTTATCAGTCTTTGCTAGATGGTTGTTGATATTGTGGTTGTTGCATTTCTTCAATTTTATTTCTAGATCTTCACTGTTTTTGTATTTCAAATCTCAAATTTTTCTGTACCCCTCTCCTACTCCATTTTGCCTTCCTCCTGCTTTTTTTTTTTTTTTTTTTCATTTTAAATTTGAATTTTTCTCTGTCTTAGCCTGGTTTTCATTCCTCACTCTTAGTATTCCTTCTCCCTCTATCCTCTCAAAATCACTTTTCTTTTCTCTAGACATCTCATAAGTTGTTCTTTTCCCCCTCTTATTCCCATTCTACCTATATCAATATTTGCACATTTGTTATTGATATTGCTGTGATGTATCTTTTTCTCCATTTTGGTTCCTGTTTTTTTCACTGTATAAAAAGATTTTTGTTTAAACCTGATATTATGCTCTTCCCACTTCTACTCCATTTGACCTTCTTCCAATCTTTTTTATTTACAATATGTTTTATTTTCTTTCTTTCCTTGTCTTGTTTATATTGCCTACTCTTATTATTTCTTCTCCCTGATACTCTCAAAATAATTTTTCTTTCAGGTAGTCATTCCATTCATTTTTCCTTTTGTATAATAGTCTTAATATCTTTATACCTTTATTAACATTTGTTCACTTGCTGTTGATAGTGTGGTTGTGGGTGGGGATTATTTTTGTGGAAATGGGTTTGTTTCCTGGGTTCTTTGTTTTGTTCTGGCAGCACTCGTACAATAGCACACAAGACATGGTGGGCAGTATGACTCTCTGTCAGCCAGTCAGGTTGAAGGACCCACCAAAGAATGACCCAACAATAACCCAAAACCCAGTTACAACCAGAGAGCCAAGATAAATGGCATCCCAAGACTATTTATCTTAGGGGATCAAAGAGACTGAACCACTGAATCCCATAGGTCTCCTGCCACAGAAGATCATACCACAAAGACAGGGAGTCAAAGCAGTTCAATATAAGAAGCAGAAACAGAGAAGAGTTACCTAAAATAGGGAAACAAAGAAACAACCCCCAGTTGAAAGGAAACTAGGAATCCCCAGAAAGAGGGCTAAATGAAATTGAGGCAAGCAAACCATCAGATATTGAGTTAAAAATAATGGTTATAAACATGTTTAAGGAGCTTAGTGAGAACTGGAAGGAACTCCATGGAAGCTACAAGGAACTTAATGGGAACTACGCCAGCATGACAAAGGACATGGAAACTATGAATAAGAGCGAGGAGGAAAGAAGAATACAGTATCTGAAATGAAGAATGCATTAGAAGGAATTAAAAACAGGATAGGTGAAGCAGAGGATCGAATCCATGACCTGCAGGACATGGTAGAAAAAAGCTCCCAGAAAGAGCAACAAAATAAAAAAGACTCAAAAAGAACAAAGAGGATTAAGGGAGATGCAGAACAACATGAAATGTAATAATATTTGTATCATTGGAATACCAGAAGGAGAAGAAGAGGAACAAGGATTAGTAAACCTGTTTGAAAAAGTAATGACAGAAAAATTCCCTAACTTAATGAGGGAAAAAGTCATGCAAGTCCAGGAAGCACAGAGGGTTCCAATCAAGATGAACCCAAAGAGGCCCATTCCAAGACACATCATAATTAAAATGGCAAAACTTAAAAGACAGAATCTTAAAGACAGCAGAGAAGAAACAGCTAGTAACATACAAAGAAGCTCTGATAAGGCTATTAGATGATTTCTCAACAAAAACACTACAAGCCAGAAGAGAATGGCATAAAATATTCCAAATAATGAAAACCAATATCCTCAAACCAAGACTACTCTACCCAGCAAGGCTCTTATTTAAATGGAAGGTGAAATAAGGAGTTTCTCACATGAAAAAAGGCTAAAGGAATACATCTCCACCAAACTGGCAATGCAAGAGATGCTAAAGGGACTGGTTTAAGACGATGAAGAGAAAGAGAGAGAGAGGAGAACACACATACAAAGGGAAAAAATGGCAATGAGTAAGTTCCTATCAATAATAACCTTAAATGTAAATGCATTAAATGCTCCCATCAAAAGACATAGGGTGGCTAAATGGATAAGAAACAATACCCACATATATGCTGTGTACAAGAGACCCACCACAGTACAAAATATCTACTCAGACTGAAAGTCAAGGGATGGAAAAATTATTCCAAGCAAACAAAAAAAAAAAAAAAAAAAAGCTGGGGTAGCAATACCTATACCAGACAAAATAGATCTCAAAACAAAGGCCATAAAAAGAGAGAAAGAAGGACACTACGTAATACTTAAGATAATTAGTAATCCATCAAGAAGATATAACCCTTGTAAAAATGTATGCACCCAACACAGGAACACATAAATATATAAAGAAAATCATGGAAGACTTCAATAAAGATAGCGACAGCAGCACACTCATTGAAGGGGATTTTAACACCCCACTGTCAACAAGAGAGAGACATTCCAAGCAAAGAATTAACAAAGATACATTGTGGCATTGAACAACACTCTAGATCATATGGACTTAATTGATATATACACAGCCTTTCACCCCAAAGAAGTAAAATATACATTCCTATCAAATGCAAGTGGAACATTTTCAAACATAGACCACATGGTAGGACAAAACAAGCCTGAACAAATTCAAGAAAATTGAACAAGCATCTTCTCAGATTACAGTGGCTTGAAACTAGAAACCAACCTCAAGGAAAAACTCAAAAACATTCAAATTTATGGAGACTGAATAAAATGCTATTAAATAATACATGGGTTAAAAATGAGATAAAGGAAGTAGGAAGTATTCAGACCATCTGGAAACAAGTGAAAATGAACACACAACAGCCCAAAACCTATGGGACACAGCTAAGACAGTCCTGAGATGGAAGTGCATAGCAATACCCACCTACTTTCAAAAGATAGAAAAAATTCAAATAAACAGCCTAACCCTACATCTACAAGAACTAGAGGAACAACAACAAACAAAGCTCAGAGCAAGTAGGAGGAAGGAAATAAGATCAGAGCAGAATTAAATGACATAGAGACTAAAATAATAATTCAAAGAACCAATAAAACCAGGAGCTGGTTCTTCGGAAATGTAAATAAAATTTACTAGCCTTTAACTAGACTCATCAAGAAAAAAAGAGAGGACCCAAATATATAAAGTCAGTAACAAAAAAGAAGTTAAAACATATATCACAGAAATACAATGGATTTTAAGAGATTACTACAAACAACTGTATGCCAAGGAATTGGACAACCTGGGTGAAATTGACAAATTTCTAGAAACATACAGTCTTCCAAAACTGAATCAAGAAGAAGCAAAAAGCCTGAAAAGACCAGTATCAACTAGTGAAATTTAAGCAGTAATCACAAGACTGCTGACACACAAATCTCTGTACTGAACAGCTTCACAGGCAAATTTTACCAAACATTTAAAGAAGAACTAACTTCTATCCTTCTCAGACTATTCCAAAAAACTCAAGAAGAGTGAAGACTCCCAAACTCTTTTCTATGAGGCCAATATCATCCTAATTCCAAAACCAGGTAAAGGCACAACAAAGAAAAAAACTACAGGCCAGTATCTTTGATGAACATAAATGCTAAAATCCTTAACAAAATATTGACAATCTGGATCCAACAATTCATTAAAAAGATCATATACCATAGTCAAGTGGGACTCATCCCAGGGATGCAAGGATGGTACAATATTCACAAATACATAAACATAATACAGCACATAAACAAAATGAAAGACAAAATTCACATGACCGTATCAATAGATGCAGAAAAAGCATTTGATAAAATACAGCATCAATTTATCATTAAAAAAACTCTCAGCAAAGTGGGAATATCAGGAGCATATCTCAACATAGTAAAGGCCATATATGACAAACCTACAAGCCAGCATTGTACTCAATGGGTAAAAGCTAAAAGCTTTCCTTTTAAGATCAAGAACAAGAAAATGGTGTCTGCTTTTACCACTTTTAATCAACATAGTATTGGAACTTGTAGCCACAGTGATCAGACAAGAAAAAAATAAAAGGCATCCAAATTGGAAAGGAGGAACTAAAACTGTCATTATTTGCAGATGACATGGTAGCATACATAGAAAATCCTATAGGCTCCACCAAGAAACTAGTTGACGTAATAAGTGAATTTGGTAAAATAGCAGCATACATAGTCAATATACAGGAATCAAAGGCATTTTTGTACACTAACAATGAAATATTTGAAACATAAACTAGGAAAATGATCCCATTTACAACAGCAACAAGAAAAATAAAGTACCTAGGAATAAACTTAACCAAGAAGGTAAAAGATCTGTACTCGGAGAACTGCAGAACTCTGAAGAAAGAAATTAAGAAAGATGCAAATAAATGGAAGCATATACTGTGTTCATGGATTGGAAGAATCATTAAAATATATAAATTATACTTTGGATAGTATGAATATTTTAGATTTGACACTATTAAAATACCGATGGCATATTTCACAGATCTAGAACAAATATTTCAAAAATGTATATGGAAACAAAAACAACCTGAATAGCCTCAGCAATCTGGAGTAAGAAGGACAAAGTAGGAGGAATCACAATAACTGATATCAAACTATACTGTAAGGCCATTGTAATCAAAACACTCTGGTACTGGCACAAGAACAGACACTTAGACAAAGGGAACAGAACAGAGAGCCCAGAAATAAACCCATGTCTCTATGGTCAGTTAATATTTGACAAAGCGGGCAGAAGCATAAAATGGAGTAAAAATAACCTCTTCAATATATGGTGTTGGGAGAACTGCAATGGCATGTGCAAAAAAATGAAACTAGATCACCAACTTATACCATGCACCATAATAAACTCAAATTGGATAAAAGACTTACACATAAGCTGTGACACCATGAAAGTCCTAGAGGAAAACATAGGCAGTAAAATTTCAGATATTCCACAGAGCAATATTTTGGCAGATACATTGTCCGCAAAGGAAATAATAAAAACAAATGAGACTACATCAAATTAAAAAGCTTCTGCATGACTAAAGAAAACATCATCAAAATGAAAAGGGAACCAACCATATGTGAAAATATATTTGCCAATGACACATTAGACAATGGTTTGATCTCCAAAATATATGAAGTACTCATATGACTCTATACCAGGAAAATAAACAATCCAATTAAAAATTGGAGAAAGGACTGGAACAGACAGATCTCCAAGGAGGATATACAGAGGGCCTGTAGGCATATGAAAGGATGCTCAACATCACTAGCCATCCTAGAGATGCAAATTAAAACCACAGTGAGATACCACCTCACACCAGTCAGAATGGCCATGATGTAGAGAAAAGGGAACCCTAGTGCTCTATTGGTGAGAATGTAGACTGGTGCATTTCCTGTGGAAAATAGTGAGGAATATCCTTAAAAAACTAAAAATGGAACTGCCTTTTTTTGATCCAGCAATTCCAATGCTGGAATTATACCTGGAGAATTTTGAAACACTAATTCAGAAGAACATATGCACCTCTATGTTCATAGCAGCATTATTTACAATAGCCAAGTGCTAGAAATAGTCTAAGTGCCCATCAGTAAATGAGTGGATCAAAGAACTGTGGTACATTTACACAATAGAATACTATGCAGCAGAAAGAAAGAAGGAATCCTACCTTCTTGACAGCATGGATGGAACTGGAGAACATTATGCTAAGTGAAATAAGCCAGGCGGCAAAAGATAAATACCATATGACCTCATCTGTAAGTGCAATCTTAAGAACAAAACAAAGGAGCAATATAGAACCAGAGGCATGGAAACATGGAACAGTCTGACAGTAACCAGATTGGCGGGGAAAGGAAGATAATGGTAGAAAAAAGGGGAAGGATATAGTCAAAGAACATGTATGGGACTCTCTGCTTCCTGGACTTGGATCTCTGTTTGCTTTGCCAAGTTAGGAAAGTTTTCAGCCATTATTTCTTCAAATAGGTTTTCCATCCCTTTCTCTCTATTCTCCTTCTGGGACCCCTATGATTCTAATGTTAATATGCTTGATATTGTCCCAAAGGTCCCTTATCCTATCCTCATTCTTTTTGGTTCTTTTTCTTTTTGATCTTCCAGTTGGGCGATTTCCATTTTGGAATAAAAATTGGACATGAAAAATAATAAAAGAACATGTATGAATGATCCATTGAAAACAGTGTGGGGACTGTGGGGGTGGTGGGTGGACTGGGTAGAGGAGGACAAAGGGGAAAATATTTGGACAAGTATAATCAAAAAACAATAAAATATTTAAAATAAATAAATTTACTTATTTTAAAAAGAAAAATATTAGATCATTTCAGAGGGAAACAAAAACAGAGAAAACAAGTATTTTTATCCTCATTAGTCACTTCTGCACATAGGGAAGTACTGTTTGCAACTTTCCAAATGGTTTGTCTTACACATCTTTTATAACCTCCGGACACATGACTTGACAGAGCGTTTGGAGTTGATAAGTGAAACGAGGAGCACATAGTACCCAAGGGTTTTCACTTCTGGCCACATTGACAACCATCACTGGACTATAAATTTATAGACTTGGAAGAAATTGCACAGATCATTTAGACTTGATGACACAAGTACAAAGACTGACAGAGGCCAGAGAAGTAATACAAATGTGTAGAGAAGGCCAGTTTTATGATTTTGCCTATATTTCCTGAGACACGTTGTCCTCTTAATACGTATATCATTTCCCCGCTGGCAGTGACATGAGTAGAGAGAAAAGTAAAATGCATACACCTGTTAACTTAGATTTATTTGAAGTAAAATAAAGATTATGAGTTTCACAACTAAATAATTTCTACCCCAAGAAAACAGTATGATATACTGATTAAAATAGTTGAAAGTGTAACTGGATTTCACTTTTAATTAGCTTTTAATTCATATGCTCTTGTTTGAAATAATACAGAGAGATTTTGTGGACCATTATTCCATTTCCCTCAATGCTAACATCTTATAAAACGATAACACAACAATGATAAAACGGTAACACAACAATGCAACCTGAATATTGATATCAATACAACAATAAAATATTTAAAATAAATAAATTAACTCATTTTAAAAGGAAAAATATTAGATCATTCCAGAGGGAAACAAAAACAGGGAAACAAGTATTTTTATCCTCATCAGTCACTTCTGAACATAAGGAGGTACTGCTTGCAACTTTCCAAATGTAGAACATCTCCATTACCAAAAGGATCTACTGTATATTCCTGTTATAACTACACCCACTTCCTACCCCCCGCAGCCCCCTTCTTAATCCCTGGCAGTCATCAGTTGTTTCTTCAATTCTATAAATCTATCATTTTAATGTTAAATAAATGGGGTGATAGAATTAGTATGTACTGTTTGTATTATCTCTTCACTCAGCATAGTTTTCTAAAGATTCATTCAGGTTGTTCCATGTGTCAATATTTGTTCTTTTTTATTTTTTATTTTTTAATCGATGAGCATTATTCCATAGTATAGATGTACCACAGTTTGTTTAACCACCCGTTTATGGATATCTGGATTGTTTCCAGTTTGGAACTATTATGAATAAAGAGCTGTAAACATTTGTATACAGTTTCTATGTCAGAATAATTGCTCATTACTCTGGCATAAATGCCCTGGGGTACAATTGCTGCCTTGTGTGGTAGTTACATGTTTATATTTTTTGAAACTGCCAAGCTGTTTTTGGGAGTAGCTCTATCATTTCACATTCCTGCCAGCAATAAATGAGTGATCACTTTCTGTGCATCCTCACCAACATTCAATGGCATCACCATTTTTTATTTTAGCAATTCTCATAGATGTATAGTGATATTTCATTGTGGTTTTAATTGCATTTTCCTAAGGGCTATTGATGTTTAACATCTTTTCATGTACTTATTTGACATATGTATCCTCTTCAGGAAAATGTCTTAATGTGTTTTGGCCATTTTCTGATTGGATTGTTTTGGTTTTATTACTCATAACATTTTGAGAGTTGTTTATACTATATAATATAGTTAATAGTTCATTTTTAGATATGTGGTTTGCAAATACAGTCGTTGCTCATTATTTTATGGAATTTGTATTTGCAAATTTGCCTACTTATTAAAATTAATTTGTAACCCCAAATCAATACTTTGGTGACTTTAGTCATTTTAAGACATGCACAGAATGGCAAAAATTTAGTCACATGACATGCACATTTCCAGCCAGGGTCAAACAAGGTCATGTTCTTCCTTCTTGTTTTAACTCTTATACTGTAAATGAGTGTCTGTTTCATAGATTCTTTTATGCCACAGTTTGGTATATTTGTACTGTGATGTGCCTGACAGAGAAGATACCTGCGTTAGAGAAGCTTTGTTCAGGCATGGGTGATAGTGCTATATTAGGCATGAATTCAATTCTAATGAATCACTATATATTAAATAAGGTGACTTTAAACTAAAACACTTACAACAAATTTGTGTGTTGATCATTTGATGATAATATTGTGACCGAGGATTGTAGGAATCTATTTCAGTTTTTGCTAATTCAGTGTTCATGAAGAATTCATAGAACATAACTACTCTAAATAATGAGAATCAATTGCAGAAGCTTTTCATCCTTGTAACAGGTCTTTCACAGAGCAAAAGTTTTTTAATTCTGATGAGGTACAGCTTATCAATTTTTTCTTTTATGAATCATGCTTTTGATGTCAATTCTAAGGACTCTGCCTAGTCCTACATCCTGAATATTCTATTTTTTTCTAGAAATTTTATAGTTTAATACTTGACATTTTGAATTAAGTTTTGTATAAGATGTGAGACAGGCCGGGGTTCATTTATTTTTTTGCCTATAGATATTTAATTATTCTGCTACCATTTGTTTAAAAGACTGTCTTCCCTCCATTGATCTTTTATTCCCTTCTCAAAACTCATGTGGACATATATGTGTCTACTTTTGAGTGTTCTGTTCTGTTTCATTGATCTGTATGTTTATCATTCTGCCAGCATCACATCTCTGGATTGCTGTAGCAATATAATAAGTCTTGAATTTAGGTATATTGATCCCTCCTTACTTTATTTTTCGTTTTCAAAAATTTTTATCTACTCTACTTCCTTTACCTTTTCATATATGTATTTCATATATATTTTTACATAATCTTGTCTATATCTAAAAAACATCTTGCTTGGATTTTAACAGGAATTTCATTAACCTGCTTATCAATTGGTAGAGAACTGACATCTTTATTATGTGAGTCTTACATGAGCACAATATTTCTTGCATTTCTTGTCTTTTATTTCTTTTATCAGTGTTTCATACTTTTCAGGATACAAGTCTTATATGCATTTTGTTAATTTTACACCTAAGTATTTCATTTGTTTGAGTGGTTATAAATGCTATAATAATTTTAGCATTCATGTTTTCATTGCTCTATATAGAAATACGATTGATTGTTTTTTAAAATATTTTTTTAATCCTCACCCAAGGATATGTTTATTGATTTAAGAGGGAGAGGAAGGGAGGAATGGAGGGTGGGGGAAACGGAAAGAGAAACAGAAACATTGATGTCATAAAGAAACATCAGTTGGTTGCCTCCTGTAGGTGTCCTGACCAGGGACTGAACCTGCAACCTAGGTACGTGCCCTGACCAGGGATGGAACCCACAGCCTTTTCGTGTACGGGATGGTGCCCCAAACAACTGAGCCATCTGGCCAGGGCAAAATATAATTGATTTTTGTAAGTTTTTCTTATATCCTGCATTTTCTGCTACCTACACTCATTTATTCTAGGGTTTTATTTTTTCTTTCTAGATTCTTTGGGATTTTCTGTATAGACAGATGTCACCTGTAAATAGGGACAGTTTTTCTTGCTACCTTTCTGATTTGTATATCTTTTATTTCCTTTTCATATTGCAGTGGCCAGAACTTCCAGTACTACGTTGAATAAGATGTTGAAAGTGCAAATCTTTGCCTTGTTCTCAGGCTTACAGTGAAAACATTCAGTCTTTTCCCATTAAATATAATGTTAGCTGTAGGTTTTTTGTGGATGCTTTTATCAAGTTGACTAATGTAATTGAACATATGATGACATTTCAGTTTTAAAAAGGAAGTATTTATTTTTGCTTTTGAACTTGATTAATTTTTTGCTTGTCATGGTGCCAACAGCTAGAATTTGTGTACAGTTATTAACATTAAATAATCTAAATGCCTTAACAACATTATTTAAACTCTCCAAATACAAAGTAAAAATTTACCATTGTTGAAACTAAAGACACTATGAATAATGTTGTTTTATGTGTCTAGGATTGGCCCTCCCTCTCACCCTTCATATTGTTGCACGATTCCTTAGAAGTCTTTCTTTGGCCATGCTACTGTAATTGGTTATACTTCATCTTTTCATGTACCCACCCTATGAACATGTATTTAGGATTAATGATATGCTAGACCATATCCTGGTGCTTACTTCTTTTTCAGTATATTAACTTTCTGATTTTCTATAAATCAGAATTTTGCAAGTTATTTCTTTCAGTGGAATTTTATTTTAAAGAGTTGACATAGATTTTTTTAAAAAGGAACATTTTCTGGGCAGCACAAGGGCCTCTTCCTGTGAAATTGTTTGAATATTTTAGATATAAGGGACTGTTTTGATGAAGTTAAATTAAAATGCATTGATCAATAGATTACTAACACGTTAGATCATTAAACATCCAGTGCCCTTTGAATGGAATTTACTCAGTTCAGACATTTGATCTGCCCCCTCTAACCCTTGATCGCACTCCAAGGTTTTGCCACTATGTGTGAGAATGCAAGATAAGCCTAAAACTTGGATTCTTTCTGAAGGTATAATGAGCTACCACCCCAGCCATTTGGCACATCACCCATGTTATTTTAGAAGGAAAAAAAAAAGCCTTTCAGTGGAATGGGATTATTTTACTTTAGCAGTTTTCTATGTTATAAAGTTTAATTGCAAGTTTAAATGAACAGAAGTAAATTTGTGCCCATATGGCATTAAAGTATGTTAACTTTAGGGGAGAGAAATAATATGAATAATGCTTAGAGATGTTTTTCTGTGCCAGAAACAAAAGCATAACATTCTTAAAATTGTATTTTGACTGAATTATACCTGTCTAAGGAAAGAATAATATGTTTTACACTATTCTTTTTCTTGGATCATGGGCAGTTCTAAAACTAGAATAAGATTTGTAGCCTAGTAATGATTTTACAAGCATCATAGTAACTGGGCAGATAACCTATTGTAAATTTCCTAAATGTCTATTGATGTCATTAAACACAAGCATATTTTATTTCAGAATTATTTAGTCATCTTCACTGTTACTGACAGTTGGTGCATTAGTTCATATTAAATGGAGTATTGCTTTAAACTATTCTTGGCATTTCCTAGATTAGATGAATTATGAATTTGATTATTAAAATTAACCTTTTATGTTCATCTGGTATGTTGTTCTGAGCCAATGTCCTTTTATACTAAATCTTTATCTTTCGGTGCTCTGGAAAAAATATCTTTATTCAGGTAGATAGTTAATGCAAAGTATATTTTGCATGAAGTGTAGTTTGCAATATATGCAGTTTGTTTTCACATGCAAATATTTTACAAATATATTTTCCATGAGCCAGAAAAAGGACGGATGTGTTCTAAGTTTGTACATCTTTTTATTTCTTTCTTCCTTTCCTCAAAATTGATTGGGATTTTGGAAATAATATAAATGAGTTCTACACCAATAAAGATAAACTATATTTGACTTCCAAAATATATGCTAATTGATACCCCCATCACATCTCCATCTCGATACTCTAGGTTTTAAGAACATTTTGTTAAATTAGTTAAAGGGAAAAGATTCTAAAAAATCATGCTTGGCTATTATGTCATAGGCAGATGGGACTCCTCATTACACTCTTCATTTTATTCCTCTTCATGAATTTGTCAGCTTTGTGGGATTTTACTTCTTATTTTTAAAGAAAAGACTGCACAAATTGTTCCTTGAACCTCTTTTTTCCTTTGGGGGTGCACTTCTGTATCCATACATATGCATATTCGTGTATGTGTGTGTATGTGTATAGACACATGTACCATTGGGAATCTCTTTTGGGACATTTGTGAACTATTTGATCCGAACAGAAGGGCTTTGATAATTTTACAGTGTGATATGGAATTTAGAAAGAATTCTGGATCTTTGTTCACAATGAGTATTTGAGGTCAATATATCACTCTTCAAAGTTTTATGGAATACTTTAACTAAAACTATTATAAGTCACTGACTGTAAGTTGACTGTAAAATATTTTACAATGCAGAAACTTGCATTTGGCCATTTTTACCAATGAAATAGTCTGACATGTAGGTTAAGTAATTCCATGAGGTTATGAAATCTTGAATTAGAAAGTCATATATTTCAAGGGCATTTGAACTTCTTTTTCATGAGTAACTTTTTCTAGGAGGGAAAGCAGATGTAACTTGAAGGAGCAAAGACCAGTTTGTGAAAATGTTTACAGGCATTGGTTTTCCAAACCTAAGATTAAATGTGGGTTTTGATTGCTAATAAGTATGTAGACTATTATGTAAAAAGTCTGTGTATACTTTTTAGCTTTGCTTAGGGTCCTGGAATATCTTGTTGAATACAGAATAACTAGTTGAAGCTATATTAGAAATCTTAGAGAACATATTCTGGGTTCATCTGTACTAATTTCCCATCTAGATCCTAGAGCAATTGTCTTCATCTTTTACTAATGTTAAAATCATCCAAAGGACAGTCAGTGTATCACATAAAATGTTTGCTAAATCCTAAACTGGGTGAGCTAGACATCTTTTAGAGCCTGCAACAAGTTGCTCACTCAACTTATGTTTAGTAATAGTTGGTTTGGTAGAAATATTAAAGAAAAATATAGTGTGAGTATTGACCATTGGGAAGTAAAAGCAGCTACAGATCCACCTAACTATAGGTGAAAGGTTCAGTCAGGAAATATGTAGGTTATGAAGTAATAAAGAGCTATCCTGCTTATTTGTTTACTTTTTAGTATCTGTCTCATGAGAGTAGATGCCTCTCATTTTCTCTTCTATACCCCCAGTGCCCTGATCAATGTCTGGCTCATAGCAGCTTTTCAGCATTTGTTGATTTAGCAAACTACCTGACAGAAAGCATGAATTAGGCTTCATGTTGAGCAAAGCTATACTCATTGCTGTAATCAGGGTAGAATACTTTATGTAGAGTGTAAAGGATCATGGGAACAATTTTTAACATAATTCAGGTTGAGTTCAATTTTTCAGTTGTTTTAGACTTAAATAGGCATGCTGATTTCAAAACTGCAGTTAGTTTTCTTCTATCGCATCAAGTTTTTTCTGTACAGCTTGTCTTAATGTGACCACTCTAGGCTGGATCGAGCCTGCATTGAGGGAAGCACTAGTCCTCTCCTATTGGCTGAGAGCAAACCTCCCTCAAGTGGGGAGGGGTGGGGGATGACCTTGGAGAGCAGCGACAGGTTCATACTTGTCTAGGCTATTCAGTTACACGTGAGACAGTGTGGTGAGAGGTTGTGTGCTGCTCTATATAGTGAATTGTATTCCCAAGTGTAGTCCGAGTTCTTGTCTGTATACAAGGAGTTAGCAGAATTTATTTTTTAATTTACATACGTATTTATTTCCTTTCCTTCAGATCATGTCTGCCTCTGCTATTTCTCGTCCTAAGTGGCTAAACAACCCTGATTCATTTTGTTATATCTGTGGCAGTTTCACCATTCCCAGTCAAAGTACAAACATCAGCTCATTTGTCAGGCAAGCCTATTTTGCATATTTTAAAGTAAAACTTGGTGATCAAGATAAGTCTTGGGCCCCTCACAAGTTGTGCAAGCAGTATGTCGAGAGTTTATGGATGTTGACAAAGGGAACACGTGATAAATTGCCATTTGGTATACCTATGGTTTGGCAAGAGCCGAGGGATCATTCAAATGAATGTTACTTTTGCATAGTGAAAATGTCAGGATATAACAAGAAAAATAAATGTTAAATAGAGTATCCTAGTCTACCATCAGCTATACGCCCAGTGCCTCATTCAGTTGAAATTCTAGTACCAGTTTTCATTAAACTAGCCTCTTTTGAAAAACAGGACTATGGTGAAGAACTAAGTGACAGTGACGATGAAGATTTTGAAATTGAAGATGACTCAGTTTATAAGGGATTTGATCAGCATGAGTTGAATGATTTGGCACAAGATTTGGGACTATCCAAAAAGGCTTCAAAACTCCTAGCATCAAGACTGCACAAGAAAAACTTGCTTGAAAAATGAGTGAAGTTATCCTACTTCACATCAAGAGAAAGTGCATTTCTGCAGCACTTTCGAAGTGATGGTGGCTTTGTGTATCGCCATAACATACATGGTTTAATGGAGGAATTGGGAATTCCAATCTATAACACAACTGAATGGTGACTGTTCACTGACAGCTCAAAGCGGAGCTTGAAGTGTGTCCTCCTCCACAATGGCAATTTATTTGGTACAGTCCCAATTGTCCATTCAGTTTGTTTTTGTGAAGAATATGAAGACATAAAGAGAGTCATCGATCTGTTGCAATATCACAAGCACAATTGGATCATCTGTGTTGACCTTAAAATGCTCTGCTTCCTTCTTGGTCAGCAACGTGAATACACCAAGTATCCCTGTTTTCTGTGTATATGGGACAGCAGAGCTCATGAGAAGCATTGGGTGGAGTCAAATTGACCTCCAAGACCTGACCTCAAACCTGGTGATCCAAACATTCTACATGAGCCACTGGTTGACAGAAAGAACATTCTATTCCCACCTCTGCACATAAAACTGGGTCTCATGAAGCAATTTGTTAAAGCTTTACCAACTGAAGGAGACTTTTTCCAGTACCTCATTTTGTCATTTCCTAGCCTGTTGTTTAAAAAGATAAAATACCTTAATATGGATGTTTGGTAGCAGAAATTTACTACTTGTACCCAATTTAACTTACAGTAACAATATATAGCCTTTATATGAATAAAGTAACTGTAAGTAAACAGTATATTCAGGTTATGTTTTCTTAATTTTCCTTTGTACATTTTGTGTGATTTTGGGGCAAAGGGACATAAAGGGAGTCATCGATCTGTTGCAATATCACAAGCACAATTGGATCATCTGTGTTGACCTTCAAATGGTCTGCTTCCTTCTTGATCAGCAATGCGGATATACCAAGTATCCCTGTTTTCTGTGTATGAGCTCATGAGAAGCATTCGGTGGAGTCAAATTGACATCCAAGATGTGACCTCAAACCTGATGATCCTAACATTCTACACGAGCCACTTGTTGACAGAAAGAGCATTGTACTCCCACCTCTGCACATGAAACTGAGTCTCATGAAGCAATTTGTTAAAGCTTTGCCAACTGAAGGGGACTATTTCAAGTATCTCATTTTGACATTTCCTAGTCTGTCGTTTAAAAAGATAAAATACTTTAATACGTATGTTTGGTAGCAGAACTTTACTACTTGTACACAGTTTGACTTATAGTAACAATATATAGCCTTTATATGAATAAAATAACTAAATAAACAGTATATTCATGTAATCTTTATTTTCCTTTGTATGTATATTTTGTATGATTTTTGGGACAAAAGGAGAGTATCCTGAACTTCAAAAAGTTGACATGATAGAGAAAAACTGGGGTCATTTTTGGATTCAGGTGCCAAAAGTTAGTCAAAAAGAAGTGTCTGATCTAACTAAACGAAAATTGTGTTCCCCAGTGTTATTTTTGTTCACTTTCAAATAGGATATTGGTAAGTTATCTTAGATCATAAATATTTCTTAGAAAATAACAACAAATTTGTGTGTTTGTAAATGAGAAGCATTTTCAGAGCATTTGTTGCTTGCATAGAAAATAGTGAAATGGGAGAATCTAATTTCAGGAGAGTAGTTTCTTTTTTAGGTTCATAACATAAGTAACATTAGAAGTCAAAGGTTATAGAACAATTTAGTGGATCCCAGAATGCAGGATGATCTTTGTTTGCGATATTGTGGGGAGGGACCTGTGCAAGAATTCTGACCTGGAGTTGTGAACCTGTGAGATGGTGTTTGGGACACCTCAGTGACACTGCACAATCCCTGCATCTTAGAAGTAGTTGAACACTAGCCATCTGCATTCTCATACGAACTTCAGGTCTGTAAACAATGCACTCTCTATAAGTTAAAAAAGGCTGCTGCCCATTGTTCTAATGAGTTAATAAAGGTATCTGTTGATATTTTTAAAACCCTGTGTATATCTGTGGAGAAACAATTATTTGTTTTTGCTAAGACTAGATACTTATTTAATGCATAGACAGTGTATGTATGTATGCATATTTGCGTATATACATTTAGGTATGTAATAGGTATAGATAGAGGATATAGATAATATATTATTAGATGAAAACTTTCACATCATTTCTGATTAGTGATAGTTTCTGAATAGTTTCAAAGATGATGTTGGTTGACAGTCCTGGTTAGAAAAGAGTTCCTGTAGTCAGTAGAGAAGAGGCTTAATCTCACATATTTGATAATTCTTCAAGCACCATGCATCTATTTAGGGAAAAGTATTTGGAAGAAAATGAAGGGACCATAGTTTCTGTGAATTTTTTCTTCAGATAACTGCATACCTAACACGGTACTTCTCCAGAAGTTTCTTTTAGTTCCAGCAAATCTTCTTTTGTGTTTGTAATGATATGGAACAGGGCTATGAAATTTTTATATGTATCATAAATTTTATATATACGTATATAATTGTGGTAAGAACACTTAACATGAGCTCTACCCTCTTGAAAAATTTTATGTGCACAACAGTGTTGTTAACCATAAGCACTATTTGTACAGCAGATCTCTAGAACTAATTAATCTTGTAAAACAAACTATAAACTCATTGAACAGCAATTTAACCATTTCCCCCTTCCCCAGCCTCTGGCAACTGCCATTTTACTCTCTTTTTTTCTGAGTTTTACTATTTCACTCAGATAATGTCCTCCAGTTTCATCCATATTGTTGCATATGGCTGAACTTCGTTCCTTTCAAAGGCTGAATAATATTTCATTGTATGTATATACCACATTTTCTTTATCAATTCATCCATTTACTGATTGGCATTTGGGTTGTTTACCTATTATCGCTATTGTGATAACACTACAGCGAATATGGGAGTGCACATACCTTAGAGATCCTCATTTCCATTCTTTTGGATATATATCCAGAATAGGACTGTTGGATCATGATTCTATTTTTAACTTTTTAAAGAAGCTTTATATCGTTTTCCATAGTGGCTGCACCATTTTACATTCCCACCAACAGTGCACAAAGTTTCCAGTATCTCAAATGCCTGTGATTATCACCCAGAAATATGCTCTTGGCATATATATACATATATATATGTATGCATGTGCCTCAGATGGCCCATGCTTATTTTGCTATAATTCTTTACAAATAATTTATAAGGGTGATTTACTTGCATCAATAGTAAAAATACCTTACACTTAAAAACTAATTTTCCTTTTTTGAAGCTTTCTTCACGTGCATTATCTCTTTTCATTTTTATAGATACAGATATAAATATAGATTTGATTCTTATGTGAGATCAGTCTCCTCTTACTATTGCCACTGGGAATTTTCTAAGAAACTATTATATATTTTAAATTTGAGCTCTATTGTTTAAACCAGTCTCTGCAAAATTGTAAATGATTTGAAAGTTCTTATTTTATTAAAATAGTTGTGTAATTTATAATTTTTGAAGATACACTTTCACTAACATTTTTATGTCAGTGCATTTATAGGTTTGAGCAAAAAAATTTATAGTAGATGGCATGAATATTTTACTTTAAGTCTGCAATGCAAAAGAACAACAACAAAAATGTGTGGGGAATTCTGTTATGAGCTAGCAAGTCTGGGTTTAATTTGAATTCACTGAAGAGAGTGGACTTCGTAGATTTACAGTTAATGAGGGATTTTTCTTAAAGTATTCTGTCACTGTGGGATTGCATACAGTTAGAACTGACAGTTGGAAACATGCTGAGATAGGGAAACTAAAAAATAGCTGTCTCTCTGGGCAAATGCTACCAGCTGGTGAGGCTCGCCAAAGCAAAATATTTTACATAATAAAATAACTCTCAGATATCACTGAAGTTACATATTATATATTTAAGGTAATTTTTTTTTTAGTTTATTTGCTCTTGTCAAGGCAAAATACTAAGATTTTCCATTTAAGAAGTTTTCTATTTTAATGGCAACTAATCTCTTTAGTATGTATTCACTAAACTAATACATAAATATGGCACATATATATGCTGTAGAGTTTACTTTTTTGAAGTTGTGTGGGGATCATTGGAAAGGTGTTTTTGTTTCTCATATGAACTTTAGAAGTAGAACCATTTTTTCTTATTAGGTCCTTTGTATGATCAAATCTGTATTTTAAATATCTTGAATTATATTAGAGGTGAATTGTTAGGGTCTCATACTCTGACGTAAGATTTATACCTCTGAGTCTTAATTTAAAATTTGGTGATTTCCGTTGCTTTGATATTGTCAGATCTGACTGATAAAAGTTATCATTTAAGTTGTAAAAAATTATCTATATTTTATCTAATAGAAAACTATTTCCTTTTTTGGCAGAATGGTGTTTATTGAATTTCTATAATACCTATATTCTGTGGTCCTTTAGGTTTTTTGTACATGGAAAAACTGTACAGTTTATTAATGTTTATGCAAAAAGAAATAGGCTAACAGTTAGTGAATATTACAGACTTCAGTTTATCCTTTCTCATAAGAAAAACCTTAGCTAAAAGTAATAAATCCAACAATATATTGAATAGTTGGTAGTAATACATTTTTACCTACTCTTTTGGCTTATTAACTATAGCTTTTTGTTTTACTTTACTAGTGGTTGCTATGGGGTTGATACACATCTTTAACTTACCAGTTTATCTTCAAATAAAATTATACCACTTCACATATAATGTGAGAGCCTCATAACATTGTACTTCTATTTCTCCCAGTATCTGGGTTTCCATCTGGAATCATTTTCTTTAGCATAAAGAACATTGTATAATATTTCTAGTACCAGTCTGCTGGCAATTAATTTTCTTGGCTCTTGTTTGTCTGGAAAGGTCTTTATTTTGTCTTCATTTTTGAAGGACATTTCAGTGTATGTAAAATTTCAGGTACGGAGTTTTTTGTTTTTTTTCTTGGATTACTTTAAAGGTGTTTCCTCATTTTTTCTGGTTTATATTATTTCTGTTGAGAAGTTGGTAGTATTTCTTATCTTTGATTCCCTCTATGCAATATATTGTTTTCTCTGGCTGCTTTTGAGACTTTATCTTTGGCTTTCAGCAATTTGATTCTGAATGTGCCTGTTTTTTTTTTTTCTTCTTCTTCACAATTATCTCCTTTGCTGAGCTTCTTGGATAGGTGGATTAATAGTTTTTCAAATTTGGAAAATGATTTGCCATTATTTTTTCAAATATATCTCCTCCCCTCCCCCTCACTTTCTGTACTCCAATCACAAGTGTGTTAAGCTGCTTTTCATTGTCTCACAAGTCACTGAGGAACTTTCTGTATTTTCATTTTTTTCTCTTTCATTTTGGATAAATTTTATTGCTATATCTTCACATTCTCTGATTTACTCTTCTGCAGTGTTTAATCTGATGTTAAACTTATCCACTGGGTATATTATTTCAGATATTGTATTTTTCAGTTCTGAGCAGCTCTGTTTTTGGTTCTTTTTTCATCCATTTCTATTTTCATTATATTTATTTTTCCCTTTGCATCCTTGAACCTTTTTATAATACCTGGTTTAATGCTCTTATCTCCTAATTTCATCATCTCTTACATCTATAGGTATGTTTTTACTGACCAATTTCTCACCCAGTTATGGATCACATTCTCCTGTTTTTATGACTGTCTACAATAATTTGTATTGGATAGTGGGCATTATAAAGATATTGGTGAGTGTCTGGATATTGTTGTCTCTCTCAGAAGTACATTGTATCTGTTTTGGCAGCAGTTAAGTTTATTGTGGGACAGATTGATCATTTGTAGATCTGTTTTAAAGCTTTGCTAAGATAGATCTAGAATAGCTGTTATTGTAGGAATAGTTTACCTCTCTTCTGAGGCATGACCCTTCCTAAACCACTGCTGAATATTCTGAGTTTTTAGTGAAACTTTTTCATTCTGGCTGGTTTGAACTTGAATGTCTCTGGACCCTATGTAAGTTCTTAAAATTGTTCACCTCTAAACTTTCCAGTGTTTTTTTTTTTCTTTTTCCTCAGTAGTTTTCTTAGTCTAACCTCTTGGAAGTTTCATCCTATGAATATGTACAACCTAGTCAAACACTTACAGAAACTTATATGTAGATTTCTTCTTTTTTTTTTAAGTATATTTTATTGATTATGTTGTTACAGTAGTTCCAATTTTTTCCCCTTTACTCCCCTCCACCCAGTATCTCCCTCCCCCAGCATCCGCCCCCAAGTCCATACCCATGGTTCATAAAAAATAACTATCCCTCCCTCTCAGATATTAAGACCCTTTGTAATCTTGTAAAGGACAATGGGCGAAGGTCTCAAGCTCCTCTAGCTGCTTCAAGCTGGACATGGCCGTCATCCTACCTACCCTTGGGTCCAGAAATCCCTAATAATAGTGGGGGTGTGGAGGGGAGGGTGGCCTTCCCACATGGGGAAGGATTGTGCACACTCCAGGTCAGTTGGCTGTCTCCGGACAATGGTGTGCTTGGTTTAGCAGGCTGGCATCCTTGTTGTGTTCTGGGGGCAACAGATTTGGCAAAAAGGGTTAAAAAGCATCATTCAATCCATAGCTACTAGGTGACAAAAGGCAGGGATTAATTTTTCAATGTTCCACATTAGAAGAAGAAAAAAAAAAAAAAAGGGCTTCTTTGGAAGAAGGTGTGCTAGGCACATCTCGCCTGTCCAAAACCCTTTTGCCCATTATATTTAGTTTGGGCTGAGGGAAATAGTTTATGTTTCCCCCCTCTCAGACCTCTGGGCCCTTTCTGTCCAAGCCATTAGGATAGAAAAGAGAATTCAGTTTTAAAGTGAGGCCCACAGACCACCCCATTCTTCACCAACCCAGCCCTTTAGTTCAGCCAAACTGTTGAGTCGCAGGAGGCAGCGCTGCAGAGAGGATTAAGTGAGGCTTATGCGTACAGACAATCACTCAGGTAATGCGGTCATAGGCTTATGCCCTTTGAAAACAGAAAACACATGTTAAGTTATGTAATATAACCAACAAACAAGTCTCTAAATCTGTAAGACTGTCTTATTGGGAAGACATCCAGTTGCAAGGCACTTGACATTCTACTTGCCTGCAACTTGAATCTCTTTGGTGATATCACAGATATGGTTTAATTTTCAAGTGAAACCATTTTTTTAAGTGAGAAGAAACTTTTAAGACGGTTAGCTGCCCTACTTTACAGTCTGCCACTGATCATTGTGATTTTCCTTGAATAATGATTATTCTCCCTAAGATTACTCTCCTTGTCTTTAAAGGGACTACATTAAGTCCATTTTTAATTTATCCTGTTCATTTGCATAAACATAACAAGAGCAGCAAATGATCACTTATGATCTTTAGTTCTGTTTTGCTGGAACTTACCCAAGGAACATTTAGGGTGGCCCTCAGTCTGCTCTTCAGGGCACAGAAACTGGGCCACATACCTGGCATTCATCCTTGCCTGTACACACCTGTCCTTTCCAAGTCTTTCTGGTTTTCCATTGTGCCTTAAGGTCCCTTCTAGCCATCTTTCAGGAAAACAACCTTCGTTCCTTCCCCGGAGAGATTGCTGTGGACCGCAAAACCAACCATGGCAGCAGGCCTTTTATTTCGCGGGCTTTTATTACCTTTGAAAGTCATTCCCAGTTCCTTAGGGCTTTTTGGTAACAACCTGAGCCCAAGCATGTCTCCTTTAGGCTTGACATTCCAGTCAAAGGCTTGGTCAGAAAAAGGAACCTCTATTAACAACTGGTCTTATTAGTTCTATGCAAAGAAACTTAAGTCATTACTTGTTTAGAATGCCAAACTCTGGAGAGATCAAATAGGGAGAAAAATATACAACGTGAAGGAAAATCTTTGTCCTAATATTCACTGAACTGGCATTTCCATTCTTTTTTTTTTTTTTTAAATATATTTTATTGATTATGCTGTTACAGTAGTTCCAATTTTTTCCCCTTTACTCCCCTCCACCCAGTATCTCCCTCCCCCAGCATCCCCCCCCAAGTCCATACCCATGGTTCGTAAAAAATAACTATCCCTCCCTCTCAGATATTAAGACCCTTTGTAATCTTGTAAAGGACAATGGGCGAAGGTCTCAAGCTCCTCTAGCTGCTTCAAGCTGGACATGGTCGTCGTCCTACCTACCCTTGGGTCCAGAAATCCCTAATAAGAGTGGGGGTGTGGAGGGGAGGGTGGCCTTCCCACATGGGGAAGGATCATGCAGACTCCAGGTCAGTTGGCTGTCTCCGGACAACGGCGTGCTTGGTTTAGCAGGCTGGCATCCTTGTTGTGTTCTGGGGGCAACAGATTTGGCAAAAAGGGTTAAAAAGCATCATTCAATCCATAACTACTAGGTGGCAAAAGGCAGGGATTAATTTTTCAATGTTCCACATTAGGAGAAAAAAAAAAAAAAAAAAAAGGGCTTCTTTGGAGGAAGGTGTGCTAGGCACATCTCTCCTGTCCAAAACCCTTTTGCCCATTTTATTTAGTTTGGGCTGAGGGAAATAGTTTATGTTTCCCCCCTCTCAGACCTCTGGGCCCTTTCTGTCCAAGCCATTAGGATAGAAAAGAGAATTCAGTTTTAAAGTGAAGCCCACAGACCACCCCATTCTTCACCAACTCAGCCATTTAGTTCAGCCAAACTGTTGAGTCTCCGGAGGCAGCGCTGCAGAGAGGATTAAGTGAGGCTTATGCGTACAGACAATCACTCAGGTAATGCGGTCATAGGCTTATGCCCTTTGAAAACAGAAAACACATGTTAATTTATGTAACATAACCAACAAAAAAGTCTCTAAATCTGTAAGACTGTCTTATTGGGAAGACATCCAGTTGCAAGGCACTTGACATTCTACTTGCCTGCAACTTGAATCTCTTTGGTGATATCACAGATATGGTTTAATTTTCAAGTGAAACCATTTTTTAAATGAGAAGAAACTTTTAAGACGGTTAGCTGCCCTACTTTACAGTCTGCCACTGATCATTGTGATTTTCCTTGAATACTGATTTTTCTCCCTAAGATTACTCTCCTTGTCTTTAAAGGGATTACATTAAGTCCATTTTTAATTTATCCTGTTCATTTGCATAAGCATAACAAGAGCAGCAAATGATCACTTATGATCTTTAGTTCTGTTTTGCTGGAACTTACCCAAGGAACATTTAGGGTGGCCCTCAGTCTGCTCTTCAGTGCACAGAAACTGGGCCACATACCTGGCATTCATCCTTGCCTGTACACACCTGTCCTTTCCAAGTCTTTCTGGTTTTCCATTGTGCCTTAAGGTCCCTTCTAGCCATCTTTCAGGAAAACAACCTTCGTTCCTTCCCTGGAGAGATTGCTGTGGACCGCACAACCAACCATGGCAGCAGGCCTTTTATTTCGCGGGCTTTTATTACCTTTGAAAGTCATTCCCAGTTCCTTAGGGCTTTTTGGTAACAACATGAGCCCAAGCATGTCTCCTTTAGGCTTGACATTCCAGTCAAAGGCTTGTTCAGAAAAAGGAACCTCTATTAACAACTGGTCTTATTAGGTCTATGCAAAGAAACTTAAGTCATTACTTACTTGTTTAGAATGCCAAACTCTGGAGAGATCAAATAGGGAGAAAAATATACAACGTGAAGGAAAATCTTTGTCCTAATATTCACTGAACTGGCATTTCCATTCTTCATATTTTCATTTTCCCCCACTAAAAAAAATTTTTTTGTTTGTTTTTCCATTACAGTTGTCTCACTTTTTTTTTCCCCCTCTTTCTTCCCTGAATCCTGCCCCTCCCTTCCCCCACATTCAGTCCCCACTCAGTTGCCCATGTCTGTGGGTCATTTATACATGTTCTTTGATTTGACACTTCCCCTTCTTACCCCCTTTTCTCCCTCCCACCTCCCCCCTTGTTACTGTTAGTCTACTCCTTGTTTACATACCTCTGGTTCAATTTTGCTCATTTGTTTGTGTTGTTCATTAGTTTCCTGTAATAGGTGACAGCATAACGTATTTTTCTTTCATTGCCTGGCTTATTTCACTAAGCATAATTCTCTCTAGTTCCATCCATGTTGTTGCAAATGGTAGAAGTTCCTTCTTTCTTTCTGCTACATAGAACTCCATTGCGTAAATGTACCACAGTTTTTTGATCCACTCATCTACGGATGGGCATTTAGGTTGTTTCCAGCACTTGGCTATTGTAAATAGTGCTGCTATGAACATTGGAGTGCATAGGTTCTTTTGAATTGGTGTTTCAGGATTTTTCGGATATAATCCCAGTAATGGAATTGCTGGTTCAAAAGGCAGTTCCATTTTTAGTTTTTTGAGGAAATTCCAAACTGTTTTCCGTAGTGGCTGCACCAGTCTGCATTCCCACCAGCAATGCACCAGAGTTCCCGTTTCTCCGCATCCTCTCCAGCACAAGTTGTTTGTTGATTTGTTGATTATGGCCATTCTGACTGGTGTGAGGTGGTATCTCATTGTGGTTTTTATTTGCATCTCTCTGATGGCTAGTGATGTTGAGCATACTTTCATATGTCTATGGGCCCTCTGTATGTCTTCTTTGGAGAAGTGTTTGTTCAGGTCCTTTGCCCATTTTTTAATTGGGTTGTCTGTCTTCTTGGTGTTGAGTCGTATGAGTTCTTTATATATTTTGGAGATCAATCCCTTGTCTGAGATGTCATTGGCGAATATATTTTCCCATATGGTTGGTTTCCTTTTCATCTTGCTGATGTTTTCTTTAGCTGAGCAGAAACTTTTTAGTTTGATGTAGTCCCATTTGTTTATTCTTTCCTTTATTTCCCTTGCCTTAGGAGATATATCAGTGAAAATGTTGCTATGTGGGATATCTGAAATTTTCCTGCCTATTTTTTCCTCTAGGACTTTTATGGTATCACGGCTTACATTTAAGTCTTTGATCCATTTTGAGTTTATTCTGGTGTACGGTGTAAGTTGGTGGTCTAGTTTCATTTTTTTGCATGTCCCTGTCCAGTTCTCCCAACACCATTTGTTAAAGAGGCTCTTTTCACTCCATTTGATGTTCTTTCCCCCTTTGTCAAATATTAGTTGACCATATGAACCTGGGTTTATTTCTGGGCTCTCTATTCTGTTCCATTGATCTATATGTCTGTTTTTATGCCAGTACCAGACTGTTTTGGTTACCGTGGCCTTGTAGTATAGTTTGATATCAGGTATTGTGATTCCTCCTACTGTGTTCTTCCTCAAAATTGCTGTGGCTATTCGGGCTCTTTTTTGGTTCCATATAAATTTTTGAAGTATTTGTTCTAGGTCTGTGAAATATGTTGCTCGTATTTTAATAGGGATTGCATTGAATCTATAAATTGCTTTGGGTAGTATGGACATTTTAATAATGTTGATCCTTCCCATCCATGAGCATGGTATACGCTTCCATTTATTTGTATCTTCTTTAATTTCTTTCTTCAGTGTTATGTAGTTTTCTGAGTACAGGTCTTTTACCTCCTTGGTTAAGTTTATTCCTAGGTATTTTATTTTTCTTGTTGCTATGGTAAATTGAATTTTTCTTTCAGTTTCTATCTCTGAGTTTTTATTGTTGGTATATAAAAATGCCTTTGATTTCTTAATATTGACTTTGTATCCTGCTATTTTGCCGAATTCACTTATTAGGTCGAGTAGTTTTTTTGTGGAGTCTATAGGGTTTTCTATGTACACTATCATGTCATCTGCAAATAATGACAGTTTTACTTCCTCTTTTCCAATTTGGATGCCTTTTATTTCTCTTTCTTGTCTGATTGCGGTGGCTAGAACTTCCAAGACTATGTTGAATAGGAGTGGGGAGAGCGGACATCCTTGTCTTGTTCCTGATCTCAGGGGGAATGCTCTCAGTTTTTGCCCATTGAGTATGATGTTGGCTTCAGGTTTCTCATATATGGCCTTTATTATGTTGAGGTATGCTCCCTCTATTCCCATTTTGCTGAGAGTTTTTATCATAAATGGGTGTTGTACTTTATCAAATGCTTTTTCTGCATCTATTGATATTATCATGTGGTTTTTGTCTTTCATTTTGTTTATGTGGTGTATTACGTTTATTGATTTGCGAATGTTAAACCATCCTTGCATCCCTGGGATGAATCCTACTTGATCGTGGTGTATGATCTTTCTAATGTGTTGCTGGATCCGGTTTGCCAATATTTTGTTGAGGATTTTAGCATCTATGTTCATCAGCGATATTGGCCTGTAGTTTTCTTTCTTTGTTGTGTCTTGACCTGGTTTTGGAATTAGGGTTATACTGGCTTCATAGAATGAGTTTGGCAGTCTTCCCTCTTCTTGTATCTTTTGGAATAGTCTGAGAAGGATAGGAGTTAGTTCTTTCCTAAATGTTTTGTAGAATTCACTTGTGAAGCCATCCGGTCCAGGGCTTTTGTGTGCTGGGAGTTTTTTGATTACTGCTTCAATTTCACTAGCTGTTACTGGTCTATTCAGACTTTCTGCTTCTTCTTGATTCCGTTTGGGAAGACTATAGGTTTCCAGGAATTTGTCCATTTCCTCTAGGTTGTCAAATTTCTTGCCATACAGTTGTTCGTAATAATTTCTTATTATCCTTTGTATTTCTGTGGTATCAGTTGTGATTTCTCCTCTTTCATTTCTGATTTTATTTATTTGAGTCCTCTCTCTTTTTTTCTTGATGAGCCTGGTTAAAGGCTTGTCAATTTTGTTTATTTTTTCAAAGAACCAGCTCCTACTTTTGTTGGTCTTTTGAATTGTTAGTTTAGACTCTATATCATTTAATTCTGCTCTGATCTTGATGATTTCCTTCCTTCTACTTGATCTGGGCTTTGCTTGTTGTTCTTCCTCTAGATCTTGTAGCTGTAGGGTTAAATTTTTTATTAGATATTCCTCTAGCTTTTTTAGGTAGGCCTGTATTGCTATGAACTTTCCTCTTAGGACTGCTTTCGCTGTATCCCATAGGTTTTGGGTTGTTGTGTGTTCATTATCATTAGTTTCCAGAAACTTTTTGATTTCTTCCTTGATGTCATTGTTAACCCATTCATTATTTAATAGCATGTTATTCATTTTCCATGAGTTTGAATGTTTTTGAGTTTTTTCCTTGAGGTTGATTTCCAATTTTAAGCCATTGTGATCTGAGAAGATGCTTGATATAATTTCAATTTTCTTGAATTTGTTGAGGCTTGTTTTGTGTCCTACCATGTGGTCTATCTTTGAAAACGTTCCATGTGCACTTGAGAAGTATGTATATTTTGCTTCTTTGGGGTGAAAACTTCTATATATATCGACTAAGTCCATTTGATCTAGAGTGTTGTTCAGTGCCTCAATATCTTTGGTGTTTCTTTGCTTCGAAGATCTGTCCATTGTTGACAATGGGGTGTTAAAGTCCCCTACTATGAGTGTGTTGTTGTCTATATCTTTCTTGGAGTCTTTCAAAAGTTTCCTTATATATTTGGGTGCTCCTAAGTTGGGTGCATATATATTTATAAGGGTTATATCTTCTTGATGGATTTTTCCCTTAAGTATTATGAAATGCCCTTCTTTGTCTCTTTTTATGGACTTTGCTGTGAAATCTGTTTTGTCTGATATAAGTATTGCTACCCCGGCTTTTTTTTCATGCCCATTTGCTTGAAATACTTTTTTCCATCCCTTTACTTTCAGTCTGTGTAGATCTTTTGTTCTAAGGTGGGTCTCTTGTAGACAGCATATATGTGGGTCATTCTTTCTAATCCATTCAGCTACCCTATGTCTTTTAATTGGAGCGTTTAATCCATTTACATTTAAGGTTATTACCGATAAGTACTTATTCATTGTCATTTTTCCCCTTTGTACTCGTGTTCTTCTCTGTCTCTCTCTGTTTCTTTATCTTCTTAGAGCAGACCCTTTAGCATCTCTTGCATTGCTGGTTTGGTGGAGATGTATTCTTTTAGCCTTCTTTTGTCTTGGAAGCTCCTTATTTCACCCTCCATTTTGAATGAGAGCTTTGCTGGGTATAGTATTCTAGGTTGTAGGCCTTTGTTTTTCATTGCTTGGAATATTTTTTGCCATTCCCTTCTGGCTTGTAGTGTTTCTGCTGAGAAATCTGATGATAGCCTTATTGGAGTACCCTTGTATGTTATTAGTTGTTTTTCTCTTGCTGCTTTTAGGATCCTCTCTTTGTCTTTGAATGTTGCCATTTTAATTATGATGTGTCTTGAGGTGGGCCTGTTGGGCTTCATCTTCATTGGGACCCTCTGTGCTTCCTGGACTTGCATGACTCTTTCTCTCGTCATGTTAGGGAAGTTTTCTGTCATTAGTTTTTCAAAGAGGTTTTCTATCCCTTGCTCTTCTCCTTCTCCTTCTGGAATTCCTATGATACGGATATTATTACGTTTCATGTTGTCCTGCAGCTGTCTTAGAACCTCTTCAGTCTTGTTCAGTCTTTTTTCATTTTGTTGCATTGTCTGGGAGTTTTTGTGTAGGTTGTCCTCCAGCTCGCTGATCCGATCTTCTACTTCCTCTAGCCTGCTTTTAATTCCTTCTTCTGTGTTCTTCAATTCAGAGATCGTATTCTTCATTTCCTCCTGGCTCTTATTGATAGCTTCTATGTCCTTTTTCATGCTCACGTAATTTTCTGTGAGTTCCTTGTAGTTTTTCTGGAGTTCTTTGTAGTTTCCGCTGAGCTCATTCAGCTTCTCCATAATCCATGTTTTGAATTCCATATCTGATAGTTGGCTCCCCTCTATTTCATTTAGCACTCTTTCTGGGGATTCTACCTTTCCTTTTGATGGGAGGTTGTTTCTCTGTCTCCCCATTTTTTTGACTCCTATTGTTTCTTGGTGCTTCTTAGAATGATCTGCACTTCCTGGATCTGCCTCTGTGGCGTCAGATCCTGTACCAGTCTGGCCCTAGGCAGCCTGTTGGAGACTTCCAGGGATCTACTGCTGTTGTCTGTCTTCTTTGATTGTTAATCTACTCAATCTGTGATTAGCTGTCAGGCTTAAGGACTGTGGGTGTGGCAGCTTAATTCCTGTAGGCAGGGCTTTTGCTTCCCCTCAGGCTGACGCCACTTGGAGGGGAATGGTCTACCCGCAGTACTGGGGAGGAGTCAGCACTGGGACCCAGTCGGCTGCTCCTCCAGTTCTCCCCTCAAAGCCACCGTGCCAAACTCTCCCCAAGTGTCTCCAGTCCTCTCTGCCTTCCCTCTGCTTGAGCCCAGGGTAAGTGGTGGCCAAAATATTTTCGTATGTGATCCACTTAAGAGCTCTTTTTCTCCTGCTGTTTCTCTCCGGCTAGCAAGAAACCCTGTGGCTTTTTGCTTTTCACAGCTGATAGTATTTTACTTTCCACTCTGTTGCTGTAGGCTGGGAAGCCCAGCTGGGGGTTTAGACCCTGCCCTTCTCAGGGGGAATCCCCGGCTGCTGAGCTGTTTCTCAGTCCCTTCAGCTGCCACCCGTGTGAGCCCAGCCAGCCCTTCCGCGTCTCTGCACTCCCTACCGGTCAAGTTGTGATGTAGCGGCCTTTTCTGTCTCTCCGTGGTTATAAGACTTCTTTCCAGCTAGTGTTCTGTTGGTTATTCCGTATGTAGATTTCTTAGAGCTATTTTTCTGCCTAATGCCCTGTCTTTGGTATTGTGCCTTGCAAATTCTAGTGGCCTCTGTTTCTCTGAACACCTGTCTCTTCTCAACTCAGTGAGGCCTCTAGGTTCTTCTTGGGTTCCTCCACCATGGCCACAGTCCAGAAATTGTTTTTAGTCAGAAAACCAAGGTGATTATGGGCCTCATCTCTTTTGTGTCCTTTTTCTTTGGGATCACAGATCTATGTTACCCATTTTCCACTCTCTGAAAACAGTTTAATATATTTTATATATTTGTCTATATGTTTATAGTGAGAAGGCAGATACAAATACTAGTTCAGTTATATGCCACAAAAAGATATTTTGGTCAACAACAGACTACATATACGACAATGGTCCTATGAGATTATAATGGACTGGAAAAATTCCTATCATCTAGTGACATCTTAGCTGTACATAAGGTCATAGTGCAAGACATTGCTCATGCGTTTGTGGTGACGTTGGTGTAAATAAACCTACTTGCACTGCCAGTCATGTAAAAGTATAGTACATATTATTATGTACAGTACATAATACTTGAAAAGGATGACAGATGACTATGTTACTGGTTTATGTATTTTCTATCCTATACTTTTTATGATTATTTTAGATTGTAGTCTTTCAACAATACTCATTGAAGAGTACTGGAACACAGTATGCTGTGTTATGCCTGTGACAGCCTCATACATTTCATGTTACTGTCTCTTAACTGCATCGTTTTGCTTGTGCTTGATTTAATCTTGTGTTGTTTTGAAAAGTAACATGCTGTACAGACTGGTAGCCCAGGAGCAATAGGCTGTACCATATAGTCTAGGTGTACAATAGGCTATACCATCTAGGTTTGTGTAAGTACAACTCTGATATTTGCACAACGATGAAATTGCTTAATGATGCATTTCCCAGAACATCCTCATCGTTAAGCTGCACGTGACTGTAATTTCACTATGGGTGGCAGGTTCGGGGCTGGGATCGCTTCCCGGGTTTAAACTGTATGATTGTGTTTTTCCCCACAGCTACTACTAGCCACGCCCACCAGCCTCACTGCCTGCCAAGCACCCCCCCCCCCAACCGCTGCTCCACTCCTCTGCTCCTCTTTCTCTCCATCCCTGCTCCACCCCTCCTACCTTTCCAGCTGATTATTTCATTTCTTTGCTGAACTTCCTGTGGTTTCGATTTTCTGGATTTGTTGTTTTTTTAGTTTTGAAGTGGTTATAAATTCCTTCTTAGTTGTGAGGAGACGCAGTGTGTGTATTTACGCCTCCATCTTGGCCGGAAGCTCTTCTTTCTCTACAATTTCTAATTTATAGTTTGTTTCTTTTTCTGACTTACTGATGTCTATTAAGCCTTGTATTTTCATGTATTGGTCAACATTAGATGTGTCCACTGTAATGTGTTTCCTTGACTAGTAAAACTACACAAAATCATTCAAACATATCTGTTTGCCTTTGAGACAAATTTTATAAATGTTTAATTTAACAGAGTGAGAAGATGAAACAATTTTGATAAGTTAGAGGGATTCTTTACCTAAAAGATTGACATAGTGATGGTGTTGTCAGGAGTGCCCACATCCAGTAACCATGGAATCTTCATTCTTCCTCGTTCTGAAACACAGATATTGATATTATTTTATTATTTTTTAAATCATCATCTGAGAATATATTTATTAATTTTAGAGCAAGAGAGAGAAACATTGGTATGTGAGAGAAACATCGATCAGTTGCCTCCCATATGCAGATCAAATCTGCAACATAGGTACCTGCCCTGGCCAGGGCTAGAACTTGCAACCTTTCTTAGTGTACAGGGCGGTGTTCCAACCAACTGAGCCACCTGACAAGGGAATGGATATTGATATTATTAAGAGAAGCAGGAAAAATTGGGGCCCAGGTTTCATGCCAAATCATCTGAATATACCCAATATTAAAACTAAAATGATATAAATTTATGTAGCCAGGAAATAAATCTAAAGCAGTGCTTTTTATGGTGTACATCGCAGAAAAGATCCTGCTCTGGCCATTTTTCCTTTTGGGGCCAGAACAAGGCATGGGGAGACTCTGTAGGCCCCAGGTGATGTTGTTAGACCAGGTATTCTTAATCTGAGGGGATAGGATTCAGGTAGTCTTTAAAGTCTGTGAACCTCAATGGGATATAAACATACATCTTTATTTTTACTAACTGCTAACCTAAATTTATTTTTATTATAAATGTAGGTGTAAAAAATAATAGTATTAGTAGCTTTGTGACTTTGTCACAGATAGAAATCACTGATGTTTTTATAGGATATAGTACTGCTGCATATATCTAAAATACATTAATAAAGAAGGGCATAATAAAGAAGGCCAATACATCACAAATTTGGTTTTTAAAAATATATTGGACAAATTAAGAATGCCTAGTTTAGGCAATGAAAATTCCTTCCTATGTTTTCACTTTATCTATCTTGTTTCTGTGGTTGCCTGCTGGTATTAGGTTACTAATAATCCTTTAATTTCAGTTTCATATCTCACTCTTTCTTAGCATCTTTATTTATGGACTTCGAACATAGGAGATTGAATATATCATGTACGTTCAGGACGTACTCCAGATCCCAGGCAAGCAAATTGCCTAGGTTTGAATTCAGACTCTGACTTACTTAGCTGCATGATCATGGGCAGGTTATCTAACCTTTCAAATGTTTTGGTTTCCTCCTTCAGTTTAGAGGGTTGTTGTGAATGTTAAAGAAGGAGATTTATTAAAAGGATTTATGTAGAATTAGTCCTATGCATATGTTTGCTACTGTTGTTGTTGATGATGTTGTTTATTTGAAAAAATTTTGATTGTCATTACTGAAGGCTCTAGACATTTAGCCCAAGACAAATATGTATAGTTGCTTCTCTTCCAAAAGCTTAAAAGTCTAGTGTCAAAGACAGATGTTGGAAAACACATTATTAATAATCTAACTGTTAGTGAGGAGGAGTACAAAATTCTTAGCTGTGTCTTGAGGATAGGTTGGGATGCCAGACAAGGAAGATGTTAACGCTAGATAAGCAAAGAATGGGGCAAGCATTCCAGGCAAAGCATCACTTGCAAAGGCTCTGAGGTGAAAAAGATCAGTATGCAAATGAGAATTTAAAAGAAAGTCTGTGTGATTACACAATACTGTACAGAGAATGAGGAGAGTGGTACAGGATGAAACTTGAGAAGTAGGCGGGAGCCAGATTTGGCAGGGTCTTGCTGGATTTAAGGACTGGGATCTTATCCTTATAGTGTTGGGAAGCTATTAGATTTGCATTTTTAAAGGAGTAATATATTTGCTAACGAGAGAGATGATCTGAAGGAAAGTCTGCTATATTAGAATTAACAGAAGGAGGCTTCAGAAGTAATCCAAAGAAAAGATAATAATCTGTTGATAGACTAGAATGGACTTAAATGGTCATAGCAGAGATGAGGAGATGTGGGTATCTTTCAAGATTAGCTTGAGGGACTTGAGGATTGATTGTAAGGGATAGAAAAAGGACAAGGAGTCGTGATATTTAGGCTGGTAGCTTGAACAGTTTGGTGGATGGTAGTGCCATTTATGAAGTTGATGAACACACGGGAGGAGAGATAGGTTTGGGCATGTGTAGATGGAGTCAGTTTGAACATACTGAATTTGAGATGCCTGTGTAATCACTACAAGGAGAGATCTGTAATTAGTTGGATGCATTTATAAGTCTGTGTCTCTGGTAAGTTATTTAAGAATCTGGTTATTGGAGACCTTCGCCCATTGTCCTTTACAAGATTACAAAGGGTCCTAATATTTGAGAGGGGGGGGATAGTTAATTTTTACGAACCAGGGGTATGGACTTGGGGGGGATCGCTGGGGGAGGGGGGTGCTGGGGGGAGGGGAGCAAGGGGGAGAAAATTGGAACTGTTGTAACAATATAATCAATAAAAAACATTAAAAAAAAAAAAAAGAATCTGGTTATTGGGAAGAAAGGAAGGCTTAGAGTAAGGACTTTTCTTTAGAGCCGGTAAAAGGAAAATGTAAGAGCAAGTGATCTGAAGCTGATGTAAATGAAGGACAGCCAGGGATATAGACTAGAACTCCAGGGAATGTTAATGAAAGTAGGAGGAATGAATTTTATTTCAAAGATATGCTGAAAAGGCAGTTACTTCAAAAGACTTTTTAAAAGTTTAGAACATACCCACTAAGAATGAAGTATAAAAGATTTTAAAGGGAAAAATAGGGATGAGATAGAGATGATTTTAGTGAAATTTAAGATGTAATTCTGACTTAAGAGAATATACACCCAGGGTAAATGTTCTTTAGTGCTAATTAGACAACTCATTGCCATTCATATCATAGTCTCTTTAATGTAAAGATGCTAGAGGAGCCCTTTTAGGCTTAACCAAACTGACATTATTGAATAATATTAAACCTTAATTATTAAGATTTCCCCCCCTTTTTTCCTGTGTTCCTCTCATCCTCCATCTTATCCGCCTTCTTTTCTACTCTCCCTCCCTCCATACCTTGCCAGGAGGAAGCTAGGATGAAATCTAAAGTTCTATAAATGGGACTTTTAAAAGGGAAAGGTGTTTTTCTTTCTTAAATAATTAGGTAACTTACAAGGTGGGTTTTTATTTTAAATGAATTATAAGCTCCAAGGTAATAACTTCATGTAAATTTAATTTGCATAGGATTTAATAAACAATCTTTAAGGTTAGGTATGTTTTTCTTAGTGAATATTTTTGTGAAACACTAAATATTTTTTTTTAATTTACTAAACTGTGGTACATCCACACAATGGAATACTATACTAGTGAAGAAGAATAAAGAAGGTCTCTTACTGAGAGGGTAGATCATCAGTACAGATTTGTAAATGACAGAGTAACACAACTCAGTAGTGTGCTTTATTTTTGTTTTTGTTTTTGTTTTTAAGAAAAAGAGGGAAATGATACATTTTTATTTGCTTATATTGGCACTAAGAAATACTGGAGGATGCGTAGGAACCTAAATAGTAAGATAACCACTAGAGTGAGGAGCATACGATAGAGTAGGACTGAGGTGTGAGTGAGACTTCTCAGTGTCTATTGTGTTATATTTTCTTCATGTTGAAATCTTCTGAATTTGTATTCAATACAAAAATTAAAAATATTTTTAAATGTATTGCTTATTTTTATAAACCGAAAAGTCATGTTTGCAAGCACTACCAATTAATTTTCATTCATTCATTATTCATGTATTGTGCATCTTCAGTGTGGCTGGTGCTCCAACAAAGTAGGAGATGTGTAATTCTTATTTATAAAAGGCCCGCTTGGGTAGGCCAATGAGAATGTGAGGTAGTCACTATGGAATGCTAAATGTCATAAGAGGAGCACAGTCATTGGCAGAATCAGTGAAAACTTAAGACAGGAAGTAGCACCTGAACTGATTTTTGAGCAATTAGAGGAAAATGGGAAAAGTTAAAAGATAAGAGAATTTTAGGTGGGGGATGAACATACACATAAACACGGCAAACTATAGGACTTGCTCCAGAGAGTCTTTGCTTTTGACTAGCAATAATGGATGAAAATTATCCTTGTATGAAACTGTATTGTAACATTTCAAGAAATTAAAATGTTTTGATAAAAGTAAATTGTTGTCACCCTATTTGTCATTTGTCATATTTCCATTGAAATACTTGAGGGAACACATGCAGTGTCAGCAGCACTTGAACTAGGAATATATACATTATGGGGAATTTTAAAACAACCTTCTGTTGTGATATAATTTCTTACAGAAAAGTTGTGTGATTACAAGGACTATATATATATTATATATTACTTATATAATTTTTTTCTGAACTGTTTGATAGTAAGGTTGGAAGCTATGTTCTTTTACCCCTAATACATTGGTGTATATTTCCTAAGAACATTCTCTTTATAGTTACAGTTACCAGAATCAGGAAATTTTATATTGGTTTAATATTATCAATCTATACGTCATGTTTAAATTTTGCTAATTGTCACATAATGTACTTAGTAGCTAATATTTCTCAAGTCCAGGATTAAATCTAGGTTTACACTTTGCATTTAGTTGCCATGTCTCTTTATTCACCTTTAATCTGGAACCATTCCTTAGCCTTTTTCATCTTTCTTGATAATGACATATTTTGAAGTATAGGACATTTGTAGAATGACCCTCAATTAGAGTTTGTCATATGTGTCCTCATAAGTTGATTCAGTTCACATGTTTTTGACAGAAGTACCTTAGATGTATGTGATCTTTGTCTTCCACGCACAATATCAAGAGCATGGTTTTGGTTTGCTCCAATATTGGAGATGCCTGCCAGGTCATACCATTAAGTTACTATTATTTTACTCTTTGTAATTAATCGGTTATTTGGGGGAATATACTTGAGACTATATTCTTTATGAAACTTCTACTTGTTAATTTTAGCATCTATTGATGATTTTCTGACTCCATCATTTCTTCTCTATGCATTAGTTGGCATTCTCCTGTAAGAACAAACATTCTTTCCCCTTCCCTTTTTACTTTATTTATATCATTATGGACTTGTTGATTCTTATTTTATCAATGTGTTATATAATCCATTGCTGTCATTATTTTGATGCCTAGATTATTCCAGATTTGGCTAGCTGGCTTCTCATCAAGCAGCTTTTGTATTCTTTTAACATTTATTCATCACTCTTACAGTATTTTTCCTTCTTTCCTCCCTTCCTCTCTTCTTTCCCTCCTCCCTGCCTTCCTTCTTTCCTTCCTTCCCTTTCTTTTCCTTTCCTTTGTGCAAACATTTTATTTTCAAACACCTTGTACTTTTTATGCTCTGGGCCTTGAATCAGCCTTTTCTCTTAGGATCCTTGGGTCTCCTTCCATTTTCAAAATCAGCATGATCAACCAGGGCCTTCTCACTTTCTATATTTCTGACACTGTTTTTCCATAATATTCCACTTGTAAAGATTTATTAGATTAGATTGGGTCTACTCAGATAATCCAGGATAATCTCCCCTTCTTAGGTTCTTAACGTTAATCATATATACAAAGTCTCTTACCCTGTAATATAACATTTTAAAAGGTTCTAGGAATTACAAGGTGGACATCTTTGGGTAGCCATGTTTTTGCCTGCCGCAGACAGTAATCCTAAATGGTGCCTGACTTTGCTGAATCGGCTTTCCTTTTCTGTTTAGAATACCTCCAAACTTTTCCTCCTTGATGCAGTGAATACAAAAAAGGTGCTAGGATTCAGAGTCATGACAGTACTATATTAAATATAACAGCTATAGAAAAATTACAGAGGAAACAGATTCTAGAAATACTGAAAAAAGAAAATATACTCACAGAGTATTGCTTTAAAAAATAGGAAGTTCTTGTTTGCGTGTTTAAATTAATTGGTTCTGATCAATAGTGTTAAGGCCCATAGTTATTCACACAGTGACAGGAAGTAAACTGTTACAAGTAATCAATGAAGAGTCTTTTAATTTAGAATAAAAGCATTCCAAATAGAGGGATACTCATTCAGAACAATAAGTGATAACTTATGTGAATTTTGCTAATGAACAACATTACATCTTAATGTGTTATCTTTTTCCTACCTAGATCATCACGAAGTATGTATATGAGCTCCTGGAAAAGGACTGTAATTTGAAAAAAATCTCTATTCCAGTAAGTCCAATTAAAAAAAAATGTTTAAACTTCCAAATAAAGTAGTTTCTAATTCAGAAGAAAACTTATTTTAGGTTAATTGTGTTAACCTCATCTTTTGATATTGATAAAGATAATATTAAATTGTTGTCAGTGTATCTAATCTTGTTGTGCACAATAGTTCTTAAAAAGCAATAATCTTCAGAACTACTGAGCACAATGAGATAAGGCATACTACAAAATAGACACAGGGATGTCAAGTTCAATGTGGGGAATATAGTCGCTATATTGTAATAACTATGTGTGATGCCAGGTGGGTGCTGGAAATGATGGAGGATTTTGTAAGGTGTATGATTGGCCACTAGGCTGTACGCCTGAAAACTAATACAGAATAATGTTGAATGTAAACTGTAATTGAAAGGAATAAAAATACATCCATAGGTAAATAAACACTAATACCTAACTTAAAAAAAAAAAAAAAAGACTGACTTCCAGTGTTTTTTTAAAAATGAGGATACAATTAAAAGGACCACCTTTTTCTACCCTTTCCAATTTCATTGATATAATTTATTTTTACTTATTTATATGAAGTAAACTAATATGTTTTTGTTGCATTAGAGATTCACCATCTCTTTATTTCTTGATTTTTGAGATTATATGTTTTATTTCTATGTTATTTCTTCTACACATTCCCAAGTTCATTCCGCATGCTTCCTGTTTTGTGACACAGCTCCTTCCCTTTTTGGCAAAACACTTTTTTGAAATTTTGCACATTTTGCCATTGCAGAATGAAAAAGTTTGAAATTCATACTCAGACTCAAATTCTCAGGAAAGCCTTTTTGTTTTTAATGTAAAACATGAAATATTAAGCTTTCAAATGAAGAAATAGTAGTCCTATGTGTGAAACGATGGTGGCACTAGATTAGATGATCTTTGCTGACCCTGACAACTCTGATTTTATGATATATGTGAATCTGAAAGACTTATTAAAAAGGAATTTATTTAAAGCATAAAGCTTTGCATATAGATAATTTTGTTTGCATTAAATTTTGCATGAGGTTTTAAAAGTTTCGGGGTGTTATTCTACTATGAGTTGGATTTTTTTGGTGTTATTCTACTGTGAACTATAGGATTTCTTTATACTCTCTATTCTTAAAAATTAATTCCATAGTTCAATTTTTTAAAAAAAAATTTGTTTTATGTTTAATTTTCTATGGATAACCTCAAATACAGATTACATTGTTAATTATTTATTCATTTGTTCATTCATTCAACAGATATTTATGTAAGGGTGTCAGGCACTGTTCCATGTGCTTGTGACGTACTAATGAGTAAAAAACCTTTTCTAACAGCGAGGCCAACCCTTGTTGATTTGGAAACTTTCGTTCCTTTAGAAATACATGAAAACCAAGATGTCAGTGGTCTTTTGGGGAGTGAATACACTACTTCTTTTTAGATTCCAGCTTTTTTGTTTTGTTTTGTTTTCACTTTAGGTCTAGTGTGTTACGTAATTAAAACTGTATATTGCATTTGGACTTCTGGAAACTCAACATAGAATTTTATCACTTTCTTTAGTTTTCCTTTTTTGTTAATTTTACTTCTTTCAAAGCTTTTGAAGAACAATATTTAAAGGGTTCTAGGTTAAGCCATTGTTACAACACAGTTAATGTTGAGTTCTTTAACTCTATAATACTTCCAGTTTCATGAAACCTTTACACTCGTGTCAGTCCCCTAGATATTCAGAACAAATCACAAGATAAGTGGCCATATAGATCATGTTATAGAAATGTTTTGTTAGTTTTCTAATAGAAAGCCTGAGATTAAGTTTAGAAAGGACTTTATTCATTTTGACCCAATATTTTCCTCTCATTTAAATTGAGATTATAAAGCTAATATGCAAAAACACCCAATATGCATAGAAAGAGCATTACATTATATGATACCTATAATAATGTCAAGTCCATTTTTGGTTAGCAAAGATTTCCTGGTTTATAAACCAAAAAACAACAGAAAAATGTTTGTTTTAGAAATTTAATCTCTCTTTAAATTATCATCATATGTTTTAGGTAGTTGTGAAATTTTTCTTCCATAACTTACAGTTTTTTTCCTGAGTTCTCTTAAATCCCAAACAGATGCCAGCAGTGAGAGGGTTTTTTTTAATTTGCTTGAGGTTTTTTGGTATAGTTCTTTTTATCACAGAAATACCACCAAACGTTTTTTTTGCCCTGATGATGAACTGATTTTTAGTTTTATACATGAACTATTTAATAAGGAAAGAAAAACTTGTTTCTTTTTTAAATGACAGCACTTTATAAAAGCCCATGATTTGATAGTAATGATCATGATCATCTCTCATGTACCTCATATATGTAAGTACAAAATATTTTCATTGTACTATCTCACACTCATGGAATATTGGATTAACTTAATAACTTGGCTACAAATATTCGTTCAGTTTATTAAATCTTTTTTTTTTCATTTTTATTGAATTTTTTCGGGTAATACTGGTTAACAAATTTCTACAGGTCTCAGGTGCACAATTCTACAACATATCATCTATACACTGTATTGTGTGTTCACCACACAAGTCAAGTCATCCTCCATCACCATTTACCCGCTCTGTATCCTCTTCCACTTCCCCCTACTTGCTTTCACCCAGCACTTACCAAGCTGTTGTCCATGTCCATGAATTTTTGGTCTTTGTTTTCTTTTTTGCTCAATCCCTCCACACCCCTGCAACCAGCCACCCAGTCATTTTTAAATGAACATCACAATTAGTGGGGTTTGTTAGCATCTCCAAATGAATTGTTAACAGGTAAAATTGGTTTGGTGCAGTCTCACTAACCAATTAGCCTTTTAAATTGATTTATCAGTAAGTGAGTTGGCATACTAGAATGACCTTTATATGTATATATTCTTTAAAGAAAACTCAGTTTAATGAGTTACTATTATTTGAAGGTAAATGGACCGGACAGCCATTTCCAAACTTAAGTTAATGAAGAAGAAGTTATTTTATTCATATAGAAATTTCACTATTGAATATTAGCATTAACTTTATATAATAAGTTATAGTTACCAACTGCAAAGTCACAGTTCTGTATTTAACTGATATATTAGTCAATAACCAGCTCAAATACTGCCCTTACTCCTTAATCATTAATACTATTATTCAGTTTTATTGTTTTTTTTTTTCTTGAATTTTCTAATGTTCTCATATTTTTTTAAAGTCAACATTTTGGAATATTCAAGTAAATCTTTATGCACTTATTCATGGCTAATTTAATTTGTAGCCTCTTGAAAATCTGAACATTATAATAAAAAAAAACGTTTTTATCTTCTGAAAATAAGTACTTTTCCAGTTTTAAAGCGATTACTGTGGAATTTAAAGTACCAACATTTCATTGCTTTAAAAATTGACTGAGTTCCTTGGTAACAGAGGACTTAGTCAAATAGTAAAAAGAAATAGTGATCAGCCCCTACTGGGAAGTCCAGAGCAACAGATTCTTTTCATTGAGATAAGCAGATGTCCCTTTCCATATTCATTCCAGGATCCTATAAGGCCTCACTGACCTTAACAGGTATGTTTATTTGTGTGTGCTTAGATGTGCTCTTTGGTAAAAGAACGACTACAGACCTCTCTGGCCCCTTTTTTTAATTGCATACTGACAACTTTGCTTTTTAATTTTTCCTTTTTTCTTATCACCATTTTTTAAAGCCACTTTTAACTGAGTCATTCCTCTGTTTTCATAAAACATTCTTAGGTAAATGGGAATTACCTAGCTTTGGGTTTCCTTTTTCTCTCATCCTCTTCCCTTTGTGACCTCAGTCATACCCACTGTCATTATTGTAGTTGGTTTACTCAGGACATCTCATGTAATCGAAGCTAATGTGATTCTGTTACATCTCATATCTCTCTTCCATTGACTAAGTGAAGAACTGTTGCATTACATAACAGGTGAATTTACACTCTGTATTCGAGGATGTGTGTATTACCAGCCATCAAGACTTTAGCTTCTGTCTCTGGCCAGGCTGCACACAGGCTTCCATTCCTAGTGAACTTATGCAAGTCAGTGTATGCCATGGCACATGTAATAAATGACTGGGGAGTTAGCACTTCCTAAAAGTCTTTTGAGTCTTTCAGATCTAAATCAGACATCATCCAGTTTAAACCGAAAAATTAAGTACAATCACAATGAATAAAAATATTACTTTTTATCCCATAGATAACTAGTTCATAAAATAAGGTTATCAGAGTACACAAATAATATTCTTTCATTAAATAATTATTATATAATCTTATGCTCATATTCTGAATGAAATTTTAAAGTTCACTTACATAAAACAGTAGATTTTTGAATTTTTTAAATAGTTTTCTCTCTCACCTTTGAAAAGTTTGGTAGTATTTCTGAGTAATATATGATTTTTTTATAGGTGTATCTTCCAGTTTTTTTTGCTTTTTTTTTTCTATTTAAGATGCAGTATACTTCTATTTTAGAATTTTAGACTTAATAGTTGTGTGACATTGGGCATGTTATTTAAACTCTCTAGATCTCAATTTCTTCATCTATAAATGAGTATAATAGGAGACCCACCTTTATGAAATTGTGATTGAGATAATATTTTTAAAACATTTTGCACAGTAGACAATAGCAAATACTCAAAAATTAGTTACTCTTAAAAATAATGGTTCTTAATATACAACAATAATGTGGGGACAGATTTTCCAATATTTTAAATATTTAAACAACTTCATGTCTCATGTATTCATCCACTGTATATGTAATTGTTAATCTCCAATGAATATTTTAATTTTATTTAAAAATTTTTTACCTCTATAATTCTGTAATAACTTTTATAATTTATAGTAACCATTAGTATTTTTTCATTTATGTTTATGCTTGATCAGAAAACACTTATTTATCATTTAACTCTTTTTTAATTACAGGTAGATGCCACTGAGAGTGAACCAAAGAGTTTTATCTTTATGAGTGAGGATGCTTTGACAAATCCACAGAAACTGATGGTTTTAATTCATGGTAGTGGTGTTGTCAGGGCAGGTCAGTGGGCTAGAAGGCTTATTATAAATGAAGATCTGGACAGTGGCACGCAGATACCATTTATTAAGAGAGCTATGGATGTAAGTGTGATTTCTTTTATATTTTGGGGACACTTTATAACTGTTTCATTATGTGTTATAATTTATTTTAACATGTTTCTTCAAAAGTATATCCTAAACATAATCTTAACTATTATCATTTATTTGTAATGAAAAATTGTTCTGCATTATTTTGCAGTTACAACCAAAAACGAAACTACATCTTAAGTATTTAAAAAGATGACATAATATCTTTGAAATGAATATTTTTATTCTAAAATTTTATTATTAAATGAAATATCACTTACACGATCAACTACTTATCAATATTATTGAAACACTTCTGAAAAAATATCATGACTGCTTTTGTAAATATTTTCCTATCTAATTTAAATATGTTATAAACTAAAAGAAATCTACTTTAAATTAATCTCTTATTCTTTAAATGAAGAGTTGGAATAACTCAGTATTTTTTGTAATTTCTTTTTAAAAATCTCTTTAGGGGCACAAACAAAATGCTTTCAGCATAAGACATACATACAAAATGATAAGTTGTAGTAGTTGCTGAATTACTTTTTTGAATTCCAACTTTTTAGAAATTGCTATTTTAAAATTGTATATAAGGGCTCCCCGCCCCCTGCATAATAGTGAAATTATTTACATGTAAATGTTAGGCTACTTTTGTTTTATTCTCTTAGGTTCTGTCGAATAGCCAAATTTTGCAAAGTGTGGGTTTCTTTTACATATAAGTAGTTTTTCTTCAGAAAAAAAGTAAAGTGACATCTTCTATAAGAATGTAAAGTCTATTTTTGTAATTAAAATTGGGAAGGAATTCTTTAATATACCAATATACAAATGTCAAAGGTAAGATGTTTCCTCCGGTGTTAACTCTGAAATGTTAATACAGTTGATCCTTGAACAACGTTGGGGGTTAGGGGCACTGACATTACACCTTTGCCCTGCATGCAGTCCGAAACCCGAATATAACTTGATTATCTCAAAACGTAATGATTAATATCTACTGTTGACCAGAACCTTACCTGTAACATAAATAGTTGCTTAATACATGTTTTGTATATTATGCATTTTAAATACCGAATTCTTACAGTAAGGTTAGCTACAGAAAAGAAAATGTTATTAAGAAATCATAAGGAAGAGAAAAAACAGTATTTTGAAGAAAATCTATATATAAATGGACGTGCACTATTGAAATGCATGTTGTTCAAGAATCAGCTGTATTTAGGCCCAGCCCAACCCTTACAGAGTATTTTTGTTAATTGATTTTGAGGCTTTTAAAATGATTTAGGTAGAATTTCTTAGGTTAATTTTGTATTTTTTTCAGCCTTCATCGATACGCAAAGAACACAAAGGCATTATTTCTTGCAAAATTCAGTGGGTTTTTTTAGTAGAATTTAATTAACTAAAATAAATTGAGGTTTAGGTTGAAGTAACTCACGTGATATATTATCTTTTTATTTTATTAAATTTAGTGGGGTGACATTGGTTAAAAGGGTCATAGGTTTCAAGTGTACATTTCTATGATACAATCTGTGTATTGCAGATCGTGTATCTCTATATTATTTAAACTGTTCCATGCTTCGGAATATGAATAGTGAGTGAACTTTCTGACACAACAGTTTGTGGTTAGAAGAGATCCTGTTGATCTATTTTAATATTATATGTGAAATGTGATCACAGTTCAGTGGATATTTGAAGTATAATATAGTAAAGAAAATCAGATGTTTGTGCGTTTTAGAATTAGTTGAAATACTTCATGTAATTATATTGTCCGTGCTACTATATCAACTAAATAAGGATTTCCCATTCTAGAAATGTTTTTATTGTTGTATAAGGTTTTTTTGACGTGAAAGAGTATATGGGAAGCCATAGCAGAGATCTTTCAATTGACTATCCATTAATATCCTAAACAGGAGGGAGGAAGTTTGTCAATAACATTAGTATAGTCTGTCATCTTGTTCTTATAAGTAGGAATAATGTTTTGGGTATAAAATTTCAATGCCCATATTTTTTTTTTTCTGTTTTCCTCAATCATAGCAATTCATCATTCCTTGGGAAAAGGAAAAGCAGCTGATTTCTAGTATTTACTGTATTTAGTATGTTATATACTTTGAAATTGAAATTTTTCGTTTATATACTTTATTCTTATATTTTATAATAACTGAATATGAACTTTATTGTGGTAACTTTCTACATAGTGAACATTTATGATATCTTTTTAGTCTAGATAAAATGATTTTATTATTTTGGTTTTACCTTTTCATAATGTTTTTCCGGTAGTTCTTAAGGGGCTGCTCTGTTTGTTTTGGGGGCAGTGCAAGGGACAGGTGTGGAAAAGGATGGTATTTTAGGAAGCAGGCGGAGGAAGAGTAATAGGGAGGAAAAAGCTGCCTCGTTCTTATTTTTAAGTCAGAATAGCTCTGCTTGTTTTTAATTTTTGTACATTTTTCAAAATGTATTTAAAGAAAGGTTTCCATAGTCTACAAGAGGTGGGGAGCCACTACTCTGTTTTTTTATGGTTTGTCAGTTTTCATATCACAACTAAAGTGAATTCTTATATTTTCAGGTCAGACAATATCACCTGTACTCAGTGTTGTTAATATTTTAGTTATATTTCCACAGATATTTTATTTATTTTGGTGTAAGGCTTTGATCTTACCCAAGTAGTAATTGATATTGTGCATGTTAAAGCTCCAAGAAGATCTGCATCCCATTATCTGCTTTTATTTTTTTATTTTTTTATTAAGTTGATAAAATGGTTGATAAATTTTGTAGGTTTCAAGAGTACACTTCTATAATGCATCATCTGTATATTGCATTGTGTGTTTACTACCCAAAGTCAAGTTTCCTTCCATCACCATGTATTTGACACACTTTAACCTTTGCTATCCACTTCCCTCTGGTAAGCACCATGCTGTCTTCTGTGTCTATGAGTTTTCGTTTGTTTTTCCTGTATGTTCATTTATTGCTTTCGCTTTTATACACCACATATGAATGAAATCACATTGTTCTTGACTTTTCTGTCTGACTTAATTTGTTTAGTATGATGTTCTCAAGATCCATCCATGTTGTCGCAGTCTTTGCTTATGGCTCAGTATTATTCCATTGTATATATGTACCACATCTTCTTTATCCAGTCATCTATCAAGAGACACTTCAGTTGTTTCCATGCCTTGGCTACTATGAATAATACTTCGATGAACATAGGGCTACGTATATGTTATGAATAAATGTTTTCAATTTTTGGGGGTAGATACTCAAGAAGAAGGGCAGCTGGGTATATGGTAACTCTAGTCTTAATTTTTAATATAAGATTAAAGGTACTAAAACTGGATTCATATCATTGTGAGGGTAACCCCTTTTGTTTTAAACAGTAGAATTCTGCCTCTAAGTGGATTGTTATGTAATATATATTTAACTCTGTGGAGCCACTTTGGTTGAAGGTGGGGTGAGGACTGGAACCATCTCCACAATGGGCCCTGAGAGATCTTCCTTGAAGTTTGGGTCCCCATACATCACATTTGAAAATCACAGATATTCCAATTTCTTATATTTTAGATACTTTAGAACTTGATTATCAAAAATGTATGAATATTTCATGTTGGAGAAGTAGCGCATATCAGATAAATTTCCACAATACTTCTGAGGTTGCCATAGCTAGTAATTTCAGTGTTTAACAATCTTCATTGCATAATATATTACTTGGAGTAGGAAATAGTATATCTATAGCCAAGTACTAATTATTCAGTGTCTGATTGTGCACTTTGAGAGTTGCTCATACTTGTTTCTTCATTTATCTTTTCTCATATGAATCTTTTTTAGGCATTTTAGTTGGTCTCTAAAAATGGGGCAAAGAAAGTAGGTGACACTTTAAATCATTTAATTATTAACTACAGGGGTGGGCAAGAGGGCAATATTTAAGGAGTCAGTCACTCTCAGGGTTGTGCAGTACCTGTAGGACACTGAGAGTTAGTGCCTCCTTAAATCGTGTACCCTTGGCACCTCACTGGTCTCTCCCTGTTTGCTGTGACTGACTGAGATGTACTGTAAAAAGGTTTTATGGAGAGCAGTTTGGGAGTCACTGTTCTATAGATTCCCGTTTTACTATGTATCAGAATCCCCTGGTGAAACAAATTATCCTGCACCAGTCCCAGATTTTGATTCAGAAGATTTGGTTGGTCCTGAGTATTTACATATCTAAGAATGCACCAGGTGATGTTTATGCTGCTAATCTGGGCACCACACTAAAACCACTGGTGTAAGTTAATACTCATTGATCAGTAAGGGTTTATTTATACCTTTCAGGCTGGAGGTATAATTGATAAGGTAGAAATTAAAGTCAGTTATATTTAGTAAAACAGACTGAGAAGTCCTAGAAAATGTAGAGGTAAAAATTTATTCAGTCATTTATTTTGTTTTATTTTATTTTATTTTTTATTGAATTTATTGGGGTGACAATGGTTAACAAAATTATACAGGTTTCAGGTGCACAATTACACAACACATCAGAATTCCTCTCTATAGTATGTTTATGAGAGTATGACAAATGATAATAAACCTGCACTGATACATGCAAAAAATGAAACTAGACCACCTTCTTATACCATACAGAAGAATAAACTCAAAGTGGATTAAATACTTAAATGTAAGACTCAAAATCGTCAATATCCGAGAAGAAAACTTAGGCAGCAAAATCTTGGAGATTTCTCATAGCAATATTTTTTATGACATATCTACTTGGGTAAGGGAAACAAAAGAAAAATAAGCAAATGGGACTGCATCAAACTAAAAAGGTTTTGCAAAGCAAAGGAAACCATCAAAAAGACAACCCATTGCATGGGGGAACTTATTTTGCTGATGACACATCTGATAAGGGGTTAATGTAAAAGATTTACAAAGAACTTATAAAGCTCAACACCTAAAAAATTTCATTAAAAAAATGAACAAAGGACCTGAATAGACACTTCTTCAAAGGGGACATACAGATGGCTAATAGACATATGAAAAGATGTTCAATATTACTAATCATCAGAGAGATGCAAATTAAAGTCAGATATATCACCTCACACCTATCAGAATGGCTGTCGTCAATAAATCAGCAAACAACAATTGTTGGCGAGGATGTGGAGAAAAGGGAACCCTACTGCACTGTTGATTGGAAGCAGATTGGTGCAGCCACTGTGGAAACAGTATGGAGATTCCTCAAAAAATTAAAACTGGAATTGCCTTATGACCCAGAAATTCCACCTCTGGGAATATATCCGAAGGAACCTGAAACATTATTTTGAAAAAAATATGCAGAGTATGGCAAAAGTAGATTTACAGTTTTGAGTACGCAGAAGAGTTTATTCTTGTATTATTATTATTTTCCATATGAACAACTGTAAACCTACTTTTGCCTTACCCTGAATGCACCCCTATGTTCACATCAGTGTTATTTACAGTAGCCAAGATTTGGAAGCAGCTCAAGAGCTCATAAGTGGATGAATGGAAAAAGCTGTGGTAGATTTACACAATGGAATACTACTGGGCCATAAAAAAGAAGAAAATCTTACCTTTTGCAACAGCATTAATGGATCTGGAGAGTATTAAGCTAAGTGAAATAAGTTGCAGAAAGACAAATGCCATATGATTTCATTTATATGTAGAATCTCAAAATAAACAAACAATGTAGAAATAGACCCATAGACCTAAAAAACAGACTGACAGCTGTCTGAGGGAGGGTGGTTGGGTGGGGGCTTGGTGAAAAAGGTAAAGGGATTAAGCAAAAACAAAAAAACTTATAGACATAGACAACAAACAGTATAGTGATTACCAGAGTGAAAGAGGGATGGGAGGGATGAACGAGGGTAAGAGGGGATAAATGGTGATGGGAGGAGACTTGACCTGGGGTGGTGAACACACAATACAATATACAGATGATGTATTAAAGAATTGTACACCTGAGACCTATTTAATTTTATTAGCCAATGTCTCCCCAATAAATTCAGTTAAAATTTTAAAAATTACACTTAAAATTTATGAAAATAAACTGCAGAACATTAAAGGATGCATACATATAATCTTAAAGTCAAAAAAAAGCAAAAGGCATGTATCAAAATAACATTTATCCTTTTCTAATTCTTTTCCACCTATTCTGTTCCCTAGATATATTCACTCTTAATGCTTTTAGTGTTATTTATATTTGTATTTTCATATTTAAAATTATACTGCTGTCTCATGATGTGTATCAGTCATTTTCTGTTATGGATAGACAAGAATCTATTTACTATGCTTACAGTGTTGGGATTAAATCAGCAACCAAACTTTATAATATTACTCTATTTTAATGTTGCTTATGGCTGAGCCAAATAGACACTGTATTTGTTTTCATTTTTGCTATGTTTGTTTTCCTGGAATTAATAATTTTGTAGGGTTAAAATTTTTTTTCTTGTATTTATTGTTAACTCAGCTCTTGATTAGCCTCTCAGTAATTTTTTTACATGGTCAAAATATATCAGATTATCTTCCAGTTTCATATTCTTTTAGAGAATGCCCTTTTGGAATTCTGTGGACTTTTGTTCCAGTCTTTACTGGTCACTTTCTAAACCTGCCTTCCTGTCTTTCTCATCATGGGACTCCTTAGATTATTTCATATGTTTGACTTTCCGTTTTCCTGAATTTAGTGAACCCTCACCTTTGGATACATGCCTTCATTTTGTTGGAGTCATCAAAGAGTGAATACAAGATAAAATTTTTAAACCTTGTATTTCTGAACACTACTTTTATTTTTTAAATTTTCTTTTTATCCTCACCCAAGGACATTTTTACATTGCCTTTTTTTAGAAAGAGAAATTATATGAGCTGTGAGAGAGAAGCATTGATTGATTGCCTTCTTGTACATGCTTGACTGGGGATCAAACCAGAAACCTGAGTATGTGCCCCCACTGGGAATTGAACCCCAACCTTTTGGTTCATGGGATAGTGCTCAAACCAACTGAGCCACACCCTCCAGGGCTGTTCACTTTATTTTATTAATTAAACTAGACATAGAATTCTAAGTCAAAAAATCATTTTCATCCTGAAATTTGAAGGCTTTGTTTTATTGTCTTCTTACTTTCAGTGGTTCAATTGAAAAGTCTAGTATCATTCTAATCTTGAATCCTTTTATTCTCCTCTATGGAAGCTTCTTTTCCCTCTTCCTGGTGTTAAGAAATTTATCATATTGCTTTTAAGAAATGTCCTATGCTTTCGTGTGGGTTTATTTTTGTTTTTTGATTCATTGTGATGGACATTTGGTGAATCCTTTCTATATCGTGAGACTCAATATTTTTATTTTTAATCCTCACTCAAGAACCTTTTTGCATTGCTTTTAGAGAGAAAGGAAGGGGGACAGAAAGGGAAGGACGCATCGATTGGTTGTGAGAAGGACACATCGATTGGTTGCTTCCTTATGTGCCTGGATCGGGGATCACAGTTGCTTGGACTGGGAATGGAGCCTGCAACCCTTTGGTTACGGGAGGACTCTCCAACCTACTGAGCCACATCGGCCAGTAGGTTCATGGGATAGTTCATGGGAACCAGGGCTCCTGGTTCTCAATTTTGAGAGAAAAAAATTGTGGTGTTTTCTTGATACTTTAAATCTTTCTTTTTCTAGCATTACTTTCGTGTGGTTTTGGAGTTCTGGGTGGGGTCTCTAATTGTCTATCCTTTTCATCTCTTTTGGCTCTAGTTTCTGGGAGGTTACCTAATTTTTTAAATCCTTCTACAAAATTTTTAAAGTTCTATCATATTTGGGTTTGGAGCTCTTTTTATTTACTTTGTAGGCTTCTTCATAGTACACCTAATTGAGCTTTGCCTCTCTTTCTTCCCCTTTCACGGTCTGGATATGTTTCTAGAAAGGCAGAACCTCTGATCTCTTGCAGACCTGGCTGTACAAGGTTTTTGATTTTTTGTTTTGGGGTTTGTTGGGTTTCGGGGGCAGTGAAACTGCACCTTATGTGAACTTACAACTAGTACCTCTGTTTTTAGACTCAAGGCTACCCTACTTTCTAAGATAACAGGCACCCCAATTTCTGAGTTTTTCTGAAATTCTGTGGATGACTTGGCTTGCTTCTAGTCATTATTTCCCTCCAGAGGCACGTACGTTTGAATTTCCACTGTAATACCAGGTCAGTTCCGTCAGCTTACAGCCTTTTCAAAAATTTATTGACATCTATAAACTAATATTTTACTGTGATTTGTGGAAGGAATAGTAGTTATCTAATGTATAGCATTTTAATTACATGTTTTTGTAGTCACTTTATAACTCATATATTTTTAAAACAAATAACACTGTTTTTAATATAACAAAATGCTGCATAAATCTCAAGAGATGTCCTTACATGGCGTTATTCATCACACTAGAATATTTTAAGATTTTCTTTTAGATATCATGATTATAAGGATACTAAATGAAAGAATACATAAACTATTGTTTAACTCTATGTGAATTGCATACTTCAAAAGTTGCTTTAGAGGTTTTTAGTTTTTAAATCACTTTTTTCCCTTTTGATAAGCTGTAGCTTTAACTTTTCTATTTTGACAGTTGACTTTTATTTTTCTTGATTCACTTTGGGGTTTTTCCCCTTTTTTGACAGGCACATTTGTAATACCAATTGATTACACTACTAGGATTTTTTCCATAAATGGATGTGAAAATATTATAATGGTTATCTAAAATAGGGTTTGTTTGTTTTTTTCAGACTTAGAGTAATAAAATTTTGGTTGAACTTCCTTAACTATTACCTGAATTCATAGCCTTTCACCTAAGTACTGCAAGCTCTTGCTGTTTCAACCTAAGTATTGATATTTGAAAAAGTTGGTGAATGGAAAGTGTAATAGGATTCTAGTTGGTGATTGATGATTAGTAGGTAAACAAGAAGTATCATATCAACAGAGCATAACTTTTATTTTTAACAATAGCAATGCCATGTAGTAGCTTATGAGAAATTGTTTAGTGTTTATTTAGTGACAGCAGCATATAGTTTGGCAGGAGATATATGTTTTAAGGTCTCAGGGACCTCAAAAACATTAAAAATTTCTTCGAGCTTTTACATATACTTTTGTTCAATTGACTTATAAGCTTTGATGCTTTTTTTAATAGTCATTCAAAGTATTTGTGGAATTAGAGAAAGGCTTATTAAAACAAAGTGCCATTTTTCAACATATAAGATTGGCATATAAATTAATAATAAACTATATAATATACTAAGTTAAGGTATTTGTGGGAAAGTAAATTGAAGCAATCTTTTTAAATGACAGTTTTGTTCTATCTCCCGAAATTAGGTATGCATACCTTTGACCCTAAATTCCATTTGAAGGAATTTATGCTAGAGCACTACACAAAGTATGTATGAACTTGCTCATCACAGCAGTTTGTAATACAAGAAATACTTCTAACCACTTAAGTAACCACCAGTAGGGAACTATTTGATTAAATTATTGTATGTACATATTATGGGAGACTAGTTATTAAGAATGAGTTACATGTTTATGTATGTGTGTTCATATGGAATGATGACTAGGAATTATCAAGATTAAAACACAAATATGAGGTCATTTGTTAAAAGTTATACATGTAGACACATACAACTAAACTACATGAATACACGGATGTACATTGATGTTCTTGGAAGTTTATGCAAGAAACCATGGATTTTTTTTCTTTTATTTTTCATTTTCAATTTTTCTATTCAATCTTTTTTTTCTTTGAGCAGTTATTATGCCTGAAATTTTAATTAAAACATTTTTAAGAAAATATTTCTAAGTCGGCAGCCGTCCGTCTCGAGAGACGATGGTGTAGCTTCTTAAGAGTCTATCTGCACTGCCGAGAATGGCTGTGCAGTCCGACTCGGGAGTGACACGGTATTTGTCTCCTCCCGTGTTAAGTCGACATCATGCGATGACGCTGGAGTGTCCTCTCCAGTGAAGCTGAAGCTACAGAGCCTGGGCAGGGTGATATGGAGGGTCTGCTGTTGCCCATGCAGCAGACCCCCCCTCTCTTCGCAGCTGAAGGATCCAAGGGAAAGACGGAGTCAATACAGCTTGGCTTCAGGTGCGCCGCAGGAGTTGCCGGTGTTGACTACAACGTCAAACCGCCTTAGGGACTCCGGCTCCGGATTTTCTGTCGGGGTTTACTCCCTTAGCCTTTCCCCTGAAGAGGTATGCCGCAAGGCAGCGGAGGTTTTTTGGAGTCAGAGTTTTCCTTCTCTGATGTGCCCTGACTGGAAGATCGAACCAGCGACACTTAGCTCGCAGGCCGACGCTCAATCCACTGAGCCAAACCAGCCAGGGGCATATTTCTAAGTACTACAGTAATATTATAATTATTCCATCAACAATTTCTAAAAGAATTTAAATGATTTATTCTAAAACTGCAAACAACGTCTTTAAATAATTATTGCTTTTTCCCATTAGAGACTGGTAGAATTTAGACCACTAAAATTTACATTTCAAACTTTTAAAAAATAAATGCTAATTTTTTTCCTGTTTGAAATATGGACTACTAAACTATAGGTTGAAACTGAGAGCACTAATTCCAAATTTTAAAAGTAAACTTTGAAAGAAACTGTAAATTAATTAAATAAAATATACGTTGTTACATGGTAGACTTCATAAAAGATTATTCAAGAATCCCAGAACAGGTTAAAAACTTAACACATTACGGAACTGCAGGTATATGAGGCCACACTAGCCCCCATGCCAGCAAAAGAAAACAATGAAATGACAGCTCTAGTGTTTGGAGAGAGGTTGTTAACGACAGCTTATTCCTTTATGATTTCAACTTCTGACAGAAGACAGGTCTGCTGGTTGCATCAATGGCAGATATATCATTACCTTCTGGCCCTGTCATAACTGAATTGGGGGGGAAAGACTACGTTCAGTTTTGAAAATCCAATTACCTTCTGGAATTTTGGTCGCTGTTTCTGAGATACATGCAATTAAGCCATTCTGTGATAGCTTTTTGCATCTAGATTGTTCTCTAATTAACTAGTTAATTAACTAATTAAGCATATACTTTCTAGAGTCAAGCAGAGAGCTAGCTATAACAGCATAGAGCACCTTAATATCCAGACATCTTCCCAAGGACAATTATTACCAGCCCTCTAATGTTTAATATTTATTCCTCTACCTATGTTTATACCTAACTTCAAATAACTTTTAAGTAGATATAAACCTTTTCACTAAGTGCAAGAGAAAAAATACTGATTTTAAACAATCAGGCACCATTTTTACATGAGAAAATATTGGTTATAATCATAATTTGATTATAATTTAGCCTTTTTATTTCCCAGTTACATGCATATTTTGATTATTGTTATTATTTTTGCCTACCTAATGAGTGAATCTGGAGACTTAGAGAGAGGGTGTAGGTTATGAAAGTATGTCAAAAGCCTTGGGGTTTGTGTATGATCAGAATTTCAATGGCAGTTGAGCTGAGTTTAAATGCGTAGAAGGCAGACATAAAAGTCTTGCTTAATTTCTGTCATGTGTTCATTTTTGAATCACTCTGTGTGTGTTTCAAATTTGCTTTACTCTTGAGCTTTGTGCTCTTATAGCCACCATCTGTATTTCTCCCCTTTTTATTTCATTTTAACTGCTGATCCCTTTTCTGTGGTTCTTCCTTTAATATCAGCTGAAGCAGTTTGAATTGCTGAATCAAAGCTGTTTTGGGAGTGAGAGTGTGTAAGATTGTGCAGGGTGAGAGTCTCTGGGTAGAAGGTAACACCTCCTGCAGTTATAATCAATGCTCTGGACACTTTCAAAGATTGGAGAAGCCTTGACTTGCTCCGGGGTTAACCTTTTAAAATAACTTCCCTAGAGGAAAATGTCATCAATAAAATGGAATAATTAGTTGACAATTCTTGAGTAGCCTAGATTTAACAAGAAAAGATTAAAGATAGGTCAGCTCTGCATTTTTCACTGTAATTTTAATAACTTCGCTTTTAGCCTTTTTACTTTTGTTTATCTTGATCATAATTTTAAAAAAATTATTTAGTTGCTGTATTTATCAGTTTATTCCCTGAGTTACTTTAATTTGAAGAGAAATAAATCAAGAGTGTCAGCCTTTACTAGTAGGAAATAATATAAACTTTTACTTGGAATCAGAGACAGTAAATTAGAACAGTAGCTTATTTGTTGAAGGGTAGTTTGCACATTAGTTTAAATCACCAAGCTTTAGATTAAATGTATTATATTTACATAATCACTAAAATAAGATTTTTTTTAAAAGAAAATAATGTTAAGTGAACCTAAGGATAAATAATTCTTAGTTTCCAGGAAAGTTGTTCAGTAGCATTTCATGCTTCTGATGTGTTTTTGTGATGAATTTATTCAACTATTTATATGATGTAAAGAAAAGGTATATTTTAAAACATTGATTTCTATATAAATTACCTATTTCTAACTAATGCCTAATTATAAGTTTAAGATTTAATCTAAAAAAGACACCTCTATTAATTACTTATTTTTTACTTGCAATATAATGTCCTTAAATTAAGACTGATTTTCAACAGCAGGGTAGAAACAGGTCAGTATTTTAATTCTTTTTCCTGGAAATAAAACAAATTAATACTAATAATTTATATTGAGGTGTTGTAAGAATACATTGACATAATTTGTATATTTGGTATCATGTTCTTTTTTTCATTTTTTAAATTTTATTATATTTTTTCCATTACCATGTATCCCTCTGTGCCTTCTTCCATCCCCACCCACTTCCTTCTCCCCACATGCAATCACCACACTTTTGTCCATGTCTATGAGTTCTTTCTCTTTTTGGCTCGATCCTTCCACCTCCCCTCCACCCCTTAGCTGTCATCCTGCTCTCTATCTATGAGTGTCTCTATTTTGCCTGCCAGTTCAGTTTGTTCATTAGATTCCACATGTGAGTGGAATCATGTGGTAATTGTCTTTCTCAGACTGGCTTATTTCACTTAGCATAATGTTCTCCGGGTCCATCCGTGCTGTCACAAAGGGTAAAATTTTCTTCATTTTTACTGCCAAGTAGTATTCTATCATGTAATTGTACAATAGCTGTTTTATCCACTAATGTACTGAGGGACACTTGAACTGTTTCCAGATCTTGCCTATTGTAAATAATGCTGCTATGAACATAGGGGTGCTTATATTGTTTTGAATTAGTGTTTCTGGGTCAAAGGCAGTTTCATTTTTAATTTTATATTTTAGAATAAATAAGCTTTTCTTAGTTTATATGTAGTATCCCTATACTGTAGTTTACATTCAGGTGTCAGCAATCTTAGGAACTATGTGCTGCTTTGTGTTTACAATCCCTATGGAAAAAGAGAAGGAACATTTTTTATTAAATGGATGTAGTACATGGATGACTATGCCTCATGAAGCTTAAAATATTAGTAATAAAAAGTAGTATTAACAAAAAATAAAAAAAGGAAGTAGTATTGTGTTAGTAAAAAGCACACAGTAGTATTGTGTTAGGTATACATCATGCGATTTTTTTTAAAAACCTGATATCATATTAGGGACATACACATTTGATTTTATTAGATCATAAGATTTAAGGCAATGTAGGTTAGGCATACCATATAGAAATCTATTAAATAGTCATAGCAAACTATAATATTTTACCTAGTTTAAATTGTAATGAACATGCATACAGTAATTTAAATTCTGTATGAAAATACCTTTTTTCACAATTTTATATATTAATGCTACAGAATGAAATATTCTCTTAACATCACTGGACAAAATGAAATATGCAAGGAGCTCTTCTTTGGCCTTTATTTCTGTAGTAATGCAGTGATGATGATAAATAATGCAAGTGTATCTAAAGAAAACTTATTTTAAAAATTAGAGAAAATACTAATTGAGGAATTCATTCTTGTCTTTCTTTTAGATAAAGAAGACAATTGCTTTTTAAATAATTTTTTACAGTTTTTAAATTTTTAATGGTGTGACTGAAGCTTTTAAAAGAGTTTTATTGAATTATCTTTAGGCCTGTGTAAAATAATTTTATTAAATTGTTTTCTTTATGGTTACTTATAGAGATTAGAAACTTAGTTAAAATTAAAGGACACAATTTAAAATATGAAGTTATAGCATTTATGTATTTCTGTTATAGTACAGCTTGAACATAGGATCAGTTTATTTCTTCATTATTAAAAATGAGTGTTTTGAAATATTTGCATTATAGACACCGACACACTTATAAATACCTGTGTATGTTAAAATTTCAAATTATTAACCCAGTAGTGTTGATTAAAAGAAACAATATTATTTGAAATACTTGTCAAGTCTATTGGGAAATGAGTACTTGCTTATTCATACCATGAGCTGCATATTTGAATAAAATTATCTTTCTTACAATGAATTGATCTTGAAAATATTTAAGATAACACTTACCCAGAGAAACACATGCCAAGAATCTTCTAAACTTTCTTAAGGAAAGTTTAATGTACTTATTAGTTTGCATTTTCTGATAGTAAGGAAATAATCTTTTCATTGAGCTTTTGATGCACATTACTTAATACCATAATGGTTTGAAAATATACTGCCCTTTTGGACACTGTGTTATTTGTGTTCAAAAACTTAAGGAAGTAAAATATGCCTGTCAGAACAAACTGAAGCTATTGGTAATTGTCTTTTTCCTAGAAATTAATAAATTAGAACATCAAAGTGTAGAGAGGTATGTAGTAGGTTGTTGGCTGCTGCAGGCATTTTCTCTCCATCCAGGATGCATTTTTTCAGTTTCTCTCACTTTCTGCCTGTGGCACTGTATGGTGAAATTCAGACATGCTCTTCCCCTCCAAGGAATCTCAGGGGTGGAGAATAACTTATACAAAATTAATAAATGGTGTTGCTTTTTCATTATCGCCCATCCAAGGCAATTTGCAATGTTCACTTTAAAGGGAAAAATTGGGTTGTGAAGGAAGCATTTACAACAATACATTAACAAGTTTAAAGCCATGAGTCAATTTTAAAAAGGAAATGTATTTTGAGATAGTCAATACTATAAACAATTAAGAATATTGACCCAATAATTTCTTAAGGCTCTTCCTTTAATTTAGTATAATAAAATCATAAAATATAATTTTGAAAATGAAAAACTAGTATAGTGTTAGTATTTTATGATGACTAAATTAAATGAATTAGTTCATTTAGCCAGAGAGGAGGTTTAACTGTTAGAATTTGTCAATTAGAAATTTTATTTTTAATCTACAACTGAATCATTTTGCTTAAGCATTTTGTTGCAACATAATATAGAAGCAATTGTATAAGAGAGAGAGGGGTGTTACCTATTATATGTGTTCTTTGTGATGCTCAAATCTGTATAAATACCAAAAGCAGTGGGATTTAAAACTGCTTTTGATATTGCTTTTGTTATCTATATCAAGTAGTTGTTTGTGTATATAGTCTTAATTACTTTTTTTCTGTTTAATCCCTTAGTACTCTTTTATTAGCTCTAATTTTGATTTTTTTATAAGGTCTTTATTTCCTTACATTTAGATACATTTGAATTGTTTTATGACAATTTTAACATTAAGAATTGTTTCAAAAAAGCGTTTAGAAAAAAAACCACATCATTGTCTCATGTTGAGTTTATACAACTCAATTTGTTACTTTTTTTCATGTACAGGAAAACTATAGCTTAGGAATTATACTATTACTTTGTTTAGGATATGTACACCGCACTGCAACTTGTAATTGTAATAGCAATCTTACTTTGTCAAATTTTATGGGTGCGCTTCTGTTTTCCACTAAACGAAGAGCTCATTGAGGGCAGAACCATACATTTTTCACCATTGCCCAGCAGTACAGTTTAGTGGATAAGGATATTGACAGGCTTTGGGGTTAGATATTCTTAGTTGCCAGTTTTAGCTTTCCTTAAAACATTCCCCTTTTAAGCATTTCTAGTCACTAGTTTTAGTGACTTAATAGTTGTGTTATATGGTCAAGTGTTTTGGACTGTTTTGTGTTTTTTTTAATCCATAAAATGATTATAAGAATAATACAAACTCAGAGGATTATCATGAAGATTAAATGACTAACGTTATGAAAAGCACTTAACACTCTGCCTAAAGCTGATTGTTAGAACTTCTTATGGATGGGGGGATAAATGAATTTTCATTAGCAAAAGAGAGAAATGTGCAGGCACCATTCTTTTTGTTAAATCTATTAAAAGAAAATAGTATGTGATTTCAGTTCCTCTATTCTTAAATAGGAGCATGATGTATACAAGTTCTTATTATAATAGCTGTCACACAGTGAGTACTTAATGAATGTTAATGGTGAGGAAGTTAGAGATGGTGATTATTTAGTGTTTTGATTTGTTTTTGGTGTATTTATTCCCTCTTTCTCTACAAATCCTGCCACTCTATATCCTATTTCTATAATTGTATTCTGTACATGTAGATGTATTGGCAATGATTTTTCTGATCCATATTATCAAGTATTCTAAGGATTCAAAGAGCATGGGATTGAGTTGGTTTTAGCACTACACTGGGGTGTAGATAGACTTCTAATATCATCTTCCAGGAATAACACTGCCTAGAAAGTAGAAACATAGGGTTTCTGAAAATGACTTAAAACACTCAGTGTCGTTAATGCAAAAATTTTGTTCTAACCTTCTTACTCTGTGAAATCCACCCTTTTATCCATCCATTGATCTTCCAATTCATCTATAGGTCCATCATGTGTTTACTGAGGGCAAAGCACTAGTCTAAGTTTAGGGAGGTACAGTAATTAAGAAAACATAGTCCCTGTACTCAAGACATTCTGGTTTAATGAGGGAGACAGACAAATTCAGTACAATGTGATATGTACCAAAGACCGTAAGCGTAGGATCTTATATTAAAGGTATCTCTTAATGCCATCTGTATAAAAATCCTTTCCAAAAGAAGTGATATTTACATAAAATCCTCAAATATGAGGAGGCATTTGGAGGTGGAAGAGGTATTCCAGATAGAGGGATTAGTTAAATAAATCTTGAACATTGAGAGTATAAACTGAGGCTGCAGAGTGCAGGGCCTGATGTGTCCTCTTAATATAATTGTAAATTGTCTTAAGGATTATTAAAAAACATTTAATGGTTTCTAAAAAGGGAAATGAAGTGGTCAGATTTGTGTTTTAGAAAGTTAATTCTGGCACAGACCTTAAGAGTGTATCCGATGACCAGTAAGATACCATTAAAGTAATATATGTGAGCAAAAATGGTAGACTGAACCGAGAAACCAGTGGGCATGTATAAAACTAGAGATACAAGAGATACTATGCTGATTGGCTTTATGTGGGAAGTGAAAAATTGAAAAAATCAAATATAACATCTGGGTTTCTGACTTCTGAATGGGGAAGATGGTGGTATCATTAACCGAGTAGAGGAGTACTGAAGAGGAGTGATCTTTTAACATTGAGGGAGTTGAGAATCTAATTTTAGATGTGTTGTTTTCAGGCACATTTGCCACCATACTCTTCCCAAGCCATTTGTTTGCCAGAATGCCTTTGACACCACTTTCTGGCTCTCCATCATATTTCTCTGTTACAGTGCTAGGTATGTATGCTGGGTCATGCAGATGCTTTGAAGAGTTAACTTAGTGATGAATCTAAGTCCCTTGTTATAAAATTACAGTTAAAAGAATAACTGTAACAGTATCTCAATATCATGCAAATTAATTTGTACTGTGATCTAACTTGCTATTACTTTTGTAATTTCTTTCTCTGACATATTTGTTGAAAGGCAACTAAGTTAGGAGCTCATTAATTGTGGAAATAAATGTGACTGGCAGTTGACATGCTCTTATAAAACCTACACTGAGACGGAAAAAGCAGCATGTTTAGTTGGATGAAATCTTTCTCCCACAATTTTATAATGATTTAGAAAGAGATGAACTATATGGATTTTCAATGTGATCACATTCAACATTTAAATATTCGACAATATTTTTTATGCTCTTCTCTCCCAAAGCAATGACTATTACATTTAACTCGAAATTTGCATCTTTTGGAAGATATACATTTTTTAATGAAAATAAGTTATTTCCTATTTCTTTAACAAAGGTGGTATACTAAATGGTTTGAATTGGTCTTCCTAGTTCTTAAATTGATTCTATGTTTCCATTTTTATAATAATTTTTTTTCTGACACTTAAAAAATTATGTCATAGGAAAAATTTGATTTTATTTCTTAAAAACATTTAATTCTTTCTATTTTTCTTCTAATATTAAACTTTTTTAATTACAGAAACAAATATTGTTTTGCAGGAGATTTATTATAGAGATCTTGTCAATATTGAATTATTTTTATTAATTAATGTATTCAGTAAGAGATTATTTACTGCTTGGGGAATGGAAGAGGAGATTCCCATACTGGAGTATTTCTGCTAATTGAAAATGCAGAATTAGTGCAACAGCTGGCACATAAACACATTAAGCAACTTTTCTTTCAACATGCCTGTCCTGATTTAAAAGTTTCAGGCAATAGTAATGGCCTTATAGGAGAGACTTTGAATGAGAAGAGCTGGTATTTATTAAGTCAAATAAAGGTTCTCCGGTTATACAGAAGTTAGAAAGGCATAAGCTAGATTTGGATGGTCAGCCCTCGGATTGGGGAGAAAAGAAAGGTTGGGAAGAGCAGCAATTGGTGAACTGTAAAGTGGGAGTGAGGAAGCAGGCTTTAGAATTACCCTGTTTGTAAGAAGGAATGAATACATTCCTGCTGCTATAAATAATACCTTATTTGCTATTTCTTATTGCATTTGATTTTTTAAAATCCTGACATGAGGATATGCAGAGAGAGAGAGAGAGAGAGAGAGAGAGAGAGAGAGAGAGAGAGAGAGAGAGAGAGAGAGAGAGAGAGAGAGAGAGGCAGAGAGAGAGGAAGGGTGGGAGAAAGAGAGAAAAAAGTTGGTGTGAGAGAAAAATCCATCCATTGCCTCCCAACAGGAGATCGAACCTACAACCTAGGTATGTGCCCTGACCAGGGATCAAACACACACAGGGGATGATTCTCCAACCAACCAAGCCACCTGGCCAGCACACCTTTAAACTTTTTTTTAAGTCATTTAGGAAGAGCAGCTCTTAGGTCTTTTGCTCACTCTGCCATCCCTTCTGATACACCCCTATTGCTTCTTCCAAAGTTATGTCTGGAGATAAATTGTAATTCAGCCTTGGCTTAGGATCCTACTTCTCTTACTAACGTGCTCTATACCTTAGAAAAAAGTTGTTTAGCCCAGTTAGGCATCTTTTTCTTTTTTTTTTTTTTGAAATAACGCATACTTAGATGCCTTTGTTTCATTGATAATTTTCAAATATGTAAAAGCCAGATTTTATATTTATAAGCCTGCAATTGAATAATGAATATGGAAATCTTTCTTACATGCTGTTATAAAACAAAAAGAATTGTTGTAAAAAATTAAACAACACTTGGCCTAAACCCCTTTATTCATTGAGTGAAATATATTTATCAAATACGCTCGGATACTAGAAGCTTTGGGAGGAAAGTTGTCCATTTGTTAGTATTAGTAAAGGTACTTCCTTAGCTTAATATCTTATCATGTATGTAATGTTAGCACTGGTAAAAGTAATTTCTTAGTTTAATATCTTACTATATATGATACTTTGGAAGACAGAGTTGATTTCATTTTTTGACAATGTAGCTTAACTCAGAATAAAAAAGTGCTTTTCTTTCCTGAGGACTCCATTCATTCAGATGCTCACCATATAAAGAAAACACAAATGGGAAAATAGAGCAATTTGTTGATAATTTTCATAAGGCAACATATTCATGAACTAATTCAAGATTTGCTGCCACAAGTTATTTAGGGAATGAGACACGATTTTGAAAATTTAATTTATTTTTAGCCTAGCCTTTATAGAAATTCTCAACCTTGATTTTAGTTTTCAAATCTTTGCTTATCCAGAAAATTATATCTAACCACGTTCATTCTATAGATTCTTATGCTTCAAGTTTTAAATGGTAAAAAATAACACCAGGAGCTAAAAACTACTCATACTGAAATCATAAATTCAAAAACAACTTACATATGAAAAGAATATAAAGAAATCCTAATAGGCAGAGACTAGAAGGACTCATAATTGTATGGACAATTACCAATCTACCTTTACCACCAATTTAATTTCACTATGCCTTATATTAAATCTTTATAATTTTCTTGATATTTATGAATTGAGTTGCTAAAACTATTCTCAAATTGAGACTTTAGGGTTAAGAGCAAACAAAACAATTTAGTTTTTACCAAAATGTAGTCAATACTAGATATTTTAATTTTTCCTCTCCTAAATTATATTCCTCTTGTGAAGCTGGTGAAAATAGAATAATGGTTATGAAGGAGATTTTTAAAAAGATTAAAATTATGATCCAAAGTATTCATCTTTCTTTTATAGCATGTGATATATATTGGTAGTATTTTACCACTGGGCAGTACTTATACTAAACTAGTGCACCTTTTAATTACTGCCAAATAAGATTAACTTATTATCATTTATAAATCTTTTTTACTATTGAGAAGTAACTATTAATAATCACATTCAGATGTTTTTTGAAAATAAAATGTATTTGTTGGTGATAGAACAAAATTTTTTTCTTGAGTTAGTTGTGTCTCTTACCTGAACTTGCAGCTCACTTTACTTTAGATTTCAAGAAGAGGCAGAGTAAAGCTAATTTCATTAAAAATTTTATAAAACTCTTCAAGTTTTTATTGGCCTTTGTACTTTCTCATCTTGTATTATAGCAATCACAAATTTTTAATGGAGATATTAATAAAATTAATATTAATAGAAATATTAAGGAGATGTCAGTTAAAAGGATTTAAAATTTGGGGATTTTCTTTTAAGAAGAAAATGAGTTTTCACCTTGCCTTCATATTGTTAGAGCAATAATTTTAATTTGCCTTTCAGTTTAACTGTTAACTATTTCCAGACATACCTTTAGTACATCATGTTCAAATGTGGTAAATGTACTGAAATAAAATCAGTTCATTTAGTATTACTCAAGAGAAGTACTGATTTTATATTAAGGACTTATAAATAAATATTATTTAAAATGTATTATATTTCCAATAACAATATAATGGAATAACCATTGATTTTCCTATGTATATGTTTGCTGATATTTTCCCCTTTCTTTTTTTCTTTTCTGCTATACTAATCTAACGACAATGTGCTATTATTAAAAAATTATATAACTTAAAAATTTGAAATAATTTTCAATTTAGATTCTATTATCCTTGGTCTTTTACCTAAGAGCAAAATGCATTTCCGTCTCTTATGAGATGTAAAATATTGTAATCTTTGATTAATTGTTTAGAGAACTGATGCTTTCTATGCATTATATAGATACCTTGGACATAATTAACCATAAAACATGTGTGTATTGAGTTATTTATACAGTACAGTGATGTTCACTTAGAACAATTCGGTCACAATTGCTTTTTCTTTTTATCTCAGACAAGAATATATATTTAATAGGTAATTGGTTAGATTTAAAAAGCATTTCTCAGCTACAGAACTATTGGCATTTTGGGTCAGGTAATTCTTTGTTACGGGATCTGTCCTGTTACTTGTCAGATGTTTAGCAGTAACCTTAGCCTCTACCTTTTAGAAGCTAATAGCACTCTGGCAGTTATAATATAAGAAGCAAAATGTTTCCACATAGTGTGAAATGTTCACTGGCAGGTCAAAAATTCCCTGAGTTGAGAACCACTGGGTTAAAGATTAATTCAGACTAACTCTTTACTGCCCATATATGTATAGTCTGAGATTTGGGGCAATCAATATTTTTCCTTAAAAATATTTATTTTGAATATAAAATAAAAAGAGGAAGGGGCTTACTTTGAATATAAAATTAATATATTTTATAGTATTTAGGAACTATAAAAAATTGAAATGACACATAATCTTAACATTTAAAGATAATTACTGTCAGCATTTTAGCATGTATCCCTTCATATTTTACTTCATTCAACATTTCTAAGATGATATTGTTTTATTTTGCAGTTCCCTTTTATCACTTAGCATAAATATCTTCTACCATAATTATTTTTATACATCATATTTAATGGCTGTATGACATCCCGTAACAAAGATATGCACGTATGTGAGGTCTGTCCAAAGGTATCCAGCCATGTAATATGCAAAATAGAGACATTTATTGAAGAGATACAAAATACAAGGAACATTGCACATAGGACAGTGACGCCTCAGTCTTCTTCAAAGTAGGTACTTAGAGGCCTCACACAGTTCTCCCAATCCCAATCAGCTGCCCTGTAATATTTTCTTGAATCTCACAAACTGTCTGAAATCTCTTCCCTTAAAATTGTGAGGTTAGTTTGGAGAAAAGCCAGAAGTCACAGGGTGCCAAATCTGGGCTGTAGGGAGGCTGAGTCATCTGGGTGATTTGATGTTTCACCAAAAAACTCTGCATGAGACAGTGCATTATCATGATGAAGCTGCCAATAACAGTTGCCCATAGCTACAGCCTTCTGAATCATCTGAATATTTTCCGTGGAGGAATGTTCAAGCTTAATGCAAAATTTGATGCAAATTCATTGCTCTACTTGCTCAGTCATTTTGAATATGATGACCACACAGTACACGTGCTCACTCAATGGCACCTACTGGCCCCACTGACTAGTACAGTGAAGTCATCACTGTTCACACATGGGCAATCCAGTCCACTCACCTTGGCTGCTAGGTTACATTGATGTATCTCATTATATTAACAATGGTTGGACTTTTTCCAGATAGACCTAGTATTCATATATAATAATTTATTTCATTAATATCTTATTGTTAGAAAAATCGATTATTCCAAAATCACAAATTCAAATATCACTCTTTAAAAAAAATTCTCTCACTTAAGCTCACTATAAAATTATGTTAATTATTTTACCTCATATACTCCAGAAATTCATTGACTCTGCCATTTTCTCTCTTCCATAACCCACTCTCCTGTCTTTAAATTTTTTTTTTTTAATTTCACTTAAATGATGGGATTGAAATTGGATTACATCTCTAAATGGTGTTGGAGAATATCATTATCATTTGTGCTAATATTTAGAAAGCAAAATACTTATTACATACAGAAAACATGGACTAATGGGAATGCTCACACAATCCTGGTAGAAGTGTAAATTAACTACTTGAAAACTGTTTGGAAATATCTATTAAAATTGAATATACATGTACCTTGAGACCCAATAGTTCCATTTCCAAATAATGAAATATACAATACTCGTAGTAAATTTCACATAGCCAGTTGAGTCTCATAGAATGCTTCTGTTGATTTTTGTTAAACTTTATAGTCAGAGAAATCCTATGGTTACAATTGACACTTTTTTGTGATGTTGTGTGAATAATGGTTGATATTTTCATTGTGTTAACACTAAGACCAAAGTGAAAAAACAGACACATATGTTCAGCCTTTATTTATATGTCAATGCCGTAGATTGTAGTTTTCAAATACTGGAAGAACATTTCCTTAATGTTATATGCTGTTCACAGTGTAATAGCTATAAAGGCAAGGCACACTTTCAAGTTTAATCTGCATAATTAATAACTTACATCACTTCATTAAGTTTACATTTTCAAAAAATTTTTACAAAACCTGATTTATACTGCTTTCCAGTTTCTATTGTGTAAATACTAAATACTCATGTAAAAAATGATGGTTTATTTCAGACTGCCAATTGTAAATTCTAAATGTGCTATATTTATACAATAGGAATGCAGTATTCCCTCACTTATCGCGGGTATTACATTCCAGACCCGCCCCCGCAGAGTAGGAACCTTAAATTTATTCTACACTCTTAAACCTACGTAACTTTAACAACATATGTATACAGTACCGCAAAATCCCACAATATAGCAAAAAATCCGCAATAAATAATTAAATATAATATTTTAAAAATTCCCACGGTACAGTGAGGCCGCAATAAGTGAACCCCGATATAGCGAGGGACTACTGTATTATACTGCAATAAGAATGAGAAAACTTAAAACTACATACAACATGGATGAACCTCTCAAACTTGCTGTTGGATTAAAAGAGCCAATAACAGAAAGTACAGATTGTGTGATTCCAGTTATATAAAGTTCAGAAACAAACAGGACTAATCTATGGTGTTAGAAATCAGGATAAAATTTGTGCTTAAGGGGTGGCTTCATGGTGGGACTTCCTGGGTACTGATGGTGTTCATTTAAAAAACCTGAATATTGGCTACATGGGTGGATTCACTTTGTGAAAATTTGTCAGGCTCTACACATAGGATTTGTGCAATTTTCTGTATGTATGTGACACTTTAATTAAACATTTTTTAGAAAAAACATTGGCTGAATTGGAAGATGTATCTGGAAACTCAGCTACTGATAATTTGTGAGATAACTTACATTGAGATACAATCAAAGCCCATTCTCTTATCACGAAGAGCTGTTTTTTCCCTCTTCCATCTGTATTCTTTTCTTTAGTAGAGATGCTTGCCAAATTCCTTGAACTCAGCCTGTGCACTTTTTACATCATCTCTGCTCTTGCTTTTCCTATGTCTGAAAGCTGCCTTTCTTAATCTCTGCTTTGGAATTTCTTAATATTCTTCTCACATGTAAGACATTCACAAATTATTTGAGGTATGATTTCAGTAAGAGTGATTTTTACCTACTGGTGTATCTTTTACCGTATAAGATGTGAAAATTAGTATGAACACGGATGTACTTTACTGGCTTCCAGGAGTATTGGATGATTGATTGATGGTTATATTCTGGACTGTTGCCTCAAATGTAACCTCCAGTTTCATATCTTATGGGATATTTCCATTGTCTTTATTTCATCCATTTAATACAAGTTCTCATAATAATGTTTTGACATTGTCTACATATTATCAAACATATTTACAATAATCTTTAATATAATTTTGAATGCCATACAGGGTGGTAGACAGTTGGAAGTTTCAAATCCCCCTTCCATTGAGAGTTGGTAAGATACATATGCCTTATTAATATCTTGGGGTCAACTATAATAAAACTTAGATCTCATAAAAGATTAATGTGTTTCTAGACCTCTGAATCTGAAACTAGTTAAAAATCCCAAGATCATTTTGAATCTAGATGGGACTGAGCTGAATGTCCCTTCTGTCTGGTCATATAACCGTCATAACCCTGCTGATTAGTGAAGAGCAGGTGGAGAATACTGGTATCTTTAACAGTGTGATGTGTACTTGTAATACTCACCAGTTATGGACACTGTCCAACTGGTATGTTTATGCCTGGTTTAAGAGTATATGTCAACCAGGGGGAGTGGGTGGCAGAGGTGGGTGGAGGTGGACAAAGTGAGGGGAAATGGTGTACATCTGTAATAGTGTCCATAAAAAAAATTAAAAAAAAAAAATAGAAAAGTATATGTCAAGTGGTTTATAACTGCTGTCTGCCATTTTGAAGAGAACTAATTTGTACCTATGTAGTGATAAAGTCATTCCTTTTCTATCTGATTCTCTCCTAGAGTGCTTCTGACAGTTTGTATCTTAAGCGCTTCATTTATGGAAGAGTCCAATTTGTTTTATTTTATTTTGTCCGATTTTGTAACAGATTTAACTTCTCACGTTTATTTAGTTTTGTTTTTCTGGGTTGTAAGAAAAATCAAGATATTATATTTTTTTTAAATTTTCTTCCTAAGTTCTTCTAACAATATTTTCTGATTCCTTTGGTATAAAGATGCCAACAATTCTAGTTTCCTAGAGCAACTTGTTTTCCTTTTACACTCCATGCTTCTGGTGTTGGCACTCTTGTTTTTACTAGTCTCTCTTGCATACAGAATTTCAGAGTTTTACAGTATAAAGGTTATAGGCAAACAGCCAGCTGTCACATTCTTGAGGTCAGATACAACTACTATATATGAGATGCTCTGTTTTGGCTTCATACTACTTGCCAGATTGCTAAGCAGATGTTCTAGGCTATAATTCAGAAAACTGGGACCTCTTGAAACATTCCCTGAGAGTCGCTTTTGACATCTCTGAATCATTTATTTAAAGGTAATTAGTTCTAGTGAAAATGAAAATGCATTGATATAAAAAGAACAAAATTATTTTATAGTGTTTGGGAGTTGTAGCATGATTAGAAACCTGATTCTGAATATGTATCTAATGGTGGAAAAATATTAATTTTAACATAGGAATGCATTACAATTAAGTGCTTTTCACTTTAAATAAAAAAATTTGAAGACTGTTACAAAAGGCTATTACCTAAAAAAAGTCATCTTTTTAAATAGGATTTAAGGACTGTCAATTGACTTTGTTCTACATGGAAGAATTTATCAGCTGCCTGTTTTTACACAGAAAACGTTCGCAAGGAGGCTATAAGCATATTATTTTTCTCTAATATATCCACGTAAATGCCTTGGTATTTTTCTCATAAATCCCATCAATATTTTTTCGTTGCCACTGCAATTTTTTAAAAATTAATACAAAGCTCCCTTATCTGTATCTGGAACTTTTATAAAATATTATTGTATATCTGTAGTTTTCTTGTCCTCTGTGCCCATTAATAACATACCAGTTGCACAAAAGATAATAATTTAATTAACTCATGATCTGAAAGTTGGAGAAACACATTTTTAAAAATCAGTCATGATGTGTTCATTTAGATCTCTTTGACCATGTTTAGATTATAAAGGAACCACATAACTTGTGTTTCATATCAGCATATTCATTTGTAATATACATTGTGCTTTAAATAAAAAGTACTTTATACATAAATAATATAAGATCCAATATCTTGTTATTGAAAAAATTCTTGGGCCACCATATTTTGAGGAAGGTGAGAATAAATGGTAGGAAAAAACATCTAAATCTCATATCTTCCTATGAATGAATTTGTATTTAAATTTAATGTGGGTCTATCAGACATTCAGGGTACTCGTAACAAACACTTCAATCAAACTAATAAGGTATCAGTGTGAATATCGAACTCTAAAATCAACTGTGTTCTTTCTCCTTAAACAATTTTTTCATTTTACCCATTTTATATTTTGGATAAATAGCATTATAATGAGATTGATGCAAAAGACCAATCTTAGCAGTTCTTCAAGAATTTTAGAGAAATAATCAAGAGAGTTAGCTTATAAACTAACCTTAACTCTAAGCCTAAATGGATATATAATCTTAATTTTTCATAACTTCTCAGTCCTGCTGGAGTAAAAGTTATATTCCAGTAGGAAAAAATTAAAGGGATTGGTAAGGTCAGTGTTAGAACTGAAATCCAAGCAGAGCTACTACATCTACAGAAAATTTAGGGATTTTTGTAGATAAGCCCCTATTTGGATCACTAATAGTTGAATATAATAATCTGTCTACCTCTCTTTTCCTTTTCTCTACCTCTCTCTTTGTTGCATATATACACTCACACAGATTAGCAACTCATAATACTAAGGTATCAAATTACTATGTTTTGTCAATTCTAAGATGCAAGTTTTCTTTATATTTTAACACCCCTGAAATTGAGATCCAGCTGTTGTCCATCAAAACTTAGAACCAATGAGAGAAAAAGAGTCAGATGTTAGAGATCTGTGTGTATTGTTTTATAACTGATAAATAGTACATTGGGGAATAGATTAGGTCTACTAGCCAAATGGATTAACTGATACATCTCCCCATAATATGGCAGACTTATTTGCAGGCCTCACCATGTGAACCTTATAGCACTGAGCAACAGATAATGATGTGTGCTTTCTGTGGGCAGGTGGCTGCCCAAGTGGGAGAAAGCTGCTAAGTCACCAACAACAGTTCACCAATCACATAGGTTGTCACCCCTATACTAGGGAAGAATGAGAAAGGGGGAGGAGCAAGGCAAGAATTATTACTCCACATGGAGACTGGTGGGTGGGAACTAAGTCTTCCCCCCCTAACAGAGTTCAGCTGAGCTCTATAATCCAGGTATCATTCCGAAGCCAAGTCCCCTGCCATCCTTTTCAAAGTTGTCCTAATTTATGAGGGACGCTTTAAAATGAAGATTTTAAAATATGCCATAGGAGCATATTCATTTTTTACTCTCTCCTTTGTGTCTCTCTCTGGATATCTCTTTACCTCATCTTCCTATTTCATATACGTTTCTGACAGACTTCAGGCCCTCTTATGGGATCAGCCTTTTCCTTCCAGTGACCTACATGACAGTTGAAGCTCCCGCATTATTTTCTTCCTCTGCCTTTGCTTATGTTGTCCTGCTCAGGTCCCTTGAGATGAGTTTGTTCTCACCTTGACCCGTGTTATCTTCACACCTTTACATTTCTTTAGTTGTACAACCTTTCCCCTGGCCTGTCACATGCCTACCTGGGCTAATAGAGTTCACCCACACCAAAAGCTTGTCAGTACTTAAAAAATAAAAAGCTTTTTTCAAACCACATGTTAATGTCCCCATTTGGTCCACACAACCTGCTCTAAGATTGGCTTCTTCCTTGAATTAGCATTGAGGAAACTCTTATTTGCATTTTATCACATCCACCTCAGCCCATCTGGAATGAACCGTCAAAATCCACTGTGAATTTTTGCAAAAAAGGGTTTTGCTACATGAATCACCTAGATAAATGCACAAGAATGAGAGCAAAAGAAAATTTTTATTTTCTTCAGAATCAAAGTTAAAATATGCCATATTTGCCAGTGTATATGGCATATTAAAATTTTACTTAAGCATTGGGAATTGTCTGAGACGAAAAAAAATTGTCTATTCATGGACTGTGCAAACATATCTTGGCAAAGGGAAAATTATCTTCAGTGTACAGTATTGCATTCTATATTTTTGTACTGTGATCTGAAATCTAGTAGCATAAGTTGTACTTATGAAGAAAATTGATGTCTCCACTCAGATAATTATGAAACTGATTCAGAAAAGAGGAACGTCATGGTTCTTGAGAAGTCAGAAAAGCTCATCTTTAGTAGTGAAAGTCCTTCATTAGTGAAAGGGGATTAGGGTTCTTCTTAGAAATTTACTTTGTCTTAATTTGGGATTATTTTTCCATCAACTTCCCTGGATGAATAAGTTTTTCTTCTTGGGTAGTATGAGATCAGTTGAGCTTCTTCTCTAATACTTTTTTCTAGACTGCTTATCCATCCACTTAGCATATTTATTGAGCATCTGATATGTATACGGGGCACTGTTTTAGATAATGAGGGTATTTTAATGAGTAACCTCAAATCCCAGCTCTCATGGAGCTTTTCATTTTGCTGGAATGTCACAAAAGTTAGAAGTGCTTTTCTTGTGATACATTGTAGTTTAACAGTTATAAAATTGGTATTTAAGTAGTAATATTGGTATTTTAATGTATCATGGCGTAAGAGCCTCCAAGTAGTCAGACTTTATGCATGACAGCTCATGTAGGGAAGGATGCAGAAACTGCCAGACCTCTTAAAGTTAGATCTGGAACTGCCGCAGTGTCAATTTCATCCTACTCTGATGGTCAAAGCAGTCACAGGCCAGCTCAAAATAAGAAGGGACTTAAACTCCATACCTCAACGGGAGGAATATCAAGGATTTTATAGCCATCTTTGATATGTCAGCCATATCACTAACTAGCTATGTGATTTAGGACAGTTACTTCAGCTTCCCTAAGAACTCTCATCTGTGTTAGCATGTCAGGGGACATGTAGACAATTTTGTAAGACTCGTTTACTGGTCATTATCCACTCAGTGTAGTCATTTATTTTGCCATATTCTTTTTACTACAGCTTCAACTTGGATACTTTAAAGAAAGTTGAAAGTTTCTCATTCTCCACGGTATTTAAGACAGTTTCTTACCGTCGCAATCTTGTACAGTACTGTGTGTATATGATATATTAAGGAAGAAATGGAAATTATGTCATGTAGGGTTTTCTTCTTAATGTCAAGTATTTTCTGTGCTCTAATTATCTTTTAGTCATAATTATTATAACAATAGATACAAATAGAATAAGACATAATTTATAGTGGTCTAAAGTTTATCATTTCATGGGGGAAATACCTTGTAAGCATTCTTCCTTTAAATGACTATACCTTTTGAAAACTTGGAAACTTTCCATTATTGCTAATGTAAGATTGATCATCTTCATCTAGTGATACTCAGGAGAAACATTAATAATCATTTTACATTTGACAACACCCAAGGACAACATTCATTTTATACTCTCCGTAGGCATGGAATAGACTTTGTGCATGTATGAGCTACAGTGGACTGGGAACAAGCAGAGGTCTATGTAGAAGCCTGTATGATTCAATACTTGCACTATGTTGCCTGCCTGACCTAATTTTGGTTTACATGTTTCTTTCCTCCAACCTCTTCCCAAGCTAAATCCACTGGGTAAAGCCACAAAACACAAGGATTTAACATTTTAGCATATTATGGATATACTCATTCTTACTAGTTGTTTCTCCTGTTTCTTGGTTTTCTTTCTGAGAATCTTCTCCTGCCACTCTGAAAACAGTTCTTGGGTATATATGCAGATAAAACAATTGTTGGGTTAAGAGATTCCTCAACTTCCTTGATGATATTAGAAGCTTTTTCAGTGGACTACAAATTGCCACTCTCTGCCATTCTCTCTAAGTGGTCCAAATAACCTATATACCAATATTCATTAAGAAGATTTACTTTCATTTTTCTGGTTAACTATTCATTATCCATTTCCTGAGGGAGTACAGGTAGGTAGTGGCATATAATAGTTAAAAACTTGGGCATTATGTAAAGGTACCACCATTTTTTGATCCACTTATTTACTGATGGGCATTTAGGCTGTTTCCGGCACTTTATTATTGTAAATAGCGCTGCTATGAACATAGGAGTGCATAGGTTCTTCTGAATTGGTGTTTCAGGACTCTTTGGGTATAATCCAAGTAGTGGAATCACTGAATCAAAAGGCAGTTCCATTTTTAGTTTTTTGAGGAAGTTCTACACTTTTTTGCACAGTGGTTGTACCAGTCTGCATTCCCACCAACAGTGCACTAGGGTTCCCTTTTCCCCACATCCTTGCCAGCACTTGTTGTTTGTTGATTTGTTGAAGATGGCCATTCTGACCGGTGTGAAGTAGTATCTCATTGTGGTTTTAGTTTGCATCTCTCTGATGGCTAGTGATGTTGAGCATTCTTTCATATGCTTGTGAGCCCTCTGTATGTCCTCCTTGGAGAAGTGTCTGTTTAGATCCTTTGCCCATTTTTTAATTGAATTGTCTGTCTTCTTGGTGTTGAGTCATATAAGTTCTTTATATATGTTGGAGATCAAACCCTTTTCTGAGGTATCATTGGCAAATATGTTTTACCATACAGTTGATTCTCTTTTCATTTTGATGATGTTTTCTTTAGCTGAGCAGACTCTTTAGTTTGATGCAGTCCTATTTGTTTATTCTTTCCTTTATTTCCCTTGCCCTAGGAGATATATCAGCTAAAATATTGCTACATGGGATATCTGAAATTTTACTGCCTATATTTTCTTCTATTACTTCTATGGTGTCACAGCTTACATTTAAGAGTTTTATCCTCCTGGAGTTTATTCTGGTGTATGATGTAAATTGGTGGTCTAGTTTCGTTTTTTTGCATGTACCATTCCAGTTCTTCCAGCACCATTTGTTGAAGAGGCTCTTTTTACTCCATTTTATGTTCCTTCCCCCTTTGTCAAATATTGATTGATCATAGAGACCTGGTTTTATTTCTGGGCTCTCTATTCTGTTCCATTGATCTAATATGTCTGTTTTTATGCCAGTACCAGATGTTTGATTACAGTAGCCTTGTAATATAGTTTGACATCAGGGATTGTGATTCCTCCTACTTTGTTCTTTTTACTCAAAATTGCTGTGGCTATTCGGGGTTGTTTTTGGTTCCATCTAAATTTTCGATAGATTTGTTGTAGGTCTGTGAAATATGTCATTGGTATTTTAATAGGGATTGCGTTGAATCTATAAATTGCATTGGGTAGTATGAACATTTTAATGATGTTCGTTCTTTCCATCCATGAGCATGGTATATTCTTCCATTTATTTGTATCTTTCTTAATTTCTTTCTTCAGTGTTCTGTAGTTTTCTGATGTTTGTGTACAAGTCTTTAACCTCCTTGGTTAAATTTATTCCTGGATACTTTATTTTTCTTCTTACTCTAGTAAAGGGGATATTTTTTCTAGTTTCTATCTCTGGTATTTTATTGTTGGTGTACAGAAATGCCTTCAATTTCTGAATATTGACTTTGTACCCTGCTATTTTGCTAAATTTACTTATTAGGTTGAGTAGTTTATTAGTGGAGTCTATAGGGTTTTCTATGTACACTATCAGGTCATCTGCAAATAAGGACAGTTCTACTTCTTTCTTTCCCATTTGGATGGCTAGAACTTCCAGTATTATGTTGAACAAAGTGGAGAGAGTGGACATCCTTGTCTTGTTCCTGATCATAGGAGGAAAGCTTTAAGTTCTTCCCCATTAAGTATGATGTTGGCTGCAGGTTTCTCGTACATGGACAACAGGGTGGGGATTAACTGTGGGAGAGCGGGCAAGTGGGCGGGGCGGGGAGGGCAACGGGGGCGAAATGGGACAACTGTAGTAGAACAACAATAAATATGAAGAAAAAAAAACTTTGGGCATTAAATCTTGGATTTATCCAAAAGTTTATGTTTCCTTCCTCCCTTCCTCATAATCCTGTGTTTGTTTGTTTATTCATTCCCTTTAAGGATTTTTTTTAGTATTTTTTAATCTGTGAAAACATGTTAAAAATGTTATTGTGTACTTACAAGTAGAATAATCAAGGTTTTGTGAAAACCTCACCTTACACTTGGGTCATCCAAATGGTGGTCTATCTACTTTCTGTGCCTTCAAATAGTCATTCCTATTCCTATATGACTAAACTTCCCAAGAAAACATATATTGGATCATGTCATTTTATTACTCAAAACTTTCCACGTTTTTCCTTTTCTTCTCTCTCTTTCTCTGCCTTTAGTAACATTGGTATGTAAGCTTCTGTATCTTTATGGATACATAATACCCGTATAAACTTCTATAAAATTCATGTTTTGCTTAAAGAATGCCTATATGTACATTCAGATAATCATGTTATTTCTTTTTCTCTTTTAAAAAGTTATTTTTTAAATGCTTAAAAACACTAAGAGTTAAAATAAAAATTATATACAGTTTCTTGACATTAAAAAAATAAGAAATGAAAGCTCTGCCCCCACTTACAGTTTGATGAATCTTCTTCCAACTTTTTAAGTTATATAGATGCTTGTGTATATATTCATCTGTGTATACATATATTTCTTGTTCTACCAAACAAAATTATGATGTATGTATATTTTCAATTTTACTTACTCAACCTCACTAAGGTTCAGTTTTCTCGCTTGAAGTGGGTATAGTAGTAATATCAGCTCTCAGGCTCATTATGTAGGTAAGGATAAGTAAAATAATCCATGTAAATAGTTTAAGACACTCCAGCATAGAGACAGCAGTTAAACCCTGGGTGCCTAGCAATGGGCAAAACTGGGAAAACAAGACCTTGCCCCCAGGGTACCTTTCCTCCCCTGGCACATCTCCTGTCATGCAGCTTAGACCCCCTGACCTTTCATATCGTTGGTCATGCAGTTCGGACCCTCCCTTACTGGGACATGCAGTAGACTCCCTTGGAAGAGTAACAAGGGGCTGAAGAGTAGCCTCATGTGACTCCCAGGTGGGTTGTTGCACGATCACTTTTCAAACATTAACTCCTGTGAGTAACGTCTAGGTCGCAGTTGTATTGTAGCTGCAGACCCAGAGAAGCAGTGAAACCAGACAAGTGACACCATGGCTGACATCAGGACCAGCTGCATTGACAAACTGTAGCCATGCAAACTGGGGCTCAGCCACTTGGCACCTTGAATCTGCGTGACTCAGCAATTTATGCTGAAGGAAACAGATTTTTATTAACAGGGTTCCAACCTTAGGGATGGGGGCACTGAGAGCACTCCCGCTCAGATCCTCCTTTCCCGCAAGACCCAGAACTGCCCTGGCTCCCCAAAAGGCTACAAGCCAAAACCTGCCCAGAAGTCCCCCACATCCTTATCTGTCCACTGGCCAGTCATGCAAACAGGTCTCCATCCTCTCTGGAATGTGCACTTACGAGTTTTAGGACCAGCATCCTCTCATGGAGCTCTCTCCATCAGGACCTGGGGTGCACTGTTCTTAGTCTCCATGTAGTAGTTCATGAAACCATGTGCCGTGTTATACTGTCCCAGAGGCAAGAGAATGACTTCTGTATGTGCTTAGGAAAGCAGAAGACTGCAGCTCAGCATTCCTGGTCACAGTTCAGCTCCAAGCATCTCTCATGAGTCTGGCTGGCTAGGCAGGTCCCTGCAGCTCCATTGGCTGTGCCCTGTCTTCTTCGGGCAGACCTGTAGGCAGACTTCTAGGCAGGCAGACTGACCTTCAAGCAGGCCTCCCACTTTAACTTAAAATGCTTGGCTCAGAATTTCCTGCATGATCTAACATCCGGCTCTCCCTATAGTGCATTAGTGTCTGCCATTTTTGTCAGCTTCCCAGTGCCTTTGAGTTTCTTTCAGCTGTCATCTTTAGGGCAAGAATTCCCAGCAATGCGCAAGCATCTGGGGAGGGCATCCACTCCAGCCCCTGCAGCTCAAGTAGGCGCTGTGTGAGTGCCCCCCCCCCTCATACTCCCACCCCCACTATATCACAGGTCACTACACGTTCTCACAGTCATGTACACAATTCTACAATTCTGCAATTCTGCAGCTTCTGAGATCTTCCTTTCAGGAAGGCATGGGCTGTTAACCTCCCTTTTTTATGTAATGTACCTTAAAGCTGTACTCTTCACATTGTGAGTATTCCCTGCCCTGCTTCCCTCCTGCCTCCCTGCAGGATTTGGGGGGATGGTGGGGTTCCCCTTCCCTCAGGGGAACCATGTTCTGCACCATCTGCCCTGGTACCAACCATTGGACACATCAACCCTGAAAGGACACATCTGGAAAGCTGATGAATATTCTATTTGGAACTTCCCCTGAGACCTCCAGAGAAATACCCTCAAGACAGAGGACCCAGTGCGGCTGTCTCTATGGAGCACTCCCACATCCTCCTCCCCACCCCCCAGGACATGGTCCTTCCCTCTTTTTCCTAAGCTCCAACGGCCCTTCTTTTGCCTCCGTAATTTGTGTCCTGAGTGCATTTCTTCTATGGCTTACTTATACCTCTGTGACCTTCTAAATAAACTTTCTCTTATAGTTTTGAGTCTTGCCTCTGAATTCCTTCTTAGCCAGAACACAAGTACCAAAGTTGCTTAACCAAGTTCCAGTCTGACTCCGTCAGTCTAACAGGTCTAACAACTGGTGCCACTTTTACCATCAGCACAGCCATAGCCTTTCAAGTAGACTATACTGTAAGAGTTTATTTATTCTTCAATAAAACAATAGTGAGTTCTGTAAATTTTTATTTTATTTGATGTAATATATTTTGTGTCATATAAATTACATATTTTTCCCTGGCTGCTGTGGCTCAGCAGATTGAGTGTCGGCCTGCGAACCAAGTGTCGCTGGTTCGGTTCCCAGTCAGGGCACATGACTAGGTTGCACGTCAGGTCCCCAGTTGGGGGCGCAAGTGAGAGGCAACCACACAGTGAAGTTTCTCTCCCCCTTGTTCTCCTTTCCCCTCTCACTAAAAATAAACAAATAAACAAAAAAACAAATAATTTTAAAAAAATAAAATAAATTACATATTTTTCTTCCAGAAAGTCTCAATTTTAAAAAATAGCAAATATATATTTGTTCTGAGAAGTAAGTTTACCATCAATTTATTAATATAGTCAATTCAGGCCTTGTTCCTTTTGTCTAGGAAAAGGGCTTTCTAAGTAAAGAAATTTAAATTAAACTTTTATTTGACTGCCTAAAAAAATAAATTACATTTGAAAAGGCAGGATTTTTTACTTGCCCCCACTTGCAAATACAACGGAGGAAAAGAATAGAGAGATGCACTGGGTTCACCAAAAAGTTTGTTTGTTTTCTGTTAGATGGCTCTAGTTGTGCTTAGGTCTTTAACTTCATTCAAAACAATTTTGTTAGTGACAGCTGTCATATCAGCATATGCATTTTAAAAAACAATCAAAATTGGTGAAATCTTGTGCAGCCATTTTAATACTGAAGGTGGAAGAAAATACACAACATTTTTGGCACGTTATGCGTTATTATTTTAAGAAAGGTAAAAACGCAACTGAAATGCAAATTTTAAAAAAGATTTATGCAGTATATAGAGAAGTTGCTGTGTTTGTTCGAACATGGCAGAAGTGATTTGCAAAGTTTTGTGCTGGAGATTTCTGGCTGGCCGATTCTCCATGGATGATAGTGTAGACCAGTCGAAGTTGATAACCATCAAATCAAGACATTAATTGAGAACAATCAATGTTACACCACAGGGGAGATAGTGGACATACTCAGAATATCCAAATCAATAAAATTATTGGTGAAAATGAAAAATATTTACAGAACAAAACCATATGCACTTTTTTAGCTAACACAATATTTATTTATCTCATAGTTTGTAACTTCAGCATTTAGGGCATCTAATAGAAATTGAAGTGCTCTGAGCAGGATTCAAGGTTTCAAGGGTCAACTATATTTTAAAGCATCCCTATGTGCAGACAAGGTTAAGAATCACTGTTGTAGAGAATTGGAAAACAATCCCAAAAAGTGGGAAGGAAAAACAATGTTAGTACTCATGACTGCATCTCAGAAGCAATAAGGTAACCAAAGGACATGGTTTTAAATTTGGAAGGAATTTAATACTTAGGTTTAACACCCTCATCTTATAAATACAAAGTCAAGGTTTGGTGAGTCACATCTGATCAGTACACAGCAACTCCAGTACTTTCCACACACAATTTCCCCTACACTGTACTTCCTTTCTGTAATAATAATTTTTAAGGGCGGTTAGAAGTTCGATACAGAGCAGGACAGAAACCAGAAAGGTAGGTTATTGTATGTGGTATTCATTGCTAAGTTAGTTGTTGGTTGGTTTGGTTAGAGAAAATAGATATATGAAAAGAAGATTATCTGTAAGCAGTTATGCATAAGGAAGTTGTACTCAGGTGTGAAATTGAGACCAGATTGACTGGGAGTCATTAACAAAGAGGGACTAGTTAAAACCATAAATGTGGCTGAGGAGAGAGCATAGAAAGAGGGCATCAGAGGTCTGAGGGCTGAGCCTTTGGGAAACAATCACAGTTTGGGGCTGCTAGAGGGAAATGAAACAGGGAAAGCAGCTGTAAAAGAATCACAATTTTCTGTTGGAAAAAAACAAGAATGCTTTTTTTTTTTTTTTTTTTTTACTGTGATGATAGATAATACACAGTAATCATTCTAATTTGGTGAATGTATAAGTTAAACAAGAAAACACTATATGGAGGCTTTGAGGGGGTTGCATAATACAATCACTATGGAATACTAGAAAAAGCATTGGACTTATAGTGTAATGATGTGACTTCTCATTTCATCTTAGCTCCTGCTAGCTCTGTGAATTGTGATAAATAACTTGACCTTTCTGAATCCATTTTCTCACTTGTAAAACTGGGATAATGCCCCTTTACAGAGCTATTTGGATGATTAAATGAGATGATATATGGCAAACTGTAGGAATGTCATGCAACATTTTTGGAGAAGTCAGTAGGGGTTATAATTTGGGGCTGAACATACACAAGGTCAAATGCTGGCTCTAGCTACAGTGCTCTGAAACAGGTTACTTCTCTGAGGTGTATTAGGAAATAAAGACAATATGAATACCTCTGTCATAATTTTGTTGTAATTAGTGAAGATTAAAGGAGGTAATCTAGGTGACTCACTTATAATAATTTAGCTAACTTCAAACTTAAATTAAGCATGTTGTTACAACCACTCAAAATAATGATTCAAAAATATGGACTTAACTCATTATTTCTTTAATGCTTAAGTTTGTCTAATGACATACCTTTAATATATGAAACATATTTGGGCATGGCACCAGAAAATCTTCCACAGAGTATTCTTCACAACAAACTGTTGCTTTGGCTAGTCTTTCACATTTTTTTATTAGCTTTTGTGTCTGCTTTTTGAATATTGGGCATTTTCATCATTTTGTTGTAGACCATTTTCTGACCTCACACTCTCTCTCTAGACAGTGTCTTCCCTTTCATGATCTCAACTTGCATTGGTATAGTTAAAGCTCCCAAATATGAATCCCTACACCAAAGCATTCTTCTGAACTCTAGACCCATATATCCAAATGCCAGCATGGTTCCTTGGATCTTCCATTGGCTTCTTTATATTAATGTGACCCAAAGTGAACACATGGCTCTCTTTGCTTCCTCTCTTATAAACTTGTTCCCCTGTGTTCTCTGTCTCTGTAAATAGCACCAACATCGCCACCACAGCCCATGTCAAAAACTTAGGCATCTTCTGTTCCTTTATTCCCGTGTAATCAGCCACAAAATTCTGTCACTTCTTAAGTGTCTCTTAAAGTAATTTCTTGTCCATTTCCACTGTCACACCATAATCAAAGCCACCATCAGCTCTCACATGGACTCCTACATTTGTCTTATGTGACTCCACATGCACTCTCATTCCTTTTCAGTCCAGCTCCATGTAGCAGCCAGGATGATCTTTGAACACACATATTTGATCATGTCACTTTCCATCTTAAACCCTTCTGCTGCTCTTATGTGCATGGTTACTTGATTCTCGGCTTCTTTCAATCTACCTGCCCTCTATTTCTCTCTGTTTTAGTCTCTTCAGCCTTAAGGCTCCATTTACATGTCAGTTTTATAGGGAAATCTTCCCATCCTCCTTCAGCTACCTCCTAAGTTAACCCCTGCTATATGTTCTTATGGCACATTTCTCCTTTGAAACAATTTTCACAGCTGTAATTATCTGTCTCTCTCTTTGCTATGAGGACAAGGACTATGTTTGTCTTATCAGTTATTCCTGGCCAGTAACTCTATGCCTGGCCTGTAGTCTGCATTCAGTAAATATTTCAAATGAAAGAATGAATAGAATGAATTCCCTGCATGCTGATTCCAAGGAGAGAAAGGAGACACTTGTAAGTTCTAATTTTGTTTCCATTCATGTGGCCAATGGAATAGTCCAATTGTTTATGCTTTTACTTTTCTTTTACTCATATTCTCATCCTTTTGTTTTTCATACTTTTCTTTGTAAAATTTCACTTACAGCTACTAGTTGTCTTGTTATTATCTATATTTATCTTGCAAGACCTTTGACATGAATATTTTAAATAGTCAGTAAAAGAATTTCTTGAGTTAATGTTCCTTCAGGATCTTTTTAGAGTAGGGTTTTGAGTCCATGCAAGACACATTGTATGGAATGTTTCCGCCAGCTTACTGTTACTGAGGTCAGGAAAGTACAGCAGTTCGGGGGTTCTGGGTTTAGTATTAGCCATCTGCTCAGAGCCAGCAAAAGCCAAGACTGAGACTCTCGAGATTGCAAACCAATGGAACAAAATATTACTTTTAACCTTAATCTAAAGTATTTTTACTTTTGTGTCACACTATACTTGAAATAGCTCATATTCCTTTTAAAGCATAAATACTATCCATTGAAAATACTATTTAAATTGCTGCATTAAACTTAGTAGAGAAGAGGTAATATAAATTATTAGTCACTGTTTTAATACATTGTAAATATACATTTTATACTTTCTTTAAATGTACATGTGTACTTGGTGATAGCAGCTTCGCTGCTTTTTATTTGGCATAAAACTAAATGCCAAAATGCACTTAAACAGTAAGTCATAGTTTCTATCTTAGTTACTGCCCTGATAAAATTCTTCTGTTTGATGGTTTGCTTCTGCCTATTTTTTAAGCTTGTAAACATGGTATCAGTTTTTCTCATAATTCACAATGATAGAAGGAAACTGTGTCCATGTAATAACATTTAATGCTCTTCCTTGCACGAGTGAAGTAAATTACTTTTATACGTGGTATTACCTACAGCAAAGACTGATGAATAGTTTCTTATCTGCAAAATAGGGGTAACACCTATAATTCAACTTTCTTGTGGTGTATGAAGTACCCAGCTCTGCTCCCTCTACTTGGAAACATTGCATATATTGAGAACACTGGTGAAGAGACATGTGTGTTGCAAACAAATATCTAAAATATAATTAAGCCACATCATACTGGCTTTCTAATCTTCCTTCTGGGATGTTTCTTATATATAGTAGAATGCTATCGCAATCGCGCAGCCCAGTGTGAAGCTTCTTTCCTAATTATTATATGCATTCTTTCTTAAAGTCTATACTTGGGAAGCATAATAGTACACAATAATTGAGGGTTTGGGGATGGAGTAGAAATTATAAAGATACTTTACTTTTTAAGATCATATTCATTGCCTGTATTAGTGATTCTCAGATTTTTAGATTTCATAGGTTTATGTGAAAATTATCACATTATCATTACCTTTCTCATTTCATTATGACCCTCATGTATCCAAAGCTTCTTCAAAGCTTTGTGAACTTGTGTTTGCAAGCCCGTAGACTACACCTTTGTGATTACTTGACTCAACCAAGAATTTTATCATAAATAGATTAATTACGATGAGGTGAAAGTTTTTGTTCAGTGTATAGTAAAACCTTGGTTATCTGACACACTCAAGTCTCACAGTGCATGATACTCAGAAGTAATACCTATTCATGCCTGTAGTTAGGAACGTGCAACTTACCTTTGATATTCTTTACCAGGAATATTTTTAGGTCCACAAGATGGCAGTATTACTTTATAAAGGTAAACAAGGCAGTGAAGACCAGGATGGCTTGGTTTTCCAGTACAAATAAAGGCTGCTTTTGAATGCATTAGGAAGACTCATGGTCATTGACGAAGTATGAAAGACAGTGATAACTGAAGGCAAGAGAACATCTGAGGATAAAGTTGCTAATTCTGTAAACAATTAAGTAAAAATAGTAATTATGTCATGTTATAGGGAATCTTTCCCCCCTTTTTCTACTTTCTACTCTTATGAGAAAGAAGTAAGCATCAAGAAAACAAATTTCATAAAATGTCCTTGACCTCACCTGCGCCATATTCAGCCCAGTCCGCCATACCATTCACATTTATAGCATAGAAATAATGGGTTAATTACTTAATGTTCAGTAACAATGACTCCAGTTATTGAGTCAGCATTAGATTATCTCATTTACTGAGCAAGGTAACACATTTTAGGAAGATTTTCACAAGTTTAAAGGAAAGTTTGGAGTTAAATGGTTAACCCTTAACGATTCAGAATACCCCTTGCTATGCTGTATCAGTAAATTTCTATACAGATCATTTTACATAGAAATTATGAAATTCATTTATTCATGATCTGAGGTATAAATTAATTTAGTATTACAGAGTAAAAGGAACTATGATTCATTGTTTCTCTTTTTTATATTTCTGATAATGTAATGCATCTTTTACTCTAATTGGTTAATGATTTAAGTACTTTATTCAGTTTGTCCAAATCAGTTAAGTAATTTCAAATTCAGTTGATGTTCATGTGCAGTATTTAAAAAAACACTCAGAAAAACAATTTTTCGAATGAGGTAATAACTATTTTGGATGCTGAATCTCAAAGTACGACTGAGCAAAACTTAATAATAAGAAATATGGATTCCTACTGATGCTTTTAACATTGTTGAGCCTTAAAAACAATTTTTTTGCATCACAGATTACTATAATTAAAGGTAAATTCAGTATCTTATTGCCAGTTTATCTATTCACTATCACAATATTATTTTCTTAGCTAGTTTAGCTTTATATTAGCCATGGTAACAGAAATTTAAGTAGTACTAACAAGTAAAATCCACAGATTCCCAAGCTCAACCTTTAGTTACACCTTGTTTACAACCGCTGGTAAGACATAGCATATTTATGAGATTTTAGTTTATCTACTTTGGCTTTTTTTACTCTCTTGAGTAGCAAGAGTAGTCTAAATTAGTGGGATTAGCAGCCTTGTAATGGGAATCTTCTGTGGAGGATTATTCTTGCTTAGAGAGAAGAGGATACTTTATGCAGACTGATCTGGAGAGTATGGTTAGGTATTTGTTCCATACTCTGAAACCAGGCTCTTTTTAATGTATTAATAATTAAATTAAACTAGTTTTTTACTAATTTGGTGGGGTTAAAATTATTCAATGTTATAACATTTTATTTACTGTAATTATTTTAAGGAATGTTGCTCCTTTATACTAGGCTTTTGCGTAGTAGTTAATATTGAACTGGTAGCCTTCAATTTTAGTTTACTGTACAGGCTCAAAAGTGAATATTAAGAAACTGGTATGAATTAACCAAAAAGAAGGTTACTTGGGGTAAATAATAAAGTTGTGTTGTTTGGAAGTTTTATCATGCCTTCATGCTGTAGCTCATATGAGTCTGATTGTTAAGGAACTGGTTCTGAACCTGGGACAAGGTTAGTGCTCAAATAATCAAGGCTCTTTTATTTATTTCTAAGGAGGTGGACAGTTGGCCAGAAAAACTGGCTTGGAATCAGTTTCATTCGGCTCATGCTCCATGCTGTTCTCCTGTGCAGATGCTATTGCTATTGGCTTTGGTATATGAGGAGGACAAAGTAATGAAGGAAAGTGACAAGGTCATAGAGGTAGAAAAGGAGAAGCTTGCAAGAATAGAGAAGGAGGAGGTTATATTAGTCTTACTTGAATGTGACCCCTTTGCTCCCTGTCCTTGATGCTGATAGTTCTCTGAAGACAGTTCACAGCACTGGGAGACTAAGCGCAACATAACTGACTTTTCTCCCGGCCAACTGAAAGTCCTGTTGATTAGTTTAAACTCAGAAGGAGGATGTTTCGGTCCTTTTGACTGTAGATGCTCTACATATAGGACCTTTTTAGGAAAATGAAGTGTGGGGAATCAGAGCAGTCCACCAATCTGCTCTCTCCAGCCTTAGAATTAGAGTAACAACTGAGCACCAGAAAATAACAAAGGTGAAAAGACATTATCGGAAAAAACAATCCAAATGCAAACTCCAGAGGGAGAAGAAAGTTGCCTTGAAAGAATTGTGATAATACTCATAGTTATGACAGTTTTGATACATAATTCAACACTATGCTTACTCTTCTTAAACCTGTCTTACTTTACATAAAAAAATCATGCATAAAATATCTTAGAGGTGTGGCAGATCACTTTTGGAAAACACAGTTACATTCTAAAATGCTATGTTGTTTTTAAGAAATATAAAAAATATTTTTATTCTTATGAAGTACTTGAAAGCATATGATGAAATTCTAAATTGTTTTTAAAAACGTGGTTTTTGATCAATAAAATATTTTTTTTCTTTGAAAACATTTTATTTAGGATGTTTAGTATTTTTGCTTTTCATGGCAATATTCCTTTTTTCAGAACCAAAATAAGATTTCTATTTTTTTATGTTTGGTTTCACACTTATGTTCGGTTGTAAATATGGTATATCTGTAGTGACTGTATTTGGTTTGCAGAGCTTTATTAGATAAGTAGACAAAGAGAAACAAGCTATACAGTAGAGATTTAGATCACAGTATAATAAAAAGTAAAGTGGACAGATTGAATCAGATAAAAGTTTAATATCTTTCAAGATATATAAATTTGTTTTCAAAATTCAGATTACATTAATTATTTGATGTGTAAACACAATACCTTTTGTTTTGGAAACTTATTCTGAACATTTTGGGAACAAGTAAATTACAATAAAATATCTAAATTGATTAATTTACTTCAGAGTGTGAAAAGCCAGAGTAAATTAGAATTCTGCTCACTAAGTGCCTCAGAGCTTATTCCACCTGACTCATCAAATGAAAAATTCATCAATTAATCCTCTGACAATAACAATATATACACAAAAATCAATTTGGAATTGATTTTTTTTTAAGTCTGAACATGAAAACCAAGCTTTGACTTATACATAATGTGAAATTTCTCTTCATTTTGACTTTATTATCGAGTGTAACAGCTCAAGTGTTCATGTAATTATTTGTTCTAAGTCAACTTACAAAAGTGTGATTGTTTGAGAAAGTGTGTATGTGCTGTGGAGATGGTCTGAAGCACAGTCTGAGTGAGCTAATAAAGTTGTCACATGCATGTAAGAATACAGCTGATAGGAATCCCTAGACGGCAGCCAATAGAGAGCAGTACCGATCACTAAGCCCTGATGGGAGACCACCCAGGACAGTTAACAGTGAGCTGAGTACTGAGGAAGATCAAAGAAAGAGAAGAGTTGCATACAATAACCCAGATCTCAGATACCGATTAAAAAGAACATTGCCTGGCGGGTGATTTCTATGAAATATATTTGTGTGTGTGGTGTGTGGTGACTATCTAAGTAAACAGCATAAACTGTAGAAAGGTGAATCTTTTCCTTGTGCCAGCCTGCTTTGTCTCTACTTTATAGATATAAATGTTTCAGAATGCATTATCATTTAAATGATCTTTTTGCTTCAATTCAGTAATTCTATGTAGTTCTTCAAGACTTCCAACGAAGTCTTTGAAGCTCTTTTCTAGTTAACTTTCTTTCTTCCATGAGGTCTGTGCCACAATAACATATCTATAAATTTCTCAAGAGAATAATCCAAGCCAAATAATAGTGGAGGGTTTTTTGGGGGGTTTTGTTTTTTGTATTAAATAAATCCTATAAAAATGTATTGAAATGTATGCCTACAAAAGAAAAGAGTTGGGGAGTCAAATTGAAATTTACAATATTCTGAATCTTTTTACCTTCAAATTAGGTATTTCCAAACCTATTATTAGTGTTGCTGAATTCTTTATTTACATATTGCAAATTCTATGTTGATTTTACAAACTGCATTGCAAAGTTTTTGTATTCCTATGAAGAACTTCATACTGCTCAAGATGCTATGAGTCAGCTCACTATAGCAAAAACAAATGCACTCTTCCAATATACAGTAATGTTAACAAGAAGATACAAAGGAAATATTAAGCTAGATGCTCTGTCAGTATTACTTATCTCTCATGTAGTAAATGTTGATGACTGTCTTCTGACTGTGGATTCTTGTAGGAAATGAACATCAAACCATTTTTATGTTTTATAGATATTTTTAAAAAACTGAAAACATATGATTCTGAATTTATCAGAATTTTTTCAGTCACAATAGCAGTAAGAAAATTGCAATAGAAATGTCTTCCTGAGTGCGTAACATTTGAAATAATGTTTTTTCCCTGTAGTTTAAAATATTAACTTGTATTTTAGGTCTCATTCTTTGCATATGCCTTAACAATTATGATTCCTTGATTAGAGAAAGAGCTTTTGTGCTAGTTATATGTCCTAATACCAAATACATTGTATCTCAGCAGTATTTATAATGTTCTATTTCTGATCAGGTCACATATGTCTAATGAAGTATTAAGATCTTTTGTTATTAACATTTGTTGCTGTTTTAGTTTTGCACTCATAAAAAAAATCTTGAAAATGTTTATTTTTAACTAAATAACATATCCAATAAAACTCTTTACGTATTAGTTTAGAGCATTTTTATTGGTCTAGAAATAATTTTTGAACATTTTTAGAATCATATGTAAATACCATATATTATTGAGTTTTTAAAAGCGTTCATATATACTTTTTTCAGCATTTTGGCCTTTGTATATGCATTTTTCAAGGTGTATAAAGAATTACCCATTAATATAATTGCCACTCCTGGGAAATATACTTTAACACAGAATTGATAGTAAAGATTAACTTTTAAGTAATAAGTATTTCTGTGTCATTATTTTTTTTATCTGTATGTCTTCTATAAAGCTGTATTCTGTTTTGTCATTCAGTCTCATCAGAGATAAATATTTAATAAATAAGTGAAATCAATGATATATATCACTAGTTATAAAATAAATGTAATTGTATTTGCGGATAGTTATGTCAGTGTTACAAATATTTGAATATTTTAAAAGAGAAGTCAGATTTTCTGATAATTCATATAGTTAATACGTATTCTCTTTTTAAAAATTTTTTGACATTAGATTTATAAAGCTAAGAATTAGTCATTTTGTTAATCATAGATAATTATCATCTTCCTCTGCAAAAATTTTAAATGCTTTTTTTTAAGATTACAAAAGTTTCATATATAATTATATACCACTCAGTAGAAAAAAAAAAAACATTGGTTTTGTTCTTAATTTTATATTTTAATGTGAGTAGAGTGACCCTGTTATATTTTCAACTGTTTAGTCCACAGAAAAGGATAAAAATATTAACAGGAAAAATAAACAGTAAATATCTTCAGTTAGGGTCATTTTAAACATTTGTATATAGTAATTTGTGTGTGTGCACGCGCTTTATCTCCTATTGTTTTTATTTAACCAATCTATTTTAACATATTAGATTATATTATAACTAATTTATGGGCATCAGGGGGTAGAGGTGATCATAGGGAAATAAAAGATTTGTTTTGTAATTGAGCACAGGAAGTTCATCTTACTAAACATTATCTTAATAGTTTTTCAATACAGTACTTTTGTTTAGACTTCAGGAATTTTTCATGTGTCTCGTTTTTCATGGTTTTTCATTTTTACTTTTGTTAATTCTGGTTCATTTATTACATAAAAATAATTGATGAGTTACTCATACATCTTAATCCAATCTTATTTAATGCAGCTATTATTTAAAAGTTAGCTTTTTTATGTACTCTTTAATCTCTTTTATCTTTTAAAACCACAAACTGGTGTCCCCCCCCCCCCAAGTGACGTTAGGAAAAGGAAACACTCATATACTGACATATTTTAAACATTTTCCATGGCAAATAATGTCCTGTGATATATCACTGGGTAATGATTTTTCACATTTCAGTTGTTATAATTGAAATGTTTGAAAATTTGGAGGTACACTTGTTAATGTGCGATTTCTCTATCAGAGTAGCTGTCTTTAAACTTTCAAAAAAACTTTTGTCACTTTCTCAGAAAAACATTTCAAATTCTTAAATTTGAAATTTGTCTTGTTTTGCTCATATTAGCTGCATTCTTGGAAGATAAATTCCAAAATTTTTAATCATTTTTTTTCTTTGAAATAGTTTACTTTTTATTGTACTTTCTCATTACCATTTATCCTCCCGCTATACCCGCTTGACCTCCCCTCCCCCCCACAGTCACCACACTGTCGTGCATGTCTATGAATTCCTTTCCTTTTTACTCACTTTTATTAAGTAGCTCTTACATTTAAAAGTAATAGAACTAAATTTTCTTTTCAAAACGATAACCCTATAAAGTCTGAAGGTGACTTCAGTGAGGAGTACCTTATATTCATTAGAAATCACCTACTTTTACCTTAATAATCTGTACCTAAAATTGGGATTTATTAGGTAATATGCTTTTTCTTTATTAATGATTAATAGAAAATAACCTATTTAGAATTGCTTGTAAAATTGACTTACATAAACTTTATTATTAAATTCTAACAGTATAAAATGTAGTAAGCTTAAGATATAATAGTATTAAATAATACTTCAAAGCACTAGACTTACAAAAATGGTTTAATTTCACTTACTTCAAGGGTCAGTAAAGTATAAAATACTTTTGGATCATGATTTTATTGTGTCAAGTGACATTGTTACCAAATATTTAATTTTCATGAAATTAGTTGTCTATTTAACACCTTTAATTATACCAATATATTTGTATCTATCATTTAAAATATAATTTGAAATCACTTACTAATATTTTAATTATAACTTAATATGTCTTATCTGGAAAAGTTATAAAAATAAAATAATTGGACTAAGTTCCCTATTTAGATAGTATCCTTAATATAATAATTAATGTGTAGTCATCAAAGTCTTTACTGAATGCTTGCTCTGTGCATTGAATTCTTCTATAATCCATGTAAGTTGTTTTTAAATTAGGTTTATATAAATGTAAAGAAGGAATTTTAACTCTTCTTTCAAAGACCTGGTGATGGCAAAAGATAGTATTTCCAGAATATTGACAGGATATACGCTACCAATAAGATAAAAGTAATACCTGTTAACATTTTTGGTCTTTTCCGAAATTCTGGATATTGCTATTTTTCAATAGTTAATCCTATTATAGAAGAAATGTTTAAAATGAATATTTTAAATTATAAAAAAAATTACAACATGCATTTAAAGTTGACCAGTATACATATTTCTTAAGTAATACATTTGAAAAATATCTTCTATCGTTAAAAGAAATGTAAACTGCATGTTTTTTCCCCAGCAGATTTTAACGTTACTTGTAAAAATGTGATAAAGGAATTTTTTCTTAGAAACAATTAAACACAATTTTGACTCTCACAGTGACCAGCAGATGCAAACTACAAATAATATTCTGACTCAATAACAATCTATTTTATCTAGGGAATATTAAATAATTCACTTACATAGTTTTGAAATTGTAGGTGTTCAACTTCATATGGTGAACCAAAAATCCCAAATGTCATTGTCAGCCTATTAGAAGTCATAATCTCAAAAAGAAAAAAAGAAAAAAAAAAGAGTCCTATAAGGTATTATACTGCTACAGTTGAAAGCAGTAGAGACTTGTATTTGAGCATGGTGCTCTGAAAATAAACACTATCATTTGAAAATAAGAATCCTTGAGCATAATTGATTGAAATGATATAATTTTTTTTCGTTTATCTTAAAGGCTGTTTTTCTTTTTTAAGTATAGATTTCTTGGATTTTATTTCAGTACTCATAAAATATTTGTTATGACTTATGGAATCAAAATCATTCACTGCCATATCTCTTATTAGGAGTGCTTTTGCAGCAGGGAGTCTTACAGAAGACTTTTATTACTCTAATTCTTTGGCTGACTCAGGGTCAAAGTTAAGCAGCAGATTCTGTGCCTTCACTAACACACAGTAGCATTCTGACTTTGGGCTTTACACTTGAATGTGTGTGCATATATATGGGCTGTGCACTCCCCTTTGCATATATATGTATTTAATAAATAAATAAATATATATATGTGTGTGTGTGTGTGTGTGTGTGTGTGTGTGTGTGTGTGTATAGAAAGAGGGAAGGGGAGAGCAAAAGTGCCTAAAAGCTTTTGTAATAAAACATTAATATTTGCTAATAGTTGAAAAGGGCAGCCGAGGGGAAGTATCTGGCATAAGTATTTCCTGGGATAGGTAGAGTACGTAATTCTTAGGGCTACTCCTCTAGCTTCCTGAAGATCCATTTTTCCTAGAAAATACCTAGTTTATGCTCAGATTCTTGGCTTACTAAAAATGCTTTGTTTTATCAGTTAGCAAATTCAGCTGAGTCTTATCGGGTTAGCAGAAAGTAAGGTAGTAGATTTTCTTTTCAGTTATTGCACGCCTAATGCAGTTAAATCTTAATATAGTGATCATGTAGATAATTTTAACATTAGCATATACTAAAAAGATTTTTAGATAATTTTGATAATTTGACCTCTTATTAGGATAAAAACTAGTGTTTTAATGACACTTGACCTTTGTGCATAATGCTTTTCCCTATTTTCCTATTCTTACTCGAGGTAAAGAAGGTAGCACATGTCATTATCCCCATTTTGCAGATATGGAAAATGAGTCACAGAGTGTTTTAAGAGATTTACCCAATATATCATAGCTAGTGAAAGGCCAAGGCAAAAGTAGAAATCAAATCTTCTGAAAGCAAAGGCAGTTTGTGCCTTTTCAACGATCTCATAGCCTCCTCTTTCTGTTGGTAATTTAAAAACAATTAGTGGTGATTTAGTGGTTCAAAGATATGAGAGGAGAAAGACATGCAAATTTTTCATAGGCAAATGGAATACTTTGTTTTAGTTGTGATTTTATAATCTATGCTTTGCTGGTTTTAGTAACGAACATAAATCTGTTAAAAGAGAAAATATAAAATGTAAAATAGAAAAAATTTACCTTTTTGGCTCATTCCTATGTTAGCTATGTTTTACTACATTCTCTTAATATATTTAATATAATAATGAAACAGTGTTTGTTATGAAATGCCTTTTTAACGCAAGTGACTCAGGTAGCATCAAGGAATACAGCATTTAGCAAAACTAACATTTTAAAGAACACGTTTTTCTTTACTTCTGACATATATCTGTACAACAGTATCAATATATATTATGTGTATTTTTAGGGGTTCTGCAAAAGACTTCCATTTTGCAGAGCATAACCAGTAATTCTGTTGAAATGTAGGAGAAAATAATTGGTTTTAAAATGTAACTTAATATCTGAGTTTGAGAAGGAATAGAAATAAACAGAGACAACCACTTAGTCAAGAGCCCAATATTATTGGTATCTTTTATGTGTCTAATTACTCTTAATTTGATGCTCCAGCTAACTACAGTAGGCTTGTTTTTAAATGCCAGGTCTATACATGTACCCTGAAGAAATTTTATTTAAACGCTACAGATTTTCTCTGAAAAAAAGTCACTGTATTCATGCTGATTTTAACCGTATCACCACCTCCCACTCTACTAATTTTCATTTAATAGAAATTGCCTTTGCAGGTGAGGAATATCACAGATATTTGTCAATTGGCCTCTATAAACCACACCACTGTGCTAGGATGAATAGAGACGGAGAATCATAACAATTTATTTATTTAACTGCTTAATAGTCCCTTTCATCAACTCTTAATTAATTTTCATTGCTGTCTTCTGATTCCTATCTAAATGTTCCACATCTGTCCTAAAGTATGGAGTCACTGGTACATATAATGCTACAAAGTTGAAGAGTAAAGGCTTTCTACTGTATTCTCCATGTCTTCTCACTCCAAAATAACTACTTGATTTAAGATGTTCAAGCAGTAATTGAACATCTTCAACATAGCATTTGGACAGAGACCATCAGAGGACAGGATTTGGGTAACTGTTCAGGAAAAAAAATGCAAAGTTAGTATGAACTGAAGTGTAGAGCAAGAATTGGATAGACAAATACTGTTTTGTCCCCTTAAATTCTTTATTCTCTTACCTGGTATGTTTTAGGCTTACACTTCTAGCCCATGCCTCACTCACTCAAGACTTTTGACTCCATTAAAAAATTTTGTCAGCTGTATAGTAATTTACCCACATAAAGGAAATTTTCCTCTTGGCATTCAGAGACTTTTGAACTAGAGTTTTTAGAATATGGTTAAAACAAAATTGTTATATTTTGCAACTTCAAGTCCCATTCTAAGTGGGATTGAGCGCAAGATACATTTAGAAAATAGAATAGACTTTTCTTGGCCAATTAAATATTTTTTGTAAATGTCTGCAATGCAGAATACGTTTGTAAACATCTGCACTATACATACAATCTCTGCATTTTTAAGACTTAAGAATAAAAAGTAAGATATTTAGTTATACACAGAAGATACAATTTTAATTTAAGCAGTTTCCATTGTTAACATTTCATAATTTTAGACCATTTCTTAATTCTAGTATGTTTTCCACATGGCTAGGAGGGAACAACTCTAAAACATTCCACAGAATTTGAATACTATATTCTACAATAAAGAGCGTCAAACCCTTAACCTTTTACTAGGATTAAAGGAGAAGCTGCTCCCTAATCCAGTCACGTCTTCTTAATAGATATCTAGTATAGTCAACTAGTATTAATTAAATTTGTTCCCCATTTAGGCAATAATTTTGGAGTATAGTTATTACTTTTATAGTGCCTGATGCAAAGGCCTAATCTACACCATACAAGTTACCATTAGCCATTAGTCCTGACATGAATAAATATGATGCTTAGCAAATGCTGTTTTCTTCAGTCTACACAATAGTGCAGAAGTCTGACTGTCACTTGCATGATTTTTCTTTCCTTCCTTACAAATACTCTATTCTCTGCTACAAGTTAGAATTTTTTTAAAAAATATGTTTCAACTTATACTTCCCAAATTTCCAACCATCCAATCTAGAAACACTTGTTAAACAACCAGCCAGGACAAAACAATGGCTTATAAAACTAAGTGTAAATTGTACTTGACAAAGAAATGGTTGTGTTCTTTTTTTTTTTTCCGCTTTATTAATGTGAAATCACTGAAATAACCATTTCAAATGTTTTACTTATTTATGTATCAACTCATACCAAGTCATTGCTTTTAAAAATCTGCTATGTGGGTATACTGTATATACACTGATGTACAGAGTTTTCATTTTAATGGTTGATAGTCAATTTTTTCATTTGTACATTATACTCCTTTGAATCATTTATACTCTATAGCATAATAACTTTTCATTCTTTCTGTAAAAATTTCAGCAGAAAACTAGTAACTAAAATGTTGCTGCCATATTTACTGAAAAATACATAGAAGAGAAATTAGCTAATTTTAGCAGGCTCTAATTTTGAAAAGTACGTATTATTTGGTTTTCTGTATACATATGTGTTTTTATGCATATATGACTTCAGTTCTTATAAACTGTTAAAGTATTTTTAATACTTTAAAATACTATAATATGTGATGATAATAAAAAGATAATCTTGGATGTAATTAGCAGTTTAAGTAGAAAAATTTTCTTTATCTAGTAATCATTTAACAGTATTCCACTGCCATTTATACTTAGTAAAAATGCAGGAGACACAAGTAAACCATCCCAATTCTTTGTGGGCTAGTTCACAAAATAAGAAATTATTCAAATGTTCATACACCTTTGCCAGTGTATAAAGAACAATTTAAGCATGTGAGAAGACTCCTCTGTGGAAAAACTCCTGAACAGTGCTTTGACCATACATCCAACCATATTATTATAATTTGTAAACTGCTGTTTATCTCAACTGCAATTCTCAACATCTACCAAAAATAGAATTCACTCCTACTAAATGACCCATAACAATAATAGGGGCAGGTATACAACAAAGTTCTTGCTTGGCCAGCACTTGTATAGGAATAGCAAACTGTCCTTTTCAGGGACCCATGTTTGAGACTGAATACGGGGGAGTGACACCTGCAAGACTGGACAGGTGGTGGGGCTGATGCTTCTAGCTGCATGCCAAATAATGCCTCTTCTTAATAGCTTGGGTGGACACCAGATTGAGGTATCTTTATGAAAATGAAGAAAAGAGTAACTAATCATACATTTGAGGGGAATTTTATGAGCTGCATCTGAAAGAAAAATGATCATTTTACAAAATGGCATCTGATACTCTTAACTAATCTGCTACTCTCCTGATGCTGCTTTCTTCACCCAACTTTCTCTCAACAGACTTTGGGAGTATATTTAGATTTCAAACTCCTAGCCTTCTATTCCTTTTATGGCCTATGTAGGCTGTCAGAAAACCTCTTGTACACAAATTCTGCTCTAATTTGATATGGGAAAGCATGTAACCATGGAAACGTTCTTTGTACCCTATCTCAAGCCATCAGTGCTTTATTTACCCTTTATAGAGTAAAGCAAATAATCTACATACTTCTATTCACTTTTTTAAACTAATTCCCAGCTAAATAACAAATATATGACTAAAATATTTCTTCACAAAGGCAGTATTTTTAATTAGACAAATGTTACTAGTTTGACTTTATTTGGATTCAAAAGATAAATAAGAGTAGCCTTTTTATAATAGTAATTATGTGAATAATTTATAGGAATATTTCAACAATTTATTTTAAAATAGTATTATTTGTATAAAATAGAAATGTCCATAAATAAAAAATTAGCATTTTATTAAACTCCTAATATATGTTACTATGATAATGTATGTGTAGCTCTTATATTTAATATCTTCTCTACTATCAGCTACATTTGAATTTTAGCAGATATCCATTCTTTCATGCCTATGAAATAATTCTAGATTAGCTGCCTTTACAAATATGTTTCAGGCTGACACACATTAAAAGTTAAAACACTGTTAACTAAACTTGTTAATTTTCCAAATATTTTGTTATTTCAAGTATCATTTAACTTTCAGGGACTTATATTCATCCCAGTCTTGTTACCATCAGAGGTCATGCCCTGAAAATGATTAAGCAAGTGCAGCTCTTTCTCAGAAGCATACCTGAGGTCATAAGCTAACTGTGATTATATGTTTATCAGGTTAGAATTACAGGTAACCTATCATATGCATTTCTCAACTACCCCTGCAGTGTCTGTCTCTGTCTCTTATCTTTGTGTTTTACACATTTAGCTTGAACATATAACAAAGGAACTCAAAAATTCTTAGTCATGGACATTGCCTTGGACTTCTGAAAGACTATTACAAGTCAAAACTTTTTATAAGTATCTTCCAAAGTTTTGAGGTATGATAAAAATTTTATAAGTAAATATTTATGACTATTCAATATTTCCTTATAGTAATAAATGGCATCTTAACGCAATAAAGAATGACTGTTAGAAGAATTTATTAGCCTTATTAACTCATCTGGTTTTCAAGGGGTACCTTCTTTTCAGCCATGTGCTGATTTTATAATCTCAGTTTTCCCTAAAGAAGAGGGATATTTTGCCTTATATCCTCCTCCACTTCTTGCAATCATCTCAGGTTTCCAATATCTCACATTTTCTTTTTGATGGTATACTATTTATTAAAAAATATTGTTCCAAATTAAACTCAGAACTTAAACAAAAGGGAATAATCATTGTACTTTCAAATTTGGTTGCAGATTTCTAAAAGTTTAGCTAGCAGTCATTATGCCTTTACTTCTTTCTCGTGAGTAGGCCCTGCTTCTTTTGCATCAGGTTCAGCAAGGAATTGGGAAGGAACCAGAGCTATGAAAACTATAGATTGAAGTTAGAAGTTAACCAGAGAAAATGCCAGAAATTTTAGAATATGGGATAAGCCAAGTTAGTTCTTAGACCATTTAGGTACTGGTAAGTTTCACGTCATGTGACTAATTCTTCCATTGTCATTGTGACATTTCTTCCTAAAGTAAGACACCAAGCTCTAGAATTTGACAATTAAAGCCAACTGTTAATGACAGTTTAATTTTATATACTATTTTCAACTTCTCTTCTTGGTTTTTACTGATTCTTTTTTTGTCTTGTGGCTGATAAATTTATATGAATATTGCTTGTATTCCATTTTTAAAATGCTTAGCTATTTCACTCCTAATTTTCCCATGATTGTGATCTAATTTCTAAAACCATTAGGTACTATTTATGTTACCATAGGAGCCTATATTACATTTTAATCTTTAAATTTGGAGTTTACATTGTTTATTTGTATTTACACCATATGACTGTATTAGATAATATCTGAGAAAAGTGCTTTGCTCAAATAAAAAAGAAAATAGCTTTTTTTTTCAAAATAATACTATTTTAAAAAGTAATTCTTACTGTGTCACTTTTGAGCTTAGTAGCATGTTTGACACCTAGTAGCTATTTAGACACTACCTGAGTAATTGATTTATGGATCCCAGGAAGAGATATTCATATTGGTTCATTTTTTAAAATCATTAAATATATGTCATCAACCATCTAGCATTAATTATAGTAAGGACATTATGCTTTTGTCAATAAGTCTGTTCTCACTTGAATGATTTCTTTCTATTAGAGCCAGTTAGTATATCTAAACAGTATTTGTTGAATATAGCAAAATGTGCTAATATTAACTTTTTCCCCCAAAATTGTTTTATTCTTTTTCAAGTACTACATGAGGCATCAACGAGGACAAGTTAAGAATTATACTCTCGTCGTTAGACTAAAATTATTAATATTGGCAAAGTCTATGATATTTAATTGGCCTTTTCATTAAACCTAGTATAATAATAATGTAATTAAACTAGACTAATTACCTAGTGACGTGGACTTACTTCAGTTCATGCAGTCATGGTTCAACTCTAAAAGAAACTATTGTCCTGGTATCTCAAGTAACTACATACAGATTTCTTAAGTCGTCAGTCCTCTTATCTTCTGTCTCCCAACTACATTCTTCACTTTTGCCTCTTCAAATGCGAACTAACAGCAAAGGCACTTGTTCTGTCTGTAAGAGTAAGCCACTTTCAGAGTCAACCCAGGAAAGCAAGGACTAAATAGCCAAAATGTTTTTGCAAAAGCCTAAATCTTTTTGCTTTCTTCTGCCATGAGTATAGAGGGGAACTTTACCACCAGAACCAAAAGAACTTTTACAGAGAAGTTTCTTACTTTAGGGATCTTTTTAGAAGGCTTGGAAAAGAACACCTGAAACACCTCATGCATCTGTACTTGCTCTAAGCTGACATTTTAGCAATGTGACAGTTTGTAGATAAATATTTACTGTTTCTGTATGAGTTACTTTTTTCGCTAATAGATGGCAAATGCTTCTAATTTTGCCTTACAAAGTGTATCTGACCCCTAGGGGTGACACATGGTCATTACAGAGCTAATACCAAAAGTACCATCAATCTATGTGTTACAGAAATCACATTTGTCATGTGAGAATTCAGAAGTACCAAAAGATTATTATAATTAAAATCAAGAATCACTATCACAAGCTAAAAGTAATAAACATTACATAATATAATATATCATACTGGTTAGCACTGTGAGCTCTGGAGTCAGAATGGATTCTAATCCCAGTTCTACCACTGTGTTAACAGCTGCAAGCTAAGGATACCAACAATATCTCTACCTTGCAGCATTTAGGAATGATTAAATTAAATAATGCATATAAAGTGTTTAATGTACTTGTCATATAGCAAGCACTCAAATGTTAGCTATTCGTACTATTTATAATTTTTCATTCTTGAGCCATATATCTGACTTTCTAATAGTTATACAGTTGTTTGCAGCTTTTTTGTGTATGTGTGCATGTATGCTTGAAATTACCTGAGATTACAGTCCCTTAATGACTCAAAAGGAGAATGAGCATTTGAGTATCTTTCCTTAGCCTTTTGATGACTTAGGGCTTTATTAAGGTAATATGTGGACCAGTGGTCCTTTTCATTTTGCATACTAACAAGAAGGTTTATCACTACTAAGAGTTGCCATTAGCCAAAAATAAGGTAAGTCCAAAAAAAGAGAGAAGGAAAGGAACTAGGGTGACAGGTTTTGCTGAGAGTCGCTGTCGTTTTCCACTTCAACAGTGCTTGGGCCAAACTCTGCTTTCAGCCCCCCGACCCCAGCCAGCCACCTAGATCCAGCCTTCCACCACCTCCTCACAGGGCCCCAAGGCCTCTGCCACTGCTCCACAGCCACCCACCATGCTGACCGCGTGCACCTCGCAAGTGTGCCAGAACTACCACCAGGACTCAAGGCCGCCATTAACCATCAAATCACCCCGAAGCTCACACTTCCTACATCTGCTTGTCCATGCCTTACTACTTTGACAGCAATTATGTGTCTTTGAAGAACTTTGCCAAATATTTTCTTCACCAATCTCATGAGGAAAGGTAGCGTACTGAGAAACTGATGAAGCTGCAGAACCAACGAGGTATTGGAATCTTCCTTCAGGGTATCAAGAAACCAGACCGTGATGACTGGGGAAATGAGCTGAATGCAATAGAGTGTGCATTACACTAGGAAAAAAATGTTAATCAGTCACTAGTGGACTTGCACAGACTGGCAACTGACAGTAATGACCCACATTTGTGTGACTTCATAGTAACTCACTACCTGAGTAAGCAGGTGAAATCCATCAAAGAATATGCACAGGTTTGTCATGAGTATGTGTTCAAAAAGTACACCCTGGGAGACATTGAAGAGAGCTAAGCCTTAGGCTGACTACCCACTGGGGTGACTTTCCTGGTCACCAAAGCAGTACATGCATGTTGGAGTTACAGTTACCTTTTCTATAACTTGTACCATATCATCCACTTATGTCTTTTATTTGTACCATTCCTTCAAATAAAATAATTTGGTACCAAAAAAAAAAAAAAAAGAAAGGGAATAGGAGTAGGAATACATAAAATAAAAGGAGGTACAGAAAGAATGATGCCTTTGAGGATCAGGCGAGTACCATAAATATACGGAAACAGTGCTGCTTAAGGTCTGGCTCTGAGATTTTATTAAATATCCTCCACTGACAAAATAAATAACTAAGTAAGGAAAACCCATGAAGATCATAAAGATTCATAAAAAATGATAAAGGAAGCAAGGAGTACCTATAAGAATATACTCAGATAATAAGACACCATAATATGTTTTCTTTTGGACATAGCAGTACTTGTGATGAGAATAAAAAAGTTACCAGGGCGCAGAGAGCAAGATGGGTATTCGTCATTGGGAGACATGGATTTCACCTCATTATATCCAAATCACTAACTGCTAGAATGTCTCTAAACTTGCAAATTAACTTTAATCTGGGAACATAGTGCAGCAAAGGATTCAGGAATGGAGGTGAGATATTTTTCTCACAATCTGAAGTTTAAAAGGATGGAGAATCTAAATATCTCTGGTGTCTACTGAACCCTTCTTAAGCCAAAAATATGCCTTATCAATTTTAGCAGTATTCTCTTTTTTTAAAAAAACTCTACAATTAAGATTTTTGAATTTCCAGTGGTAGTAAGCAAATCTGAAACATGGTAGAACATGCAGGAAAGCAAGTGTCTCTGCCCCACATATTTTTAGGACAAAGATCTGACTAACTCAATGAGGTACTCCATAAGAATTAGTGATCTCTTTGAATAAAATAGGAAATTAATATTCCATTATAATATATAATTACCCTTATATTCCTCTACCCTAGTTTGCCATCCTTTGAATTTTCATCATTTTCAGTTTAAATTGTTTACAATAAAAATACTTAGGCAAATAAATTTTTGCTAATTTATTGGAAGCATCATCTGTTTTTCTTTACTGAGGAAGAGAAGTTAATAGGAGAAAATACAATCGTATTTTCTTGTACAGGTTTCCTAGAAATTATTTTGTTTCTTATCTTTTTCTCTCATATAAGGTCTACTCTATAAATTATATGACATTGAGCTTCCACTTTGGAAAGACCAGAATCTTACCTATAAATAGCTTAATGAAACATTTTAATACAAACAAAGTAACATTCATTAATAATATATATATATTTTTATTTTGGGGAAAAGTAGCTTCTTTTGGGGAGCCTTTGGATCACAAAAAATAAAAGAGCAGTTTGCTTTTAATAAAGACAAGATCTTTTTGTATGACTGGTTTTGATTCAGAATATTAGGGACACTCCTGCCCATTGGTATTTGGGAGGAAATCAGGTGTTTCACCTGAGTTATATGGCTTGATTTTTCACACTAATTGATTTTACCATCTATGTGCCAACTTATATTCTGCTTTCTGTGTCGTGGACTTGATATAAGATGGAAAAGGCTTTAAAGTATCCATTTTCTAAGAGACTGAGGATCCAATGTTTTAACTACTTCTTAAAATTTTATTTAATTAGCATTCTGTATAATATGGTAGTTTGTACTTCATGTGGAAGATGTTAAATTAGCTTTTTCATCCCTTACTGTAGTGTTCAGTTTAAGGGGGGAAAATGAGCATATGTCACAGTAGTTGCAGAAACCTGCTGGAGATATTACCTGTTGAGCTTACTTCTCGTTTTGCATTGGGAACCAGGAACAGTTGAGATTTTACAAATTTGAATAGATGTTAAAATTTAAACTCATTGAAATTCTAGTTAACATATTCTGTTTCCTTTTCTCTAAAAATGTGTTACCTTATTCTGAAATAATTATGATTGTTGTTAGACTGTTGGCATACATCTAACATGGTAGTATCTCTTCTATTTCCATCTTGAGATTTATTACAGTAAATTTTTTTATTTGAAGACAGGGTTATCTGCTTTTATGGAAACTATAATCATATATTCTCCAGTCATCTGCTTAAGTAAGATTCTCAGGCATAGATTTCTTATTGAATAGTATTGATATTATGGCAAATTTCTTAAATATTTTAAACATTTTTTCTTTATAAAACATATTGAGTAAAATGTTAATGAATCCTATTTTATATTTGCTTGTTATATTTTGTGATCTTTTATAGGTTTTATAGGTTTCTTTTCTACCGGTATCGTTAATTAAAACTGTACTATTTTATTAAAATTTCAAAAATAAAAACTTATTAAAATTAAGTGATTTGCATAGTTTAATTTTTATTGTTATCATTTAATTTTTAAAAAATGGTTTGATCTTTGCACCAAATTTTGTGGGAACTAGTATTTCCTTCATATTTTATAGGGAGAGAAATGTAATCTCCACATTTTAGAGATTTATCACATTACTTTTGTTCAGTAATTTCTGTGACTAATTAGATATTTTAGTGAGTGATTATGTATGTTCCTGATTGCATTTTACATAAAAGCACATTATGATATGATACGTAGATTTAACTTAAAAAGTTATTATTTTTACTTTATGAATTTTGAGCTTAAGGTCTTTGTATTGTCATTAAAATATGCAGAGTATGAATTTTAGTGTAAATAAATTTTTCATAGAGTATTGCAGTAATTAGTTTTAATTTAAAATTTGAACAGATTAAAATACTTGTAAATGCCTATTTAGTTAACTGAAGTATTTACCAAAATTGATAGATCCATTCACATTTCTCTAATACAGAGAATGTTCAAGTTCTTTACAAATTTGTACTGCTTTTCCTTATTTTACCCTTCTATTGCTATCCACTTGGAAGACTTAGAAAGCAGAAAACATCTCTTACATATACATGATCAAAAATGAATGCCTGATGGCCTGAAGGTTGAAATAATTATCTCTGGTGGCCGTGCAGATCTCAATGTCAAAGCTAGAAACCACAGGGCAGCTGAATTAAAGCATGAAAACTGGCATGAGCACAGACAACTGCTTGAGGCTCTTTATTACTGTTTGATACACCAGCCCTTTGTTGAGAATCTTGTTTTTTTTGGTTCGAAAGCAACTGTGTGTGTCTAATCTTGCGTTTGCCTTTATCATCAATTCCATTCCTGTGATATTTACAAAACTAAGCAACATCACATGTATTTATCCCGATTTCTGAATTAGCGTTTCTGAAGCTTTCTGCTAATCTGCAGATAGGTGGCACCGTTCATACAGATTGAAAAAGCAATGCTTTCCCTGTTCACACTATTCCATGCTGTAAATTAACCTGTCACTTTATTATTTGACAAGATCTTCATTTTTATTCATCAGGACTTTGGCCAGGATGGGTGCATTTATAGCCATTTGCTTTGCACGGCTCTCAGCTGAGTTTGTAGGTATTGTAAGTGAGATCCATTATCCCTGTTACAAGTGCACACAATGCAGATGCTGATCTGCGATGATGATGAAAAACCAAAGTCAGTAAAGACCACATAAGCCACCCTTGATGAAAAGATAAATGAATGCATAAATAACATTGTGCTCTGCTGTGTTTGC